>NC_071408.1:4302500-5646416 GCF_017976375.1 Cuculus canorus
GAGAAACCAGCTGACAAAACTGTCCAAAATTACACATCACAAAAAAAAAAAAAAAAAAAAAAGTGAATTTCACACAGTTTTTCCTCAATTGCATCTGTTAATATGACTGCTTTAAAATAGCCAGAAGTGCCATCTGCTGCTACTCACAAGAATCCCACTCTCTCTCTCACCCCTGGGTAAGAGGGACTCTTGATGAAGCACTAGCATCTGTGTTTCTAGCAAAACAGTAAACTCAGTCTTCAGCTCAAACCAAAGCTCTAAGTGCAGTCCACTGGTGGGATTTGCCTTTGTTAAGAGTTTAGCCACACACCTGTGGATTTTCCTTTGCTTTATTAAAACCCAGTTTGGTGATAAGAGGTTTCCAATATCCATATTAACAGAAACTGAAAGACTTACCCTTTACCACCAGGCTGTCCTTCAGAGAGGTTATTTTTATATAGCAGGAGATGAGTCAGGCTGAGAAACAGTAGTAACCCAACGAAGGTTCTTTGTAGCCTTCAGTGAAGGCACTTGAGAACAAGAGGGACTGGTAAGTACAAGAAAAAAGAAAAATGCACTGTACACAAACAACAGTTTTGGGAAGATTAGATTCTACTACAGAACTTCATGCACTTCCAAAGGCAGATGAATATAACGTCATTCTTTTCTCTTGAGCAACTGCTACTGAGTTTTGCCAAGGCCGTGATAAACAATTTTCCTATATTTACAAAGATAAACTCAAAATACATCTCTAGGAAGGAAAATCACTTATCAGACAAGTCTAGGGGAAAATCCAGCCAGCCATGGAATCAATCTTGCAGTGCGAGAATAATGGTATCGAGTACCTAAGCGCAGCTGCTCAGATTCTCTCCTACTGCTGATTCTGTTTCATTCATGGTAATTCCTGCATCTCATCCATGATCTTGCTGGAATCTCTTCTAAGAGTACAGCCACCAAATCCCAGCTACTGGCAGATAAAGTGTTTCCTTACATACTCTGCAGTAATAACCCTGTTCAGTGAGTTCCTTCTATTTTGACGCCTTCTCGTTTTCAAAAGACAGACTACTTAGTGTTGTTGGCTGAACTCACGCACAATAGTTGTATTCCCTTTTCCTCAGTGAAAATTTCCCTCCTGAGAAATAAACTTTTCAGCTCCATAAATAGTGAAAATTATATTAATTTTACTTAACCTCAGTCAGAAGATAGGATTGATTTTAAGGGTTCTGTACAGTTATAACAGTGTCTACCTGTAATAACTTGCTTTTTTTACTAGCAAATTAATAGATTTTACAACAACCAAAAGGCAGAACATATGTTTTGCTCAACATATGAAAACTTCATGTATGTCAACTGCACATCATAAGAAAAAAACCCAGATTTGTTGATAGAAGACTACATTTAATGCAACTCAGCTGTTTTTAAGATGCAACAGTATGACTGGTAGGATTAAGTGCAGAAAGAATTTTGAGAAGGCAGTTTTCAGCTCTCCGTAACTGCTGCATCTCTCTGTTGAGTGAATGCTGTGGTCCTTGGTCACTCACTCGCATGCAAAGTGAAAGTTAAGGACAAGAAAAAGAAATGCAAAAGGACCCAACACTACTGGGAGCCAGGAAAGAGTGACACAATGAGAGCGAACTTTGAAAATGTCAAGCTAATACACCTAAGGAAGAGTTATTTCAAAACTTCAGAGATTCAGTGTTGACGTGGGAGACATAAAAGAAAAGTAGAACTCATAAAAGGCAACAAATTAAATCTGCATCAGTAAGGCAGTATGCCAGCTGAAAGAAAAAGTGCCAATATGGTTTTTGTGATGCATATGTCAAAGTCATCTCATGATGGAAGGCAGAAATAATGCCAGATTACCCCACTGCTGTGCAATCCACCTGGAACATCATATTTGACTTTAAGGATGTAAGAAGGTGTGAGAACTAAAAAAAACGCACCACACGGGTAAAGTGAAGTTGATCGAGCTCTGCCAGAGCAAGAACTCCAAACACTCTCCGTTCAGGTGGATAACATTTTGAAAATATGTTGTTATCCATTTGTGCAAAGTTGAAAAAGTGTGTTTGACTTGTAACGTTTTTATTTCTTCAAACTGTTGTACCAGCAAAACCAATCCTGTCACGCCATACCATGAAATCCTCCGGATTTAACCTGAATCACTTGCTGGGGAGTTCCTCAACCAACCAAGGAGGTAATGACTAAGTGCGTAGGGTGTGGGCGTGGGGGCAACCCTCATATCCAGCTACACTGTGATTTGAACTACGGCAAAGTCCTGATTTTGACCCTGTTAATACTCTTACAATATTAATTTTCTAGCTCTTGTCATACAAGTCCCTGATTTTAGGTCCCTCCCTGCCTCTGGCCGGGTTGCTTCACAGGCTGTGCCAGGTTCTGCTGCTCAAGGAGAAAGTTTGTCAGTAAAAAGAGGAATAACTTCATAATCTGAAACAGATGTTTCTGCTGAATCATTACGCTTCTGTAGACACATACTGCAGTGCCCCCAAAAAGTTTTGCCCTTCGAAGCCTGCAGAGGTTTCTGCATAAGCGGTGGTCTGCACAGGTGCTCCCTGGATCTTGCTCTACGCATCTTAATCTAGAGGAGCATAAACTAAACTTAAATCCACAGACTGTTTAATCTATACTGACTTTCTAGATAGAAATGGCCTCTGTGGTCTGTGCTGGCATAATGCTTCTTGTCTGCTGCAATGCTTTTGTTACTTTGGCTTTGATGCTTGAGCGTGAAAAGCAAAATCACCTCAAATCTTAATTTAATTTTCTGTAATTTGAGTCCTTGGTTCAGCACAGTTAACTTGGAACTCCTCAGACAGAGTCATAGAATAGTTTGGGTTGGAAGGGACCTTAAAGATCATCCAGTTCCACCCCTGTGCCATGGGCAGGGACACCTCCCACTGGCTCAGGCTGCCCAAGGCCCATCCAACCTGGCCTGGAACACCCCCAGGGATGGGGCAGCCACAGCTTCCCTGGGCAACCTGGGCCAGGGCCTCACCACTCTCACAGTAGAGAAATTCTTCCTTATATCAAGCCTAAATCTGCCCCTCTCCAGTCTGTACCTGTTCCCCCTCATCCTATCACCACAAGCCTTTATGAATAATCCTTCCCCAGCTTTCCTGTAGGCCCCTAAAAGATAGAAATACTTGGGTAGATTTCTAAACCCAGGACTCGCAGTGTAAGGCCAACTGCTTTTAGCCCATTTTTCCCAACAGGGAGTCTGGAAGGACGGGTTCAAGGGCAGAGAGTCAGTTTAGGGCCATTCAGAAGGAGCCCTCCAGAGTGATGTACTTCTCTGGGATCAGGTCTGCCTGCTCTGAACTACCACAGGGTGGTGATTGCTGTAATTTACCTGCAGAATCAAGGGAACAGTAAAGGAGACACAAAATGAAGCGAAGCTCCCTTTAACGCAGCGAGCAGTCAGCAGATTTGCCTTTTGTTGCCTTATTTTCCCATGAAATCTGTGATTATCAGGACCATAAGTGTCTTCTATGCTAATTTAAAAGAAATAAATAAAAGAGGTTATATATCTGATGTTAAGTTATCTTTCTTTTTGCCTCAGAAGTGGGTAAATAGAGCAGTTCATTGCTTCAGTTGTTCTATGAAAATGGACTGGTTTTCAAATGAACCATTTTAGTGAAGCATGACAAGTGGTGTTAGAAGATTGTTGAGGCTTATTTGTAATTAGGGCCACTGAGAATGATGCTATTTTATTTATTACTGTGTGGAATTAATATTTCATATTTAACTGTAGGTGTCCAGTTCAATTATTTAGTCTGTTTTAACCACTAAAAAAATCTAAAATGGAAATCCCTCCTTCTCTCAGGCATACCACAGCATTTCTTTCACCAAAAATCTGTCTCCTGCAGAATAAGAACATGTATACACTGATTTTCATAACTAGTTAAGATGAAATGGAATTATATATATATATATATATATATAAAAAAATGTCTTGACTTATATTTTTAATAATTTTTTTCTAGACTCACTGGAAGTCATGGAGTTTCTCTCCAACCTGGAATCCAAAGATGAAAAGGATAAATTAGGAAGGCATTTCTAAGGGTAATTTAAAACTCCATGGAGTCAATCAAGTTTATGAAAGTTGATTTCAAGAGTTGTTATGCTGTAAATAACGTATTTCTGGTCATGTTTGGCCTTCAATGGTGCTATCCTAGGCAATAAAACACAGCAGAAACTGAGGGGTACCTTGGACTTCAGAAATGTCCATCTCTAAGGTATTTCTCAGAGATCTTCTATGCTTGCATGACACAAGGAGGACCTAGAAGGCTTTTCTTTTCCTGTACACATGATATTGCTCTGCCTCTCCCACTTTTGCCCATGTCACACGTTTTCTTCACTCCTCCTTTATTCCTCCTCTCTAACCCATAGGATGCAATAGCGGGATGCACACCTAAAAGACATTTCTCATTTAGCCTGATGGCAGTTATACTCAATCCACTTCTGGGTGGTGTTTTTACACTTGTGAACGCTTCATCTTTTTGTATTTTTCTCTACAGACTACAATAATCTTAAAAGGGGCTTTTTGTGTTCAAGACTCTCTTGTAGCTGCCCATGTGAACCCCATACATCATAGGCAGCAGCCGGAGCTCTGCTGTGAGGGCTCTGCTTTCTGGTTATGAATGATTAGCCCTCCTCTTTTTGAAGCATTGCAGGGAGGCAGACTTTGATCCTGATTGTCTTTTGGTGAGGCCTCCAGAGTTTGGCTTAAAGAGATCAGAACTTTTGATCCTAGAATAAAAAAAATAACGAAAACAGTTTTTAGGAGCAAATGCACTTTTACCCATAGAAAGGACATAAAGACAATTTTTGGATTCTTCTTAGTTTAGCATGTAATGAAGGCATTTTTTCATTTTATCCTACCTCTTTACTTGTGGGCTTTCAAAACAACTCCATTCAGAATAATTATAGATAAAGCATTTATTTATTAGTTAGAACAATTTGGCCTAGAATTATCAGAATGCTTTGTTCATCTTCCATTAGGAACTGTTTGGAATGTGTTATCTTTTTGGTGTGGGACATAAGGATTGATTCTTTCCATAAGGGCGGCCTGAAGATGTACTTTGGTGGTGCGAGTTGCTTTGTTTTAGAGAACATTCAGCTACAGATGTATATGAACTCTTTCTTACAGAAAAGAAAGTATTAACGTCAGGGTGAATATCTATAGTATGAAAGGATTACTTCCTTTTTATAGTTTGCCTATATTGTTTATAGTCAACTACTAAAGAGGGTAAAAGTGAATGAAGAGATTAATTGCTAATCCAGTTATGTTTTAATGTTTTTTTTTTTCCTTTCAGAGAAGCTGAAACAACAATACAGAAAGGATATGAAGTAAAAGTGGGTTTATACAGTAAAATCATAACAAGAAAGATAACTTTGCACAAATAAGCAAACTTTTTGTTGTTTGTGCATCAAAACCCAGTAGAGCTGTAAGAGATGGGCTGCCTTTCAAATGAGAATTACTCCTTTAAATTACTTCAGGGTTGCTATTTTTTTTTCCCATTGTTTTGGTTTTTTTAACTTTGATTTACTTTGTTTCCTGACTTTTTGAGTTGAGTTTATAGTTGTCAATAGTCACTGGATAGAGGACATATAGCCTGTTTTAAGATCTGTAAACAACTACTTCGCTGTATTCAAGATTATTAGTTTTCACTTTGGCCAATAATGGAAAAAGAGTTTACAGCCAAGCAGGACCAGGCAGAAGGCAACTGACTCCGATGGGTACCTTTCAGTGTTGGAATAACTCCATGAAAGAAAGCAGCATTGAATCTTTTTTTTTCCCCCCCTAAGTATGACATAGATGATTGGCTGCAGAAAAGCTTTTTGTTAATGTAGTTCCTGTTGTTTGCTTTAAATGTTCTATGACTAAATAGTACTTTACTAGTTGCCTTACTGGAATTCATCAGCAAGGAGAGTGAAATTTGGCTTTTCCTATAATCTTTACTTTTCTAATTTCTAATTGCACAGATTCTAATTTACAAACATATGTTCAGTAAGAACGAAAACATTCTTTCCATCCCATGCCACAATCTGACAGCACAAATAACAACAGTCTCTGTATCCTGAGTTAAAACTGTTTTCCTCATTCCAGATGCCAAAAGGCTCAAGTCTAAATCTAGAATCTGACTTTAAACGTTGAGAGAAAAATTTGTTGTCTACCTTCATGCTCTTTAAACAGACTGAGCAGAAAGTAAAAACCTAGAAAGGCTGTACCATGTGCATCTGTCTCTGGACATGAGTGCATAGTTTCTTAGCCATAGTTCTCCCCATGAGATCCATCTTGTGCTGCTTTGTATAGGGTGACATAAGCAATTCGGCCGTGTCTTTGATTTGTTTATAGTAATCTCCCAGGAGATCTTAGAGCGACCTTCCAGTACCTAAAGGAGCTACAAGAAAGCTGGGGAGGGGCTGTTTACAAAGGTTTGGAGCGATAGGATGAGGGGCAACGGGTATAAACTGGAGAGGGGCAGATTTAGACTGGACAGAAGGAAGAATTTCTTCACCATGAGAGTGGTGAGGCTCTGGCCCAGGCTGCCCAGGGAAGGTGTGGCTGCCCCATCCCTGGAGGTGTTCAAGGCCAGGTTGGATGAGTCCTGATCCAGTGGGAGGTATCCCTGCCTATGGCAGGGAGGGTTGGAAATGGATGATCTTTAAGGTCCCTTCCAACCCACGTTTCTATGATTCTATGATTCTGCCTGATCTTTACTCTACATTTATTTTTCATTTCGGCATATAGTGGAAAAGGATCTTGCTGTTAGTTAAACTATGCTGGAACTGAGAGCATTAAAGCAGGAATTGCACTGTGAATTTAATCCCAAAGTATTCACAGCCGCTTTAGAAATTTTTAAAAGCAACATAGAAACTACATCACCTTTTACAGAGGCACATTCAAGGCAGTATGTGCCAACTGTCTTATGCTACATGAACATTTATATCAGAGTTAACAGGGCAGCTTCAGCTTTCAGTCACACCAAAGGAACTGCACGGTTGCTGCTCTGGTTAGAGACTAATGTGTCTAAGAATTGGAACTGTATTTTTGCAATTGGAGTGTAAGTCAGGATATAGGAATTGATAAATCTGCACATTTTTAACCTATGAATTATTCTATGACTGATGATTAAGATCCTCAGCAGGCACAAATCAAAATTATTTCAGATCAGATAATCTTCAATTTTATATCTTGTAAAAAATGAAGCATTGCCTTTTCCTCATAAAAGGGAGTCAGTGGTTTTCATTCCCCTCTACATCTTCTACTGATTGTTATAAGACTCCGGGAAGGGACTCCATCTCAGGGGCTTAAAATCAAGCAAAACGTTCAGCATTATATCTGAAAATTTCCAATGAAATTTGAATTATTCCCTCCTAAATATTGGAAGTCTCCTACCTTATGTTGAGAGTCTTAGAGGGGGATGAACGTGCAAGGGTCTTCATTCATTTGTGTAAATACATTCTTCACAGCCTGTAAAGATGTTCCATCTTTATTTGTTCGTGCTTCTTTGCCTATATGTGCTTCTTTGCCTATATGTGCTTCTTTGCCTATATGTGCTTCTTTGCACGAGAAATCAAGTGGTTAGTGATATGGTTGGACTCGATGATCCAGTGGGTCCTTTCCAACCTGGTGATTCTATGATTCTATGGCTGATCTATGCCAAGCTGATACAAAACAATCCTGCATATGCCCGCACAACTTGCCTCAGTGAGAGCTGTACCAGAAACATTGAGGCAGGTATGAATGTGGGAGAATTTAAGTGTGTGAAAACAGGAGAATGAATAGCAAGGATGAGATCTACAGACAGCAGATGCTGCTGGCACCTAATTAGCAGGTCATCAAGATCACAGTGCTACTCACAGCTTCTCAAGACACTCAGACAGTGAGAGCCTTAGACAGCTGAAAAGACCAATCAGACTTCACTGACACTGTAATACTCTGGAAATTCACTCCCTGTCCCCGAGAAGGTGTTCGATCCTAAGCATAGAGGGGCTGAATAGTGTGGAAGGATTGGTTTATTTTTTCGGTATGTCATATTCCTTAGCACATATCGCATATTTTCTTCTCTTCACAACAGAAATGTACTATTGATTTCAGCATGTCTATAAGACTCTCTAAATCTCAGATCCTTCTTTGCAAACCTTTTAGCCATCCCCCTTTTAATATTCCCATTATAGTCTGCATCAAGGTGTAGCAATTTGCATATGCACTTTTTAAACTGCATTTCATTTAGGGTTTTTAGACCAGTGTTTCTAAGTATGAACACCATTTGAAGTGTAATCCTGATTTCCAGCCCTTCCCAACAACAGTATGTGTAGGTAAGAAAGCTTTTGATATTACGTAGAGAAATGTTAAGATACAATACAACATTGAATTAATTACTCAATATGAGATTAAATAAGATTAAAAGAGGACAGGATATGGGTTGATTCTTCTACATTGGTATGCAATTTCTATCTTTTTTTGTGTAATCTTTGTTTTAGTCCCTTTTACACAATAGCTTTGGATCTTCCACTTCTACTACGAGATATGCCACCTCTGTGACACCTGAAGGTCTGGTCTATGCTAAATATAAAATGGACTGGGGGTGTTTGATTCTAGGGGATTTTAGCAGGCACTCAGCTTGGGCTGCACCCAGGACCAGTATATCTGCAGGTGAGCATGTGTCTGCTTGTGAATGGGTGTTTCCACCGTATCTGACAAATTTAACCCCTGTGCTTCAATTACTGCGCTTAATAAAACTTAACTCATTGTCATTGAATTCACCTAGTTGTTTTTTGAGAAACAGGACAACTGCAAGATCATCCACTGATACCCTATTCAGACCATTTATTTTTCATTTCAAGTGCAGGTATTCACAAAATGCCTGCAGTTAAACATTTGTATTGTCTTCTACTCCTGGAAGCCTCCAAGCGGACCCATATGTGTGAATTTCTGAGCTACTCGTGCCAAAGTTTGAAAACTGCTCTTGCTGTGCAAGAGGATGACCACCAGGAGATCTAAAAACTGTAAGAATACATAGCATTTGTGATATAACAATAGTTCTCTTTGTAGAAAAAATATAATCACAGGTGTCTATGAGCAATTGAGCAACACAGACAAAACCCTGTGTGTACTGGGAAACTCCACTCCTGTCGCCAAGTAGTTTGACCAAATTCAGTGTGAAACTATAGACTCACTCCCTTCCTAGAATTAGTTTTCTTCTGTCTGAGCGGGGCACATCCATGTAACTTTCTAGCATGACAAATAAAGGTCAAATACCAAGGTATTTTATGTGTAAAATTAAAAATCAAGGCAGTGGGAAGGGAGAGAAAGCTAGTCAAGTTTTCACATCTTTTTTTCTTTAACCACTTGTTTGAGTGTCTAGATCAGCTACATTTCTTTCATGAATCAACTACTGCTCTCCTTGTCTTACTCAGGAACTCTCTAACTGTGTTGTCTAAAGAAGACGATTGGCATCCCCCTGCTTGTGAACATCTGTGTCGTGACTTTTAAACAGCCACTGCAAGAGGTGAATCACTTTTCTCCTACATACGAGCTCCTCCAGAAAACCAGAAATGCTCTTAAACTCAGTCAAATTTCCCCTGTGCCCTAAGGACTGAAACAAGCAAACTAAGAACAACCAAAGGAGCCGATGCTGGCTGTCATAAAATCTGTTTGGTAAATTCAGCGTACCTTTAAGGTAAAAGAAAATTCTAAAGATATGTGTGTCTTGCCCAATTACACTCTTTAAGTGCAGAATCATAAAATCACAGATTAGTTTAGTCTGGCTGGGTCCTTGGTAAGTCTCCTAGTCCAGCCTCCAGCTCAAAGCACGGCTGACTGGAACATTAGATCAGGTTTCTCCGGGCCTTGTTCTCATGAATAAGTGTCTCAAAACACAACGATTCCACGACGATTCCTAAAACTTCTTGACATTTTATTTTCCAAAAGAAAACTTTTAAAAGAAATGTGTACAAAATACCTTCACGGGTTTCTGCAGGAGGACTGACTTATCACCCGAATGCAGGTATGATACGTTATAGAGATAGTTATCAACACTGTGAAAAATAAAGAGTAAAGGTGAAGGCATTTTCGTACACTTTTTCTTTGAATATTTCATTTGATTAGCCTGACCTGCTTCGGAAAGGGATAGGTTCCTTTCCTGATCTAAAGAAAGGCAGTTTCTTTCTGACTCTGTTATTAGCAGGGCTATTTGTTCTTGGTGATAAAAGCTGTCAGTGCCTTCCACAGTCCAGCAAGGAGGGTAATCAGTGCTAGCAGGAGGAAGCTTGGTAGCTGTGCCAAGGGAAGGAGAGAGACACTTGCACAAAATCTTGTTTCTGTTTGCAGAAAAGTGGAAATTGGTGATGGAGGAACACTGTGCTGCACGGTGTGTTTGGCATTGAACTGTTAAGCTTATGGAGAACTGAAAGGAATAAGACACAGACTAGTCCTGCCTGACATACCTAATAGGATTGATTGAATTATTTCATTCGAGATTACTTCCCTGCAAAGTGGATTTAACTTTCTTTTTTTTTGCTGAACCTGTGACACATCCTTTTTCGTCCCTGTAGAATAAGCAGCACGTGTGCTTATAATTCTTCTACACCATGAAACATTACTGTGCATCTGTTCTCTTCTCCTCTCATAATCTTTGCATTTAAAAGGGGAAAATAATTTTTAAGCGCTTCACTGGTGTTGCTGCAGAGGGTCCATATAGGTAAGCATGTGTTCTGTGTGTCTGAAAAATCCCACAGGTCTCCCTAGAGGCACCATTTATTTCATTTGAAGGACTTAACACCTTAATTTCTTTAAACTGTTCTAAAAAATCTAGCTTTCTAGCATCTTTTTCTCTTGAGTGAGGAGAACTCTTAAAACAGTGGAAAGTTACACAGTACTGGTCTACTTAGCATAGAATCATAGAATCACCGGGTTGGAAAAGACCTCTTGGATCATCGAGTCCAACCATTCCATCTGCCACTAAACCATATCCCTGAGCACCTCATCTACCCATCTTTTAAATACCTCCAGGGATGGTGATTCCACCCCCTCCCTGGGCAGCCTCTGCCAGTGCCCGATGACCCTTTCTGTGAAAATTTTTTTCCTGATGTCCAGTCTGACCCTCCCCTGGTGGAGCTTGAGGCCATTCCCTCTTGTCCTGTCCTCTGTCACTTGGGAGAAGAGCCCAGCATCCTCCTTTCTACACCCTCCCTTCAGGTAGTTGTAGAGAGTAATAAGGTCTCCCCTCAGCCTCCTCTTCTCCAGGCTAAACAACCCCAGCTCTCTCAGCTGCTCCTCATAAGACTTGTTCTCCAGCCCCTTCCCCAGCTTCGTTGCTCTTCTCTGGACACTCTCCAGAGCCTCAACATCCTTCTTGGGGTGAGGGGCCCAAAACTGAACACAGTATTCAAGGTGCGATCTCACCAGTGCTGAGCCCAGGGGCAGAATCACCTCCCTGGACCTGCTGGTCGCGCCGTTTCTGATACAAGCCAAGATGCCATTGGCCTTCTTGGCCACCAGTGTATAAATCTGTCAGTATGCAATTATACAAGTATCTGATGTTATTATACCATAGACCTGGCAAAATTGAGGAATTCAGTTCACAACGGCTATGCTGTGCACACCTGCAATTTGAGCGTCCTGTACAGCACCTTGGGAGAGAAGAACTTGGAAAGAGAAGACTGCACGAGTCAGAAGGGATGAGTGCCAGAGCACCCAGAGTCCATAGAGCCACCCTGTACTTTTTGATACCGTGTTAGGAGCAGGGTCTCTATGTACTCATTTTTATTTCAGATAACTTTGCTAGAATATTGCAGTTAAGGGCTGCAAGGGGAGTATTCCATCTTTATAATAACTTTCATTCATTTTTTCCTAATTTCTTTTTCTCATTTGCTCACTAAAATAACGTGACCTTTTTTTTAACCTTCTGAAGTCAAAAGTGATGTGCTTTTCTGAATCCCATCTCCCGCTGATCGATGGAAAGCATGTAAAAGAATTGTTCAGCTAACCAGTATGATGAATCCTTTTAATAATGTGTTTAATACAGACAGGTCTTTGAAAACAGTTTAACTTGGTTTGCAAAACAATTTTAGCTTTTCTTTATCCCTTCTCAGTTATCTGGACACAAAGCTGTATTATACAATATTTTACGTAGATCAAGACTTTATATATTAAAATATATATTGAGCAGTAGTTACTCATTTTGCCACCACTTAGTAGATATCAATGTTCTTTCCCAGGCAAAACTTAATTTAAAAACAAAAGTAAGAGCCGGATCCTGGTCCATAGAAGGCAATTGGGAGATTTTCAATTGCCTTAAGTGGCATTTGGATTAAAAATGAAAGAATAATTACAGCCCTGGTAGAATTATAGGGAAAAAAAGTTTTATTTTTTAAAATATTTATTATATTTGAATCTCAGCAATACGTTTACTACTGGGTCTCAAGATCTTAATTGAAAAGTTAATTTAAATTGGCTTTCCTATGAACTCTCTTGAGGTTTGAAAATGTGGTAAGTGACCACCTCGGTTTCTAAATTCTACCAGTTCCCTGGAAGCTCAATTAGTTGTTAGAGAGCACTATAGACTACTATGAAGTCCATTGTACAGAAGCAGCTGAGCTGTGCAATGAAAGTCTTATGTAGCCTGCAATTTGCTAGTTAATTACATATTATTGTGAAGCAAATTCATTTATTTTAGCCTATCTCTAAGTGTGTGAACATGTGTCACTTCTCCATAAACTTCATTAGTTTTCATTACACAGAGGTCTGATATAATCTGATGGTCATTCTTACCTCTGTATTGATTAGTAATGCTACATCATTTTGAAATAGTGACGATTAAGGCTTTTGCTATGAGAGCTCATGAGCATATTGAGTTAGAATGTTTTCCATTAATTTTTTTTCCGTAATAACCTTGGTCCATTTGAGACATTGCTTAATAGTCCATAACTCCTACTTTAATAGGAAACAATAATTGATTTCTACTTGTACTTGAACACTGCAGGCTATAAATTTTAACACATTTAATATCCAGTTAATGATACACCTTTGAAAATGCTAATGGAAGCAGGGTCTGGGCCATCATTGTTTGCACATGTATCCTTGAAGATTAACAGGGTATTTACTCAAATCATATAGATGAGGTGGAACTAACCACTTTTCTACATGAAACAAAATAAGGAAGGTGTTTACTTTTACCTGGCTTCTGTTCCCACAAGTTCTATGCGTGGGTCCTAGACGTGGATGATCTACAAATACACCATTCACTCAGTGACAGCAGGCTTCTCACTTCGAAGAAGACACGCGTCCAACTATGGAGAGGTCCATAATGTATTCCAGCGAACCATTTCAGAAGTTGGGAAATTCTTCCTACTGGCCTAAAGCCAATGCAGGTGCCCGCAGCACCCTCGAAGCTGAATTGGGCGAAACGTTAGAGCATGATTGTTTTCTTGCCTTAGAACTAGACCAGACACTAAAACCCAATAACCGCTGACAGCACTTTGTAACCGGATAGCTTTATTAAGAATACGATCATCCTCAAGCATTTTGTTATGCAGGCAACCGTAAACGTATAAATAATATGCAACTACAAGAAGTAAAATAGAGATTTGGGATACAATTGCAGAAATAGGGCTCAGGAAATCACCTGCAAACAGCAAAACCTGCAAGATACAAACAAAGGATGTAGAGAACATCAACGACATCATCCCCTTTGCTTTTGCAGAGCAAGGCTCCTTATCACTAATTGTTTGACTATGTAGGGCTGAGGTTTATTATTGAGTAAAAAAACCAACAACAGGCGATGTGTGTTGTTGATGAGCATCAATCTAGCAAAATCCTTAAGTCTGAAATGGATCTTATTTATCAATTTCTTAAACCCTTCTGCCCCACTGAGCTCTCATTTCCTAATTGACACGTGGATATGCGTATATTCACAAAAGGGATAAAGGTGGGAGGACCTGTTGCCTGCTCTGTCTTCTCAAGGAGGCTGCCTACAGCAGCTTCTTACGGTTGTATTCAGCTGCAACAAACCATAGGTAAGTTATGTGGAATTAGATCTTTCAGAAGTTGATTTTTTTACTTAGTAAAGCTTCATTTTTTCTTGCATGCTTTGCAGCTCTACAGCTGTCAGCAGTTTACTGGGATGTGTAACAAACCGTTACCCCACGTGGCTGAAATGGATGGAGAATTGAGTTCCAAATACAGTAAGTCTTTGTCTTTCTACTCCTTGAGGGATGACACGTAGTCTTAAAAGAAGTCTTTGTTTAGCATCCGAGTGATAGCTTTGAGTACTATAGATAAACTTGAGGTGTGTTTTCCCTTCATTAAAAAGAAATCTACTACGATATAATGGTCCAGAGGAGATTACAAAGGTGATCAGAAGGCTGGAGGACCTCCTATATGAGGACAGGCTGAGAGAGTTGGGGTTGTTCAGCCTGGAGAAGAGAAGGCTCTGAGAAGATCTTATAGCGACCTTCCAGTACTTGAAGGGGCTACAAGAAAGCTGGAGAGGGGCTGTTCGCGAAGGCTTGTGGGGATAGGACGAGGGGGAAGGGGTATAAACTGGAAAGGGGGAGATATAGACTGGACAGAAGGAGGAATTTCTTCATGGTGTGAGTGGTGAGGCCCTGGCCCAGGTTGCCCAGGGAAGCTGTGGCTGCCCCATCCCTGGAGGTGTTCAAGGCCAGGTTGGATGGGCCTTGGGCAGCCTGAGCCAGTGGGAGGTGTCCCTGCCCATGGCAGGGGGGGTGGAACTGGATGAGCTTTAAGGTCTCTTCCAACCCAAACTATTCTATGATATTAATGGTCTGTTTCTGCTCACTATGTGGCGGGTAAACCGGAGAGCTTAAAAAAAGAGAGCTTAAAAGGAGAGCATGCGTGATTTAACCTCGCAGAGTCATGTTTTCCCTGGAGGATGGTCACTTGCATGCACTTCCTAATCTAGATACCTGGTAGAGATATAGGTTGTTAACATCACTGTTTGCTGAAAACTGAACTGGGTTTTATGTCATTGAAATTAAATGCTTAGGGAGGTGGGGAGTAGAAGGAGAAAAGGAGGGAAAGAGAGAGGAAGGAAGGAAGGAAGAATGTACAAGAACCAACATCCACAGCAATTTGTGGCTTTGCAATTTCATGTAACTGAGTATCAGCAGTCCTAAAAACACTGATTGTATGTGAATCTGTTTGTATTTACATACGATCCGAGGAAGCACCAAGGTGGCAGGTGGAATTTAAATAACTGAATTGCATTTTCTAATAGTAATCCAGTTCAATAGCCTGGGATCAAGATACAAGAACCAATTCAGTGATCTGGTAGGGGATGGAAGATGGAAACACAAAAGGGATTGTTTATGCTGTTTTTCCTTAGCTTTATTTCTGTTACAGATTTGGAAAGCAACCTTTTTTAATGTTCATTGACAATCTCATTACAATGAAAATAAAAGGAATGATGTATCTCTGCAGCTAAGCATTCTACATGAATGAGGCAGGGTACAGCTAAAAAGGCAGAGGTAGTTTATAGATTTATAATAAAACCAGCAATTTGTTCCTGTAAAATTCTCCAGTTTTCAACTTTGCGTCCTAATAATTCACATATATCAGAAAGTGACATTTTATTCAAGTTTAGGTAACCCCATGGTTTCAGATCCATAAAGTTAAATAGTCCTACCGAGTTGAGGAAATTACGTCAATGGTTCTGCAGGATTTTTGGAAATGGTTTTCTATTTGCTCATTGATAAAATATTCCTCAAAAAAAAAATACTCCCAAACCTCTGGTGAATTTTAATATTTTAATGTTTTTTTTTTGTGTAGTCACTGTTTTAAGATTGTTTTCTACTTTGTTTTTGATGCTTTATAGCACTGAATTATTAAATAGATGAAAAACTACATTCTACAGTTGGACGGCGGTCTTTTTATTGATTAGGCCTTTCTAATACCTGAACAATTTTTTTGATGTTAGAATCATTGTCTTTTTTTAACACTAAATTGGGAGAAATACTTTATGACTATTTTATCTACAAATCCTATTTTGGGACAAGAGTTCAGCATGGTGATTTCCTGATCTCCCCCTGATCCCTTTCTTGTATTTCTAATGTGATTTTCTTTCAGCTAAGTTTAATTAAATCAGTTTTTCTGAAAGTCTATAAAACCAGACTTGCAATTTGAGTTTTGAAGTTGTGTTTTTCTGTTGAGTTAGAATTGTGCTATCTGAATATCCTTCCCATGTTTGTGCTAACTGGCAGTCACAAGGGGCTTTTGCTGAAATCACCTTGGAACATAGTGTAATTGCCACAATTTCTTAAGAATCACTCATTTGAGTGATGGCTAACTGTGGAATAAATAGCTTTAGCCCTGGATATCTGTTCTTTATTTCATAGTTGCATTTTACTTACAAGGGAAAGATGTCAGAAATACTTTAACTTTGCACTAGAAATTAGCAGTAGTATCTGTGGTCACGTATGATTGCAATTCCTGACATCTAGAGAGTTGTTGCTTGTGAAAATTATAAATAACTAACGCTTGTGGAGATTCACCATCAAAACACAGTTGTTGTCCTCTTGAAGTATGGTTTGAAACTAAACTGAAAAGATAAAGCCATACAAACACTTGGAGCGGAGTTGATTTGGGTTTATTTCATTGCAAATGGAGATATTAAAAACCTGAGTGGACATGGCCCTGGGGATTTTGCTTAATGAAGGGGGTTGAACTGGATTATTTCCAAAAGTTCCTTCCAATCTCAACTAATATATTGTATAAGAATGATCAAAGTTGCGAACTGGGTAAGGGGAAGAAAGGAAACAGTCATACCCACAACTGAAATGTGACCTTAATGGAAAGCAACAGTACATCACTATTACTACTGCTCCGTCCTCTGAAAGTATTATACAATTAAAACATGAGGCTCTCAATCAGGATTTTTATCTAGGTTTAGCATTTAATCCTCTGGACAGTTTTCAGGGAACCAGTTTATTAGACAAAGTTTGTTAATATCTAATCTTTGTGTTCCAAGCAAAGTAATGCTTATATAATACTTACCCGTAAGTCTCCCTATTTGCTTGGCACCCATTATTCTTTCTGTGAATAAGCAGATTTACTATTCTAATTGTGTATAACATGTTGGAGCTGTAAATAATGTCCGCTATATGGAAACAGGAAAAAGCTTTCCTGGAAGCTGTCCATGTTTGATTTGGTCCCTTGTTAGAGCCAACATTAATTCTTAAGCTCTGGACTGACTGCAGATTTGTCCAAGTGATGCACTGAGGAAGGCTGGTTTGATATCGTCATAATATCAATGGCTATGCCACTGATCAATGGCTGTGTCACTGATATGCTGAAAGCCTAAGAAAAGGTTACTGCAGTTTCTTTGTACTAACATAGTAACTTGATAAACCTGCTCGGGAATAATTTCTTCCAACTTTTCCAACACCTCAGCACCCGGAAAACACATAAACTGATGCTGATGGACTACAATTTTTGTTGTCATTTTGTTCTCTAGGAATTTAAGCTATTACCTTAAGGAAAAGACCTTGGCGGTATTGGTGGATGAAAAACCGGGCATTGCAGCCTTAAAAGGTAATTGTGTCCTGGGCAGCATCAAAAAAAAAAAAAGCATGGCCAGCAGGTTGAGGGGGGATTGTCCCTTTCCACTTCACTCTCATGAGACCCTACCTACATTGAGCTATGGGCAACACAGGCATGGACCTGTTAGAGCATGTCCAGAGGAACACCATGCAGATTATCAGAAAGCTGAAACACCTCTCCCATTAAGACAGGCTGAGGGTTTGAGTTCTTCAGCTTGGAGAAGAGAAGGCTCCAGGGAGATCTTATTGCGACCGGTTGATATACAAAGGGACTTTATAAGAAAGACGTAATGAGACTTTTTACCAAGGTCTGTAACAACAGAAGGGGAAACTGTTTTGAACTAAAAGAGGGCAGGCTTAGATTAGATATACGGATGACATTTTTTTTTACAAGGAGGTGGTGAGATACTGGCACAGGTTGCCCAGAGATGTTGTGGATGCCCCATCCTTGAAAGCGTTTAAGTTCTGGTTGGATGGGGCTCTGGGCAACCTGATGTGATTGAAGACATCCCTGCTCGTTGCAGGGGGCCTTAACTAGATGTCCTTTAAAGGTCCCTTCCAACCCAAACTATTCTCTTCTTATTGCAAATCAGAGGTAATAAAGGAAAGGTAACTTCTGCAACAGTTTCTTTTCATGCTGTGTTTTCATACTCGGTATTGGCCAAGAATATAACTTTAATTTTACTGTGCTTTCAGGCTATGTGGTTTTTGAAGTATAATGGATAAGAAAGGTGACTGAATAAAAAAGAAAGCAGACACAAAGGAAAATAATACTTTTCTGTTGTACATGGGATATTGATAAATAGATTAACAACTCGAATGATCAATTGATCAATAGATAATCCTCTCTGAATAGAATCATAGAATAGTTTGGGTTGGAAGGGATCTTAAATATCACACAGTTCCACCCCGCTGCCATGGGCAGGGACACCTCCCACTGGCTCAGGCTGCCCAAGGCCCATCCAACCTGGCCTGGAACACCTCCAGGGATGGGGCAGCCACAGCTTCCCTGGGCAACCTGGGCCAGTGCCTCCTCAACCTCACCGCTAAAAAATTTCTCCTTGCGTCTAGTCTAAATCTGCCCCTCTTCAGTTTATACCCATTTCCCCTCATCCTATCCCCACAAGCCTTTGTGAACAGCCCCTCCCCAGCTTTCTTGTAGCCCCTTTCAGGTATTGGAAGTGGCTCTAAAGTCTCCTCGGAGCCTTTTCTTCTCCAGGCTGAACAAGCCCAACTCTCTCTGCCTGCTCTCCTATGGGAGGTGCTCCAGACCTCTGATCATCTTTGTAGCCTCCTCTGGACCCATTCCAACAGCTCCGTATCCTCCTTAGGTTGAGGATTCCTGATGAGGCCTCCAATACCCCAGATGAGGTCAAGAAATATATGAATGTACGGTGATCAATTAATTCAAGAAAGGACAGGCAAAATGAGAATGAAACAAAACTCTAATGTAGGTACTTGTTACTTCACTAATATGCTTGCCTACACAATATAATATGACTTCCAAAGCCTTTATATGAGGCACCCAAATAACTCGGGCACACTAGAAAGCTTCATCAGCTTGTTAGCTCATGAAGAATTCTTTTAAATGTATTGGCCAGAACTTCCTTAGTCCAAGGTGTGTTTGGGTATATTTATGCTTTTAAAATTATTTCCCTGTTTCCTCCTGCTCTGACATGCTCCAAAGTCTGCATTTTCTACCAAAGTTGCATTTAAGAAACAGCTTTCACTAGACATCATTTCCACAACATAATGCTGAAGAGGAATAATCAAGTAGTCAGTTCAATATCTTAGCTATGATTTCCTCTGAGAACAAAAATCCTAAGACAAAAATATGCAGTGATCATGAGACTGATGCAATACCAAAAAATACATAAATAAAATAAGTTACAGCTGAGATGTTAATCTTGTTCTAAACAGAAATAATTCACCGAATCCTCAAATGTAGCTTAGCAACATATGATGACAAAATAATAGATATGAATATTGAAAAAAACCAAAACCTGTAATAGGATTAAACTAGAAGGACTGTGAGGCTGCAAGGCAAATCAGATTAGTTTGCTCAGGATGATCACTGTCTGCTCATTATGAGATCGGCGTCACAGGCAATTTTGTGAGCCTTCATATTACAGACATGTACTTTGGAACTTATTTAACTTTTATTTGTTGTTGTATTTTGGGTAGAATCCACTAAAAATGGGACTTGGTTGTTGCTGGGTCAAGTTTTGAACTCAATTTGAAAAGAAATGGCTTAAGACTAGAAGTACGGTACCTAGTATTTTCCGAATGTGAGAGTACGCTTTTCCGATGAAGTTAGGCTTGAGTCTAGTAGACAGTTAATTGTTGCTTAACAGTCCGCTTACCAGTGGCCCAATTAAAGTTAGAAGATCTTTCATATGTGTCAGCTTGGATGTGCCCATATGGTTAGTGGTTGGGGACTTTACAGCTAACTCTGCCCTCAGTAATAAAATGAAAAACTAGCCGGGGTTTCAGCAGCTGCATGAAGATCCCAGTATAGATGTTGGTTTTATAGCTTCGATCCTTATCCTTTTCATAAATATATTTTGCCTATTCTACTTCTAAACTTTTAGATAAATTATTATTTCAGTTGACTACATTAAAGGTTGTGGAAAATTACAGAGACATTGGAATATTGATTTGATTTTGCACGTGATTGTTATTGTAGTTTCAAAGAACTCCAAAGAACAAGGCATGCAGTAATTTTATTGAAAACTTTATATCTCCCTATTCCATTGCTTCATATATAAACTTTCCTCTGAGAAAACTGTAGCTACTTTTTAATAAGAATATGTCAGCCTGTGGTGCAATATGTCAGTCCTTTTAACCTGTTAGGATTTCTTTACTTTAGATAGTTCATCCTGAGCGGGTTTTTTTTAAGGAAACTTTAAAATATGAGCATATTAATATAATAATATATCTGAGACAGAATGCTTAGATCCAAATTTGGTGTTTCTTAGTGAATCTGGTGCTCTGTTTCAGGATTGTAGATGGAAATATTTATGTGAAAAATATTCAAGGAATTGCTGCCTGGTTGTGAATAAGGAAAATCTTTAATTGTATGTCTGTGTACGTGCAAGAGGGAACAAATTGTCAAATGACTTCTTAACACATATTGCTAATTTTGCCTGCTCCCCTCTAGTGCAAGAGCCGAATCAGCCCTTTACTTGCTATTGAGCATTTGTGGCTGGAAACAACTAAAATTGAATCGAAGCCCTTTAAGGTGTCAGTTGTCTCTCCTCATTGAGGTCTTCTCTCTGATGGAGCTTTTTTCTGTCTGCCTATGATCACAAAAAGACTCGGAGCTGGACTAGTAGCACTACCACCCTAATATTTATGTAGTGTGCAGAAAAGTGATTTTTCAAATTAAGAGGCTAGGAGTGTTGTGTGTTGACTAGAGGGCTTATTTTCATCTTGTCATAGACTGAATTTATCAGTTGTTAGTTCCCATAGAGGGAAGGTCTGCATATTCTTTGGAGATCGTTATATGGTGGTGCTGCTCATCATTGCCATGTCTATTATTGCCAGAAAGTGTATATTTGTGGCTTTTGTAGATCTTGTCTTTTTATGACTGGTAGAATCCTTATTGCTCAATCATCTCTAGCTTGCATGTCCAGTGTTCCCAAAACGAATGCCGTCTTATAAACGACACGAAAATACATCTACAAGCGCTAAAACTACCTTTAGCACAAATAGAGATGAATCCTTTTCTATTCTGATATGAGTTCCAAGCTGAATAGAACATTTTTAAAGTTACAAAACATTTAAAATTGCTCTCTTTCCATCTTCCATTTAAGAGGCTTTTTTTTCCTGTATCCAGAACAGTGAACAAAAGTAAATCAAACAGTATATTAAATGGCTGGAGAAAACACTGAATATCATCTAGTATGCAGTACTGAAGAATTATAGTCAGAATTTGGCATATGGCTTACCTCTAATTCCCGTATGCATTATTTTGTTAACGTATATATACTACTGTCAGCATAATTCATTCTGAATTAGAAAAGTGAAAAACTCATCCAAAACTAAATGGGAAGAGTAGCAAGTCGGAAGGGAATCTGGACTGCTGACAAACTGGGACAAGTAATGACCGTGGCGTGGTCGCTAATGCAGGCAGAAATAAGGTGCTTGTCCTCTCTTTAGGGGAGAGGGGGAATTGATGATAAGATCTGGAGCCAGCATAGTCTGCGCATCTGTTAAGTGGCTGAAATGCAGCAGAAACTGATTATAAAATTTCTCTATATATATTCTTAAAAGGAGAAAAGACCCTGAAGCAATTCAGTGAATCCTCAAAGTAAGCCTGGCAACACATGACACTGCCTCAGATTTAAGCCAGAGTGTTTACTCCTATAATGGGTCTGTTGGATTTCCAGCCTGTTCAGCCTTTCAATTCCTCTCTGAAATACTTTAGGAAAGGATCCAAGTACTAAAACATAAGGAGTTTCTGTCTAATAGTTATACCCATATTTTTCAGTGATCTCCTCCTAATCTATACCAAAGGTGTGCTGTTGGCCACCTTTTTGCTTCCCAAAATGAAACCAGAGGATGATATAGGAACAACAGAAAGAACAAGGAGAACATAAGCTCTGAGGGTAGTTTGGCGATGTAGTTTGAACCCTATCCGCGGCCACAGCAAAGTACGGAAGTTTGGTCTTTCTATTCCCAAAAATTCAGGTGGAGCCAGGCAAATATTTGCTGTAGGTGGGGTCAGAACTCGTAGGTTATCATGTTTCTCAGCCTCATCTTGCTGTATCAAACCCTGTATAACCTATGACTGTCGAACAATACTGACCACCAGTTAGCTGTGAACCTCATCTCTGAACCAATCCTGCCGGAATTTGGTAGTGTTGCTATTTCTGAGAGAAACTTGTTATTCATTTGACTCATTTTTACATAAAAATATTTAATCAGAAGTGTTTATATTTGTTCTGCACTCAGACAAAATAAGATCATATAGACTGTGAAAGAAGTGGACAGGAGCATTAAGTGTCCAAAGAACCCGTTTTCTCTGTTTTCTCTTGCATTTTACCAAAAATCCTTACTCAGATGTAAAGGGGATATATTTTTTTTCTGTAGTCAGCAAATTTGAATGAGGATATTCTATTTCAAGCAGGAGCTTAAACTTAAACTTTAGTGGAAACAGACTGCTAGTTGACATTTACCTACAGTATGACACTTCACTTGACACTTCACTCCCTTGTTTTTTTGTTCTCTTGAAAAAGCTATTTAATTTTGGTGCATATTTTTTAGTTGGTCTGTTATAAACAAAAGCATAAATAAACACACAGAGCTCTCAATATATCTTTGTTTTCCTAATCACAAAACTACATTTCAGCTTCTTCTGATTGTTATTATAAACTATACGGAGCTTGAAAACATCAATTAATTGTGAAGAACTAGAAATGAAAAAATGCTTAAACTTGGATTTTGGATTTTTGTAAGCTGTCATCTTCTATGTGAACTTTAATGTTTGGTTTTCCTGAAAGAATATTGAAGAACAATTGAAACGTTAGGATTTTCCCATAATTTGACAGCTGTGTTTAAATATGCTGTAAATCAAGGTTCCCCTATGGCTGATGGGGACTAGCCAGCGTTCCAGGCAACTGTAGCTGCATTAGGCACCTAGTGTCTTATTTCTTGAGATTTATGACGGGTCTCCCACAAAGACCGGGGGCTGAGATCATGAGGCTGTTCCTATCTGTCTGTAGAGGGTCTCTGCTTGGTCAGGCAGCCTGTAGCAGTCATCCATTATAATGCCGTCTTGACCTGTCTTCTCCCATCTGGCTCCTCACCCATCCGATGCAGATCTCCATGCGTTCCATCTGCCTTCACATAAAAGGCAACTCCTTCTCTTCCTCTTCCCATCCTGTACCTCTTAAATAGCCTGGATCCTTCATTTGCAACTCAGTGGTCATGGGAGCCGTCCTGCGATGTCTCCATGATCTGAACAAGATTGTAGCCCTGCAATTGCACAGGCTGAGAAAATAGGTGTGGTAGTGCATCCGTTAAGCCTTCAGACATATTAAACCACTCCATTAATTTCATCTTTAATCCTGTTATATTTTCATACAGATCATCTTTGTACAGCCGTTGGTTGTACAACACGAATAACACACCTTTTCATTTCATCTCATTCAATGTCTCCTTTTTCGCGTGGGTTTTTTTTGGCCTATTAGGATTCATGCCTGTAGGTGAGACATTTTATGGAACTTCATCCACTTATCCCAGTGGTACATTTAAGTGTTGATAGGCCAAGTAGACCCTAATTATAACAAAAGGTGTAAATACTTTCCCATTATTTTTTTTATCTTATAATGATGTACTACACTTGTTTTGTAAAAGCATATTTGATGCAGACTTAGCTTATCAGACTTGAATTGGGGGAAATCTATTGAAATAAACTTAAATTTGTATGCTTGCTATTGATCTCGGATATAATGGCTTCACAATAAACATCTGAAAAAATACATTAATCTCTTCTAGGGGGGGAAAAAACCCATCAGATTTCCAAAGCAACTAAGCAGTGACAGATTTGGGTTGTTTGGCTCATCTTCTGTGTTTAACATGCAGTTTAAGATATTGAACTGTGTGATCAATGTTTTGCTAAAATATAATCTCCTAGGATTACCTTTCATTGTCAGTGCAGCAGAAAACATGATCATTCCTCTTAAGGAGCTGCTAGGAGAATTATCTATATTTTAAGGAGAGTTAAATTTATCACTTCCTGAAAAGAATTTTTTTTCCAATTGCCTTTTATCTTTCTGCAGTTTTCCATTAGAAGGTAAAATAACATTATCTGTCTCTGTTAGGTACCACAATCCAGGAAAATATTGCTGCTCTCTGGATGTTGTTAGGATTAAATATTCTTTCTCTTCTCTTCTTGTTTCAATGAAAACTGTTACCTATTGTGAAAACACAAATGCAGAGTGGATTCTACTTGGATTAATTAGACCTCTGCCTCTCTTTTTTTTTTTTTTTCTGTCTTGAAAAAAACTGAATTAACGCTTTAAAAAAGATTTACCAAGAATAATCTACTGTGTATTTCTCAGAGACAGAAAGCTGAGATAATGCTTAGTAACTTCTTGACAATGAAGAAATCAAAATGATATATCAAGTTTACCCTCTTGGTTTTAGTGTAAACTCTAACCATACAGAGTTTTTGGTTTTGGAACTGATGTAATAAGAGTTTTGTCCTTTTTGTCTTCCAGCGCAAGCCAAAACATCATAACTTTATATATCAGATGGTATAGTTAGAAACACCAATGCTGAGAGATTTCTACAAATAGTTTGGCTCAAGAAAGAGGTTTAAAAGGAATAGTTCAGGATGTAGAATTCTCTAACAGCAAGTCCCCATCGGCTTCGGTAGATTCTGGCTGTACAGCAAAGCGACGTTTCATATGCGTATATATGATGCGAGTCAGGGTACGGCACATATTCTTTTTATATAAACAAAGAGTATACAGAGAATGTGCAGAAAGACTGAACCGGCATTTCAGTGCTCTTGCACACTAATGCAATGCTGACTTTGAAGCTCAAAAATGTCAGGAGATGTTGTTATGAGCATTAATATAATTTTTCATCTTTTCAGCCTAATGCCACGGTATGGGTTAAATTCTTATCTCTATGCAAAAGATAGATAATTAATGCTAGTGAATTGTACCCTATCTGCAGAGTCAAGTTATTTAACACAAAAGCCAGTGACCCCTTGGGAGTCAGTGCAGGAGTCTTCCTTAATTTCTGAGTGCCAGGATTTTGCCATGGCCAGTTTCCAATAGCTTTAGTACCAGGCTTCTGTTATGTCCCTTGGGAAACAACTTGGCAGTTGAAATGTCTGTTAGGAAACTTTCTCTGATAACCTCAGTCTGATGTTCTCGAGCTGCTCAGCACAAGCTCTTTTGTCTTATATCTCGGTTCATAACATTCTTAACAATTACCAATCAAGTAGGAAAGTGTGACACAACAGTGAATTTTCTACAGAAAGGGAGAGAAAGTTGAAAAACCATGAAGGCTATAATTTAAGAGATCCTTCCAGCTTGTTTTTAAAGTTTTCCCTAAAGTACATGAACCCAGACACAAGCTTATGTGCTCTTCTGGGTGTCAGTGGCCTTTAGACTTTGAATCTGAGCAAAGACTGCTTTTTGATTGGGAAAGAAAACCTACATTCTTCTGAAAACAACTTCTGGTGCCTTAAACAGTCATTTTGTCCATTATGTAAAAATACAGGTGAGCACACATTTTAGCTTATGTTTTCAGTGAAGGTGCATACATCTGTTTACTTTTGAAAATATTAGAGATGCAGGAGAATGAGATTGCAAAGAGCCGCCCTGCACAAAGTATACATCAGTTGATATCAATTGTGTTGTTTCCGATCTTCTAGTCTAAACTTTATCTATTGTATGTCACAGTATTTCTGTATGTTATGCTTTAACATAACTGTTGACATTCTTAGCAGAACAGTAAAAATGGTTCTCAAATCGCATTTCAGACTCAGTTTTGTGCTTTTCAATACCTCAACAGTTTATGGAAATATTTATTAGAAAGGAAAATGTATAGTTAATGTGAAACTTATAGCAAGTAGTTACTCCTTATATACCTTGTTTTCAAAAACCAAGTTGTCTCTAAATCTTGCAGTGCTAAGATGACTGTGCCCAGCAGGGCAAGGGAGGTTATCCTCTTCTTTCTCTACTATGCCCTAAGGAAGACCCACCTGGAGTCCTGCATCCAATTCTGTGCTCTCAAGCTCCAGGAAGACCAAGAATGACTGGAGAGAGCCCAGTGGAAGCCACAGAGACAATGAGGGGACTGGAGCATCTCCCTTAGGAGGAAAGGCTGAGGGACCTGGGTCTGAGACCTGGAAAAGAGCAGATAGAGGATCCCATCAATGCTGATCGATATCTGGTGGGTCAGCAGGAGGGGGCCAGGCTCTGTTCAGTGGTGCCGAATAACAGGACAAGGGGCAACAGGTGTGAATAGGTGCCTGGGAAGTTCCTGGGAAGTTGTTTTTTTTTTTTCCTGTGAGGGTTACAGAGCAATGGAACCAGCTGCCTACCGACGGTGTGAGGCCTCCTTCTCTAGAGATACTGAAACCCACCTGGATGTGTTCCTGTGAACCTTCTGGAGATGCCTCACTTTAGCAGGTGGTTGGACTAGTTGAGCTCCAGAGAGCTCATCCTGTTCTGGGATTCTGTGCAATACCAGTAATCCATGGAGCTTATCCCAGATAGAAAAGCCACTGTATCAAATATCAGCAGCACATTACTGAAGACGTCATTAACACAGAGGTGCTGTATAATTAAGCATCTCTGGTACAGCATGCATGTTTTGTTGCACCTTGCATAAAATTCATGCAACTACCCACTGAATTGGTGCTGATTCATTACCCAGTGTATGAATGAGTAAACAGGCAGAGGAAGCTTACTCAGCCTTTATCAATTTTTTAAAACCATTTATCCACTCTCCATTAATAATATTTAAAGTATACTGCATAGAGAAGCAATGACAGGCAAGACGCAAACAGTGAAGACGACGGGAAGCTACAGATCTTTTCAAAAAGTGCCAGATAATGTATTTTAAAATATTTGGGGTGGGTTCCACAAAAGATTTGCTTTGACTTTCCGTAGATCAGAGTGTGTGTATGTTATGTACAGTATATTTCAGGAGCAGATGACAAGATAAATGTGTAAACGTGCAGACATGCACACGTTTCTCGATACTATTGCACTTGCCATCTGTTGTGTTGTGACCCCCCTCGCATCTCAGACCATTTCCTGTGACTTCTCATCCTAAGTTGGAAACAAGGACTGCTGGTTCATCCCCGGAATGTATTCTTTTGTAGAACAGTAAATCTTTGGGAAGAGTAGGAAAGGAAGGCATTGAAGCAGAGACCGTTTGTGTTAGTAGTCGCCCTCAACAGCTTCCTTGTGTATTTTCATATATAAATATGTGGGATTTTATGTGTGATTACTTTGTCTTTAAATTCTTCCACTGATGGTTTGTTAGCATTCCTGCGTACGCTGCAAACAGCAGCTTTGGGGCCTTTTTCAGAGGCAAGGTGCATGAAAATTGGACAGGCAAACAGTGGAACAGATTGCACCTCTCCATCCTTGGAGGTTTTTAAGGCCTGACTGGATAGAATGCTGAGCAACCCAGTCTGAACTGCACTAGAGACCCTGAGGTCCCTTCCAACCTCAGTGACTGTGAGTCTCTGAGAACAGGAGAGAGGTGAAGGAGCAAAAGGTGCATGTCTTTAGTGAAACAGCATGGTTGCAACATCAAGTGCAGCGATTAGAAGCAGAAGAGTTACAAGTGTTTTGTGTAATGAAGTATGTGTCTCAGTTTTCCTGTATGACGTTCCCCGATATATCAGAATGCATGAAATTAAATCCGAGGAGATGTAAGAAAGCAAATATAAGTGACAGATATAAATTTCCTGATGGAATGAATACTAAAGAGTTGTTGAAATGCTTCTGGCTCCAGACCTGGTGGGCTGGAAACTTTCGTAATGAATCAAACTAAAGAACTGGATTTTGATGGTTAAAGGGCATAAGAGAGCCTGAAAGATACCAGTCAGAGCTTGGCAGCGAGTAGAGGTATAGGATGAGTAGTTGATACAGATGTCAAGGGTGCTGCTGAATTTGAGACAAGGAACATGCTTCAGTAGCGCAGGCTGCCCCTCTCAGCTCAGAGATTGAGGTCACCAGGCTAGCAACAGCTCACTGAACCTTGTCAGGGAAGATAAATGTGCCCTTGTGGCCAGAAAGGCAAGGGTATCCTGGAGTCATGGAGGAAAGTGTGGCCAGCAAGGTGAGGGGAGTTTGCCTCCCCCTCTCCTCTGCCCATATCAGGAGTCTCGTGTCCAGTTCTGGCCTCTCCAGCTCCAGAAAGACCTGCTGGAGGTGACCCTGCCTTAGCAGAGGGGGTTGGACTGGATGAGCTCCAGAGGACCCTTCCAGGCCCTGTTGTTCTGTGATAAAGGTTTAGGAGAAATATACATAAAACATTTCCCCCTCCCCAATACACTTCCTCAGCTTATCTTGCACCCTTTTAGATAAGAGAATGAAAATAATCCAGTTTGTAGAAACGTGTGTTAATCACTTTAAACAGCTCACTGTGTACTGAAAAGAGAATATGTTTAGTGCTAAACTCCACAGAGCCTGTTGCATTGTCATAATCGGAGACAGAGATTGTACCCGGGGCAGCCTCGGATTGGCTGTAAGTCTGGGCTTTGAGATCTGTCACCCAAGTAGCTTGTGGAGACCGAGAAGTTTATCCTGTAATAACGCGAACAGATATGCATGCCAGATAAATTAATTTTACTCAAACCCTGTTTTAAAGCTGTAGCTCTTCTAGCATTATGGCTCGCTGAGAGGCAAAGTGTACTCACAGATCCTTAGGCAAGTTAAGTCTCGCAGGTAGCTGAGGAGAGAGATTTAACACAAAGAGATTGACACGACCTTCAAATGACTAAGCTCTAATGTGTTGGCTCCCCTTGTGTGATACTCCTCTGAGTGATGCTGCCCTCAGAACCGAAAAGTGTCCTTTTAGTGATCCACCTGGACAAACAACAAACTGTCATTTATGGAAGCACTTCTGTAGCCTTGCTGAACATTTTCAGGATGTTTTTGGGGGAAAAGAGGGCAAAACCCCAAAAGGATCGGGTTAAATGCAAGAAAAATTGCTCTTTCTGTTCTGCCCTTGTGATATTGTCTTACATTTGAAATGGGTTTGTAGCTGTCCTGAAGAGGAGCTCCTGCCATTAGGAAATCTCGCTTACACTTTACTTTCCTTGTCAAAGTATGCTGAACTTCAAAAGATGAAGAACACCACTGTCTGTTACCTGTCTTCCTAGGGGCAGGATGCCTGGGACCACCACAACTCTGCCTGGGGTTCATTTAAAGAACTGGAGAAAAGAATTTTCGGTTTTAGCCCTGTGGATTTCGATGGTGGCCTGGGAAAGGAACTGAAAAAGGGATCAGAAGGTTCTGCTTCTCTTGTTGCTGAAGGAGGTGATGCTTCTTCCTCTTTACTTGTACATCTTTATGCCTTGTGCTTTAGCAGAAGGGGCATTGCTCAGGCTCAACGGCTGTCTACACCTGAGAGGGGCTCTGCATGGAAGTGTTTTGGAAAGGGCATAACTGCACAATATACTGGAGTCCCTTCCGGACCTTTGTACGAAAGAGCTTTTTATATTGAAGGGAGACTGAGCCTTCAGCTCTTTCAAACAGTGTAAAGCTTAACTGGAGGTAAGCAAGGAACTGCATGGATCTTTTCTTCGCAAAAAGATAGACCTGTGTTTAATGCGGGATCTTAGGGTTCTGCTTCCTTTTTGAAGTTCCTTAGTTCCACTGTGTTGACCTGGTACCTTCATAATGTTGGTGTGCTTCCTCTGGAATCGGTGTTGCCCAAAGTCAGGACTGGTTCTTTTATCTGTGTGCTGTGTTACCCAGATAATTCTGGCAGGACATGTCCCTGCCCATGGCAGCGGGGTTGGAACTCGATGATCTTTAAGGTCCCTTCCAATCCAAACTATTCTATGATTCTATAATCATCTGACTAGTTTGTCAGACTGCAAGGCAGAAGTGGTTTAAAAGGTGTTGAAAATCTCCTTTGAGACCCTACCTGCGCAATCGGTCTCTGTAGAATGGGGATAATCCAACTCCTACAACTTTGCATGCGTTTAGTTCCTAACACTGTTGGGTAAGTTTTACATTTTCAGGTGTCTGTGTGGAGCTGCTGGAAAACCCAGCTCTGGTGGGATCTAAACAAATAAGTGGAAAATAATTACTTCATTTAATGTAATGGAATAATAATTTATAGGCATTTTATTTATCAATAAATGGATATTTTTTCTGTGATAGAATTTGAATCTTAAGTTCTATTGCATGACAATCTACTTTTTAATATAGTTTATATTTAAACACAAAAAATGTATTATATCAAATTATTAAGCAAAACTATTTTTGCACAACGCGAAAACAGCTTTTGAGTAGTTTCTGATCATTTTCTTCTCATGTTTAAAGTGAAAACCACAAAGCGTTAATTAAATAAGAAGTTTGGCAGGAAATTCCTTAGTCATTAATCTGGTCTGGTGCTTTCTGCTATTTATATAAAAAATGTCTTTGTACAATTAAGAATTCATTTCTAATAAATGACCAATACTTATGTAGGTTTAATAGACTCAAGTCTCTTAGTACATGGAAAGCAGTCACAGGACTGGCAGGTCCCTCATGCCTTGTTTTCTGTTAGTTGCTCCGGAACAAAAAATGCTTTTTCAGGTGAATGGCCTTGTCAAATAGTTTCTACCATAGACTCTGTCATAATTTCAGTCAATACTTTAAACTTCCATACTCTTGCAGGGAAAAGCTGCTCAATTTGTGCAGATTACACTAAATCAGATTAAAGTGGAATATTGATTTAGTAACGGCACGCCGTTAACCAGAAACCAAGAACCACACAACCATGACCACCATCAGCGATACAACACACAAACAACAATTCTAGACACTTACAAAGTCTTAGTGACCACCTACAGAGTTCCCAGTACCATTTTATAACTAATATCCAAAAGGTCCAATTCCACCTTCACACTCGCATAGATTCCACCTTCTAATGTGATCAGTTTTGTAGTAAGAACCCCTCAAGACAGCCCCATATTTCCCATCCAAACACTGAACCTCACACTCTTGTCTTACCAGCTGTTGTTATCTCACGCTTTTGGTCATCGAGGTGACTACCACACAGTTCTTCCTATGTAATGCTGTATCTTCCTGAAATATGTCAATTCATCTCCTCTTCAAATTTTGCAGACTCTTTCCCTTTAATAACAGTGTTTTACTTATTTTTGCAGTTTGCCTTTCTCCAAATTCCGTCTTTTTCTGTCAATCTGTCCTTTTTTTTATGTTTCTATATTGTCTAGTTTTTACCAGACAATTCTCAGAGCAACAGCAGTAGAGCAGTCGTAGTGTTGGTCTTTAATGAGATATCTTGAAAAAAAAAAAAAACCAAACCCAATTTCTATTATTTCATATTGCATAAACTTCTCTGGCCACCGCACAGAAGATGTGACGGGCAGGAAATTGAAAGGAACAGAAAGAGACAGTAGAAGTCTCCAGGTGCTGGCTTTTCACACAGAGCTGTGGGGAAATACAGTGTTCTTGTCAACTTATTGACAGATCAGCAGAAGCAGTTCGGTACAGTATTGAGCACTAGAGGTAGACTATTGATATATAATTAGTACTCAATTCACACTTGCAGCCTATTAGGTTACTGCACACATCTTTAATATATAAATGAAGCCCATGTTTCTGCGTGAAGTCCAAAGCATTTGGAGATTAGCAGCACGTTGTGCTGCAAATTTGGTCAGTATTGTCTGTACAGCTCATAGTGGAGATGTTTTTCCATGCATGAGATCTCTTCTGGAAGACTTGTGGATGTTTTTGTCACCTCTGGTACAAAGAAAAAGACTTCTCAGGACTCAAAATTCACTTTCTCCTCTAAAAAAAAAAAGCATTCTTTTTAATGTGCTTTTAATTGAGGGTGAAGGGAAATTAATGAAGTCATATTTGCATTCATATATGCGAGGTTATAAAGTGAAACCACTATTATCCATCAATATGTAGTTCAGAAAGAGGATGTGACAAAATTGCTGACATTGGAAGGCACCTCTGGAGACTGCCTGGTCCAACACCTCTGCTCAAGCAGGGTTAACTAGGGCTAGTTTTCTAGGACTTCATCCAGTTGAATTTTTGGCATCTCCGAGAATGGAGACTCTACAGTCTCACTGGGCACCTTGTTCCAGAGTTTGTTTGATTTGTATATATATATTACATGGATATTTTCTGCCTTATTTCAAGGCTGAACTTGACTTCATTTGAAGCTCTATGAGCTTTCTTGTCCTTTGATTGTTGCTATATCACTAGCGAAGGAGGGAAAATATCACCCAGTATTTCTAACCATTAGAACTGGGTCTCAGGGGAGGTAGATTCTGTAACCTGCTGTTCAATGTCATCCCAATCACATCACGGTGTGTCCGTATTGGCTGTGGCTCATTCCTGCATGCAGGTATCTTTAATTGAATGCCAAACCTGAAAGGGCTCAGGTCTTACCCTGGCATGAGGCTGGATCATGTATGGAATATGAAAGGTATTTACATGCCTGAATTTTTATATAAACAGACATGAAGCAGTATGGCATAGGGAAAGCCAGGAACAACTCTTTAGTATTTCTAAGAGGAAAAATTCCACCCTTTTAAAAAGAAAATACTCTTACTGTAACTTCTCAATATGAGCTGTGTGCCATGTCATTTGCTTTCCTCAAACCATTCACTTCCAAAAACTTATTTTACTCTTCTACGTTACATTAGCTTTTCTATACATTTTCAAGATATAATGTGCATCTTCCTTCACCTGCTTCTCTTTTCTGCTGAGAGTTATTATTCATGATTGTTTTCAAGTCTTATTTCTAATATTTATTACCTCTACTATGATTTCTCTTATTCTAAAGATAATTGATAGCATACTAGTCTTTCTCTCTTGATCTCTTCACAAAGTGTAGGTTTTCCATTGAGAGTTCTGATTTTAAGTATAAATAGTGCTCTCTTACAGAAACACTTATTTCTTGTGTTTATTGATTAGTTTTCTTCAAATTTTGATTATCGTGTTTCATCATAGAATCATAGAGTAATTTGGTTCCAACCCCCCTGCCATGGTCAAGGACACCTCCCACTGGCTCAGGCTGCCCAAGGCCCATCCAGCCTGGCCTTGAACACCTCCAGGGATGGGGCAGCCACAGCTTCCCTGGGCAACCTGGGCCAGGGCCTCACCACCCTCATGGTGAAGAAATTCTTCCTTATGTCTAGTCTAAATCTGCCCCTCTCCAGTTTATACCCATTCCCATGGTCTTATCATTACAAGCCTTTGTAAACAGTCCCTCCCAAACTTTCTTGTTTTTCTTACTCTCTTTATTTCCATAAGGTATTCATAGAAGAAAAAAATATTCAGTCGTTTTTAGCTTATGATATGTTCATAATGATGACTGCGTAGATCTTTTGTATAAAATGAGCTTCTGAAGAGAGGCTTTTATATTGCTTCAGATCCTGGAAATTCACAAAAGTTGATCTCATCTCCAGTGTAAGAATCTTTCATTCATATGTTTTTATCCTTGAAATTTTAGCTATCGGAAGGCGTAAGCACAAAAGGAGTCCTGGTCGTTTCCTTTGTCCCCATACCTACTCATCAACAGCCTATCTGGAAGCACAAACAAACCTCTGTTCTTGAAGAGATCTTTGTTCCAGCAGGATCCTCCAGTAGTCTGATTCTCACAAACATCACAATTTGCCTCCGAGCACTAATATCAGCCAATGTTGTCTAAAATGTTGAAGCAATGAGTAGCTTTAATACTTGGAAGACAATGCTGTTTAAATTATCTCGTTGGTTCTAAGCTTACAGGAGAGTATTTTAGATTGATTCAGCTGCTTGTGGCAAGGTGGAACAAGAGCGCTCTAGACTCAATGAAAATGTCTTTACTGGTTGTACAGCTGACCAACCAGAGCTGGCACATCTCTTCTTTAACTTTTAATTGGTTTAAAGAACTTTAAAGGAAACTTTTGACAGATTTTTCTCAAAATTAAAACCATTCAACTACAAATAAATAGAAGTACTAGGGAAAATCTTGATAAGAACAGATTTATTTTTTTCCTGGACTGGGTAAAAATGGGTTTAACTTGAACTATTTATTTCTGGTTTAATTGAAATAGACTTCCTTTCACGTAATTCTAAAAGGGAAAGTACATAAAAGGCTTTTTTGAGAGTTTAAAACATTTTTACATTTTATAAAATTCCTAAAGGCAATTATGTTTAAAGAATTTTTTGATGTTAGTGATACCATTTTGTGGAGTCAACTCCCGATATGTTTTAATATGGGAGTTGAAATATTTTACCTTAAATTCATTTGTAGAGAGCTTCCACAATATCAGCAAAGTCAATAGATTGTCCCTCCTGATTTAAAAGTCTTATTTGTTTCCTTTTCAAACTGTCTTTGCAGATTGTTGTTTGCGATTAATAGGTTTGAATTTGTGACACTGATGGGTAAAATGTGTCAAGCTGTTCACATGCTTGTACTGCTGATGTGACGTGCCATAATGGAAAAATACTAAACTGACAAATAATATTTTGAATGAAGTTTTACATTCTCAAATGAAATCCTTTTAACCGTTGCCTTTGTAAAATTAAAGAAGCCAGTTCAGAAGCAAAACAAATACAGAAATATTGATTTACCACAGAACAGAAGATGAGTTTCAACCTACTATAACTTATATATCAATCAGTATGGTGGGACTAAATGGTTATATGTCTGCCAGTGGTTATAGGGATATTTATTACCATTATTATTTATTTGTCATTTCCTTCTTTTTAAAAAAAAATGCGCAAGGGATGCCAATCTATTTCTCATGCATCAGCTGCCTCACTTCCATAGCTACCAGGTGTATGTGAAAGGAATACCTTTCCATATCTCGTGTGTGGAGGGCGCGAGGTCATCAATGGTGCATCCTCTCTACAGAGAATGGGGAAGGGCAAAGGCAGAGCAGGATGTAGAGGCCTGACTCTGGAGTATGCAAGGAGGGTGACAGTGTGGGGGTAAGGTCTTCTGCTTGGGTGGCTGGTGAATTCATGGCCCTGGAGAAACTGGGGCTACATCACAAGGGAAAGCATGGGGACAGTGTGTGTATTATGGGGAGCTGCAAGGGGATGTGTCTCTACTGCTATGTGACATAGAATCATAGAATAGTTTGGGTTAGAAGGGACCTTAAAGATCATCCGGTTCCAACCTCCCTGCCATGGATCACCTCCCACTGGATCAGGGTGCTCAAAGCCCCATCCAACCTGGCCTGGAACACCTCCAGGGATGGGGCAGCCACAGCTTCCCTGGGCAACCTGGGCCAGAGCCTCACCACTCTCAGAGTGAAGAAATTCCTCCTTATATATAGTCTAAATCTGCCCCTCTTCAGTGTATAGGCATTGTCCCTCGTCCTATCTCTACAAGCCTTTTTAAACAGCCCCTCCCCAGCTGAGAGGTGTCATGGTCACTGTGCCCAAGACGAGCGTGCCTCCAGCCAAAGGCAATTCAGCTCTGTTGCATTCTCTCCACCGACTGCACCAGTTGCCTTGACCCTGCATGGGGGCACGTTTGCTCCTGTCAGACAAAGAGAAGCCGTTCAGTCTTCTCCTGCCTTTTTGCATGTGAAGCTACAGATGATGTCATGGTCTAAGCAAGACAGGTGGTGGATGTGAGAGGGAGATCTCAGTAGTTTTTAGGAAAGCATTCTCTGTTCCAGAAAGTGGATGTCTAAGCTCAGTAAATGTGCAGAGCTCATGTGCACTGAGTGCTCAGGTATTATCCAAGGTGATCAGTGAGACCCTGGAACCTGTCCAGTGGTACCTTTCCTATTGCGTTATGCCTGGAAATAAGCATTAAACACTTGTGTCAAAGCCACACATCTGGTTACGGTGTGTGTCCCAAAAGGCTCAGACCTGCTGTGGTTGTTTGGCAGGCTAAGCTGCTTGTGGGTAAGGTAGCTGGGATAAGGCTGTACAGAAAAGCTACTAAACATCTTTCATTACTAAAAGCCAGGTTTGACAGTAGAATAAGCTGCTGAAAGTTCTTAAAATGCCTCTGCAGATTTTTGAGCCAAATCTATAGAATAAAAGGTTGATCAAAGTCTCATGCTGAATGTAAAAATTTACGTTCCCTAATCAGTCTAAATTTAAGGAGTGGATAATCTGGTGTGGGTTTTGGATTTGGGGGTTTTTTGTTTGGCTGGGTTTTTTTTTAGGAGCAATTGGCTTTAAGATAAAATTCAGGTTCTTAAGTTTGATACAGGTATTTGTAAGAAAAATAATACACTTAAAACCTACTCTTGTGCTTTCTGTGGCACATAGACTGTGGTTTCTTACTGGCCCTGGGCTATATGTGTGTCAGGCTTGATCTAGATTGGTTTCTACTCTTTTGCCTTTCCTTCATTGCATGAATTTCAGTACCAAACAGAAATTTAGCTGATCCTGTGAAGTAAAAGCATTGTTAACATAAACTCTTGCCTTATCTTTCAGTTTTACCTAGAATAACACTGATACTCAAAGTGAGTGATTATGTTGCTCTATTCAGTACTTTAGAATTATGTCCTTCATCCTCCAAATACGCAGATAAAATGTGCTGTCACCTACTGTGACATGCTGATCTCTTTTTCTGCTTGTCTGTTGTCACAAAGCCTTTCACCGAGTGAATAATTCAAATTCCATGCGATGTCTTGTCATTGTCTACAGTGAACAATTACCTACTTTTTATTACGCCTTCCTGAAGTAAAATCCAGGAAGAAGGAGAAACTCTTTCAATAGTAGCATAACAACTTGTTGCTATGTACTTGAAGAATATCCTGAACTCACGTAAAGTAATGCATTTGATCCCACTGCAGGGGTAACTTGCTTTTGAGGACAGTGGCTTCATAGGTCTTGAGACTCAATATCTTATTAAAAAGAATAATGGGATAAGAAAGATGTTATTCAGTTTCCCCTTTTTACACCTAACTGCTCAACTTAAAAATATTTTATTCTAGGAATGTTGATAACATATGGTTTTCTGGGGAACCTTTAGATGTTTCCAGACAAAGGAATGCATTTGAGGTTTACGAAACACAGTTTAATGAAATACCTAACCATTTTTTCCCCGCCATAATATTACTTTAAACGTGTAGATATTTCTGTGAATGAAGGCAAGGACTTTGCATGCCTGCTTGAGTAGCTCATTGAACCAGGTTGTAATGAATAAGCAGTGTGACGTTGTTCTGCTTTTGTTACATGGAGAAGGAGGCTGTCATTACTCTGCTCATCTGCATTTTTATACCCATTTTTATGATCTGCACTTGTGAATGCATCTATTCTTTAAGCTTCATCAGTAGGTCTTGTAACAAACCATTCTGAGCAGGAAGAAATCATTTTCTTACACTTGTAAAAGTCTTTATGTATCACACTTCTGGTTTTAAAGACACGTTTTAATCCATATGCATGTTATGTTGTGACCAGTCGAAAACTAAAAAGAGATGACAGAAACCTAGAAACACGTTTTTGTTACGTAGTTCACATAGCAATAATTTTATCAGAAAGCGTGGCTTCATACAGACCACAATCAGATTTTGAATGATTCATAACTAATTACAGGAGATAATTTATCCACTTTGGATTAATTGGCCGGGTAGGCACCTATATGACATGGAGAAAATTGTCCAGAAAATATATATTTTTTATCAAATTAGTAGTTAACATTGATTAGTCTACTACAGTGATGACCCAGAGAAATGTGAGTGGCACTGGCAGGCCCTTTGAAGTGATCTATAGTTTCAAATTCATTATAATAAAATAGCCTTCTTATTAAGAAAACAAAAAAAAAAAATCTAAGTGAAAATACCATTTGATCATTTGCATTAATTGAATGATATTAGCAATGCTTTAGCGTTGTATACCCTCATTTTAATATGCACACTCAATCCTATTTTTATCAATGCTACAAAACACTGCAGTTGTTTCTATTTTCCATAGTTTAATTGTAATTTCAGAGTCTTCTCTCTTAATATTTCTATGGCATAGTGCCATCTTGGGGCTGTTGCGAGCATCTGAAAGGACACAAACCAAACACAGGATCTGAAAGAGAATCAGGAAATTTTTGCTGCTCTCTGTTGTTGACAATATAAAAATAAATCTAAAAATAGATGTGACTGAAATTTGTTTTTCTAAACTACTGAGACTATGATAGCTAATGGCATGGCTACGGAAATTACTGCACACCTTGAACGAGACTGGCTAGCTGATATTTTAAATCTCTGAATTCTCGAGCTAGCGACAATTGAGAATCTCATCTTTTCCTTTCAAAAGTACGCTGCTAACTCTCCTAACTGAAGAGAAATATTGATATGATTCTAAAAGGTTTGGAAGTTTGAAGAGGAATTGTGTTGCTTTAAAGACGCTAACAGAGTTTTGAGGAGCATTAGTCCTGATTTCCAGTAACTGGTAGATTTATAAAGAGACCTTTTTCTTCTCAGCACGTAAAAGAGGAGTAAAAATGCAGCAACATTCTTTTGGTAGCATTCTTGTTGTTTTTACCTTGGTCTTTATTATGGTCTAGGAATAATAAAATAAAACATGGGGACTGCTGCTCCATCACTAAATGCAAAGATTTTTCTGTACATCTGTGCCTGTAAAATTAAGAAATGCTCCACTGTATGGAGATTTCAGTAGCTCCTAGTGACAGGCATTTGTCAACATAGCTACCTACCTGGAGAATAACACAGAGCCATACCCTGGAGCTGAAGAGATGGCTGAAAAGTTCCAGCTTGAAATAATTAGTCCTGCTGCTGATGGGTTTGCTGTTCAGTGAAGGGCCAGGATATGTAGGATTATAGAACCATAGAATAGTTTGGGTTGGAAGGGACTTTAAAGCTCATCCAGTTCCACCCCTGTGTCATGGGCAGGGACACCTCCCACGGGCTCAGGCTGTCCAAGGCCCGTCCAACCTGGCCTGGAACACCTCCAGGGATGGGGCAGCCACAACTTCCCTGGGTAACCTGGGCCAGGGCCTCACCACCCTCATGGTGAAGAAATTCTTCCTTGTATCAAGCCTAAATCTGCCCCTCTCCAGTTTATACCCGTTCCCCTTCACCCTACCACCACAAGCCTCTATGAATAGTCCCTCTCCACCTTTCTTGTAGGTCACTTTCAGGTACTGGGAAATCGGTATGTGCAGGAGATGGCTCTTGTTTCAGAGAAACCCTTTAAGCAGTGGCTTTGAAGAATTACCCTCCTGCCCTCTCCAGCTTCACCTGCTTGTTTTCCTCTTAGTAGCTCAGTAATAGGAACTCATGGCATAAATTGCTATGGTGGCTCTGAGATCATATCCATCTTGTGGAAGTGGAAGAGAAGAGATAGAATGTACCCACTAGAAGCTAAAGAGTAATGGAGCTTCAGAGGAGAAGGCAGGAACAACCTCCTCTTTGAGTATATTAAGATGATATTGTTTTAAGAAACAAAGGGTGTTTAAACTCAGTTAATATGGAGACAAATCTGTTTTCCTTTCTAATTTATAGAGCTACTTCAACCATGAAGTCTCTATTTTCACAATTCAGGAGATTATTCTGCAATATTAAGAAATGTTTAATCATATTAAATTAGAGTTTGTTCTCCAAAACATATGAGAAATTGTTATAATAAAACAAGGCACTTGCAACCACTAATATTCAAAAATTACTTAGGAGTGTCTTATCAGACATTATTAAAGAATTTGTACTGAGCATTTGCTGTACTGCAGTGACAGCATATGGTGATCCATACTCTTCAGCTCAATTGTTCTACTTGTAACACTTGAAAGTCGAAGTACAGTTTAAGTGCATATCAAAACATGATTAATGGCACAAACTAGTCTCATAAAGAGTACTTAAGTCATAAGGTGGAAAATGGGAAACTGCCACAGCAATTTCACAACTTATATGCTGAGTAACACGTAATTATACACACATTCCCAATGCCTTTTGTTGATGAGTTACCAAAATTACGCTAGCAAAAGGTCAAGGCATCTATATTAAGCTCTGTGGACACTGGTGTAATATATGGTGAAGTTCTTAATGATAAGAGAATAATTTATTTATTTGCTGTAGAGAAAGTAGCATCAGTATCAGGCATGGCTGATAATTTTGCTGATTTTTTTTTCCCTTTCTCTGTCATTAATAGTGTGTTGAAAATCCCTCACATCAAATAATTTTATGATGTCATATTTAAAAGACCTCACAGTTACCTCTAATGTGTTTTCTACTTTCGCCTCTTATTCTTCTGCAATGAAAATGGGAATGAAGAGAAGCACTTCAATCTGAATGTTATGTATTTTCAGGAAATGATACTATATTGTGTACAGGATTGTGTTCTACCTGAATATGCATCTATAAATGCATCTATGTAATGGAGGGTAAGGTCAGTTTTGTGTTGGGTTTGGGGTTTTTGTATCAGAGAATTAGAGATTACAATGATTGACAGCTTAAAAGACTGAAAATCCAGGCCAGTTTCAAACTTCAAAACAGCACTTAACTAAATCCATAATAATTAATCATACCCATCGTAAACGATTAGTTTTCTCACCCATGATTAATGATTAATTACCACATCAAACAATTATCAAGCTTATCCATAATTATCTGTGAGTATACAATACAGGTGAGCTGATGCTGTAAGGCTTCCGTGGTCCTCAATGATCTTAATCACCAAGGTCAAAGTCATCAAGCTGGAGGTCTCTTGGTCAAAGGGAGGTGGAATCCTAGCAGGCCTTTTCTTCTTCCCGATCTTTCTTTCTCATCACTGCTATTTTATTTAGTTTAATCACCCTCTAAAAAGAAAAGAGGTGATCTTGTCTGGTCCCAACGTTGTTTCTTCTATTTTGAGGAATGGGAATTGTTCTGGGTTTGCTATGCATCTTTCTTCCTTATTCTGCAGTGTCCATTCTGGTTCCATCAGGTATCTTGCCCGCTTGTATGCAATCCCTTGTTATTGTCTTGGAGATTTTAACACATGCACGTTTTCCACGCATCGTTTGGGTGACTATATCATTAGCTTCTCTTTGTCCTCTAGGCATTTTATGTTCTTTCTATATTTATCTATTATAATTATCTATATATCCATGTTACAAAATGCTTACAAAGGAATATTCAAGTCGTAGCTACAAGGTGCCAAAATATATATTTACAGTCACTACTTCTGCTATTTTTGTGTATTTATATCTGGTTTCAAGGCAAGAAAATATAAATTTAACATGCTTAGTGGTGTTCTACTTTATAGGTCCAAGAGACTCTTTCACCTACATATACTTGCTGAAATGTATATAGTCCCTGGCTATTTCTCAGTGTTTTGAATCTTTATGCAAGTAGACCTTTGGGACTAGGACTAGAAGTTACAATTATAATTCAAAGAAGATTCAGAATAAAATCAGTTCTTTATGTTGAAGAACTTCCTACGGGAGTTTTTGCTATTTAGAATCAATGTGGTGTGGCATGAATCACAATTCGGTAGTGTCTCTGAGATTTCAAAATGTAGTTTATTTGCAAAACCCTACACACAATAAACACGTGAAGGTGGTTTGCAAGAAAACATTTGCTGGTGGATCTGAAATTCATGTTTCACCAGTAATTTCCACTTCTCAACAATTATGGATATCTAGTCTTACTCCCTGATGAGTATTTTATAAATACTTGTATTATTGACAAAGTAAATCGTGTCTTGTAATGCAGAGAAGAAAATAATCTTCGACTGAAGGACCAAAAAATACTTTTCCTACATTTCCTCTTTGCTTATCTTACTGGCTGGTATCTGAGATATTCCCTGCTGACTGATTTCTTCCCAGCCATGTGTTTTGAATTATCCAATACTCCTGCGCTAGCACAGCCATGCTGCTGATTAATGTGACTATAGACAGGGCAAGGGGACCTCACTCGAACAGTCATTAGCTTTTCATCTAGTCTGGGAAGGTTGGCGATCCTTGGGATAGCTTTTAGGAAAACTCCACGTCTAATGCCAGGAACACATCAGATTGTGTATAAACTATAGCTCTAATTAGGTGTTCGTATATTAACAAGAGGCACCTATCTATACTTTGCTTCCACAGAATCGATGATAGCTTGTTATGTTTAAAGCACTGCTTTATATGAGACTCAACAGCTAAGAAACACAGTGAATCAACTTCCATATAAAAATTTCCTAGATAGATTAGATGGTTCTAGAATTCTTTAATAACCATAGGACTGCCTCCACCACAGCTGTCATCAACCTTATTGATGGCTGTCATTTTAAGTAAAGCTAAAGCAAACAACCCCCCCTAGATATTAGGAGCACGACTAGGTCCTCATTATTTTAAGTTTTTCTTAGTTCGTGAATGTCAGTGGAGTTTTTGTTTTCTTCAGGTCTTCAACCTTCTTAGCTTTTCCCTATTTTGAAATAAAATGAAAACAGTGAAAGAAAATACCCTTCCTTTTCAGAGCTGTCTTTTGAGCACACACTCTGGAATGAATGACATTTCCACTATTTTCTTAAAGGCCATTTCTGTCGAGTTTTCAGATGTTCCCCAGATTTTTTTTACCATACTCTGTTTACATCACAGTTCCTGGCCTGCCTGTTGCATCAATCACTTGAATATTACTTTTGATGATTCAATTCAACCATTATCCTTTTGTCACTGACTTCTTAAAATTATTTAGGTGCTAATCCACAGTCACTTGTTTACCTTTCATCTATATTTTACATAACGTATCTCCAAGCAAAAAGCTATATTTTCTTCTACCAATATCTTTCTGTTCTCTTTTCTTACACAGTGCATCTGTAAAGATTACTGTGTGCACATTTGTCTCTCACAAGGTCATAGCACCAAGAGAAGGTCATGCAGAGTCCTCCGCAGGTGTTTGAAGGGCAAATGTTTAATAATTAATACTAATTGACTTTCTTTTACTTTCAAATAGCTGAGATAATTCTCCACGTGGTGCGTTTGTGCAAGTTAATGTTGTTTAGTTGCTCTAATAATTAATAAAATATAAGGACACAGAAGTTGCTGTAGCGTGGAAACAGCAATTTTTTCATCATGCTAATGCATGACTAGAAATATTCTCCTCTTTTTAAAAGGGCACAGTTTAAAAAACATAAAAGCCATAAACACAGTATCTTGTCAGTGAAAATAATTGATTTAGATGTGACTTAAGGAAAATGTAACAAACGCAGAGCCTGAAGTACCATGCAGTTTGAAACTTGGTCTCACAGATCACAGAAGCTTTTCAAGCTAAAGTTTCCTTTTCTGAGTGTCTCTTAGTGCTCAGTCTTCCAAAGGTTCATATACAGCAAAAACGAAGCAGTTGTAAGCACAAAGAGCTTAGATGCTCTAGTTCTGTCCGGTTTGATCTGCCTAGCATTTTGGTATGCAATATAGTTTTGATAAATACCGTTATTTTTGCCTTTACACAACGAAGGCTTGTGTCATGTCCTCAAAAATAGTTCATGCTGGTTTGTGATAGAAAAATGTTATGTTCCCCTACTAGAGAGCTATTTTATAGCATGAAATCTTTTGCCCTCATGCAGTTTGAGGAAAAGAATTGACAGAAACTCTGAAAACTTCTAATATATCCCTGAAAAGGAGAGTTACAGAATACTTGAGGTTGGAAGGGACTGCTGGAGACTCTTTAACCCAATCCTCTGCTCATGCAGGACCCGATAAAACAGGTCCCATGTGTGGATGGGTTTTGACTTTCTCTGGAGGTGGAGACCCCACAGCCTCTCTGGGCAGCCAAAACCAAAAAAACCCAACAAAACACCTCTTTTCTTGTATCCAGATGGATTTTCCTGTTTTTCTGTTTGTGCTCATTGCTCTGCTACTGGGCAACTTTAACAGGGGTCTGGCTTAATCTTCTTTGTTCTCTCAAATAAGGATTTATCAATGTGAATAAGATTTTCCCTGAGCCTTCTCTTCTCCAGGCTTCCCCTATCCTCTCTTCATAGGTGCTCCATTTCCTTATTCATCTGTGTGGACCTTTCCCTGGATTCACTCGCGTATGTTCATGTCTCTCTTGGACTGGGGAGTCCAGACCTGGATATCTCATACAGATGTGTTCTCAACCAGCAGTCAGTACTCTGCCTAACACAGACCAAGAGGATGGGACATCATCCAGAGGGACCTGGACAGACTGGAAAAGGTGGGACTCTGAGAAGCTCATAAGGTTCAATAAGGCCAAGATAGGATGACAGGGAATGGGTACAAAATGGGGAGGGGCAGATTTAGACTGCACATAAGGAGGAATTTCTTCACTATGAAAGTGGTGAGGCTCTGGCCCAGGTTGCCCAGGGGAGCTGTGGCTGCCCCATCCCTGGAGGTGTTCAAGGCCAGGTTGGATGGGCCTTGGGCAGCCTGAGCCAGTGGGAGGTGTCCCTGCCCATGGCAGGGGGGCTGGAACTGGATGGTCTTTAAGGTCCCTTCTAACTCAAACTATTCCATGATTCTACGATGTTGGTTTGTTTTGCTGTGGAGGCTCAAGATCAACATGTTTCCCTCCAGGTCTTTTCCTGCAGAGCTGCTCTCAGGCAGCCACCCCCCAGCTGCAGGGGCATTTCTCCCCACACACAGGACTTTGCAGAAGCTTCATCTCGGGGTACTTGAGAGTTTTATCTGCTCTTCTTACTGATGCAGGTGATTCTTCATGGTGAGAGTGGTGAGGCTCTGGCACAGGTTACCCAGGGAAGTTGTAGCTGCCCCATCCCTGGAGGTGTTCAAGGTGTTTGGCAGCCTGATCCAGTGGGAGGTGTCCCTGCCCAGGGATGGGCTTTAAGCTCCCTTCCAACCCGAACTATTCCATGATTCTGTGTTAAAAGAGGCATTTTGGCTACAATACAGCTACTTGATCTTCACTTTTAGAGGTAATTTCAGAGGATGTTAACACATCAAATCATTTGTTGTTATGATGGCTAATTTTTTGTATTTCCATTTCTTATTTGCTGGATATTTTCTACCTATTGATGCTGCGGGAGTTGCAATTTGTGTGCAGGAAAGGAGAAGTTCATACCAGTCTTCATGACTGCACTGCATGCAGAATTACAGAGTGGAAGTAACAAGTAAGATTAGCGCAACTTAATTTAATTCTTTTCATCTCCAGATTACACACTTTGTAGTCTAATGTAGAGCTTAATGCAATATCGTTAGAAGTTTTTAAAATAGGTCTGATATTTTTCCATTCAATATGAGCAGCATACCCAGTGAGCAACTCAAGGACATGCCAAAAATTCAGAGTTTCTGTGTTACAAGTTAATTATTTAGAGAGAATGTGGGTATGACCGACTAATAGTCTCTGCATCGAGACATGATTTTGATTGAATGGGCTACTCTTGGCATTGTTCCAGCATAAAATTTTCCCCTTTTTATCTCTTTTGCCAAAAATGTAGAAACGAAACAAAGATCTGGAAAAGTTCCAGATCCTTTGGGACACTCTAATGAATTATAAAAAAATAAATGATTATCTAGTGTCCCATTTTAGCCCTTAGCTGGCAGATAAACCGTAGGCAGCCACTCTCTCACCTCACCCCAGCCAGGGGAAGAATCGGAAAAGGAAAGGAAAACTCCTGGTTTGAAATAAAAATAGTTTTAATAAAGCAGTAAAAAACAAGAATAATGATAATGCTTAAAATACCAATGCTAAGTAAAAATAAACGTTGCCTGACCACAATTAAAAACAATATGTTTATCAACTTTATTCTCGCAATAAACCTAATAGGCTGCAGCTACTTAGAAGAAAATCGACTCTGTCCCAGCCCAAAACAGGACACCTGCTTTTCTGTAGGGAAAACTTCAGATGGGAAGAAGCTCAAATAACTCTAACACAGTGACTGAGAAAAGTGTAATAAGGAACATATATATTTTTTTATATTTTCAAGAGCTTTAAACACTGCCTTGAAAGAAAAAAACAGTAATATCCGCTGACCAGGGAGATTTACTTGTGTTAAACTCTGTTTTGGTGATCAGTGATAGTGGTCTATCAAAGATAGACTTTACCTCTTATTTATATTTAGCTCACATTTACAGTGAAACTCAGACATAAAAAAAAAAATAAAGCAACAAAAAAACCAGCATTTTTTTTTTAGAAAATTGATGAAACAGGAAAAAACACCAGTCTGGAATTTTTGTAATATAACTGCTTTTTTTTGATAGCGATAGATACTTTGCGCATGGAATCTGATGGGCACACTAACGAGGACTTATACGGCAATTAATTGACTTAAAGCCTACAGTTCTCAGAAATTTTTACACTTTTTTTCTGACTTTGGCTAATTGAAGTCTTTTGCCTACTAAGGTTCTTTGCATGTATGTTATAGCATCAGATATTTATTCGTAGATATTCTAATCATTCTCCAAATGACTTTTTGGGTTTTTTTGTTTAGGATTTTTTGGTTTTTAACTGTATGTTTGTAGAACACACCGTATGTAGGTGTCAACATGCTCCAGCTCCAGTCTTACTACAGTAGGATGCTATAACATCAATAATTCACTGTCAGATATTGTTAGCTAGAGGAAGGAGAATGCATTTCAGGAAATTTTCTGATGCCTTTTTTTTATTAGGAAAGACGAATTCATTAAAACAAACAAATGAAAATGCTGAAAGGCGCAGTTTGCAATTACATTTTTGCTGTAGTTACAGTTTACGTCTTTTTTCTGAGAGTGAGGTTTCTAATGGATTGTGAGACTTCTGCCTGGATTTCTAATAGCTTTTCCATACTAGAAATCTCAGGGTAATTGGTAGGGATGCGGATTACTGTGTGGTGGATCCAAGTTAATGGACTTCTATATGTGTGTAATGAAAGAGAATAGCCCAGAGGAAGTGAATGGTCTCATCCCTGATCACTTGTATTTACTGGTTAATGTTCCCTTCTGAGTTGGGACGTTTTGAAGCTTTGAGGTAAAAGAAAGTTATTTGTTGTATGAAAAGAGAGGGGGGTTGATCCTGATACTGATGGAAGCAGTATATCAAGACTGAGTCAGAAGAAACACAAGCAAAATGCTAGAAAAGTTTAAAAGCACCGTTTTCCCGTATTTCTGATTATGGACTTGCAATTACATTAACACATGATCTGCAGATATCATAGAATAGTTTGGGTTGGAAGGGACTGTAAAGACCATCCAGTTCCAACCCCCTGCCATGGGCGGGGACACCTCCCACTGGGTCAGACTGCCCATATAATTCATAACTGAAGATCTATCAGAGAACCTGTGTTAGATTGGTTTAAAAAAAAAAGGACACACAATTTAAAATAAAATAAAAATTAAAAAATCTGGGCCGTTTGTCTATAGTTGCTTTGTTTTGTTTGCTTAAAGTAGAAGTGTCAGTACCTTGCTGAACTAAATCCTTGGGTTTGGGCTGTGTGTGCTGTGTGTATACAAGCAGATGACGAGTGGAACTTGTGTTGAAAAGTCACATAGTGAGTCTGCTACAAACCTTTGTTTAACAGGAATAAAACTGTGTGTTTCCAAGGAAGAAGTGAAAACACTGAAGTAGCTAAAGTTGAGGAAATATTGCTTTGCATAAATCTTAGACCTATGCCTAAAGAAATAGTTGATAATGATGGAGTATCTGCCTACGTGGGAGCTAGTACAAATTCTAGAACTAAAAATGATGACAAAACAGGTGAATAGAGGAAGAACACAATAAAAATGTCCTGGAAGATAGTGTAACTCAGGAAAGTTTATAAACCAAGCTAAAGTACACAGCAAAAAAACCAAAAAAATCTGAATTCATGAAAAGTAGAACATGAGAAAAAGGACTGAATCCATTAAACTGTAGGAGACAGAATAGAAAAATGTCAGCTAGATCAATGATACTCTGTAGGGAAAAACAACAACGACTACTTCAGAAAGGTTGGAAAGATTATCAGTTGTGGGACAAAATAAAAATGAGCTGACAGGATCCTGGTCACATTCTAAAAGGAGCATACTGCCTACGACACAAGATCTGAGCAAAGAAAATAAACATATTTTTCTGTGATAACTGGAATAAAACATAATGATAGAGATATTCCTGCTTCTGCTGTAAAAGGCTACAAAGACTCTTCAGTTGAGATAGGAAAAGGAATTCACTGCTATTCAGCTAAAACCCTGGCCCAATGTCATTGATTACAGTGTGACACCAACGGCTCGAAATCTGCTTTGGGTTTTGCCACAGTCAGAAGGTTTATGTAGCTATAAGAAGACTTAATTTTATTCAAAGTATTTTGGGAGATCAACATAGCCTAAAAAGATGGGTAGCTTTTATCGATTCTTGCAGCTTTCTGCTTTTGTGGATCTTTATATTGCCCTGAAAGCAGGCAGAAAAGACCTCGTATTTGCAAATAAAAAGAAATTATTATGTATTATTCCATTCATTTACACATTATCAAAGACTATACCCTTCTACAATGAATGGTAAAACTTAGGAATCCAGCACATAACCCGCCAGTGGAGATAGGAAACAAACTATTATGAACGTGGTGCCTACAGGAAGAGACTTAAGTGATGGTCTAAAATAGACTGGAGTTATTCACTAGAGAGTCCATTGAGACAGTATTCTGTGCAGTTAGGATGACACAACCATCATTCTAGAAACTACTAGAAATATGGAAAAACTACTGCTTTAAGAGGTTTTAACAATGTATTATATCCTTTTTCCTTTTTTTTTTTTCAGTTGAGAATATTTTCAGATTTAAATATTAAAAAGTCATTACATTTCCAAATGGACATTACAATAGTGAAATGAAAAGAAATTCCACCGTTTATGTGAAAAACTTAGTGTTTTGATAGAACAATTGGTGTGAGTTAATGACTAATGAATAATTAAACATTTCTGAGAACATTTTAATGGTCCATGACTATGCCGTAGGCTGTTAAACTGCAGTTCAGTCCTTAGATAGCAAATGATTTAGAGGTGTTAATATAATATTATTAATGTCTTCAAACTTCTTTTTAAGACACATGTTCTTGGGAACTGTTGCTATATAAAACATTCCACAGTAAAAGTAACTATTGTAATTCACGATGCTCCTGACATTCCTGAAGTCTGAGAAAAGTCTGACTTAGCAAACACAGCTGAAAGCAACATTTCTTGCTTAACATTATCTAGATTACAAACTTTCTGAAAAAAGCTTGTTCAAAATATACAATTATGACATCGTTGTTTTCCTACCGTGGTTGTTGATATAAAATTATGATTTAAATTCTAATGCCAGGACTGGCTGGAATTCATCTGAGGGTGGGCATGCCCAGATCAATACAACTCAAATAAACAAAATCCCAAGCCACTCCACCAAAATATTCCTACAGCCTTAAAAGGTAAAGGTTTCTGTCATCCGAGCATATATTTTGCTTCTATTCACTAATTTAAGCTTTTTATATTTCAGCCATGTGTTACTTCTGAAAGTTTTATTTTCTGTTCTCTTGTTTTCTGTAGTTTGGGATGGGAGTCTCTCATCTTTAAGTTTTAAATAAGATGTTAGTTATTAAAAAGCTGTCTTATAGTCTTCTTTTGACCCTTTTATTCCTGATTTGCTTGGGATGATTTTCTTTCTATAAGCTAAGCATTAAGAGAGTGCTTAGAACCTCCCTAAACATTGATGAGAAGAGAAGGCTTGGCAACAGTGAGCTATAAATTCCGCCTGTTCTCCTTGCACGTACATTGCAGAGTAGTTCTATAGTATCCAATGTTCTCAGGAAAAACCTCGCTTTGCCTACCTTCTACAGTATATTTTACTTTGGAAGCAAGATTAAAATAGATTGTGGTGAGTTCTTCTGTAGCCTCTTTAATAAAAGGGAGAGCAGGAGGCAAAAAAAGAAAAAAAAAATAAAGGCACGACTTACATTGTGTATTTGAAAAGGAAAGTTCTGACAGGATGCCAAAGGTGTGGAATGGATGGAATGGAAATCTGGGTTGTTTCTTTATATATTGATTTCACGTCAATGTAACTGCAGCAAAATCAATTATGTGAGAACGTTAACTCTGCACTAGCAGAAGAGATGCTTGGCATCGAATATTTGGTAACCAGAGGAATGAATAATCCATTGCAGTTTTCATGAATGGATGAGTAAGAAATAAAGGACATACCTATGAACGAGCTTCCAAAGTTCTCATGATCTAAGAGTCTGATAAAACTTTTTGTTTAGGACAGGACATTTATGTATAAAATTAATTTGGGTAATTCTCAGTCAAAACTTGCCAGTCAGCCTGATACTCTAATCACAGAAATAAGAAGATGAATAAACCAGAAGAGCATTTACATTCCAGTGTGTACATATCTTAAAAGATTATTTGATTTTCTTTGATCATCCTGTCAAAATTAGCTGTTGTTGTATGATGAGGAGAATTACAGACAAAAAGTATTTCCTCCAGTGAGAGATGAAACAGTCATTATTTAGCAAAAAGAATTAAGTGTCTCACTGGTTTGTTCCTCTACACTTCACGGCACCCTTCTAACTGAAATAATTTCTGCACAATAAGTGTTTGGAGTGAGTACGAACTGAGCCAGTTCTTCTGAACTCAAAGGTATTTGAGGTGACATAAATAGACAAGCATAATTCATAAATTTAGTTTATATGTACAGGATATACCTTCACTCATAACTAAAATGAGTGTAAGCCTTTGAAGTAGCTTTTAAGTATCTCAGAGATCAGTGATCGTTGAAATAATTTCTTAACGAAGGTTCAGCCACAATGAGAAGGCAGAAGACATATCCTCAAATTAATAACTGGCAGATGCAAAGTGGGAGAAGTTAAAAGACTACCCAATAAATGGAGTTTTACACAGATACTCTGCTTGTTGTGTTTCTCGCTATTTACAACTATCCACATAGTCCATGCACATAGTTTCATAACAGATAAATGGGAGAGCAGTTCAGCCTGCCCTGAGGAAGAAAACTGAATGTAAAAGATAGAGTAACCGGTAATTTTGATATCATTTGCTCTACAGTCAAACATCCCTGTCTCACACTACACTAAGCAAAATAAAAACAGGCCAACTAAAGTAAGAATAATCACATAGAAAATTGCTAGAAGGAGGTAAACTGTAGTCTGAACTTATGTGTGGCTCAAGACTTCAGGAAGAAATTGCAATGCTCATATCAGGTTTCACACTGAACCAATCAAGAAGTTAAGAAAATAAGTTCGCAACTGAAAGAAGAAATGGATCTGCTTGGCTTTCATTTCTTTGCAGGCTTTGTATTAATCTTTATTAGAGACGTGAGATTCAGAATTTCACGTGGTTTTCACAGAGGAAAATGAAACCTTGGGAACAACTCTCTGAAGTTACAAAATTGTAATAAATTCCTCCAGCTCTCAGTGACCAATAGGAAAAAAAAATTAGCGAGCAGTCAAAACTGTCTCTTCTAGCTCTGCTCTTAGTTTCCATTGACTTTTAGTGATGTTTTTCACCTCATATCTCTTAATGAGCTGTACCTTTTTGCTCAGCTATTAGTGAAATGCACTTTTGGTATCATTCTAGACTTTGATTAGACTTTATTTTCATGATTTTCATGGTGAACTCAACATTTGTTCAAAAGCCCATTGCAACCAACGGGCTTTTTAATAACTTCAGTAACTTAATTAAGGATTGGGGGTAATAGGATTGACAGTAAAATCAAGAAGTTGGACTGTGAGCTGCAGTTGTGTGGAATCAGCATGTCATGTAAATGCTACAGCAAGGAGAGAGGATCAGGCTAAATTTCAGTTGCAGAGCTGCATCTGTGTTCGAGCATTGCACTTCTAGTTTTGTTAGTTGTGTTTAGTCAAAAAGAGTTGACTGACTAGCATTGATTGAAAATAATTTTAAATGAATAAGAACATCATACCTTAAAAAACGCTAGTATTATTTATGCACAGAAAAACAGCAGATCCATTGAATGCAATATTTTATCATACGATATTTGGAAGATGCAATTTTTAGTTTCTTTAATGCAACATCTTGTAATGCAATTATTATTTCTGTTTGTTAGAATCACAGCTTTTTCACCAATTAGCATGCAAATTCTCCATGTGTTTCTCCTTGTGTTAGTCAAGTGAATGCTTTTGTGATGATAGAATCATAGAATCATTTGGAAGGGACCTTAGAGATCACCCAGTTCCAACCCTCCGCTGCCATGGGCAGGGACACCTCCCGCTGGCTCAGGCTGCTCAAGGCCCATCCAACCTGACCTTGAACACCTCCAGGGATGGGGCAGCCACAACTTCCCTGGGCAACCTGGGCCAGGGCCTCACCACTCTCATCATGGAGAAATTCCTCCTTATGTCTAGCCTAAACCTGCCCCTTTCCAGTTTACACCCATTGTCCTATCCCCACAAGCCTTTGTAAACAGTTCCTCTCCAGCTTTCTTGAAGCCCCTTCAGGTACTGGAACGTCACTATAAGATCTTCTCAGAGTCTTCCTCCAGGCTGAACAACCCCAACTCTCTCAGCCTGTCCTCATATGGGAGGTGCTCCAGCCCCCTGATCATCTTTGTAGTCTCCTCTGGACCCTTCCCAACAGCTCCATATCCTTCTTATGTTGAGGATTCCAGAACTGGATGTTTTTGTTTAAATGAAGGTGACCAAATCACTTCAGAAAACAATGAACTAACCCAGTAATTAATGTAAGACCATTGTGAAGTTATGTTCTATCTGATTTTCTAATGGTATTTGAATACCATTGAAGTCCCAGAGAATCCACTGACCACTAATAGTATAGATGGGATCTTTTGATCCCATGAAGCCAAATTTTTGTTATCCTCTAAAGAAGACAAGTTTTCAGCACCAATAGCTATGATGATAACTCAGGAAAGTCATTTAACATTTAACTACAGTCCAAGTAGCACAAATAATGTGTATTTAACAAGGAGCCCTCGGAGGCCAGTGATGCCAGATGTGCACAAGGATCACTGCAGAAGCGATGGAGAAGGGCTCTAAAAATAATGTAGGAGCCACACTGCTTTCAGCTGATGTTGCTGTATTACTTCACTACTGAAAATGCTAATACCAAGAGATGTATGGAGCATCTTGGGCAGCCTGATCTAGTGGGACGTGTCCCTGCCTATCACATGGGATTGGAAGTGGATGATCTTTAAGGTCCCTTCCAACCCAAACTATTCTACGATTCTATGATCTTCAAGCACAAGGTGAGTTGAGCAGTGTGTGTGCAGGCGTATGGTAAAGTCACAAAAAAGAGCCAAAAAAAATTCTTCCCTTTGTAAAACTAAAATTTTTATCTCCTGTCATAGCTAGTTCTTCAGTATAATTTTACAATTACCTTTCTACTGCTGAAGTCAAGGTTTTTCTATCCTGCAGCTCTAAGAAAGCACAGTGAATAGAACTTGAAATAATAAGAGGTTTAAAATTTAGATTTTAATATAATTTATCACAATTATATTATATTCATTATAATGAAATGTAATGTATAAAGAATTTTAACTTATGTTTTAATAATTTTTGTTTTATTAAAAAACTGAATGGAATAATATTCTTTCTAGATATTACTTCAGCGATACAATTATATACTCTTTTTAATATGCTGTTCTGTACCTCTAAAATATTAAAAAGGATATAAAATAGGTCACAGAGTAATTTGATTATGTAAATAAGGTAATGGCTTTAGCAGGTCAAAAGAGGAAAGTGTATATATTAATTTTGTTTACGTGTACATAAATGAGTAAATGATCAGGACATCGGTGATTATCATGGATATACGTGTGCTTGTGTTTAAATTTTAACCATTCCTCTGTAAAGATTGAGAGCTTAGACTACTGATGTTAGCAGAATCATCACTTCTCTTTCTGTTATCTGTTTCAAAGAACAGTCTTTGAATTGAAGACAGTTCATCTTTTGGTTTTGTATAGATCCTGTGATAGAGACCAGGGGAAAAATCTTGCTTATTTGCATTATACTGGAGCCCATCCATCTCACGAGTCTTGGCTTCAGTGGGCTTAATGCTGTTTATTCATCCATTAAAGAAGTATGTGTACAACTCAAAATTCAAAGAAGCTTGCATTAGCAATTAATGAAAAAAAAATCAATGAGGTTTTAGGTAGATTAAAGGTCTTTTAATGACAAGTCCACAAAATGGCACATTTGGATTAATCATTAATGAGAGCTGCATTTGTGTTTTCGGTTTGTAGTAATGGAATATTAATATTTACTTAAAATTAAATGAAATAATGAGTGCCATTAAATTATTAGAGAATAAGCAAGTTTTCTGATGGCACCAAGCTGTGTGGCGTGGTCAACATGCCAGAAGGAGGGATTGCCACCCAGAGGGACCTGGACAGGCTGAAGAATTTGGGCTGTGCAAACCTCATGGAGTTCAACAAGGGCAAGGGCGAGGTCCTGCACTTGAGTCAAAGCAACACCAAGCACAGTTACAGGCTGGGTGGAGGATGGATTGGCAGCAGCCCTGAGGAGAAGGACTTGGGGTGCTGGTCCACAAGAAGCTCAACATGAGCTGACAATGTGTGCTCACAGCCCAGAAAGCCAAACATCTCCTGGTCTGCATCCAAAGCAGTGGGACCAGCAGGGCGAGGGAAGGGATTCTGTCATCATGATATTCCACCATTTTAAAGGACACATGTGCTCTACTTTTGTCATGGTTTCTTGCCTTTGACCAATCCATACCTGAAGCAATTACTTTTAGACTTCTAATACGAAGATAATTCTATGGTATTTTAGATTGCAGAAGGATATCTCTTTTATATTGCAGTGGTTACCTCTTTCAGTGCAGTTTGCCTAAGGCTTTTCAGGTTTGTTGGAAGATAAAGTGAAGATCTGCCTCCTGCTAAAGCGAGTGCCCTCTTGGCCAAATTACTGCGTCATGTTGACCTTGCTTTGGCAAGATTACCCAGCATTTTCCTTGGGGCTTCTTTGGAATATCTACGGTTGAAGGCAATAAGTGAGTTGGCTTTGTTTCTTACTCAGATTTTGGACAGATTCTGATTTGTTCTTTGTTCTTCAGCTGTTCTGTAGTTTCTTCAAATGTGGATAAAGCCCCCAGTAACTGGCATTTTACTTCATGAAGGAACACAGTAGGGAGACCGTGATAATATAATAATTTAGTTTTAGGATATCTGAGCGTTGCTTTTTTTTCCCTCTTACTTATTTTTGCCTGAAGATACTGGTTCTGAAAAGATACCCAAAAATCAGAAGGCCATAATCAAAGTCTTGTTTCTGCAAGTGGGTTCGACTGTCCTGAAATTATTATTTCTACATTAGCAGGATTTATTAACATTTAATTATAGGTGATCAGAATTTTTCAGAGAAAGTCTTCTTCATTGAGAATGCTACTTGGTAAAAATTGACAGATTTATCTGTATCCGTTTGATAGACAATGATAAAGAGATGAAGGGGAAGTTTCAACAACAGTAATTAGCCCCAAATTGCCAGTGCTGACCGACAGAAAAACAGCTTTAAGCTCATGTGAGTTGATCAGCACTGTTCAGCACTGCATTTTTACCACCAGGGTATGAGTTGTTCCAGGAAACTGGAGGAAGGGAAACAATGAATTATAAATCTTTCACACCAAACTTGTGTTGAAAAGCAATTTGGTTTTCTTTTTAAAATAGTCCAGGTTTCACCACACAATGTTCAGAGTGAAAATTCACTGAGCACAAGCCCAGTTCTGACGAAGATCAGGCTAGAAACAAGCTCTGAAAGATTTAGTTTGAAAAGAGAAGGGATAAAAAACCAAACAGAAGCTAGAGTTACAGAGCAGTGGATGTTACATTGTGGATGTTCATTGTCTTTTTGAGAGACATGGGTAGTCTTTTTTTTTTATATATATATTTTTTAAAATCACTTATATGATAAAACTTTAGGAGAGCTTTAAATGACTTCAGTTGTTATTGGCCTTTAACTTGATTTTACCTCTCCTTCTCTCCCACAAGATCAGGCTCGTGGAAAACACATGCTTCTACCGTTCGGTACTTGCAGCCCTTTATAGAGAACTACTGCATGACTGGATTTTCCCTCTATAAAAACATATATTTGCCCCCAAAATCGTAAGGAGGATTTAACACCTTAGCAGTATTTCCAAGCAAATAGTCCTTCAAGACCAGCAGTGGTGGAAAGGATTTTCAGATTTGACTAATATGAAATATGAAAAATAAGCCTGCGTTTGATGGATTCCTAATGGGAAAAAGTACAAACCTTTTCTACAGCACTGTGAAATGTTACAGCAATAGAAGTGAAACAGGTAGTGATCGAAGGAGATAATGTAATAATCCCGGCAGAGCATGTGCTCAGTTCTGTTGCATGAGATGCTTGAAGTTATCTGGCCAGAAGAGTAAGTAGCAAGGTGATAAGATCCCGGACGGAAAGAATTAACTTGTTGGAAATGACAACCTGAGAGAGTGCTGGAGGTTCTATATGAAAACCTTCTGGCTCCTTAACAATATGCTTTGTTGAACCCGCTGCAAATGAGAATTTTTAAGTATGTGAACACGTGAGTTTGACTTTCAAATATGGAAAATTAAAAAAAAAAAGAGCTTTAATTACAAGGCATAAACATAAATTAAATGTGACATTGATGATATAACCAGAAAAGCTGCTCTGAAGTCTGTTGTTGGATTTTAGCGCTATTCCAGTGGCCTAAGGGTTCTATAAATTAATGAAAATTCAACAATACTCATTTAGATCAGTGTATAAATGGGTGAATATGCTTCAGGAATATATTTTAATTTAAAGTTGTCTGTCTTTTTTGCATCCTATTTTTGTTCTTGCTTCATGTTTCAGACAATATTTGACAACACCAAACAGAGCCTTCATGACTATTGTCATGCAAAATTGTCTTTATAAAAGGCATTTTACTTTTGCCCTCAGAAAATGTACTTTAATATTATTATTTTTCTTTTGAATTCTGCTCTTTAGGAAAAAATCAGAGAGCAGATAAAATACTTGAACAATTGCCTTTCCTTCTGTGTCTTTGAAGCCTTAGCTGTTATTTGAATATATTTTCCTCTTAATTCTGTCTTCCACTTAGCAATGGATCTAATGAATAGAACATCAAAGAACATTTTATCTCATCGTTCCCAAGGTGGCTGAATTTGGATTCATGCAGGTTTGCATGTGTAAACTTTTGTATGCTGTTTTATGCCAGAACTAGTATGAACACGGTACTTTTTCAGAAATAAAAGGTGTTTTCTGAATGTTCTGGCCTCTGAACTGGGAGGCATTTTGAAAACATGACCCATGCTTGAAAAGCTCTTGCTGTACCAAACAGAAATTCATCTTCCTCTGAGTACTGTGCATCTTCTGTCCACTTATGTTAGTTTTAAAGAGATTCCATACTTTTTTTTAGTCTAAACCTAGATTGTCAGCTAGTTTGACAGTGCCCTTACTCATCAGGAAAACATTTTGAAGATCACCGTAGCTGCCATGGAGGTGCCCACAAAGCAGATAATCAGTCATCATAGAATCATAGAATAGTTTAGGTTGGAAGGGACCTTAAAGATCATCAAGTTCCAACCCCCTCCCAGTGGCTCAGGCTGCCCAAGGCCCATCCAACCTGGCCTTGAACACCTCCAGGGATGGGGCAGCCACAGCTTCTCTGGGCAACCTGGGCCAGGGCCTCACCACTCTCATTGTGAAGAAATTCTTCCGTACATCTAGAGAAATTCTTCCTTATGTCTGGTCACTGACAGTGATGAGGATTTACCTGGTACCTCGACAAACACAAATAAGCCACAGGTTCAGTTGCCAGTCAGGAATTATCACTGAAAAACTGCCTTACGAATTCCTAAGTTTCACAAACACTCCTTTAGGAGGATTGCCTGAAACGAGCAGTCTGGTGGGACATCATTTTATACCACAGTCAGTGTGATCTGTGGTCACTCTGACCAGTGAGGACCTGCATCTTCTGGGGCTGTGTGCCTGACCACGCTTCTCTACCTCCTCCCCTCCTGGAGTGGGAGGGCGGTGGGGAACAGGGACTGAAGGCTTCAACAGTCAGAAAGCCTGAGAGTGAGCTTCAAAAGTGTTGTGCCTCCTCTGAAAGAGCTCCCTATTACAAAAGCCTTTCTATCTTTGGCAAACCCAGTCCTTAGTAAGCCGTAACCTTTGCCAGGTCCTTGTCAGAGTGGTCCCACCTGCCACAATGATCCGTCAGTTGCTGGTTTTTTTTACTTTTAATGTGAAATGCTGAATGTTTTGCTGTGGTAACTTTCTGTTTGAAGTCACGGTTTACTTTGTTTCAGAGTTTCCCACCCAAGTCAGGAGAGGTGGAGCACTGCCAGTGCGTGGCTTGGACAAGACAGCAAGCCAAGCACGGCGCTTGTGAGTGCATAGATCTGCCACGGGCTGGCGGGATATTCTGACCCCTCTGTTTGTTTACAGGTCTAAAATACAGAGGTCAGGTGGCCTTGTGTCACTGGCCTTTCTAATTTCTCAGGGAAATTGATGGACTGCCATCATGTGGCATGTCCGCAACAACCGGGTGATCAGGCCCACTCAGCATGGATTTAGGAAAGGCAGGTCCTGCCCGACCAACCCGATCACCTTCTATGATGAGGTGACCCACTTAGTGGATGACAGAAAGCCTATGGATGTGGTTCAGCTGGAGTTAAATCCAGTTGGTGGCTGGTCACAAGTGGTGTTCTCCAGGGCTCTGTGTTGATACCAAAAGTGACAGAAAAACACACCTAGAGATTCATTTTGGAATAATCCAAATTACTTTTTGTCCAGAAGAGTAAGGCTTTGCAAAATTTTTCGATTAGTTTTTCACTGACCTTGTTTTAGTGGTTTAGACCATATTCAAATTAGAATTACTATCCCAAAATCAAATCTAAGCATTTGTGCCAAATACTGAAATCTGTATTATTGTTTTTTTCAAAGTTTTTTCCTTTTTGGAAGAAATGATTTGTTGAATGTAACCTAAATCCACACTGTTTAGGCAACCTCCAGACAGTACGTATGTATGTATGTATGTATGTATGTATCTATTTATCTATTTATTTATTTATTTCAGAAAAACATATTGTAGTTTTCCTTAAAAATTGGAAGTTTGAGTTATAAAAACAGAGCCCAGCAGTTAGTGAGAATATATCTAAAGACTGAATGAGATGATAACCATATTCTTGCAAACCATCTCCTTATGATTTTGACATTCTGTTATATCGTAAGGTAGTATAGACTTACAGCAAGGGACTTCAAGACAGACCTGCTTAGACTGATATGATTTGTGAACTGATAATAATGCATATGCAAGACCTGAATCATTATCTTTCCCTCCTGTAAATGTATTAAAATTTCCATTGACTTTTGTCTTAAAGTGATTTTCATCAAATAGCGTACGTTATATAAATTGGAAATAATTTAGTAAAGGAAAATGTTTCCAGTATATAATAATACAGTTGGCAGTGTTGGATTGAGTAATTAGTAATATATAACCATGGTGAGGTGTAAAACATGCATTAAAGTAATAGAAAAAGTAAGTTAAATGCCTCTGATATTAAAATGGTTCATTTTGTGAACAATTTACCGAAATATTAAAGTGCTTGTAATCTGCGTGAGGACATTGAACCATCAATTGACAGCAAGGGTCAAATTCCACTGAGATTTCCTTCAACTGACAGAATCAGGCTTCGACTTAAATAACTTGCATGTCATTATATCAAATGGTCTATAAACATCAATTCTTCTCTGTATATTCCTAATATTTCCACCAAGGAAAGCGGACTAAAGCAGGGCTGTTAACAGAAAGCTTTTGTTATTTCCATGTGTTGTTTGTGTTATATTACATTGAGTTTTGTAGGGTCTTCCATTAGAGTCAATACAAGTTTTAAGGTATAGCCCCCCAAAAAAGATATTTGAAAACCACTAAATTATCACACCACAGAATACATAAACTCTCTTTTATACAGGTCCTCAAAGTTTACTGTTAGGAATTAAATTTTAATTGAAGCGACCTGACAGTGAGCTTCAGAAGTGTTGTGCATCCTATGAAAGAGCTCCCTATTACATTTAATTACTCTGCATAATAATTTAGTTCTAAAGTACTGAACAGAGAGAAAACGCAAAGCTTTGCAAGTTTTGTAGCTCACGATCCACCAAGAATTCCCAACGGCCCTTAACTCAGGTCTAAGAAGATGTTTATACCTTTCTCTAACCACAAGCATTAAATCAAAATTTAGGGCAAGTTGTCTCTACAATAAACCACAGTTATGACAGAATCTCATTAAGGTACACTGGTTTGTGTGTAGGCGGTGTAGCGGGTCTCTAACCATTTCCCCTTCATTTCTGCTAAGGTGTGTCGCAAAGCACTTGTTTTCAGGACACCTAAAATTAAAAGCTGTTCTGTCTCAAACAACCTTTATAATGATAAAGTTCTTTCTCCATCAGACTTTTGGAGGAGGTTAATTATCCCGTTTTTCTTGGGAAAACACAGAAGAATAAGGTTTGGAACATAAGATTAACATTTAGTATATATTCCCATTAAGGTAACATCTAATTAAAATTCCTCAGCTGGTAGGTCCATCATGAACCATAGCGGTCATAAAACTTAAGAGACAGGAATGAAAATCCAGCAGTTTAAATTGCGAGGAAAAGAAGCTCTGTAGGTACAATAACTGTGCTAGGAAACAATACAGATAACGTTATCTAAAATTACCCTAATGATGAAAAGCTGCATAGGATGTATAGCATTAATATGCTTATTTTATCACATAACATATGTTGGAATTGTGGAGTAATTTAGTGTATACTGCCATTGATCACTTAATTTCTGTGGCTTGTACTTGTCTAATTCCAATGAAAGGATTAAACAAATCTCAAAAGATAATAGGTAAATGTATCACACATTCATCTATTATTTATTCCGTTGTAGTAAACAGTGATACAGTGAAAGTCTATCGATAAATTACGGAATGAAGACTTTACATTTCTCAGTGCTTCTGACTGTATTTCCACCTGAAGGCAATCCATTTGTAAGTAGAAAAAATAATGCGCTTGTAGAAGATCTGGCTTTTCTCACAGTTGGACTTTTTGTATAACTTGAATAAAAAGCACTGAAGGAATAAGGCTAATTTGAACTCCATACTGCATGAGGGAATGAAGGAGCAGAACTATTCACCCAAAGAGATCTGCATTTTGTTTCATTATAACTTCCATGGAATTGCCCTGATTGCAATTAAAATGAATGTTGGTTGTAGTTCTTTTGATTTCTGCAGCACTGTACCAATTTACACTACTTGAAATTTCCGAGCAGATTAGGAACCTACTTGGAAAGAATTTTGTTTGCTTCTGCATCACTTAAAACAAAAAAAAACCAAAAAGCAAACCCAAGAAAAACTCTGTTCCAAAATCTTTTATGCTCTTTGCAGCATATTTGAGAATGTAAGTGGATTACAAGTGATCAAGTTACATGACTTTGAGTAACTGCCTGTCAGCTCAGTTGCCATAACAAAAATTTAAGGAGTTTACCATTATTGCCAACATTTAAGGTACTTTATTTCGAAGTATTTTATGCCAGAATTGCTTCCAGCTAAGATTTCATCTGGTGAACCGACTTAACTATCTCACTAACATATGGTAATGTGATTGCTTCCAATTTTCTGTCCCTTTCCTGAGATATTACTTAGCTTTACTTGAAACTTAAATTGAACTTTTATGAAAAGCAAATGAGCTCTGCTGCTTCTTTTGGTGGTTTTGTATAGCAGTTGTTATTTTCCTAAGAAATTACAGATGAAAGTGCGAGTTGTTGATTTAGACTTAATAGGGAACTAAAAAAATCTTGCATGTTCTGATGATACCATCCCTTTTCAAGGAACTTTTGAAGAAGACCTTCCATTGTTTTTTCACTTCTGTTTTATCCAAGGGTAAACTACTATGGACAGAATTAGTTTGTACACCAACTTGTATAACATGCAAGGTGTGTCCGGTTTCTGCTGCTTACTATTCCCCTGTCTATAGACGGTTGAAGATAGGAACATGCTGTAGAATGGAAAAGAATAGGATAGGATAGGATAGGATAGGATAGGATAGGATAGGATAGGATAGGATAGGATAGGATAGGATCGAAGCTTTCAGTCCTGAGTAATTGCTTAACGTAGTTGTCCTTCCTTAAGTATTGCTGTATAGGAGATCTGGAAAGGTTCAGCACCAGTTGCATTTCTGTTTCGTAATAAAAACAAATGGCAAACTGCATGAAAACTATTTTTGGAGGTTCTAATATTGAAATAATTCCATCAAATTCGATGCAATGACATTTTGTTGCTGTTTTATTTTCATCTCAAGGTATGTTGTTTGTGTTCATTTTTTCTAATACTTCGAAAATTGTTTCTATTTTGGAAGTCTGTCACTGTCTGTGTATTATTATTTTTTTTTACAAGAAGTAATCATGATCCTCCAGCTATCATGATCCTCCATCATGATCCTCCAACCACTGAGACCAAGGAGAGTTTTACCAATAATATCAAGCAGAGAAATACTAGGCTGATGCTGAGTTAATCTGAAAGCAACCCTACTTCAGATTATGTCTTGGCCTGTCCCTTAGTTTACACAACCAAAATTCAAAAGCAACTATTTGATGTTAGACCTTCTTACTGCATGTCTATAATCCTTCACCTAATTCATCATAAATCTACCACGGTATTGTAACAGCTTTGCTGGTGCTGATGGCATAAAGAAAATTCATCAGAAAGCTGCCACCAAAATTAAAATGCACAGGAAAACATTTGAGCACGTCAGAGACTTAATTACATAATCTTATCAAGGTTTTTCTAATAGAATGTCCAAAGTTTGGCAAACAGATATAAAGCTATTTAATTTCATACCTGTTCTCACAATTATTTTGCCTTTGGTGCATATTGTTTTTAAGCAGTAACGGAACTCCTGCTTCCAAGATATAAAATTCTTTAAATGCTCATTGGAGTTCAAATTATAAACACAGTTTTGATAGATTTGAAAAAAGTTTGTACTGTCTTTCTGCCTCTCCCACTGGATTTGCACATTTGTACTAACCTTAACAGCAGTCAAGCTTGCTCTCACTAAAATTATTGTGCTTGGGTTGCATAGAACTGTTTGTAGAATTTATATATTTTCTTCGTGTTTCAGACATCACAGCATGTCATGAAACAGCTGATGGGAAATACAGTGCGACTGTTTAGTTAAAGGTGGTGTTATAGGACAAGCACAAATGGGGTGGGGAGGTTACACAGTAACAGTCGCATTTCTGGGCAATGAATGCCTGAGTCTGTAAATCTAAAAATTATGCTGCTTAATTCCCATAATTAATTTTTGAAAGTTAATTGGGTCAGGAGGGACAGACCATCTAAAGTGACTTGTGTGCATACAGTAATTAGATGCAACTGTACAGAAGTCAGACATCCACAATAAGAAACTCAGAGCCACGGGGACTGTAGACATTAGGCTCTCCAGCAAGTTTCAAGATGGGGAGATGCATCTGAGTGGTAGCAAGAAAGAGCAAAGAACACTTTTCTGAGAGCACATTTTCCACAGTTTGAGAGAGGATTAAAACTCTGAACTGAAAAAGATATTAGTATGGTGGGGAAAGGCTAATAATCTCACTGAACCCACTTCTATTAGGTAGACACAGGCCGTATGACCATGTGTGATCTTTGTGATCTAAATTGAAGACATGGAGTGATGCAAGACATGTCCCACTCCTGTGCTCCAGCACCTCCATAGCAACCATGAGCACCTCCCATATGAGGACAGGGTGAGAGAGTTGGAGTTGTTCAGCCTGGAGAAGAGAAGGCTACCGAGAGATCTTATAGCGACCTTCCAGTACCTGAAGGGGCTACAAGAAAACTGGGAAGGAATTGTTCACAAAGGCTTGTGGGGATAGGATGAGGGGCAATGGGGACAAACTGGAGAGGGGCAGATTTAGACTGGACATAAGGAGGAATTTCTTCACCATGAGAGTGGTGAGGCTCTGGCTCAGGTTTCCCAGGGAAGCTGTGGCTGCCCCATCCCTGGAGGTGTTCCAGGCCAGGTTGGATGGGCCTTGGGCAGCCTGAGCCAGTGGGAGGTGTCCCTGCCCATGGCAGAGGGGTTGGAACTGGATGGGCTTTAAGGTCCCTTCCAACCCAAACTATTCCGTGACTCTGTGATTCTATGATTCTACGACTCTATGTTTGCTGCATGGCATCAGCACAGCTGGAACCTGCCCACAAGCAAAAAGAGAGAAAAAGTAACTGCCTTCTCTCTATCAGCTGTCTCCTCCCCAGCACGTCCTGGTGCCTGGGCTTGTTCCTCCTCGGGGACAGGGCTTTGCATTTCTCCTTGAACAAGCCTCTCCATGTCTTCCTGGCCTGCTGTTGTCCCTCTGGATGGCAGCACAACCCTCTGCATGTCCGGCTGTGCACCCAGGACTGCGTTAGCAAAAGTTCAATTTTTTCCCTCTGGCAGTTTTTTCACGCTGCTGAGGGATTTTGTACAAAGGTGGAGATGTGTGACTGAGTGCAGTGGAGACAAGGCTGTCAAAAATCTACTTTAAATAGTGTTCTGTACTTCACAAAAGTATAACACCTGTATGTTTCTCATGTTCATTTTCACTCATAATCATACCTGATTTTTTAACAACCATATACAACACTGTGGGTCTGTAAAAAACAAACACAACCTTGATACAAATATATTTTCTCTCACAATTTAGTAAGAAGCTGAATGTGCTGGAAACACTGGATCTTCTTTTTCGTTAGTATTTGAGTTTAGCAGTTAATGTGTTTTTCCGATTTGTAGAGCGTTATTCCCCAGAGAAATAATTAAATATCACCTATTTTTTATTTCAAAACTAAAACAGAAGAACTAATTTAGTTAAAGAAAATGCTTACCTTGTTTTCATCTTGATTCTATATCATCCTGTTTGATGATATCACAATACTAATGCTTAAAACCAGGCTGCTTACCAGGATACAGAGAAGTGATTGAAAAACTGGGTAATAATTTTCTCCAGATGTTACCTATCTGACTCTTCAAATAAAAGCAAGCTATTTGCAGTCATTAATAAAACATGACGTGACCCTGAACGGTTTGGTGTTTCACAAACAGAGGAGAAGGATTTCTATCCTTGTAGAAAGCTTCACAAACAGAAGAGCTTGAGGCAAGCCTTCCACAAGGGGGCTCAATATTTCAAACTCAGCCTTGCCAATTCTCATTTGACAAACTTGTCCAGCAGAGACGAACGCCTCAGAATTAGAAGGAATTCAGTTTTCTCTTAGGAAAATCATTTTATTAACATTGTGAGTCTTCCACAGTACTGCTTAGATATGTCCACGTAGCATTTCTGACTCCTTATATGTTGGATGGAATTATAGAATCATAGAATTGTTTGGGTTGGAAGGGATCTTAGAGATCCTCCAGTTCCAACCCCTGCCATGGGCAGGGACACCTCCCACTGGCTCAGGCTGCTCAAAGCCCCATCCAACCTGGTCTTGAACACCTCCAGGGATGGGGCAGCCACAGCTTCCCTGGGCAACCTGGGCCAGAGCCTCACCACCCTCATGGTGAAGAAATTCCTCCTTAATGGGAGGCAGATCCACACCACTAACGCGTCCTGCCTGTACAGTAGTGAATGTAAGTAATATGTGTTTCAGCTTCTCACTGCTTAGAATATTTGCAAGAAAAAAGGAATTATCCTTCAGCCCTTAGATTCTCTTGCCAGGACTCAGAAGTACAGGAATATTTGAAAGTAAACAATTATGGAATGGAAACATATGCTAAATTGTTTTTAATACTAAAAAGTAAAGATTAAAAACAAACAAAAAAAACCCAGACCTAAAACTCTACTTCACTTTTGTAAAAAAAAAAAGCTATTTTATTGATTTGATTTCTTATACGCTTCTTTGAATAATGAAAATGAAATAAGTAGATAAGGGTCCTCGTTTTTATCAAAGCAGGGAATCATAGCCTGTGCACTGCAGAAATTCGTATATGGGCACGAATTAAATATGCTTTCAAATTGCTATAATCTTTGAGGCTCTGCATTTTGTTTGAAATACAAGTATTTGGTGCATTTTGCGTATACCTTGAAGTAATCTCTACAAAATAACCTGCCTTAATAAGGGTTTATTTAAAAAAAAAATGTGCCTTGCAGGACATTTATTTCCAATCTATAACAACCAACCCTCAAATCCTTACAGCTGCAGTTTTGTAATATCAAATGGATTTGTAATAGCAAATGAAAACAATGGATTTGATAGGATGTTAAAATGTCTGTTTAAAGAAATATGGTTCCTAAAAATAACTGCTTATTTCAGCTGTAAGAAGAGGCTGAAATGGTCATCGATGTCAGAAGTGCTGGGATATAGGATCAGGTATTTTATTGCTTCTTGGTAAAAGAATCTGTGTTAGGAACAACTGCAATGTTACCAAGTACTTGTGGTGAGCTGCCCACATAGGGGCGTGCAAGTTGCTCTGTCCTCTTCACACACTGATGCTTCTTCCTTAGTGGCCGGACTGGTTTTTGCAGTGATTTACAAAGACTTTTTTTGCCTGCAGGAGGTGTACTGTCTTGGAGAAGTTGTGCCACTCAGTGAGGGAGTCACAAGAGCTGCCAGCAGGCTGCACAGCACCAGGGAAGGTGAAAGGCAGACAGACAGGATGTTCTCAGAGATTCCATAGCTTGAAGCTTCCTGGACCTCATCTGCAAGAGAGAAGTAGTCAATGTCCACCTTGAGCATCTGACCTACATGTCTTCATGTGGCAAACTTATCCAAAAAAGTCAATGGGAAAGGCTCTCCAGAGCAGCTGAGAAGTGATGGAAGTTTACTGCACAAGGGGTATGGAGCACACCATGGAATGCAAGAAAAGAGCATTTTGGGAAGGCTTCCTAGAGGATGTTTAGAGAAGGATCCAAAGGTAGGGAAACGGAGGAATCATATCAAGTGGGCTGGAGAGGAAAAAGAGGATGAGGAAGTTTAGTTGCTTATAAACAATCTGTTGTTCAGCAAACATCATATCTAACTATTTTACTGTATATGGAGAGCTAAGTGCCAGCAACCAAGGGATGAGCCGGGAGTCATAGGAGCTGTTATGTCTGTGATGTGTCTCTGAGCACCCAGAGAGGTAGAGTAAATTAAAATTTACTTGCCAGCAACCAAAGTGGGGACTATACAACCTACCCGCCTGTGGTGCCAGCAGCAGAAGTGAGTGCGGGTGTGTGTGTCAGTGTGTGATTATGGTCAGACTTGCTGGTGAGCAGTGGGTAGGTTGGAAGGATATAAAACTGGAGGGCCGGGTTACAAGAAGGAATCAGAAGATCTAGGTCAACTGCTAGAGAGACCATGGGGTCAAGGGATCAAATGAGAGGCCTTCTTGTATGGGTGCCTGTGGAGGAGGCTGGTGTGTGTGTTTGTGCGTAAAGTGGTCTGTACCAGCAGATGGACTGGACCCGTGGGCTCCTTCAGCTCATGTGCCTGGGTGCCGGCAGCTGGGAACCTGAGGATGCAGGGCCCAGATGGACTATGTGTCTAAGCCCAGTTATTACAGGGATGTGAATTGCATATCTGTGTACATTTGCCATTGGTAGAGCTTTATCCTAGAGATGGAAACAGGATGAGGTCATTGCCATTGCTTGCCTTCGTATGAGTGTTTAGTGTTTCTGTCTACGTCAGTCTGTGTGGCTGTATGCACATATGTATTAATTTTTGCAACTTAAAGAGTTTCTCAAAGAGAGAGAGGCTCCCTTTTGGATAAAAATTAGGTCCTTCTGTATCATAGAGACATAAGGGGGCGCAGGGCACCACCATTTCAAACAGCCAACAGCTGCCTTTAGCTTCTATTTTCCACCTGTAGCAGATGATAGATGATGACATTTTCTGTTCTTTCAGACCAATTTTGTTTCCACTCCTTCAGGTGATAAGTTGCTGTTACAGTTTCTTGGGTTTACGCTTATCAACGGTATCTCAGGATGTCCCTGGTTTCCAGGTACCCTAGCTGTACTTCAAAGATGCCAGTCACACTTTTCAAGAGTGTTTCTCATTCCCAAGCCTAGTTCCCAAGCTGACAAGCATTTTCTTCTCTTCAGTAATTTCCCCCTTCTAATGACCTCAGCCTTGCTCCTGGTCTCACCTTAGGGACAAGGGACTGTGGCAGCCTTACTTCTATCAGGCTATCAGATACAGCAACCACAAAAAAAGTCTGTAGTCCTGGACTTGGTTGTCAGCAGAGTTGAACAACGTAAAATGTGTACGGAAAGCAGAGTACCTCTTTAAAATAGATGTAAACCTCTTTCAACCACAAAAGGTCAGAGGCATTTCACATTTGGTACCAAAGTCAAACTTTAGAGATAGTTTTCTGAATAATTCAGCAGAGTGCTGAACGTCTTTTTCATCATTCATAATGAAAGAAGAGGCTATTATTTGCTCTTCCTAGAAAGCAAGATATATATGGTTGGCTTAATGAGTTGTGTTCTGTAGGGTCATAAACAATTTATATTCATTGCAAACATAGGATACACAATTCAGCAGTCATCTTTGTCTCCTTGTAGTGGTTCCCTTCACACTGATGTAAAATAAAATAATTCTAAAATCTTTAAATTGATATTATCATTCATTCGTTGCATTCATTGTTCTAGCAGTAGCCTGAAGAGCTTGGGAGAATGACTCCAATAGCAGTTTTTGGAAAGTTTGTGGTGGGGAAGCTGCTTGAAGGTGCAAACAGGAACAACCTGATCACCTGCAGGTCAGTTTGATGAGAGAAAAGGTTTACTTCTCACTGAGGAAGAGGAGAGAGGTGACTATATGGGTCAGCTGCTGCAGCCTGGATGACTGCTGTCAGGATACAGGACTGGTGCAGCTGACTTGAGGAGCATGAGCTGGCTACAAGGAGTCCAGGTAAGAAGGGCATGATGGTAGAGGGTGCGTGAGAATACAAAACTTCATTTTTATGCTATTTGGCTGCCTACAACTCTGTAGCCTGAAGGCTGAAACTGTTAATCTCTTTACATGCAGCAGCCTTCTTTCATGTTCTTGACATGCTCTCCATTCTATTTTGCAGTCATTCCTATACGATGATGGTATATTATCTCTAAGAAATACGTATTCTGGTTAGTAAAGAAAGGAAAGTGTGAGTGCTTAGTAAGAGGCTACATTTTAGGTCTTATTTTAGTAGTATAATGCATGAGTGTTCTCTGATTATTAACACCACATGGAAGTCAGTTGCAGCATCTTCTTTTTAAACAGAGTTACACTGTCTTGGCAGGACTGCTGTGTGACTACTACTTGTGTAGTTTAGGGTATAAAACATCAAGGAAATCTTTATTCCCTGAAATGAAAGTCTGATTCTTGTATAAGAATGAGATTTTAGATTAGCATCCTGATCACAATGGTTATGGTTTTGTTATCATCAGTGCACAAGTGGATCTATTGAGCTCACTTGTTTCTACTGTCTCTGTCCAATGAAGCACTTTATATTCCGGTTAGTGAGACCTTGTCCGATCAGTCTGTAGCACAGAGGTAATGCACCCAGTGTCAAGTTGCTCAGGATATATTTTAAACGACTATTACGCTATACTTCCCAATGTCAGAGCAAAAAAAAAAATCATATATCAAATTTTAAAATCGCTTACTAGCTCTACATACAATAAATTTACCTTTTGTGGAGCAATAATTATGAGTTTGACTTATAGAACTTTGCCAAAGTCTTTATCTCATCTTCCAGCAAAAATTAAGTGAGAGGATCTCTAACAGATCCTTTTGCTGGCTGGCTGACTTCTCACAGAAAATCAGCAGCGGGGATCTAACAGGTCAGTTTTATCAACATGAACGATCTGCTATGTGTCTAAACTCAAGAAATATCCATTTTTCCTAAATGAAGATGAAACAAACTATTTCCTTCATTGGCCTCGATTTCATACATTTTTTTTTTTAATAAATGTAAACCAAAAAAAAACCCCTACATCCTCTGAAGTACGGGATTTCTACTTCCCAACTATCAGAAAATAAACTGTCAGGTCAGTAAAAATAGATCCAGAGGCAAGATATATTTCATAACTAGGTAAGCAAGCCTGGCCGGGCTCCCCAGATTCTTGGCCGGTGCTGGAAAGGAGCCTTGTTTGGTTTCTAGCTATATTTCAAGAACTTGAAAAGAGAACTACTACTTGGGGACCTTGCACCGGCGTTATCGGAGAAGACTTCTTTTCATCTGTTTCAGTAGCTTCTTCTACCCTTTTTCAAGTTGCTTGTGCCTTGATCGTATTTTCATTTTTTCAGACCAAGGCTGTCTCAGGGTGACTTTTTCACGGGTTCCCCCACTTTCCTTTCCCAGCATTACCAAAGCTACTGAAAAATAAACTATTCTCTATTATTTCAAATTCTGTTGATCCAATTTTTAAAAAACTTTAAACTTCTCCAAGCTTCAGAGCACGTGGTTAAAACTTCATGGTAGAGTACCACATCTGATGCCTCTGCATCCGTTATCATCCATACAAACTCTGCCTAAATTTGACATGGTTTAATCCTTAAAAATACATTACGATTTGTTTGGGAGGGAGAAGCTGATCCAGTGGCCGATAGCCTGGGGACAAGAAAAAAAGTTTTATGTTGAAGATGCAAAAGGAAAAGTTGTCTGGGACTTGGGACTCTGGTAAGTACAGTATGAAGGGCAGAAATATTTTAATTTGACAGTGTAACGTTTGACTTTGCAACACTGGTAGTAAATATTTCATTTAGGATTTACCTGTGTGCTGAGAAGCTCTGTTGTGAGTCAAGAAAATCTGATCCTGCTTTTCATTTATTCAGTACTAAGAAGAAAAAAAACAATAATCCAGAGGGAAAAGTATTGATACAACAGTGGTAAAATTACACTATTAAAATTGATGGGAACTATCCTAGAAAAATATTTAATTAACTTCCCAGAGAAAAAAAAATACTGCAAACTCTCCAATTTTCGAAAGATCCTCTCAATAAAGTATTTGTAAAGAATTATTTTAATTAATTCTTATTACATCCCCTTAGGCTTAGGTTTTGGAGTTATTAGAGAAAATGTTAACGTTTACATTCATGTAGATTTATCTCCTTGAATACGCTTAATTAAGTTTGAAGGATGACAGTTTTTTTGGTTCTTTGTGGATAAGTCTTGAGATACATAGAATGTGTATCTGTAAAACCATTTATAGTCTGTAGTGTACCTTTCATACTGCAAGTGTATGCTAATTCTTTTCTTTTCACTCTATAAAGCTCCTCTTTTCATCTTTTTTTTTTAACAATTACGCTGGCTTTGAACATTCAGCAGACAGTGTCCATAGCTCATGAACACACTGAATGCAAGCAATAAGTTCAGCCTGTTTGAAGCAAAATTTACTGTTTGGAGTATGAACCTGACCTTAGTTTGCAGTTCTGGGAATTCTTAGAAGTAAACTGTTATACACTAAATTTTTAAAGCCTTGAAAACATAAGGCAGTGCAAGAAAAGCCAGAGTCAGTGTGAGGGAGCTTTTGTTATATATACAGAAGTTACTTAAAAGTACTTACGTTCAGAACTTTCCAACAACAGCAAGAGTGGGATGATTTCCAGCTGTGCCTGCCTGGTACGTAGAAATCAGGAGGAAACCCAGCAGGACTGTGTATCTTTGTACTCTTTCACAATCACACTTTAGAGAGGTGTTCTTCCTTCCTCACAACGCTCTTTTATGCTAGAATGTAGATTTTAACTAGACTTCCAGCTATTACAATGAGTAGTTGCTTTAAAAGGCAAAGTAATTCTTTCGTAACAGGTCAGGAACAGATGCAGCTCTGAAATATTGATAGGCAGCGTTTTATTTGCTTGTATGAAAACTCTTCCAGGAGCAGAATCATCTCTCTTTGGCTGTAAGATTCTGCATCAAGAGAGCAGGTGTATTAAAGTGAATGTATTGGTAACAGATTAGTTTTCAAGCTCTAGGACATTTCTATTAACCTAAATGTTCCTGTCTGTCTTCCAGTTTATAAAACTCGAATAGTACAATTTGCAGTCACTGTTTTTAGCACTAGACTTTAGCAAGACAAGGTTTATTCACTGAGGATAAAGTCTTTGTTTAAAGGACATCAGCAGAAGTTGGCTTCAGCAAGGGATTCAGGCCAAGGAGCAGTATGACTTGCTTAGAATTCATCCAAATGTGGGATTGTGTCCCTCGTAGCTTGTGCAGTTTGGAATTCTAACTGTAAATATCAGTACTGGAAAGACTAATGTTGATCAAATGTTGCTCCAAGGAAGGAGCAACCATGATTAAAAAAAAAAGAAAAAAAATCAGAGTTAGTCTGACATTTCCTTTTCAAGATACTTTATTTCCTTAAACATCAAATTCTTTTCCTTTGGACAACCTACTAGTCAAAGACTGATGGAGATGTGGCCTTAAGATTTCTGCACAAATTCATTAACTAATATAAGCCTTTTTTTCTGCCTACGTGAAGTAGCAAAACAAGACTAAAGGCTCAACCTAATATTTATTGTGTATTTACCATCTTAATAGTGAGAGGTTTGCTACGAGTATAGTAGCAGTTCCATGTTTTCACTCAGCTCAGTCCTTTGTGACAGGAAACCAGTGCTGATAAGGATTACCAGACAGATTGTGTAGTCATCATGGGACCATATGAGGACCATTTATAGGGACTTCCACGTGCATTTGAAACGAGATGGTGTTGTATGAAACAGCTCTCAAGTAGAAACAGAAAATTGTTGACTCCGGCATTTGCGTTTGTGCCCAACCCAATTAACAGCAAAATAGCTTTGGTCATCTCAAAACAGTGCTTAAGCTGTCAAAGTAATTACACATCACAGAAATCGACCATTTTAAACAAATCCAGCCTTTTTGTAGTGCTCTGGAAGCACGTTTCCACAGTTTGCATGGAACTGGATACGGATTTCAGGTCACAGTATATTCCGGAGGGTTCAAGAGACCGGCATTTTATCTATCTTGGCCAATTTTTCAGCAACGTCATCAACAAAGGAAATCCAGAATGCCTTTCCACTTTTCTCTTGCACATCGGTTTGCCCTAGTTCACAGAGATTTTTACAGAAAGAATGTAGTCAGTGAAGTCTTCTGCTCATTAGTACTACATCTCACACGGACCTACAGTGCGCTGTTTCTTTTTTTCTGTTCCTTTAAACCCCCTGCAGCTTTAGAAGCTGGTGTTCATGGAATTTCTGCAGAGGCATCAGACGGGAGCCTCACTGAGGGGGAGTGAACAGTCTCTTGATTATTCCTTCTGAGCAATGGTAGGAAGGAACAGAGACCTTTTCTTAAAGCAGAGACCTGGGGTGAGAAGGGAAACCAGGTTCACCAAAATAGAGAAAAAGTTTCATCCTGGGATGAAAGACTGGGAATAAAGTAAGGAAAAGTTCCATCACACAAATCGTTACCTTGTAGCTATTCCTTAACTCATTATTTTTCATTTTGATATGAAACTCAACACTGACTTGGAGTTGTGTTGCAACATGTTCACATTTAAGGGTCCTTGTTAACTTTTATAGCTGAAAACTTTCTTCCGCGTGTGTGCTGTAAGGATGTTGAAGATACGTGGTTCTTTGTTACGCCGAGCATCCACTTTCTAAACTTAGTTTGCATATAGAGAAGAGAATTTGTTAAATGGAAAATACAATAGATTTTTATCAGCAGTGCTTCATACACTGCTAATTTGGGATAATTTTTCTAGTATGATTTATTAACAATGAAAATTAACCAATTAACAAAGCTAGAGAGCAGATGACTGAACTTGATGCAAAACCTTATACATCAATTGAGTTTTCTTTCTGTGCTGACTGGAGTTGAACACATTTAGAAAGCTGATGCTGAATCAGTGCACCACTTACTTTCTGAAAATAAGACTTCAATGTGTAGAGGTGCCTTTGTTGGTACTTCGCTATGACATTTTACTCACCTCGTGCAATGCTATGTGATGTCTAGTTATTTGTAGGACATCTACTTATTCTTTGATGCACAAATCTTTGTTGAAATAATGACAGAATAAGAATACGACTGTGTGAATATTGTATTCCTGTCTCAAATGAGAAGGTGAGAAGTTTTCTATGCAATCCCCATCGGAGAGCCATCGGTAACTTTTGGCATTCTACTGCTGAACTTATGAGTAGATAAAGGAAATGCCTTCAGAAAGGCCTTCTTTCCTTTAAAGGAGTAGTTTCAGAATCACTGAGATCTTCTAGAAGTAATTTGAAATGTAAGATGGGGAATAGAAGAAGCAAGTTAAAATCTTACGGCAGGAAAACCAATACTATAGTTTTATTCTAGATGGTTCTTAACCACCACAGCACGGCGCAATACGGCACTGGTTATATCTCTAACACCAGAGATCCAGCATTTCATCTGAATGGCATTTTCAGGACTGTCTTTCAAAGGTTAATGCCATGGCACTTATGAGAGGCATTCAAAAGCCTATGAAGATGTTGTCTCCTACAATTGCAGATGTAAAAGTTTATGCCCCTCACACCTTATAAAGCCTGTCCAGGTCCCTCTGGATGCCATCCCATCCCTCAAGCAAACGAGCTGCACCACTCAGCTTGCTGTCATTCACAAAAATGCCGAGGGTGTGCTCGACTCGATAATGATTTCTTAAACTTCTTGAGAGGAAGACACAAATGTGTAAGAACAAAGCATTTTCAAAAATGCTTTTACTCACAGATGAGTAAATTCTGTCTCAATACCACTTTGCTTTTCAGTCAGGAGGAGAAAATGTGAATTTTAATTCATATTTAGTCAAACTAGTGGTTCTTGCTTGTTAAATAAGGAACTCCTGGACTGCACCAATGCAGTTTTCCCTTTCCTACTGTCAAGCTTAGCTGTGAACTTAACTGTGTATTAGAATTTCTCATCCTCTGAAATAGCTAAATTGCTCCTGTTAATTTCTTTGTGTTTCTCTGCATTTTGAGAAAATGCATTCTTGAAAAGCTCATTATTCCTGACGCAGCAATTATAATCTTCCTTTGTTTTGTTGTGTTGTGTTTTTACTTGTAATGCCTAAATAACTTACGCTTGGTTCAAGGCTGTTTATTCTTCTTGTTTTCTTTTTGCAGACTGTGCCATGCGCCTCATTCAGAAAGACCTTTCTTGCCTTACGTGCCGATACTTTCTAATAATGACAGAGCACTGCAATGACAATGCACCTTAACGCAAAACCTGGTGATTCAGTTGAAGGTTAATGGGTAGCATTGCAGGAGCACCAGTGTACAAACTATAATTAGGAGTGTCTGATGGCAGCTCACATTATAATATGAACAGAAAACATCTGCGTGATCACAGTAATGACAGTCTCTATCTCTCTCCACACCATTATCTGTGTTTTAATAGCATGTTTGTCACCAAAACTTAGGTTCTTATTAAATTCCAAGCTAGAAGGAAAATAAGATTAAGTTGCAGTTATGTAAACGGAGGACATGGCACGAGTTGTGTTTTTCATGGTAGTGGAATCTCTTTTCCACTACCACCTAAAATGCTACACATGCACATTGCTCTTAGCAGTGTTTTACCTCGCTAGAGTGGGGAATGTTAAGGATGTGCATTTTTCATAGAGGTATTTGGAAGTTTTGGAATAGAAATATGTACAGGAAAACAGGAAAACCTCTTCATTCTTTGGCAATTGACTGATTTGAGATAATGCATTTATAGGTGAATTTCCTTTTCTCCTCCCGCTAGCAGGCTTTGATTTTGCCCTTGTGCTTGTAAACAGTCTTCAGAGGAAGGAATACGACCTACGTCACCTCCTTGCAGAGATATACCTACAGAAATCCACCTACTTATCTTAAGAGATAAAGGAGTGACCTAATTACAGGCTATGGTATCTATATGGAGAGAGATCTAGTAATAAAAGGCTAATAGAAGAGAAAAAGATTATGGGTTTGACTAAATCTGGGAGATCAAAGATGGAAAAAAAAACTAATTCAGAACTGCAATCAGAAGCAAATTTCTACCAGTGAAAGTAATTACTGTTTAAGAATCTTTCATCTGTGGTGAAGGGTATATGGGGAAGTATTGGATCATAATTACTTTGTTGCATTGCCTTACCTGTTAATACTTTTCCCTGGCATTGACATGGGCAATTCCAACGGCAGGTGTTAGTAGGTCACCATTTCTTGCATGGTAAAATTATTTGTTTGAAAATTTTCTACTAACATATATTAGAGAAGATTTTTTTTTTTTTTCAGTGGAAAAAATATTGCTTTCTTCATTTGCATCTATTGGCTTATGCACATTCAGGAAAAATTAACTTTATTAAGCTCATTTTTTTTCTACCAAAAAATAAGCTTTGTAACCTGTTCCTTTGCACTGTTTGCAGGTAGGAAAGAAAGAGGGATGAATAATTATTATAACACATTTGAGATAGCGTACCTACCTTTTGCAACAGATTATAGAATGCTCTTCTTTAAGTGTAACATAATTACTGTTAACTTTTCAAAATAAGTATTATTTTTAAAGTATTTTGTAGCTGATTTTATAAACTAAAGAACTCCAAACGACAATTACCTATTGTATGACTTTATAAAAGGACAAAACTAGCTAAAGTCTTTCCTACAGCGGATGGAATAATCTATGGATTACAATAGTTAGAGCATTGCCTACAGTAGTAGTTTTGCCAGATATAGGCACAACAAATGGTTTTCTACCTATCTAAGCATGGCTAGAGTTTTCCTGACTAATACAAATCAAAATTGACCACTGACGCTTTTTGAAGTATAAATGTTATTTTTAATTCATGAGACAGGAGAATCGCTGAGTTTGATAACCTATATCCATGAGCAACATCTCCTTACCGGAGACTAATAGGTCTGAAATCTGTTGTTCTGCATTATGATGAAAGACGTTTTGGTCTGACTTAGTGATATCAGAAGACCTAGTGCAAACAGATGTCAGTGAACACTTTGTATGATAATTATCTGTGTGCCAAGTACATCCTGTTATATTATGGATCATTGTCTAATTATATGTGACAATATAGACAGTACAACCAATGCAGTTAAAGCTTAGGTAGATGTGGCATTCAATCCACAGTAGTTCAAAGGGAAAAACACCTTCCTGCCAATGCATAATTATACCAATTTTTATGAAAAAAATGCAAAGTGGTTAAGTAACCCTCATGTCTTAAGGAATCACAATTTTGTTTTAAAAAGGCACGTTTTTTTATCATACAGTTTACTTCAGTCCAGAACATCTCAATGAGAATCACTCTTTATCGCTTCTTTTTTCCTGCTTCCATAATTTTTGTGGGCTGAATGCTTTAGTCCTTTTCAGAACAAAAGTTCCCTTGATGTACTTATCAGTTTTCATGGCAGCTCTTAAAGTAAGGTGAATTGAGAGCTTTATTCTGAAACACAGGTGAAATCTAGTAGCTGCTGCTTATAAGCTGTCTGCAGTAGTTTTTCAGTCTGCTCAGACTTGAAATTCAGAAATGCAACATTATTAAAGTGATAGAAGGTCATAAAAAGAAAAGTTTTGGACCAATCTTCTGCGCATATATTCTGAAGCTTAGTAAATCCTTAATTTTACTCTCTATATGGCTCACTTTGATAATAACCATCAATTATTTTTTCTCTAAATGTCATTCTGTACAAAGGAGTGAGATTTTTTGAGTCCCCTGACAGAAAGCCATTTTATGGATCCAAATAGTCTTTGTTATTTGTTTCATTACACTGTATTAATGATAAGAACCTTTATCTTTAAATATAGAGGCCAGCCTGTCTTGGTGAATCAATATTGATCTTCTTGTCACTAATAAGAAAAGACATCAAAGAAGTTCGGTGCAGCAACAAGCTGATTGTGATGCGATAATACTGGTAATTCTGAACATATTAAAAGCATCATGGGGATAATACACTCCTGAGCACTGGCTTTGCAGGTATTTCAACTTATTTTCTGGAATGACTTAATGGCCTTTGAAATGTGCTGTACATTATCACACCAGCCCTGATCAAAAGACTTGAGGTCAGGTATGTTTGACTTCCATAATCACAGCATGAGATTAAAAATCCTGACTATACTATCCAGTGAAATCCTGGTAAAATAAACAGGAAAAACATTATAAGTATTGTATTCATCATATACATCAGTACACAGATGACCCCAAAAGAACTGGTAATAGCAATTGTGAAGAATTTAACGATATCACCACAATTAACTATGAATTCTAGATACCTTGTCAAAATACCTTCTGCACAGCTTGGCAGAAGTAGAGTGAAAATGTCCGAATATCTAAGGGAATTGCTAACGAACAACAGTACCAAATATGCCTTTTATATAATGAATCTATTTTATTTATTTAACCTATCATACATTGTTCAAACACTTCCAAACCACAATGGGTAACACAATATATAAAAGGCAGTGGCTACACGTATCACTTTCATCTACCACATTAACAATTATTAACATTTATATTATCATATGATATTTCTTTGACAATCAAGAACAGTTGTCACAACCGGCATGAATAATTTCATTGTAAAATGTTGTCTTTGTTCTCTCTTTTTTTTTAATAAGAAATATTATTAGAATTTCTCTGGGTAACAAAGATGTTTGTACATATAAACATATATTCAATGCCATTGAATTACTATTGCAAAGGCTGAATTTTTCCCTTTATACCTTGATATCTTGACTCGCTTCTAAAATAGTGTATCTGTTCCTTTGGATAGTTTTGTCCATTAAAAATACTTCTGTCCTTCTGGAACAATTTAGAAAAGCCTGTTATTTTAGCATAAATTACATATTTTTTGGACAGCAATGTTAATGACACTTCCAGTGATGATGGTCATTGCAGGCATATCAAGTACACACAGTCAAAATAATGAATTATTTTGAGTTGTACCTATCCCTGCTTGGATTTCCGTAACAGTGACTTATTCTGGATCTCTTTGGATTCCATTCATATGAGGGTAGTGATCAAACAGACTAAATCCCCAAATCAGATTACTTGTTTACCCAAAAATACGGGGGAAAGAATGACAAGGAAAAAAAAAATGTCATGATTGTTGTGCAATTGAGAATTCTTCTATAATGGAAGGGGGGGAGGGTTGCTTGATATTGCCGAGAATTTTCTATTTGGGCAGAAGAATTTTACAGTATGTTTTTCCTTAAGTTTAATTTGGAAGGGTGGAATGGCCTGTTGTGATGTTTGCCTTTGAAACTTTGCATCTACAAAGTAAGTCGAAAAAGTATACAAGTAACTCGCTCCTTAGACCTCAAAGTACTGAATATACATGTACAGCTTAACATTCTGGAGTTTAAATAGAATTCACCTTTTGGTAGAGATGGTAGCAATCAGATATTTGCTATATATTAGTCAGATATGTGACTTACCTGATCAGAATGGGTCTTCCTAAGTGACTTTTCTTCCTAAGTAATGAGTCAAATACATACGCAAATATATATTTAGTCTTGATTTTTTTTTTCAGGTTTGTGGTAGATTTTCTGTATTATTTTGGGTAATATTTTAGACGTGATAAATATCTCATGGTTCCACACGCTTCAGGTACCTGGATATTTCGTAAAATTGTTATGTTTAGTCCTGCTGGTTTTCTGCTGCAGGAAATTAGTGATACCTATATTGTGATAGGCAGTAAGAGTTTCCATCTGTTTCTGACATCAGACAATGTTTTATCTTCTCTATGCGCGTTAAGAAGACACTGTTAACTAAAACTTTCACTTCCATCTGCTCTCACATGTAAACATAAGCTTAACTTTAAACACAAAACCAAGTGTTTTAGGACAACGTAGGGTAAACAATGAGTTAAAGGAATACAAATAGTGGCAGTATCTTTTCTTATGCATCTTATTGGATATTTTAGGGTTACTGCTAGTACGTTTGCTCCAGGCACATTGTTCTGCTATGAAACCTGTCCACAGTGATTACTGCATGTTAATAATAGAATCATAGAATAGTTTGGGTTGGAAGGGACCTTAAACATCACCCAGGTCCAACCTCGCTGCCATGGGCTCTGGCTCAGGCTGCCCAAGGCCCATCCAACCTGGCCTTGAACACCTCCAGGGATGGGGCAACCACACCTTCACTGGGCAACCTGGGCCAGGACCTCACCACCCTCATGGTGAAGAAATTCCTCATGTCTAGTCTAAATCTGCCCCTCTCCAGTTTATAGCCATTAATCAAACTAAAAGCCTTTACTGGGATAGAAACATGACTACATCTCATAAAGGACATCAGAGAGTTAAAAGAGTGTATTTTCCTGGTTCTGTAAGAAGGGGATCTGTAAACGGGTTGCACAGAAGAAATTGCAGCTGTTAAGAACACCGTCTAAAGAACTTAAAGTTAAAAAGATTGGTTTTACATCTCATTAAAATTGTAGCATGAACTGACAAAATCAGAAAACTCAAAGCTAAGGTCATCACCTTATTGTTAATGAAACTACTTCCGTAGCAAGTAAATTGCAGGAGTGTCATGACCTTGAAGTGGTGAATTGTGATTTAAGTGCATTTAAGGAAATGTATATGAATCAAAAGACTGTAAATGAGAAACCTCACTAGTTTTAAAAAATGATTTGAATGACAATACTTGGAGGAGATGAAATATATATATAAAAGTTCTTTAATCTGATGCATGCACTCCTGTTAATTTTACAACAGGATATAAGGTACTGCATCAGGTTGGCACCAGATGTGAGAAAAAGGCAAGGAAGAATGTTTTCCTGTTTGCTGCCCACTCATATATGGGCATAAAATGATAAAAGCAGAGAAAAGATACATAAAAATGTATGCATTAGATTTTTGCAAGGCATTTGTTAGTTATTTGCAAAATAATTTATAATCCCTTCTGCCGACAGTAGAATTGATGCAAATTCCAGCTCACAGAATGACAGATGGCAGAACTATTCATGACTGAAAACTTCATTTGAAAGCATATATTTGAGCAAGGAGATCAATGCATAGCACATAATCTGATCATGTGATAGTCATCGTGTAATTCAAAACAATGGGGACTGAAGACTTGGCAGAAAGCCTAACCTGGTGTTTCTCTGACTTTTTTTTCCCTGTCATTCTTCTTCTGCCTCCTCCTTTTCTCCCTACCCCAAACAGAAATAAAATTACCTTGTACATTTCCGTAGTTTTTTGATACTAATTCAAAATTATCATGAAACCTTTCTAGATCTGCAGGAGGCATTGCCAAGTTGTCTTCAGGAAACAAAACCTCATCCTGGAAACTCTCATATTGCTTTGCGTTCATATTTTTCAAGGCTGCTGAGAATTCTATATGTAATATTGATGAAGATACGCCAGGCAATTCCAGAAGCTGGGGAGATGGTGGGGGAAACAGAGCAGTAGAAAGCATCACGTTGTTGTCGCTCCCTGCGTGCTGTCTGTCTAGAGCAGCTGCCTCTGCTCAAGTTCTGTTTTGATGTGTAACTCCACATTTTCAACAAAGACTTGTTTATTTTTATGAACAAGAGACGTTCTCACCGTAAATAAAAGAGGGAAAATGAAAGATTGATGGTAACATGGAAGTCGTACTACTCAAACTTTGCTGGTAACAGAGGTCAAATTTTTACCCAATTTTTCCAGCAACCAAAAGATTTTTACACACTTGCCAGTAGGCTGTGCTCCAGCGTATGCTTGAGAGACCATGCAGTGGAAGGGTTCCTCTTCTGGGCCACTTTACTTCTATTTCTTGTTAGTTTTCCTAAAGCACTCTCAGCCCATTCTCCTGCTGATATCTCCCTTTTAATGATCTATTTTCTCTTTTCAAGTGACAGAAAATGCTGACCTGCTAAGCAGATAACTCCAAATTCATTTTTGTCCTTTGATTCCAACTTATGTAAGTACAATTAAAGTCGGTTTGGTGCCTGCAAAGGAAAAGGGCAATATCTCTGATTCTTGTATGCCTTTGTCACTCTGAAGATTTCATCAGATTGTTGTGCGTCTGCCTTTCTCTACCTCCTTATCTTAATAGTTCTCCTTATGTTAATGTAGAAATTATCAGAAACGTTAGGGGGGCAATCAAGGCAAAACTATAATTCCTTGTCTAAACGGCATGAATAGTATTTTAAACTTGCAGTATACACTTATGGAATAGTATATATTTGATGCTGGGTTTGAAACCCCTTACAGCAGCCGTACTATGGAGTTGGTTCTAATCTTTCACTTCTTCAACACACTGTCTTTTGGCTTTGATAAGTATTCATTCAGAACTTTTCTTGTGATTAGATTCTCCACATGCTGGGTTCATATAAAACCTAACTCCACTTTTTCACTAAGTGGAAAAAGTCAGCTTTGAACTTCCAGGAAATGAAAATAAAATTGGAATGCAAGAAGAGTTCCTGATGTGAAGAAAGCACAAACAGACTTGCATATAAAAGAAACCGAGGAAGAATTTGGCCCTTTCTCCATTACAATACTTCTAAATGAAAATTTGAATGAAAATTAGTTCTTCTAGGACTGGATTTTTATGGCTTGCAAAGGTATTGAAACAACTAATGTTGATATCCATCAGAAAATAACTGACGCATCCTCTGTTGAAGTTTGGGGGTTGATGGGGGGGAGGTGTGTCTCTATCTTTTTTCCTTCTTCCTTTCCCTTTTTCTTTCCGAAAAACTTGTAGTTAATTTTCAGAAACTCAAGTTACCTAGACAAGGCTTAGTTGAAAAGTTAGAAAATCCGTTCTGCTTTAGTTCAAACCCAAGCGATGTTACGACAACTTTTGCCATTCAAGTCTGCCCTCACAAAATGGACACAAGCTGGAACTTGTGAGAACGTCGACTCTCTTCATTCCTGTGGCTACTTTCCTTAAAGATTTTAATAAGAGAGATTTAATTTAATAAAGATTTTAATAATGAGAAAAAAAATGTATTAACAACCTTAAGCATATCTTTAATTGCTTAATTATTACATCTAAGTTTTTTAAAATTCAGAGATATTTTCTACTCAAATAAAGCAGTTTTTTTACCTGTTGCTTTGCCAAGAACATACGCACCAAAACCAAAACATCTTAGACTTGCTTTAGAAATCATAACAGCTTAGAAACGGTTGTATTTTGAAGCTATGTGTCAGCAAAGTAATCCTCCTAGTATTTCCAATGACGAGTATCTTCTCACTGTAAGATGCAGCTGCGTATAGAGACAGATCTCCTAAAATCTGTTATCAGAAGCAATGTAAAAGGTAAAACTGCCTGTGCAGAGCTTTGTGATGATGTTGCTACATGGTTGTTGACATCGAGCTAGCAATAAACATTGCAGGTTTGCAGATCTTTCATACAGTGATTTTTATAGTCTTTTTTACTGGCTGCATTAATTTAGAAGAACAACAAAAAAGGTGCGAAGTTGTCTTGAGGGTTATTTCTGCCACAAATTTCTCTGAGAGTTGAACGTCTTGAATGCTGGTCTGACCCGTTCTTGCTTTGGTTTTTTTGGCAAAATTACCATTCTTTTCAAAAGAAGTGAGTCATGACAAGTCCCTATGAGTGAGATGTGCTTTAACTGAGTGTCCCTATATGGCAGTTTGCAAAGGTTAACAAGTATTAGTAAAAACTATAAGAAAAATTCTTCCTATTGCAATGAAGTTTAAGGGTCTTTAGGACTAGAGCTCTGACTTTCTGGCAGCTAATAGAGATGGAGCTGAACTGGGCATTTCTACACAGCCTCTATTCCAGGAGCTAGTCCAGTTCGCTGGAGCGAGTATTGCATTGGCAACAAATTATTGGTAAAAATATCCAAGAAATAAAAGAGTGATTGTGATGCATATAGAAGGACTGTAAAAGAAAAAGACTCTGTAGGAAGAGAAAACTTAAAGAACATTTCTTGCTGTAGTGCTTTGAGCTTGGCAGGCTGCCAGATGCCCACCCAACTCCTCTCACACTCCTCCTCCTCAGCAGGACAGTCAGGGAAAATAAGACAGAAAAGCTTATGCGTAGAAAGAAAAACAGGGAGATCACTTACCAATCACCATCAGGGACAAAACAGACTTGATTTGGGAACAATTAGCTTAATTTATTGCCAATTAGAGATAGAGTGGGATGGTGAGAAACAGACAAAGACTGAAACATGTTCCACTCGCTCCCCTACCCCGGCTCAACTTTACTCCTTCTTTCCTAATTCCTTCATCTCATCCTCTGCAGGCAGACAGGGGAACAAGGGTTGTCAGACCACAACAGTTCCTCTTTGCTGCTTTTCCTCCTCACACTTTTCCCTTTCTCTAGTGTGGGTCCTCTCCATGGGTAGTACTCCTTCATGACAAATGCACTCCAGTAGGGGTTCTCCAGAGGCTGAAGCTTCCTTCACTGCACATCCACCTGCTCTGGCACAGGGTCCTCCAGAAGCTGCGGTTTGTAAATCTCTGCTCTGGCGTTGTCATCTCCATGGACTCCAGGAAAGCTCTGCTCTGGTACTCGGAACATCACCTCCCTTCTTCTCTCAACTTGGTCTTCCAGGGCTCACTCTTACACTATTGGGGGTTGTTGTGGGTTTTTTTGATTCCTCTTTCTGGGGCAGAGTTTTGCTCTTTCTTAAACAGAGATGCCACCAAGCTTCTCTGCTGGGATCGGCTGTGGTCCTGGGGGTGTGGAGGAGAGCTGGAAATGACCAGAACTGACCGCACCCAGCCCAAGGTAGGCCTGGCATCTTTGCAGAACACCTCCACTGCTGCTGAAATCTCGACACCTACATCCAGTACATTTGCTATCTTAATCTGTGGAAAATATTGCAAGGACATAATTAAGTTTCCCTATAAATGGTAAAAAGAATTCTTATCATCTGTTCTCCACGTTAACATCTCCTGATATGTATTTTGACATTTTAATAATTTTCTTGTTAAAACAAAACAAAACAACAACAAATTCTGGGAATGAAAGCTCCTAGACCTTTTCGAATGATTCATAAGAAAAGGAGCGTAATCTGCCAAGATGCCTCAAAACAGTCGTTTCCCAGGTGTAGTGTAAACTTTCGAAAATGTTTATAGATACTGACAGTTTTCCAATCTTGGTTAAGTGTCTAATCCTTTTGTAGAACAGCTTGTCCTAGTTTTCATTATTCCTGGCATAGGAGGGTAAATTGCATGTAAAATTCATTATTTCCTCCTGCTGCCTAAAATCACTTTCTTTGAAAAATAACGCATGGAAATCACTTTCCACTCACAGCTTCCCTCAAACTCACTCTTGTTGAAAGCTCCTTTCCTTACGCAGGCCAGTAAATCAGTACTCGGAAATGGGATAAATGGTTTTTCTCTTTCAATGATGCTTTTCCTAATTTAGTTATCTGTATTGTTTAAGTGCCAAAAGGTGACATTGCAATGGCAATACCTGTAGGGAATGATGCCAGCGGAGGAATGTCGAGGGAGCACAAGACAAAGAAACGCTGCCTCTGTGGTGCTGTACCTTTAGGAACTAAGTGTAGATTCAACCACCTCTGCTTCCACAGGGGTGGACAGAGTAATTCTTGTCATTTAAAGTCAACAAGAGAGAAGGACAGTTACATGTCAGCAGGTTGACTGCCGCTGAGTTCTGTCTGGAGGACAAGGCTTTGTTTCACAACTATTTCCCAGAAATTTGGTATTTCCAGTTTGGAAAGGGTGATTTCCATATCCTTCTTAGGAGTCCTTCAAGCCCTCACTTTCTCTTCTGATATCTTGCCTTTTGGAATAAAGTGAGATCTGACTTTATTAATCTGTATTTTACATAATCTTTAACCAATGCATAATTTGTCGGTAGGCATGTTGATCACTTCTTTGTCTGTTCACCTTCTTTTCGTGCCCTCCACATGGGTAGCAGAAAAAGAGAGAGAGAAAATGCCTTACTGTTACCTGGCCCACTCTTCTGAACTGAGTCTGTGACAGCAGAGAAAAGCAATGTGGTTGTGCTTAGTGGTCTCATTAAAAGGAATAGTAATATCTACTCAAATGTAATAGGATTAAACATGCTCTAAGGTCCCAGTGACATCTGTTCTCAGATCTTCCCGGACCTTTAAGTTGTTAGTCTATTGAATTAGTTTCTAAATGCTGTTAAGCATTCTTCAAAAATTAGATTTTTCATTCAGGAATGCATTCGTACCTCTGTCACTTTTTGACAAGCTGTCCAATAAAAATATATCAATTAGCATGAAACTCATATCCTGGATTTTTTCTGTTGGGTGGTCATCTAGGCGTTTGACAGCTTGATATTTTTATCCACTTTTTAATGTGAATCATTCTCTGTTGCAGCCCACGGTTCAAGTAATATTTTCCTCCTGTTTATTAGGTGTTACTATATTGTCTAAAATGTGATTTATTTTTAATTGTATATACAGCATTTCTGGTTCAGTATTGCAGATTTTCACTTGAATGCTTTCAGTAAACCCAGTATGTAAAGCTGTCTTTCCCACAATTTATCCCATAAAGAGATGGAGGAATAAAAGTAACAAGATGGTCAACGTGTTTGCAGAAGAATTAATCTCCTTTTTGTTTCTCTTGACAAACAATCTATCTGGATACTTCTTGCCAACTGCTTCTTGCTGACTCTATTCAGTGGGCATAAAAATAATTTATTTTAATGGCATGTGGTTTTTAACGTGCAGAAATGTATTTAGTAAGTTGTTTTTAAAGTTGCTGCGTATGTTGCTATCATTAATATTACTTTCCAAACATACCGATTTACAAATATTTTCATATTGCTGCTACAGGGCTGGTGATACCTATTACATTACTTATACTCAGTGCATGAATATTCTATATTTTATATTGTAATATGAAATTATGACCTTGTTTTCTATCATCTATACACATGGCCTTCTGACTCGTTGTGACTGACTGTATTTAGCATGTGTGGTTCATGAGAGGTCAAATGCCTATGGCAGCTATTTAGAATCATACAATCACCAGGTTGGACAAGACCTCTTGGATCATGGAGTCCAACCATTCGTACCTGCCACTAAACCATGTCCCTGAGCACCTCGTCTACCTGTCTTTTAAACCCCTCCAAGGATGGTGACTCCACCACCTCCCTGGGCAGCCTCTGCCAGTGCCTGATGACCCTTTCCATGAAAAACTTTTTCATGATATCCAGTCTGAGCCTCCCCTGGTGCAGCTTGAGGCCATTCCCCCTTGTCCTGTTCCCCATCACTTGGGAGAAGAGCCCAGCTCCCTCCTCCCCACAACCTCCTTTCAGGTAGTTGTAGAGAGCAATAAGGTCTCCCCTCAGCCTCCTCTTCTCCAGGCTAAACAACCCCAGCTCTCTCAGCCGCTCCTCGTAAGACTTGTTCTCCAGCCCCTTCATCACTGTTTAGTTCTGGGTTTGGGGATTTGGGAGGATGGAGGAGGAGTGGTTCAAGTCAATCTTGTTTTCAAAATACTTTTATTATTTTGCATAAGAGGACCTGGTTTTGTGTCACAAGTCCAAGACACGGCATCTCTGACTTGCAAAGCTGAATTCCCATGACCAACTCATTAGATTCTGTCTCTGTGGGCTTTTAGTTGGAGCTCTGTGATGGCAATTTTTACAGAGTCTATGTCACAGCTACGCCTTAACATGATCACAAGGGACTGTGATGATCCTGATGGAAAAGCTTTTTACACTGAGTAATCTGTATAACCCTTAACCTGGAGAGGCACTGGACTGTGCTTCGCTGCACAGAGCCTCTGCCTCAGGGTAACATCAACCGCTCCGCCAAACACCTGCAGATGGTGCCACCAGCACTGAGTCCTTCAAGGCTTTCTGAGACATTTTGATAGTGGTTTTAAATATAAGAATAGATAATACACAGATTAACGATTTACAGGCAATTCTCAGTTCTTTAAAATATACTTTTTATGAATGACCAAAGTAGAAAAGCATCTAATAACATTATCACATCTAAAAGCTTTTATTATTGCATTATTTCTTAGTAAACCACACCTACCTTGCTCGTGTTTGTTTCTTGGCAGGCTCTAAATACTGTGGGTTTTTTTAAAGCACTTGCATGGAATAAAGAATCAGAAGATTTTTTTCATTACTTTGCAGAACAATTAATTGTAGGCAATATTTGTATCAATAACAAAATTAATATTGATTTTTAGTGGCTGTCAGAAGCAGTTAACATTGGAGAAAATGGAAAATACTTTTAAGGCCATTTCAAAACAGAAATGAGATTGTTTACAATTTGAGGTGAAAGCGTACTGCATAAAGGGAGAGCATGGTTGGCTTTAGCCAAGAATTTCAGTCTTTGTCATGGATTTATGGAAGGTGTCCCTGCCCATGGCAGGGGGTTGGAACTGGATGATATTTAAGGTCCCTTCCAAACCAAACCATTCTACGATTCTATGATTTCATACCAATATCTCAAAAAAATCATCTGACTCCTTAGTATTTGTAATATCTATCTAGAGAGAGAGATTTTATAATAACTCAAAGACAGCCTATTGGCTGAATTCTTTTGGTAGGGACAAAATAAAATTGTGTAACCTCTTGCGAAAGGAAATTAGATAATTCTGTCTATTAATAAAAGAATTTGACCCAGAGAAGTTTTTCAGATAAATGTAAAAAGATAGTCTGGATTTGCATGCTGTTCATAGATGTTTAGGGCTCAAAATGCCTTAGCCTTTTCTCTTGCTTTTAAGCAGGATTTGGTATATCCTTGAAGTTTAGCTAATTCATTTTTAAAAGTTCTACTGACTGAGATATTTCAAGATCTCCTACATATCACTAGAGACCGATGATCACCCTCATAAGAAGAAATAGTTCTTTAATATTAAATTTAATCTTTTCTCATGGGGGAAAAAAACCCTTATTTTTGGTAAGCATTTTGGTTTTCATATTTTTTTCCTTTTAGCCGAAAGTGGACCAGGGCATTGCCTGGCATTTGCTTCTTTATAGCAGTCTTCTATATGTTTGAGCATAGGAATGTCTTTCACATGTCTGTTTTTGGTCTATTCTAATTTTTCATATCTACTTGCTGTACTACTTGTATTCATGTGTGAGTACCTGATATGGTGTTGTCTCTTCTCCTAGGCAGATTGCAAAATTACAGCTACCCTGCGGTTGCATGCAAGTCTCAGCTAGGGAGGAGTTGAATCCCAGGGTTCATCACTGTCCTCTCCAGGGAAGCTTCATCTTCCACAGAGGCTAAAAGTGAACTAGAGACTCAATGCTGTGGTGTGGAATAAACATTTTGCTCCACATCCCAAGCACTAAACCACATTTACAATCCAGTCCCATCAGCTGAACGAAGACAGCTTGGTCACCCAGTGGAAATCTGGTTCAATTTTATGAGCAGATCCCATCTCAATCACCAGTTAAACACAGAATACGGTCATGTTGAGAAAACATCGAGCCTTTGATTTCTTTGTTGCTTAGTTACCACAGTTTTGCGTGCACTAAAAATATCATATTGGGTGATGGACAAATCTGCAGAATAGCTGTGGCAAATTTCAAAAATCACTGTAAATGATGGCATAATTACAAAATGTGGCCGCGGTAAGTAGAGAATTGAAAGTAATCTTTAAAGAGTGAAATTGTTTTTTCACAGTTCTCCCTGAATCCAGGTTTATATTTCCATACCTGGCAGGTTTTTTTAAAGAAACAGATCATGTTTATATATCTAATTAATATGGAATTAATCTGTGATTCAACTGCATGTAATATTATACTGAAGTCGCCATATTCACTCAGCACTGAATTTCAGCAGTATATTCTTCTGATATAGATGAGGGAAAATAATTACTTACGAGAGGCACTGCTACGTTGCATACTGTCTCCTTTGCAGTCAATATAATTGATGTCATCTGTCTTTCGGGTTGGGAAGATTTATAGGTATTTTGGCCAATCCCTACTTATATCAATTTAACTTTTACCCTAACTTATAGGTTTGCTCTACCACGCCTGCACAATCTGTTGCTTTCTCTTAATTTTCACATCCCATGTGCAAGCTCTACAGCTCAGAACATAGAATCATAGAATAGTTTGGGTTGGAAGGGACATTAAAGATCATCAGTTCCAACCCCGCTGCCATGGGCAGGGACACCTCCCACTGGATCAGGCTGCTCAAAGCCCATCCAGCCTGGCCTGGAACACCTCCAGGGATGGGGCAGCCACACCTTCCCTGGGCAACATGGGCCAGTGTCTCACCACTGTCATTGTGAAGAAATTCCTCCTTTTGTCTAGTCTAAATCTGCCCCTCTCCAGATTATACCCATTGCTCCTCATCCCATCACTCCAAGCCTTTGTGAACAGTCCCTCTCCAGCTTTCTTGTAGCCCCTTCAGGCACTGGAAGGTCGCTCTAAGGTCTCCTCAGAGCCTTCTCTTCTCCAGGCTGAAAAACCCCAACCCTCTCAGCCTAAGGGTATTTAATACTTTTTTCCTTTTATAAGGGTAGAATTTGTCAAATACTCTTACTATCAAGCCAATATTAAAAAAAATAAATAAACAGAAGTAGTGATGGCTAAATCTGTGCTGTATTCCTTCTAATACCTCTGTTCAATGGGATGAAGTGAAATCACAGAGAATCAACTCTGAGTTATCAGATTTGCAACTTGAAGTTAGGTCATAGACCTCTAGAGGCAGGAAAACCACCTCAGAACATCTCCCAGGTAAAGTGACATCCTAAGACACGGGCGCTGGGCTGTAACTGGAACCATCTGTCTTCAGAGCTGGAGCTGCAAGTCCTGGATATTCTGAGCTGTCCTGGAGCCAAAAAACTCCTGAGAAGTTTCTTGAGTAAATTGACAGGAAAACAAAGGTGTGTGGTCACGTTTCCACACACTATTTCTGCTCTGGTAAATGATCATTTTCAGGTGGAGAATGTTTTCTTGAAAGCTTTCTGACCCCATACGCTTTATAACATTTTATTATAGGACTGTGCTGCAAGTTATAGCTGAAGTGGTATCTCATCTGTATGTTTTACAAAGGAAATGCCCTGACTTGAAACAAAGGAAAAAGCAACGAAGAAAGGTCAGGAAAAAAAACCAGGAAAGTTTTGTAACACCTAAAGATTCATGGGAATGTTGAAGAAAAATTAGGAATATTTATCAGTGTGGAAAATTGGGGCTCTTCTTATGGAAATCCTGTAGATACATAAATCTGCCTGTAAACCTGGTTTGCAGTGTAAAACATGTTTTTGATGACAAAGATAATAATAGCATACATTTTTCCTTTGCTCAGACTATGGCATTTTGACTTACCACATTCCAGCCACTGACTGACTTTGCTGCAATATTAAATTATTAAACACAAAAAAATCTTGTGAAGCGTTTAATGTCTCCTTCTACCCATTATTGTCTATATTTATGAAGCAACTCGAATATGTCTTCTCATTTGTGGGTATAACCTTTTTATTTTTATAGTCGTGACTGTTCTCAAAAAGCCACACATGTGAGATGATAACACAAAAGCTGGAATTAAATATTTGTGTTTTGCTCTGTGAAGATAAAGATCTTAATCCATTTCCTTGTCAGAATTGTAATAAGAGCATTTGTCCTTGTGTGACCAAGCAATGTTCTCATTGACTCCAGGTAACAAAGTTCAGTGTTATCTTGTTTTTCTAGCTACTCAGGAGATGTAAAATGTGTTAAGTCCAGGCAAGATTAGGGTAAAGTTTTCATGTCAGTCCAGTACTCTGAAGCACTTAGTAATCATAGAATCATAGAATAGTTTGGGTTGGAAGGGACCTTAAAGCCCATCCAGTTCCAACCCCGCTGCCATGGGCAGGGACACCTCCCACTGGCTCAGGATGCTCAAAGCCCCATCCAACCTGGCCTGGAACACCTCCAGGGATGGGGCAGCCACACCTTCCCTTCCTCACAGGACGGGGGTACTTATTCTGTACCCCTGTGTCGAGCTACTGAAGTCTCTCTCAGTTATCGAAACCATCCTAGAGTACACTGCACTGAGGGTTCTTGCATTTAAAGCTTGGCTATTTGTTTGAAATAAATAAAACAACCGCGATGTTTGTATATTCTTGGTATGTCACTATTCACAATTATTTCAATCACTATTAAAGTTTAAGTCTACTTTTTCTCAATAATCCTAGGAGATCTTAAATATATTCGATATTAGTTAATGAACTTGAGGCTGACCGTTCTAGCTTTCTGAAATACTTGAATCTTCTGCTTTGCCAACAGTTGCTGTACTGCAGTTAGTATAATTGCTGGCTGAAAACAGCTGAGCTATTACATTTTACAGGTTCATTTATGCAGACTAGGTATATTCCAGTAAAAGGTTGTGGGAGGTAGTGGTGTGCTTTTCCACTGTGAGAAGAAAATAAGTAACTAAGCCTAAATAAAGACACAGTAGAACTTGTGAAATTTCATTCCTTCCACTAATAACGCAGTTAGACAAAGTGAGTGACAAATTCTACTCCCAGAACAGTCAAAGGGAAAACCCTTGTACACCTCAGTGGTTGCCAGGTTTCACTCACAATCTTGTTTGCCACAGTTTTCTGAGTTGAATTAGTGTTTATGTCCCATGTTGTCTCCCATTCTTTTGGCAAGCAAGACATTTGATATGTCGGAGGTTTTGTTAGGAAGCAATCCCTCTAGGTTTTTGTCTGCCTTCTCTCCTTTATTTTTGTCTTTTCTTTTTAAGAAATATGCAGAACACTTAATTATTTGGGAAGAAATTACAGTTATAGAGCCCTTTTCAAAAAAGAAGTTTTATTTGCATTTTGTCTTCTAAGTCCACAATGATTCATAACCTATCATAGTGATTTATAAATTGTGCTTTTCACAGACATTTGTATAAATCTTGAATTATACCACTGTGGGAGAGCAAAGATCTCCACCAGATAGTCCAATTCTTGTTTCCTTATGTCTAGCATTCTTTTGATCTTTATAAGAATGTTATTCAACAACAGAAATTTTGTGGTAAAAGAAGAATTATTATTTCTTGGAATGGTTCCCTAATTTTTTATTTTTTTTTTTCTGAGTTATATTCATTTTCTTCCATTGTAAATCGTGTTAACTTTAATGAGCCATCAGGGCACAGAAAGTTACATTTCCTGACCCTACTTTCATATTTTGCTTTGGTTACTAAGTAAAAGCAATTCAATAGCGCTTCAATGAAATCACTGTAATTATGACAGTTCCCATAAGCTAAGGATATGGCATTAGAAGACAAAGCATTGAAGTGATGATTTATGGCTATAGAATAAAGTCTGCTGATTAGATACATGAAATAGGTTGTAAGGAAGGTGGAAAGAAACTGTTCGTTCAACACATTCATTTATTTTTCAAGTTTAGTGCTGTCCTCCTCCCTGGAACTCACATGATGACACCATGCTTTTCCTCAAGGTGCCGTGTTAAAAAAGATTAAAGAGGGTCTGAATGCAATTTTTCTCGAGACCTGTTTGATAGGTGAAGCAGGAGCGGAGAAAGTGAAAATGTTTGTGGAAGTGATTAGTTAAAACTACGGTGAAGCTGCTTAGGGAGGTTGGCACAGTGTGAGTAAATACTCACATATACTTATTAAATACACACAAATACTTATTAAATAATAAAGTGCTAATTGTGGAAGCCAGGGGAAGGCAAAGGAAGAAGGAGAACTGGCCAGGAGGCCTCTAGTTAGGAGCAGGGTTCATCTTTCTGACAGAATTTAGCACAGACTTAACACCCTCCTCTGTGCTGGAACCTTTGTTGTGACTGGTGGATTTTCCTTCTGGTAAACGTTGACATCACCTGCCTGTTCCCCTGGTCGGAAGCAGTACATCAGGTGGAAAAATATCACAACTGTTAATGTTCAGAAGCCAGCAATTATTTCAAAAGAAAAAAAATTAATCTTATTGTGTATATAATAATAACAATAATAATACATGATAAGTAAGACAAGAAATATATATAAACATAGCTTGATCTCCAGGGAGCAGTGCTGCTCAGGTGCCCAGGTGGCCAAGAACACCAATGGCATCTTGGCTTGGATCAGAAACAGCATAACCAGCAGGTCCAGGGAGGTGATTCTCCCTCTGTACTCTGCACTGGTGAGACCGCACCTTGAGTACTGTGTTCAGTTCTGGGCCCCTCACCACAAGAAGGATGTTGAGACTCTGGAGCGTGTCCAGAGAAGAGCAACAAAGCTGGTGAGGGGGCTGGAGAACAAGTCTGACGAGGAGCGGCTGAGAGAGCTGGGGTTGTTTAGCCTGGAGAAGAGGAGGCTGAGGGGAGACCTTATTGCTCCCTACAACTGCCTGAAAGGAGGTTGTGGAGAGGAGGGAGCTGGGCTCTTCTTCCCAGTGACAGGGGACAGGACAAGGGGGAATGGCCTGAAGCTGTGCCAGGGGAGGTTCAGGCTGGACATCAGGAAAAATTTTTTCACGGAAAGGGTCATTGGGCCCTGGCAGAGGCTGCCCAGGGAGGGGGTTGAGTCACCATCCCGGGAGGGGTTTAAGGGACGGGTGGACGAGGTGCTGAGGGGTATGGTTTAGGGAGTGTTAGGAATGGTGGGACTCAATGACCCAGTGGGTCCCTTCATCCTATTGCGTCTATGATTCTATGATGGCCTGTGCCAAGACAGGTGCTGCATTGATGCTTTGTTTAATAGCATACTGCCACCCTTTGAAATGAATCAAGGAAAAAAACCCCACTGTTTTACCACAGTTCTCATTTTATTCATTCACAAGCAGCAGTGGTTTCCTTCTTCAACACCTACGTTGATTCTATAAGCTTCCATGGAGCTGCTGTTGTCAATTCTGTATAATAAGACCTTTGCCACCTTAATCCTTACCTCCAGCCCTGTCAAGCATGCCCTTCAAAATCTGTGAAAATTTAATAAAAGCTTCTTCTAACATATAAATAAATTTTATGGTTCCACACTTTTACTCCTGCTCTGGTGGCGAGTGGGAAAAATGGACCATGCAGCTGCAAGTCTTCTGCTCATCTGAAGTTAGAGCTCCCCTAAGGCTTTATTAGGCTGGGTTGCCGGGGCCAGAAAAGCCTCTAAGCTGTGTTATGCTTTTCAACTTTGTAAAAACCCAAAGTTCATCAGCTATTAGATCTTCTGTTTTAATTAATTAATTAAATACCTTAGAAAAAACACCTTCAAACAGAAAGAAATAAAAGAAATAAGCTATTTTGTTATTATTAAAATGAAGTCAAGGAGATATCCTAGGAGGCCACTAACCAAGTTCTCATCATTACAAAGCAACCAGAGAGAAGTCACTGAATGATCCCCAGGGAGGATATGTATTGTACTAACAACAACAAAAACCACAGAAGAAATAGGTGCTCTAAATTGTACGTAAAGTTATGCATTTAATGTAAAAAAAGCATTGTGTGGCATTTACAATAGGAGAATTGAAATGAAAAATGTGCAATAAGTGTATCGGCAACAAAGCTGCCAAAGGCATAATTAGCGATCAGAATTAGGGTTGGGTTTTTTTTGCCAAAATAGGATTTAGTTAATTGAATCTATATCAAAAAGTCATTAGCATTTTTCAGCTGTGTTTCATAACAGAAGATGTAATTTACTTTGGTTCTTTAAAATGACTGCGAAAGTCTCATTATAGAAGACCTAAATACATAAAAATCTCTGAACTTAGAACATAATTTATCAATGTGCCAATCCACTTTCAGTTGAAGTTGGAGTGGGAGTTGGAGCTGGAGTGGAGATTTTCAGTGGAGTTGTTCAACCTGGAAGGCTCTGATTAGACCTTAGCGTGACCTTCCAGTACCTGAAGGGGCTACAAGAAAGCTGGGGAGGGGCTGTTCACAAAGGCTTGTGGGGATAGGATGAGGGGCAATGGGGATAAACTGGAGAGGGGCAGAGTTAGACTGGACAGAAGAAGGAATTTCTTCATGGTGAGAGTGGTGAGACACTGGTTGCCCGGGGAAGTTGTGGCTGCCCCATCCCTGGAGGTGTTTCAGGCCAGGTTGGATGGGCCTTGGGCAGCCTGAGCCAGTGGGAGATGTTCCCTGCCCATGGCAGGAGGGGTGGAACTGGGTGATCTTTAAGGTCCCTTCCAACCCAAACTATTCTATGATTCTATGATTTTAAGAGCCTTCTAGGATAAATGATGCCTGATTCCTATTAACTCCTCTTAAGAGGCATTGTCCTCTGGAATGTGCTTTCTAGAGGGACTATCTTCAAAAGTATGCAACCAGCATTTCTTGCAAGGGACTCTTCATTTTTTCCCGACGACAGCCTAGTCAAGCAGAATGGTTAGAAATGATGAGATCAGTCACAAAAACCTTCCAAAAAATGTAAAAATGGTAATACTTGCAATCTGCAAAATGTTTTCTAACCAAAGAGACAGCAAACAATGAGCAGAATGAGAGACAGTTTGAAATAAAATTGGTAAATGCTTTTGCAATCAAAAGTTTAACCAGCAACTATTCTTCACACTATATTGGTGTCATCGAGGTCTGTTTCTGTGAATAATTCTCTACCCATTTCTCCAAGCCTGATGTAAACAACACTGACCTTGTACCACTCCTAATGAGTATATTGTGCTAGATTGAGATAGAGATTATTTAGTGTTCTTATTAATTATTCCTGCATAAATTCCCTTGGTTTTTTCCCCTTTTCTTCATATCATATGTTCACTATCATAACACTATCATATGTTCAGATTTCATAAGAAGACCTGTATTTAATGTGATTATTTCTCTTTTACGGTATGGAGTTCTTTGAACTGAAATGTCATTGTTTAGACCTGACGAAGCTTAGCCTTTTTAAAGGTTTACTTTTTTACAACAGAAATTAACATCATTGCAGTAGAAGAATGAAATTGTAAAGTTTTAGTTTATTAATTAATGTATTCATTTGTTTTAGTGCAGAAAGTTTGAGGTTATTGAAGAGGTATCGTTTTAATCAGCCCTTCTTTCTGTAAAGTTCACACTTTTCCACTAAGATTCAGCTGACTTTGGCTCAGTCAACAGGTGTTGGGAAATTGCCCTGAGAGCTTTATTTTAAGCCACAACAGTCTTAGGAATAAATTGTTTTATTGTGAAAATCGTGCTTAGCCTGTTGATTTTTTCCTAAGTTACGTTGCTGAAGCATAGCGTGTGTTTAGTTACCTGCCTGACAAGCTGTCTATTTAACAGAAAAAACCCATTTGGACTGTGATTGATGGGGTGCCTACCCCCTTTCCAGTGATGGGGAAAATAAGCTGAGTTGAAGTAGGACTGGCTATAGCATGGCACTTCTTTCTTTAGTGCTTCCTCATTTCTCTTCATTTGGATAAAAAGGCTTTGCTTTGAACACACTTACGCCCACAGTCTCAAATCTACCAACTACTGTTCTCAGTGCTTTTTTCTTTTTCACTTTGAAATTACTTTAGAGACATTACTCTGTACTGGCCTACGTTGAAGAATATGTCCTAATAATTCCTATTATGGGCTCTCCAGGTCAAGGACAACAGCTCTAAAAATAAGAGCCATTGATGAGGACTGAATAGAGTCATTCACCCCTCAGCTTCACCTTCTCCCTGTATTGTGACAATGTTTTAGTCTCTGTTTTCCTTGTGCTTATTTCTCTGGGATTCTGGCTTGGCACACATCTCAACAGTGCAGAGAAACCACAGGCTCAGAGAAGGGGCACAGCATTTGTCCTGGAGCTGCTGGACTAGTTTAAATGTGTTTGGCAACATGGTTTTCAGAGGAGCTGGGCACAGTCATATGCCTACCAGTTCATCCTTTGACACAGTTAAAGCCTTTGACACAGTTTCTCACAGCATTTTGCTTAGGAAATTGTCTGCCTCTGGTCTGGACAGGCGCACACTCTCCTGGGTGGAAAACCAGTTGGATGGCCGGGCCCAGAGAGTGGTGGTCAATGGAGTTAACTCCAGCTGGAGGCCAGTCACAAGTGGAGTTCCTCAGGGCTCAGTACTGGGTCCAGCTCTGTTCAATGTCTTTATCAATGACCTGGATGAGGGGATCGAATGCACCCTCAGCAAGTTTGCGGATGACGCTGAGCTGGGAGGAGGTGTTGATCTACTGGAGGGTAGGGAGTCTCCAAAGGGATCTGAACAGGCTGGACCGCTGGGCTGAGACCAATGGCATGAGGTTCAACAAGGCCAAATGCCGGGTCCTGCACTTGGGGCACAACAACCCTGTGCAGCTACAGACTGGGGGAAGAGTGGCTGGAGAGCTGCACGGAGGAGAAGGACCTGGGGGTGTTGGTTGACAGTGACTGAACGTGAGCCAGTAGTGGCCCAGGTGGCCAAGAAGGCCAACGGCATCTTGGCTTGTATCAGAAATGGTGTGACCAGCAGGTCCAGGGAGGTGATTCTGCCCCTGGACTCGGCACTGGTGAGATCGCACCTCGAATCTGTGTTCAGTTCTGGGCGCTACAAGAAGGATGTTGAGGCTCTGGAGCGTGTCCAGAGAAGAGCAACGAAGCTGGTGAGGGGGCTGGAGAACAAGTCTTATGAGGAGCGGCTGAGAGAGCTGGGGTTGTTTAGCCTGGAGAAGAGGAGGCTGAGGAGAGACCTTATTAAGTCTCTACAACTACTGGAAAGGAGGATGTAGAGGGGAGGGTGCTGGGCTCTTCTCCCAAGTGACAGGGGACAGGACAAGGGGGAATGGCCTCAAGCTGTGCCAGGGGAGGGTCAGGCTGGATAGCACAAAAAATTTTTCACATAAAGGGTCACCGGGCACTGGCAGAGGCTGTCCAGGGAGGGGGTGGAGTCACCATCCTTGGAGGGGTTTAAAAGATGGGTAGATGAGGTGCTCAGGGACATGGTTTAGTGGCAGATAGGAATGGTTGGACTGGATGATCCAAGTGGTCTTGTCCAACCTGGTGATTCTATGATCCTCTGCCTAGGAGGCTTGTGGGGTAAGACTGATGGTCACTGGCTTTCCACCAGCTGCACAGCACAACAGATAAGGAATTCTGCAGCTGATCTTCAGATAATACCCAGGCAGTGAAAAGGATGAGCTTACAAGTAGTGATAGGACGAGGGGCAATGGGTATAAACTGGAGAGGGGCAGATTTACACTGGACAGAAGAAGGAATTTCTTCAGCATGAGAGTGGTGAGGCCCTGGCCCAGGTTGCCCAGGGAAGGTGTGGTTGCCCCATCCCTGGTGGTGTTCAAGGCCAGGTTGGATGGGCCTTGGGCAGCCTGAGCCAGTGGGAGGTGTCCCTGCCCATGGCAGGGGGGGTGGAACTGGAGGGGCTTTAAGGTCCCTTCCAATACAAACTATTCTATGATCCTATGATTCTAAGATTCCATGATCTATAAATTTCCTCATGTATCAAGGTCTGCATAAAAAGTGGAGGCAGAGACACGCTGTTGACAGAGTCCTTGTTCATGTACTTTTCAGAACCCAGTCTGGACTCTCCTATCTTGTGGTGGCAAAATACACAGCAGATCCACATTATGATCCTACTCTAAGTGATATAACCTAATGCTAAGGATATATCAATTATTCTAATTATCTGTTTCCTCATGAGTATTCCCAAACACCTATAAATTTCTTTCACTATTGTTTTAACACCACTGTTCACTTTCTTCTATCTCAGCAGGATGCTTTGTTCTGTCCGGGTATAAACTTTTTCCTAGTTAGTCAATTAGATGTTACAATGATGAAACATTTGCATCAATAATAGCAGTCTCTGTAGAGCACTCACATCATGAATAAGATGAGAGACCTCAAGCATATTGGAAATTATATCACTGAGTTATTTAGTTTTAAAACCCAGAACACTGTGTTTCTTTCCTGGTTTGTCATAATCTCATTTGCATTTTTTATATTATCTATGACCGCTCAGGTAAGAGTTGGTGCAGTTTGATCTCTAGAAGCAGTAAAACAGTGCTTGAATAACAAGTAAAAAGACAGTTAAAATGGTAAGAATAGCTAGAAAAGGAATCAAATACAAAACAGAAAATGTTGTGACCCTGTAATCGTCCATGGGAATGCAGGTATTTTGAATACCAGAAATGCAACTCAGGGCTTCCCTGTATATAAAGAATACAGAAAACTTTCACAAAGTATTCTGGAAGGTGTCAAAACTATTTAAGCAAGTTCCGTGTAAGGAAAGAATAAATTGGCAGGCTTTCTTTATTCTGGAATTCAGCGCTTAGTGAATGAGTTACAGTCAGTGGTGTGCAGAAGGGAAAGAAGAAACAGTAACTCTCCATTTCTTATACAGAACAAGACAGCATCCAAAGGAATCGCCAGATAACAACAACAGAAAAATTTTTTAAGGCAGCACAAATTCAGTTCCTTCTCATGGAGTGTTATTTTGGTCAAACTTATAAATCTATTAAAAAAAATATAAATGGATTAGAAAAGACGTTAGTAAGGTCAGCAGCCAAGCGGTGCAGATGCAAGTGTTGACCTGGACAACTTTAAAATGCTGGATTTTGAAACTGCGTGAGGGAAATGTAAAAGATAAGGCATCATATCTCTATCATGGAGTTAAGAATTTGTTGTTGGTTACTGTTCTGAAAAGGAGAACCTATACATGCATTATGGATATTTTATACTCACTACAACACAGATTCACCAATAGGTTTAACTGTCAGTTGCATGCTGAGATTTGAGATTGGCCTCAGGTACGATGATTATAACTTAAAATCTCTCTTAATGACTTAAGGGAGATCCTGGCTCTTACAAAACCTGGAGTATTTGCCAGAATAAGAATGGACTTCATGTCCACAGAACTAATTAGAATAAAATAAGATAGCTTTTATAGACTTTCCTAGTCAGGGTATCGAATTCTCCAAAGTGCATCGCAGAGTAATTGAATAGATATGAGCGGTGTGATATTTGTGTCAGCGTACGGTGCTTCCACTGCGTGCTCAGCACCACTCACATGAAGCCCTCCGTGCCACAGGTACTTGCACTGTGACTGGGAAGGATGGCCAAGATCCCCAAATGGCCTTTTTTTTTCCTCTTTAATCAGGAAATAAACACTCTTTAGCTGCCCCTTGCCCTTTAGTTATTAAATTTATCTTGATCTATTTCAGGGCTGCGCTCCAGAAGCTATGCACCAGTTCAACCCCGTCTCTTGAGTTCAACCTTTTATTTTTAAACCCATATTGAGTCATGAAAGGTATTATGCTAAAAGTGTAGAATGAGTAGAAATTAGTAGGCAAAGACTCAGTTTTGTCAAAAGATGTGACTAGCTGAAGCGTGATGCGGCAGGCACCAAAAAGTAGGAAATATGATGGAGTCCTGCTGATACTCGATACCTGCAGCCACTGCTTGGAAAAACAGGTTGTGTATCCATGAGAGGAATGGTTTTGAGAAGCTTGGGCAGGTGGTACCCTAAAAAATGTTACAGGCACAGAAGAATCTCACCCAATTCAATTAGAATTCAGAATTCAGAATGAGATTCTCGATTCTTCTGGCACCAAAGTTATCCTCTTGCAAGTCATTTTGCTTCCTTTCTGTAAATGGCATAGCACTAAATGTAATACATGTTGGCACCAATAATGCTGTTTATGAAACTAGAACTATAGTTTTTCCTGCAGGATGAACATTATTAAAGCTCAGAGATTCCGTTTTCAGTGTCAGAAACAGCTCATTTACCCTTATGATAAGTATGGGAGAATTTTATTTAATGACATTGAAAAATAAAATTTAAACATTAATATTTATTTATATTTTAAAGCATGATTGGAAATGGTCACTGGAGAGTCATAAGAAGTAACTAATAGGAGTAATTATTAAAATAATAAAACGCAGATGTGTTTTGTATAGGCAAGCGTTATGATAACCAGAAGAAGAAGTTTTAATGTATTGCACCTTATGTACTCTAAAAAATACCCTAAACCTGATGGCAATTTTTTTTCTGTGAAACTTTCTTCATTTGCAACAGCTGTGAAGTAAAGAAAGAAAGATGGTGAGTGGGGTGCAGAAGAGATATTTTGGGATTTCCACATAAATAACTGGAATGAATACGGGAGACAGTTTGGAATACTTGACGTGAATCATAATAGTATATTTCAGTCTCTCAATAACCAGGAATAAATTAACACATTCAACTTGCTCGTTTGAAATCAAGAACACTTAGCTGAGCTAAACAGCAGTCACCTTTCCCCTGACATTTTTTTCAAACAGGAAAAGAATTTTCCACTCCCAATAGAAGGAAAAGTTTTGGTTTATAGCAAGTGCAAATTAAGGTTTTATGTGGTGAATTATGTATTTGATCCATAGCATTTCAAAACCATAAAAATCTTGCACGTTTTTGTGCCACCTCTTCCAAAATCCAAAAGTAAAAAAATAAAAAATAGGTACCTCCAAGGTTATTTTCAAGATCCTAAGTTTAGGGTCATGATATTACGTTGTTGTGAGCAGGACATGATTTCCCGGCATTGCCACATGCTAGGCAAAAAAAATAATTATTTTGTTTCCTTTTTTTGCAGAGCATTTTATCTGTTGAAGATCTTTTTCCAAGATCGTAATTACTGAAAGCATGAATATGGATCTTCCTTCTTTCTTACGCAGCCTGAACTATTTGAAAAGTGATTAAAGCAATGAAATTGAAGCTAGTCATAAATGAAAAGATATTTTCATATAGACATCTTTGTCAAAATGTGCATTTGGCTGTTAATAATATCCTAGAATAAATTTTCATCCTTAAACCCATCAATCAATGTCTTTCTTCTTTAATTTTCTCACATCAACACCATTTTGGTAATTTGCAATGTTCCTGGATATTTTATTTTGACACAAGTTATTCTGTTTTCCATTAGTCTCTGCTCTTGTAGAACATGAAGCCGAGCTGTAAACTGACGCACAGGAAGAAACATGCCTGTAATTATGTTTGAGGAAGAAATTCACTGCCATGTTTGCTTATTTCCACATTAGTTGCAAGGAGGAAAAAAAAAAACGCCAGCAGAGGATATGGGGCCCATAGATCGATGACCCGAAATTTAAGAAGGAGGCCAACCGTATCTTGGGCTGCATCCAAAGCAGCGTGGCCAGCAGGTCAAGGGAAGAGATTCTGCCCCTCTATTCTTCTCTTGTGAGACCTCATCTGAAGGATTGTGTCCAGTTCTGGAATCTTCAGGGTAAGAAGGAGATGGAGCTGTTGGAACAGGTCCAGAGGAGGCTACAAAGATGATCCGAGGGCTGGAGCACCTCCCATATGAGGACAGGCTGAGAGATTTGGGGTTGTTCAGCCCAGAGAAGAGAAGGCTCCGAGGAGATCATATAGTGACCTTCCAGTACCTGAAGGGGCTACAAGAAAGCTGGAGAGGGGCTGTTTACAAACGCTTGTAGTGATGGGACGAGGGACTATAGGTATAAATAGGAGAGGGGCAGATTTAGACTAGATATAAGGAAGAATTTCTTCACCATGAGAGTGGTGAGGCCCTGGCCCAGGTTGCCCAGGGATGATGTGGATGCCCCATCCCTGGAGGCATGGGCAAGGTGTCCCTGCCCCTGGCAGCGAGGTTGGAACTGGATGATCTTTAAGGTCCCTTCCAACCCAAACTATTCTATGATTCTGTGATTCTATGATTCTATGACTCTACGATTCTACAATTCTAAGAATATGGGAAGGTCCTCATCCACCTTCTTTCTTTACGCATTTGAACTACCTAACTTTTGTCAAAGCTCGTGTCTTGGGTAAGCATCAGCGTTTCATGCCCAGTTTTGAACAGCCTGGTCTGTGCCTTACCATATGCCTTTATAAACTGCTGTGCACCCGATTGTAGCTGTGTTATATGCCAAAAAATATAAACACAAAGAAGACAGTAAACGATCCTATTAACTCTTTGCTCAAAATAGATACAAGTATCTGGACTGAACAGCTTTGTCTTGCTGTGGGTGGTCAAATCTCAGCCTCATAACAAGTAATTTCTGTTTTGCCGTTTCTGAATATTGTAGCTCAGCTCTTGAATTATCTCATAAGGCAGGGAATCTAGGTAGCAAGACTGACTGAGGAGGTATCAACATGAGGGAAATGAATCTATTTTTGCTGTAAATTTGCTTTGATGTTATTTCTTTACATATTTATTATAAATTATTTTCTTGCACAAAATAACCTATATAGTGTGTTTAGCCTTTTTATGCTTTCCATACGCAAGTAGCAACCTTACGCTCTTATTCAGAAAGGTTTTTATTTAGTTCGTTCTAAAAACAAACAATAGCAGATATCCCTAGATAAGGACGAAAGTGCAAAATTGAATCATTTTGCAAACTACTTGTAGTAACTTGCCAGTATCTTGCTTAGTTCTCCGTCCCAGTGCATATGGAGTGTGACACAGTTTTAATTGAATGTTCTCATCTACATATTTTGCAGAGCTGCCGTCTCGTTTACCATGAACACAAACTTTTCTAAGGTTAAATCATTATTATTATCATTTTACTTTCAAGTGTATGCTTGCCCTTTTTTTTTTTTTGACTCCGGAATATCAAGTAAGAACTAGGTCTAAAATGCAAATTTTTGTTTAAGATGTGATTAACAATTTGTGCTAAATTTCATCGCCTACCATAAAAGTTTGACAAAATTATAAGCCTTTATAAATGACTCCTCAGAGTGATCTCAGTATCCAACCTTAAATTACAATTGTAATTAAGAAAATGAGGAAAATGTGAAATCTCTGAGTTGAGCACTCAGTTTGCATCTAAAATAGTCTGTAATTACATGACTGAAAGATTGACACTCATTGCACAGATAATAACATCCGAAGTATGTTATTTGCATTTTTAAAGACAACTCTTTTGAACCAGTAGTGTGAGGTCAAACACATTTCGGAAGGTGGAACAATATTCCAATAAGATGACTTACCTTCAACCAAAACGTTACGCACTATGTAGTTACATACGTCATGAAAAGGTATTTCTGAAGTACGTTATCATCACTTTGGTCTGGATTCTAGAATTTGACGTGTACCATAACTTCAGTACATTTTTATAGTAATACATTATACCACTGTAACACGTTACTACAGTTCTTATCATGCCGCTTACTATCAACATCTTCTCCTCTCTGTACACTTCCTTACACAGAATAGTGCCACCTAAAATATGCTGTTTATGGCAATGAGTGGTTGACTGTCTATTTTTTAATCTTTTGATTTTAGCACTGATACTTTTCTCCAAGACTATCCTACACAGTTTCAGATTTGAGGTGTTCTTTAACATTTAAAATAGAAGAATATATACTAAATAGTGAGTGTTTTAAGTAGACAGAGAAAGGAAAGCGACAGGCAGGAAAAATAATGGGGAAGGAAAAGATACAGGAGATCCCTGGAGGTGTTCAAGGCCAGGTTGGATGGGCCTTGAGCAACCTGATCCGGTGGAAGGTGTCCCTGCCCATGGCAGGGCGGTTGGAACTGGGTGATCTTGAAGATCTCTTCCCATCCAAACCATTCTAGGATTCTATGACTTGAGCTTGCTTTGTATGCTGAGCATCTTTACTGCCGTTTAACTCAAATACCTTTAATCTGATGCCCTGTCATGTATTTCCATCTTATTCATTATAGTGATAAGTAGAGTTTAACTTATACATTATTTCTATAGCACTAACAATATGACAGGTACATAACAGCTTCAAAAAAACATCACCTACTGTCAAAAGGTTACAGTGGAAATGGGTACCGTGATGATAAGGGACGGGTTACAAATATTAGGATGTACGCACAAGAGGAAATACGATTGTATGACAGCGCCTCTTTTGCCTCCTAGTAAATTCAAATTTGTGTGGTTAGTTGTTTTTAAAAATACATTACATTTGCAATATAAAATATGGCCATATAATGAAGTTGCTGGCTACACCAGGCGTCTACAGTAGCCCTCTAGCTGCAAATATTTTGCAGAGAGTTAAGGAACATCAAATAACAGTGTTTTGGTAGTAACACCAAATATAAATGACCCTCAGTTTATACAGAAAGACACATACTCCTGTTATTCTTGTTCATACAATTTGAAGCTTTATTTCTGTTACTTTATGCAATATTTTATGCTCCACAATTGGAAGATAAAGCATTTTAAATTCTGGATATTTTTTACAGAGTTTTAAAATTTCTTTGAAAACCAACATAATTATGGTTATGTGATACAGGATATTATATGGTATTTCAGCAACAGTTAATAGATACATCGATATTGTAAAATAAATTTTTAAATTTATTTATACAAAAAGATCAGAAAGTTTGTACTGTTGAGCATGCTTTAATTAAAAATATAAAAGAAGATGAACAGAAGAGGCTGTGAGGCAGTTCTCTCAGAATTTAATGCCTCATTAGACACCAGAATGTCATCCAGGACAGTGTCAAATGTTTTGTTCAAGCCTAGGTGGATTTTATTCGTTACTCTTCCCTTATCTACCAGTGTTGTAGCCCTGTAGTAAAAGGCCACCAAATCGGTCAGGCATGACTTGCCCTTAGCAAAGCCATGTTGGCTGTCACCAGTCACCTCCTTATTTCTCATGCGCCTCAGCAGAGATTCCGGGAGGATTTGTTCCACGATCTTGCCGGGCATAGAGGTGACTGACCGGCCTGGAGTACCCTAGGTCTTCCTCATTTCCCTTTTTAAAAAATGGGAGCTACATTTTCCTTTTGTTCTAGTCCGTTGGAACTTAACCAGACAGCCATGACTTCTCAAAGGTGGTGGATACTGGCTTAGCAACTTCGTCCACCCATTCCCTCAGGACCCGCAGATTCATTTCATGGACTTGTGCACCTTCAAGTTTCTTAGATGGTCTCAAACCTGATTCTCTCTTACAGTGGATGGTTCTTCAAACTCCCAGTCCTTGCCTTTGCCTTCTGCACCTTGGGTGGTGTGGCTTGAGCCCTTACTGGTGAAGACTGAGGCAAAAAAGTCATTCAGTACCTCAGCCTTCTTCATATCCTGAGCAACCAGGTCTCCCGTTTCCCTCCAGAAGGTCTTCATTTTATCACCTATGTACCTATAGAAGCTTTTCTTGTTGTTCTTGACATCCTTGGCCAGATTAATTTTATCTGGGCTTTAGCTTCCTAACCTGATCCCTGGCTCCTCAGACAATTTCTCTGTATTCCTCCCAGGACACCTGCCCTTGCTTCCACCCTCTGTGGGCTTCTTCTTTGAGTCTGAGTTTGTCCAGAAGTTCCTTGTTTGTCCACGCAGGCCTTCTGGGCTTTTTGCCAGGCTTCCTCTTTCTTGTGATGTATTGCTCTCGAGCTTGGAGGAGGCAATCCTTGAATACTAACCAGCTTTCTTGTGTTCTTCTTCCCCCTAAGGCTTTATTCCATAGTGCTCTATGAAGCAGATCCCTGAAGAGGCCAAAGTCTGCTGTCCTGAAATCCATGTTAGTGAGCTTGCTGTGTGACCTCCTTGCTTCCCTGAGAATCTTGAACTCCACCATTTCAGGATCTCTGCAGCCAAGGTTTCTCTTGAGCTTCAAACCTTTCTCGTTGGTGAGAATAAGGTCCACCACAGCACCTCTCTCGGTTGGCTCTTCTGTCGCTTGGGGAAGGAAATTATCATCAGTAAGTTCCAGGAACCTCATGCTTAACCAGGATTGCTGATGTCCTGATGTGTTGTCCGCATCTCTTTTTTACCAAGGAGCCGGGAACCGGACAAAGGTGTGGCCTCACCATTGATGAGAAGAGGGGAAGGACCTCCTCCCTAACACTGTTGTAAAACAGTATTTTTCAAACCTTAATGTTCTGATTTGAAACATCTCAGGAATAAACCCTCATTTTGCAGGGAATAGGAAAATTAGAATGAGCAGAGTCACAAACTGCTAAAAAGATTCATTTCCTGGATGGTTAAATGAGACAACTTGAAAAAAACAAGTAGTGATTAATTCTGGAAGTATGAATTTTGAGAGATACGGGTTATTCAGCTCCTTAAATGATATCAGGGAGAAGTGACACATACTGCACAATACCTTCATAAATAAAACATGTGCGAGTACGGACACTTCAGAAACAGAACAACCTGACAAATTGAAATTTGTGCTGAAACTTCTCGTACTACATGCTGTGTTTTTCAGTTTGCGTAATGACCTGATGTGTTAGCACAGCAACCTGTAAGTGAAAGAAATGAAGAGCCTTTTAGAAACTCTGGGCTATTTATTCCATACAATTTTAACTGGTGCTTCACATTTGAAGAACAGCTGTGAGGCAGAACACTCAACATGCAGATAAATTCTGGAAATTTCTTGTCATCTACCATGCTTTTTCCTTACTTCATCTACTCTCCTCAAAGAAATACCAGCTGAGTGAGCCACTTTTCAAACTATTTCAATATAAAATTTTTCAATATACTGTAAGACTTAAGACATGCACACAGTAAATTACCATACCTACTGGAGACCTGCACATTCACCCATAATTATTTTATTTTCTATATTATTCTTTCAATTATTTACACCCTAAGAAAGAAATTAGCTAATCAAACTTGTCCTTCTTTATTTTCAACTCACCAAGAAGAGAAATTCACAAGTTTAGGAGGTAGGGTAAAAATTGTGTTAGCAAAGCTTCCCTAAATTTCAATACAATGGCTTAAATTCTCTAGTCTTTAGATTAACTGAAGACAAGATACAGCTCTTGTGGTTCAGTTCAAGAGCTTGACAGATGGATTAGAACAATATAGAAACTGGGAGGTCCTTGGGAAAGGCAGAAAAATTCAAAGTAGTTTTAACTTACAGAGTTTATTTAGGGAAAAAGTTAAGTTTGGGAGCCTGAGGATGAGTCTGGGAAAGTCCCAAAGAAAGCAGAATTTGCTGAAATTACTAGTTTCCCAATGCAACAAGGATACAGAATCAAAATGGCTGAGGATCTATGGAATTCACTTAATACAACCTCCCCTACTCAGACAGGGCCACCTACAGCTGGTTGTACAGAGCCACATCCAGACGAGTTTTGAACATCTCCAGGGCTCCACAACCTCTATAGACAAACTGTGCCAGTGCTCACTCACCCTCAGAGTAAAAAAATGTTTCCATGTTTTCAGAAGTTCAGAGGGAACCTCGTGTGTTTCATTTTGTGCCCATTGCCTCATTTCCCTGACCTTCACAACCAGTCTGTGTTCATGTCCTTACGAGCCCCTGTCATAGTTGAGCCCTTAGCTGGCAGCTAATCAGTATGCAGATGCTCTCTTACCTCTCCTTCTCTCCCCATCTCCTCGCAGTGGGATGGGGGAAAGCAGCAGAAAAGAAAATCAGAGCTCGTGGGTTGAGATAAAGACAGTTTCAATAGTACAACAACAAAAGAGAGATCACTAATAATAAAGCGATGTATATAATATATATAAAAGAATATAAAAATACAAATGCTCACTGCTCAATGGTTTGCCAATCCAAAGCAGTGATTTCAGCAAGCACAGCCATAGCAGAATGTAGGACACTGAACTTGGAGTCTGGGTTACCTAACAACTCCCATCCCAGTTCTCATTTTTATACTGAGCACCATGTCATGGCATGGAACAGTCCAAGGGGCAGTTTGCTTCAGCTGTCCTAAACCTGCACCTGTAGCAAAACACAGGAAACCAAATAATCCTTTGTTTGCTAGAAACAACTAAAAACATCTGCGTCTCTTATTAGCACATTTCTTATACTAAATCTGAAAAACAGCAGCCGCCACAAAGAAAATTAACTCTGTCCCAGCCAAGCATCAACATTACCTGCCAACGACTAAAACCATATGTGTTATCAACATTATTCTCATGCTAAATCCAAAGCACAGCAGCTCCTGGGAAGGAAATTATCACTATCCCAGTTGAAACCAGGACAGCTTCCAATAAAGTATATCAGTGCATGATGGTTTTATTCAAGAAACTACAATGACCTGACTTTTAACATGGATTAAAGAGTCACAATTAAGAAAACTTTTGTTGTAGTAGTGTTCATCTTCTTTTTTTGACTTTTTTTTTCTATTTTCTCAGGATGTCCACAGCTCCCTTACTCCTCTCTAGGAAGGAGTCCTACCATTCAGATATGAGATTTGCTTGGAGATGCTTGATCTTATGTAAAAAAGATGGATTTTGGAAAGGAGAGAGAACTGAGAGTGCCACATTTTTGTTTGGAACTAGAAAACAGAAAAGGAATTTTTCTTGGCTTCTGATGAAGGATCCTGTTTGTGTTCAACTGGAAATCCTGATGACATCACAAAAAATTTACACCATTGGAATTATTGGAAAAATCTAATATTTAGAGTCTCTTTCTGCACTAAGCACTTAATCACAGTTACAATCAAGTCTCCTGAGGAGCAAAAGAGAGGAATAATGTGGAAAGAAAGCAGAAAAGAGGCACTACAGAGCAAATTAGAGATATGACTATCCCATTTAAGGCAGAAAATAGACTGGTGAGAAATGATGGAGAATGCAGACTCTGGTGAGACTTTGTTGTGCCAGTGATCCAGAGGAGCTCTTTCTACATCTTTGGAGAAGTCCAGCCTACATGAGCACCTGATGCATGCAGAAAGGTCCAATGATTTTGAAAAACAGATTAACGAGTCTCTTATCTGAAGCATCATGTAGCATCTCCACAAAAAATGAAGGTTGAACCATAATCAGCATGGTACTCACCTGTGAAAAACCATAAGTTCAGAAATATCATTTTATACGTTAATCCTCCTTGAAGCAGGTTTCTATTCTATCCTGGTAGCTGTCGTAAAAATCAGCAATGACTTTTTGAAACAATCTTCCCAATTAGCTAGAAAAGGGCAACCGAACTGTTAGCTGAACTTCGCTGAGCAGATTTTGCTGTAGTAACATTTAGTTTGCGTTTTGCGTGCCTTTGCTCCATGCTTGTTCAGTATTAAAAAATAAAAGGAAAGAAAGAATGAAAATGACATTTTGCTATTAAGGATTTGCACATGCAGTGCTGTGTATTCTATTAGATAATAAAAATTACTCCTAGCATGGTAATAGTAGAACAGTTACTTAATCTTCCAACAGTATAGGACAAAATTTGACCAACTTTAAAAGTCAAAGTTTAATTTTTCTTGGAATCCTTGCCAAAAGAAATAAATGACCACTACACATAGAAAAAAAAAAAACCTTGGTAGGTTTAGATACCAGTAGCCTTTATCTGGTGTAGTTTCTCAATAGGCTGTCTATACTTTCTTTTCTGAGGTTAGTAAAATCTACTCCCTTTTCTTCTCATTTTAATATGTTCAAGAAGTCTTAGAAAATTCTCACATCTCTGCCAAACACTACCTTTTCAAAACCTGACCAAAATTAATTTATAACTAATTAATTTTTAATTTATTGTAGCTCTTGTAGATATGGTCCCTTTATCACAATATTTATTTATACGTCTACTCTTTAGTTATCAGACCCTGCATGCCCAACACAGGCAGAAAACCTGCTGTGCAGTGTTCATCTAACCAAGTGAGTGCATTGCTGAGAATAATCAATGTGTCTTAATTACTTTGGGAGTCTTTTCTAGAGAGTATTAACCAATGCAAATTTTTTGGTTCTTACTTCAAATGTTCTTTGAGTGGCTGCACGGTTATGAAATGTCATGACATCGGATGATCTGATTTATATAGTCACATTCATATTATCAGCAACAATTTCTTTGTACATTTCTTTTAACACCATAGTTCTGGAATCCTCAGTGTTAGAAGGATATGGAGCTGTGGGAACGGGTCTGGAGAAGGCTACAAGGATGATCAGAGGGCTGGAGCAGGGGGGACGGGTATAAACTGGAGAGGGGCAGAGACAGACTAGACATGAGGAAGAATTTCTTCACCATGAGAGTGGTGAGGCACTGGCCCAGGTTGCCCAGAGAAGCTGTGGATGCCCCATCCCTGGAGGTGTTCCAGGCCAGGTTGGATGGGCCTTGGGCAGCCTGAGCCAGTGGGAGGTGTCCCTGCCCATGGCAGGGGGTGTAACTGGATGATCTTTAAGGTCCCTTCCACCCCAAACGATTCTATGATTCTAAATTCAATCATTTTGGTTTTTTATTAGACAAGTAGTGGGAGACGAATTCAGTAACTGGAATTCTACTGATGGCAAATTTACACCCCTGCCATTCCCATAAAGCCCAAAGCATGCAACCATTTAACAATACCACTGTAGATTTCATTTCCTAGGTATGTTCGTGGAAAGTTCTAGTTTTGTAGAAAGTTCTTATTTCTAGTTTTGTGGGAACTAGAACTAAGGCACTAAATGAAAGTGTTAGAGATGATCATAACTTCTGAAAATATAAGTAGCACTTTGTGGATTTCATGTGCACTTAAGTTGGAAAGTATTTGCCAGTTTGTGCCTTGCTGACAACTGTGCCTTTAAAAGTTTCCTTCAAGGAGAACAGTTTCAATTCTCGTTCATCCTGGAACCTACAATAATGTAACACTGATGTTCTTATGAATAGTCAAAGGAAAAGAGGAGATCACTACCTAGTTTACCACAAGGATTAATGGACCATGTCACTGCTAAAATGTAATGAGTCCTGGCATAGGAATTCCTACCTTGCAGAGGAATAATTTAGAAAATAACTTGTCAACCCCACATGCTTCAGAGAGTGACCTGCTAGAATATTCATTAAGCACAGCTGTTTACTTGAGTATTTCTAATAGGAGCTATTTTTGCACGCAAACTCCTTATGGAAGATCTGAAAACACATCATAAATATAAGCAAACGCTTTATTCTAACGCGTTAAAAATCATTGAAAGCAATTTGAAAATACTTGATTTTTAATGAGAACATGAACAAAGCCTTTAAGCCATGCGTAACACAGCCTATTTATCAATCTGATCACAAGCTACGGCGGCTCTTCATCATTGAATATATTTATTGGCTTTTCCTACCAAGAATTTTTGCACAAATTGCGGTATTACTTTTTAAGACAGTTTTGTACTTTTATTTGAAAGGTTGTTTATGTTTTTTTCAGTGGAAAAGTCATCAATAAAATGGTAAACTTGGTAAATACTGTGTCTCTGAGACATGAAGCTTGAAAAGCTTGTCAGCAGAATCAAGTCTTCCAGTTTTCAGACTGTTCCAGTTCATTGGCTCGATCCATGAGGAAAGAACAATTTCAGCATAGGTCAGGATCGTACTGTTATTATTTTTACAGAAAATTTCACCAGCATGCTTTCTCTATAGTGATACTCCAAGAACAGCAGAACCGGTGTGGCAGTGTGCATGGAAGGCATAATTTCACTCGATCAGATGTGAAGGGAAGCTCTCAGACAGCGAGCATATACAGTCGCAAATAAAAATAGGGTTAACTGTTTGTTATATAAGAAATTCAGGTTATTTAACTACACGAAGATTTGATATGAAATTATGTTATGGGAAACAAATAAAATAATCATGGGTTAATGGAAAATAAATCACCTTAAATTCTTATCAGCAAGTTTCCATGAAAGAAAAAGTACTAATTCTTACTGAAAATGTGGAAAGAAGGCAGAAGAGAGCACTATAGAACGTCATGTAACGAATTGTGGATACTTAAGGAAAAATATTCAGATTTCTCCCAGCACATCAAAGAAAACAGGAGGTTCTTGCTATAGTATATTACCTCCACACAATATATTCCGCAACGACCTCTTAAAGTAGACACGGGGCTACTATCAGAATGGTATCAGCTTCCTCATATACCAGGTTCCTTTGAACCTGAATTGATAGGCTTTGAAAGAAGGAGATTTCAGTTGTTTTGGCTGAAAGCGCTTGCTTTGGTTTTCTCTTTCTTGTTAGTTTCTGCTTGTTCTTCATTCATGAGAGCACTTTGAGTTTTCTGTAAGAATGACTTATCGCTGCCTCTTTAAGTGGCAGTGTGAAATATGTCTATTTTTTTCAAAGCAGATTTGCCTGTCATTAAGACCATCTGTGTTGATTGCAGAATCAAAGACCACCAAACTGAAACTGCCAAGGCTGATGGTGCAAGGAAGGTTGGCAAGGTCATGGATGGTGGCCAGGTTATGTGCTGTTCACAGGATTGCTTCAAGCTCTCTTTACTGTCAGTCTTCCTCCTGCTATTTCTTTCTTCATGCCAAACTGTGCCACCAGCCAACTTTCCTCCTCCTTCTCTAATATACTTCTCATTTACTGTGCTTCTGCTGCTTTGCAAAATGATATACTGGATTTTTAGAAGCAGATCAGAACAGGTCTAGTGGTTTCACTCTTGGATCCGCGCATTTTTTCTCTTCTAAAAGCAATTTTTCTTGTGGTTAACTTCCTCAGGCAGTATTAATAGGAAGCTCTAGGTCATGTTCACCGGTTTCTTTGTTCCAGACCAATACCTCTCCACCTTGACAGTTAAATGCCTGCCTAATCATCACCCAACTTTGAATTATGACAAGGTTCCATAAGCTGGCCTGAACAAAGGGCTATGAGAAGGTGGATGTTCTCATTATTGCTGTCAAGGAAGTATCTTTATTGGAATAAACATGGCAACTGTCTGCTGATAAACCATTTACATGCAAAGGGAAATAATGTTATTACGAGACAGTAAAAGTCATGGAAAATGTGTGTGAAAACTTTTGTGTGTGTTTGTACTGAAAATAAAGAAACCACGTGCTAGAAGATGCCAGTTGGTTGTATAAAGTTCATTGGAAACCATCAAACCTTCCTAAGGCTTTGGGCAGTCGATCATGATAAGCTCACCTAACAAAAGCTAATTGCAGAGTATTGAAAAAAACATGCCCTTTTAATTCTTTCAAGTGTTTCTCTGAGTTCCTCAGGGTTGTTTCATCAAGGGGGGACGTAAAAACACTATCACTCTTCTGGTGATTACTTCATATATTTGAAAAGGTCTTGATATGAATAGCAGATGAGACATTGCCAGTTTTCTCTACTAAATTAATGAGTAATATCTGTTCATCATCATATGTGAGGGCACACTATGGTTTCTTAAGCTGGATTGCCTTTGGTGGAAGGCCAGCAAGCATAGCAGATTAATGAACTCCTTTTTAGTAGTCAAAATGCTGTCCTAACAAACCCATCTGGATGTCTGTTGGAACCAACCTGAGCCCTGCTGATGAGAGCTGGAGTTCAGTCAGTGATTAGTGTCTTTTACAGGATAGTTTAAAGAGAGTGATTAATCAGCTGGATACGGTGATTGGTTAGTTTTTATCACATAGTTTTGTGAGGTCAGAAACTTAGATAATAAAGACAGAAGACTTAGGTAATAAATGCTTTAAAAACTCATCAAAACGAAAATGGACTATTTAGGCTTTTTTTACTTCACCTAATAAACAGTGACCCTGACAATCTGCTTCCTTGTTCTGCATAAATTGCAGTCCTATGTAATTTCATCAATTTAAATCCACAGGCACAGGTCATTTAGGCAGTCATTCGGTCTTTTGTTTCCTAGGTAACAGACTCGTCAAGAGATGAAATATGGCCACCCACTTTCTTATCCTCTATTATTTGTTCTTATGCTAATCCATATAATTCATTAGTTTCTTTCTCCTCCTCTTTCCTCTTTACACTCAGTCATTTTATTTAGTTGAACGTTGAACGGAACATTTATTTAGCCCTCCATTTGTTCAGAAAATAGGCACACATTTAGATAAGAACATTTGAAACTTGACAAATTAATATAGTAAAAGCTGCATGTAACCTACAGGCAGACCTTTTTCATCTTACTCTGAGAGAAGGGAGAAACATGTCTGCAGACTTTAAAAGCTCTGCGGGTAAATTGAGCAAAATTGAGAAAATTGAAAATGCCTTTTTTTAGATCAACACATAGAATGTAGAATCATCATTTCTCTATTTACGTATCTATGAGCATTTGCGCTTGATAGTAATAATAAAGTAAATCTGGCAAATCACTTTCTAAATGTTTGGCAAATCACTTTCTAAAACAGGTCTAACTGTTTTGACTGCTTGGAAAAATAAGTCACCCCCCATATTCAGATAAAGGTACATTTGCTATGTTACATCCAGTGAACATAATTGTCAAATGTACTGTAATATCTCTGTGGTGTTGATCCTTTTTGGTACAAGACAATGCAATACATATTTTAAGAATATCTCTAAAAGTTCTCATTTGCAACTTTTTGTTCCTGACCATCACTTATAATTCTTCCCAGAGAACACTGATTTTTTGGGTCACCATTTAACAACTCTCATTCTCACAACACGAAGTCAGTTCTTCCTTTTCTGATGCGTTGGCTTCACAAGGCTGTGTTAATTGCTCCATGATAAATCTGCAAAAAGCTATAAAGCTATGACAAACCTTGGATTGTGATTGTTGTGTATCCTCTCCTTGGAACACATTGTTATGACTGTTCTTATTGAACACAAAATTATCTAACTCATCAGCTCAAATTAAGCTCTGTTCAGCACTCCATTAGTACAGCTTCATATTAGTTTTATGCCGGTCGTGGAAAATCAGGTGCAGCCGAACCAGGATGGAAGTGATGTAACACAACGGTGAATCAGACCGTTTTCTCTGCTTTCTCAAACTTTCATTTTGGGGTGCAATCCAATTATTTCAAATGTAAGCACATTAATTGCAAGTATGAAAAGCCCAAATGGTGTTCTCTAAACTTCTTTGGCGAGAGTGACTCACCCAAACTGCATTCAGTGTTGGTACAGAAGAGACACCGAAAATTAGCTGATATCACTCTTGATGAATCCAGCTAATTACATTATTCTACTGGGCATTGAAATAACACCTAAAACATCAAAACCCAGGGAGAAAAACAGAACAAACAAAGAAAATATCCCCTCTAACGCCTTTATTTCTGATATAAAGATTCTTTTAGAATGAATAAGGAATAAAATTAGAAGTTTCAAAACATACAGGACTGCAGCCAGACTTCGCCAAAAGAGAATAAAAAGTTTGATTATGAGAGATGTTTTTACCTCCAAGTGTGTATGAAGATAATTTCTACTTCATTACATCACATTTATATAACATTCAACTCACGCTTTAGACCTTTCATTTATCACTGGCATTTAAGATTTTTTTTCCCTTGAAATATAACAAGGCTTTAGCAATTTTTCTCTGTCTTCTCTGAAACACTGCAAAGCGTCTTAGCAAGACATAGGATTCAGAGTCGGGATAGCAGCTGGCTTGAATGACACTAAAATATCACTGAGAGCTGCTTAGTGTATCTGTCCTGCAGGATCAGCACTTGGAACCTGCAAATTCTGAGCAGTGTGGAATATTTTGGTACAGACTACAGAGTAATATTTGTCCACATTTAGAGTTGATAATATGATTCATTTCCCAAAGTCACCTGGAAGTCCTTTTTAAAGAATATTCTGATAGTTAAGGCACTTAATACGTAGTCAGTTCTCATAACTGCTGTTGCTTTCTTCCTCTGCCCCCCTCTAGTTGAGGGCCTGGTTGTTTTTACGTCGGTCTGAAGCTCATAGAAGTACAAGGGTATTACTCTTTCTCCTACTGAAGGTTCAGCTAAGAGATTGGCTCTGGAGGTGTTCCAGGCCAGGTTGGATGAGGGTTGGGCAGCCCTGATCCAGTGGGATGTCCCTGCCCATGGCAGGAGAGTTGGAACTGGATGATCTTTAAGGTCTCTTCCAACCCAAACTGTTCTATGATTCTATGATAGCACCTCACAAGCCTTATTTTAGAAGTTGTTTATCATGCACAGAAAAACTTCTGAGTCTCTTCATCACAACTCCTTCATTAGAATTACCGGATTCCAGAGTTTCTGATTCAGGGTTACCAAAGCCCAAAGGAAGACATCAAAATGCTGTGTAAATTGGATCTTTAGTACACGTTTTCATGGAGATATTCCAGAGAAGTCTGAATATAGTGCCTCACGTTGAGTCTGAAGTTTACAAATCTTTTGTAGAAATGAGAGGCTACGTAGTTCAGAAGGATAAACTCATTACTGCTAGACTTCCTTTGAATACACAGAATGAATATTTCACTCCTAATTATGGGGGGAAAAGCAGATAAATAACAGAAGAAAAAAAAAACACACCAGAAAATGCTCTTCTTTTTTATTCCTTATATATTTTGAGCTATTCTTAAGTATTACATTATCACTGTGACATTTATTATATAGCTTATTTTAGTTTTCAAAGTTTGTTAAGATAAATATCCTAGTATTACATTTTTTCTTTTGCGCTGGGTTTGGCTGGAGCAGAGTTACTTTTCTCCACAGTAGCTGGTATGGGGCTGTGCTTTGGATTTTTGATGGGAACAGTGTTGATATCACAGGGATGTTTTTGTTATTATTGAGCAGCACTTATACAGAGCCAAGGTCCTTTCTGCTTCTCCCACCTCCCCACCAGCGAACGGGCTGGGGGTGCTCAAGAAGGTGGGAATGGAGACAGAGCTGGGACAGCTGGCTCTGCTGACCAAAGGGATATTCCAAAACGTAGGACATCATGCTCAGCAATAAAACTGGGGGAAGGAGGAAGAGGGGACACTCAGAGTTATGGCATTTATCTTCCCAGGTAACTGTTACATATGATTGATCCCTGCTGTCCTGGAGATGGTTGAACACCTCCATCCGATGGGAAGTGGTGAATGAATTCCTTGTTTTGCTTTGTTTGTGCGTGCAGTTTTGCTTTACCTATTAAACTGTCTTTATCTCAACCCATGAGTGGCCTCACTGCTACGCTTGCAATTCTCTCCCCATCCCACTGAATGAAAGGTTAACTGAGAGAAAGGTTTTCATTTTGTTCTCTTCAGTAGAGAACAAAATTTCTTGGCTTCAGTAAAGACTTTGTATAGATGTTCTATCAGTCTTTCCAGGTTGTAACAATCTTTTTGCTGCTGCTGCCTTCTTCAGCATTAGGAGGGTGAATCGTTCCTAGAGATGCCTGAATGTGCTTGTTTGCGTGTTTTGGAGGGGAGTAATTTTTTAAAACAATACTGAAAATTATTAGAAGCGTGCTTTTCAGGTGAAATGAAAGGCAGTAAGACACGGGAATTTGCCGGGTGATGTTGAATGAGCTGTCAGCTAGTGCCTTTCTACTTGTTCCCTGCTAGAGAAGAAAACTTTTTTCATGAAGACAGATTAAATCGTAGAATCATAGAACAGTTTGGGTTGGAAGGGACCTTAAAGACCACCCAGTTCCAACCGCCCTGCCATGGGCAGGGACACCTCCCACTGGATGTTATGGCCAATGTAACATTGATATAGATGGGTTTTGTTGGGAAGAGAAAGAATCAAAAACTGAAATATGACAGTGTGTGGGGAAGAAACCCTGTGCATTGCAGACATAAGACCAGGATCTTCTGCTAAAGGTGAGTGGACACACGCACACCTTGTATGCACTTGTCAGGGAGCTGCCAGTACCCTCACTTGAGAAATATCCTGCATGCAGGCGCAGAGGGGAATATACTCAAACGGATGTTTTCCCATTGAAGGACTTTGTGGATATTAGTCTGCTGAGAAGCAATTTCAGCAACTAAAGAGATAAAAATATTTGACAGGCTATGGGCAGATTATTCTCTTTTTTTCTTAAATATATACTTACAGACCTGTCAGAAACACCGAGTAAGGAAATCAGAGCTCCATTGTGTGCTTTCAGTTTGATCCAAATACAGCATTACCAAATATTTGATGATGGGAAATTGTCAGAGTACTTTAGTCTCTGACAAAGTTCCTTTATAGATCCGCACGGAGGATGTGATGTTTAATATCAGATTACTTATGTGAAGAGAGTTATCATTACAGGGAATTACCGATTTAGCAGTGATACAAAATATATTGGGGGAAAAAAAACAATACAAAAGCAAATTACACTAAGCAAAATGCAGCAATTGCAATACAGTTCAGTCACAATACCAGTGTGATTTCCATTACCATTCTCTTTAATAGAAGTGCACCATCAGGACATGGTGCGTGCCCAGTCACCTGGGAGGAATGCATCAGACTGGATAACTCTTAATATTAGGTACCAAAACTTTAGCCCTAGTGACCAGTTTGGGGGAGATCATGAATCTGGAGAAAAGCAATGCTGCAGTTTATGTTTAGTAAAGCTTAAGCATTCGTTTAAGAAAAGTCTAAACAAGAATGACATCGATTATTTAAGCACCACTGGAAAAAGAATCTGAAGACCGATCTGTTTTCTTTGCAGTGGTCTTTTCCTGCACTAAAGGCTGCTGATGTCTGGATGACCAGAGGAGAGCTACGGAGAAAAGATAAATAACATGAACTGAGAGTGTTGTCATTTCAGACAACTCTCTCACAAGCAATGTTCGTGAGCATAAGAGAAAAAGGATGGCTTGTGGAATAATACATAGGATTATAAACTTGGTAATTCTATCTTGAATTACCAGTCCAAGCCAATACGTACAGCCAGATATATTTCTAATTGCAACAGGCTTCCTCACAGGGACTTCAATAGAGGCTGAACGAGAAGTCTAACCTACATTTGCTAATCTGTAAACTGGGAGAAATAAGAACAAATTAATTGCTCTGGGGTCAGCAATATAGATATTTATGATGTGCTTTGGGAAACTGTGGAAATGTTAGATAAATGCCAGATATTGCTAACTGCCTCAGGAGTCTGCTTTGACTCCCTCTGTGTGATTCATAGAAGGGAGCACACAATTTCACAACATATATCAAATAATTAGGGCAAGAATGGAAACAGAGCAACTGCTTTATTTATATGGCAATAAAAAAAAATTGAAAGTAGGGATTCCAGTTGGCTTTTCACTCATAGGAAAATCCTCCAAGAAGCCAAGTTTTATATGAGACAAGAATTCTGAAATCACTGCATATGATGATATATTTTTATAAGGTACATGCTGTTATCCTATCTTCCCCACCTTGCAATAAACGTGTGTCTTAACATTTTCATTGTTGACTCTGATTTCATAAGTTGAACTGGTAATATTTCAAAGAGAAAAAAAAAAACAGAACAGGAGAAGATGACAAATGAGGGGAATAAAGGGCATATGTGTGCGCACACCCTGCTTGTGAAAACTCAAATTACATACTGATGACAGAATTACATACCCATAGAAGAGGGAATTTCTATGTTTCATCTATATGGAGGGGTATTACATATCACACCTAATGTAGAACAACTTTTATCAGACAAAAGAGAAAGTTCACTTTCTATTATAGATTTTTTTTTAATGAAAACAGTACAGCATTTCTGTTAGCTGCATTCTGTTTATAACATTTCTAAGCATTCAACAGGACTAAATATTAATTGTGGGTGCCCTCAAACTTCAGAAAGGTATAGTTAGTTATGAAAGATTATTTTCATGCATATTAGTCACAAACAAATATTTCTAATTCAAATTTCTTCATTCAAGTGGGAGGGACTGTTCACAAAGGCTTGTAGTGATCGGACAAGGGGCAATGGGTATAAACTGGAGAGGTGCAGGTTTAGACTGGACCGAAGGAGGAATTTCTTCACCATGAGAGTGGTGATGCCCTGGCCCAGGTTGCCCAGGGAAGGTGTGGCTGCCCCATCCCTGGAGGTGTTCCAGGCCAGGTTGGATGGGCCTTGGGCAGCCTGAGCCAGTGGGAGATATTCCTGCTCATGGCAGGGGGGTTGGAACTAGACGATCTTTAAAGTCCCTTCCAACCCAAACTATTCTATGATTCTATGATTCTACTATTCTATGATTCTACGATTCTATGATTCCATGATTCCATGATTCCATTCTCCAATCCCATGCTGATCATTCATACTGTGTGCAGGTCACGCTTTTCTGTGACTATGTTGCAATTTCCACATGCTGGTATCAATGATGTCTAGCATGGTGATGATCCCGTTCCTATAAAACTTTTATGTAGGTGATGTGAAATTACCAAACTTCACAGAGCAATTTGCTTTAATAACCATTGTATTTTATAGAAGGATACTTGTGTAGACAGAGCCTATTTAAACCAAGCTTTATTACTATACATTTGTAAGCAAAGAAGCTCAGTGAATTTAGCCTACCAGATAAACAGCTTCTTTTTTCTTGCCTGATCGACTTAATTTTCCCATAGCATAAAAGGTTTAAGTAAGCAGAAAGAAAAGCTTAAGTAAAGAACTAAAAAGTATACTTAAGATTAGTAGTAGTCGTAAAAATTAAAAATAAAATTTAAACCTAAATTAATAATAACACTAATAATACCATCATCTAAAATATGTTGTGCTTTTCACTTTTAGACCTAAACAGACTCTCTAGAAAAAAAAAATAATTTTTACTGCCTTCGGGATATCAGGGCGCACTGAGCTTATATAGTTTGATCAATTAATTCAGCAAATCAGAGAAGATCCGAAGAAGAAATCCAGTTTACTCAGCGTTCTGTTGTGTTTTGTATCATTGAGCAGTTCTGTCACCCCTATTTACTGTTCATTTATTTGCACAGTATGGGATGATGGAAAAGAAAGTCAAGGGAACTACTTACTCGGAGAAATAAGTCCCTGAGGCTCCTGCTCTACTACATAAAGCAATAATAAATTAACCTCTAATAAGAGTCGCTGGCTTTTAATGATAAAAAGTACTACTTTCATTGAGTTTGTGTATAAAAAAGCAGATGACCACCGTAAATAATTCCAGATTGTATGTGGTCATCCTGAGAGCTAACAATGACTACAGATTTGCAAGCGTCACACCCTTGAGAGAGACAGCATATCTCCAGTCTCAGATGTAAGGAAGATTCTTGGCCAAGGAGCTGTCTTCACCCTATACCAACCGGTTCCTATAAAAAATTCAGTCTATGAATCACAGAACATCTCGAGTTGGGGTGGATACATCAAGTCCAGCTTCCTGGTCCTCACAAGGCATAAGGAGGAATTTCTTCGCCGTGAGGGTGGTGAGGCCCTGGCCCAGGTTGCCCAGGGAAGCTGTGGCTGCCCCATCCCTGGAGGTGTTCCAGGCCAGGTTGGATGGGCCTTGGGCAGCCTGAGCCAGTGGGAGGTGTCCCTGTCCACGGCAGGGGGTGGAACTGGATGGTCTTTAAGGTCCCTTCCAACCCAAACTATTCTATAATTCTATGAACACTGAGTCAAGCAGTACTATGGAAAAGATGCATATAGTTTTGGCTTTTTATGGTCCTGAATACTTACCACTCCTAAAGATTGTTGCTGATTTGTAGGCTGTATTAACTGTAGTCTAGTAAATAACTATTTTTCCCATTACTAGGAGAAAGCCATAGAAAAATTAGCAGAACAACAGAAGAAAGGAGTTGATACTATGAAATTTCTTTTAACAATTCTAACTAAATTCCTTGTGAAATCTCTTTGTATTAAATAGATAATTTGGAATTTTAAACTGTTAAAACATTGATTTGATTTGCAGTAGATTTTTAGCTCTGTTACAATTGTTTTATTCACTTTTTACCTGTAAAATACTTCTGTGCACAATATAGCACATAAAAATTTTAACAAAAAAAAAGGAAGATGTTTTGTTTAAGATAAATACATCTAGGTAAAAACTGTTATGGCAAAGTCATAATTTTGCTTTATTTCAAGGTGACATTTTCAGTCTACTTAGGCCTTAATATGTACCTACAGTGCTTACTAATAGGTAATTCATTCAGTGACATCTTTATGCTGAACAGTTCAGGTCTAAATTCCCCTCAGGCTGTAGGCTGAGTCAAATGCGTAATTGAATTGAATGGCACACATGCAGTCAGAAGTGAATATCATTTCGCATTTCAAAGCAAATGTTTGACTGCAGCATTTACCAATAGATTACTAACTGAAAAATATTGAGTCTTATTTTCTTTTCAGTTCCCACTGAACAGCTGTTTAGTTACCGCAATAAAGTAAGGGCAAAAAAAAGGAATATTTTCTTCTGAGGGACAATATCACTGTTGTCTGAGGCCTTGAGGACCGTGCTGCAGCTACAGGACCAACAACAGAGCACTTTTTCTTAACCGATGTGACTCTTGTTGTGATTCTTTTGGCAAATATTTGTGTAGTACAGTCTAATTGGTCCTATCATCCAAGTCATAAAATTGTTAACAAACACTGGCCCCAAGTATCAGTCCCAAAAGGACTTTACTGGCGACAGACCCCTACCTGGATGCACCCTTTAAACCCTAAAGTCCAGGCAAATTTCTGCGAAATTTATATTCTACCAATCCAATCTCTATCTCATCAACTAAATTCCAGTTACTATAGAAGATCCTTACTCTTTTTTTAAATTCTTTTAGTTTAGTATTTTTCAGAAGCTGATGATAAAGAACACCACATTTAAACACAATTACGTTTGTTTCTGTGTGCATTAAATTATGTATTTAAAAGCTCAGCTTAGGGCCACCAGGTCAGAGATTCTGTGTCCATGAGATTATAAAAATTACAACTCTGGAACAGAAATCTAGTCCAACTAACTATTTAAAAGCCCTCCTTAGCCCTTAGGAAAACACTGGTAAATTTGTATGGGGTAGAATTGGTTTGCATAGGCATAACTCACAGCCCATGGAAAGCAGGAGGACTATTCCCAATAGTATCCGGTTTAACTGCATGTTAATTTGATGAAAACGGTCAAAGATCTCTTACAGCATGAGATGCAGAAAAGGGGGAAACAAATCGTACAGTCACAACGTGAGCCAAATCCATGATAAGTCCAAGCACTGCCCAAAGCAGGGGATATTTGTGCAGCTGATGCATCACCTTTTGCTGTCAGCACCACTGCGTGATCAAAGTGACCGGTATCTAAGCAATAATGGATCACCCACTTCACCCGCTCTAAATAACAAAACTAGAGCAAGTCATGGACTATGCAAAGCTCAGCAGCAACTCTTACGCAGGACATGAAACTCTGGCATGCACAGCTGTTGAATTTTATGTTTTGTCAGAATAGTGTTTAGGGAGAGAGGATAAATTAGCTATAGCCATAGGGAAAGAGAAGGTGCAAATGGGATTTATTTCACTTACTGAAACTATTGGCAATATATCAAGTACGTAAAAGGATCAGTGATTCATCCAGGATAATTCTTCTGTATTTTCTTGAACCTTTCTCTATTTTCTTGAACTTTTCTCTATTTTCTTGAACCCTAAGACTTCTTTTAAAATCTTCTTTTCTTTTACGTTTTTCTAAAATGGCCTTTAAATTCTCTGAGAAGACTCCCAAAGATACAGGTGATGACATAAGGGGCTGTTACCACTCTCCCCCACATGAGAAAACTTTTTGTCCCTCCTTTCCAAGTCCCCTGGCTTTCTACACAGTGGTAAGCAGCAAGGTTCTCTCTAACTTGCTGCAGATGTGGATTTGAAAGCTGCTCTGGGCTCAGCATGTTTTATGTCATGGTTGAGGGTTCTTTAAATGTTTTTTTCTGGCTTTTACAGCTACATACAGGTAATTTCCACCAGGTGCTTATTTTTTAACTATAATTAACTCAATATTTCTTAAGAAATATTTTTTGCGATGGTTGCAGTAACTGCACTTTCATTCCCCTGAAGTGCTAAATGTTGTAATCATCTTCTGTTCACTCTCATGGTTATTGTTCCATAGACTATTAACAACTGATAACATCATTTAGCTAAATCTTGATTACTAATGAATTACTAGCATCTGCTGAACTGTCTTAGATGTAATATATTCTCCAAAAACAAGCGCTGCATACAATTTTTTTTTCTCTTTTCAAATGCCTCTAATTCCTTAGAATAGTTCTTAAAAAAATTACATGGAAATATTTGCTGTCAGAAATAAATATCATTAAGATTTAACAGTTTTCCAAATCTTGAGAGTGATTTAGTAACACTGGAGTTGTGATTGATGGCTAAGGATTCTGATCTTAGTTCTGCTGATGCAGTCTTATAATAATACCATGAAGATATATAAGAATACCTCCAGAACTAAAAGTTTAGAAAAAAATAATTCCCAAAATGTTGATCTAAATATTTTATTTATTGCTGTATTTATTACTGAAAAAATGATGTTAAAAGCAAGCCTGATGATGCTGACAGAAAAATGTGCTGGAGGAACACCAGCGGAGATCAGAGGGGATCAATTACTCTTGAAATGTAAAGAAAAGAAAAAGACAGGACACCTAGGGCAAACAGTGGCCTTAAAAAGGCACAAATGGCAAATCCTTGCTTGAAAATGGTCGTGTCTTCATGACTGTTCAGCGACAACTACCCAAAAAATCATTGTATCCAATAAAACTGTTGAAAAGTGAATTTCTGCAGTAGAGCTCAGAGGAGCAAGGATTTTGTGCGTATGGAGATGATGCGGAGATTTTAGCCATGTGTTATCCTGAGTTATGTATTCCTGCTGAGGAGACAAATTCTCTTTTTATCACAGGATGAAAAATAATAATTAGAGGTGAACATGTCATGAAATATCCGAGTTTCTTTTCTCAAGCTGAAACTTTTAATCTCTTCTTCCTGTTAATAATTTACAACGTCACTATTTATTGTATTTTCATCTTGAATTCTGCCATCCTGAAGCATTCTTTAAACGGCAGTGCTTAGGAAAGTGGCAACTGAGCAATGGAGAAAATGGTTGAATTGAAAATTAGGGTTTGCAATAGCAAGGAAGGGATGATAATGCAATTAAACAATCAGAATTTTGCTTGGTTTTCATTTTTCTGTGAGTGAAAGAGAAGGAGTGAAACATTGAAAGTAGTTGTCAGGGTTTTTTCCTAAACATCTTGGTATTGTGCACTTCAATTCCTTTGCTATTATTTCTAGCTTTCATGTCTATGCAGAAAACACACCTTGGAAAAGCCTCGTAAGATAAAATAAACCCCCGCCTGATGGCAGATTCTTGAGGCATGTTACAGAATTCAGTAGAGAAGAGCATCCCTCCTACAGAATAATTAGGAACAAGTTATGTAGTAAATAGCTTTACTGAAACTGATCGTTCTCAGGAAGTCCTTGAACTAAACAAAAGCTAAAAAAAACAGCATGTGAATTAAAAAATAATTTTTAGATGTTGATGACAACTTAATCTCTGTTAAATTTCACCGTGTGGATTCTCTCTATTTACATATCCATTTGCATTTGTCCTATTTATATTTGCACTAATGTGATTTTACCTTCATTCGAAAGTTAGTTCCAGGAAGTCTTCCTAATAGGCAATAAAAGTCATTATAGCAAGATATATATATATATACAGACATATTGTCAAAACAGATCTAATGAATCCAGTACCACCTGTTTCCTACACTCATAATCTAATGAAACATGGGAGTAAAAACCAAAAACCCACTGTAGGTCTTTCTGTCAGTAAACTAAAGAAATCAACTGGTGTGAGGAAAACAGCATTATCTCTTCTTAAGGAAGGTTTAGAGTTGTTTTGCTTTGCAATGGTCACCTCAAGCGCGTGGAAAAATGTACATTGTCCTCTGTATAAAAGATTTTAAACCAAAATTAATAGGGTATGGTTTTGAATTGTTTAATTTGGTTTCTTCTGAGAAACAGAATAACAATAAGAAGATCTAAAAGTCTGACATTGAATGTTGGATTCTCTTTAGCAGCACCTAAGAGTAGGCATCGCAATGCTCGAGTTACAGGTTCTAGTGCAAGTGTTCTAGGCAAGGATTGAAACCCTCAGGGCAGCCAAGGCAGTAGCAAATCTGCTCACACACATGAGTACTTCAACCTTCTTTTAATTCAACTTCAGAGCTTAAGTCATGTTGTGGATGTGATGCTTAGGAGTGAAAATGTTACCTCCCAAGGTAAAAAAAAAGAAACTACGAACAAGTGCAGAACCATTTTCCAGAAACTGGAGAAAATACAGTGCTGGGTCTTCATAACTTTGCCAAGCTGCAGTTAACTGAAATGAAGAGATCCTGTTCAGTGTTAAAAGTTCTGTGCAAACCCTGGGTGAAATTTATTTCTAAAAATGCAAAAAAAGAAGAGAAAATAGGTAAAATGAACAGTGCCTAGATAAAATTTTGACTCCACGGAAAAATCAAGTTGACTTTTGATATTTTTGAAGGCATTATATTTAAAATTTTAGATTAAAAATAATAGATAAAACATTAATATTATTTTTAACTGAAACTTACGAGACCAATGGTTTTACTTAATTTTTGTGACATCAAAGAGATTTTTACAGTCTTTTTAGACGTAAACTTTAGTAAAATTTAAATGAATTCATGGAATATCTTGATACTTTTAAATCTTCTCTCCCTGACTAGGGGTGATAAAATGATATAATCACAAACATTTACTTCTAGTTCTGTTGCTTTGGGAAATTAAGAGACAATGACAATGGTAAATTTCTGAAGTCCCCCTTCCTACCCAAGCAGCCAGGAGGATATAATTCAATACATGCTTTGAATAACGAGGTTCTAATTAATCATTCAAAAACATCTAGTTAATGTCAAACTTTGTCCTAGTACATAATTATGTAACAGAGAGTCATTCTCTCCATTTGTCCTGCAGGAGTGAAACTATGTTAATATTATTTGGAACGTCTTCTAGCTAGATATTTATAATAGTGAAAAAAATAAAGACAGTTTAACAGAGTATTTGCAGCTCCTTAGAATGAAGCTCTTGTATGTGCACTTCAGTGCTGTGCACTACGGATCCTTTACAACACACCTTACGCAGAACAGCACAAAAGAAGGTCTTCTGGAAGGTGAATTTGTGCATCTTTTTCAACAGATGCATCAGAGGAATTCTCCTCTGCCTGAATACTGCTCTTCCCATCACCTTTTTGTGCTGCTCTAGGCCTTTTGCCTAGAATCAGAGCAAAGCGGCCATGAAAATACACGCCATAAATATATGAAAATCGTTTTGAGATCCTAAGGTGAGGACTACTGCAGAAAGTAGTATTTTACACAAGGGTAAAATTTCTTCAGAGGACATAAGCTGTAAATGTAAAATACAATAACTGTTCTTGTGTACAGATACATGCAAGTATTATAAAACATCTCTTTGCTGTCTTTTTAGTCTGTCTGCTAGGAATGGATGAGCAAAATCAACCATGAAACGCCTTAACTGCAAAGTAGCATCAGCCTGCATGGGTAGAATTTATGCTCTGTTGTCATTTCAAATGCTGTGGTTATGATAATAATTTTAAAGGATAACTTCAGCAATAGAACCAAAAGCCATATTTCAAACATGGGTTTAAAAAATAATAAAAAAGACAATATAATAGAAATTTGCTCAGACATCATACTGCAGGCAAGAAAAATGTTCCATAATCAGATATATTATCGGGGATGTATTTAAGATGTAACATAACAAGGGCTTCTCATGTTAGAAAGATCTTTGATTTATTTTAGAAATGAGATTTGAAAAACTGGAAATTTACAGTCTAGCCTCTGTCAGGCTGAAAACAGCATTGCTGAGGAGGTTGCAAATATTTGCTTCCATCGTGGAGTGAGGGAGACAGGCAGTTACATCTTCAGTTATACTTTAAGTGGTTGCACTTTATTCCATTTGAGTCAGTCTAGAAAGTGAAAACATTATAGCACTAGTCTTCAGCTAGAAGAAGGATGAGAAGATAGCTATGCTTGTGACCAAAAAATTAGTTCCTCGCTGTGATACAGAAGTAGCCCTGTTCAATACTTCAGATGACAGTTTATAATGAAGTTGACAAGCAATAAAGGAAAATTTTGGTCTTGGAACACAAACCATCATTTGTTGAGAGACCAGCGAAGCTTTATGCATGATGAAGAGAGAAAGTGGAATCTCAGAGCTTAGATGACATTCTGCTCAAGTAAATCTCCCCACTAAGTTCCATGAGACACTGAACACCCTTACAAAGTGAACAGTACCTCACTTTCACTACTTTTGGTCTTAGTTATTAAAGGCAACAGCACCGTGAAAGCTGAGTTCACCCAGAATGTATGCATATGCATGTGCAGCCGTATACATCTTCACCAATTCTTTCCTAGATTATTTGACAAGTAGTCAATCTGCTCTAAAGCTTTAGCTATTATATTTATGGACTTGATGGATGAAAGCCAAGAATACTCCAAATCACTATCTGTCATTCAGCGTCCATGAGCATCCTCAGTTGTTCCGCTCCTCCTGCATCACTCTTGGAGAATTCTCCACTGTGTTGGGTCTTGGTGCGGAGACCTTGGAACTGCATGTTAGAAATAACTCTTCCACAAGACTTTAATATCCACCTTTCTTCTACCTTTAGAACAGCCCTAAATACCAGCCCTCCAAAACCAAACCAAACCCCAAATGCTCTTTAGGTTGGAAAATGGAAAGAGACAGAAGCTGGAGCTGCTGGTGCACTTATGCAGAAAATCCAGCTCTCAGATGCATCTGTTGCCGATTTGTTGTTAACACCGGGAGTTCGCCTTCCTACGCATCTTGTTTTCTCCCTCAGATTTGCTTTTAAAGCTAGTTCTTTTGTTCAGGGATCATCTGCTATTCGTATCTGTATAATGCATCATTCAGTTTGGTTCTAATCTCAGTTTTACCCTGCTAAGTTTCTGTAGGTTAATTTGGATAATGTACGTTATGCAGGCAGACTCCCTGAACTCCTATGACAGCATAAACTAACTAGTTACAGTAAAACAATTTTCTTCAGATAAAGACAATATAAAAGAATACATCCCCAGTTTTAAGGTTAATTTATTTACTAAATAATAAAAATTCAATTACTTCTGTAAAAGTGTCTTAGATCAAAAAAGAAAGTAATTTAAATTACTTTTTTTAATCTTCGCCTTAATTGAGGACTGTTGTTTATTGAAAGAATGCTATTTATCCACAATTCTACTCTAAATCCTCCTGTGCAATCTATCCCAATAAATCCGTTTATCTGTTAATTGGATGGTTAATGCAGACCTTATACCTGTCGTCACATCTTACTGATACGGTATGATGTGATCTGCGCATGACAGGAGGTAAAAGAAAACCAAAGCCAAATTATGAAGTCCTCATAGCTGAAGAATTTTTATTCCACTAGGATTTTTTTCCTTTTATGTTTACTGTGAATGCTTGAAACAATTAAGTAGATTGAGAATTGTTGCAGGAAAAGTCTTAAGTCTTGTTCCTATGAAAGCCTATGAATCCTATGAAATCCTAGGAAGCTATGAATTCCTTTCCCAATTAGATCACTTATTATGATCATTTTCTCTTTACGACTCCTACCTACTTCCCTTATATAATTAGCCCTGAAGACAATGTTGGTTCATATTATAAGCTTATTAAGGAGCTTTTATAAAAAGACTATACAAACTCTCAGACGTTATTATACCAGTTTATCATCTGCCCTGAAATGCTTTCTGTTTAAAATCCCTGTTACGGGAACACAGTTTCACATACAATTCTTTCAGAATTTGAGGATGCAGTTTATTGAGTTCCTTTAATTTAATGCACTGAGATCTCTGAAATTTATTCCAGACACAGTTGTTTCCATAGCCTCATTCTTTATTCCTCCTTGAAAACTAAAGCAAAACACTGATTTGGGAGCCTTCTTTTTTAAAGGCTGACTTCATTCTCAAATACGAGTGAGTAGAAAGCCGTCCACCTTTCTTCCTTATTTATTTTGATTTATATGACCATAGAAAGTTTTCCTATTTGTTTTAATATATTTTGCAAAGTCTAGTTTATCTTGATTGGAACGATTTGCGAGTTCTCTTTCTCCTCTTGACTTTTAAGGTTCATCATCTTTGATTCTCAACCATTTATTTTATAACTATATGCTGTTTACTCCTAACATGATAACTGGAAGAGTTAGTCATCTCCTTAGGTTCGAAGTCCTTTCTTGCACTGTTTTCCCTGTGGATCGTGATAAGACATTAAAGAAACAATCTATCTAGAAATGAAAAATCCTATATGGTATTAAGCTCCTTAGTTCACCTCATCAGCTCATGCTCTGTAACTCTCAAAGGTTGCCTTTCTCTAATGAAAAATGTTATTTAAATCCTAAAAAACAAACAACCCAATTTTTTGTCTTTTCATTTGTTCTTCGAGTAAATGAGTAGCTTTTCTACAAAAAATGTCCACTTGATAGAAATAGATCTGTGCTACAATTAACCCTCTTTAATTCTTAAATTTGGAAGATTGGAGAAGCTTCAACAGGAATGGTTATCTAACCTGTACCTGACACAACGGTGTCTTCCCTAATGGTAATTTGGTCGAGCCCAGGATAAAATTTGCAGATTGTGTCCTGCTTTATCATCACAAAATAAGAATTAATTAAAACAATTGGAAAGATTGAAGTGTACTGTAAGATGGTAGTTCAGTTTTGTCTCAGACTAAATGAGGCAGGAGAGCTAAACACAGTCGTGCACTGTCAGTGATTAGAGTTCATAAGAGATAATAATCACAGAAATTAAATAGAAGACTTTCAGGTATAATTGTTTCTTCATTAATATCATTTTATGTTAATTTGCCAATGGTGCCTGATGGAGTAATCACAGCTCTTTTTGTAATTGCTGAGCTCAGAGGATTCGTTATTCATCTCTATTCATTATGGGAGAGAATTCAAGCCAACGATGATAAGGGGGTTTGTTTCATATCACCTTCAGTACCTTCTAAAGAATTCTTCACTTTAAAAGCCTCTATTTTAAATAGGATAGAGATAATGTGTTTCCTTTAGAGTTTATCAGTCTCCTGTGTCATAGGAAAGAAATATAAAGTAGTACTTTCTAATCCAAGGTATTTGTCAGGTCATAGTTCACTGTCTCCCTGTGACTATAATATTGCAGCAAAGGAACATGTGTATCAGAAAAGAAAACTTGAAGCAAAGAAAACTGCACTGTACTGCAAGCTCAGAAACCTCCTTTGCATTGCTGATAAGCAGAAGCATAAAAAAGGGGGGAAAAAAGAGAGATAGAAGAAAAGAGAGAGAGGAGGGAGGGATGTTACCTCATAGACTGCTCTGAAACAGCAACTGTGTCATGCACTACTAAACAGGCAGGAAATTCAAATTACTATAAGCATAGCACATAAACAGCTGTTAAAAAAATATCACTGCAGTCTCATATGCTTCTAAATATGAGACTTTATATAATCCAGAGATGGAGAGAATTTATTAGGTCGTTCAATACAGCCATGATGAGCAGTAGCAGATGATCATTGTAACTTCATCTTTGTTTTCCATGTCTCGTATGATAATATAAGCAAGTTTACCATTGCATTTGTAATTTCTAAATGGTAGTTTGTTGGCTTTGTCAGTATTTTGGATATATGGTAGGTGCTATTTCAAGGCCAATGCAGTTATCAAAGCTTTTGTTACCAATTGATTATATTACAGTGATAATCTATGTTTAAGGTCAAGACCACTTGAAACCTTACAATGGCAACAAATACGTCTACTGTCTTACACAGAAGTGTTTTTACATTAAGAATATTGTACCCTCACTCCAGAGAAAGAACAGATTAAATCGTTTTCTCAAGCTTAGATTTACATAATGAAGTCAATTTTGGTTTGTCTGCAAACTTAAGAGAAAACTTTCTTTCTGTGCTTTGCAGCAACATCTGAAATACCAGCTGTGCCTATGCTGCCTGTTTGGCATCAGTAGAAATTTGGTTTAACCTCCTACACGCCTACTGCTTTCCATGTTCAACTCCCGAACATTTATAAATCCCGAGCGATTTATAAGAAAGACATTTTACCAGGGTCTGTAGTGGCAGGATGAGAGGCAACGGTTTTAAACCGAAAGAGAGAAGATTTGCCTTAGATACAAGGGAAATATTTTTTACAATGAATGTGATGAGATGCAGGAAAAGGTCACCAAAGGGAATTGTGGATGCCCCATACCTGGAGGTGTTCAAGGTGAGGTTGGACAGGCCTTTGAGCAACCTGGTCCAGTAAAAGGTGTCCTTGCCTGTGGCAGGAGGGTGGGCTTAGATGGTCTTTAAGGGTCCCTTCCAACTCAAACCATTCTTTGATTTTGTGATTCTATGATTCTTGTTCCTTTTGTAAATATAACCTCCGGGTTTCTACAGTCTAGAAGGAGAAAAGGAAAAAAACATGTGGGAGTTTATGAGTGTGTAAAGTCTGTGTCCTGAAGCAGATATAGTTCTTACAGTGTTCAAAAAGCATCTCAGTTCTGAGATACTTACCGATGCCTTTCAGCCTCCTCCCAGAAATTATTTGATTGATTGTAGAAAGAAGCTGTTTGTTCTGCTGTTACAATAACCTGCATTGTTCTAGATGAACGTGGCATTTCCAGGATTACTCTGTCTTTATGGAGATGGAAGCATTGCCACTGAAGTTTCAGTTCAGTATTCATTCTGTGCCTTTGAAAGGTCATCCTACACTGCACAGTGTATTTTATAGTTCTGTGTAGAGTGTAACTATAACTCTAGTATTTTTCCCCTTGTTGTACTAACGGAATACTAGCACACGTAGTAACTTCTTTCCTGGACAGACACCCACAAGGTTCATCAACGTGTTTTGACACAGCTGCTAACTTGTAATGCTTTTATTTCAACATCCAGCCTGCCACGAGGTCTGCCTTTGAACACACTTTTCCTATCTCAAATGGCAGTGCCTCAAAATCTCTTCAAAACCAACTCGTATTTCCTTGTCCAGTGAAGCACATCAAACAAACAAACAAAAGATACTAAAATAATGAAACCCTAGGGGTTTCCTTAGTGTAGTCTCTTTGCCAAGTTTAAGCGGTTCTGACTTTGCTGAGGCAAACTCAAGCGCTGAAAGATGTGCAGCAGGGAGTTTATTCATAGAGGTGCTTCTTGTCTTGGAGTCTGACATCAGACTTTCAAATTCTTCAAAGTTTTTACCCTTGAATATTTTTCATTACTTTTAAATTACTCCTTAGATATTTCGGAAGATGTTTTTCAATAACGCATACTCATGCATTGTGTTATAACCTAATTATCAATAGTCAAAGCTAATTCTTAACTTACGAGTGTATCCATCCATACAAATGCAAGCAGGAATTTCTTCTTTGTCTGTGGAGGTGCCCTGTGCTCCTTTCCTTGGAAAATTATACACAATTACTTATTATCATCATGAAGCTACATTTTCCACTGCCAATGCACTATTTTAGCAACGCATGTGTGATGCCTTCTGCAGCAAAAAAAACCTAGGACTTCAAAAGAAACCAAACTGTGACATGAAAATTCACAGCTGGCCAAACTGAGAGGAGAGAGGCCAGGGTGCAAACGATAAAATTACAAGAGGAAATATTTATGTGCATGACTTTTTCCAGCTAAACTAAGGCACTTGGAATATGACTTTACACAAGGTTCTTACGTCCTTCAAACATTCAGGCGCAAGAAGATTTGATTAATCACTGACATCCACACTAATGGTTACTAATCATAGTAAAACTTTACAAAGCAAGTGTATTTTTACATTCTTGCTGCTTGTCTGTTGAGCCAGGCATCCTTGGAGTCAGTCCTGTTATAGTTACTTATCTATGGTGTCAGGCAGCTATGGGAGGGTTTCAATGACATGTTAGAGGGGCAAGGATGCTGCCCTTATCTTGGTTCTCCAGGTGCATTCTTTATGCTTCATAGACAGTTCAGTTTCTAATAAGCAGAGTCTTTATTTCAAGAGCCAGGCTGTCCTTTAATAGTTTTACTTGAGCATGAACAGTACCAAAGTCTCCGATAAAATTTCACTACCTCATTACACACTTTCTCTCTCTGTCTCTCTATAAACAGACAAAGTTAATACATGTTAATACTATAAAGACTATTTGATACAGTGGTTAGAGAAGGAAAGCTTCATAACAACTGTCAGGCTGTGCACTTCCATAATGCTCTTCTGAGCACTTTTTCAGGATCCTAGCCAGTGACTCATAAAAAGTGCACTTCCCTTGATTGTCTTGTTTTGCTAAGGAATATAGCCATTTTCCCACACAATATCCCATACAAATAGGATATTTGCACTAAGAAGCTGTACAAATAGGATATTTGCACCAAGAAGGCTGACACCCATTGCAAACTCTCTTGACTTGGAGGACCTATCGTGCTGTTATATTGAATATTGTCTGAGAATCATTCTTAATCCAATCATGTCTGCTTTGTTTTACCTCTTGTTTCTTACTTTTTAGTTTATACTTGAGAAAACTAAATGTTTTGTACTGCAAAGTAGATATTTACCAAGTATTAAATAATTAACCAACAATATATGTGCACAGAAGCTGAACAACCATTCCATTTGCAACATTTTCACCTGATTAGAGGGCTCCAATTATTGCTACTATTATTATAAAATAATAGGGAGTTTTGAAGGTCCTGACAAAAAGTATATAGTACTAAGGAAAAACACATCATTGTCATCTTTGCTGTCATCACCTGCTGTTCTGCAGAGAGCCAGACAATTCTTGTCTCAGGACTGGCTTTCCTCGGTGGCAACCAGGAAGACTTTTCCCTTTCCTACTTCTTCTATCTGCCCTTATTTTTTTCCCAAAAAGTAACTTTCACTGTTATAATTGATGTATGCCATCACCTACAGATCCCACTAATAAATCTATTTTCATCCCACATTAGCAAGATTCCATGCACGGTACATGATAGTAATGTAAATATTCTCTGGTAACAGATGAATTTATTTTGAATTTATTTTGCGAGTGGTCAGCGGTATTGAGGCTTTCATAATATACAGAAAAATTATGCATTTAATCCTAAAGCAGTGAAAAGTGTGCTTAAACATTTTTATCCACCTCAGTATTCACATTTGAGAATTTTATTTTTCATATTACACTAAATTAATCTTCCATGAGAACTCACAGGAATGAAGATTCCCAGCATATAAAAATGTAGCGCAGGCAATGAATGCCACTTCTGGCAGCTGAGAGATACAACAAGGTTCTCCTTCAAAATGCTTGTTTCAATCCAAACACTGCCTTTGGTTCTTAAGTCACGTTTGCATGAAGCAGACCATGATCACTCTAAATCTCCGTTGCTTTAAATAATAAAAGTGATAGGATTCATTGTGAACATTTTTCTTCTTTACCTTGACATTTTTCCTTTCTTCTTTATTAAAGTGACTTAAATAGAATATTTTCTCTCGCATATATTATATTCTGTAAATTTTCAAGCACTTTCTAAGTATATAATGTTTATTATCTTATTTTATTCATGAAGGAAAACTGCAGCAGAGGAAAGACATAGAGGGAAAAGTATAGAGTGAGAAGTTGTATAAGAGTTCAGATTTTCCAAAAGTTCTTCCTTAACACTTTCTTTTTTTTCCCCTGTTTTCAGGAATACAAACAAGTATACTCTAAGAATGTAAAGATAAATGAATCATTCTGTGCATGATAGAACAGACGGTAACTTGAGATGACCAGAATGCGTGAGAACCCTGACAAGTGGAATTTGCTCTAAACTGCTGTTGCACAACTGGCAGAAAAGTAGCTGAACATCCAGAAAGAGAGAAATTAGACACTAATTACAGTAAATTAACTTATTCTAACAGCTAATATTGCAGCAGCTTGTTTATGAACAAATAACAATACCAGGCCATGATAATTATCTTTTGAAACAGAGGCTGCAGGTGGCATGTCAAGAGCTGATGCATGAAATGTTTCACACAGAGCAAAGATATAAGAAACGAAAAAGCAATATCAAGCTGGACTAATGATTGGCCGATAGCAAACCAAATCAGCAGATAAGAACATGATTTGTATTTAAGTAATTAACAAAAATCTTGAAAAGATTCCCATGAGGATCTGAGTGGAATATTGCAGTAAATTACGCTAAGATGAACGCTCCTTAGCAGCAAGTTCAGCATCAGATTAAATTAGGGAAATATTTCTCTGTAAGTGCAGAAAAAAGTAGATTTGAGCTGATTTCTTCTTAAGATGCAGGGTATCTTTTTAGACTCAGAGTGAAACACTCTAGAAGGCATTTGGCAAGAATAAATTGTGATCATTGTTCTGGTGGGTATCAATATCTGGGTGATACGGTATTTGAGGTCCAGAGCTAACTGCATGCTATGCAATAATAATTTAATGAATTTCAAGATAAGTCACTTATAGTTCCCTTTACTTGCTATCATGAGTAATACTTCATATTTAAAACGTACCTTTTAAGTATATTCATTATAATGTAATTCTTTATAATATTCTTCCTATGTGTGTCTACGTAAACACAGATAGGAAGTTTACTGTTTGGTATTAGCTAATAAGTTAACAGTGGCAGTGAGGGACATTAGGTGATATGACTGGGATATTTATGGAGACTTAGAAATTAACAGTAAGATTGTGGTAGCAAAAACAAAAATCAATATTTCTTAGTATTTAGACTACCTGGGAAGTAGAGCTTTGAGGTATATGAGTATATTGATAGATAAAACACAGATATTCAAGAGAAATCCTCTTTTTTGAAGCTAGATCTTGAAAGGCCCTTGAGGGTTTGGCATCTCTTAGAAGCTTCTGTGAAAAAATCTTTGTGGTGTCTGCAGTGTAATGGCTGGAGAAGCCTTGTCTGATCAGCGCTTGGCCTGCAGACGTTGCAACGAGAGCAGTGCATCAACACAGTGAGTTCTTATTTGTCCTCACAGACATCAGATTTCTCTGAGACTCTTTGATAGTTCTTTTTTTTACCTCTAGCAGCAACTTTGGAATAAAAAAAAATAAGAAATACCTGCCATAAGCAAAGAAAGCAAAGACAGTCTTATCACTGGATGAGCAGTCTGAGCACCTGAGAAGACAAGCCTCATTATTTTCTTTGCACGCTGTTTCGACTACAACTGCTTTAAGAGAAGATAGACGTTGCATGGCATACTTTGTATGTTCATCAATTAACCTTTTTCATTTTAAGATGGGAAAAGGTATTGCACTTTATGTCAACTGGCTGAAAACAAGATAAATCGATACATTAAAGAAAAAAACCCAAATATTCCTGACTATGTCACAAAGAGGAAAGGTGGAGTGATAAGTATTTCCATTTGAGCAATGGGAAGGAGAAGTGATAGGACACAGGGGGAAAGTCTGGCGTCTCATAAATGCTATGATTATTAGCTGGCTTAGTAGGAAGAGCTGCTCAGTAATCATGTAGATACTTTATTAGCACATTATTCTTACTAATTATCTAAGCCTCAAATATAGAACAATGTTGAAAGAAGTGAGAACAGGCTACTTCTCTACCTATCACTCTAAGGTCACATATTGTGTGGTCCTTACTAAATGTCAGCCGTTGCTACTACTAATTGCCTTTCCGATGAAAATAGAACTGGTTTTGACTAAATAGAGAACGCTGAAAATGTGTATGCTTTGACAGACAAAGTAGGAAAATCTGGAAGAGAGAAAGAAACTACTTTACTGGCTCTAATAACACATTTCTCACAAATGTAGACAGCTTAATTTAAGGAGAAATGCACAAACAAGAGGAAGAAGGGAGCAAAATCCTTTTCTTTGGTCATCTCTTCTAAAAGAGCAGTACTGAATGTTACCTTACTCTTTCTTTAGAAATAAAGTAACCACATTCCAATTTACAAAACCACTTTACATTGGGGAAAAAAAAAAAAGCAGGGAAAAAAGAAAGCATGCACGAAATTACTTCCTTTTTCAGACTATAATAATATGCATAGAGCAATAGGTTGAACATCATACTCTTCATTAATGTGATATCCTAGGGAGCTTTACCTGTCTGTGTTCTTTCCATGCAAATATTTCATTGTTAAGTCTTTTTTTTTTAACAGAAATATAAGGAATATTTGAGATAAAACTCTACTTCTACTTCTAGTGGGAGGTGTCGCTGCTCATCACAGGGGGTTTGGAACTAGATAATCTTTAAGGTTCCTTCCAACCCAAACTATCCTATGATTCTACGATTCTAGTTTTCACCTGGGTGAAAAAATCACATTAATTGTGTGGCAATCAAATCTCTTTATATTTCCACTTCCTCAAAATTTGGAACTCAGGCTCTGAGTGAATACATCTCTACAGGTGCCAGAAATACACGGAAAAGTTGAGCAAAGGTACCTGACAATGTAACAGAGAATTGTGCTATATTAGACTAGGCATATGTGGATGGATTATTTTTCCCAGGTTTGAAGGGAATATTTCTGCCCAATTTCTTTTTCAAATAGTTTAAGGGATAGGTTGATATTTTGTAAAATTTGTCTGAGTTGTTCATTAAAAATTAATTAAATATTAAGAAATTTCTGCAGTAACTTGCAAAGCTGCATAGCAAATTATCACCAAAAAATGGACCTGAAGTTTAATTAGAGTCAGGAACTTCTTGCTTTCCAGAACTTGATTGGTTTTGACTGTCTGAACATATGTGAGTGAAAGTAAGCCTACTTTTATGCTGTTGATGTTTGCTTGTTTTCCAGATCAATTCTTTCAAAACAATGAAGTTACAAAGCTCACAAATAGCTCACTGGTGAGCTAAAGAAACATCTACTGCTTTTGAATGTAGATACAGATATAGATATAGATATAGATATAGATATAGATATAGATATAGATATAGATATTATTATTATTATTATTATTATTATTATTATTATTATTATTTCAGGACCCTCACACAGCATTAATCCTTTCACTCATTAGTAATCCTGTCTTTAAGGATTCAGCTCCGTATGGAACCATATGTAGAAGCTCAGCCATACAAACACAAAATATTTTAGAACGTAATGTATGTGTGTCCAGAAATGTAACTAGTAAGATTAAGGGAAGAAATACTTAAACAATTCTTGTACTTAGCATAATTAGGATACAAGATTAATTATTGTGTGTGAGTTGGGACAGTAATTTTTGATAAGGATGTGGACCATTTAAATCAGCAGAAGGCAATGAGAGCAGTGTTATGTGTGGATACTCTGAGCTATGAGGAATAATGAATTTATTGGGTTTTTTAGTATAAAGAACTTATAATGGAATTATATTTTAATAGTATCCAAACACATGAATGACTACTGGAAAGGATACAGTAATCTGGATCCCTGCTGGATGGAAAAAGTAATGTATTTACATATAAAAAAACCAGGAAGATCCAGATATTATTCTAATCTAGTTATTAGAAAAGACTCAGGATAAGAAAGAATAATGAGGTTGGTAAAGCAGCGGTAAAACAATGTTCTTTATACATATGGACAAATGAAGAAGTATTTGGAAAGAAATAAATTCCATGTGAGCTGTGTCTTTATTCTGGGGAATCCTTCCAGATTACACTAATTGGAACGTGAAGTAATTTATCTTATGCTGCCTACCACATTTTCTGTTGCATCTACTAATTACCAAAGAAACTCATAGATAATCACAGTTTGCTCCCTCTCGGGTCACTGCTTTTACTTTATCCTGCAGTAAAGTAACCATCATTGAGGCATGGTGCTATTAATTTCCATGGTATCCTTAAAACACTGGAATTTCAATGCAGAGAACAGGGAAATCATGCTAAAACAAAAGCCTTTATCAAATACAAGTATTCATACCTTTGGGTAATTCTTGGTAAGTACAATAGATTTTTCAGAAACAGACTGCTATACTGTAGCAACTCCTTCACCGAGCAGGATTCCAGCAGACTTTCATGGAAGCTTAATTAGGCAGCCTGGGAAGTTTTAATAATCTCACATTAAAGGCTCTGAGGTCTGAATTTTTTACTGTGTAAAAATAACAGCAAAGCTTACACTCTCCATTTCCTGCTCGCCAGGTTGTAATGTTCTCTGTGTGGGTAGGTCTCAAAAATATACATCCCAAAAGACTAAGAAATAAGTAATTCTTGACCTCTGCCTACCCTATGAGTTTAGAGTTAATTTATTGAATAATCCTCTTGTAGATGCTTTCTTTTGTAAAATAATTCGCTTATATACACCAGTAGATTATAGGCTCTGATTTCTGCCTTATTGTGAATTATTTTTGCAAATTTGAATTTGACTTCAATTTGTCAGCTATGCGTGTGTGTATGCGGTGGTAAAGTAACTATGCTGTGGTGAAAAATCTATGGACATAGTAATAGAGTAATACAGTATGCAAACTGGTGTTTAGAAGGAATGGTTGCTAGCTACAAGAAAGAAATGCAGCCTGGTTGCATAGTGGTTTATGTAGAAGTTCATTGAGTGGATACCTCAGTGTATGTGCATTGACTTGTTCTCTTTAACTACACTTAACTGACTTTCTTCATCTGGAGTACTGTGTCCAGTTCTGGAATCCTCAACATAAGAAGGAGATGGAGCTGTTGGAACAGGTCCAGAGGAGGCTACAAAGATGGTCAGAGGGCTGGAGCACCTCCCATATGAGGACAGGCTGAGAGAGTTGGGGTTGTTCAGCCTGGAGGAGAGAAGGCTCCAAGGAGACCTTATAGTGACCTTCCAGTACCTGAAGGGGCTACAAGAAAGCTGAGGAGGGACTGTTCACAAAGGCTTGTGGGGATAAGACAAGGGGGAATGGGTATAAACCGGAGAGGGGCAGATTTAGACTAGATATAAGGAAAAATTTCTTCACCACAAGAGTGGTGAAGCTCTGGCCCAGGTTGCCCAGGGAAGCTGTGGCTGCCCCATCCCTGGAGGTGCTCCAGGCCAGGTTGGATGGGCCTTGAGCAGCCTGAGCCAGTGGGAGGTGTCCCTGCCCATGGCAGCGGGGTTGGAACTGGATGGGCTTTAATGTCCCTTCCAACCCAAACTATTCTATGATTTGTTTTGCTTTTTTCTTTAGAGATGATGAAGCACTCCACTGGCTGTATGTAGGACGGCTGCTGACAAGTCACTAATATTTTGCTTGTCAGGGTATCATTGCTGCATCTGATGAAAACTCAGACTCAGTTCTTAACTGCCACCTGGTTTTTATCATTGGTGCTGATTTATTCATCCAGGAGCAATACATTAAAAATACTATAAAAATCACTGCCTAACTTAAAGTTGTGTCATCAGCATGAATTCTGAAATAAACAGAAAAAAAAGTAACTTAACTCACTTTAAGATTTGAACCCAAGAGATGAAGTCATGCCTATCATCTTGTACATGCCAAAACATTCCCTTGCAGGCTTCTATTGCTTAAGTCAAGCATACGATAAACAGTGGTCTAGCTACTTGAAACTCATTTCCTCGGGCAATGACTTTGACAAGTTGTTTTCCTGCTGACACTTATAAAGAACTTCTATTGTTTGAAGCAATAGATAAAATACTCTTGTGTTCTACTCTTACACGTAGGTGCTATTTAGGGTATTTTGGTTCCCATAACGTAAGTCCAAGGTCAAGCCCAGGATCTCTTTCTTACTCTTTTTCCTTTTAAATTATTATTTATTTTACAGAGCACTGACAGAATTTTTGTTCTACTCCTTTCCCTACCCATTCCTTGTACTGTGAGAACCAGCCTGCATGATTAAGGAACAAACTATCCAGAAAGGCTCGATCCTTCCAGAACAGAGGACTATACTTCCACATTCACTGACTAAAATAACATAAAGGTTAGAGGGAATGAAAAAAAGCGCATACAGCATCCAATGCCGTAGTCAGTTAAAAAAGATTTATGTGATCTTTCATAGATCATTCAATGGTACGCGATTAGCAGGAATAACAAAACTATTTTTAACTATGTATGATAGTTAAATCTAAATATATTTGTGGACTAAGTTGGAATTCTGCATGTGGTTCTGTTGTCTACTTTGCTATAGGGCTGTTGACATCTAGAGGAGATGCTGCGTAAACAAACATCCCAGAGCGCTGCATGGGATAGTTACGACCAAAGTGCAGGATACAGCACTGAGCCTTGTTGAACTCCAAATAGTTGGCCTCTGCCCATCGATCCACCCTGTCCAGATCCCTCTGCAGAGCCTTCCTGCCCTCAAGCAGATCAACGCTCCTGGCCAGTTTGGTGTCATCTGCAAATTGACTCAGGGAGCACTCGATCCCCTCATCCAGATCATTGATAAAGATATTAAACAGGGTCCTCACCAGCCAGGACCCTTCCCACAGTACCATTACCAGTACTAGGTCACAACTGGAGGCTGTGGGCCAGGATCAGCCAAGAGCCCAGAGCATCAGGGAAGTTCATGATGATGGAATCAAGCCTGCAGCTTGGGCCTGCCTCGGCACGGACCACATCCTATGGTCTGGCTTGGGTAGAACTGTGGACCCTGAGGGGCTGAAATGGGATCTTAGTCATGGGGACTGGAGGAGGGCTGTCAGGGCCAGTAAGACCCATGGGTGCCCTCAGGTCCACTAAAGACCAAAATAAAGTAGTTTAATAGAAAGTATCCTGGAAAAAAAGATTTGGTTTAGGATTAGGAATTAATTAGGCTTTCATACCTTTATTCCCCCAGTCATTACCAGGCTTTGTCCATTCCTCAGGGAAGCACACTAGCTAGAGGAACTGGGAACTGAATGTTAAGGACAGATCTCCACACGGTTCATGTCTGTTGTGGCTGGAGGATGACCTGCGCTTGATTGATCTCCTGTATGGATTATTCCAAAATCAGTGCTTATTGTTCATTGCAGTCTGTGAACAGTGAAGAGTAGAAGAAATCTCCCAAACTCAGCTATATTGTTTTTGTAGGTAGAAATAAATATTAACCAAGCCTTATAACCAACACCTAACTAGATCTTTCAACAAAAATTTCTCTACAAAACTACCCACTAAGACTGGGAATTTTTTTCCAGGTTATATATATTCCTACATGCTTATACAAACAAACAAACATCAAAACAAACAGAAAGAAGAAACATTTTTACCTTACTGTCTGGTGATGATTGCCATGACAACATGATCGATGTGCATACAGCACCGCTTTTAACTCTAATTTTCAAAGTCAAAATTCAAGCCCTGTAGACCAATGCATTCTGTTTTTTATCCGTCCACGGCTGGTTTACCCATAGAATTATTTAATTTAGAAGTCTGATCTTTTAGAGCAATTCCTCCCCCCTTAAAGATATTATTGAATGCATTGGATGGTGAACACAGGAGTAATACTAAACCTGCTCCTGTCCTTAGGTTACCAAGAGCTTTTTTCTACATGCATTAAGACACTATTGTGCCAGCTCTTAATCTTGAAATTAGTTTTATCTCATACAAGCAAAATGTTCCCACTGGCTGCTATGTCTTTGGGAAGTTTTGATCCTGCCTCAGGCCATGGGATGTTTTCTAATGCAAAGCTCCAAAATACAGTCAGTTATGACCCACTGGTCAGAGCTTAATTGACATCCCCCTCTTCCCTTGCTTGCTTGTCTGCTTCAGTAAAGCTATTCATCCTTTTGCTCCACTTTTGTGTAAAGAATATTGAATAATATTCATCCTTATTAATTACGATCCATCATTTTAGTCTTTATTTGCAATGACACAAGTACAGCAGAACTAAACATTGTCAATATGACTGTATTTAGTAAACCAAAGCAGTTGTCATTAACATTTTGAAAATCTCCCCTTATGTTTAGTCTCACATTCCCTCTATTTTCTAATATTATTTGTTTATATCAATGTGATTCATACCCTGCAATTTGATATTATTCCATTTTCAGATATGAAGATTAACAAAGAGAATTAAACAGAATTAATGAAGGAACAAAAATTAAAGCAAGAAACAGACCTTCAAACTCTACCCTCTCTACTTGATGAAAATAAGTCTTTTCACCTATGTTTGCAAAATTCAATGACTTCTAAACCACTTCTCTAAGATTGAATTTTGGTAAATTTATTGTCCAACAAACTGAATGTTGATGAGTTTGTAATTACTTGACTTTGTAGTCTTCAAATTGTTTTAAATAGAATAACTTTCTCAAAAAATAAAAAATACCAGGACGTTGACAATCCAAATCTCTTACAACCGTAGAAGCTTTTAATTTACTTCCTAGTTCTACTTAAGACTTTTAAAAAAAAATACTAATTCTATGGTGTTACAGATATGCTTACCTTAAAATCAGGTTATGGAAAGTCAATACAATATTCTGAAAGCAATATAACACCAACCACCTGACTTTCGTTTATGTCATGTTAAGAGTTCTGGTAACTTTTTTTTCACTTAACAGTAATAGTTTTAATAATAAACTAGAATTAAGAAGCTTGCTAATTAAAAACCTTAGCAAATGTGGGCTCTGTCAGCGTCTCCGCACAGTTTCTTTTGAACTTACACAAGTTAACATATAGATGACATCTATATGGAACAGAATTATACATACGGTCACTGTTACTATGTGGAAAATAATGAGATGGGCACCAGTAGATATAATTTTCAGATGAAGAAGTTATTTATATTTATATAAACTATGAAATTTTGTGTCTAGTTACTTGAGACAAGGACATTGAAAACCAGTGACAGTTTTCTCTGTGTCTGCAGATACGTCATGGTACCCCTTCATACCATGAATACCTTCATATGAATTATGCATAGCAGGAGAAGATAACTACGAGATAGCCTACGTGTAAGGAAGATACATGTATAATTTTCTCACCAGCATAATCCTGTATTGAAAATTAAAGTTTCGGTGAAACTTCAGAACTATTAATATTTCTCAGATGAAATGTTTTGTCTGGAATTTTGGAGGGTTTCTTTACAAAGTACTGCCTTTGCAAGCAGAAGTTACCCGCTGTTTCAGATGTTAGTCTGAGTATCTGCACATCCATTGTATACAGTAAGCTTTTAAAGTGCTCAATAAACAAAAAAACAAAAAAAAAAAGAAAAGAAAAAAATCCAACTTGACAAAGAAAATGTAAAGTTCTCCAAAATATTAGCCAAGACAACTGAGGATAACTATAGTTGTAATGAAATTATAGGAATTATTTTAAAAGCAGCCATTTTCCTCTTGATTCTTAAAAATATTTCTTCATTTTAATTAGCCAAAATTTCTGAAAGACTGCCAGTATTGTTGTTTTCCTAGGATAAGGTATTTTTCAGTTGAATTTACTATACTTCCTCAAACTGACTTATCTCGAACTGAGTTTTTTGGTTACACTTTGAAAGGAAACAATGAGACTGCAAATGTGATGTCTGGGATAGTTATGTTACGAGCAATGATACCATCTCATGTCTGTACATATTTCACAAGAATACCTCATTGGTAGATTAAGAAAGTGCTTTCCTTGTGAGGAAAGCACTTGAAACATACTTGCTTGTCTTAATATTCTACAAGGTTTTGAAATCTTATTTTCAATTTCGAGTACTGAGAATTGGGGTGGATGTTTATTTGCTAACTTTCCTGTTTTCTTTTGGAGTAAATGTGTAAATAACAACATACATGACTTTATTTCTGTCATAGATTTAAAAATGAGAAATTATTCTACTTGAGTATAGTTTTTCCTGAGGGAAATCCACAAGCAGCACATACGTGACAATTTATTGTTGTCACTTATGAAGGGAACCTGCTGCACACAAAGGTTCTTGGTTTTACCAGATTCTTTGGAAGATTGTCAAATCAGAATTAAATTCTGAAATCCCAAGCTAAAGTGAGCCAAATTTCTGAAAGAAATGTGAATGATTGCAACTTTAAGATTATTGAGTATTCTGGCAAAGAAAGGGAGAAAAACAAGTAGATTTATTGGAATCTAATTAGATTCCAATTAGATATGAATTTTATTACATATGTTACCACTCTCCTGAGTCCACTCAAATTAGTTCATTTGGAATGTTTATCCAAAGTATGAACGTGAGGGGAAAATGGTCAGTGAGTGGATTTTATTTGTTTACTGTTGTTTCTGCCATTGGATACTAAATCTGATTCCTGTGGTTCGTGACTTCTTTCCAGGTCACCTATAAAGGTATCTTCAGAGTAGCTGAAGTTCTACATGTTTAAAGCCCAGTGGTAGGGAGTTAGAGAGTAAGAATAGAAAACAGCTTTATGCCTGGATCTCAGTTATTTGCAGAGCTTTGCAAAATCAAGGCATTTTTCCATCCATTGCATCACCTCAGAATTTCTTATTAATTTATGTGCCAGTATACTTGAAAAGCAGCCAGCAGAGAAAGGCACGGTTACAGAGAAAGGAACGGTGGAATGTAGACACCAGAAATAAAAATACACTAATCAAAGTGGTATGAAGTCACCTAGAAAGTGAGAATAATGAAAGAAGCAGTAAACTGGACTATGGCTGTTTGAAGGACAGATGAGAGATACAGTGAATTAAAAGCAAACAGCTACCAAGGTGAGACCTACCTAAATCTGCAAAGATCAAGTACTGATCAATGCTGTGCAAGAGGGACATGTGCCGACAGAAAAAGATCGAGTACTTAGACACAGTGATCTATGAGATACAGGCTCTAATGGAACTAAATTAACGCCTGGAACAATGCCATTCAGAAAAGAAAAAATAGATGCTCACCAAAGAACTGGACTGCCCGAGAACATCCAGGCGGTACAGAGGGGAGAAATTTAATTTAGAGACAAAGAGAATCTTCTTTTAATCATAGAATCACGGGGTTGAAAAAGACCTCTTGGATCATCGAGTCCAAGCATATGAAATATGTAAGAATAACACAAAACTAGATTTTTATCAGATTGGTTTGTGCAAATAAATGCCGTGTATATGGCATATACACAACCAGGAGAAGGTACGAAACCAGCTAAGAGGTGGTGTACTGCATGCTGATACCAGAGGAGCTTCAATGCATCTTGCAGCACAAGAAAGGTTTACTATAGTCCTTAAAACCATTCAAGAATTTATTCAAAAGATTAAATCCAGAATCTAAGTCTACCAATAAACAAAGGTTTCCCCTTAAGAAGGGGAAAAAAAACCCAAATATACAATTCATCACAGAATAGAATGAATGTTAGTTTGTTTCAGCGCTGGCTGCACTAAAGAATGAATCTGAAATAGATTGTACATTATCATGTGCATTTCTTTGTAGTGATACACAAATACTCCTAAGTACAGACTGGACATAAAGAGGAATTTCTTCACCATGAGAGTGGTGAGGCCCTGGCCCAGGTTGCCCAGGGAAGGTGTGGCTGCCCCATCCCTGGAGGTGTTCCAGGCCAGGTTGGATGGGCCTTGGGCAGCCTGAGCCAGTGGGAGGTGTCCCTGCCCATGGCAGGAGGGGTGGAACTGGATGGGCTTTAAGTTCCCTTCCAACCCAAACTATTCTATGATTTTAAAATTCCCCATAACATCTAAGCAAATGAAACCACGGGACTTTTTTCAGATTTTGAATAGTTCTGTACTTATTTTACAGATGATCACCTATGTACAAAAGCAGATACTTAGATTTTCAAGCATAGAATCCGTTTCTTTCTTGTTCTGGTTTTCTCCTTTCTTGCCAACTCATAAGAATGCTCTTGGCTATTAGACCTTATGGGCATTTGACAAAAATGGTTGCAATTTTCTTAAGAGTGAGTGTACTTCTCGTCTCACTCAGAATAACTGCTTTAAGTCTATTCTCAGAGAGCAGGAGGAAAGAAGGGGGGCAGGAACTCAAAGAAACTATACAACTGTTCTCAGAGGAGCTTTAATTAGCAATGATAGGAACCCCACATTAATTTGGACACACCCAGTTAAAATTGCATGAGAGGTACAGACATGGACTAAAGCAAAGTGTGTATCCACCTATCACATCCCCTGGAAGAGGCATAATATACTATAGAATACAACTGCAGGTGATATGTGTGTCACTGAACACAAACATTTATGAAAAGCTGAACTGTGATGTTGCAGTGCGGGAGCCACTGTTTCCTGACATCTGCAGTCTTATGTGGAAGCGTGTGGATTGTGAACAGAATAGACCTAAACAAGATGGTGAGAATTCTGGATGATGGACTAAGACACAAAATTGTTTCTTTCTTCTCTACTAAGCATTACTGAATTCTTCAAATATTTGCAAAAAAAAACCCAAAAAAAGTAGAGTGAAGAATTGCAACACTACATTACATTCTTAATAATTAATAGTGGATTCTTTTTATGTTGTCACTTGTACAGAAACAATTTTTCCCCAAATCTTAAGGTTGTTTTTCCTTAAAATGTTCTCTAAAGATAACTTGCAGTAAGTGCAAGCAAGGTGAAAATGAATGGCAGTATAAAGTCGATGTCATTCCCATTTTTCAGAACATATTTATTACTTAAGACAGTAATGTCTTTCACTAGTGGTGGATAGAGGAGGAGAAGGAGTAATGATAGATTTGGTATGAAGAAATGGAAAATCTGAATAAGTGTTATCAGACAATGAAATGCAGCAGCTTATTACATAGAAAAATTCAGACCAATGGACTAGAACAGCTTCATCGTGTATCAGGTTCTTGTGACCCTTCTCAGCTACTGCAGAGCTGGGCTGAACCTTTAATCGTGACCTTTGTATTCAGAGTGCTTACCTGTTAGTTCAGAACATTCATTGTTTTCTGGGTTAAAAGCTTATTCTTCACAAAAAGAAAGCAGGGAGAAAAGCTCTTACTACTTTTCTGCTACTAAATGTAATCTTAATAACTTTTTCCAATAATTGACAACTGTGATATGCAAATTTGCTTTGTCACAGAACACGCCACAGCTACAGAACTACTTGTAGTTTAATCCCTTTTTTATCTATGTAAAAGCATGTAAACCTTTTACTTATAAGATTATTTTCGAAAGATTTTTACTGCAAGAGGGTTAAATTCCACAATAATTCTGCAGTCTTTCCTTCCAACGCATCCACGTCCACATATTATTGTTCTTATAAGAACATATCTTGTGCCTCCCGAGCCTGAGAACTGCCAGTGTAAACAGACACATTAATCACCAGTATCCATTTATAATGTGTGCTGCTGTTGTTTTATTCCACCATAAAACTTTTACGGAAGACCTATTCATAGCAATGCCTCTTTTTGGAAAAAAAAATAATAACACATAAAATCCAAGTAAATAAACAACAAACCCCACTCAATAACTGGGTACTTCAAAAACCTATACAAACCTATTAGTCCCTTCTTATTCTTACTCAGAGCCCTTTCTGCCTGTGCTGGGGTCCAACAATTAAACAAATCCAGTATTTGTTCTTAGCTATCACAAATAGCTCTTTTATTTACAGGGAACTTCATGAAGTGGCCACATTTATTCTTAGATTATGGGATGGTGTAGTTTTGCCCTACACCAGTTCGCTAGGAAAGATGCAGAGCTACTAGGAAGCAAAATTAATCTGTCTACTACCTAAAGCACCAGAAGCTGATGGACTACGATGAAAAGCTTTTACATTATTCTGTCTATATATTTCTAAGTGACTATTTATTAGCAAAGCCAGTTTATATCCATGCCATTTAGCATTGGCATCACAACTCCAGAGCTCTGGCAATATTCCTGCACAGCACTTCACAGCACAGTCGATTGTCTTCAGTTTGCTGCATCTGGCAATGGGTAAAAGACATAGAAAAATGCAATAACGCTGATTTGGAAAAATAAGTAGTGCTAACAGTAAGCCAAAGGAATAGAAATTGGCTAAAAGCCCCATGGCTCATAGCCTGCTTGGTTCACCCTCCTCAAGATAAATTTGTGACTGACATTACTTAGGGATGCCACTATAAAAATGTCTTCACCTTCAGTCTGCTTATGGTAGAAACTCGGCAGTCTGAGCACCTAAACGAGCCTCTGCTCAGTTAACTATAATCCATAAAAGTGACAGTTTAGTCACAAGTGACACTTTACCGGTTGGCCTTCCATAATTCTGACACTGTTATAAAATGAAATATTACATTAAATACATAGAAAAAAATGGGAATCTTCTCCACAGTCTTCCCTCGTGGGAGGCAACTACATCCATGTATGATAAAGCAGGAAAAACTGTACTCTGAATTTGTCCTTCAGGTTAATAATCAACAAGGGAAAGGAGATATCACCTATGAAATGTCCTGAACAATTTTTACCCAGGTAGCAGGTGTATATATATTGACATATTCATTCTCTTTCCAATATGCACCTGCAGGCTGGAATTACCAACTTTTCCTAGATCCATAGGGGCTCCAGATTTTTGAAAGAAAGCTCAGAACTGTTGACGGTTGCACATTGCTCTGAATAGTTACTGTTCACTGAGAACAAAGCGAAATGCCACGTGTCATGAGACAAATGCAAGAGCTGACAATATTGTGTACTAAGTCGTATAGGAAATTGCATCCTATAGGCAGTACATCTTCTCTGCCACCAAGCATAGATGGCTACTGACCTAGACAGACATTCCTGCATATTTTCTCTCTGCGGCACGTGTAACAGATTCAATAGGTGTGTGCAGTCCATACTCAAATGCCACTGCTGAAGTATTTTCAGCAAGGAAGGTTTCAAGGCGAGCACTGAAATTCACAACAAAGTTTTCCGCTCCTGTTCCCAAGAGCAATATTATTTTATCAGTGAACACAGGAGAGCAAACAATATGGATCCTACAGTGTAAGAAATCCTGCAAAGGAGAAGAGAAGGCTCCAAGGAGGCCTTAAAGCGACCTTCCAGTACCTGAAGGGGCTACAAAAAAGCTGGAGAGGGGCTGTTCACAAAGGCTTGTGGGGATAGGACGAGGGGGAATGGGTATAAACTGGAGAGGGGCAGATTTATACTGGACAGAAGGAAGAATTTCTTCACCATGAGAGTGGTGAGGCCCTGGCCCAGGTTGCCCAGGGAAGCTGTGGCTGCCCCATCCCTGGAGGTGTTCAAGGCCAGGTTGGATGGGCCTTGGGCAGCCTGAGCCAGTGGGAGGTGTCCCTGCCCATGGCAGAGGGGTTGGAACTGGGTGATCTTTAAGGTCCCTTCCAACCTAAACTATTCTATGATTCTACGATTCTCTTCTCTGCAGCTAAATACAGTCATTTTCCACAATCATTCTGCTGACCCAAAACTTTAAGACACACAAGAGAGGTAAGATCTGGCTTGTTCTTGTAGCTGTTTTATTACTAATAGTATCTTTAAGCGTAATAGCAGTGGTGGTATCATTTGTATTATATTGAACACGTCCCTACGTCTTGACTTTGCCAGAAAACATACATTTTCAAGTGTTATGGGAAAGTGCATATCAAGCAAGAAAACGAGAGAAGCTGAGATTCTAATTTTCATAAATATACAGCTCCCAAAGATGCTAAGCAAATAATTGCATGAGCTGCCACATCCTATTAGTATAACAATTTTCCTATTTTTTTAAGAGATAATTTTTAGTTAAGATTTGAATCAGACAGATCAAGTTGCTTTTGATTTCTTAAAATATATTAATGTATTTGATCATTCCTGGTGGGCAACGCACACTATTCTTTCACAATAGAAACTGCTTAGGGTTGGTCTTTGTTCCATTACTGTGACTGATTATATTTCTCTAAGTCAGTTCTAATATCTAAGCCTTACGGTATAGGTTAATGAGGTTTTTAAAAGAAATATCTTGGCCTCACAATAAAATAGAACCGTTGCATCAGCACCCAGTTCTACCGCACGAGAGAGAAATGCTGAATATATTTGCACTTGAGATTTTATCAGTGTGTTGATGAAAAGAGAGGAACTTTCAATAGGCTTTCTGGCTTTTGAGTTTCTAACAGAAGCTACATTTTCATCTGTGACTTTTCAGAAAGCAGCACTCAAACTTTGCATCACTGTGCCATCTGCTCAGACTTATGCCCACTGTTCTGTTTTGCAAAATGTTCCGTGTTTGTTTTCAGACAGAAAGACTCAAGGTCACTCAGAAAAAAAAAAATAGTCAAACAGTATAGCAGAAAAGTAGCTAACATAATATTAAAATAAACATTAATCAGACCATGATTCTATTGGGCTATTAAGCATTTTGATGAAACATCCTCATTTTAAAAATAAATTTACTTTAGATCTTGAGTTTGCAAACATTTTTTTTTTGTCACACAGAGTACTCATAAAGTGGAACACAATCTGGCCTTTCTTCTTCCCCTTAATTTGTCAGTGGAAGTATCATCTCATGGAGGTTTTTCACCTTGCCTCACCACGGAGTGCATTCTGCAGCCTGTCAAAGGCCTGTGACACCACCAGCTTACGTATGTATTAGTTAGATTAAAAGTACTTTGCCTTAGATTCCAATATAAATATGTTAAAGCGGTGTAACCAGCAACAGTACATAAGCATTTTGTAACTCTAGTAACAGAGTCAAACACACCATACACATATTTCACGTAAGTACGTGAGATGACCACGAAAGTGGTCATAGATGAGTGCATGTACACATAGAAGTCATTCAAGTAACAACAAATTGCCAGGGAAAGGAGAAGATAAGCATCAGGGACTGCAGAAAAAGCAGGACATTATGCTGAATGTACAAGAGGGATGACCTGCAAAGCAAAAACAAGATAAATAGTAACATGAGCAGCAGAGACCCCCTTTTTGTGAGGGGTGCAAAAGCATAAAGCCATCAGGCATCAGCCATCAGCAAGGAAAATGAGAAAAGGAAGAAAATAACTCTATTTCAGTTCCTATATCTCAAAAACAGGTTTGATTTTTTTCTTTTTCATTTTATTTTAAGCATCCTTATAACATTAATCTCTAATTCCTTATCTGGAAGATTTCTGGGGGACTGCTAAATGTGGTTAGGAAACTCAAAGCCCACCTGGAGCTCAAATTGCTGTGGGATGTGAAGGGCAACGTGGCAACGTGAAAGGTTTTTACATGTTTATCTGCAGAAAGGGAAGGCCAAGGGAAATGTGCACCTACTGCTGAATGGGGCTGGGAGCCTGGTAGCAGAAAACATCGTCAAGGACGAGGTACTCAATGCCACCTTCTCCTTATTCCTCTGCGTGCTGGTAGATTTCAGAAATTCAAGTCTGCAGCAAAGAATATTTATGCTAGCTGGAGAAGGATGAGGTCAGAAAACACTTAAACTGTTTTAAAACAAATTTTAAACATGAAAAATTAAAAAAATATATATAAAAAATGTAAAAAATATTAAAAATATAAAATATATTAAAAAATGAGCCATGGACCAGCCCACTTCGTACCCTGGTACATCTTTCCAGCACATTCAGGTATTGCTTTCCCATCAGGTGCTCGTCCATGGCCCATCCCAAAGCTCTCAGTCATTTCCTGCCCATATTATCTTCTTGGTGACGGATCTCTTTGCACAGAGCGCTGCTCCTGGACAAAGCTCCCACATCCACATTTTTTTTCAGTGCCAAAAACATATTAGAACTAAGACAAAGGAAAAGCCCATTAGAATTATATGGTAGCCCTTTTTTTTTTGAAACCAAAGTGGGAATTTTGCAGTCTTGAGAGTTTTCTTGGATTTTCTGCTGGTTTTATGATTTTTTTGCTGGAAAGCATTAAGAGTGATTAAAATGGTGAACATACCAATAAGGAAGTGAAGAGACAATAACAGCCAGACCATCTGCTGCTATATTTTAAAATTAAACAAAACCTTGTAAGCTTTTTCTGCATATGCCTATAATTAACGCAAATAAGTTTTCCTGTCCTCGTTTGTCCCTATAATTGCTTAGATATAAATAAAATACATACATACCATAAAAATATTGTTTTGTTTCTTCTACAATATTCAGTTTAGCCTTTGTGTCTACGTCTCTATATTCTGAGTCAAAGACCTAACATTAATTTTAGTTTCTACGCAAAGCAATGAATCGTTCTGGAAATGAGAGTACAATTGTTAGAACCGAAACTACTGCTCATAAGAAAAGGATAACATCACGCAAGGTTTTTAACTCTGTGTAGTTAAGGACTGTTGCAGGAGCTTACATAACAGTGTGCTGGATGAACCTCTGCGTTGTATCTATAGCATGATAGTATGAGCACAATGCATAATGGTATATCACTTTATCTAACTTTCATGCTAATCTTCATACATTTTCATAGCTTTCTATACAAAACACAACATCCAGTTCCTATAACAACTTGATAATTTTCATCAGTGATAAGATTTTGACATAAATAGCTTAATCAGCACAATTCTCAAATATATCTATCCCATTATTTTGGTGAAAGCTTTTCGTACGTGGTAAAGGTAATTTCTGATACAGAAAGGTGTTCAGAACATTGGCCACGGGAGTACACAAGCAGAATGTTTCGGCTTTAGTGAAACTGGACAAAAATCAGTTTTTGGAAAAAACAATTTTCTCAAAATAACCTCACCTCTGTTTTATTAATTTCAGTAAGTTTTGCTGAGTAATGTTTGCCTTTTCGCTCCTAATGGTAACGATACGGTCCCTCATTTCACCACTGATCACTCACCGAATATGTGAGATATTCTAGATCACTTTTCTCCTTTGCCTGAGAAAGACTCAAACCATTCATAACTTCACAATCAGAGCTGTTCCTCTGTAAGGTGTGGACCTTGGGGAATGATCTTTATGATAACAAGGGATGCAGTTAATAAAAAAAAGGGAAAGTAGGGAGGAGGAATCAATATTAACACAAATCAGCATATTCGTAGAGTCCAGGGCGTTTTCATAAGACAGATATTGAAACTTATTTGAGAGAAAGGATTTTGATAAAGGCAATACATGTAACAGACCACCCCTATCACACCGTTCTTCTTTTCTCTGGCTCAGAAAAGAATATCACCTTTAGACTTTTAATCCGTGCCTTTTTTCCAAACAAAGTTTATGTTAATTCTAAAGTAGCTCAAGTAAATTTGCTGGAAAAATGTGGAGTCAAGCATCACCCTTAATTATACATAATTAACAGGAGAGAGAAAATCATCATTAATTGATACTTCTCTAGCATAGCATCTTCCTAGAATTCATTCTGATCCAAGAATTCCTACCTTCCTGACTTTGTTTTGGAAGAACATTTATCTTTCAGTGCTGCTGATGTGGAGAGATGTCTATATCTGGATTGAACTCTGTGAATTTTCCTTTTTGAATTTAAGTGATCATCATAGTAGTACACTACACTGTCCGGAGTGCATCGATGGCAACTGCTGCCTCCAGGTGTTAGAGAGGCCACTGAGGACAGGTGCTCTGCAGGACCTCATACTCACCACCAACAAGGGCCTTGTTGGGGACGTGAAGGTCAAAGGCAGTCTTTGCTGCAGTGCCTACGAGACAGCGGAATTCAGGATCCTGAGGAAAATGAGGAGGGTAGAAAGCAAGATTACAGCTCTGGACCTCAGGAGAACAGACTTTGGCCTCTTTAGAGATCTGTTTGGACGTGTCCTATAGGATAAGGTTGATATTCAAGGATCACCTCCTCTAAGCAAAAGACCAGTCCATACCAGTGTCCAGTTCTGCTGCCCAGTACAAGACAGACAGGGACTCGGTGGACAGAGTCAAACAAAGGTCCATGAAGATGATGAAGGACTGCAACATCTCTCCTGTGAGAGAAAGCTGATGAAGCCGGGACTGCTCAGCCTAGAGAAGAGAAGGCTCAGGGGGATCTTCCATTAATATTTATTATTGGATAGTTAACAATAGAAGTTTATAGTTATTTATTATAACTCTCTTACACCCAATTTTCTAAATTAAAGTTAATTTTGTTTCTCCACAATATAAAGGAATATTTATTTGAAATGCAGGCTGCGTGATTTATTTTTCTGTCCTTGGAAGACTGACCGAAACAAAAATGACAAATGAAAGAATGTATTTGTCAATAAAATTTTATATAACCGTAACACTTGAAAAGAAGTAATAATTGTATCTCAGCATTTAAACAGCAGCTTTGGATCTTCAAAGCACATTAACTAATTAATCTTCATAAGACCCCCAAGGAAATTAATGGCCTATACAACAGTTAATGGAGTATGTTCTTCAAAATCCCTAATGCTCTTTCTCTAGCATTTCTTAAATTATTAAATTGTCCAATTTAATTGCTAGAACACGTAACAAAGAGATTGGGCTCACAAAAGGGAGAATGTAACTATACGAATTTTCCTTCATCAGTAGACTCGATAAGTCCTTCCTAGACTGAAAGTGGATCTTCCAAAATTAAAAATTTATAAACGTCCAAATGTCCTTAATTCTATGAATTTAACCGCCCAACTGCTCGATGCTTGAATCAGCTTTACAGGATTTACAGATCCCAGAGAACGACAGCAGGGGGTGAGGAAACTGAAACCTCGTTTTGAGCCACTTGGGGAATTACAATCTCCACCAAAATCAAATGATACGAAGCATCCGGCACAGCATCACCACTTCTTCCATGAGACACGGGATGATGGTAAACCTGAAAAAAAATGTGAGCACACAAACGCACGAATACCTACACACACTAAATTTCAGTTTCAACATTTTCAGGTCACAACAACTGTTTGGAGTCTTTTGATAAAGACCCTTTGCAAAGAGGAGAGACTGGAAAAAACATTCAACTTACTCTTCTCTTCTTACTTTGAATAATGAATGAAAAATAGAAGTGTTTCTTGAAGATACTGAAAATACCAAAATATCAACTCACTTATTGTAGTCTAAATTAAATATTTTACTGCCCTATAACATTTAATTTTGTTAATCTTCCACTGCAAACAAGGAAATAAAGTACAATTTACTCAAGTCTTTCTGGGAATCTGCAAGTTCAAAATGTTACAAATAAGTTCCTTTGTCTAGATTAATTACCATACTTAATAATTCAATACTTGGCTGGCAGTGACCCTCCTAAATCAGACTTAAAGTTCCACTGGGGAAAGAGCTCATTAACAGGCTATTAGGTTGCCTCTGTCACTTATCAGTTCTTTGCAGAAGGTACCCATAGATAATGATCAAAATTATTCAGAAAATCATTTTCATAAGGATTGGAGAAATCTTTGGGCAGTAAAATAGAAGTGTTTCCTATTATCTTTATTTTTAAATGCATTTTATATGTATTTAAAATGTTTGGGGGATTATTAAAGGAAAATATTTAAACAACCGACGTGTATGCAAACGTATCTGCTGGATGTGCTGTCTAGATTCTTTCGCTGTATATATTTTTATACAACTGCATACTCAAATATTGCTTTCCTTAAAATGTATGTCTATTTTGAGCGTTTTCTCACTCTTTTATATACATGTTATATACGTTACTACAGCATATGTAACGTATGTATAGATGTTACTATAGAAATATGAGTCATTAAAAATTCTGCTTTAATTACTAGCACAATCATATAAATATTTTAAAATAGCCAAGAATGATAAGTCAGGATGATCAGTGAAGTTGGGAGAAGTAACTGTTCAAAATGGCTAGTAAATTCAGCCTAGATTTGCCAGTGTCTTCTGTTGCCTACAGGAAGAGTGTGACTTTACAAGGGAGATTCAGGGAGCTGAATTTACTGCTCCTCTGAACTGTATTTAAGAAGGTCATCCATCTCCTTCCTCTTCCTCTTTCCAACTATAACGGGAAAGCTAGGATGGAAGGCTCATTAAGTTAATCTCTGTGAACCATTTATCCACATCAGGTTTCAGTTTACAAATTTGTCTTTTATTTCAAATCCTCAAGAATTTCTGTGCTTTGAGATATAGTTGCATTTATTCTACAGAGACACAACTAACGAGCTTGCCCCAAACGGTGTGGGATGACCAAATAAACTCATGTCTAACCTTTAAAAAATCCAATGCTGAACCCGTCTTCATTGGAGCCATCTCCAATATTTCCAAAGTCATGAAGTGCCCAGCAGATAAAGGGCACAAGAACAAAAACCACATTGCTCAGAAACTTTAATTGACTCTACTTACACAAACTGGATTATAAATGTTACACGTAATAAACTTTCATGTCTCTAAAGAATCTGATTTCTTTCATTTAATCTATATTTCAGGTTTTAATTAGTGCAATGGAAAACTCAATTACTCCTGAAATTATGTCATTATAATTTGTAACCCAAAAGAACGGGATGTAACACCTCTTCATTTCCACATTTCACTGAAAAAAGGGCTGTACCTTTCCAAGCTGAAAGCTCTGGGGACAGACAGAAGATAGTTTGCATCAGCTCATCATCTAATCATTTATGTTAATATTTCATATTAGTTCTACAGACTTACTGTTTAGTTTCCCCGTTTAACTAAAAGATTTTGAAATACGATTTTTTGGGAATCAATGGAGGCTCTTTGGTGAAGGGTCAGAATTCATGCTGCTTCTTCTAATGTCTTCTTGTCACTCACCCAGCCTCACGCTCACAACGCTGGTGAAGAAATTCAGTACAGAGATGTAAATTTTTGTTACACTGATTACAAAAGAAAGTCTTGATCTTTTAGGGAAATAACTAATAGGAAATTTTCACCTGTATGTTGCTAACATCTCTGAAATGATGAAATCTGGCTCACTATTTTACCTTTTATCACCATGTTAGGAAACTCATCCAAAGACTGCTGGCTGGCAGCATGCAACCCCTTCTTGTCAGAGCTATTGACATCACTCTTTAATATTTCAGCAATGGAAATTCCCATTTGAAACCCAAATTTTCACAAGGTTTAACTAATACATCCAACCTGACCTTGAATGTTTCAAGGGACAGGGCCTTCGCTGCCTTCCTGGGCAACCTGTTCGTAGTCTGATCCTGTTCACACTGTCCTCTTAGCCATGGCTTATTATACTTATCCTATTTTGCATTGCACTCAGCTCTTGGTGAAGGTGAGGTCATCAAACTTCCATCTCAGTAGAGGTCGTCTGTGATAAATCTGAGCTTCGTTAAAATAAGGATCAGGAGGATGAGTAACAATGAACTATCATAACCTCATTGTTCCGTGGATTAGAAGACTGAAAAGCAACGAGAACATAGTCAAACATATTCAACACTGGAATGCAGACAGACTTTCAAAATAATCACATATGACAAGAACTAAATTTTCAAAATCATTTAACTCTTATTTAGGCAGTAGGCAATGTGAGCAGATTTCTTAGAAATCCCCGATGTTGGGTGTTGAATTAGTAAGAGAACGTAGGATCAAAGAGTCCCAAAGAGAACTGTCATTTGCTGATAATTATCTTAAATGTAAGGATCTAAATGGAGCTGAGCTATTAAAAAAAATTGCTATCAATTTAGCCTGATGAATATTAGAGTCTGTCAGGCAACATATAACTCTTGCTAACCTGCGTTTCAGAAACATGACAATCAGCCTCAATGCAGTCAAGTTTTTGTTTGCTCCTGAATGCCCTTTTTCAATAGGTGCAGAAGAACTTCATGTCAGAACATTCAGTTTTGGGTGGTGGTGAAGATCACCATAATAACAATGTTTCACTGAGGCTCAATCTACGCTACGTAAAATTGTGACATAAACTTTCATAAAATTAATAAGCACTGTCTTAGCTTTAACGTGCATAAAATTAATAAGCGCTGTCTGATCCAGTTACAGCCCACACTGAATTTAAAACTGATTTCCCTTCATTTATTCTTCAGCCTTTCAAACTTGTTCCATGACAACCCGTTATCTACTGTAGAAGCCTGTGGAGCTGATTATATGAATTGCTTATGCATTTTATAGTCACCTTCCTTCTATATCTTGATGCAACGTAGGTTTTTTAAAGACTAATGAATAAACACCCAGCCGAGTAGCACATGATAAACACTGGCCGAGTAGCACATATTGTTGAGGTTTCCTTATGTATGAGAGAATCATTATGGCTCGCTTCATTTCAAGTTTACAACTCCAGGAAATATATTTTGTCAGGTTTTTCTAATTAATAGTTTTCAAGAATAAATTATTTTGACTGAAAACCTTGCATTTTTTAACTCTAGTTAGTAGAGTATTGAGTTGAATAGATTTGGCTTCAGCAGTCTAAAATTTCTGGGGTTGTAAGTCACCCTAGAGAAGAGTTGGAATGGTATAAATTAGTAACAAACTCCTCTGCGCTGCAAAGCCCAGCACTCATCATCTTCATGGACCTTTGTTGGACTCTCTGCATTGAGACCCTGTCTCCCTGTACTGGGGAGCCCAGACCTGGACACAGCACTCCAGATGAGGTCTCCCCAGCACTCATCATCTTCATGGACCTTTGTTGGACTCTCTGCATTGAGACCCTGTCTCCCTGTACTGGGGAGCCCAGACCTGGACACAGCACTCCAGATGAGGTCTCCCCAGCACTGAGGAGAACCAAAGGATCACCTCCCTTGACCTGCTGGCAATACTTTGCCAAAAGCAGCCCAGTACATGGTTAGCCACCTTTGCCGTGAAGGCACATCGCTGGCGTATGTTCAATTTTGAGTCCACCGGGACTTACAGGGCCTTTTCTGCTGAGTTGCTTCCCACCTGGTCAGCACCCCACATATACTGGTTGTTCCTCCCCAGCTGCAGGACTTCAGGCTTCCCTTTGTTGAACTTCATGAGGTTCCTGTCAGTCTGTTTCTCCAAGCATTTCTGATGTTCTACAAATAAGACATGAAAACCGAGGAGCAGTGCTTACTTCATAGGAAGTTCTGAGTCCTAAAAAATCTGACTGTTTACTGATAAACTGCAGTATTTTGTACAATCTAGAAAGGTAAAGAAGTTATTTTATGACTCAGATTAGGAAGAATGCCATTCTGTAGCAAATTTCTTCTACCAAAAAGGTTTGTACAATTCAAAGATTAGTCTACATTTTAGATTGAACTCCTGATATACTGATCTTCCTTTTTTGTATTTATGTCACTACCTCACCGATATTCAATATTATGTTCTTTTGTAAATCAATTTGTTTGAACATGTTGCAAATTTGGATGAGTTCCTGTGACAATACCAACTGGACTGTCCACACTAGTACTTGGATCCCTCCTTCTCTTAAGTTTGGTGGAGCTGGGCAGTATCTAAGCTGTCATAATCTGTGGATTGGTAGTTACTCTAAAAATAATTGCTTTCCTTATTCTAAGATGTTTCCATTTGGATGGGTTCTTAAGTGTTACCTGATGAACTCTTCCTGCTAGGGAGCACCTGATGTCTCCCTTGAACTGCTTAGGAACTCCGGTTAAACACGAAGGCTGGCAGGGCTTTGTGAAGGTGCAATACATCTCACATTTAAAATACTAAACGAGTAAATTCAGCTATCAAACAACTTTTTATAGGCATTTAAATACATGCATGTTTCTGTTAAAGGGATTGTAGAACCAGTAATATTAAAATCAAATGTTATCTCTATGCACTTGATCCAAAAAATCATGTTGTCCTGACTATGGAAAGGCAAGCGTTGCACAGAAAGCTTCATTTGCATAGGCTTTTTCCCTAGGATCCCTCTGCTGACACCTATCACACACAAACCAGTGTTATTCCAAGACAGTGAAAGAGACCTTTTCCATATCTAGTTCTTCCTTCATGGCGATGGGGTTGCAAAACAAGACAGATTAAATAGTGCCTTCGAGACACAAAGTAGTTAACTAGAGTGGGTAACGATCCCTCCAGTGTACTCCAACAATCTAAGCTTGTACAAATTATATTGCTTATTTGTTTAAAATCTGCATGGAGTACCGTGGATCAAAATAGAACTAGTGGAATGGGAAGGATATTTCACTCTCAGTTCACTCATACAGCATTCCCCAAGATTTGTTGTAGAGAATATTCCTTATATAACGTATTGAGACATGAAATGATCAGTCCGTGAAGACTGAACCATGGACTCAGCACTAAATATCTGTTTAAGTATCCTAGTTGAAAGATATTTAGATAGATCATGAATAATAATAAGGAAAGGGAAAAATATACAGAAATATATCTATAAGTCTAAAAAAAAATCTCTTGACAACACACTTGCTGAAAACATTTATGGCAAATCCATTTTTAGACTCAAGATTTTAAAAAATATATATTATTGTACACCTTTCATCAGAAATGGAAGTGGGGATGGGCGGGGGGGGGGAGGTAATCTGCTGGTTTTTTTAGAATATTAAGGAAAGTTTGTATTTAATTTCCATATAGGAAAAAAATTATGAATATTTTATTCTTAGATGCAAAATTTTGGTCAGTCTTTCATCTGGAATGGATTAGCATGAGTTGAAGCTAATAAAGTTACATAAATTCTTCTTCTCTGGTATTTAAACACTTACAAAGAAATCTGCAGATTTTTATTGAGGGCTTTGGAATATAAAAAAATATCTACACAGTGCAGAGGAATAGTCTTCTGGGTAGTACTTTACAGACTGAATATATGTGTATAACAGAAAATATTAGGCTGAGCTTCAATATTCTAATGAGTTGACGGGCGTTTTCTTCTTCAGTTTTCACATCAGTGACTTTCTGCATAATTGAGATATTGAGGCGCATTTAGGAAAGGCACAAAGAGTCATGTCAGTTTTATTCTGTCAAGGCTAAAGAAATCCTGACTGAGCTCCTCTGAATGAATTGGAAAACAGCTCACTGAAACTCTACTTCTACGCTCAAGTGCTTCCTGTCAAAGCAGAGGGCTACGCATGAGCATCCAGGCAGGCAGGAGAAAGTAAGGCAGGTGGCCTGCAATATGAGAGATGGTTACATTACCCTTCTCAGCTCATTTGCAATATTCACTAGGGAAAGGAGACGGAAAAATTATGCCTCTTTAATGGGTACATAATCTACAAATCTTCATCATGTGTCTTTTAAATGTTCAACAACCCATAGTTTGTTACAAATAGAAATATAATGCAGTTGCATGAACAATACTCTTTTTCTGGTATGTATTTCTCTCCCTTGAAGTAACAGGATGAGTATAGAACGGATTCTTATATTATTTAAGAAAGCAAAAGTCAGAAGGAAAAAGATAAAACCATCGTTACCTATTTCAAAAAAAGGATAAGTTTTTCTGACTCCAAGGAGAACGTTCTTGAGTGTTCTTCACCTGGACATTGCTGAAGCACCTACATAACTGTCTACTATTTGTTTATCTTAATAGTTTACACATATTATACATGTATTGGCATAAAACATCCTTTCTCTGTTACGTTAGTACAGGAAATTAAGCACCCATCCTGAAAATTTGTGCTCACTTACTTGTAAGTCAACTATAATAATTACGCTGTACTCAGATGTTAAGAGATTTTATTATGATACACGAAGCTTTTAATTTCTTTTTCTTTGCCTACTGCTGAAGTTTTCTGGCTTCCATTTCCTTTCACAGGCGCAGACAATATATCGCCACATTGAGAAGCCAAGACCTCATATCATTGAAAGAAGTACGAAAAGACAAATATATTGTAAAGATCTTTCAAAACCTTGGTTTTGTCCCCTTTTGTGTTGTAATTGTCATGAGTTCTAGAAATGATCCAGTTACTTCAGATCAGGAGTTCTTATTTATGGTGGAGTAACTCTGGTTTTGGAACAGAATGTTTCACCAGAATCATAGAATAGTTTGGGTTGGAAGGGACCTTAAAGATCACCCAGTTTCAATCCCCTGCCATGGGCAGGGACAGCCCCCACTGGATCAGGCTGCTCAAAGCCCCATCCAACCTGGCCTGGAACACCTCCAGGGATGGGGCAGCCACAGCTTCCCTGGGCAGCCTGGGCCAGAGCCTCACCACTCTCATGGTGAAGAAATTCCTCCTTCTGTCCAGTCTAAATCTGCCCCTCTCCAGTTTATAACCATTCCCCCTCATCCTATCCCCACAAGCCTTTGTGAACAGCCCCTCTCCAGCCTTCTTATAGCCCCTTCAGTTACTAGAAGGTCGCTATAAGGTCTCCTTACACACCTTACACTTTATTTCACTATTTTGGAGCCTAGTGAAGTTAGTTGGACATTCTACTATTACCTATTATCTGTCATTCTAGTGCAAGCACAACAAATACTGTACCAAAAAAAAACCCACTTCATCCCCAAATCCGAAATCTTAATTACAGGTTGCCTGACCTTTGAGGTGAGTTCTTACCCTTTGATTGCACCAGAGCAATCAAATCAGGTAGGATAAACAGCAGATCGCTTACCACACTGACAGGTAGAGGATGAACCTGTTGATACCCTTGGACAATGTTAAATGCCTCCTTCTTTGAGAAGAGGGCTGACAAGTCCACTGAAATTCCATGAATAGAAGAGAGAGACTATTCCACAAAGACACTAATTGATAGTCGTCCTGAGCTTTTTACCTGTTGGCTGCCTTTTCTTGTTGCAGGAAGGTGGGGTGATGCTTTGATGTTTTCAGCCTTCTTGTTCAATTCCTGTGAATCAGGAATGTTTGTTCATTAGGACAATTTTGAAAACATAATTTTGGTTGCACACATTTATGAATAAAGGCTAAAAAAATATTTCTTTTCAGTTATTTCAGGTAACCACACATTCCAATGGCAAAAACACTCAGCAGAGTTATGTAATCCTAAATGTTAGTTAGGCATAACTGTTAATTGTAACAACTGTGAAGAACAATTAGTACTTATTACACTTTCTTCCATCAGAAGTCTTCATTTGAAAAAGTTAATTCACCCATAACAGAGTATTTACACTTTTTTTGCCTTCTCTTATTGACCAAAACCAAGAAAAAATTCAGTAGAACGGAAGACTAAATCTTCTCCTTAGAAGTAATTTGGCAGAACCAGAAGTGGTTCTCATGTTAATGTTGGTGTTTATTGTTATTGTGCCTTAGAATAATAGAAAAAATCAGATTGGAAAGGAGAAACAAAACTGTCCTCTTGATCTGATTGAAACAATTAATAATAATTTTAAAATAAACATAAAAAAATAATATAAATAAGAATTAAAAAAAAATGAGAAGAAATATGACAAACACTGAGCAATTTCCAAAAGTTCTAAATTGCACTCCTGGGAAGTGTTTCAGTGATTAAAACGCAAACACAAAAGAAAGAAAAAGCAAAACCTTGGCAATGTGCTTATTTAAAAGTGAGCTTTATAAAATATATATTTAAGTGCCCTAAGTGAGAAATATGTACTGTTCTTGGCATTAAATGAACATTTGGAAGGAAATTTTTATTCCAGATAACTTTTTTGTTCTCCTCTGGCTCTCAGTCTCTTTCCACCCTCTACTATTCAGTCTCTCACTTTCCATTTGTTGTTTTCTGTTGTTTTTCTTTCCTATGCCTTTCTTTCTCCAAGCTTCTGTCCCCACAGACTTCTCCCCATATGTTTTCGTACATTCCGATCTGTTCCTTCTGTAGTGACATTTTGCTTTTAATTATTTGTTATTTAGTAGCAAAGAGCTGGACAACAATAAATACTTCAAAATAAATTCTAACAATTTGCATTAATATTAATGACCAAAAGATGTCACATCTTGGAATATTATAAATAGAACAGTGTTTCAGGAGAAGGTACATTCATATTTCATAAGTCCTCTCATTTTTATTACTTTCTCTTCCTGTTCTATTATCTTTCATATTTTTTTCAGTTGCCTTTTCTGTTGATCTTTCTACTTCTTTTTCTATGTCACCTTCAGCTTCTTTAACATTTTATCCTGTATTTCTTCTGCTGCTTCTCTGCTTATTTTTTCCTTTGAGTTGTTTACTTTCCCTTTTTCTTTTAAATACGCATTTTTCCTAGATTCGCTCTCCTATTTTTCTAACAGTCCTCCATAATTTTTTAACCCCTCCTTTTTTTCCTCATTCTAATATTTTGCTCTTGAAATACACGAAAATTTGTAGTTGACGTTATAACTGTTCATTCCAGTTACTTTGGGCCCCATCATTTGGAAAGATACACTGGGACATGTCTCCAGGTGCTGTGATCGAAGGACCAATACCATTTTACCTCCTCTTACGTCTGTATTTAGTAGTTCACTGCAGCCTGTCTTCTGCACATCCTGCAGCTTCTATGCATTCAGTCTAATTTACCATATAATGTTGATAATCTTTCTCGAAAGCAAGATAGGAGTGGTTGGACCAAGTCAAGACAGCTTGAAGCAAAGCTTCTCTTGGACTGGACATTCACTGAGCTCTTCTTCATCTTCCTAGCAGTGCCATCCTCTGTTGTGCCTGAATTTCTTCTTTCTTTGTTTTGATCAATGTTTGCATGAAATTACAGGAGACAAGAGAACTGGAAGAGACAGATGAACAAGGAAAGCTCACATGCAATCAGACTACACAAGGGTTTAACAGTGAAAAACTTCAGAACACATCCTTTAGAGAAAATCCCTGTCATCTTCAAATGGAACAACATTTAAGTACACATTTATGTCTCATTTCCTTCATTTTCCAGGAACGCTTTATTCCGATTTGTTTCTTTATTCTGTCTTTATTATTTATTTAAAGAAAACAAATGACTGTATTCTCTAGAGTCAGACAGTTGCGTAGTGCAACAGGGCGTACGTGTCTTTGAAAAGAAATGAAATTATGGAATGTTTATTTTGTCAGTGCACATCTGAAACGCTGTCAGTAATCTATTGCACTCTCAATTCAAGGCTGTGGATCGCATTATTTTGTAATCAGTGACACAGCACTATACGCTCAAACTCTATCAGTGTGATATGACAAGATGACTAAAATTGGAAACTAAATGATTCTTAACTCAAATGCTTAATTTCAGTAGATAAGATTACCCAGATGCGCGATTATATTGCAATCCTTCAACGTATTCCTTCATTAAAAAATGTATAGATTCATAAAAGAACTCTTGTTTCAAACGGATGACAAAAGTCTGGAGACTATTCCTACTTTGGGGAATTGTTCAGTGTGGATTGCGACCAAAAAAAAGCAGAAATGCTACACACTCTAAATTTACGTCAATGCACTCATTAACGTTGCTCCTTAAAATGTGTGTATATAGTGTTTTAATATATACGAAAATGTTGTTTTATCTTAATATTGTTTTTCTAACAATGTCTGGAGGCCCTAATCTAAAACAGTAGTTCTGGCTTGCCAATGACTGCGTTAACACGCTGTGATTCCTTCTCTGCTGCAATGAGTTTAACATAAAGAACAAAAAGAGAACGCCACCTGTTACAGAACACACCTTGAAGAGCTAATCCAGGAACAGAATGTCTGTCCCTCTATTCCTCTCTTGTGAGATCTCATCTGAAGTTTTGTGTCCAGTTCTTTAATCCTCAACAGAAGAAGGAGATGGAGCTGTTGGAACGGGTCCAGAGGAGGTTACAAAGATGATCAGAGGGCTGCATCAGCTCTGCTGGGAGGACAGGCTGAGAGAGTTGGGCTTGTTCAGCCTGGAGAAGAGAAGACCTTATAAGCCACCTTCCAGTACCTGAAGGGGCTACAGGAAAGCTGGAGAGGGGCTGTTCACAAAGGCTTGTGGGGATAGGATGTGGGGCAATGGGTATAAACTGGAGAGGGGCAGGTTTAGACTACACATAAGGAGGAATTTCTTCACCATGTGGTTAGTGAGGCCCTGGCCCAGGTTGCCCAGGGAAGCTGTGGCTGCCCCATCCCTGGAGGTGTTCAAGGCCAGGTTGGATGGGCTTTGGGCAGCCTGATCCAGTGGGAGGTGTCCCTGCCCATGGCAGGGGGTTGAAACTGGGTGATCTTTAAGCTCCCTTCCAACCCAAACTATACTACAATTCTTCTAATTTCTGCTTCTTAAAAGCTAAACACCCATCCTCTCAAGTATCAAAATATTGTACTGGACAGATATACCTTCTCCATACTTTCAATACTTAGTCAGTTAGTAGTTCTTTCTCAGAATCCTTGTGGAAATCTCATTGAAGAGAACTTGGAGCTTGCAATGACTTTCATAGCAGACAGGTCACTGTAGATGTGGATCCAAAATTGGTTTGCTTTTTCAGCTTGCTTCATCAGAATTTCAAATGAAAAAGAAAGGTTTTTCCCTAGAACCTCAACTATAAAAGCTCCATTGTTTTCATTATGCACAGAGGCATTCCAAGCATCATCTTGCATCAGATTCTTGGAAAATGGTAGCTTTGGAAGTTTGGAATCAGTGTTAATAATTTTACTCCTTGGAACTGGACGTTTGACCTGTGAGTTTTGTGAGTGGCAGGAAAAATGTTTTAAAATAGGCACTAAGCACTGAAATCTGTAAGGGTAAATACTGTCATTGTTTAACAAACTTTACAACCTTTCAACCCATAAGTTTATCGGGTGATAAATTGCTTTTTATCTGCCAGCATACACAATGTCACAGGAATTTAACGTTGACTTTTCATAACCGCAGGTTGATTTTAATTGGCATGAAGTGCCCTGGAACTTACTAGAGACCAATTACCTTTTAAGAAATCTGTTATTTGATAGTAGTTCAAAGTGCACGACACAAAAGGATATCTTATGTGTTCCTATGTCATTTTGACATAATGTTTTATTACTGCACACACAACGAGGTATCCTCATGGTTATCAAAAGATTAGAGTTAGTCTTAAGAAAAATTTGAATTTATGGAGAAGGATGTGTGCTGGAAACATCAAAGGATAGTCCAGTGACAAAATAAGTGTCAAGAATTCAGAATATTTTTGTATAAGAAACAACAGATTGTACTATTTTTCAGGTATTGAAAGAATTTCACAGCTGGAATTCATCTTAGATTTTTAAAAACTAACAATAAGACTGTCTCTGAAACGGGTTTTTGTTAATTCAAGACTGCCAGACTGGGCTTAAAAACAAATTTATCAATCTACAACATGAGAGGATAATCAATCTCTTTTATTAGTATAAAAATTACAAGGGTGGTATAATTCTTTTCTTAGTCTAAAAACATTTCAAGAATTTTGAAGCAGTTCAAGTAATGAATCACGATAGATTTGTGCATCAACCAGGACTTACATTGAGTTGACTTCCACCATTGCATAGAATATTTTAACAGATTTATCTTAATTTTTCCTTTAGGCATCTGTAATCAAGCTTTTATTCTGAAACCTACTCAGACTTTCAACTGGTATTTTTGTGAACTTTAAAAGTGTTTCTAAGCTAATGTTGAGGGCATGTAGTACCAAAGTAATCACACCCTCCAAATCACAGAAATAATTACTTTTTTAAAGAGTACTTTGTCTTTTATAGCACAAAGCCAATTATATAGTTGTGTGCACAAAGAATTAACATCAAAACTCGCTGTTAATGGAAAAAGTGAAAACTGAACATAATTAAAACCAAATACAGTTTGGCCCAGTGTACATAACCACAGCAAAATAGACAGAGCTGATCGTCAGTCTTACGCTGTCTGCAAGTTAGCAAATAGTTATAAGCCTCTAAATAATGCAGGTAGCAGAACTGGAAGGGGAGAAATGAAGTGTTACTGATTTGATTTCATTTTGTTATTCCTCTTGTTTATACATTTCCTTGTTTTCGTAGGCTTTATTATAGAATCATAAAATCATTAACTGTGAATTTACACATCTATTAATGGAGCATCGAAACCAAAATGACGGAAGAGCCTCAGCAGCCTCAGCTGCTCAGAGATTCCATTCTCATAAAATGATTAAGTGTGTGATCCTAAGTAAAGGGGAAGGAGCAACTGAGGGAGAGCAGGGTAAGGGCGAGGAAGAGAGGAAGAAAGAACCCCTCCAGGGATGGGGCAGCCACAACTTCCCTGGGCAACCTGTGCCAGGGCCTCACCACATTGCAATTAGAGAAAAAAAACACATAGAAAAATCAAGCATAAGAGGCAAAGACTGTAGTAAAATCTATTTTCTTGCCCTTTTAATTATAAATAGAATAGCAAAATATCTATTCTCAATAGAGTCTTCCTCCGACCACTGAATTTTTAGCAACTTTCCATCAGTATTCTCAGCAACCGTTGTATCTTCTGCAACAGGTATCTTTTTTTAAAACCATAAACTGTGATGATTTCTGATAGCTTGATGCTGGCATTTAGTTAATAACAAAGCAGGTGCACAAATGACAGTGAAGAGTCTTTGTTTCTCACTCTATTTTTATCAAGAACAAATACTTTCAAAGAATAAATGGGGTATAGTAAGTCTTCTGCAGTCCTTTAAATTGACAAAATTCTACGGGGTTTTAAATCTTTCTTTTCCTACTGAAGTTGATGAAATAAGTAAGAATATTGATTTTAAGATGGTAAGAATGCTACATTCCTACAATAGGACTTTCTGATTTTTGGAAATAGCTAAAGTAGCTCTTTTTGATCATATGGATTTCAAAGTGAATGACAAAATTACTGTTTAACTTGCCCCACTTAGCAGCTGCTTGTTTAAAACAAAGTGTCTGTGTATCTGAACGGGATTTAAGTTAAAAATCATTTCAGAATATTGGCTTTTTTATTCGAACCTTTAGATTAGATCCTTGATAACAACAACAACAAAAAAAAACTAAGGGAGGGAGAAGGAGAGGAAGGTAAGCAGGATTTACCCCGTGTTTTATTTCAGTTAACTCACTTTTTAAGGTTAAAAATTACTGAGATTAGATATTGCTGTTTCAAGGTTAAGGTTTCTGAGTTTTTAATTTGCATGCACTGAATTCTCTTTGCCGGAAGTTATGATCCTCCGCAATCGTTTCATCCCAACTTCATTCTCTAGAAATGTTTGCCAGCCCCTCTCCAAGCACATAGTATCAATAGATTAAGCTATTTATGTAGGAGGTAAACTCTGTTTTATAACAAATAGCTTTGTAAATTAAAAAAAAAACAAAACAAAACAGACAGAAAAGTAGACATTTAAACTGCAATGGTATTCAGTGTAAGCAGAGTGAACTAAAAAATAATGTATCTGCGTGTGATTTGACTTAACCTTGTACAAAACAGCGTAAACCTTGCCATTTTTTAGTTCGTAAAGAGGTCACCGATTTGACTACTGCAATTCTTATTGAAACGCTTTGAATTGCTTTGTTAATCAACAAAGCGATTGCTAATAGAAATCATACATACACATATTCCATTGCTTGTGATCTACCTGAATAAAATCTAAATTGCTGCTAAATCAAAGTGTCATAAAATTCCCATCTGTGACAAACTGGCATAGTTGGCAGGATCCTAAATCAAGAATCACGGCAACTGGCACTTTTACAACGTTGTATTAAAATTACTTTTGCTGATATCGTTGACGGTGATTCTTTAAGCAATCCTCAAAAATCATATATTCATGACAAAAAATGAGTATTCTTGTAATTGTGAAAGTGCAACCAATGATAGTTTCTCCACAGCTCACCTGTGAATTTCTGGGAAGCATTAAACGTAGCTAACAGTCAAAAAGATGCCAAAAAAGGCTTATTTTTGTCCTTTCTTCAGTTTAACTAACATCCACGGAGAATGGATGATGCAAAAAGTCATCATGAGCAGGGTGGAAGGCCGCAGTACTTTGGGATTCTCAAAGGCATTCTTATAAGAGATTTTTCAACTGTATAAACCGCTGTACTTCCAGGTACTTCGTTAGTGCTGTGATTGCTTCCAACAGCGAAAGCTAAACTGCCTCACTCATTCCTTTCACCCCAGTTCTGCTGTCATAGATTCCTTTACATGATTTATGGGCGAGTCTAATAACCGCTGGCTCTTAGAACAGCATCCTCAACATCTCAATTCCTCCATATCTTGTAAGGAATAAGAGATTGTTTCCAAGAGAGACAGAAATAAAAATATCGTCTTCTTGGTGCACTTAAGGTATTATAACGTTTGTGAAAGCAAACGATAATGATATGGGTAAATATATATTGATTTTTTTTAATTCCGCTTGCTTACTTTTACCCTATCCTTGAAAAGGAACGTGATGCACAATAAATAAATAAATATGAGGTCTTTGATTCACAAACTCGGATGCAGAATTTTTCTCATTTACAAGGACCGAGTATAGTATACCAAGGAAGATGGTATGTAGATGATCAGGAAATCCTCATGAATTTCAGTTTTCCTTAGTTAGGAAACCCAGCACCACTGAATTTTGCTGACATAACATAACATATTCTCCTCAGGACCAGGCTATGGGAAAAATTAAACAAATCAGAACAATAGGAAGCAAATTATGGCTATCCCAAAGGAACTGGGTAGGCTGCAGGTTGTCTTCTCTCTGGTGACTGCTCATTGGCAGTTTCTGGTTATCAGTAAATGAAAGCCTCAATATTTTTTTCTTGTTATTTTTGTTTTTCTATTTTTTTTTCTTTTCTTCTAAAAGCAGCTTTAAAAACCCAGGGAAAAGAAGAGAAAAACATATCTTTGCAGTGTAGTATCTGTATACATTGCTTTTTATTCTGTCTAAATATTCTAGGAGCTGAGTTCAGTAAAGGAACTTCTCTTTGTCTACAAAAAAGGGCGGCACCTGCAGAGGGGAGCAGACAGGACGGGTCCCACACTTACCATCAGAGTATTCCACAGCAAATACATCGTACTTGGTGTAAAACTGAGGGATCCCGAGGGCCAAGCCTCTTCTTTGATAGCTGCAACAGTGAGGACCTCGTCTGTCTTTTTGCCCATTGGTCTGTTTCTGTCCTTTCCCTTTTCCCATTCCCTACTGGGAGTGGGGACTGGGGCCATAACTGCTCACCTTAAGCTGCTGAACAGCAACAGGCAGATATTGCGCATGTGTAAATAATTAGAATTCCGCAATTTGCATGTATAAAGATCAGGAATATCAGCCAGAATCAGATTTGCAACGTGCATAAAGCACTGACTGCACATGCAGAAGGCAGTGACCATTGAATACATTATTCTGTTTAGCCTGGGAAGTACATTAAGATATAACTCTGCTGTAGAAATGCGTTGGACAATTCAGATTTTTAATAGCAACACATTCAGAAAGACTTTTCGATTTCTTAGTTCATTTCATGTTAACTCACTGGGATTCTTGTCAGAGACCATCTAAGCCTTGCCAGAGCTTTGTGGTTTGTTGTCTCGATTGAGCTTAAAATCCCACAATGCTCATAATTACACTTTTTGATGAGCTGTCTCTCTGATAACACTGATCACTTTCATCCCTACAGATGAAGAAAAATGCAGAGGTCGCAGATAGTGACCTGTTTTGTACATAGACGTACAAAGATGTACATAGATGTTGTCCTCTTTTGTACAACAGAACAAGGGTTTTCAACATCTTCTAAGCTGTAGACTCTTCAATTTTTTTTAGTACAAGTGCCAATTGTATAGGTATGATGAGTTTTCTGACAACGGTTTGGGGTTTCATTATTCTCTTTCACACACCATTATAAGTAACCAGTGGTCCTTCATAACCCTGGGAGCTGGAGAACAGAGGTGCTTTGCAATAAGTAAGGGGCTGCTAGCCTGCTTGCGCTCTTTCGGTCGCCACTCCTGCTTTCTTCAAGTTCACATTGATTTTATCTTCAGCTGTATGCTCAAAGCACTGCCCTGGGAAGCTGTGTTCGCCCTCTTTGGTCTGCCACAATGAAACATGAAACACTCCGGTACTCCAAGAACAGTAGCTCAACAGGAAGGCACAAGAGCGTTCTTTTCGAATGGCCGAAGGACAAGGCAAACACAAGGGACTACAGGCAGGACATCACCCAAATACACAGAGGCTGACAAAAAAAAAGCCCACAAAGTAAGCATTACTGAAAACAGAGGAGATGCCCCTTTTCAGGTGGGTAGCTACATGATACAAACCTCACAGATGTGATCGAGAAAAATGGCAAAACCAAGAAGACATGCGCATTTCTTCAATGCAATCTTTTCCTAATTAAAATGCAATTGTGCACTTGCACAGTTATATATTGTTTACTGCAAAGTTTTTATGCAAATGTGTTAACAGATGGTACGTGGCTGTGTCTTCCAGCAGCTGCAGGACCAAAGGATTCCTTCTGGCTAGTGGCTGAAGCCCAGAGCAAGCGTGGCTGAAGACACAGAGGTATCTCTGCCTCATGCTGATGGATGTGGCTGCTGTTGTCCTGGTTGCAAGTTCATCCAGAAGCAAGGCTGAGTGTGCATCCCAGACACACATGCACACACACACACACACAACCGACATGGTCAACTGCACAAAAACCCTACCAGGACTCACATAAAATGTGTAGGTAGACAAGTCCCCTTCCTCCTTACGACTTCTCAGGATCGAAGCTCCCTAGCAAAAGCCCACCTGTCCTCACTCTCCAGCTTGTCAAGCATGCACGCTCCTTGGGCAGCTTGCTTTAGTGGGACGTCCCCCTGCCCATGGCATGGAACTAGATGATCTTTAAGGTCCTTTCCAACCCTAACTATTCTATGATTCTATGATTCTATAGCTCTATATCTCCTGAGTATCACCATGGCACTTCTGTCTGCCTGATCTCCTGCCCACCAGTCAGCCCAGCTTGATTCCCTTTGGCACATAGATGCATGGGTTCACACATCTCTTCCATGGACACCCCACACTCGTGGGTCCTTCTGGCTTCCAGCATGGTCCCTGTCTGCCTGATACCCCTGCCAGGACTTCTACATACCTAAAAGTATCTTTATTTTAGGAATGCATTTGAATCCTACAGTCCTAAATCATTGAGACCAGTCTAGTTCTTACACCTAGAATACAGTTCCTCTCTTCAGTCTTCGGCCACCTACTAAAAATTATTTAAACTAGGCAAACAGGAAATTGTAAGCTGGGAAAATGCTTATGTACAAAAGGCAGTGTAATAATTGCTTCTTGAAAAATGAATTTTTACCATGGTCTAGCTGCTAATAGTGATGGACATGTTACTAACAAACAGCCATGATACTATTTGTTGTATACGGTACATGTGAAATTCTTACTAAAGAGTTTCCGGGCAGGTAGAAGAGACAGGATATCAAAACATTTCCTGGGAAGCTGCAGACATCCCTCCTTAGCAGCCCTCTTTGATTGCTGTCGCTTTAATTTCCCCTGAGGTTTTCTTGGAAGTTTTCAGAATTCTTACAAATATAACAAAGAATTAATTTACTACATAAATATTAAAGGACCATTTTCTTTCTGCTATACTAAGTGTTAAAACATCGAAAGTCAAGTTACTCCAGGTGAAACTAAAGCCTGATAAAGAATCAACTCCTTTTTCAAGCGACAACAAAAGGTGTTGACAGTGCCATAGCAGTCTTACAATAGTTTGTTCTACTGAAAATGGACTAGATCATTTGATTCAAAAAGACTATGCTGCTGCTAAATTAAATTTAGCACCACAATACTGCTAGAGATTTCTGGATTTAGTTTTGCTAAAATAAATCTGGCCAATCTTTTGGGAAATAAAAAATAAAAAATCAAGCAGACAAGTGGGTTTCACTCTAATAAAATTTAAAACGTGATATGCTGATGACTTTATGCTGGGTTAGTAGTTTCTGATCTCTTACTGAATTAGTGGGTTCATATGTTTAAAATGGTGTCAGCTATGAATGCATATTGAGTAATCTGAAATGATAAGTAGCACAATAGCTATATCCAAACTTGAAAGTTTTAAAACCACTAGTCACGTAGTTTTTCCTGCAACTTAGACTCACTCCGATGCAAATCCTAAATTTGCAGTGAAATCAGAAACTGATAAAATATTTGGAGGACAAATTTACCAATTTAATCAAGCGGAATCCTTCAGAAGTCCGATCATTTATTTTCTTGATCCAAATTTTACCTAATTTAATGCTTATATACCCATTCACACCCTCATCGAATGCTCAGTAAAACTGTCATTGATTTGATCTGTGCCTTTAGTCACGTTCTATAGAATGTCTACAATTTTGTCCTGCAGATGTGTTCCATTTCTACAGCTTACACCTGTGTATTCATTGAGCAGCTTTGAAGGAAAATTAAGAGAAATGTGGTCCCACCAAAAAACCCACTTTCTGCTCTATTTTCAGCTTGTGGTAAAGGGATGTCAGTAATGAAGTGATCAGCCATGAGTCTCCACGGCAGATGTGTCTGCACTATCTTATGTTAGGATTTTGAGTTCCTAGCTTTATTTTGCAAATTGTGCTGATAACTATAGAACTATAACAAGATAGAAGGCAGGCATTTTTCACAATGAGGGTGGTGAGGCACTGTCACAGGTTGCCCAGAGACGTGGTCGGTGCCCGGTCCCTGGCAACATTCAAGGACTGGTTGGATGGGGCTCTGAGCAATTTGATGTATAGAATCATAGAATAGTTTAGGTTGGAAGGGACCTTAAAGATCATCCAGTTCCAACCCCCTGCCATGGGCAGGGACACCTCCCACTGGCTCAGGCTGCCCAAGGCCCATCCAACCTGGCCTGGAACACCTCCAGGGATGGGGCAGCCACAGCTTCCCTGGGCAACCTGGGCCAGAGTCTCACTTCTCTCATGGTGAAGAAATTCCTCCTTATGTCCAGTCTAAATCTGCCCCTCTCCAGTGTGTACCCATTGCCCCTTGTCCCATCACTCCAAGTCTTTGCAAGCAGCCCCTCCCCAGCTTTCTTGTAGCCCCTTCAGGTATTGGAATGGACACAAAATCTGTGCCTCACAGGATCAGTCTTTATCATCATCCTTGATACCCCCATATCTCTTGATATTGTAGAAGACTGTTTATTAATCTCCAAATTCTACTTCTATCTTTGCTTTTAAGACTCAAGAAAGAAAAAAATACCATCTACAAAAGTTGTTAATTTCTAAACTCTTTAAGAGTAATGATGGACTTGGAGAGAATCTGACTTTAAGCAAGCCTTTTCCCAAATCTAGAAACTTCAGTTAATTTTAATGATGTCAACGTGTTGTCACCATGTTATTGGATGTAAAATTTGTTCCACTTCCAAAATGTACGAATATGGGTTTATAGTTTCAGTTTTATTAAGAAAAATGAGGTCAAAGTTTTGATGTTCCAAACACTCTGAGTTTCAACCCGTAATTTACAGTTTGTTTCCTTCCTTTTAAATGGAAGCAATCAAATTCTGAGCTAATTAGATATAAGAAAACCATAAACTACGCCTCAAGCTGGGGGGGGGGGAGGGAAATTACTTTGAAGTAAATGGAATTCAGAAATTTGAAGAAAAAAATACTAATGAAACTTCAAGTCACCTGCAAAGATGGCTTTGTTTTTTCGATGACGATATTTTCAGTATGCTTTTTAAGCCAGCATAATGCAGAAGCCGTGATTTAGCTGCAGTGAGACCTGCTTTTCTGTAACTGCATTATTTTCTCAACAAGCATGTGCAGCAGTTACAGCGAGTTGTCTCTTAAGATTTCCCATACTCAACATGGGGTTGCAAAAGCAGTGCATTGGTTGCAACTATAAAAATATAATAATTCATTGAATTGACATCATAAAGGTTGTTTCCTCGTTTTACTGTGGTCAACATTAATTAACAGATTCCTCAGTTTCTTGGAAGAGTCTAGAAAACAAGCAATTTATTCCTCTTTTGTATTCATTGATCGGTGCAGTGCTGCGATGCAGCAGGATCTTCTGTTTAAGATTAAATGATCCAATAGACATATTAGAAAGACAAAATATATTGTGCTTGTAAGAATCTGGACATGCTGTAGAGGCATGCGGTAAAACAGAAAATCTAGATACTATTTCTTGCTATTGTTTATAAGTAAGGATAAGAAAATTCTCAGCATTATTTTTTATCGTAGTACAGATAGCCTTTAATTCATTTCTTTACTCACAGAAAAAAAAAGTGGTTACACATAAACTTGGTAAAGCCAAAAAAATTAGGTGGTTTCACAGAATCACACAGAATCACAGAATCACAGAATCACAAGGTTGGAAAGGACCCATTGGATCATTGAGTCCAACCGTTCCTAACACTCCCTAAACCATGTCCCTAAGTACTTCATCCACCCGTTCCTTAAACGTTCCTTAAAAGTTTCATGATTAATCTAATCAAAATCTTAATTTTCAAGTAAAAAAGCTGAATAAATGCAACTTTTATTAGCCTCTTGGAATTAATGTTTCTAAAATTTAAGCTTACATGGCCAAAATAAAACATGTCATCTGTGAAAAGCAAAAGTTCTTTAAAACAACAGGGACGTGAATTATTATGATACGCTTCAAAAAACATCAACATAGTCTTCTGTTGTGCCTTCATTGGTACTCATTGTCACTGCACTGATGTCTCTTTTCTGCCTATTTTGACTTTTTTTTAACTTAATATATTGTTTTGCGTTACGTAACTATCTATGGGATTACATGGCTCATGTAATTTAATTTCAGAAGATGTATTTTTCATTGTTTTTCTCTTTTGGCTTCCGAGCTGCCAAGTTGAATCTAGTATTTCCATGGTCACCCAGTCAGGCAGCTGACAAAAGGCCATAGGACTTATTTGTGATTAGTCGGATAACACAAATCAGCTAGTTTATCTGCGAAGCTCTCAGGCATGCGATGGAAATTTGGTGAATGACTGTCTCCCTCTCAGCTCAACCTGTCATTTGCTTAGCTATTCAGAAGAAATGTCCTGTGTCACACCAATTCCCCCCTCAAACATTGTCTGTGCAATGTACTCAATAAGATACTGGGAGATTGAGCAGACTTAGTAATGTAGTTAATAATATACTAAGGTTGGATATGGACCAGGAAATACTTCTCCGATTTTGGCATTATTTTCTTTTTCAGCCTAATAAACCACATAAAAAGAGAGTTATGATTTTTTATGGAGTATTTATAAAGAAAAGGTGTCAAAAGTAGCAAAGATATCTACATCGCAAGTGATGTCTACAGCTGGGTGCGAAAATAAGCAAGTCAACGCGCAAGTGATGGAGTAATCTGAAAAAAAATATCTAACGGGGACAACATCAGATGTTAAATCGAGTTTTCTCCTGTGTAGCAGAGAAGAGTACAGAGATGCAACCATATTCTGGCCCACTATCTGAAGGCAATGGTTGATTTCCTTTTCCTTCCTTATTTTTCATAATTTGAAAGTTATATTCTTATTAGGTGTAGAATTCATTGTTAGATTCAACTTGCAAAGCTGATATGAAAATAAAGTACTACTTCAAAGAAGATTTTTACCATTTTTGCTAGCATCTTAATGATCTAAACTGTAACATATCAAGAAAATCTTGGATTGCTTTTACTGTCATCAAAATACATTTCAGAACCAGTCCTGAAAAATGACACAGAGCACAAAAAAAGGAGTAGAAGCTCAACTGTTTGAAAGAAGGAGGAACACAGCTAAAGCATTTTTCTCACATAACCACTGCTCCCACAGCATTTGATAGTACCTAGATTACAGAACGAAAAATCTCATTTCCAGGTACAGTAGCTCTTATGTGGCATATGTCCAGATTCCATTCTTAAATGAAGTTTTCCCATCAGACACAAAAGCCTCCATAGCCCTTTGATCTGAAACAAGGCTTACGTAGATACACAGTTAGTTATATAAATGAACTCAACTTTCCAGTAAAATTCACACCAGTTTGGTAGAACAGGAGACGTCCTACAGATACTGAGTTTCTGAACCACATTAAAAAAAAACATAAACATTCAAGTTCAAACCAAAGTTCAAACAGTATTACTGGAGGAATTCTAGTATTCATGTTGGAACAGACAAATTATCTACATCCACTTTCTCCAAAGCATTTGTCAAATTCTAAACTTCTATCAAATGCGCCCTTATTCATTCTTTAGCAGATTGTACGCTTTGCCTACTTTATTTAAATACTGTGATTAGCCCACCTCTCGAGCTTTTTCCAAATCTGCTATATTAATTTGAGAGGAGGAAACTACAGTTTATTTATTTATTTATCTATTTATTACTTTCCTAATAATTCCCTTCCTACAATTCCTTTCCTATAATTCCTCTCCTAATAATGACTAACATTTAATTGGCTGCCTGGTTGATGTCAAATGCAGAGACGGGTGCTTTGCTGAACAGCAAGGTCTCAGTCTTGCGTAGCAATGACAAGCCCAGAGCCTATAATTTTGAATGTAATTTGTTTTCTTCCCCTGGACATCATTTTACACTTAGTCATACCGAACTTCATTTATCAGCTTATTACCCAGTCATTAATTCTCAGAAGATTGTTCTTCAATTCTTCATAAGGTGCCTACATCCCTACTCACATTTAGATTTGGTATCATCTGCAAGCCACAACATGCTCACCAAGAACTGTGACTTTGTGAATAAATCAAGTAATTTATGAAGATACAGAGGACTTGAGGAAGAGATTCTGTGATTATGAGGACATTGAGAATTTATGTATAGACTAAAGATTTATGAAGATGTAGCAAAACACAGATCCCAGCAGAGATCATTATTTAAACTCTACGTTGTGAAAATTGACTGTTTATTGCTATCCCCTATTTTTTTATCTCCCATATGTCCTTGATGCCTCCAGAAGAAAGCAGATAGGTAGAGAGATTCTTCTAATACTGCAACAAGATCTTGTTCTTGTTTCAGGTCTGAGTCCACAGAGAAGTGGACACTTGAAACCACCACACCATGGGACAAATTTCAGTTTGAACTAACACTTTTTACACAGGATAACTGTAAGACTGTAACTGTTTGGAAATTCTTTTCATGTAGTACTGAAACTACTTATTTTTACCAAATAGTGCTCTGGACCAAATGATTCGTAGCTTTGGGCCTAATAAAAAATTCAAAATCTTCATAATTTCAGGTTTATTAATTCAAAAAAATCACTGAATGTGTTTTACTCCACTTTTTCAAAAAGCCAGAGGATAGTGTGGATTTGGAGCCATTCACTTTTCATTTAAAGGGAAAGCAAACAAACTCACACAGAATAGAAAATGGAGCTAGAAAGGAGGCATGGAATTTTGTTGGAGAGCAGAAGAGGAAGTAAGCAGAAAATTATTTATTGGAAAATGTCATCTGAGAGAAGAGGTAGGGAAGTGAAAGGAAAGCATAATAAAGGTTTACAAACTTGTAAAGACAATCTAGATTTCCAGACTAGGGGATATCAGTCCCTTTTTGCCACTGTGAGAATTAATTGATAAGTTCTGCTGCAGCTGGTTTGTATGTTTAATTATCTTGTAATATATATCTGTCTTGTATCAGGAGATAATATGCAAACGATCTCCAGGTATGGATGAATAACCTGAAAGGATAAACACTCTCTTAGAGTTGCAAGAATTTATTGATATACTTAATTGTCTTGTGAGACGGAGTTGTCTTAAGTCGAGAGATAACCTGAAGGGAGTCTCCAGACACGGTTGGATAACTTAAAAACTAAACATCCTTTGAGGACTTACATGGTTCTTTGTCTAAAACTAGTATATATACCTAACTGCTTTTGTAAGATGCAATGCCTTTTGTAGAAGGGCATCCAATTCAGTGCTGAATTGTAAAATATAAATATTATTGTCTTTGCTTCGAAGACTTTGTCCTTTTCAATATTTTACCAGTGAATAAGTGTTTCTCACACCGTGTCATTTTGGAGCTGGAAGAGTGTACTTGTGTCTGTATGTGTGTATATATATATATATGTCATTAACTTCAAGCTGATGGAGAAGTTGAACAAATAGAATGCCATGCTAACAGTATTATAATGCTTGCAATAAAGTTATACTGTCTGTTTGTTGAAATAACTTTCTCTCTTACCGTGACTTCTTACGTTCTTTAAAATTGCTATACTATAGTATAGAACTGGTTTGCACATGAATATTATTTATCTGGGGAAAATATGGTGTCAACACAATGAATTTAACTCTGTGATGTAATCATTCAGCCAGCAATAGAAGCACACAGCAGTCTCCCCAGGATTAATGTTGATTGCAGGATTTGATCCTCTGTGATGTTGCTGAAGATCCTTAACTCCAGCTCACCATCTGTTGTCCAGGAAAGACCTTAGGCCGTGGTCTCAAATTTAATTAAAATCCTCTTTTCAATAAAAAAGCTTAAAGGATGAGGATGGAAGCTATATTTCTATGGAATTAGAATTTAATTCTAACTGATAAATTGGTAAAACATGCCAGAAGTTTTGAGTTTCTGTTCCAGATCTGAAACCTTTCCCAGTGTTTTGAATTCTCATAACTTGTCCCAATTGGTATGAAATAGTTTTGAATTAGGAGGCTTCTTCCAAATTGTGCACCAGCTTCATGGTTTCTTAATGTAAGTTATGGGCTACTCTGCTATAGATTTTTACTTCTTCCATATGAGACCAAATAGATTCTTACTTTTAGATTCGTCTTAAACATCTCTGTTCATTTGCCAGTGTTCTATATTGTATGTTATTTATTTATTTAGGTTTTTTTCTATTACAACATCTAACAAGCTTATGCAATGTTATATTTGCACCAGAGCTTTTTTCTTTAATGATATACAAAAAATCTGCAGTAGTTTTTGCCTATGAAGAAGAAAGATTTAGAATGTATCTGGTTTTGTCTTCTGTCATGAAACCAACCGTAAAAAATACTTTTTCCTTTTATTCCCTTCCTTTTTCTTCGTGTGAGTACAATACGGATGATCTCAGAGTCACATCAAGGAAGATGCTTACTTAGATGTTACTGGTTTTGCATGGCGAACATATTTTTTCAGTGAGAATTTAACTTAGTAAAGATTTGAAAACTAATCTACAAAATGAATCTTTGGTAAGGATTTCTGGAAGAAAGTATATGGAATTTTAGAGTTTTTCTTTTAATTGGATTATTTGGTCTTTGTAATTTATGTTATTAGCAATTTTCATTCCCAGAGAATGTTTGGCACGCAAGTGTATCCAGCAAATTAGAAGCTTCAAAAGTTTGCTTTTGTGTTTCTCGATGTCTCAAAGTGATTTGAGATCCCAAACAATTCTCTTAATTTCTCTGTCAGTTCATCAAAATTAAACTATAAATCTTGGAATCATGTAAGTAGTGTTTAGAGCTGTAGGAATTTCATACATACTGGCTCTCTTAAAATCCATGACAAAATTTCTAGCATCATTGGCAGAGGTCACAGCCAAGACTTGTATTACCAATATAGGAATGAGGTGAGTATGTTGAACATTTGCTCTTCATGGGACGGTTCTCATTCAGTTTCTCTGGAGTAGCTCTACGTGATTGCTTATGCCTTTTTTTTCATCAAAGACCTGGAAGACAAGCTCTGAAAATGCAAAAAGTAATCAATTTCATTTATCGATGAGGGAAAAGATAAAAAAGTTCATTCTCTGTCTCCTTTGTTTGATGCCAAAGTTCAAGATGGTAGAGATCAAAAGAAAAACAACTGCATTTCAAACTATAATTTTCTGGAATGAGTTCCATCTTGTCACTACCAAGGACTGTATCCTTGTTTGTTCATCCACACAGGACAGCATAAGATGATATTTCATTATTTTTATGTCACTTCATTGATGACTCAGTTCTGAGTTGTAATTTTTCTGTAAGAATACATGTAATGATAGAAAAGTTTTTTCTGCAACTCTGAGCCCATAAACTGCCAATTTGCCATATATCAAAGTTCTGGAGTAAGGAAAGAGTTAGAGTAGTTGAGGAAGAAGCAACATGAGACAAATGAAAGCTGGGCAGGGGCTGTTTACAAAGGCTTGGAGTGATAGGAGGAGGGGCAATGGGTATAAACTGGAGAGAGGCAGATTTAGACCGGACATAAGGAAGAATTTCTTCACCGTGAGGTTGGTGAGACACTGGCCCAGGTTGCTCAGGGAAGTTGTGGCTGCCCCATCCCTGGAGGTGTTCAAGGCCAAGTTGGATGGGCCTTGGTATTCCAAACAATATTTCTATTTTTAACTTAATTCTATATCATACTTATCTTTTTCTTTTATTAAAATTTATGAGTTTCTGTTTTAAAATTTAAGATGGCTCCTTCTGACCTTGAGGAGAGTGCTCTAGAACGGGTCAGGACTTCAAACTTCTGTAAAATACAGACTGAATTCAGCACTGCTATTACACTTTTCTCTGCCAGCCATACGAAGCGGGAATCTTTTAAATTATATCTGCATAATGTTTACTCATGAACTTAAGATATGAAATTGTAAAACACAGAACAAACATGATTCGTGATTAGTATCAGAATCATGTACTAATTCTCCCGGGGACAGAATTGCAAAGGCATCTTTTCCCTGTAAATAATGAAAACAAAACCCCTTTATATTTGATAAACCAGAGGTTCCCAGATTCCAATTCTGTTCTGACCACAACTGAGAGAACATTCTTAATTCCCATGTTATTATATTCCAGTACCTGAAAGGGGCTACAAGAAAGCTGGAGAGGGGCTGTTCACAAAGGCTTGTGGGGATAGGATGAGGGGCAATGGGGATAGACTGGAGAGGGGCAGAGTTAGACTGGACATAAGGAAGAATTTCTTCGCCATGTGGTTGGTGAGGCCCTGGCCCAGGTTGCCCAGGGAAGCTGAGGCTGCCCCATCCCTGGAGGTGTTCCAGGCCAGGTTGGATGGGCCTTGGGCAGCCTGAGCCAGTGGGAGGTGTCCCTGCCCATGGCAGGGGGGTGGGACTGGATGGGCTTTAATGTCCCTTCCAACTCAAACGATTCTATGATTCTATGATTCTATGATTTTAATGGTGTTGTGTGTCAGAGGCATTTCCAGTGTTCCAAGCAGGAGCTACAGAAAATGTTTTCTTAGTCTGAAACCTTTCCTGTATCCTGTTTTTCTATACTTATTCCTGAGGAGGAGGGTTTCAAAAACAATTTCCTCTTCTTCATATTTAATGTGTACGTCAATGTCCTCAATCAGCAGCCCAGCCTCAGGCAAAGAAATTTGCTTGAAAAACTCTAACACATACACAAAAACTTAATTTTACCAGGCTAGACTCAGGATAAAAGGCTGGAATGGCTGAAGGACACGTGCAAGCACATTTTGCAGGTTTCGAGATTAGATTTTAATAAGAGTGGAATTCCTCATTGGATTTCTGCATTCCCTCTTTGCCTTCCGCGATTTCAGCCTGAAACTGATGCAAGTCTCCAGTTTTGTGATTTTGGTAGGATGAGGATCTGAGATAAAAAAAATGTATAAGGCATTTCTTTCATTCTCACATTAACTTTTCTACTTAAGGCCACCTAAAGAGGAGCTAAAAGTAGCTCTCAGGTACTATGAATATTGTTAAGAAATAAGAATACCAAAATTATCAGCAGCTACTTAGCACCAAGCGTGTCATATATGTCTGGATTCTCTCAGCAGCAGATTTCAAATCTTAAAAAGTTTACCTGGGTGAATTATTACCTTTGTATCACCTTGTTAGGAAACTCCACACAAAAAGTCAGTGGAGAATAATATTTTAAGTTTTTAGAATTTTACCATTATGCCGATTCTGGTGAACCTTCAGTTCAAGCCTTTCCTTACTGAAATACTGAACTTCATGATGATGCAGAATTTATTAGGATTTAATGTTTGTGGCAAGTGGAAAGCCTTTTTTTTTTGGTCAGATCTAAGTTTTCCAATCATATAGTAACACCTATACGCCTATTTTCAGAAAGAGAGTCTGCATTTTTCTTTCCTAATATGTTTTTATGTATCTAGGTAGTCATCTTAGTCTTAGAGTACGAAGGACTTCTTATAAAGAAAATACATATGAATGCTAGAGTGGCCATACTGGATCAGATCAAAGAATTATGCAACGTTAATCTATATTGTTTGACTAATCTGTTGGCCATCTACAATGGAGTGATCATCAGAGGACGAAGAAAGACATCATTTATCTGGACATCTGGAAGGCCTTAGACAAGTCCCACAAAACATCTTTGTCCCTAAATTGGAGAGATATGCATTCAACGGATGGACTGTTTAGTGGATAAGGAATTGGCTAGATGGCCACTTCCAAACAGCTGCAGTCAAGGACTCAGTGTCCAAATGGAGACCAATAATGATACTTTCTCCTCTTTGCATACACTCTTTGCCTGAAGCTGCAGTCATCATGTCATCAGGAACTGTATAGTAACAGGTTATTTTTAGCCTAATCACCTACTCCTGCAACATTCTTCAAAGCTCGCTAAGAGTAAAGTGTCTACATTATTACACATAATTTTGATTCTGACCTTCCATAGTGCAGCTGATTCAGTTGAAGAATGGGATCCTCATTTTGACACACAGCTTGGACCCAAAAGTCCCTGCCCATGGCAGAGGGGTTGGAACTAGACGATCTTTAAGGTCCCTTCCAACCCAAACTATTCTATGATTCTATGATAGTAATAAAAAGAACTGAGAACAGTAGTACCTTTTCCCCACACTTTCAGTGATGTAATTTTTCATAACATTATCTGTATTACACCCTCAGAAATTTCCTCATAAAATATTTATTTTCTCTTTGTTTTAATAGTTGCAAGTTTCTAAATCTTCTGGTTTAGCTGAACCATGCTTTGGTTTTTTTAAGCAACAAATGCAGCTCTGGGCAAAACGTTGCTATTGTGGTCGACACTGACAGCTGTGCCTTTCAATATATATATATTTTCAAATGGGAGCAAGGCAAGGAAAAATGATCCCTTCGCAAGGAGACGTGTGCATCAGCTACATTGTTCTGTGCTTCTTTCTATTTAACCTCAAACAGCATCTTATTTAGTCTTAGACAGGCACTCCGATTTTCCTAAACGGTAACTGGCTGGTTTTGCCTATTAAGTTCAATTTCTGTGCTCTCTGTTTCCCACTCCTTTGCCAAACTTACACGATTTGTTCTCTGTGTAAGACATCCCATTTTGTGCAGTGCAGTGCATTTTGTTCCGTAGCTAAAGATTCCTCTAACAGTGACATGTACGAACTGAAAAGATAACCTGCTGTGGAGTAGCTTGAAACACATCACCAAATACTTTGTGTCTATGTGGCTTTTTATCTCGTTCCATCTGCTTTGAGTTCCTTGATGGTCTATGACTTTTTCTCTATTTTCCTTCCCTCTTGGATGCTTTTTATGAATTCTTTCTCTCCATGTAGTGGAGGCTTTTTTAGGGTGTTCTGAATCTTACAGACCTGTATCTTTTAACTTGGATGTTTTCTTGTATGGCATTTCATGGCCAGTGTACATGGGAAAATGAATCTGGATTAATGTTCAAAATTAATTTAAATCATTTGGGGTTTAATTTATTGTGAATTTTCCACATTCAATAGTAATAATATATACTATATTCTTACCTCATCTAGTAAAAGATGTCCCTGCCCATTGCAGGAGGGTTGGTCCAGAGGATCTTTAAATATCAAGTTAAACCATTCTATAGTTCTATGTTTAATATTAAAGTTTACACATTAGAATGGAGAAATACTGTTTTCCCACAATGTAAGCAAAACTCCTGTTGTTTCCAGAAAGTTTATACCTTTCATTAAAGTTCTTTGGTTCTAAAGGGTGTAACTGCCGTGAGCAAATGCTGATACAGAAAATGAGGAAAATATGGGTTGATATGTTGGATGGATTAATGAGAAGCTCTACATGAACTGGCAATGTGCGCTCAGAGCCCAGAAGGCCAACCGTGTCCTGGGGTGCATCGAAACAGGCGTGGCCAGCAGGGTGAGGGAGGGGATTCTGACCCTCTATTCCTCTCTTGTGAGACCTCATCTGGAGTATCATGTCCAGTTCTGGAATCCTCAACGTAATGATATGGAGCTGTTGGAATGGGTCCAGAAGAGGGTAACAAAGATAATCAGAGGGCTGGAGCACCTCCCATACGAGGAAAGGCTGAGAGAGTTGGGGTTGTTCAGGCTGGAGAAGAGAAGGTTCTGAGAAGACCTTATAGCGACCTTCCAGTACCTGAAGGGGCTACAAGAGAGCTTGGGAGGGAGTGTTTACAAAGGCTTGTGGGGATAGGACAAGGAGGAATGGGAATAAACTGGAGAGGGGCAGATTTAGACTAGACAGAAGGAGGAATTTCTTCACCATGAGAGTGGTGAGGCCCTGGCCCAGGTTGCCCAGGGAAGCTGTGGCTGCCCCATCCCTGGAGGTGTTCAAGGCCAGGTTGGATGGGGCTTTGGCAGCCTCATCCAGTGGGAGGTGTCCCTGCCCATGGCAGCGGGGTTGGAACTGGATGATCTTTAAGGTCCCTTCCAACCCAAACTGTTCTATCATTCTATCATTCTATCATTCTATGAACTGACTTCCTTTCTCAGTTACCACGGCAATATTGTCTTCCTCTGGCAGAAACTTTCTCATGTTACAGCTGTATATTTGCTAAACTCCCCTTTAATAATAGAGCTATATTGAGCACACTGCAAGTTTTCTGTAGTATATATACATATATTCTAAAGAATATATTCGCAACTTAAGTACACCTGAATGTCTGGTTATTTGGAAAGGGATATCCCTAAGGATAGGGGTTCGGCAGCTCTGGATAAAGCATGCACTCAGAGCATTGATTTCAGAAGCATATGTTGTTTCCTAATAGTGTGAGCAATGCAAACTCTGTTTACTAAGAAAACAAATCTAGTAGCATACCAAAAAGCAGGAGAGTCTTCATCCTGCATTTGCTTGGCGCACTGTGTTCAGGTGTACAACACGAGTTGATTTGGGGCTTGATTCAAGGAACAAACAAATCTCTTGGATCTTGAGGCTTTTTAAAAATATGTTACTGTTCCAAGACAGTGAGGAATCCATCAATTTGCACTGATGTAGCTTGAAGCACCTGAATATTAGGGATGAACTCAGTATTGCTTTTATTCTTTCTTGATCTCTTGTTTGCTCAATAAATCTGTAGTCACAATCCTAGGCATTTTCTAACTCCAGGCACAACTGATTTAGCAATAGATGTCATCTTGTACCTGAGAAACCCTTAACATTCATTTAGGCCAAATTTTCCTGATTTCCCCTCTCCTACTTTCTCACACTCTTCTTTTTCTTTCCCTCCTTTTTAGATGCATTGTTCAGGCTAAGGATGACCTATTCTTATTAATTTGCAATGCCTGTAGCACATCCTGGGACATTCCACAAAGATCAAGTCATCGTAATGACGTTGTCATTGATAGGGTGTGTTTCAAACCTAATTCCAATCTCACTATAGCGCATGCTCTCACGCTTTTGTATCTGACCATGACAGCAGTCTTCTCTTTGTCTCAGTGATCCTGTTTTCACTTAATTTGAAGTATTTTCTTCTTTATTGAAGGATGTATTATTGCTTCTAAGTATTAAAGTGTTGAGGAACAGATATTTTTTTCCTATATGAGCTGTAGCAGCAATGATTTATTTTGCTTGACAACCAGAAATAAATTATCCTGGGTTTCGCTTTTAACCTGTAAGAAGTTGCAGGAATATACCTAAATGTCAAGCCATTTTGGTTAAATATGCATAGAGTCACCTAGAATCATTTCAGCACCTTAACATTCACACATAACATTACCCAGGGGGAATCTTTGGATTATACCTGATTTCTTGTCTTTAAAAGGAGGCGAGAAATTCTTCAGTGAAATGGTCTGTTGCTATTTAACACGTAAGCAAAAAATAACAGTTTCTTCTGGATTCATAATAATAAATAAAGCTATAAAATGTTAACTTCCTATTTAAAATTGAACTAAAACTGTTTTTATTGTATCTGCTTGATGTCATAGGTATAAGATAAAGGCAATGGAAGAAATATTCAGATTGAACTAATTCCAGCCACTGCATGTTTCTGTATTTCTGTCTCTGGGAGGAGCGAGTCATGTCTCCATGTAGGCATATGGACACCCGATCTCTGACAGATCTGAGGCCAAATGGTGACGAACTCTGAACCAACAGTAGCAATGTTAGGACTTGATGGTTTAGATAAATTGCCTGTGTTAAATATGTACTGTCCATCCCTCCTGTAGTTAAAAAGCATGATTCCCAGAATTCAAACTGGGCTCAGTTTTACCTACTGACTAAAGAAAAGCATCCAGATTCATCTTCAGAGGCGTGAACAATAATGGAAAAGAAATGCTATCAGTACGGGTCCAGAGGAGGCTACAAAGATGATCAGAGCGCTGGAGCACCTCCCATATGAGGACAGGCTGAGAGAGTTGGGCTTTTTCAGTCTGGAGAAGAGAAGGCTCAGAGGAGACCTTACAGTGACCTTCCAACACCTGAAGGGGCTACAAGAAAGCTGGGGAGGGGCTATTCCCAAAGGCTTGTGGGGATAGGACGAGGGGCAATGGGTATAAACTGGAGAGGGGCAGAGTTAGACAGGACATAAGGAGGAATTTCTTCACTCTGAGAGTGGCGAGGCCCTGGCCCAGGTTGCCCAGGGAAGCTGTGGCTGCCCCATCCCTGGAGGTGTTCAAGGCCAGGTTGGATGGGCCTTGGGCAGCCTGAGCCAGTGGGAGGTGTCCCTGCCCATGGCAGCGGGGTTGGAACGGGATGGGCTTTAATGTCCCTTCCAACCCAAACTATTCTATGATTCTATGATTCTAAATGCAAAGTCCCCAAGAACACGTTCTCCTTTGAATACTAAATAGGTGACTTATGCTCTCAGTTTTGGCAATGAATGCATTTGTTGAGGTTCTCACTGTGTATATACTTTAATTGCCAACACATAAATAAAGACTGTAGAATCTTAAAATTCACAGGTATCTTCAAATTATAGGCTGCAGTTTAGTTTTGAACGTCGTGCTCTGGGGGAATGATGTTACCAAGGATGTCTGATTAGTTTCAGAAACTTCAGAAAACAAAGGTGCTTATCTTAAAGCTCTTTTCCCATCAGACTTGCTAAGGTTGTGAATTGCACAGCCACACGGGATTTTTTCTTTCTTTACATGTGATTAGGATTGGAAGCAGTAAGACCTGGAAATACCAAAAGAAATACTAATGTTATAAGAAGTCTATCTGACTCCTGTGAGTCTCAAAAGAGCAGGAATACTTAAATAAGCATTGAGATGTGGCTTTTTTCTAGCTTCCAGTATATCTTTTCAGGTTCTTTTACAGAGAAAAGCTGAAAAATATTTTGCCATTTTAGGCACTCATTATTTAGTGTTGTGTTCTTAAAATATGTGAGAAGATACAACCATAAGGAATAGATATTGCACCTTGCTCAGTGCAATCCTCTTTCTAACAGCTAATACCTTTGGGATCCCAAATATCTGTGTAGATGTGGACTTCCACTCCTAATCGTCTTCAAACTCATCCAAAAAAACATCTAAGACAAAAGGTTCCAATTTTTCATCAGCTTTAATCTGTATTAATTGCAATCTTTATTTAGAATCTTCTTTTGATTATAATAAATAATGAATAGTAGGGGTGTCATCATATTGCATATTTTCTGGAAGCTGTCTGCCTTTCTCACTGAGAGCTTTCCCACCCTTTCTTTTCTATATCTTGCCTGGATTGCTAGGCAAGTTGAGAATATTCCTTCACAACAGTTCTGTGCCATGAAGAATGGTTTTTTGTTTGCTTGCAAGTTGACTTTGTCTCTTTGCCCACAGTGTGTTGGATGTGAAGGGGACAAAATTAATATTGTGGATTTATTTGAGTTGTGCTGTGAATGTCAAAAAATTCTGCTTGCAACTACACCTTTATGCCAACTTTTAGCTAAAGGACTGTAGTGAAAGTTAGGGATATACTCATCTTAGATAAAGCGTTGTACATTGGAGGAAACACTTGTGCTTCCTTTTGCCAAAATAATTCACCTATCTTTTTCCACCAGTTTATTTGCTTTGTCCCTTCGGCGCTTCTGTGGGGGATGAATAATTGCAAGCATTGCAAGTGAGCCTGAAGGACTTTCCTTTCTCTCTTTCATGGGGTTATATCCTAGTTATATTCTACAGGTTATATCCCACAGTCTCACTAACCTACAAAAGGCTGAAGACTCTGATGTTAAACATCACTCCTGGAAGAAATAAATCAGATCCAAACTATGTAGGATTGGGGAGAGAAAGCATGGGAATTTAATGAATTGATCCTCAACCTGTCAACATGACCTCAAACACATTTATCACGTGCTTCAAGATGCACAGTTTCAACAAGAAGATGCCTGAATTGCTAACTTTAAAGTCAGCTGAATTGGCTTCTTAGAGAGGAGACACCCTCATCTTTTAAACAGAGCAAATATCTCTCCAATAAGCACAGGGACTTTTCATACCTTTTAGTTTACCAATTTATGTTTCTTAGCTTATTCATTAGTGATTTTTTTGAGCAAAAATTTAAAGACTTTAGCTATTTTTCTCCATCAGTGTTATAAGAAATGAAAAGGATATGTTGAAGCACAAAAGCATGTCAAAATGCCTTCTGTAGCAAGTGGGGAAGTGAGGGTGGACATATCCAGTCTCACTAGAAATAAGCTTGTATTTATGAAAATATTCTTCCTGAATAATTCCCTTTGGTAGAATTTTGCAAGCCTTTTCTTTAGATGGCACAATTTCCTTGCAGCATCTGAACAACATTTGCTGTGGTGATTTCCCTCTATTCTCCAAAGCAGCAGTTCAATAGTGGGTTTTTTTCTACCAGCTGTGAGCAGAAGATAAACAGAAACCAAGAGGGAAGAAGGTCTTTCCCAGTGTGCAGCTGAATCACTAGGAGGAGAATAAAGCTTAGAAGAGTGTCTAGCAAAGGATGATTCGTTGCAATACCACAGCCCTTTGAATAGTCCAGGACATGCGATAAAGAAAAGAAACATGGGAGCCTAATTATCATTGTTACCCTCTAATTCTCAGCTTCTGAGGTGGGACTAATCAGCAGAGAGCTTTCACCTCCTCTTGTGCCTCCTTTGCACAGTGTGAGCAAAGCACAGCAGCTGTGGGAAGGAAACACCACTACAGAGCACTTCTGCTTGTTGACTTTTCACCTTTATCAAGTAACGCATTGAGTCCTAAATCAAAGCACCGGGACATCCCTCTCCTATGGATGAGCAGCTGCTACATATATTATAGTTTCCAATATGTAAGTAATTGCTGTGGAATGACTTAATCCACAGATAATTTAATTGGGCTGTAGTTTTCTGTTCCTTCTCCAGACTTCTCCTTCAGTAAGAGGACTCGCCTGATATTTGGACAGCAAATGATTACTCGTGTATAAATTCAAAATGGTGAGGAGGCACTAGAGTATGAGAGCTGTCTTTCCCGCTTCATATTTGAAACAAGAGTGACATCTAGTAGCCAATTCTGGCAAACACAGGTGTATTTTTCTGGTAATTCTATTTCCTGTCCTGTAATGAAATGCTGTAAAATAACTTATCTTTCACTTACAATGGAAAGCACCACTTATTTGCAGAGCTGAAGTACTTTACATACAAGAATTATTTAAACCTTGTAGCACTTTTGTCAGGAATTTTTAAAACCAATTCCATTTTACAGCTGGGTAAAGCGAGTAAGTATATGATGGCTTGTCCAAAGCCCCCTAAAACTTCTCTGAAATAATTAGGAACAGAACCAAATTTTTACAACTGAACTACGCTTTGCATAACTTACACCTCAAATTCTGAGGAATGAAATATTTTCTGCTGTCGCCAGTGCAGTGTGGTAAAGAACTACCTCCTGATCTCCCTAGATTTACAGTATATAGCTGAAAATTGCTAACATAGAAACCAATAAAGTATTACAGAAATCCATATGTAGGAAAACAGAACAGCAGTTTGTCAGCACTTGCCTTTTCAGTGGAATGAAAGGAGTGCAAGGAAAAGAGCTGAAAAAAGCTGTTTCCCTTTGGAAAAAAAAAAAGAACCAAGCCCACAAACCCTGGACTTAAAGCAGAGAATAAAGTCCATCCTAGTTTGAGCAACTGAAGATGCAAGTACTTGTGGCATACGCCAGTCAGAGCTAAATGGCTCACCAAAAGTTAGCAACTCACTGGCAGAGCCAGAATCTAACCCAGGTTTCCTCTAGAGTATTTGTGACCTCCAGCCCTACCATCTCTCTTTTTTTTTTTTCCTCATCTAAAGGGGAAATCTTGATTTTGAATAAGTCTCTTTCTTTGACAGGCCAAGAAATATTGAAATAGGCCTTGATCTCTTTCCAACTTTTAATTCTCTTTCCCAAATCTTTGAAAGACTATTGTAAGTTTTCTGACATTCTTAAAAGGTTGCGGGGGGAGCATTTTAAAACCAGTGCAGTTTGCTTACTGCTTCTCAGGCCTTGAAAAACATCATTTAGATAAGAAACAGAAGTCTCATCATACCTGCATTTAAATCATTTCCACTCACAGATCTGCATTGTCTTTTATTTTCTCACCCAAAGAACCCACACTCACACATTTATTAAACTATTCAGACTCACTGTCAGTATCTGGTGTAACATTCCATGAATGAAGTGTTAGGGTAGTAAAAATACCAAAGGTAGGGCTTTCATTTCATTCACTGCATGTAGGTTTGCCAGAAAAAACAATATTTTCTGTTGAGTAGCTTTTACTTTTGGGGTTCTTTTTACTGATTCCAATGGCAAAACAACAGGCAACATCTTCTGATACGCAATCCTAGAGACACTCCCCATTGCCTGTCTTTTTCAGTTCCAGCTTTATCTCAGACCTTCCCTACGCTGAACGTGTGAGATGGAGTGGAATGAGCCTCTCCCACAGCGAAGATGTTCACGTAGAGAAGGACATGCATATAAAATTCTTTTTATTATGATTCACTTGCTTCAGCAAACGAGTGGTACCTACTCATTAAACGCTTTTATAATCTAAAAATAATTTTCACAGCCAATCACAACAGCAGTGTGCGCTCGCAGCCCAGAAGGCCAAACATGTCCTGGGCTGCATCAAAACAAGCGTGGCCAGCAGGGCGAGGAGGGGATTCTGCCCCTCTGTTCCTCTCTTGGGAGACCTCATCAGGAGGGTTGTGTCTGGTTCTGGAATCCTCAACAGAAGAAGGAGATGGAGCTGTTGGAACGGGTCCAGAAGAGGACAGAGGTTGCCCAGGGAAGCTGTGGCTGCCCCATCCCTGGAGGTGTTCCAGGCCAGGTTGGATGGGCCTTGGGCAGCCTGAGCCAGTGGAAGGTTCCCTGCCCATGGCAGAGGGGTTGGAACTGGATAGGCTTTAGTGTCCTTTCCAACCGGCGCGGAACTCGAATGGTTTGAGGTCCCTTCGCAGCGAAACCATTCTGTGATTCTATACACTATACGCATCGCAGCGCGGACGCGGGAGGACTGCGGGTCATCGAGAGCGAGCCCGGAGCGGCGGCGCCGGCCATAGAGTACCAACGTAGAAGCCAGAGCGGCGCTGGCGGCGACCATAGAGTCAGCCCTACGGGACAGAGCGTCTCTCTCTCGCGCGCTCTCTCCGCGTCCCGCGGTGTCCGGTGCCGTCTTTCCCGAGCGGAGGGCGCGCACTGCGGGGATCCCGGCGAGCGGGAGCGGGTGAGTCCTGGGGATCTTCCCCGCCAGCGCCGTGCGACGAGGCTTTGGGACAGCGCAAGGGTTTGTAGCTCCGTGGCTGCGTTTATTCCTGTCGTGTTGGGTGTCACGGCTCCTGCTCTCCGTTCTCCGCTGAGGAACTGCAGGACGGGATGTCACCAGAGGGTGGGAGAAGTGGGGCTGTGAGAACCTCGTGAGGTTCAACAAGGCCAAGTACAAGGTCCTACTCCCGGGTCGGGGCCATCCGCAGTTTCGGTACACGATGGGGAATAATGTGACTGAGAGCAGCACTGCAGAGAAGGACTTGGGGTGCTGGTCGGTGAGAACCTCGATATGAGCCAGCAATGTGCGCTCGCAGCCCAGAAGGCCAACGTGTCCTGGGCTGCATCCAAAGCAGCATGGCCAGCAGGGCGACGGAGGGGATTCTGACCCTCTGTTCCTCTCTTGGGAGACCCCACCTAGAGGATTGTGTCCAGTTCTGGAATTCTCACTCTAGGAAGGAGATGGAGCTGTTGGAATGGGTCCAGAGGAGGATAACAAAGATAATGAGAGGGCTGGAGCACCTCCCATATGAGGAGAGGCTGAGAGAGTTGGGCTTCTTCAGTCTGGAGAAGAGAAGGCTCAGAGGAGATCTTATATCGATCTTCCAGTACCTGAAAAGGGCTACAAGAAAGCAGGGGAGGGACTGTTTACAAAGGCTTGTGGTGATAGGACAAGGGGGAACAGGTATAAACTGGAGAGGGGCTGGTTTAGACTGGACATGAGGAATTTCTTCATGATGAGGGTGGTGAGGCCCTGGCCCAGATTGCCCAGGGAAGCTGTGGCTGCCCCATCCCTGGAGGGGTTCGAGGCCAGGTTGGGTGGGACCTTGAGCAGCCTGATCCAGTGGGAGGTGTCCCTGCCCATGGCAGGAGGGGTGGAACTGGATGGGCTTTAAGATCCCTTCCAACACAAGCTGTTCTATGATTCTGTGGCTGTCTTGACACCGTCACGGTGCTTGGTTTAAGAGGAGGGAGCTGGGCTCTTCTCCCAAGTGATAGAGGACAAGACAAGGGGGAATGGCCTGAAGCTCCGCCAGGGGAGGTTAAGGCTGGATATCAGAAACATGCAGAGGAAGAGAGGGGGAGAATAATTTAGCTGACACCAGCATTAGGGTTTCGTATAATGGGTGTCTGATGTTTATTGTCTAAAGAAGCATAGCAGTGCTATCGGAGGGCTCCGGGGAAGAGCGTGCCAATGTCTCAGCCAGTGTCTCACTATTCCTTTGACATCCCATACCTTCACATCCACTTTGCAGCTCTGGGCAATGATGATGTATGTGATGCTGACTCCTGGTTCGGGCAGTTGCTTCCAGCTCCTTGATTTGTCCCTCTTTGGATGAGAGCTTGATGTGATCCTTGTCTTGGCCAGATCCTTGTTCTTGGCCAGGCTTCTGTGCCAGTGGTGTAGTCGTGTCGTTAACTGCGTCATCATTCATCACGCATGGGGGGGTTGTTTGTTTGGTTTTGTATTTCAACTCCGACTGTCACCCGTAACTTGACAAATGGCTTTGTTAGCATCGTAATGATATTCTGAGGTGGTGTTAAAAATTCATAACATAACGTTCATGTCTTTCTTTCCTCACAGCCCAAAGAGGCAATATGGAGAATGTCCTTGCTGCCGAAAATCTGGCAAAAGTCTCACAGAACAGCCCCGCTTTTTCAAAGCCTGGTATTCTTCTGTCCCATCACAAGGAATAACTGTGAGTGAGCTGGTACAGCACGGGGGGAGAAGGAGAATGAACTTCACCTGCTTTTCACTGGCTAAATGAAAAGGCCTCGGTCCGGCTTTTCTGGGATCATCTTCATGTGCTATTGCCTAACAAAGCTTCGTGTGGTTTCCCTTTAGCATTCCTCTGCACGTGTGTATGTGCGTGCTTATGGACGAGTTGATGTTGTGCCACGGTTGTTGTGTGAAAGCCCCGGTGAAGGCAACGGCCGCGTGGAACGTGTGCAGGCTGGCGGATGCGGTCCCTCAGAAAGCGGTTGGATCCCTGATGAGCCTGTAGAGGCACCTCAAGGCCCCGCAAAGGTGAAATGCTTGTGTTGAGTTTGCATGGAGATTGGTTATGGTGTAGCTAAGCAGGTTGCTTTCTCTCAGGATCTACAGCTGGAGCTGTTGTGGGGTCATCCTGTGGGTCTGAAGTTCTCCAGCACAGAGGTTGTGTGCTGGAACAGCTGATCTGCTTGCTAAGCCAGAGGGACCATCTCTAGGGGTGGAAATGTAATGCAGTGTCTGGTATCCTCCGCAAATGAGAGACAGTAGCACTAGGAGCCTCTGTAGTGTGAGGGTGTCTGCAACTGAGGTGGCTTATTTTGCTTCTATCTGCCTGGATTGGGCAGGACTTTTTCTTAATGCGAATGCGGAAGGCTCTGTATGCTCCTAAATCCCATAGAATGTGAGGTTTATGGATTCTCCAACTGCAGTAACTCCTGCTGCCTTTGTATTGTTGTGTTAAAGATGCCCTTTGCCTAAGAAAGGGGCACATTGGGGGTGGGTGGTGTAAACAGTGTTCCACACAGTGTGTCTCCTCAGAGCCATGCGAAAGGCAACTTCCACTTTCTCTTCTCTCGAGCGGGCGGAGGGTGGGCTACAACGCAGAGAAAACCAGGGCGAGGCAAGCAGCCAGCTAGTGTCAATGCCTGGTTAATAAGGAAGAGGCTCCACTGCTGAGACAGATGAGAATGTATGTCACAAATATCCTTCTGTTTGGGGCTGGCAGGGGTGCTAGAACTGTTTCTTTGGGAAGAATTTGCACGCGGCTATGCGAGCTCTCTCAGGGGAAGAGACCAAAACCCGATTTCCGATCCTGGTTTCGTGCAGGAGAAGAAAGAGCTCTAAGATCTGAAGGAAGGGCTCTGTTTGGAGATGGAGGCGTGAATGAAATAAGCTTGAGTTTCTTGTGCTTCCTACTCCATCCTCAGTGTCTGTGAGCCACTTTAAATGTGGCTGAAGTTGTGCCTCCGCTTCAACTTAGCGTGTGACGGCATCACATTTCGTGAAGACCGGATCAAACAACAGTATTAGGATGAAATGTACTTCCCAGCTGAACCTGTGAGAAAGGAAGCGTTGCTTTTCATGTGAGAAACAAAATCCTGGCTAATGAATGAAGCATGCATAGAGCAACCGTGTATGCAGGGTAGTGGTTAGCTGCAAGCTTTCTTGTCTTGAACACGCTTCTGCAAGGAGGACTGTCTTTAGGGCAAGGTGTAGAGTAGAGAGGGAAAGATGCAGCGCTGTGAGGGGAGAGGTGTGGAGCTGCGGAAGAGGGAGTTTCTGAAATCAGCTGTTGCTGCAGCAGGCAGTCTCCAGCTGATTTGCAAAGTGAAACTGCGCTGGGCTCAGCTGGAGAGGGCTGCGTGGAGCTGTACCAATTACCTGTAAATCACAAACATTCTGGACCTTGTAGTAAGTATTGGGCTTAGGTGGCTTTTAATGTAGATCAACCGCTAAACTGCTTGGAAAGCAACTGAGGGGACTGTGTTGGCCTAGTGTGGCTGGCAGAACTGAGCACGGACTGAGTGCTCTGCTGGGCTGGAGGACAAAACTTCCAGCTGGCAGCAGAACGAACTACAGTAGTTCAGCTAGCGACTTGCTGGAACGGACTGTCGGGATGCAGGCTGATGAGAAACCATTTTCTTTTTCAGATTTGGAAATACCTCAGCTTCTTTTTGTGACCAATCTCAGCAGCGTCGCCCTTTCTGGTTGACACCTTCCAATCTCCTGTGCTGTTGGAGACTGAAGCTGGAGCTGCTCAAAGGATCAGTCCTTTGAAGTGTTAATGTGAGTCGTGCCTGCGAACCTGAAAGTGCACGTGTGCTCTCAGCCCGGTTCACAGCAGCGCTGTTTGTAGAAACGTTTTGTGTGGTACGGTCCTGAAGAGTTGTTCCTCTCCGTGCACCCTTCTGTAACTCTTGCTAGAAGAGAAGAGTATGTTTTAGCAGTAACAGTGCCTGGGCTGCTTTTCTATGTTGAACATTCGCGTGATTGTGATTTAGAGCATCGTAGTGTAAGGAGTATCTTTGGTGAGATTCAGTTCAGTTTTATTTCCCTCTTTGATTATATACCTTTAAGAATAAATATGAAAAGAAATTGTATTCTCTCAGGACTTTGAAACTCAGTGCGCTGAAACTACTTTCCATCTTGCAAGTTCTCCCGTTCCTTGTGGTCTCCTTTCAGGGGGACACGTGAAAACTTTTGCTATTATTTGGAAGGAGATTCTCTTCTCAGCTTTCTTTGGGTGGGCTGTAGCGTGAGGCAGGGGGATTGGAAGGTCAGAGGAGGAAACATGGGCAAAGGAGGAACGCGCTTTTGTCTCAGGGCTAAGGGCCGCTTCCTCTCATTCTGCTGTTAACCTTCCTTTCTCTGTGTTCCCTCTTCCAGGTCCCTCTTCTCGGTGCTGCGTGGGAAGCGAATTCCCCTCCTTCAGCTGCCTGTGCCCAGCCTGGATGCGTGGTCTCACCTGGACCATCTCAAGGTTGCGTTGCTGTCACCTTCACTGTGTGACTGGGAAGAGTGTGTCTGTATCGGGGGACACTTTGGCCTCTTCTGCCCAGGCCCAGGGGAGCTGGAGGAACCCTGTGGAAACCAGCGTTGTCTGCATTAAAGCTTTTGATCGGTTGCCAAGTGCTGTATGTGTTTTACTTTTTCCGTGTTTAGAAGGAAGAAAGAACAAGGCAATCCCTTCAGGTATTTCAAAGGTCAAGTACTTCCCGTGGGGAGAGGTTTGTCAGGACAACTGCCTCTCAGCCTCCAGGGCGATTGTAGGGGGAAGGAGCCCTGAAATGTGGGGGTACCCCAAAATCTCCCGAGATCTTGCGTTCCCCCTCAGCCCCACCTCAACTCTTGTGAGAGAGTTTTGGGGTCCCCAGGGGCCTTGGTGGGCATTGGGGGTGGCTGAGGTGGGGGTTTGGGGGTCCCCAGGGAGTTTGGGGGAGGCTATAGGGAGGTGGGGCCGGGGTTTGGGGTTCCTGGGGGCTTGGCAAGGGGAATTGGGGAGCTGGGGGGGTACATTTTGGAGTGCCGTGGGGCTCAGAGGGGCCATTGGGAAGAGGCTAGGGTGCAGTGTTTGGGGTCTCCAGGAGCTTTGGGGGAGCTGGGGTTGGATTTTGGGGTCCGCTAGGGGTTTGGGGGAGATTTGGGGGTGCTCTGGGGAGATATGGCTGAGTTTTGGGGTTCCTATAGGCCGAGGAAGGCATTGGGGGTCTGGAGTGGGGGTTTTGAGGTCCCCTGGGGGGGAGATTTGGGGAGGAGTTTATGGGAGGATAGGGCTGAGTTTTGGGGTCCCCAGGGGCTTTGGAGGTGCTGAGGTGGAGCTTTTGGGATCTCCTGAGGGTTTGAGGGAGATTTGGGGGGTGGGGTGGGAGGGGTAGGGTGGGTTTTGGGGTCCCTGGGGGCTTTGGGGGAGCTGGGATGGCATTTTTAGGGTCCCCTGAGAGCTTGGGGGGGGCTGGATTTGGGGGCTTCTAGGGGCTTGGAAGGGAAAATTACCCCCCAGAATGCACCTAGGAGCCCCAAAGTTTTGGGGCACCCCCATTTTTGGGGTGCCCGACCCTCCCCTTTGTGGGGTGCCTCCTCTTCTCCAGCCCGACACTGCCCTGGGGGGGAGTTTTTGGGGGGGGGGCAGGCTGTGCATTCTGGGGGGTTCCTAGGGAGTAAGAACCCCCAGTTTTGGGGATGCCCCCATTTTTGGGGTGCCTCGACCCCCGTCCCCGCTTCAGCCAATGGGAGGGGCCGTCCCCGCTTCAGCCAATGAGAGGCGCGTCCGCGCGGGTCCATCGCCGGTTCGGGGCTGCGCGAGCTTTAACCGCAGCGCGGAGGTGAGGGCGGCAGCGCGGCTGAGGGGCTGCGGGGCAGGAACCGATCGGCGGGGCTGGGGGCGGCGTGGAGGGGCGAGAGAGCCGCGGGGAAAGGGGAGAGGAGGGCAGGGAGGGGAGAGGGGAGAAAGGGCTGCGAGAGAGGGAGCGCAGAGGGAAGGGGAGAGGAGGAGAGCGAGAGGGGGAAAAGGGGCAGAGAGGGAGGGGCTGAGAGAGAGGAGAAGGGGTAGAAGGGAGAGCTGAGGGTGAAGGGAGGGGAAAGGAGCTGAGGAGAGGGAGGAAAGGGAGACGGAGAGGAGAGAGAGGGAGAAGCGTGTGGGAGAGGGGGGGGGGGAGAGAGGGATAGAAGGGGAGGGAGAGAGAAAGAGGGCAGAGGGAGGGCTCCGGAGATGGGGGGAGAGGCAGAGGCAGAGCAGAGGAGGCCTCAGTGCCGAGGGTGCTGCGGATCAGCCCCGGGGCCGTGGTGGCCGGGCTGCAGCCCCGCTCCCGGTGCTGCCCCCACTGACGCCCTCGCCTGCAGCCCACGTGCAGTTTCTGCTCGAGGCGACCCTTCCGCTGTTGGAGCCGTACGCGGCATTTCTCGAGGCGATTCCCAAGGCGATTCCCAAGGCGATTCCCGAGGCGATTCCCAAAGCGATTCCCAAAGCGATTCCTGAGGCGATTCCTGAGGCGATCCCTGCAGCGATCCCCGCGGCGCTGCCGCAGCCGCTCCCGGCGATCCCCGAGGCCGAGCAGAGCTCAGCCCCGGGCTCAGCCCCATCATCCGCACGGGCAGCGGCTCCCACAGCTCCAGCGGGATGTGGTGCGGCACAGCCGGTGAGCGGTGGCAGAGGGGGTGCGGGGGGCCGAGGGGCACAGACCTCTGCAGTTGCTGTCTGTTGGCAGCCCCGAACTCGTGCGTTAGACAGGGGGCAGAGGTCCGAGCGAGGTGGGCTTTGGACGGCACGAGCTCTGTGAGTGCCGCTTGTCTGCGAGGGGGGATGTGGCAAAGCGCTGGCTTTGCTGTCTCAGGAAGGCTCTGGGCTGGGCTGTTCCTTAGCTGTAAGACAATATCAATGTGTGTGAACGCAGCTATACGAGGATCCAAAATGCAGAGGACCCAAAGGATCGTTGGGCCTGATCGCTACATTCCCAGCCGGAGAGCTCTGGACATGGATGTGGCCAAGTTCCAGAAGGACACTGCTGTGGTGTCACCTACCGTGAAGGTGAGTGTGTTGCTGAGTTCCGTTGAGTGCACTGGTCCCTCCCAAACCCCTTCCTGGCCTTTCCCAGAGAAGCAAACTGGAAGTTGTCTCGCATGAGTGTGTGAGGCTGACAGCCCCGAGCAGCACTGCCTCCAGCTCTGCCCTTTGGGAGCCGCGGATGAGCTTGGAGCTGTAGGGTCTGGGAAGGGAATGGGAGCCTGAGTGAAGCTGTTCTGTAGGGACATTGCCCTGGGCCCAGGGAAGAGCCTCTGCTGCTTCCTTTGCTCCATTTGAAAGCCTCATCAGCCCCGGATACGCAGCTCCAAAGCTGTGAACCTGTGCCCAGTGCCGCTGCGGCGGGAGCTGTTCCAGGACAATGTCTGTGTGGGGAGCTGCTCTGGAATGTGTCTGCTGGGTTCTGAAATCTCTTTAGGAAGCATTTGGTTCCTTGTGGTTGTGGCTTTCTCCACTGGCCATGAGACACTGACCTGGCCACTCCTCTGTGCGAAAATGTGAGCAGGACAGTGTGCTGGAGTCTGAGGAAAAAGCATTTGGAGCTGTGTCGCAGTTTAGCCCCAGCCTGGCTGATATCGGCAGCTAAAACCATGCAGTTGTAGTCCCAAATCCCTTCCCACCCCCCAGGGAAAGGGGGAAAGGGAAATGAGAGGAAAGAGACTTGTGAGTTGGAAACTAAAACTGCAGCTTTAGTGAAATGATAGTAGTAATGGTTATTAAACTAATTAGGAAGAAATAATATATGTATAAATATCGGAGATCGCACCCCCTCCCCATCCCTCGATGGGAACGTCACCACAGATTCTTGGTTCACAAGGGATAAGTGTGAGCCTTGTTGTTTTTGCGTACCAATGTCCTGTGGGATCCCCTGTAGCAAGGGACACTGTCTCAAAACCATGCAGTAGCTTTCAGAGAATGAAGTTACTGAGAGCAGCTGAGTCAGGCCCCAAACTGGCTCTATTTGAGCTCCAAGCCCTTGGAGCTGGCTGGGTGCCACTGACACCCACCCCACGGCTGGGCACCTCCTGATCCGAGGAGAGGGCGGCTGAGGTGTGTGCTCTGCCAGCTGCAGTTTGAAGTGGAGCGCGGGCTTTGTGTTTCCGATGCATCTCACTGAGGGCAGATTGTCTCTGTAGGAGCGCCAGAGACCCTGGGCAGCGAGTCTGAATGCCTTTGATCTGGAAAAGATCCTGGAAGAGGTTCTCCGCCTCAGTGGAAAGGCTCAGACCACTGCAGCAGGTGAGGGACAGGGTCTGGGTGAGTTGGCTCAGCTGGAGACCCCGGGGCAGGGGAACAGCAGCTCCACATGTGCAGGGATCAGTTGGCTTCTTGGAGCTGCTGTGCACGCCGAGGTCTCCCGAATCCTTAGGTTTCCAGTGGCTGAGGGGCTGCGTGACAGCTCCAGTGAACTGATTTACAAAAGCTGCCAAGTGCTTTCTGGAACTGCAGGTGGCAAACCTTCCCGATGGCCGCACAAGCTTCCAACTCCCTGCTGTTCTCTTTGTACCTTAACCATCTCTAAACGTAACGGGACACGGAAAACCACGGGCCTGTCAGTTAAACTTGTTCCTTTGAGTTCCAGATCCGGAGCTGCCCCTGGCTCAGCAGTTCACCCTGCCAGTGCCGTTAACGCCCTGCGCTCTTCTGAGCGTGGCTCTGCTCTCAGGGCTGCATTTTCCCTGGGAGGGATTTCTCCTTGGGTGAGCAGGGCGTAGCTGGGAGGAAACAGGAACTCAGGTTAACCAAAGTGTTTCTCTGCACGCAGGCTATCAGTACAACCTCAAAGCGCTCTACGGGCACGAGGTGATGCCTGGGTTCGGCAGGAGAAAGGGCAGATACATTTCTTCTGCACCAGACCGAGTCCTGAGTGCCCCAGACATCCGCGATGACTATTGTAAGTGGGCTGCGTTGTCGAGTGCTGGGCATTGAGATCGCTGTGTAGTGCAGTGCAGTTCCTAGGACAGTGTGGTCTGAGGAATTGGAGCTCTGCCTGGGCTGTTTCAGTCTCTTATGCCCTTGGGCTGGCACGGACCACTTTTAGGGTGAAGCCTTCTAGGAACAGTGGTCGAAAGTGCTGTGCAGGTGACTTGGATTGGGGCTATGGGACCCGCAGCTGGGCATGGTGACACCCAGAAGGCTGCCCCTTCCCTGCCTGTGTGTCCATGTGTGTGGGCACACGCACACCTGGTGGTGGTGATGGAAGGTGCAGCATCAGCACTGGTGAAGGGCAGGGCTCTCCAGGGCGGCACAGTGTGACCTGCATTGCATTGCTCTTCCAAACTGTAGACCTGACTCTCCTTGACTGGAGCACTCAAAACCTCCTGGCGCTGGCTCTGGACACCACTGTCTACCTGTGGCACCACATCTCTAGGGAGACTGTCAACCTCATGGAGATAGAGCGCGTAGCTGATTATGTTTCCTCTGTGTCCTGGGGTAACGGAGGAGACTGCCTTGCTGTTGGTGTGAGCAACGGTGAGGTGCAGGTGAGTGCGGGAGGAGAACTGGAGCTGTTTGGGGATTGCTGGAGCTGTGGGGCCTTGGGACAAAGGCTTGGCCGGCACAAGAAAGATGCAACACGCTCTGACTTGCCTGGTGTGGGCTGGAGATGTCCACAGCCAGTGAAGAGCTGCAGCAGCGAGGCAGAGCTTGGGCTTGGGGTTTCTGAGCCCTCGACTTCTCCTCTGTTCTGTGGACATGAGATACAAATTGATCCCTGCTCCCAGGGTGACCAGGCTGAATGCCAGAGCCTGCACCGTGAGATAGCAAAGCAACGGGGCTGGCATTTCCTCCTACTCTGGAGACCTTCTTGCTCTGCTTCTCTAGCTGTGGGACGTCGAGCATCAGAAATGTCTCCGCACTCTGACCAGCCACGTGTCCCGTGTGGGGTGTCTCAGCTGGAACAGCTACATCCTGTCCAGGTAAAGCAGTGGGTGGGGGTGGGAAGGGCGGTGTGGAGCTGGTGCAGATTCTTCTCCTGGATCTGCTTCACTCAGCCCAGCAGGCCAGCGCTGCTGGTAGCACTGGTGTGAAACCCAGCAGCAGGTCCAGCAGTCCCGCCCCAGCGCCAGGAGGGCTTTTCACGCCAACATGTGCAGCCTGACCCTGAGCACCTTCTCTCTGCAGCGGGTCACACAGTGGCCAAATCCACCACCACGACATCCGAGTTGCTCAACATCACGTGGCCACACTCGCTGGTCATAAGCAGGAGGTGTGTGGACTGAAGTGGTCTCTGGATGGCCGCTACCTTGCCAGTGGCGGTGATGACCACCTGGTGAACATCTGGCCAAGCATCCAGGGGGCCGTGGAGGATTTGCTCCAGTCCAGACCTTCCGTCAGCACCAGGGTGCTGTCAAGGTGAGCGCGGGGCAGCTGTGGGCACGCGTTTGCATGCGGGGCAGATGTGCAGCACTGCCTGCGCACAGGTTGCTTCTGGCACGCCTTAGGATGAACCCTGTTCTCGCAGGCTTTGGCGTGGTGTCCGTGGAAGTCCAGCATTCTGGCCACTGGAGGTGGAGCCACTGACAAAAGCATCCGCTTCTGGAATGTGTGTTCTGGCACCTGCCTCGGCAATGTTGATGCCCATTCCCAGGTGAGACATGGATGTCAGCTTGGATGTAAACACCTTCTGGTGGGACACCTGAGCAGAGTTGCTGGCTCCTGAGGTGCAGGGGCAGGGACAAGGACGGGCCTATGCTTCTCTCTGGGTGCTGAGCATCAGCACAAGCAGCTTGTCTTTCCTGTATTCCTGCCTCCTCCCAGGTCTCTTCCATCCTATGGTCAACCAACTACAAGGAGCTCATTTCAGGCCATGGCTCTGAAGAGAATCAGCTGGTGATCTGGAAGTATCCAGCCATGTCCAAGGTCACCGAGCTGCAAGGTAGGCTGCGCCCCTTGCCTGGGGAAGGGAGGGCTGCTGGAGGCTGAAGGCAGCTGTGATCCTTGGGTTGAACAGAGGGGTGGCCCAACCTGGAGCCCCACTGATGCCGGATGGTGAGCAGAGGCGTGTGCTGCTCGAGGGGGGCCCTCCTGGGGGCTGCTGAAGGAGTGCTGTTGCTCCAAATGCACGCCTGGAGGGTGAATTCCTGCTGCTGCAGCACAGGGTGGGGACAGCTCTGCAAGCTGGTGGGGTTCCTGGGGCACAGTGGAGTAAATGTGAGTGTGGTGGCAGAACCAGAGGGACCAGAGCGTGTGCTGAATGGCCCATCCCTGAGCGCACACCTCCTCCTCAGGTCACACAGGAAGAATCTTGAGCATGGCTCTGAGCCCTGATGGTGAAACAGTGGCCTCGGCTGCTGCTGATGAAACGCTGCGACTCTGGCGCTGTTTTCAGATGGATCCAATCAGGAAGAAGGAGAAAGAGAAGGCAAACAGAGTCAAAAGCAGCGTCCTTCACCAGACCATACGATAAGGGCATGGGGCTGTTGGGGGGAGTGGGGAAACCTGGTTTACCCTTCCTTATTTTAAATGTTATTAAATGTTAATTCACGTTTTAAAATTAACAAAGTGCTTTCATTTGTCTTTTTTTTGGAGTTTACTGGAAGAGAAGGCCATGGCTGACAGAATCAAGCCCAGTGTGGATGCCGTGGACGAGTCCCGCAGTGTCACACCAGAATGGTCTCCAAGCCTCGGTCCTCTGCCTTTCTGCCCACCGAAGAGCTCGCAGCGCCCTGCACCCTACGTGCCAGTCACACAGACAGCCCTGGGATCACAGCTGGGATGTCAGCGACTCAGGAGCGATCACAAGGAAGCGTCTGCAGAACCACCAAGCCCAGAGCCGTGTGGGAGCTGAGAGACCTTCTAGGAATGGCTGATGGTGTCACCTGGGGATACCGCATGATGGACTTGTGGTAAAGCTTCTCTAGAGGGCCCTTAAAGACTGGGGAAGCGCTGCTTCTGCAGGGACTTGAGGAGAGCGTTTGAAGCCATTAAGGTGGCCGTTCTGTCTGCCGCAGCTCTGGGAGTGCCCAATCTAACAAAACCTTTAGAGCTGTTTGTGCAGGAAAGACAGCATCAAGCTTTGGGGGTCTTAGCCCAGAGAGCAGGAGATGGGAAAAGACCGGTGGGGTCCTTTTCTAGGCAGGTGGTTAGTGTGAGTCAGGGGTGGCCCGGGCCTGCGGGCAGTGGCGGCACCAGTGCTCCTGATTCAAGGAGCTCCAAACAGCTAAGGTAGGAAATGCAGCTGCCTTTCTAGGGGTAAAGGGAACAGCGGAATCATCAAATGGTGACGGCCTTCAGAAGGTAAATCTACGGACAGACTCTAAATATGCTTCAAGGGCGGTCCATGCCCATGGGGCAGTATGGAAGGAAAGAGGACTGTTAACTGCACAAGGATCCCCCATCAAGAACCAAGAAGAAGTCCTGCAGTTGTGGAAAGACATCCAGAACAGAGAGAAGTGGCACTAATGCAATGCAAGGCACCTCAGGTGGGAAACTCCCCGATGAAGGTACGTAATGGACTGGCCGAGCGAGCAGCTCGAGGGCAGCAGGAAAAGGTATCTTGGTATTAATCCCTTTCATAGACAGAGATATGAATATCCGTTGTGGGGACATGTGAATCTGTTTGAACAATAATCCTGTCCCTCTCAAGCACCCTCCCCTGGGAGTCGCTCGCAGAGGAAATGCCCCTGGTGATCCCTGACAGAGATTTCTCTGAACTGCCCAGACGGGGCAGATCCCGGGACCTGTTGGGACCAGGAGACACATTGTCAGGCTGGCCAGAGGCATTGCCCTGCAGCACCCGTAAAGCAAGAGAGGTGACTAAAACCTCCTTGAAGGGAATTATACCACGGTTTGGAATTCCCATAGGTCTGTTCTCAGCTAGAAGTCCTCACTTTATAGCAGAGATTGTACAAGATTTGAGCCAAGTCCTAGAGAGAAAATGGGCCCTGCACACCCCCTGGGTCCCCCACTAGTGGGAAGGTGGAAAAGATGAATCAAACTCTGCAGGGACAAAAGGGTAAAATTTGTCAGGAGATATCTTCGCAACGGCCCCACGCTCTTGCATGGGCTTTGCTAAGAACAAGGCTACAGCCAAGAGCTGAGGCTAAGACCAGTCCATATGCATTAATGTTTGGGAGGCCTTATCATCAAATGACCGTTTTTCCTCAAGACATAGTGCTAAAAGGAGAAACAGAGCTAAAATCTTCTCTGCTGTCATTGAGTAAAACAGTGAATGACCTGGGGCGCTGTGTAACATGTCCTGAGCCTCTCGCTTTAGATTCTCCAGGACACCGTTCCAGCCCAGAGGCTACATCCACCACAAGACGTGGAGAGCGGAACTTCCAGAAAGCTGGAAGAGACCCTTTCAGGTGCTGATAGCAAACACACACCATCCTTCAGGTTGAAGAAATGAAAAGGTGGATACATTACACGCAAGTCAAGTCGACGCCGAGTTGGGAGTGGAGAACTGTCCTTGAGCCCAGGAATCCTCTCCAGAGGAAACTGCAGAGAAGAACCGGAGACTGACATTTGAAAACCAAGGAGGTGGGTTTTTGCCTGCATCTGCATTTGGTGTGTGGATGGACGTGACTTTCAGGGATTGTTGCCACAATGGGGTAAAGGCCAGAATGTGAGGGAACGTTTAGCCAGAGAGGTGGTAAGTCTGTCCTCCTTCTGCATGGGGTCAGGAAATTGGGTAGAAGTGTTCAGTTCTTGTATGACAGGAGTTCCCACTCCCCTCGGCTCCCTTGCATACTCGACTCTTCTGGAGGTGAGGCCGCACCTTGAATCTTTTGTTCAGTTTTGGGCCCCTCACTAGAAGAAGGACATTGAGGCACTGGAGTGCATCCAGAGAAGGGCAACAAAGTCCTTGAGGGGCTGGAGACCAGGTCTTACAAGAGGCAGCTGAGGGCCCTGGGGCTGTTTAGCCTGGATAAAGGGAGGCTGTGGGGAGACCGCATTGCTGTGGTAAAACCAAACGTTTCTGTCATTAGGTCAGTGTGCAAATTAAATGGCGTAGGACATGGACTTTTGAGCTGGAGGAGAAGAACCGGGTAAAAGATGCCTTTGTTTCCAGCTGTCGAGGTGTGGGGTAGATGAGAGTGCGTTTGATTTGTAAGAGGTTTGTAAAGCAGCATTCCTTTACACAGATGCCTAAAGCTTCCTTGAGCACCGGGCAACTGATGTTGCTTCAAGGGATGTCGGAAGCTTCTCTGTAGGGACTGAAAATCCTTGTGCTCCTGTTGTGGTTTACCTTAGCGAGTGAGACATTAACTCCTGGGATTTACACTCATTTCTCTCCACAGAGGGAGAAGTGGCTGTGGCAGAGATGCTCTGTGCCGACCAGAGAGGGAGCTTCTTGAAGGAATCAGCTGGTGGCAGTGATCAGCCAGTGACAGGTTGTTTAACTGATGAACAGATATTTGAACAGCTCTTTTTTTTTTTCTGCTCAACACTCGCTGAGTAATAATGTTCTGTTGGGTCTTCCAGGACCGAGTGCTGTAATTGGCTTCAAGCTTGCAGTCTTCTCCATCGAGAGATCAAAGGCACTCCTGTCCCCTCTCTGGATTGAGAAGACCTGGGAAACCTCTTTGGATCAGAGGTAGGACCGAGAAATTTCTTGGCATCAGAGGTGTCTGTAGACGGCACATGCTGTTCTGGGTTGAAGCAGTCTGAATGAAGATCCGCTTCCAAGCTTGTCCTGAAGGAAGCAGCTACGGTTCAGTGTGAGGGAAGGTTTAGCACGAGGACCTGCAAGCACTCATAGCACAGCCAGAACTATGAGGAGTTATGGCTGCAAACTGGCTAAAAATCCCAGTGCTGCTTGGGAAGGCAGGTCTCAGGCAGAGGCAGAGCTTCAGTGGAGCTCAGAGATTGTACCCCACTGGTAAAACTGGTACCCCACCAGTTCCCCATGGTGAGTGACAGCTTTTCCTTCACCCCTTGGGGTGGCTGTAGCTGGGTTGTTGGTGGTTGCCTGGCACAGGAGATCAGCACTGCCTGACACTGCCTGTGACCATTGGATGTGGTTCATAGATGGTTGGCCTGGCATTGGCCAAATTTCGTATGAGACAGGCTAAATGCAGATGATGAGGAAACAGATTTAGATTTATTGTCTTCAAAAATTTGTTTGTGTCAATTCTGACCTCAGCTGCCAAGAAAAGGGATGGGATGAGAAGCACTGGTGATGGATGCATCCAAAGCAGTGGGACTGGCGAGGGAGGAGAGTCCGGCCCTCTGCTCCGCTCTGGTAAGACCCCACCTGGAGCCCTGTGTTCGGCTCTGGAATCCCCAACGTACAAATCACACAGACCTGTTAGAGTGAGTCTGGATGAGAGCTATGAAAAGTCATAGAGAATTCACACCCAGACTGGAGTGGTGCTCCTGGCTTCCTGGAGGTCCATGGTGTATCATTCCTTTACACAGATGCCTAGAGCTTCCTTGAACACCGGGCAACTGTAGTTGTTTCAAGGGATGTCGGAAGCTTCTCTGTAGGGATTGAAATCTTGTGCTTCTGTTGTGGTTTACCCTAATGAGTGGGAAAAAATCCTGGAATTTACCCTCATTTCACCCCACAGAGGGAGCAGTGCCTGTGGCAGAGATGTTCTGTGCGTCCAAAGCAGTGGGACTGGCGAGGGAGGAGATTCCGGCCTTCTGCTCCGCTTTGGTGAGACCCCACCTGGAGCCCTGTGTTCGGCTCTGGAATCCCCAACATACGAATCACACAGACCTGTTAGAGCGAGTCCGGATGAGAGCTATGAAAAATCATAGAGAATTCACATCCAGACTGGAGTGGTGCTTATGGCTTCCTGGAGGTCCATGGTGTATCATTCCTTTACACAGATGCCTAAACCTTCCTTGAACACCGGGCAACTGAAGTTGTTTCAAGGGATGTCGGAGGCTTCTCTGTAGGGATTGAAAATCCTTGTGCTTCTGTTGTGGTTTACCTTAGTGAGTGGAAAAATGTCTTGGGATTTACCCTCATTTCTCCCCACAGAGGGAGCAGTGGCTGTGGCAGAGATGTTCTGTGCGTCCAAAGCAGTGGGACTGGCGAGGGAGGAGATTTCGGCCCTCTACTCCGCTTTGGTGAGACCCCACCTGGAGCCCTGTGTTCGACTCTGGAATCCCACAGACTGGAATGGTGCTTATGGCTTCCTGGAGGTCCATGGTGTATCGTTTTTTTACACAGATGCCTAAAGCTTCCTTGAACACCGGGCAACTGAAGTTGTTTCAAGAAACAGAAGTCTCATCATACCTGCATTTAAATCATTTCCACTCACAGATCTGCATTGTCTTTTATTTTCTCACCCAAAGAACCCACACTCACACATTTAATAAACTATTCAGACTGTCAGTATCTGGTGTAACATTCCATGAGTGAAGTCTTAGGGTAGTAAAAATACCAAAGGTAGGGGTTTCATTTCATTCACTGCATGTAGGTTTGCCAGAAAAAAGAATATTTTCTGTTGAGTAGCTTTTACTTTTGGGGTTGTTTTTTACTGATTCCAATGGCAAAACAACGGGCAACATCTTCTGATACGCAATCCTAGAGACACTCCCCATTGCCTGTCTTTTTCAGTTCCAGCTTTATCTCAGACCTTCCCTACGCTGAACGTGTGAGATGGAGTGGAATGAGCCTTTCCCACAGCGAAGATGTTCCCGTGGAGCAGAGACATGCATATAAAATTCTTTTTATTATGATTCACTTGCTTCAGCAAACGAGTGGTACCTACTCATTAAATGCTTTTATAATCTAAAAATAATTTTCACAGCCAATCACAACAGCAGTGTGCGCTCGCAGCCCAGAAGGCCAAACGTGTCCTGGGCTGCATCAAAACAAGCGTGGCCAGCAGGGCGAGGAGGGGATTCTGCCCCTCTGTTCCTCTCTTGGGAGACCTCATCAGGAGGGTTGTGTCTGGTTCTGGAATCCTCAACAGAAGAAGGAGATGGAGCTGTTGGAACGGGTCCAGAAGAGGACAGAGGTTGCCCAAGGAAGTTGTGGCTGCCCCATCGCTGGAGGTGTTCCAGGCCAGGTTGGATGGGCCTTGGGCAGCCTGAGCCAGTGGGAGGTGTCCCTGCCCATGGCAGAGGGGTTGGAACTGGATAGGCTTTAGTGTCCTTTCCAACCGGCGCGGAACTCGATTGGTTTGAGGTCCCTTCGCAGCGAAACCATTCTGTGATTCTATAAACCATACGCAACGCAGCCCGGACGCGGGAGGACTGCGGGTCATCGAGAGCGAGCCCGGAGCGGCGGCGCCGGCCATAGAGTACCAACGTAGAAGCCAGAGCGGCGCTGGCGGCGACCATAGAGTCAGCCCTCCGGGACAGAGCGTCTCTCTCGCGCGCGCTTTCTCCGCGTCCCGCGGTGTCCGGTGGTGTCTTTCCCGAGCGGAGGGCGCGCACTGCGGGGATCCCGGCGAGCGGGAGCGGGTGAGTCCTGGGGATCCTCCCCGCCAGCGCCGTGCGACGAGGCTTTGGGACAGCGCAAGGGTTTGTAGCTCCGTGGCTGCGTTTATTCCTGTCCTGTTGGCTGTCACGGCTCCTGCTGTCCGTTCTCCGCTGAGGAACTGCAGGACGGGATGTCACCAGAGGGACCACGACGGGTAGGAGAAGTGGGGCTGTGAGAACCTCGTGAGGTTCAACAAGGCCAAGTACAAGGTCCTACTCCCGGGTCGGGGCCATCCGCAGTTTCGGTACACGATGGGAATAATGTGACTGAGAGCAGCACTGCAGAGAAGGACTTGGGGTGCTGGTGGATGAGAACCTCGATATGAGCCGGCAGTGTGCGCTCGCAGCCCAGAAGGCCAACGTGTCCTGGGCTGCATCCAAAGCAGCATGGCCAGCAGGGCGACGGAGGGGATTCTGACCCTCTGTTCCTCTCTTGGGAGACCCCACCTAGAGGATTGTGTCCAGTTCTGGAATTCTCACTCTAGGAAGGAGATGGAGCTGTTGGAATGGGTCCAGAGGAGGATAACAAAGATAATCAGAGGGCTGGAGCACCCCCCCCTATGAGGACAGGCTGAGAGAGTTGGGCTTTTTCAGTCTGGAGAAGAGAAGGCTCAGAGGAGATCTTATATCGATCTTCCAGTACCTGAAAAGGGCTACAAGAAAGAAGGGGAGGGACTGTTTACAAAGGCTTGTGGTGATAGGATGAGGGGGAACAGGTATAAACTGGAGAGGGGCTGGTTTAGACTGGACATGAGGAATTTCTTCATGATGAGGGTGGTGAGGCCCTGGCCCAGATTGCCCAGGGAAGCTGTGGCTGCCCCATCTCTGGAGGGGTTCGAGGCCAGGTTGGGTGGGACCCTGAGCAGCCTGATCCAGTGGGAGGTGTCCCTGCCCATGGCAGGAGGGGTGGAACTGGATGGGCTATAAGATCCCTTCCAACACAAGCTGTTCTATGATTCTGTGGCTGTCTTGACACCGTCACGGTGCTTGGTTTGAGAGGAGGGAGCTGGGCTCTTCTCCCAAGTGACAGAGGACAAGACAAGGGGGAATGGCCTGAAGCTCCACCAGAGGAGGTTCAGGCTGGATATCAGAAACATGCAGAGGAAGAGAGGGGGAGAATAATTTAGCTGACACCAGCATTAGGGTTTGGTCTAATGGGTGTCTGATGTTTATTGTCTAAAGAAGCATAGCAGTGCCATCGGAGGGCTCCGGGGAAGAGCATGCCAATGTCTCAGCCGGCATCTCACTATTCCTTTGACATCCCATACCTTCACATCCACTTTGCAGCTCTGGGCAATGATGATGTATGTGATGCTGACTCCTGGTTCGGGCAGTTGCTTCCAGCTCCTTGATTTGTCCCTCTTTGGATGAGAGCTTGATGTGATCCTTGTCTTGGCCAGATCCTTGTTCTTGGCCAGGCTTCTGTGCCAGTGGTGTAGTCGTGTCGTTAACTGCGTCATCATTCATCACGCATGGGGGGGTTGTTTGTTTGGTTTTGTATTTCAACTCCGACTGTCACCCGTAACTTGACAAATGGCTTTGTTAGCATCGTAATGATATTCTGAGGTGGTGTTAAAAATTCATAACATAACGTTCATGTCTTTCTTTCCTCACAGCCCAAAGAGGCAATATGGAGAATGTCCTTGCTGCCGAAAATCTGGCAAAAGTCTCACAGAACAGCCCCGCTTTTTCAAAGCCTGGTATTCTTCTGTCCCATCACAAGGAATAACTGTGAGTGAGCTGGTACAGCACGGGGGGAGAAGGAGAATGAACTTCACCTGCTTTTCACTGGCTAAATGAAAAGGCCTCGGTCCGGCTTTTCTGGGATCATCTTCATGTGCTATTGCCTAACAAAGCTTCGTGTGGTTTCCCTTTAGCATTCCTCTGCACGTGTGTATGTGCGTGCTTATGGACGAGTTGATGTTGTGCCACGGTTGTTGTGTGAAAGCCCCGGTGAAGGCAACGGCCGCGTGGAACGTGTGCAGGCTGGCGGATGCGGTCCCTCAGAAAGCGGTTGGATCCCTGATGAGCCTGTAGAGGCACCTCAAGGCCCCGCAAAGGTGAAATGCTTGTGTTGAGTTTGCATGGAGATTGGTTATGGTGTAGCTAAGCAGGTTGCTTTCTCTCAGGATCTACAGCTGGAGCTGTTGTGGGGTCATCCTGTGGGTCTGAAGTTCTCCAGCACAGAGGTTGTGTGCTGGAACAGCTGATCTGCTTGCTAAGCCAGAGGGACCATCTCTAGGGGTGGAAATGTAATGCAGTGTCTGGTATCCTCCGCAAATGAGAGACAGTAGCACTAGGAGCCTCTGTAGTGTGAGGGTGTCTGCAACTGAGGTGGCTTATTTTGCTTCTATCTGCCTGGATTGGGCAGGACTTTTTCTTAATGCGAATGCGGAAGGCTCTGTATGCTCCTAAATCCCATAGAATGTGAGGTTTATGGATTCTCCAACTGCAGTAACTCCTGCTGCCTTTGTATTGTTGTGTTAAAGATGCCCTTTGCCTAAGAAAGGGGCACATTGGGGGTGGGTGGTGTAAACAGTGTTCCACACAGTGTGTCTCCTCAGAGCCATGCGAAAGGCAACTTCCACTTTCTCTTCTCTCGAGCGGGCGGAGGGTGGGCTACAACGCAGAGAAAACCAGGGCGAGGCAAGCAGCCAGCTAGTGTCAATGCCTGGTTAATAAGGAAGAGGCTCCACTGCTGAGACAGATGAGAATGTATGTCACAAATATCCTTCTGTTTGGGGCTGGCAGGGGTGCTAGAACTGTTTCTTTGGGAAGAATTTGCACGCGGCTATGCGAGCTCTCTCAGGGGAAGAGACCAAAACCCGATTTCCGATCCTGGTTTCGTGCAGGAGAAGAAGGAGCTCTAAGATCTGAAGGAAGGGCTCTGTTTGGAGATGGAGGCGTGAATGAAATAAGCTTGAGTTTCTTGTGCTTCCTACTCCATCCTCAGTGTCTGTGAGCCACTTTAAATGTGGCTGAAGTTGTGCCTCCGCTTCAACTTAGCGTGTGACGGCATCACATTTCGTGAAGACCGGATCAAACAACAGTATTAGGATGAAATGTACTTCCCAGCTGAACCTGTGAGAAGGGAAGCGTTGCTTTTCATGTGAGAAACAAAATCCTGGCTAATGAATGAAGCATGCATAGAGCAACCGTGTATGCAGGGTAGTGGTTAGCTGCAAGCTTTCTTGTCTTGAACACGCTTCTGCAAGGAGGACTGTCTTTAGGGCAAGGTGTAGAGTAGAGAGGGAAAGATGCAGCCCTGTCAGGGGAGAGGTGTGGAGCTGCGGAAGAGGGAGTTTCTGAAATCAGCTGTTGCTGCAGCAGGCAGTCTCCAGCTGATTTGCAAAGTGAAACTGCGCTGGGCTCAGCTGGAGAGGGCTGCGTGGAGCTGTACCAATTACCTGTAAATCACAAACATTCCGGACCTTGTAGTAAGTATTGGGCTTAGGTGGCTTTTAATGTAGATCAACCGCTAAACTGCTTGGAAAGCAACTGAGGGGACTGTGTTGGCCTAGTGTGGCTGGCAGAACTGAGCACGGACTGAGTGCTCTGCTGGGCTGGAGGACAAAACTTCCAGCTGGCAGCAGAACGAACTACAGTAGTTCAGCTAGCGACTTGCTGGAACGGACTGTCGGGATGCAGGCTGATGAGAAACCATTTTCTTTTTCAGATTTGGAAATACCTCAGCTTCTTTTTGTGACCAATCTCAGCAGCGTCGCCCTTTCTGGTTGACACCTTCCAATCTCCTGTGCTGTTGGAGACTGAAGCTGGAGCTGCTCAAAGGATCAGTCCTTTGAAGTGTTAATGTGAGTCGTGCCTGCGAACCTGAAAGTGCACGTGTGCTCTCAGCCCGGTTCACAGCAGCGCTGTTTGTAGAAACGTTTTGTGTGGTACGGTCCTGAAGAGTTGTTCCTCTCCGTGCACCCTTCTGTAACTCTTGCTAGAAGAGAAGAGTATGTTTTAGCAGTAACAGTGCCTGGGCTGCTTTTCTATGTTGAACATTCGCGTGATTGTGATTTAGAGCATCGTAGTGTAAGGAGTATCTTTGGTGAGATTCAGTTCAGTTTTATTTCCCTCTTTGATTATATACCTTTAAGAATAAATATGAAAAGAAATTGTATTCTCTCAGGACTTTGAAACTCAGTGCGCTGAAACCACTTTCCATCTTGCAAGTTCTCCCGTTCCTTGTGGTCTCCTTTCAGGGGGACACGTGAAAACTTTTGCTATTATTTGGAAGGAGATTCTCTTCTCAGCTTTCTTTGGGTGGGCTGTAGCGTGAGGCAGGGGGATTGGAAGGTCAGAGGAGGAAACATGGGCAAAGGAGGAACGCGCTTTTGTCTCAGGGCTAAGGGCCGCTTCCTCTCATTCTGCTGTTAACCTTCCTTTCTCTGTGTTCCCTCTTCCAGGTCCCTCTTCTCGGTGCTGCGTGGGAAGCGAATTCCCCTCCTTCAGCTGCCGGTGCCCAGCCTGGATGCGTGGTCTCACCTGGACCATCTCAAGGTTGCGTTGCTGTCACCTTCACTGTGTGACTGGGAAGAGTGTGTCTGTATCGGGGGACACTTTGGCCTCTTCTGCCCAGGCCCAGGGAAGCTGGAGGAACCCTGTGGAAACCAGCGTTGTCTGCATTAAAGCTTTTGATCGGTTGCCAAGTGCTGTATGTGTTTTACTTTTTCCGTGTTTAGAAGGAAGAAAGAACAAGGCAATCCCTTCAGGTATTTCAAAGGTCAAGTACTTCCCGTGGGGAGAGGTTTGTCAGGACAACTGCCCCTCAGCCTCCAGGGCGATTGTAGGGGGAAGGAGCCCTGAAATGTGGGGGTACCCCAAAATCTCCCGAGATCTTGCGTTCCCCCTCAGCCCCACCTCAACTCTTGTGAGAGAGTTTTGGGGTCCCCAGGGGCCTTGGTGGGCATTGGGGGTGGCTGAGGTGGGGGTTTGGGGGTCCCCAGGGAGTTTGGGGGAGGCTATAGGGAGGTGGGGCCGGGGTTTGGGGTTCCTGGGGGCTTGGCAAGGGGAATTGGGGAGCTGGGGGGGTACATTTTGGAGTGCCGTGGGGCTCAGAGGGGCCATTGGGAAGAGGCTAGGGTGCAGTGTTTGGGGTCTCCAGGAGCTTTGGGGGAGCTGGGGTTGGATTTTGGGGTCGGCTAGGGGTTTGGGGGAGATTTGGGGGTGCTCTGGGGAGATATGGCTGAGTTTTGGGGTTCCTATAGGCCGAGGAAGGCATTGGGGGTCTGGAGTGGGGGTTTTGAGGTCCCCTGGGGGGGAGATTTGGGGAGGAGTTTATGGGAGGATAGGGCTGAGTTTTGGGGTCCCCAGGGGCTTTGGAGGTGCTGAGGTGGAGCTTTTGGGATCTCCTGAGGGTTTGAGGGAGATTTGGGGGGTGGGGTGGGAGGGGTAGGGTGGGTTTTGGGGTTCCTGGGGGCTTTGGGGGAGCTGGGATGGCATTTTTAGGGTCCCCTGAGAGCTTGGGGGGGGCTGGATTTGGGGGCTTCTAGGGGCTTGGAAGGGAAAATTACCCCCCAGAATGCACCTAGGAGCCCCAAAGTTTTGGGGCACCCCCATTTTTGGGGTGCCCGACCCTCCCCTTTGTGGGGTGCCTCCTCTTCTCCAGCCCGACACTGCCCTGGGGGGGAGTTTTTGGGGGGGGGCAGGCTGTGCATTCTGGGGGGTTCCTAGGGAGTAAGAACCCCCAGTTTTGGGGATGCCCCCATTTTTGGGGTGCCTCGACCCCCGTCCCCGCTTCAGCCAATGGGAGGGGCCGTCCCCGCTTCAGCCAATGAGAGGCGCGTCCGCGCGGGTCCATCGCCGGTTCGGGGCTGCGCGAGCTTTAACCGCAGCGCGGAGGTGAGGGCGGCAGCGCGGCTGAGGGGCTGCGGGGCAGGAACCGATCGGCGGGGCTGGGGGCGGCGTGGAGGGGCGAGAGAGCCGCGGGGAAAGGGGAGAGGAGGGCAGGGAGGGGAGAGGGGAGAAAGGGCTGCGAGAGAGGGAGCGCAGAGGGAAGGGGAGAGGAGGAGAGCGAGAGGGGGAAAAGGGGCAGAGAGGGAGGGGCTGAGAGAGAGGAGAAGGGGTAGAAGGGAGAGCTGAGGGTGAAGGGAGGGGAAAGGAGCTGAGGAGAGGGAGGAAAGGGAGACGGAGAGGGGAGAGAGGGAGAAGCGTGTGGGAGAGAGGGGGGGGGAGAGAGGAATGGAAGGGGAGGGAGAGAGAAAGAGGGCAGAGGGAGGGCTCCGGAGATGGGGGGAGAGGCAGAGGCAGAGCAGAGGAGGCCTCAGTGCCGAGGGTGCTGCGGATCAGCCCCGGGGCCGTGGTGGCCAGGCTGCAGCCCCGCTCCCGGTGCTGCCCCCACTGACGCCCTCGCCTGCAGCCCACGTGCAGTTTCTGCTCGAGGCGACCCTTCCGCTGTTGGAGCCGTACGCGGCATTTCTCGAGGCGATTCCCAAAGCGATTCCCGAGGCGATTCCCAAAGCGATTCCCGAGGCGATTCCCGAGGCAATCCCTGCAGCGATCCCCGCGGCGCTGCCGCAGCCGCTCCCGGCGATCCCCGAGGCCAAGCAGAGCTCAGCCCCGGGCTCAGCCCCATCATCCGCACGGGCAGCGGCTCCCACAGCTCCAGCGGGATGTGGTGCGGCACAGCCGGTGAGCGGTGGCAGAGGGGGTGCGGGGGGCCGAGGGGCACAGACCTCTGCAGTTGCTGTCTGTTGGCAGCCCCGAAATCGCGCGTTAGACGGGGGGCAGAGGTCCGAGCGAGGTGGGCTTTGGACGGCACGAGCTCTGTGAGTGCCGCTTGTCTACGAGGGGGGATGTGGCAAAGCACTGGCTTTGCTGTCTCAGGAAGGCTCTGGGCTGGGCTGTTCCTTAGCTGTAAGACAATATCAATGTGTGTGAACGCAGGTATACGAGGATCTAAAATGCAGAGGACCCAAAGGATCGTTGGGCCTGATCGCTACATTCCCAGCCGGAGAGCTCTGGACATGGATGTGGCCAAGTTCCAGAAGGACACTGCTGTGGTGTCACCTACCGTGAAGGTGAGTGTGTTGCTGAGTTCCGTTGAGTGCACTGGTCCCTCCCAAACCCCTTCCTGGCCTTTCCCAGAGAAGCAAACTGGAAGTTGTCTCGCATGAGTGTGTGAGGCTGACAGCCCCGAGCAGCACTGCCTCCAGCTCTGCCCTTTAGGAGCCGCGGATGCTGTAGGAGCTGTAGGGCCTGGGAGGGGAATGGGAGCCTGAGTGAAGCTGTTCTGTAGGGACATTGCCCTGGGCCCAGGGAAGAGCCTCTGCTGCTTCCTTTGCTCCATTTGAAAGCCTCATCAGCCCCGGATACGCAGCTCCAAAGCTGTGAACCTGTGCCCAGTGCCGCTGCGGCGGGAGCTGTTCCAGGACAATGTCTGTGTGGGGAGCTGCTCTGGAATGTGTCTGCTGGGTTCTGAAATCTCTTTAGGAAGCATTTGGTTCCTTGTGGTTGTGGCTTTCTCCACTGGCCATGAGACACTGACCTGGCCACTCGTCTGTGCGAAAATGTGAGCAGGACAGTGTGCTGGAGTCTGAGGAAAAACCATTTGGAGCTGTGTCGCAGTTTAGCCCCAGCCTGGCTGATATTGGCAGCTAAAACCATGCAGTTGTAGTCCCAAATCCCTCCCCACCCCCCAGGGAAAGGGGGAAAGGGAAATGAGAGGAAAGAGACTTGTGAGTTGGAAACTAAAACTGCAGCTTTAGTGAAATGATAGTAGTAATGGTTATTAAACTAATTAGGAAGAAATAATATATGTACAAATATCGGAGATCGCACCCCCTCCCCATCCCTCGATGGGAACGTCACCACAGATTCTTGGTTCACAAGGGATAAGTGTGAGCCTTGTTGTTTTTGCGTACCAATGTCCTGTGGGATCCCCTGTAGCAAGGGACACTGTCTCAAAACCATGCAGTAGCTTTCAGAGAATGAAGTTACTGAGAGCAGCTGAGTCAGGCCCCAAACTGGCTCTATTTGAGCTCCAAGCCCTTGGAGCTGGCTGGGTGCCACTGACACCCACCCCACGGCTGGGCACCTCCTGATCCGAGGAGAGGGCGGCTGAGGTGTGTGCTCTGCCAGCTGCAGTTTGAAGTGGAGGGCGGGCTTTGTGTTTCCGATGCATCTCGCTGAGGGCAGATTGTCTCTGTAGGAGCGCCAGAGACCCTGGGCAGCGAGTCTGAATGCCTTTGATCTGGAAAAGATCCTGGAAGAGGTTCTCCGCCTCAGTGGAAAGGCTCAGACCACTGCAGCAGGTGAGGGACAGGGTCTGGGTGAGTTGGCTCAGCTGGAGACCCCGGGGCAGGGGAACAGCAGCTCCACATGTGCAGGGATCAGTTGGCTTCTTGGAGCTGCTGTGCACGCCGAGGTCTCCCGAATCCTTAGGTTTCCAGTGGCTGAGGGGCTGCGTGACAGCTCCAGTGAACTGATTTACAAAAGCTGCCAAGTGCTTTCTGGAACTGCAGGTGGCAAACCTTCCCGATGGCTGCACGAGCTTCCAACTCCCTGCTGTTCTCTCTGTACCTTAACCATCTCTAAACGTAACGGGACACGGAAAACCACGGGCCTGTCAGTTAAACTTGTTCCTTTGAGTTCCAGATCCGGAGCTGCCCCTGGCTCAGCAGTTCACCCCGCCAGTGCCGTTAACGCCCTGCGCTCTTCTGAGCGTGGCTCTGCTCTCAGGGCTGCATTTTCCCTGGGAGGGATTTCTCCTTGGGTGAGCAGGGCGTAGCTGGGAGGAAACAGGAACTCAGGTTAACCAAAGTGTTTCTCTGCACGCAGGCTATCAGTACAACCTCAAAGCGCTCTACGGGCATGAGGTGATGCCTGGGTTCGGCAGGAGAAAGGGCAGATACATTTCTTCTGCACCAGACCGAGTCCTGAGTGCCCCAGACATCCACGATGACTATTGTAAGTGGGCTGCGTTGTCGAGTGCTGGGCATTGAGATCGCTGTGTAGTGCAGTGCAGTTCCTAGGACAGTGTGGTTTGAGGAACTGGAGCTCTGCCTGGGCTGTTTCAGTCTCTTATGCCCTTGGGCTGGCACGGACCACTTTTAGGGTGAAGCCTTCTAGGAACAGTGGTCGAAAGTGCTGTGCAGGTGACTTGGATTGGGGCTATGGGACCCGCAGCTGGGCATGGTGACACCCAGAAGGCTGCCCCTTCCCTGCCTGTGTGTCCATGTGTGTGGGCACACTCACACCTGGTGGTGGTGGTGGAAGGTGCAGCATCAGCACTGGTGAAGGGCAGGGCTCTCCAGGGCGGCACAGTGTGACCTGCATTGCATTGCTCTTCCAAACTGTAGACCTGACTCTCCTTGACTGGAGCACTCAAAACCTCCTGGCGCTGGCTCTGGACACCACTGTCTACCTGTGGCACCACATCTCTAGGGAGACCGTCAACCTCATGGAGATAGAGCACGTAGCTGATTATGTTTCCTCTGTGTCCTGGGGTAACGGAGGAGACTGCCTTGCTGTTGGTGTGAGCAACGGTGAGGTGCAGGTGAGTGCGGGAGGAGAACTGGAGCTGTTTGGGGATTGCTGGAGCTGTGGGGCCTTGGGACAAAGGCTTGGCCGGCACAAGAAAGATGCAACACGCTCTGACTTGCCTGGTGTGGGCTGGAGATGTCCACAGCCAGTGAAGAGCTGCAGCAGCGAGGCAGAGCTTGGGCTTGGGGTTTCTGAGCCCTCGACTTCTCCTCTGTTCTGTGGGCATGAGATACAAATTGATCCCTGCTCCCAGGGTGACCAGGCTGAATGCCAGAGCCTGCGCCGTGAGGTAGCAAAGCAACAGGGCTGGCATTTCCTCCTACTCTGGAGACCTTCTTGCTCTGCTTCTCTAGCTGTGGGACGTCGAGCATCAGAAATGTCTCCGCACTCTGACCAGCCACGTGTCCCGTGTGGGGTGTCTCAGCTGGAACAGCTACATCCTGTCCAGGTAAAGCAGTGGGTGGGGGTGGGAAGGGCGGTGTGGAGCTGGTGCAGATTCTTCTCCTGGATCTGCTTCACTCGGCCCAGCAGGCCAGCGCTGCTGGTAGCACTGGTGTGAAACCCAGCAGCAGGTCCAGCAGTCCCGCCCCAGCGCCAGGAGGGCTTTTCACGCCAACATGTGCAGCCTGACCCCGAGCACCTTCTCTCTGCAGCGGGTCACACAGTGGCCAAATCCACCACCACGACATCCGAGTTGCTCAACATCACGTGGCCACACTCGCTGGTCATAAGCAGGAGGTGTGTGGACTGAAGTGGTCTCTGGATGGCCGCTACCTTGCCAGTGGCGGTGATGACCACCTGGTGAACATCTGGCCAAGCAGCCAGGGGGGCCGTGCAGGATTTGCTCCAGTCCAGACCTTCCGTCAGCACCAGGGTGCTGTCAAGGTGAGCGCGGGGCAGCTGTGGGCACGCGTTTGCATGCGGGGCAGATGTGCAGCACTGCCTGCGCACAGGTTGCTTCTGGCACACCTTAGGATGAACCCTCTTCTCGCAGGCTTTGGCGTGGTGTCCGTGGAAGTCCAGCATTCTGGCCACTGGAGGTGGAGCCACTGACAAAAGCATCCGCTTCTGGAATGTGTGTTCTGGCACCTGCCTCGGCAATGTTGATGCCCATTCCCAGGTGAGACATGGATGTCAGCTTGGATGTAAACACCTTCTGGTGGGACACCTGAGCAGAGTTGCTGGCTCCTGAGGTGCAGGGGCAGGGACAAGGACGGGCCTATGCTTCTCTCTGGGTGCTGAGCATCAGCACAAGCAGCTTGTCTTCCCTGTATTCCTGCCTCCTCCCAGGTCTCTTCCATCCTATGGTCAACCAACTACAAGGAGCTCATTTCAGGCCATGGCTCTGAAGAGAATCAGCTGGTGATCTGGAAGTATCCAGCCATGTCCAAGGTCACCGAGCTGCAAGGTAGGCTGCGCCCCTTGCCTGGGGAAGGGAGGGCTGCTGGAGGCTGAAGGCAGCTGTGATCCTTGGGTTGAACAGAGGGGTGGCCCAACCTGGAGCCCCACTGATGCAGGATGGTGAGCAGAGGCGTGTGCTGCTCGAGGGCGGCCCTCCTGGGGGCTGCTGAAGGAACGCTGTTGCTCCAAATGCACGCCTGGGGGGTGAATTCCTGCTGCTGCAGCACAGGGTGGGGACAGCTCTGCAAGCTGGTGGGGTTCCTGGGGCACAGTGGAGTAAATGTGAGTGTGGTGGCAGAACCAGAGGGACCAGAGCATGTGCTGAATGGCCCATCCCTGAGCGCACACCTCCTCCTCAGGTCACACAGGAAGAGTCTTGAGCATGGCTCTGAGCCCTGATGGTGAAACAGTGGCCTCGGCTGCTGCTGATGAAACGCTGCGACTCTGGCGCTGTTTTCAGATGGATCCAATCAGGAAGAAGGAGAAAGAGAAGGCAAACAGAGTCAAAAGCAGCGTCCTTCACCAGACCATACGATAAGGGCATGGGGCTGTTGGGGGGAGTGGGGAAACCTGGTTTACCCTTCCTTATTTTAAATGTTATTAAATGTTAATTCACGTTTTAAAATTAACAAAGTGCTTTCATTTGTCTTTTTTTTGGAGTTTACTGGAAGAGAAGGCCATGGCTGACAGAAGCAAGCCCAGTGTGGATGCCGTGGACGAGTCCCGCAGTGTCACACCAGAATGGTCTCCAAGCCTTGGTCCTCTGCCTTTCTGCCCACCGAAGAGCTCGCAGCGCCCTGCACCCTACGTGCCAGTCACACAGACAGCCCTGGGATCACAGCTGGGATGTCAGCGACTCAGGAGCGATCACAAGGAAGCGTCTGCAGAACCACCAAGCCCAGAGCCGTGTGGGAGCTGAGAGACCTTCTAGGAATGGCTGATGGTGTCACCTGGGGATACCACATGATGGACTTGTGGTAAAGCTTCTCTAGAGGGCCCTTAAAGACTGGGGAAGCGCTGCTTCTGTGGGGACTCGAGGAGAGCGTTTGAAGCCATTAAGGTGTCCGTTCTGTCTGCCGCAGCTCTGGGAGTGCCCAATCTAACAAAACCTTTAGAGCTGTTTGTGCAGGAAAAACAGCATCAAGCTTTGGGGGTCTTAGCCCAGAGAGCAGGAGATGGGAAAAGACCGGTGGGGTCCTTTTCTAAGCAACTGGGTAGTGTGAGTCAGGGGTGGCCCGGGCCTGCGGGCAGTGGCGGCACCAGTGCTCCTGATTCAAGGAGCTCCAAACAGCTAAGGTAGGAAATGCAGCTGCCTTTCTAGGGGTAAAGGGAACAGCGGAATCATCAAATGGTGACGGCCTTCAGAAGGTAAATCTACAGACAGACTCTAAATGTGCTTCAAGGGCGGTCCATGCCCATGGGGCAGTATGGAAGGAAAGAGGACTGTTAACTGCACAAGGATCCCCCATCAAGAACCAAGAAGAAGTCCTGCAGTTGTGGAAAGACATCCAGAAACAGAGAGAAGTGGCACTAATGCAATGCAAGGCACCTCAGGTGGGAAACTCCCCGATGAAGGTACGTAATGGACTGGCCGAGCGAGCAGCTCGAGGCCAGCAGGAAAAGGTATCTTGGTATTAATCCCTTTCATAGACAGAGATCTGAATATCCGTTGTGGGGACATGTGAATCTGTTTGAACAATAATCCTGTCCCTCTCAAGCACCCTCCCCTGGGAGTCGCTCGCAGAGGAAATGCCCCTGGTGATCCCTGACAGAGATTTCTCTGAACTGCCCAGACGGGGCAGATCCCGGGACCTGTTGGGACCAGGAGACACATTGTCAGGCTGGCCAGAGGCATTGCCCTGCAGCACCCGTAAAGCAAGAGAGGTGACTAAAACCTCCTTGAAGGGAATTATACCACGGTTTGGAATTCCCATAGGTCTGTTCTCAGCTAGAAGTCCTCACTTTATAGCAGAGATTGTACAAGATTTGAGCCAAGTCCTAGAGAGAAAATGGGCCCTGCACACCCCCTGGGTCCCCCACTAGTGGGAAGGTGGAAAGGATGAATCAAATCTGCAGAGACAAAAGGGTCAAATTTGTCAGGAGATATCTTCGCAACGGCCCCACGCTCTTGCATGGGCTTTGCTAAGAACAAGGCTACAGCCAAGAGCTGAGGCTAAGACCAGTCCATATGCATTAATGTTTGGGAGGCCTTATCATCAAATGACTGTTTTTCCTCAAGACATAGTGCTAAAAGGAGAAACAGAGCTAAAATCTTCTCTGCTGTCATTGGGTAAAACAGTGAATGACCTGGGGCGGTGTGTAACATGTCCTGAGCCTCTCGCTTTAGATTCTCCAGGACACCGTTCCAGCCCAGAGACTACATCCACCACAAGACGTGGGAGAGCGGAACTTCCAGAAAGCTGGAAGAGACCCTTTCAGGTGCTGATAGCAACACACACCATCCTTCAGGTTGAAGAAATGAACAGGTGGATACATTACACGCAAGTCAAGTCAGCGCCGAGTTGGGAGTGGAGAACTGTCCTTGAGCCCAGGAATCCTCTCCAGAGGAAACTGCAGAGAAGAACCGGAGACTGACATTTGAAAACCAAGGAGGTGGGGTTTTGCCTGCATCTGCGTTTGGTGTGTGGATGGTCGTGACTTTCAGGGATTGTTGCCCCAATGGGGTAAAGGCCAGAATGTGAGGGAACGTTTAGCCAGAGAGGTGGTAAGTCTGTCCTCCTTCTGCATGAGGTCAGGAAATTGGGTAGAAGTGTTCAGTTCTTGTATGACAGGAGTTCCCACTCCCCTCGGCTCCCTTACATACTCGACTCTTCTGGAGGTGAGGCCGCACCTTGAATCTTTTGTTCAGTTTTGGGCCCCTCACTAGAAGAAGGACATTGAGGCACTGGAGTGCATCCAGAGAAGGGCAACAAAGTCCTTGAGGGGCTGGAGACCAGGTCTTACAAGAGGCAGCTGAGGGACCTGGGGCTGTTTAGCCTGGATAAAGGGAGGCTGTGGGGAGACCGCATTGCTGTGGTAAAACCAAACGTTTCTGTCATTAGGTCAGTGTGCAAATTAAATGGCGTAGGACATGGACTTTTGAGCTGGAGGAGAAGAACCGGGTAAAAGATGCCTTTGTTTCCAGCTGTCGAGGTGTGGGGTAGATGAGAGTGCGTTTGATTTGTAAGAGGTTTGTAAAGCAGCATTCCTTTACACAGATCCCTAAAGCTTCCTTGAGCACCGGGCAACTGATGTTGCTTCAAGGGATGTCGGAAGCTTCTCTGTAGGGACTGAAAATCCTTGTGCTCCTGTTGTGGTTTACCTTAGCGAGTGAGACATTAACTCCTGGGATTTACCCTCATTTCTCCCCACAGAGGGAGAAGTGGCTGTGGCAGAGATGCTCTGTGCCGACCAGAGAGGGAGCTTCTTGAAGGAATCAGCTGGTGGCAGTGATCAGCCAGTGACAGGTTGTTTAACTGATGAACAGATATTTGAACAGCTCTTTTTTTTTTTCTCCTCAACACTCGCTGAGTAATAATTTTCTGTTAGGTCTTCCAGGACCGAGTGCTGTAATTGGCTCCAAGTGTGCAGTCTTCTCCATCCAGAGATCAAAGGCACTCCTGTCCCCTCTCTGGATTGAGAAGACCTGGGAAACCTCTTTGGATCAGAGGTAGGACTGAGAAATTCCTTGGCATCAGAGGTGTCTGTAGACGGCACATGCTGTTCTGGGTTGAACCAGTCTGAATGAAGATCCGCTTCAAAGCTTGTCCTGAAGGAAGCAGCTACGGTTCAGTGTGAGGGAAGGTTTAGCACGAGGACCTGCAAGCACTCATAGCACAGCCAGAACTATGAGGAGTTATGGCTGGAAACTGGCTAAAAATCCCAGTGCTGCTTGGGAAGGCAGGTCTCAGGCAGAGGCAGAGCTTCAGTGGAGCTCAGAGATTGTACCCCACTGGTAAAACTGGTACCCCACCAGTTCCCCATGGTGAGTGACAGCTTTTCCTTCACCCCTTGGGGTGGCTGTAGCTGGGTTGTTGGTGGTTGCCTGGCAAAGGAGATCAGCACTGCCTGACACTGCCTGTGACCATTGGATGTGGTTCATAGATGGTTGGCCTGGCATTGGCCAAATTTCGTATGAGACAGGCTAAATGCAGATGATGAGGAAACAGATTTAGATTTATTGTCTTCAAAAATTTGTTTGTGTCAATTCTGACCTCAGCTGCCAAGAAAAGGGATGGGATGAGAAGCACTGGTGATGGATGCATCCAAAGCAGTGGGACTGGCGAGGGAGGAGAGTCCGGCCCTCTGCTCCGCTCTGGTAAGACCCCACCTGGAGCCCTGTGTTCGGCTCTGGAATCCCCAACGTACAAATCACACAGACCTGTTAGAGTGAGTCTGGATGAGAGCTATGAAAAGTCATAGAGAATTCACACCCAGACTGGAGTGGTGCTCCTGGCTTCCTGGAGGTCCATGGTGTATCATTCCTTTACACAGATGCCTAAAGCTTCCTTGAACACCGGGCAACTGTAGTTGTTTCAAGGGATGTCGGAAGCTTCTCTGTAGGGATTGAAATCCTTGTGCTTCTGTTGTGGTTTACCCTAACGAGTGGGAAAAAATCCTGGAATTTACCCTCATTTCTCCCCACAGAGGGAGCAGTGCCTGTGGCAGAGATGTTCTGTGCGTCCAAAGCAGTGGGACTGGCGAGGGAGGAGAGTCCGGCCCTCTGCTCCGCTTTGGTGAGACCCCACCTGGAGCCCTGTGTTCGGCTCTGGAATCCCCAACATACGAATCACACAGACCTGTTAGAGCGAGTCCGGATGAGAGCTATGAAAAATCATAGAGAATTCACATCCAGACTGGAGTGGTGCTTATGGCTTCCTGGAGGTCCATGGTGTATCATTCCTTTACACAGATGCCTAAACCTTCCTTGAACACCGGGCAACTGTAGTTGTTTCAAGGGATGTCGGAGGCTTCTCTGTAGGGATTGAAAATCCTTGTGCTTCTGTTGTGGTTTACCTTAGTGAGTGGAAAAATGTCTTGGGATTTACCCTCATTTCTCCCCACAGAGGGAGCAGTGGCTGTGGCAGAGATGTTCTGTGCGTCCAAAGCAGTGGGACTGGCGAGGGAGGAGATTCCGGCCCTCTACTCCGCTTTGGTGAGACCCCACCTGGAGCCCTGTGTTCGACTCTGGAATCCCACAGACTGGAATGGTGCTTATGGCTTCCTGGAGGTCCATGGTGTATTGTTTTTTTACACAGATGCCTAAAGCTTCCTTGAACACCGGGCAACTGAAGTTGTTTCAAGAAACAGAAGTCTCATCATACCTGCATTTAAATCATTTCCACTCACAGATCTGCATTGTCTTTTATTTTCTCACCCAAAGAACCCACATTCACACATTTAATAAACTATTCAGACTGTCAGTATCTGGTGTAACATTCCATGAGTGAAGTCTTAGGGTAGTAAAAATACCAAAGGTACGGGTTTCATTTCATTCACTGCATGTAGGTTTGCCAGAAAAAAGAATATTTTCTGTTGAGTAGCTTTTACTTTTGGGTTTGTTTTTTACTGATTCCAATGGCAAAACAACAGGCAACATCTTCTGATACGCAATCCTAGAGATGCTCCCCATTGCCTGTCTTTTTCAGTTCCAGCTTTATCTCAGACCTTCCCTACGCTGAACGTGTGAGATGGAGTGGAATGAGCCTTTCCCACAGCGAAGATGTTCCCGTGGAGCAGAGACATGCATATAAAATTCTTTTTATTATGATTCACTTGCTTCAGCAAACCAGTGGTACCTACTCATTAAATGCTTTTATAATCTAAAAATAATTTTCACAGCCAATCACAACAGCAGTGTGCGCTCGCAGCCCAGAAGGCCAAACGTGTCCTGGGCTGCATCAAAACAAGCGTGGCCAGCAGGGCGAGGGAGGGGATTCTGACCCTCTGTTCCTCTCTTGGGAGACCTCATCTGGAGGGTTGTGTCTGGTTCTGGAATCCTCAACATAAGAAGGAGATGGAGCTGTTGGAACGGGTCCAGAAGAGGACAGAGGTTGCCCAGGGAAGCTGTGGCTGCCCCATCGCTGGAGGTGTTCCAGGCCAGGTTGGATGGGCCTTGGGCAGCCTGAGCCAGTGGGAGGTGTCCCTGCCCATGGCAGAGGGGTTGGAAGTGGATAGGCTTTAGTGTCCTTTCCAACCGGCGCGGAACTCGATTGGTTTGAGGTCCCTTCGCAGCGAAACCATTCTGTGATTCTATAAACCATACGCAACGCAGCCCAGACGCGGGAGGACTGCGGGTCTTCGAGAGCGAGCCCGGAGCGGCGGCGCCGGCCATAGAGTGCCAACGTAGAAGCCAGAGCGGCGCTGGCGGCGACCATAGAGTCAGCCCTACGGGACAGAGCGTCTCTCTCGCGCGCGCTCTCTCTGCGTCCTGCGGTGTCCGGTCGCGTCTTTCCCGAGCGGAGGGCGCGCACTGCGGGGATCCCCGCGAGCGGGAGCGGGTGAGTCCTGGGGATCCTCCCCGCCAGCGCCGTGCGACGAGGCTTTGGGACAGCGCAAGGGTTTGTAGCTCCGTGGCTGCGTTTATTCCTGTCGTGTTGGGTGTCACGGCTCCTGCTGTCCGTTCTCCGCTGAGGAACTGCAGGACGGGACGTCACCAGAGGGTGGGAGAAGTGGGGCTGTGAGAACCTCGTGAGGTTCAACAAGGCCAAGTACAAGGTCCTACTCCCGGGTCGGGGCCATCCGCAGTTTCGGTACACGATGGGAATAATGTGACTGAGAGCAGCCCTGCAGAGAAGGACTTGGGGTGCTGGTGGATGAGAACCTCGATATGAGCCGGCAGTGTGCGCTCGCAGCCCAGAAGGCCAACGTGTCCTGGGCTGCATCCAAAGCAGCGCGGCCAGCAGGGCGAGGGAGGGGATTCTGACCCTCTGTTCCTCTCTTGGGAGACCCCACCTAGAGGATTGTGTCCAGTTCTGGAATTCTCACTCTAGGAAGGAGATGGAGCTGTTGGAATGGGTCCAGAGGAGGGTAACAAAGATAATGAGAGGGCTGGAGCACCTCCCATATGAGGAGAGGCTGAGAGAGTTGGGCTTCTTCAGTCTGGAGAAGAGAAGACTCCGAGGAGATCTTATAGCGATCTTCCAGTACCTGAAAAGGGCTACAAGAAAGGTGGAGAGGGACTGTTTACAAAGGCTTGTGGGGATAGGACAGGTATAAACTGGAGAGGGGCTGGTTTAGACTGGACATGAGGAATTTCTTCATGATGAGGGTGGTGAGGCCCTGGCCCAGATTGCCCAGGGAAGCTGTGGCTGCCCCATCCCTGGAGGGGTTCGAGGCCAGGTTGGGTGGGACCTTGAGCAGCCTGATCCAGTGGGAGGTGTCCCTGCCCATGGCAGGAGGGGTGGAACTGGATGGGCTTTAAGATCCCTTCCAGCACAAGCTATTCTATGATTCTGTGACTGTCTTGACACCGTCACGGTGCTTGGTTTGAGAGGTGGGAGCTGGGCTCTTCTCCCAAGTGACAGAGGACAAGACAAGGGGGAATGGCCTGAAGCTCCGCCAGGGGAGGTTCAGGCTGGATATCAGAAAAAAGCAGAGGAAGAGAGGGGGAGAATAATTTAGCTGCCACCAGCATTAGGGTTTGGTCTAATGGGTGTCTGATGTTTACTGTCCAAAGAAGCATAGCACTGCTATCGGAGGGCTCCGGGGAAGAGCATGCCAATGTCTCAGCCAGCGTCTCACTATTCCTTTGACATCCCATACCTTCACATCCACTTTGCAGCTCTGAGCAATGATGATGTATGTGATGCTGACTCCTGGTTCGGGCAGTTGCTTCCAGCTCCTTGATTTGTCCCTCTTTGGATGAGAGCTTGATGTGATCCTTGTCTTGGCCAGATCCTTGTTCTTGGCCAGGCTTCTTCTACACTACTACCAGTGGTGTAGTCGTGTCGTTAACTGCGTCATCATTCATCACGCATGGGGGGGTTGTTTGTTTGGTTTTGTATTTCAACTCCGACTGTCACCCGTAACTTGACAAATGGCTTTGTTAGCATCGTAATGATATTCTGAGGTGGTGTTAAAAATTCATAACATAACGTTCATGTTTCGCTTTCCTCACAGCCCAAAGAGCCAATCAGGAGAATGTCCTTGCTGCCGAAAATATGGCAAAAGTCTCACAGAACAGCCCTGCTTTTTCAAAGACTGGTATTCTTCTGTCCCATCACAAGGAATAACTGTGAGTGAGCTGGCATGGCATGGGGGGAGAAGGAGAATGAACTTCACCTGCTTTTCACTGGCTAAATGAAAAGGCCTCGGTCCGGCTTTTCTGGGATCATCTTCATGTGCTATTGCCTAACAAAGCTTCGTGTGGTTTCCCTTTAGCATTCCTCTGCACGTGTGTATGTGCGTGCTTATGGACGAGTTGATGTTGTCCCACGGTTGTTGTGTGAAAGCCCCGGCGAAGGCAACGGCCGCACAGAACGTGTGCAGGCTGGCGGATGCGGTCCCTCAGAAAGCGGTTGGATCCCTGATGAGCCTGTAGAGGCCCCTCAAGGCCCCACAAAGGTGAAATGCTTGTGTTGAGTTTGCATGGAGATTGGTTATGGTGTAGCTAAGCAGGTTGCTTTCTCTCAGGATCTACAGCTGGAGCTGTTGTGGGGTCATCCTGTGGGTCTGAAGTTCTCCAGCACAGAGGTTGTGTGCTGGAACAGCTCATCTGCTTGCTAAGCCAGAGGGACCATCTCTAGGGGTGGAAATGTAATGCAGTGTCTGGTATCCTCCGCAAATGAGAGACAGTAGCACTAGGAGCCTCTCTAGTGTGAGGGTGTCTGCAACTGAGGTGCCTTATTTTGCTTCTATCTGCCTGGATTGGGCAGGACTTTTTCTTAATGCGAATGCGGAAGGCTCTGTATGCTCCTACATCCCATAGAATGTGAGGTTTATGGATTCTCCAACTGCAGTAACTCCTGCTGCCTTTGGATTGTTGTGTTAAAGATGCCCTTTGCCTAAGAAAGGGGCACATTGGGGGTGGGTGGTGTAAACAGTGTTCCACACAGTGTGTCTGCTCAGAGCCATGCGAAAGGCAACTTCCACTTTCTCTTCTCTCGAGCGGGCGGAGGGTGGGCTACAACACAGAGAAAACCAGGGCGAGGCAAGCAGCCAGCTAGAGTCAATGCCTGGTTAATAAGGAAGAGGCTCCACTGCTGAGACAGATGAGAATGTATGTCACAAATATCCTTCTGTTTGGGGCTGGCAGGGGTGCTAGAACTGTTTCTTTGGGAAGAATTTGCACGCGGCTATGCGAGCTCTCTCAGGGGAAGAGACCAAAACCCGATTTCCGATCCTGGTTTCGTGCAGGAGAAGAAAGAGCTCTAAGATCTGAAGGAAGGGCTCTGTTTGGAGATGGAGGCGTGAATGAAATAAGCTTGAGTTTCTTGTGCTTCCTACTCCATCCTCAGTGTCTGTGAGCCACTTTAAATGTGGCTGAAGTTGTGCCTCCGCTTCAACTTAGCGTGTGACGGCATCACATTTCGTGAAGACCGGATCAAACAACAGTATTAGGATGAAATGTACTTCCCAGCTGAACCTGTGAGAAGGGAAGCGTTGCTTTTCATGTGAGAAACAAAATCCTGGCTAATGAATGAAGCGTGCATAGAGCAACCGTGTATGCAGGGTAGTGGTTAGCTGCAAGCTTTCTTGTCTTGAACACGCTTCTGCAAGGAGGACTGTCTTTAGGGCAAGGTGTAGAGTAGAGAGGGAAAGATGCAGCCCTGTCAGGGGAGAGGTGTGGAGCTGCGGAAGAGGGAGTTTCTGAAATCAGCCGTTGCTGCAGCGGGCAGTCTCCAGCTGATTTGCAAAGTGAAACTGTGCTGGGCTCAGCTGGAGAGGGCTGCGTGGAGCTGTACCAATTACCTGTAAATCACAAACATTCCGGACCTTGTAGTAAGTATTGGGCTTAGGTGGCTTTTAATGTAGATCAACCGCTAAACTGCTTGGAAGGCAACTGAGGGGACTGTGTTGGCCTAGTGTGGCTGGCAGAACTGAGCACAGACTGAGTGCTCTGCTGGGCTGGAGGACAAAACTTCCAGCTGGCAGCAGAACGAACTACAGTAGTTCAGCTAGCGACTTGCTGGAACGGACTGTCGGGATGCAGGCTGATGAGAAACCATTTTCTTTTTCAGATTTGGAAATACCTCAGCTTCTTTTTGTGACCAATCTCAGCAGCGTCGCCCTTTCTGGTTGACACCTTCCAATCTCCTGTGCTGTTGGAGACTGAAGCTGGAGCTGCTCAAAGGATCAGTCCTTTGAAGTGTTAATGTGAGTCGTGCCTGCGAACCTGAAAGTGCACGTGTGCTCTCAGCCCGGTTCACAGCAGCGCTGTTTGTAGAAACGTTTTGTGTGGTACGGTCCTGAAGAGTTGTTCCTCTCCGTGCACCCTTCTGTAACTATTGCTAGAAGAGAAGAGTATGTTTTAGCAGTAACAGTGCCTGGGCTGCTTTTCTATGTTGAACATTCGCGTGATTGTGATTTAGAGCATCGTAGTGTAAGGAGTATCTTTGGTGAGATTCAGTTCAGTTTTATTTCCCTCTTTGATTATATACCTTTAAGAATAAATATGAAAAGAAATTGTATTCTCTCAGGACTTTGAAACTCAGTGCGCTGAAACCACTTTCCATCTTGCAAGTTCTCCCGTTCCTTGTGGTCTCCTTTCAGGGGGACACGTGAAAACTTTTGCTATTATTTGGAAGGAGATTCTCTTCTCAGCTTTCTTTGGGTGGGCTGTAGCGTGAGGCAGGGGGATTGGAAGGTCAGAGGAGGAAACATGGGCAAAGGAGGAACGCGCTTTTGTCTCAGGGCTAAGGGCCGCTTCCTCTCATTCTGCTGTTAACCTTCCTTTCTCTGTGTTCTCTCTTCCAGGTCCCTCTTCTCGGTGCTGCGTGGGAAGCGAATTCCCCTCCTTCAGCTGCCTGTGCCCAGCCTGGATGCGTGGTCTCACCTGGACCATCTCAAGGTTGCGTTGCTGTCACCTTCACTGTGTGACTGGGAAGAGTGTGTCTGTATCGGGGGACACTTTGGCCTCTTCTGCCCAGGCCCAGGGAAGCTGGAGGAACCCTGTGGAAACCAGCGTTGTCTGCATTAAAGCTTTTGATCGGTTGCCAAGTGCTGTATGTGTTTTACTTTTTCCGTGTTTAGAAGGAAGAAAGAACAAGGCAATCCCTTCAGGTATTTCAAAGGTCAAGTACTTCCCGTGGGGAGAGGTTTGTCAGGACAACTGCCCCTCAGCCTCCAGGGCGATTGTAGGGGGAAGGAGCCCTGAAATGTGGGGGTACCCCAAAATCTCCCGAGATCTTGCGTTCCCCCTCAGCCCCACCTCAACTCTTGTGAGAGAGTTTTGGGGTCCCCAGGGGCCTTGGTGGGCATTGGGGGTGGCTGAGGTGGGGGTTTGGGGGTCCCCAGGGAGTTTGGGGGAGGCTATAGGGAGGTGGGGCCGGGGTTTGGGGTTCCTGGGGGCTTGGCAAGGGGAATTGGGGAGCTGGGGGGGTACATTTTGGAGTGCTGTGGGGCTCAGAGGGGCCATTGGGAAGAGGCTAGGGTGCAGTGTTTGGGGTCTCCAGGAGCTTTGGGGGAGCTGGGGTTGGATTTTGGGGTCCGCTAGGGGTTTGGGGGAGATTTGGGGGTGCTCTGGGGAGATATGGCTGAGTTTTGGGGTTCCTATAGGCCGAGGAAGGCATTGGGGGTCTGGAGTGGGGGTTTTGAGGTCCCCTGAGGGGGAGATTTGGGGAGGAGTTTATGGGAGGATAGGGCTGAGTTTTGGGGTCCCCAGGGGCTTTGGAGGTGCTGAGGTGGAGCTTTTGGGATCTCCTGAGGGTTTGAGGGAGATTTGGGGGGTGGGGTGGGAGGGGTAGGGTGGGTTTTGGGGTTCCTGGGGGCTTTGGGGGAGCTGGGATGGCATTTTTAGGGTCCCCTGAGAGCTTGGGGGGGGCTGGATTTGGGGGCTTCTAGGGGCTTGGAAGGGAAAATTACCCCCCAGAATGCACCTAGGAGCCCCAAAGTTTTGGGGCACCCCCATTTTTGGGGTGCCCGACCCTCCCCTTTGTGGGGTGCCTCCTCTTCTCCAGCCCGACGCTGCCCTGGGGGGGAGTTTTTGGGGGGGGCAGGCTGTGCATTCTGGGGGGTTCCTAGGGAGTAAGAACCCCCAGTTTTGGGGATGCCCCCATTTTTGGGGTGCCTCGAGCCCCCGTCCCCGCTTCAGCCAATGGGAGGGGCCGTCCCCGCTTCAGCCAATGAGAGGCGCGTCCGCGCGGGTCCATCGCCGGTTCGGGGCTGCGCGAGCTTTAACCGCAGCGCGGAGGTGAGGGCGGCAGCGCGGCTGAGGGGCTGCGGGGCAGGAACCGATCGGCGGGGCTGGGGTCGGCGGGGAGGGGCGAGAGAGCCGCGGGGAAAGGGGAGAGGAGGGCAGGGAGGGGAGAGGGGAGAAAGGGCTGCGAGAGAGGGAGCGCAGAGGGAAGGGGAGAGGAGGAGAGCGAGAGGGGGAAAAGGGGCAGAGAGGGAGGGGCTGAGAGAGAGGAGAAGGGGTAGAAGGGAGAGCTGAGGGTGAAGGGAGGGGAAAGGAGCTGAGGAGAGGGAGGAAAGGGAGACGGAGAGGGGAGAGAGGGAGAAGCGTGTGGGAGAGAGAGAGGGGGGGGAGAGAGGAATGGAAGGGGAGGGAGAGAGAAAGAGGGCAGAGGGAGGGCTCCGGAGATGGGGGGAGAGGCAGAGGCAGAGCAGAGGAGGCCTCAGTGCCGAGGGTGCTGCGGATCAGCCCCGGGGCCGTGGTGGCCAGGCTGCAGCCCCGCTCCCGGTGCTGCCCCCACTGACGCCCTCGCCTGCAGCCCACGTGCAGTTTCTGCTCGAGGCGACCCTTCCGCTGTTGGAGCCGTACGCGGCATTTCTCGAGGCGATTCCCAAAGCGATTCCCGAGGCGATTCCCAAAGCGATTCCCGAGGCGATTCCCAAGGCGATCCCTGCAGCGATCCCCGCGGCGCTGCCGCAGCCGCTCCCGGCAATCCCCGAGGCCGAGCAGAGCTCAGCCCCGGGCTCAGCCCCATCATCCGCACGGGCAGCGGCTCCCACAGCTCCAGCGGGATGTGGTGCGGCACAGCCGGTGAGCGGTGGCAGAGGGGGTGCGGGGGGTCGAGGGGCACAGACCTCTGCAGTTGCTGTCTGTTGGCAGCCCCGAACTCGCGCGTTAGACAGGGGGCAGAGGTCCGAGCGAGGTGGGCTTTGGACGGCACGAGCTCTGTGAGTGCCGCTTGTCTGCGAGGGGGGATGTGGCAAAGCGCTGGCTTTGCTGTCTCAGGAAGGCTCTGGGCTGGGCTGTTCCTTAGCTGTAAGACAATATCAATGTGTGTGAACGCAGCTATACGAGGATCCAAAATGCAGAGGACCCAAAGGATCGTTGGGCCTGATCGCTACATTCCCAGCCGGAGAGCTCTGGACATGGATGTGGCCAAGTTCCAGAAGGACACTGCTGTGGTGTCACCTACCGTGAAGGTGAGTGTGTTGCTGAGTTCCGTTGAGTGCACTGGTCCCTCCCAAACCCCTTCCTGGCCTTTCCCAGAGAAGCAAACTGGAAGTTGTCTCGCATGAGTGTGTGAGGCTGACAGCCCCGAGCAGCACTGCCTCCAGCTCTGCCCTTTAGGAGCCGCGGATGAGCTTGGAGCTGTAGGGTCTGGGAAGGGAATGGGAGCCTGAGTGAAGCTGTTCTGTAGGGACATTGCCCAGGGCCCAGGGAAGAGCCTCTGCTGCTTCCTTTGCTCCATTTGAAAGCCTCATCAGCCCCGGATACGCAGCTCCAAAGCTGTGAACCTGTGCCCAGTGCCGCTGCGGCGGGAGCTGTTCCAGGACAATGTCTGTGTGGGGAGCTGCTCTGGAATGTGTCTGCTGGGTTCTGAAATCTCTTTAGGAAGCATTTGGTTCCTTGTGGTTGTGGCTTTCTCCACTGGCCATGAGACACTGACCTGGCCACTCCTCTGTGCGAAAATGTGAGCAGGACAGTGTGCTGGAGTCTGAGGAAAAACCACTTGGAGCTGTGTCGCAGTTTAGCCCCAGCCTGGCTGATATCGGCAGCTAAAACCATGCAGTTGTAGTCCCAAATCCCTTCCCACCCCCCAGGGAAAGGGGGAAAGGGAAATGAGAGGAAAGAGACTTGTGAGTTGGAAACTAAAACTGCAGCTTTAGTGAAATGATAGTAGTAATGGTTATTAAACTAATTAGGAAGAAATAATATATGTACAAATATCGGAGATCGCACCCGCTCCCCATCCCTCGATGGGAACGTCACCACAGATTCTTGGTTCACAAGGGATAAGTGTGAGCCTTGTTGTTTTTGCGTACCAATGTCCTGTGGGATCCCCTGTAGCAAGGGACACTGTCTCAAAACCATGCAGTAGCTTTCAGAGAATGAAGTTACTGAGAGCAGCTGAGTCAGGCCCCAAACTGGCTCTATTTGAGCTCCAAGCCCTTGGAGCTGGCTGGGTGCCACTGACACCCACCCCACGGCTGGGCACCTCCTGATCCGAGGAGAGGGCGGCTGAGGTGTGTGCTCTGCCAGCTGCAGTTTGAAGTGGAGCGCGGGCTTTGTGTTTCCGATGCATCTCGCTGAGGGCAGATTGTCTCTGTAGGAGCGCCAGAGACCCTGGGCAGCGAGTCTGAATGCCTTTGATCTGGAAAAGATCCTGGAAGAGGTTCTCCGCCTCAGTGGAAAGGCTCAGACCACTGCAGCAGGTGAGGGACAGGGTCTGGGTGAGTTGGCTCAGCTGGAGACCCCGGGGCAGGGGAACAGCAGCTCCACATGTGCAGGGATCAGTTGGCTTCTTGGAGCTGCTGTGCACGCCGAGGTCTCCCGAATCCTTAGGTTTCCAGTGGCTGAGGGGCTGCGTGACAGCTCCAGTGAACTGATTTACAAAAGCTGCCAAGTGCTTTCTGGAACTGCAGGTGGCAAACTTTCCCGATGGCTGCACAAGCTTCCAACTCCCTGCTGTTCTCTTTGTACCTTAACCATCTCTAAACGTAACGGGACACGGAAAACCACGGGCCTGTCAGTTAAACTTGTTCCTTTGAGTTCCAGATCCGGAGCTGCCCCTGGCTCAGCAGTTCACCCCGCCAGTGCCGTTAACGCCCTGCGCTCTTCTGAGCGTGGCTCTGCTCTCAGGGCTGCATTTTCCCTGGGAGGGATTTCTCCTTGGGTGAGCAGGGCGTAGCTGGGAGGAAACAGGAACTCAGGTTAACCAAAGTGTTTCTCTGCACGCAGGCTATCAGTACAACCTCAAAGCGCTCTACGGGCACGAGGTGATGCCTGGGTTCGGCAGGAGAAAGGGCAGATACATTTCTTCTGCACCAGACCGAGTCCTGAGTGCCCCAGACATCCACGATGACTATTGTAAGTGGGCTGCGTTGTTGAGTGCTGGGCATTGAGATCGCTGTGTAGTGCAGTGCAGTTCCTAGGACAGTGTGGTCTGAGGAACTGGAGCTCTGCCTGGGCTGTTTCAGTCTCTTATGCCCTTGGGCTGGCACGGACCACTTTTAGGGTGAAGCCTTCTAGGAACAGTGGTCGCAAGTGCTGTGCAGGTGACTTGGATTGGGGCTATGGGACCCGCAGCTGGGCATGGTGACACCCAGAAGGCTGCCCCTTCCCTGCCTGTGTGTCCATGTGTGTGGGCACACTCACACCTGGTGGTGGTGGTGGAAGGTGCAGCATCAGCACTGGTGAAGGGCTCTCCAGGGCGGCACAGTGTGACCTGCATTGCATTGCTCTTCCAAACTGTAGACCTGACTCTCCTTGACTGGAGCACTCAAAACCTCCTGGCGCTGGCTCTGGACACCACTGTCTACCTGTGGCACCACATCTCTAGGGAGACTGTCAACCTCATGGAGATAGAGCACGTAGCTGATTATGTTTCCTCTGTGTCCTGGGGTAACGGAGGAGACTGCCTTGCTGTTGGTGTGAGCAACGGTGAGGTGCAGGTGAGTGCGGGAGGAGAACTGGAGCTGTTTGGGGATTGCTGGAGCTGTGGGGCCTTGGGACAAAGGCTTGGCCGGCACAAGAAAGATGCAACACGCTCTGACTTGCCTGGTGTGGGCTGGAGATGTCCACAGCCAGTGAAGAGCTGCAGCAGCGAGGCAGAGCTTGGGCTTGGGGTTTCTGAGCCCTCGACTTCTCCTCTGTTCTGTGGGCATGAGATACAAATTGATCCCTGCTCCCAGGGTGACCAGGCTGAATGCCAGAGCCTGCGCCGTGAGGTAGCAAAGCAACGGAGCTGGCATTTCCTCCTACTGTGGAGACCTTCTTGCTCTGCTTCTTTAGCTGTGGGACGTCGAGCATCAGAAATGTCTCCGCAGTCTGACCAGCCACGTGTCCCGTGTGGGGTGTCTCAGCTGGAACAGCTACATCCTGTCCAGGTAAAGCAGTGGGTGGGGGTGGGAAGGGCGGTGTGGAGCTGGTGCAGATTCTTCTCCTGGATCTGCTTCACTCAGCCCAGCAGGCCAGCGCTGCTGGTAGCACTGGTGTGAAACCCAGCAGCAGGTCCAGCAGTCCCGCCCCAGCGCCAGGAGGGCTTTTCACGCCAACATGTGCAGCCTGACCCCGAGCACCTTCTCTCTGCAGTGGGTCACACAGTGGCCAAATCCACCACCACGACATCCGAGTTGCTCAACATCACGTGGCCACACTCGCTGGTCATAAGCAGGAGGTGTGTGGACTGAAGTGGTCTCTGGATGGCCGCTACCTTGCCAGTGGCGGTGATGACCACCTGGTGAACATCTGGCCAAGCATCCAGGGGGGCCGTGGAGGATTTGCTCCAGTCCAGACCTTCCGTCAGCACCAGGGTGCTGTCAAGGTGAGCGCGGGGCAGCTGTGGGCACGCGTTTGCATGCGGGGCAGATGTGCAGCACTGCCTGCGCACAGGTTGCTTCTGGCACGCCTTAGGATGAACCCTCTTCTCGCAGGCTTTGGCGTGGTGTCCGTGGAAGTCCAGCATTCTGGCCACTGGAGGTGGAGCCACTGACAAAAGCATCCGCTTCTGGAATGTGTGTTCTGGCGCCTGCCTCGGCAATGTTGATGCCCATTCCCAGGTGAGACATGGATGTCAGCTTGGATGTAAACACCTTCTGGTGGGACACCTGAGCAGAGTTGCTGGCTCCTGAGGTGCAGGGGCAGGGACAAGGACGGGCCTATGCTTCTCTCTGGGTGCTGAGCATCAGCACAAGCAGCTTGTCTTTCCTGTATTCCTGCCTCCTCCCAGGTCTCTTCCATCCTATGGTCAACCAACTACAAGGAGCTCATTTCAGGCCATGGCTCTGAAGAGAATCAGCTGGTGATCTGGAAGTATCCAGCCATGTCCAAGGTCACCGAGCTGCAAGGTAGGCTGCGCCCCTTGCCTGGGGAAGGGAGGGCTGCTGGAGGCTGAAGGCAGCTGTGATCCTTGGGTTGAACAGAGGGGTGGCCCAACCTGGAGCCCCACTGATGCCGGATGGTGAGCAGAGGCGTGTGCTGCTCGAGGGGGGCCCTCCTGGGGGCTGCTGAAGGAGTGCTGTTGCTCCAAATGCACGCCTGGAGGGTGAATTCCTGCTGCTGCAGCACAGGGTGGGGACAGCTCTGCAAGCTGGTGGGGTTCCTGGGGCACAGTGGAGTAAATGTGAGTGTGGTGGCAGAACCAGAGGGACCAGAGCGTGTGCTGAATGGCCCATCCCTGAGCGCACACCTCCTCCTCAGGTCACACAGGAAGAATCTTGAGCATGGCTCTGAGCCCTGATGGTGAAACAGTGGCCTCGGCTGCTGCTGATGAAACGCTGCGACTCTGGCGCTGTTTTCAGATGGATCCAATCAGGAAGAAGGAGAAAGAGAAGGCAAACAGAGTCAAAAGCAGCGTCCTTCACCAGACCATACGATAAGGGCATGGGGCTGTTGGGGGGAGTGGGGAAACCTGGTTTACCCTTCCTTATTTTAAATGTTATTAAATGTTAATTCACGTTTTAAAATTAACAAAGTGCTTTCATTTGTCTTTTTTTTGGAGTTTACTGGAAGAGAAGGCCATGGCTGACAGAATCAAGCCCAGTGTGGATGCCGTGGACGAGTCCCGCAGTGTCACACCAGAATGGTCTCCAAGCCTCGGTCCTCTGCCTTTCTGCCCACCGAAGAGCTCGCAGCGCCCTGCACCCTACGTGCCAGTCACACAGACAGCCCTGGGATCACAGCTGGGATGTCAGCGACTCAGGAGCGATCACAAGGAAGCGTCTGCAGAACCACCAAGCCCAGAGCCGTGTGGGAGCTGAGAGACCTTCTAGGAATGGCTGATGGTGTCACCTGGGGATACCGCATGATGGACTTGTGGTAAAGCTTCTCTAGAGGGCCCTTAAAGACTGGGGAAGCGCTGCTTCTGCAGGGACTTGAGGAGAGCGTTTGAAGCCATTAAGGTGGCCGTTCTGTCTGCCGCAGCTCTGGGAGTGCCCAATCTAACAAAACCTTTAGAGCTGTTTGTGCAGGAAAGACAGCATCAAGCTTTGGGGGTCTTAGCCCAGAGAGCAGGAGATGGGAAAAGACCGGTGGGGTCCTTTTCTAGGCAGGTGGTTAGTGTGAGTCAGGGGTGGCCCGGGCCTGCGGGCAGTGGCGGCACCAGTGCTCCTGATTCAAGGAGCTCCAAACAGCTAAGGTAGGAAATGCAGCTGCCTTTCTAGGGGTAAAGGGAACAGCGGAATCATCAAATGGTGACGGCCTTCAGAAGGTAAATCTACGGACAGACTCTAAATATGCTTCAAGGGCGGTCCATGCCCATGGGGCAGTATGGAAGGAAAGAGGACTGTTAACTGCACAAGGATCCCCCATCAAGAACCAAGAAGAAGTCCTGCAGTTGTGGAAAGACATCCAGAAACAGAGAGAAGTGGCACTAATGCAATGCAAGGCACCTCAGGTGGGAAACTCCCCGATGAAGGTACGTAATGGACTGGCCGAGCGAGCAGCTCGAGGGCAGCAGGAAAAGGTATCTTGGTATTAATCCCTTTCATAGACAGAGATATGAATATCCGTTGTGGGGACATGTGAATCTGTTTGAACAATAATCCTGTCCCTCTCAAGCACCCTCCCCTGGGAGTCGCTCGCAGAGGAAATGCCCCTGGTGATCCCTGACAGAGATTTCTCTGAACTGCCCAGACGGGGCAGATCCCGGGACCTGTTGGGACCAGGAGACACATTGTCAGGCTGGCCAGAGGCATTGCCCTGCAGCACCCGTAAAGCAAGAGAGGTGACTAAAACCTCCTTGAAGGGAATTATACCACGGTTTGGAATTCCCATAGGTCTGTTCTCAGCTAGAAGTCCTCACTTTATAGCAGAGATTGTACAAGATTTGAGCCAAGTCCTAGAGAGAAAATGGGCCCTGCACACCCCCTGGGTCCCCCACTAGTGGGAAGGTGGAAAAGATGAATCAAACTCTGCAGAGACAAAAGGGTAAAATTTGTCAGGAGATATCTTCGCAACGGCCCCACGCTCTTGCATGGGCTTTGCTAAGAACAAGGCTACAGCCAAGAGCTGAGGCTAAGACCAGTCCATATGCATTAATGTTTGGGAGGCCTTATCATCAAATGACCGTTTTTCCTCAAGACATAGTGCTAAAAGGAGAAACAGAGCTAAAATCTTCTCTGCTGTCATTGAGTAAAACAGTGAATGACCTGGGGCGCTGTGTAACATGTCCTGAGCCTCTCGCTTTAGATTCTCCAGGACACCGTTCCAGCCCAGAGGCTACATCCACCACAAGACGTGGGAGAGCGGAACTTCCAGAAAGCTGGAAGAGACCCTTTCAGGTGCTGATAGCAACACACACCATCCTTCAGGTTGAAGAAATGAAAAGGTGGATACATTACACGCAAGTCAAGTCGACGCCGAGTTGGGAGTGGAGAACTGTCCTTGAGCCCAGGAATCCTCTCCAGAGGAAACTGCAGAGAAGAACCGGAGACTGACATTTGAAAACCAAGGAGGTGGGTTTTTGCCTGCATCTGCGTTTGGTGTGTGGATGGACGTGACTTTCAGGGATTGTTGCCACAATGGGGTAAAGGCCAGAATGTGAGGGAACGTTTAGCCAGAGAGGTGGTAAGTCTGTCCTCCTTCTGCATGGGGTCAGGAAATTGGGTAGAAGTGTTCAGTTCTTGTATGACAGGAGTTCCCACTCCCCTCGGCTCCCTTGCATACTCGACTCTTCTGGAGGTGAGGCCGCACCTTGAATCTTTTGTTCAGTTTTGGGCCCCTCACTAGAAGAAGGACATTGAGGCACTGGAGTGCATCCAGAGAAGGGCAACAAAGTCCTTGAGGGGCTGGAGACCAGGTCTTACAAGAGGCAGCTGAGGGCCCTGGGGCTGTTTAGCCTGGATAAAGGGAGGCTGTGGGGAGACCGCATTGCTGTGGTAAAACCAAACGTTTCTGTCATTAGGTCAGTGTGCAAATTAAATGGGGTAGGACATGGACTTTTGAGCTGGAGGAGAAGAACCGGGTAAAAGATGCCTTTGTTTCCAGCTGTCGAGGTGTGGGGTAGATGAGAGTGCGTTTGATTTGTAAGAGGTTTGTAAAGCAGCATTCCTTTACACAGATGCCTAAAGCTTCCTTGAGCACCGGGCAACTGATGTTGCTTCAAGGGATGTCGGAAGCTTCTCTGTAGGGACTGAAAATCCTTGTGCTCCTGTTGTGGTTTACCTTAGCGAGTGAGACATTAACTCCTGGGATTTACACTCATTTCTCTCCACAGAGGGAGAAGTGGCTGTGGCAGAGATGCTCTGTGCCGACCAGAGAGGGAGCTTCTTGAAGGAATCAGCTGGTGGCAGTGATCAGCCAGTGACAGGTTGTTTAACTGATGAACAGATATTTGAACAGCTCTTTTTTTTTTTCTGCTCAACACTCGCTGAGTAATAATGTTCTGTTGGGTCTTCCAGGACCGAGTGCTGTAATTGGCTTCAAGCTTGCAGTCTTCTCCATCGAGAGATCAAAGGCACTCCTGTCCCCTCTCTGGATTGAGAAGACCTGGGAAACCTCTTTGGATCAGAGGTAGGACCGAGAAATTTCTTGGCATCAGAGGTGTCTGTAGACGGCACATGCTGTTCTGGGTTGAAGCAGTCTGAATGAAGATCCGCTTCCAAGCTTGTCCTGAAGGAAGCAGCTACGGTTCAGTGTGAGGGAAGGTTTAGCACGAGGACCTGCAAGCACTCATAGCACAGCCAGAACTATGAGGAGTTATGGCTGCAAACTGGCTAAAAATCCCAGTGCTGCTTGGGAAGGCAGGTCTCAGGCAGAGGCAGAGCTTCAGTGGAGCTCAGAGATTGTACCCCACTGGTAAAACTGGTACCCCACCAGTTCCCCATGGTGAGTGACAGCTTTTCCATCACCCCTTGGGGTGGCTGTAGCTGGGTTGCTGGTGGTTGCCTGGCGCAGGAGATCAGCACTGCCTGACACTGCCTGTGACCATTGGATGTGGTTCATAGATGGTTGGCCTGGCACTGGCCAAATTTCGTATGAGACAGGCTAAATTCAGATGATGAGGAAACAGATTTAGATTTATTGTCTTCAAAAATTTGTTTGTGTCAATTCGGACCTCAGCTGCCAAGAAAAGGGATGGGATGAGAAGCACTGGTGATGGATGCATCCAAAGCAGTGGGACTGGCGAGGGAGGAGAGTCCGGCCTTCTGCTCCGCTCTGGTGAGACCCCACCTGGAGCCCTGTGTTCGGCTCTGGAATCCCCAACGTACAAATCACACAGACCTGTTAGAGTGAGTCTGGATGAGAGCTATGAAAAGTCATAGAGAATTCACACCCAGACTGGAGTGGTGCTCCTGGCTTCCTGGAGGTCCATGGTGTATCATTCCTTTACACAGATGCCTAAAGCTTCCTTGAACACCGGGCAACTGAAGTTGTTTCAAGGGATGTCGGAAGCTTCTCTGTAGGGATTGAAATCCTTGTGCTTCTGTTGTGGTTTACCCTAATGAGTGGGAAAAAATCCTGGAATTTACCCTCATTTCACCCCACAGAGGGAGCAGTGGCTGTGGCAGAGATGTTCTGTGCGTCCAAAGCAGTGGGACTGGCGAGGGAGGAGATTCCAGCCCTCTACTCCGCTTTGGTGAGACCCCACCTGGAGCCCTGTGTTCGGCTCTGGAATCCCCAACATACGAATCACACAGACCTGTTAGAGCGAGTCCGGATGAGAGCTATGAAAAATCATAGAGAATTCACATCCAGACTGGAGTGGTGCTTATGGCTTCCTGGAGGTCCATGGTGTATCATTCCTTTACACAGATGCCTAAACCTTCCTTGAACACCGGGCAACTGTAGTTGTTTCAAGGGATGTCGGAGGCTTCTCTGTAGGGATTGAAAATCCTTGTGCTTCTGTTGTGGTTTACCTTAGTGAGTGGAAAAATGTCTTGGGATTTACCCTCATTTCTCCCCACAGAGGGAGCAGTGCCTGTGGCAGAGATGTTCTGTGCGTCCAAAGCAGTGGGACTGGCGAGGGAGGAGATTCCGGCCCTCTACTCCGCTTTGGTGAGACCCCACCTGGAGCCCTGTGTTCGACTCTGGAATCCCACAGACTGGAATGGTGCTTATGGCTTCCTGGAGGTCCATGGTGTATCGTTTTTTTACACAGATGCCTAAAGCTTCCTTGAACACCGGGCAACTGAAGTTGTTTCAAGAAACAGAAGTCTCATCATACCTGCATTTAAATCATTTCCACTCACAGATCTGCATTGTCTTTTATTTTCTCACCCAAAGAACCCACACTCACACATTTAATAAACTATTCAGACTGTCAGTATCTGGTGTAACATTCCATGAGTGAAGTCTTAGGGTAGTAAAAATACCAAAGGTAGGGGTTTCATTTCATTCACTGCATGTAGGTTTGCCAGAAAAAACAATATTTTCTGTTGAGTAGCTTTTACTTTTGGGGTTGTTTTTTACTGATTCCAATGGCAAAACAACAGGCAACATCTTCTGATACGCAATCCTAGGGATGCTACCCATTCCCTGTCTTTTTCAGTTCCAGCTTTATCTCAGACCTTCCCTACGCTGAACGTGTGAGATGGAGTGGAATGAGCCTTTCCCACAGCAAAGATGTTCCCGTGGAGCAGAGACATGCATATAAAATTCTTTTTATTATGATTCACTTGCTTCAGCAAACGAGTGGTACCTACTCATTAAACGCTTTTATAATCTAAAAATAATTTTCACAGCCAATCACAACAGTAGTGTGCGCTCGCAGCCCAGAAGGACACGTTTGGCCTTCTGGGCTGCATCAAAACAAGCGTGGCCAGCAGGGCGAGGGAGGGGATTCTGCCCCTCTGTTCCTCTCTTGGGAGACCTCATCAGGAGGGTTGTGTCTGGTTCTGGAATCCTCAACAGAAGAAGGAGATGGAGCTGTTGGAACGGGTCCAGAAGAGGACAGAGGTTGCCCAGGGAAGCTGTGGCTGCCCCATCCCTGGAGGTGTTCCAGGCCAGGTTGGATGGGCCTTGGGCAGCCTGAGCCAGTGGAAGGTTCCCTGCCCATGGCAGAGGGGTTGGAACTGGATAGGCTTTAGTGTCCTTTCCAACCGGCGCGGAACTCGATTGGTTTGAGGTCCCTTCGCAGCGAAACCATTCTGTGATTCTATAAACCATACGCAACGCAGCCCGGACGCGGGAGGACTGCGGGTCATCGAGAGCGAGCCCGGAGCGGCGGCGCCGGCCATAGAGTGCCAACGTAGAAGCCAGAGCGCCGCTGGCGGCGACCATAGAGTCAGCCCTACGGGACAGAGCGTCTCTCTCGCGCGCGCTCTCTCCGCGTCCCGCGGTGTCCGGTGGTGTCTTTCCCGAGCGGAGGGCTCGCACTGCGGGGATCCCGGCGAGCGGGAGCGGGTGAGTCCTGGGGATCCTCCCCGCCAGCGCCGTGCGACGAGGCTTTGGGACAGCGCAAGGGTTTGTAGCTCCGTGGCTGCGTTTATTCCTGTCCTGTTGGCTGTCACGGCTCCTGCTGTCCGTTCTCCGCTGAGGAACTGCAGGACGGGATGTCACCAGAGGGACCACGACGGGTGGGAGAAGTGGGGCTGTGAGAACCTCGTGAGGTTCAACAAGGCCAAGTACAAGGTCCTACTCCCGGGTCGGGGCCATCCGCAGTTTCGGTACACGATGGGAATAATGTGACTGAGAGCAGCACTGCAGAGAAGGACTTGGGGTGCTGGTCGGTGAGAACCTCGATATGAGCCGGCAGTGTGCGCTCGCAGCCCAGAAGGCCAACGTGTCCTGGGCTGCATCCAAAGCAGCATGGCCAGCAGGGCGACGGAGGGGATTCTGACCCTCTGTTCCTCTCTTGGGAGACCCCACCTAGAGGATTGTGTCCAGTTCTGGAATTCTCACTCTAGGAAGGAGATGGAGCTGTTGGAATGGGTCCAGAGGAGGATAACAAAGATAATGAGAGGGCTGGAGCACCTCCCATATGAGGACAGGCTGAGAGAGTTGGGCTTTTTCAGTCTGGAGAAGAGAAGGCTCAGAGGAGATCTTATAGCGATCTTCCAGTACCTGAAAGGGCTACAAGAAGGCTGGGGAGGGACTGTTTACAAAGGCTTGTGGTGACAAGATGAGGGGGAACAGGTATAAACTGGAGAGGGGCTGGTTTAGACTAGACATGAGGAATTTCTTCATGATGAGGGTGGTGAGGCCCTGGCCCAGGTTGCCCAAGGAAGCTGTGGCTGCCCCATCCCTGGAGAGGTTCGAGGCCAGGTTGGGTGGGACCTTGAGCAGCCTGATCCAGTGGGAGGTGTCCCTGCCCATGGCAGGAGGGGTGGAACTGGATGGGCTTTAAGATCCCTTCCAACACAAGCTATTCTATGATTCTGTGGCTGTCTTGACACCGTCACGGTGCTTGGTTTGAGAGGAGGGAGCTGGGCTCTTCTCCCAAGTGACAGAGGACAAGACAAGGGGGAATGGCCTGAAGCTCCGCCAGGGGAGGATCAGGCTGGATATCAGAAACATGCAGAGGAAGAGAGGGGGAGAATAATTTAGCTGCCACCAGCATTAGGGTTTCGTATAATGGGTGTCTGATGTTTATTGTCTAAAGAAGCATAGCAGTGCTATCGGAGGGCTCCGGGGAAGAGCGTGCCAATGTCTCAGCCAGCGTCTCACTATTCCTTTGACATCCCATACCTTCACATCCACTTTGCATCTCTGGGCAATGATGATGTATGTGATGCTGACTCCTGGTTCGGGCAGTTGCTTCCAGCTCCTTGATTTGTCCCTCTTTGGATGAGAGCTTGATGTGATCCTCGTCTTGGCCAGATCCTTGTTCTTGGCCAGGCTTCTGTGCCAGTGGTGTAGTCGTGTCGTTAACTGCGTCATCATTCATCACGCATGGGGGGGTTATTTGTTTGGTTTTGTATTTCAACTCCGACTGTCACCCGTAACTTGACAAATGGCTTTGTTAGCATCGTAATGATATTCTGAGGTGGTGTTAAAAATTCATAACATAACGTTCATGTCTCTCTTTCCTCACAGCCCAAAGAGGCAATATGGAGAATGTCATTGCTGCCGAAAATCTGGCAAAAGTCTCACAGAACAGCCCCGCTTTTTCAAAGCCTGGTATTCTTCTGTCCCATCACAAGGAATAACAGTGAGTGAGCTGGTACGGCACGGGGGGAGAAGGAGAATGAACTTTACCTGCTTTTCACTGGCTAAATGAAAAGGCCTCGGTCCGGCTTTTCTGGGATCATCTTCATGTGCTATTGCCTAACAAGGCTTCGTGTGGTTTCCCTTTAGCATTCCTCTGCACGTGTGTATGTGCGTGCTTATGGACGAGTTGATGTTGTGCCACGGTTGTTGTGTGAAAGCTCCGTTGAAGGCAACGGCCGCGTGGAACGTGTGCAGGCTGGCGGATGCGGTCCCTCAGAAAGCGGTTGGATCCCTGATGAGCCTGTAGAGGCCCCTCAAGGCCCCACAAAGGTGAAATGCTTGTGTTGAGTTTGCATGGAGATTGGTTATGGTGTAGCTAAGCAGGTTGCTTTCTCTCAGGATCTACAGCTGGAGCTGTTGTGGGGTCATCCTGTGGGTCTGAAGTTCTCCAGCACAGAGGTTGTGTGCTGGAACAGCTGATCTGCTTGCTAAGCCAGAGGGACCATCTCTAGGGGTGAAAATGTAATGCAGTGTCTGGTATCCTCAGCAAATGAGAGACAGTAGCACTAGGAGCCTCTGTAGTGTGAGGGTGTCTGCAACTGAGGTGGCTTATTTTGCTTCTATCTGCGTGGATTGGGCAGGACTTGTTCTTAATGCGAATGCAGAAGGTTCTGCATGCTCCTATATCCCATAGAATGTGAGGTTTATGGATTCTCCAACTGCAGTAACTCCTGCTGCCTTTGGATTGTTGTGTTAAAGATGCCCTTTGCCTAAGAAGGGGGCACGTTGGGGGTGAGTGATGTAAACAGTGTTCCACACAGTGTGTCTCCTCAGAGCCGTGCGAAAGGCAACTTCCACTTTCTCTTCTCTCGAGCGGGCGGAGGGTGGGCTACAACGCAGAGAAAATCAGGGCGAGGCAAGCAGCCAGCTAGAGTCAAAGTGGAGAGAAATGCGGATGCCTGGTTAATAAGGAAGAGGCTCCACTGCTGAGACAGATGAGAATGTATGTCACAAATATCCTTCTGTTTGGGGCTGGCAGGGGTGCTAGAACTGTTTCTTTGGGAAGAATTTGCACACGGCTATGCGAGCTCTCTCAGGGGAAGAGACCAAAACCTGATTCCCGATCCTGGTTTCGTGCAGGAGAAGAAAGGGCTCTAAGATCTGAGGGAAGGGCTCTGTTTGGAGATGGAGGCGTGAATGAAATAAGCTTGAGTTTCTTGTGCTTCCTACTCCATCCTCAGTGTCTGTGAGCCACTTTAAATGTGGCTGAAGTTGTGCCTCTGCTTCAACTTAGCGTGTGACGGCATCACATTTCGTGAAGACCGGATCAAACAACAGTATTAGGATGAAATGTACTTCCCAGCTGAACCTGTGAGAAGGGAAGCGTTGCTTTTCATGTGAGAAACAAAATCCTGGCTAATGAATGAAGCGTGCATAGAGCACCCATGTATGTAGGGTAGTGGTTAGCTGCAAGCTTTCTTGTCTTGAACACGCTTCTGCAAGGAGGACTGTCTTTAGGGCAAGGTGTAGAGTAGAGAGGGAAAGATGCAGCACTATGAGGGGAGAGGTGTGGAGCTGCGGAAGAGGGAGTTTCTGAAATCAGCTGTTGCTGCAGCGGGCAGTCTCCAGCTGATTTGCAAACGGACTGTCGGGATGCAGGCTGATGAGAAACCATTTTCTTTTTCAGATTTGGAAATGCCTCAGCTTCTTTTTGTGACCAATCTCAGCAGCGTCACCCTTTCTGGTTGACACCTTCCAATCTCCTGTGCTGTTGGAGACTGAAGCTGGAGCTGCTCAAAGGATCAGTCCTTTGAAGTGTTAATGTGAGTCGTGCCTGCGAACCTGAAAGTGCACGTGTGTTCTCAGCCCGGTTCACAGCAGCGCTGTTTGTAGAAACGTTTTGTGTGGTACGGTCCTGAAGAGTTGTTCCTCTCCGTGCACCCTTCTGTAACTCTTGCTAGAAGAGAAGAGTATGTTTTAGCAGTAACAGTGCCTTTTCTATGTTGAACATTCGCGTGATTGTGATTTAGAGCATCATAGTGTAAGGAGTATCTTTGGTAAGATTCAGTTCAGTTTTATTTCCCTCTTTGATTATATACCTTTAACAATAAATACGAAAAGAAATTGTATTCTCTCAGGACTTTGAAACTCAGTGCGCTGAAACCACTTTCCATCTTGCCAGTTCTCCCGTTCCTTGTGGTCTCCTTTCAGGGGGACACGTGAAAACTTTTGCTATTATTTGGAAGGAGATTCTCTTCTCAGCTTTCTTTGGGTGGGCTGCAGCGTGAGGCAGGGGGATTGGAAGGTCAGAGGAGGAAACATGGGCAAAGGAGGAACGCGCTTTTGTCTCAGGGCTATGGGCCACTTCCTCTCATTCTGCTGTTAACCTTCCTTTCTCTGTGTTCCCTCTTCCAGGTCCCTCTTCTCGGTGCTGCGTGGGAAGCGAATTCCCCTCCTTCAGCTGCCTGTGCCCAGCCTGGATGCGTGGTCTCACCTGGACCATCTCAAGGTTGCGTTGCTGTCACCTTCACTGTGTGACTGGGAAGAGTGTGTCTGTATCAGGGGACACTTTGGCCTCTTCTGCCCAGGCCCAGGGAAGCTGGAGGAACCCTGTGGAAACCAGCGTTGTCTGCATTAAAGCTTTTGATCGGTTGCCAAGTGCTGTACGTGTTTTACTTTTTCCGTGTTTAGAAGGAAGAAAGAACAAGGCAATCCCTTCAGGTATTTCAAAGGTCAAGTACTTCCCGTGGGGAGAGGTTTGTCAGGACAACTGCCTCTCAGCCTCGAGGGCTATTGTAGGGGGAAGGAGCCCTGAAATGTGGGGGTACCCCAAAATCTCCCGAGATCTTGCGTTCCCCCTCAGCCCCACCTCAACTCTTGTGAGAGAGTTTTGGGGTCCCCAGGGGCCTTGGTGGACATTGGGGGTGGCTGAGGTGGGGGTTTGGGGGTCCCCAGGGAGTCTGGGGGAGGCTATAGAGAGGTGGGGCCGGAGTTTGGGGTTCCTGGGGGCTTGGCAAGGGGCATTGGGGAGCTGGGGGGGGGCATTTTGGAGTGCCGTGGGGCTCAGAGGGGCCATTGGGAAGAGGTTAGGGTGCAGTGTTTGGGGTCTCCAGGAGCTTTGGGGGAGCTGGGGTTGGATTTTGGGGTCGGCTAGGGGTTTGGGGGAGATTTGGGGGTGCTCTGGGGAGATATGGCTGAGTTTTGGGGTTCCTATAGGCCGAGAAAGGCATTGGGGGTCTGGAGTGGGGGTTTTGAGGTCTCCTGGGGGGGGAGATTTGGGGAGGAGTTTATGGGAGGATAGGGCTGAGTTTTGGGGTTCCTGGGGCTTTGGAGGTGCTGAGGTGGGGCTTTTGGGATCTCCTGAGGGTTTGAGGGAGATTTGGGGGGGGGGGGTAGTGTGGGTTTTGGGGTTCCTGGGGCTTTGGGGGAGCTGGGATGGTATTTTTAGGGTCCCCTGAGAGCTTGGGGGGGCTGGATTTGGGGACTTCTAGGGGCTTGGAAGGGAAAATTACCCCCCAGAATGCACCTAGGAGCCCCAAAGTTTTGGGGCACCCCCATTTTTGGGGTGCCCGACCCTCCCCTTTGTGGGGTGCCTCCTCTTTTCCAGCCCGACGCTGCCCTGGGGGGGAGTTTTGGGGAGGGCAGGCTGTGCATTCTGGGGGGTTCCTAGGGAGTAAGAACCCCCAGTTTTGGGGATGCCCCCATTTTTGGGGTGCCCCGAGCCCCCGTCCCCGCTTCAGCCAATGGGAGGGGCCGTCCCCGCTTCAGCCAATGAGAGGCGCGTCCGCGCGGGTCCATCGCCGGTTCGGGGCTGCGCGAGCTTTAACCGCAGCGCGGAGGTGAGGGCGGCAGCGCGGCTGAGGGGCTGCGGGGCAGGAACCGATCGGCGGGGCTGGGGGCGGCGGGGAGGGGCGAGAGAGCCGCGGGAAAGGGGAGAGGAGGGCAGGGAGGGGAGAGGGGAGAAAGGGCTGCGAGAGAGGGAGCGCAGAGGGAAGGGGAGAGGAGGAGAGCGAGAGGGGGAAAAGGGGGAGAGAGGGAGGGGCTGAGAGAGAGGAGAAGGGGTAGAAGGGAGAGCTGAGGGTGAAGGGAGGGGAAAGGAGCTGAGGAGAGGGAGGAAAGGGAGACGGAGAGGGGAGAGAGGGAGAAGCGTGTGGGGGGGGGGGGGAGAGAGGGATGGAAGGGGAGGGAGAGAGAAAGAGGGCAGAGGGAGGGCTCAGGAGATGGGGGGAGAGGCAGAGGCAGAGCAGAGGAGGCCTCAGTGCCGAGGGTGCTGCGGATCAGCCCCGGGGCCGTGGTGGCCGGGCTGCAGCCCCGCTCCCGGTGCTGCCCCCACTGACGCCCTCGCCTGCAGCCCACGTGCAGTTTCTGCTCGAGGCGACCCTTCCGCTGTTGGAGCCGTACGCGGCATTTCTCGAGGCGATTCCCAAAGCGATTCCCGAGGCGATTCCCAAAGCGATTCCCGAGGCGATTCCCAAGGCGATCCCTGCAGCGATCCCCGCGGCGCTGCCGCAGCCGCTCCCGGCGATCCCCGAGGCCGAGCAGAGCTCAGCCCCGGGCTCAGCCCCATCATCCGCACGGGCAGCGGCTCCCACAGCTCCAGCGGGATGTGGTGCGGCACAGCCGGTGAGCGGTGGCAGAGGGGGTGCGGGGGGCCGAGGGGCACAGACCTCTGCAGTTGCTGTCTGTTGGCAGCCCCGAACTCGTGCGTTAGACAGGGGGCAGAGGTCCGAGCGAGGTGGGCTTTGGACGGCACGAGCTCTGTGAGTGCCGCTTGTCTGCGAGGGGGGATGTGGCAAAGCGCTGGCTTTGCTGTCTCAGGAAGGCTCTGGGCTGGGCTGTTCCTTAGCTGTAAGACAATATCAATGTGTGTGAACGCAGCTATACGAGGATCCAAAATGCAGAGGACCCAAAGGATCGTTGGGCCTGATCGCTACATTCCCAGCCGGAGAGCTCTGGACATGGATGTGGCCAAGTTCCAGAAGGACACTGCTGTGGTGTCACCTACCGTGAAGGTGAGTGTGTTGCTGAGTTCCGTTGAGTGTACTGGTCCCTCCCAAACCCCTTCCTGGCCTTTCCCAGAGAAGCAAACTGGAAGTTGTCTCGCATGAGTGTGTGAGGCTGACAGCCCCGAGCAGCACTGCCTCCAGCTCTGCCCTTTAGGAGCCGCGGATGAGCTTGGAGCTGTAGGGTCTGGGAAGGGAATGGGAGCCTGAGTGAAGCTGTTCTGTAGGGACATTGCCCTGGGCCCAGGGAAGAGCCTCTGCTGCTTCCTTTGCTCCATTTGAAAGCCTCATCAGCCCCGGATACGCAGCTCCAAAGCTGTGAACCTGTGCCCAGTGCCGCTGCGGCGGGAGCTGTTCCAGGACAATGTCTGTGTGGGGAGCTGCTCTGGAATGTGTCTGCTGGGTTCTGAAATCTCTTTAGGAAGCATTTGGTTCCTTGTGGTTGTGGCTTTCTCCACTGGCCATGAGACACTGACCTGGCCACTCGTCTGTGCGAAAATGTGAGCAGGACAGTGTACTGGAGTCTGAGGAAAAACCATTTGGAGCTGTGTCGCAGTTTAGCCCCAGCCTGGCTGATATTGGCAGCTAAAACCATGCAGTTGTAGTCCCAAATCCCTCCCCACCCCCCAGGGAAAGGGGGAAAGGGAAATGAGAGGAAAGAGACTTGTGAGTTGGAAACTAAAACTGCAGCTTTAGTGAAATGATAGTAGTAATGGTTATTAAACTAATTAGGAAGAAATAATATATGTACAAATATCGGAGATCGCACCCCCTCCCCATCCCTCGATGGGAACGTCACCACAGATTCTTGGTTCACAAGGGATAAGTGTGAGCCTTGTTGTTTTTGCGTACCAATGTCCTGTGGGATCCCCTGTAGCAAGGGACACTGTCTCAAAACCATGCAGTAGCTTTCAGAGAATGAAGTTACTGAGAGCAGCTGAGGTCAGGCCCCAAACTGGCTCTATTTGAGCTCCAAGCCCTTGGAGGCTGGCTGGGTGCCACTGACACCCACCCCACGGCTGGGCACCTCCTGATCCGAGGAGAGGGCGGCTGAGGTGTGTGCTCTGCCAGCTGCAGTTTGAAGTGGAGCGCGGGCTTTGTGTTTCCGATGCATCTCGCTGAGGGCAGATTGTCCTCTGTAGGAGCGCCAGAGACCCTGGGCAGCGAGTCTGAATGCCTTTGATCTGGAAAAGATCCTGGAAGAGGTTCTCCGCCTCAGTGGAAAGGCTCAGACCACTGCAGCAGGTGAGGGACAGGGTCTGGGTGAGTTGGCTCAGCTGGAGACCCCTGGGCAGGGGAACAGCAGCTCCACATGTGCAGGGATCAGTTGGCTTCTTGGAGCTGCTGTGCACGCCGAGGTCTCCCGAATCCTTAGGTTTCCAGCGGCTGAGGGGCTGCGTGACAGCTCCCGTGAACTGATTTACAAAAGCTGCCAAGTGCTTTCTGGAACTGCAGGTGGCAAACCTTCCCGATGGCCGCACAAGCTTCCAACTCCCTGCTGTTCTCTTTGTACCTTAACCATCTCTAAACGTAACGGGACACGGAAAACCACGGGCCTGTCAGTTAAACTTGTTCCTTTGAGTTCCAGATCCGGAGCTGCCCCTGGCTCAGCAGTTCACCCTGCCAGTGCCGTTAACGCCCTGCGCTCTTCTGAGCGTGGCTCTGCTCTCAGGGCTGCATTTTCCCTGGGAGGGATTTCTCCTTGGGTGAGCAGGGCGTAGCTGGGAGGAAACAGGAACTCAGGTTAACCAAAGTGTTTTTCTCTGCACGCAGGCTATCAGTACAACCTCAAAGCGTTCTACGGGCACGAGGTGATGCCTGGGTTCGGCAGGAGAAAGGGCAGATACATTTCTTCTGCACCAGACCGAGTCCTGAGTGCCCCAGACATCCACGATGACTATTGTAAGTGGGCTGCGTTGTCGAGTGCTGGGCATTGAGATCGCTGTGTAGTGCAGTGCAGTTCCTAGGACAGTGTGTCTGAGGAACTGGAGCTCTGCCTGGGCTGTTTCAGTCTCTTATGCCCTTGGGCTGGCACGGACCACTTTTAGGGTGAAGCCTTCTAGGAACAGTGGTCGAAAGTGCTGTGCAGGTGACTTGGATTGGGGCTATGGGACCCGCAGCTGGGCATGGTGACACCCAGAAGGCTGCCCCTTCCCTGCCTGTGTGTCCATGTGTGTGGGCACACGCACACCTGGTGGTGGTGGTGGAAGGTGCAGCATCAGCACTGGTGAAGGGCTCTCCAGGGCGGCACAGTGTGACCTGCATTGCATTGCTCTTCCAAACTGTAGACCTGACTCTCCTTGACTGGAGCACTCAAAACCTCCTGGCGCTGGCTCTGGACACCACTGTCTACCTGTGGCACCACATCTCTAGGGAGACTGTCAACCTCATGGAGATAGAGCGCGTAGCTGATTATGTTTCCTCTGTGTCCTGGGGTAACGGAGGAGACTGCCTTGCTGTTGGTGTGAGCAACGGTGAGGTGCAGGTGAGTGCGGGAGGAGAACTGGAGCTGTTTGGGGATTGCTGGAGCTGTGGGGCCTTGGGACAAAGGCTTGGCCGGCACAAGAAAGATGCAACACGCTCTGACTTGCCTGGTGTGGGCTGGAGATGTCCACAGCCAGTGAAGAGCTGCAAGCAGCGAGGCAGAGCTTGGGCTTGGGGTTTCTGAGCCCTCGACTTCTCCTCTGTTCTGTGGACATGAGATACAAATTGATCCCTGCTCCCAGGGTGGACCAGGCTGAATGCCAGAGCCTGCACCGTGAGGTAGCAAAGCAACGGGGCTGGCATTTCCTCCCTACTCTGGAGACCTTCTTGCTCTGCTTCTCTAGCTGTGGACGTCGAGCATCAGAAATGTCTCCGCACTCTGACCAGCCACGTGTCCCGTGTGGGGTGTCTCAGCTGGAACAGCTACATCCTGTCCAGGTAAAGCAGTGGGTGGGGGTGGGAAGGGCGGTGTGGAGCTGGTGCAGATTCTTCTCCTGGATCTGCTTCACTCGGCCCAGCAGGCCAGCGCTGCTGGTAGCACTGGTGTGAAACCCAGCAGCAGGTCCAGCAGTCCCGCCCCAGCGCCAGGAGGGCTTTTCACGCCAACATGTGCAGCCTGACCCCGAGCACCTTCTCTCTGCAGCGGGTCACACAGTGGCCAAATCCACCACCACGACATCCGAGTTGCTCAACATCACGTGGCCACACTCGCTGGTCATAAGCAGGAGGTGTGTGGACTGAAGTGGTCTCTGGATGGCCGCTACCTTGCCAGTGGCGGTGATGACCACCTGGTGAACATCTGGCCAAGCAGCCAGGGGGGCCGTGCAGGATTTGCTCCAGTCCAGACCTTCCGTCAGCACCAGGGTGCTGTCAAGGTGAGCGCGGGGCAGCTGTGGGCACGCGTTTGCATGCGGGGCAGATGTGCAGCACTGCCTGCGCACAGGTTGCTTCTGGCACGCCTTAGGATGAACCCTCTTCTCGCAGGCTTTGGCGTGGTGTCCGTGGAAGTCCAGCATTCTGGCCACTGGAGGTGGAGCCACTGACAAAAGCATCCGCTTCTGGAATGTGTGTTCTGGCGCCTGCCTCGGCAATGTTGATGCCCATTCCCAGGTGAGACATGGATGTCAGCTTGGATGTAAAACACCTTCTGGTGGGACACCTGAGCAGAGTTGCTGGCTCCTGAGGTGCAGGGGCAGGGACAAGGACGGGCCTATGCTTCTCTCTGGGTGCTGAGGCATCAGCACAAGCAGCTTGTCTTCCCTGTATTCCTGCCTCCTCCCAGGTCTCTTCCATCCTATGGTCAACCAACTACAAGGAGCTCATTTCAAGCCATGGCTCTGAAGAGAATCAGCTGGTGATCTGGAAGTATCCAGCCATGTCCAAGGTCACCGAGCTGCAAGGTAGGCTGCGCCCCTTGCCTGGGGAAGGGAGGGCTGCTGGAGGCTGAAGGCAGCTGTGATCCTTGGGTTGAACAGAGGGGTGGCCCAACCTGGAGCCCCACTGATGCCGGATGGTGAGCAGAGGCGTGTGCTGCTCGAGGGGGGCCCTCCTGGGGGCTGCTGAAGGAGTGCTGTTGCTCCAAATGCACGCCTGAGGGGTGAATTCCTGCTGCTGCAGCACAGGGTGGGGACAGCTCTGCAAGCTGGTGGGGTTCCTGGGGCACAGTGGAGTAAATGTGAGTGTGGTGGCAGAACCAGAGGGACCAGAGCGTGTGCTGAATGGCCCATCCCTGAGCGCACACCTCCTCCTCAGGTCACACAGGAAGAATCTTGAGCATGGCTCTGAGCCCTGATGGTGAAACAGTGGCCTCGGCTGCTGCTGATGAAACGCTGCGACTCTGGCGCTGTTTTCAGATGGATCCAATCAGGAAGAAGGAGAAAGAGAAGGCAAACAGAGTCAAAAGCAGCGTCCTTCACCAGACCATACGATAAGGGCATGGGGCTGTTGGGGGGAGTGGGGAAACCTGGTTTACCCTTCCTTATTTTAAATGTTATTAAATGTTAATTCACGTTTTAAAATTAACAAAGTGCTTTCATTTGTCTTTTTTTTTTGGAGTTTACTGGAAGAGAAGGCCATGGCTGACAGAAGCAAGCCCAGTGTGGATGCCGTGGACGAGTCCCGCAGTGTCACACCAGAATGGTCTCCAAGCCTCGGTCCTCTGCCTTTCTGCCCACGAAGAGCTCGCAGCGCCCTGCACCCTGCGTGCCAGTCACACAGACAGCCCCTGGGATCACAGCTGGGATGTCAGCGACTCAGGAGCGATCACAAGGAAGCGTCTGCAGAACCACCAAGCCCAGAGCCGTGTGGGAGCTGAGAGACCTTCTAGGAATGGCTGATGGTGTCACCTGGGGATACCGCATTGATGGACTGTGGTAAAGCTTCTCTAGAGGGCCCTTAAAGACTGGGGAAGCGCTGCTTCTGCGGGGACTTGAGGATGAGCGTTTGAAGCCATTAAGGTGGCCGTTTCTGTCTGCCGCAGCTCTGGGAGTGCCCAATCTAACAAAACCTTTAGAGCTGTTTGGGCAGGAAAGACAGCATCAAGCTTTGGGGGTCTTAGCCCAGAGAGCAGGAGATGGGAAAAGACCGGTGGGGTCCTTTTCTAAGCAACTGGGTAGTGTGAGTCAGGGGTGGCCCGGGCCTGCGGGCAGTGGCGGCACCAGTGCTCCTGATTCAAGGAGCTCCAAACAGCTAAGGTAGGAAATGCAGCTGCCTTTCTAGGGGTAAAGGGAACAGCGGAATCATCAAACGGTGATGGCCTTCAGAAGGTAAATCTACAGACAGACTCTAAACATGCTTCAAGGGCGGTCCATGCCCATGGGGCAGTATGGAAGGAAAGAGGACTGTTAACTGCACAAGGATCCCCCATCAAGAACCAAGAAGAAGTCCTGCAGTTGTGGAAAGACATCCAGAAACAGAGAGAAGTGGCACTAATGCAATGCAAGGCACCTCAGGTGGGAAACTCCCCGATGAAGGTACGTAATGGACTGGCCGAGCGAGCAGCTCGAGGCCAGCAGGAAAAGGTATCTTGGTATTAATCCCTTTCATAGACAGAGATATGAATATCCGTTGTGGGGACATGTGAATCTGTTTGAACAATAATCCTGTCCCTCTCAAGCGCCCTCCCCTGGGAGTCGCTCGCAGAGGAAATGCCCCTGGTGATCCCTGACAGAGATTTCTCTGAACTGCCCAGACGGGGCAGATCCCGGGACCTGTTGGGACCAGGAGACACATTGCCAGGCTGGCCAGAGGCATTGCCCTGCAGCACCCGTAAAGCAAGAGAGGTGGCTAAAACCTCCTTGAAGGGAATTATACCACAGTTTGGAATTCCCATAGGTCTGTTCTCAGCTAGAAGTCCTCACTTTATAGCAGAGATTGTACAAGATTTGAGCCAAGTCCTAGAGAAAAAATGGGCCCTGCACACCCCCTGGGTCCCCCACTAGTGGGAAGGTGGAAAGGATGAATCAAACTCTGCAGAGACAAAAGGGTCAAATTTGTCAGGAGATATCTTCGCAATGGCCCACGCTCTTGCATGGGCTTTGCTAAGAACAAGGCTACAGCCAAGAGCTGAGGCTAAGACAGTCCATATGCATTAATGTTGGGAGGCCTTATCATCAAATGACTGTTTTTCCTCAAGACATAGTGCTAAAAGGAGAAACAGAGCTAAAATCTTCTCTGCTGTCATTGGGTAAAACAGTGAATGACCTGGGGCGGTGTGTAACATGTCCTGAGCCTCTCGCTTTACATTCTCAAGGACACCGTTCCAGCCCAGAGGCTACGTCCACCACAAGACGTGGGAGAGCGGAACTTCCAGAAAGCTGGAAGAGACCCTTTCAGGTGCTGATAGCAACACACACCATCCTTCAGGTTGAAGAAATGAACGGGTGGATACATTACACGCAAGTCAAGTCGACGCCGAGTTGGGAGTGGAGAACTGTCCTTGAGCCCAGGAATCCTCTCCAGAGGAAACTGCAGAGAAGAACCGGAGACTGACATTTGAAAACCAAGGAGGTGGGTTTTTGCCTGCATCTGCGTTTGGTGTGTGGATGGACGTGACTTTCAGGGATTGTTGCCCACAATGGGGTAAAGGCCAGAATGTGAGGGAACGTTTAGCCAGAGAGGTGGTAAGTCTGTCCTCCTTCTGCATGAGGTCAGGAAATTGGGTAGAAGTGTTCAGTTCTTGTATGACAGGAGTTCCCACTCCCCTCGGCTCCCTTACATACTCGACTCTTCTGGAGGTGAGGCCGCACCTTGAATCTTTTGTTCAGTTTTGGGCCCCTCACTAGAAGAAGGACATTGAGGCACTGGAGTGCATCCAGAGAAGGGCAACAAAGTCCTTGAGGGGCTGGAGACCAGGTCTTACAAGAGGCAGCTGAGGGACCTGGGGCTGTTTAGCCTGGATAAAGGGAGGCTGTGGGGAGACCGCATTAGGTCAGTGTGCAAATTAAATGGGGGTAGGACATGGACTTTTGAGCTGGAGGAGAAGAACCGGGTAAAAGATGCCTTTGTTTCCAGCTGTCGAGGTGTGGGGTAGATGAGAGTGCGTTTTGATTTGTAAGAGATTTGTAAAGCAGCATTCCTTTACACAGATCCCTAAAGCTTCCTGAGCACCAGGCAACTGATGTTGCTTCAAGGGATGTCGGAAGCTTTCTCTGTAGGGACTGAAAATCCTTGTGCTCCTGTTGTGGTTTACCTTAGCGAGTGAGACATTAACTCCTGGGATTTACACTCATTTCTCCCCACAGAGGGAGAAGTGGCTGTGGCAGAGATGCTCTGTGCCGACCAGAGAGGGAGCTTCTTGAAGGAATCAGCTGGTGGCAGTGATCAGCCAGGGACAGGTTGTTTAACTGATGAACAGATATTTGAACAGCTCTTTTTTTTTTTTTCTGCTCAACGCTCGCTGAGTAATAATTTTCTGTTGGGTCTTCCAGGACCGAGTGCTGTAATTGGCTTCAAGTGTGCAGTCTTCTCCCTCCAGAGATCAAAGGCATTCCTGTCCCCTCTCTGGATTGAGAAGACCTGGGAAACCTCTTTGGATCAGAGGTAGGACTGAGAAATTTCTTGGCATCAGAGGTGTCTGTAGACGGCACATGCTGTTCTGGGTTGAACCAGTCTGAATGAAGATCCGCTTCCAAGCTTGTCCTGAAGGAAGCAGCTACGGTTCAGTGTGAGGGAAGGTTTAGCACGAGGACCTGCAAGCACTCATAGCACAGCCAGAACTATGAGGAGTTATGGCTGGAAACTGGCTAAAAATCCCAGTGCTGCTTGGGAAGGCAGGTCTCAGGCAGAGGCAGAGCTTCAGTGGAGCTCAGAGATTGTACCCCACTGGTAAAACTGGTACCCCACCAGTTCCCCATGGTGAGTGACAGCTTTTCCTTCACCCCTTGGGGTGGCTGTAGCTGGGTTGCTGGTGGTTGCCTAGCGCAGGAGATCAGGCTGAGCTTCTGGTTTAATTCCTGATGTGTCTGGGTGGCTCTGACACTGCCTGTGACCATTGGATGTGGTTCATAGATGGTTGGCCTGGCATTGGCCAAATTTCGTATGAGACAGGCTAAATTCAGATGATGAGGAAACAGATTTAGTTTTATTGTCTTCAAAAATTTGTTTGTGTCAATTCTGACCTCAGCTGCCAAGAAAAGGGATGGGATGAGAAGCACTGGTGATGGATGCATCCAAAGCAGTGGGACTGGCGAGGGAGGAGAGTCCGGCCCTCTGCTCCGCTCTGGTAAGACCCCACCTGGAGCCCTGTGTTCGGCTCTGGAATCCCCAACGTACAAATCACACAGACCTGTTAGAGTGAGTCTGGATGAGAGCTATGAAAAGTCATAGAGAATTCACACCCAGACTGGAGTGGTGCTCCTGGCTTCCTGGAGGTCCATGGTGTATCATTCCTTTACACAGATGCCTAGAGCTTCCTTGAACACCGGGCAACTGTAGTTGTTTCAAGGGATGTCGGAAGCTTCTCTGTAGGGATTGAAATCCTTGTGCTTCTGTTGTGGTTTTACCCTAATGAGTGGGAAAAAATCCTGGAATTTACCCTCATTTCACCCCACAGAGGGAGCAGTGCCTGTGGCAGAGATGTTCTGTGCGTCCAAAGCAGGGGACTGTGCGAGGGAGGAGATTCCGGCCTTCTGCTCCGCTTTGGTGAGACCCCACCTGGAGCCCTGTGTTCGGCTCTGGAATCCCCAACATACGAATCACACAGACCTGTTAGAGCGAGTCCGGATGAGAGCTATGAAAAATCATAGAGAATTCACATCCAGACTGGAGTGGTGCTTATGGCTTCCTGGAGGTCCATGGTGTATCATTCCTTTACACAGATGCCTAAACCTTCCTTGAACACCGGGCAACTGAAGTTGTTTCAAGGGATGTCGGAGGCTTCTCTGTAGGGATTGAAAATCCTTGTGCTTCTGTTGTGGTTTACCTTAGTGAGTGGAAAAATGTCTTGGGATTTACCCTCATTTCTCCCCACAGAGGGAGCAGTGCCTGTGGCAGAGATGTTCTGTGCGTCCAAAGCAGTGGGACTGGCGAGGGAGGAGATTTTCGGCCCTCTACTCCGCTTTGGTGAGACCCCACCTGGAGCCCTGTGTTCGACTCTGGAATCCCACAGACTGGAATGGTGCTTATGGCTTCCTGGAGGTCCATGGTGTATCGTTTTTTTACACAGATGCCTAAAGCTTCCTTGAACACCGGGCAACTGAAGTTGTTTCCAAGAAACAGAAGTCTCATCATACCTGCATTTAAATCATTTCCACTCACAGATCTGCATTGTCTTTTATTTTCTCACCCAAAGAACCCACACTCACACATTTAATAAACTATTCAGACTGTCAGTATCTGGTGTAACATTCCATGAGTGAAGTCTTAGGGTAGTAAAAATACCAAAGGTAGGGTTTCATTTCATTCACTGCATGTAGGTTTGCCAAGAAGAAAGAATATTTTCTGTTGAGTAGCTTTTACTTTTGGGGTTGTTTTTTACTGATTCCAATGGCAAAACAACGGGCAACATCTTCTGATACGCAATCCTAGAGACACTCCCCATTGCCTGTCTTTTTCAGTTCCAGCTTTATCTCAGACCTTCCCTACGCTGAACGTGTGAGATGGAGTGGAATGAGCCTTTCCCACAGCGAAGATGTTCCCGTGGAGCAGAGACATGCATTATAAAATTCTTTTTATTATGATTCACTTGCTTCAGCAAACGAGTGGTACCTACTCATTAAATGCTTTATAATCTAAAAATAATTTTCACAGCCAATCACAACAGCAGTGTGCGCTCGCAGCCCAGAAGGCCAAACGTGTTCCTGGGCTGCATCAAACAAGCGTGGCCAGCAGGGCGAGGAGGGGATCTGCCCCTCTGTTCCTCTCTGGGAGACCTCATCAGGAGGGTTGTGTCTGGTTCTGGAATCCTCAACAGAAGAAGGAGATGGAGCTGTTGAACGGGTCCAGACGAGGACAGAGGTTGCCCAAGGAAGCTGTGGCTGCCCCATCGCTGGAGGTGTTCCAGGCCAGGTTGGATGGGCCTTGGGCAGCCTGAGCCAGTGGAGGTGTCCCTGCCCATGGCAGAGGGTTGAACTGGATAGGCTTTAGTGTCCTTTCCAACCGGCGCGGAACTCGATTGGTTTGAGGTCCCTTCGCAGCGAAACCATTCTGTGATTCTATAAACCATACGCAACGCAGCCCGGGACGCGGAGGACTGCGGGTCATCGAGAGCGAGCCCGGAGCGGCGGCGCCGGCCATAGAGTACCAACGTAGAAGCCAGAGCGGCGCTGGCGGCGACCATAGAGTCAGCCCTCCGGGACAGAGCGCTCTCTCTCGCGCGCCGCTTTCTCCGCGTCCCGCGGTGTCCGGTGGTGTCTTTCCCGAGCGGGAGGGCGCGCACTGCGGGGATCCCGGCGAGCGGGAGCGGGTGAGTCCTGGGATCCTCCCCGCCAGCGCCGTGCGACGAGGCTTTGGGACAGCGCAAGGGTTTGTAGCTCCGTGGCTGCGTTTATTCCTGTCCTCGTTGGCTGTCACGGCTCCATGCTGTCCGTTCTCCGCTGAGGAACTGCAGGGACGGGATGTCACCAGAGGGACCACGACGGGTAGGAGAAGTGGGGCTGTGAAGAACCTCGTGAGGTTCAACAAGGCCAAGTACAAGGTCCTACTCCGGGTCGGGGCCATCCGCAGTTCGGTACACGATGGGAATAATGTGACTGAGAGCAGCACTGCAGAGAAGGACTTGGGGTGCTGGTGGATGAGAACCCTCGATATGAGCCGGCAGTGTGCGCTCGCAGCCCAGAAGGCCAACGTGTCCTGGGCTGCATCCAAAGCAGCATGGCCAGCAGGCGACGGAGGGGATTCTGACCTCTGTTCCTCTCTTGGGAGACCCCACCTAGAGGATTGTGTTCCAGTTCTGGAATTCTCACTCTAGGAAGGAGATGGAGCTGTTGGAATGGGTCCAGAGGAGGATGAACAAAGATAATCAGAGGGCTGGAGCACCCCCCCCTATGAGGACAGGCTGAGGAGAGTTGGGCTTTTTCAGTTTTTGGAGAAGAGAAGGCCTCAGAGGAGATCTTATATCGATCTTCCAGTACCTGAAAAGGGCTACAAGAAAAGAAGGGGAGGGACTGTTACAAAGGCTTGTGGTGATAGGATGAGGGGAACAGGTATAAACTGGAGAGGGGCTGAGTTTAGACTGGACATGAGGAATTTCTTCATGATGAGGGTGGTGAGGCCCTGGCCCGATTGCCCAGGGAAGCTGTGGCTGCCCCATCTCTGGAGGGGTTCGAGGCCAGGTTGGGTGGGACCCTGAGCAGCCTGATCCAGTGGGAGGTGTCCCTGCCCATGGGCAGGAGGGGTGGAACTGGATGGGCTATAAGATCCCTTCCAAACACAAGCTGTTCTATGATTCTGTGGCTGTCTTGACACGTCACGGTGCTTGGTTTGAGAGGAGGGAGCTGGGCTCTTCTCCCAAGTGACAGAGGACAAGACAAGGGGAATGGCCTGAAGCTCCACCAGAGGAGGTTCAGGCTGGATATCAGAAACATGCAGAGGAAGAGAGGGGGAGAATAATTTAGCTGACACCAGCATTAGGTTTGGTCTAATGGGTGTCTGATGTTTATTGTCTAAAGAAGCATAGCAGTGCCCATCGGAGGGCTCCGGGGAAGAGCATGCCAATGTCTCAGCCGGCATCTCACTATTCCTTTGACATCCCATACCTTCACATCCACTTGCAGCTCTGGGCAATGATGAGTATGTGATGCTGACTCCTGGTTCGGGCAGTTGCTTCCAGCTCCTTGATTGTCCCCTCTTGGATGAGAGCTTGATGTGATCCTTGTCTTGGCCAGATCCTTGTTCTTGGCCAGGCTTCTGTGCCAGTGGTGTAGTCGTGTCATTAACTGCGTCATCATTCATCCACGCATGGGGGGGTTGTTTGTTTGGTTTTGTATTTCAACTCCGACTGGTCCACCCGTAACTTGACAAATGGCTTTGTTAGCATCGTACATGATATTCTGAGGTGGTGTTAAAATTCATAACATAACGTTCATGTCTTTCTTTCCTCACAGCCCAAAGAGGCAATATGGAGAATGTCCTTGGCTGCCGAAAATCTGGCAAAAGTCTCACAGAACAGCCCCGCTTTTTCAAAGCCTGGTATTCTTCTGTCCCCATCACAAGGAATAACTGTGAGTGAGCTGGCATTGGCAAGGGGGTAGAAGGAGAATGAACTTCACCTGCTTTTCCTGGCTAAATGAAAAGGCCCTCGGTCCGGCTTTTCTGGGATCATCTTCATGTGCTATTTGCCTAACAAAGCTTCGTGTGGTGTCCCTTTAGCATTCCTCTGCACGTGTGTATGTGCGTGCTTATGGACGAGTTGATGTTGTGCCACGGTTGTTGTGTGAAAGCCCCGGTGAAGGCAACGGCCGCGTGGAACGTGTGCAGGCTGGCGGATGCGGTCCCTCAGAAAGCGGTTGGATCCCTGATGAGCCTGTAGAGGCACCTCAAGGCCCCGCAAAGGTGAAATGCTTGTGTTGAGTTTGCATGGAGATTGGTTATGGTGTAGCTAAGCAGGTTGCTTTCTCTCAGGATCTACAGCTGGAGCTGTTGTGGGGTCATCCTGTGGGTCTGAAGTTCTCCAGCACAGAGGTTGTGTGCTGGAACAGCTGATCTGCTTGCTAAGCCAGAGGGACCATCTCTAGGGGTGGAAATGTAATGCAGTGTCTGGTATCCTCCGCAAATGAGAGACAGTAGCACTAGGAGCCTCTGTAGTGTGAGGGTGTCTGCAACTGAGGTGGCTTATTTTGCTTCTATCTGCCTGGATTGGGCAGGACTTTTTCTTAATGCGAATGCGGAAGGCTCTGTATGCTCCTAAATCCCATAGAATGTGAGGTTTATGGATTCTCCAACTGCAGTAACTCCTGCTGCCTTTGTATTGTTGTGTTAAAGATGCCCTTTGCCTAAGAAAGGGGCACATTGGGGGTGGGTGGTGTAAACAGTGTTCCACACAGTGTGTCTCCTCAGAGCCATGCGAAAGGCAACTTCCACTTTCTCTTCTCTCGAGCGGGCGGAGGGTGGGCTACAACGCAGAGAAAACCAGGGCGAGGCAAGCAGCCAGCTAGTGTCAATGCCTGGTTAATAAGGAAGAGGCTCCACTGCTGAGACAGATGAGAATGTATGTCACAAATATCCTTCTGTTTGGGGCTGGCAGGGGTGCTAGAACTGTTTCTTTGGGAAGAATTTGCACGCGGCTATGCGAGCTCTCTCAGGGGAAGAGACCAAAACCCGATTTCCGATCCTGGTTTCGTGCAGGAGAAGAAAGAGCTCTAAGATCTGAAGGAAGGGCTCTGTTTGGAGATGGAGGCGTGAATGAAATAAGCTTGAGTTTCTTGTGCTTCCTACTCCATCCTCAGTGTCTGTGAGCCACTTTAAATGTGGCTGAAGTTGTGCCTCCGCTTCAACTTAGCGTGTGACGGCATCACATTTCGTGAAGACCGGATCAAACAACAGTATTAGGATGAAATGTACTTCCCAGCTGAACCTGTGAGAAGGGAAGCGTTGCTTTTCATGTGAGAAACAAAATCCTGGCTAATGAATGAAGCATGCATAGAGCAACCGTGTATGCAGGGTAGTGGTTAGCTGCAAGCTTTCTTGTCTTGAACACGCTTCTGCAAGGAGGACTGTCTTTAGGGCAAGGTGTAGAGTAGAGAGGGAAAGATGCAGCCTGTCAGGGGAGAGGTGTGGAGCTGCGGAAGAGGGAGTTTCTGAAATCAGCTGTTGCTGCAGCAGGCAGTCTCCAGCTGATTTGCAAAGTGAAACTGCGCTGGGCTCAGCTGGAGAGGGCTGCGTGGAGCTGTACCAATTACCTGTAAATCACAAACATTCCGGACCTTGTAGTAAGTATTGGGCTTAGGTGGCTTTTAATGTAGATCAACCGCTAAACTGCTTGGAAAGCAACTGAGGGGACTGTGTTGGCCTAGTGTGGCTGGCAGAACTGAGCACGGACTGAGTGCTCTGCTGGGCTGGAGGACAAAACTTCCAGCTGGCAGCAGAACGAACTACAGTAGTTCAGCTAGCGACTTGCTGGAACGGACTGTCGGGATGCAGGCTGATGAGAAACCATTTTCTTTTTCAGATTTGGAAATACCTCAGCTTCTTTTTGTGACCAATCTCAGCAGCGTCGCCCTTTCTGGTTGACACCTTCCAATCTCCTGTGCTGTTGGAGACTGAAGCTGGAGCTGCTCAAAGGATCAGTCCTTTGAAGTGTTAATGTGAGTCGTGCCTGCGAACCTGAAAGTGCACGTGTGCTCTCAGCCCGGTTCACAGCAGCGCTGTTTGTAGAAACGTTTTGTGTGGTACGGTCCTGAAGAGTTGTTCCTCTCCGTGCACCCTTCTGTAACTCTTGCTAGAAGAGAAGAGTATGTTTTAGCAGTAACAGTGCCTGGGCTGCTTTTCTATGTTGAACATTCGCGTGATTGTGATTTAGAGCATCGTAGTGTAAGGAGTATCTTTGGTGAGATTCAGTTCAGTTTTATTTCCCTCTTTGATTATATACCTTTAAGAATAAATATGAAAAGAAATTGTATTCTCTCAGGACTTTGAAACTCAGTGCGCTGAAACCACTTTCCATCTTGCAAGTTCTCCCGTTCCTTGTGGTCTCCTTTCAGGGGGACACGTGAAAACTTTGCTATTATTTGGAAGGAGATTCTCTTCTCAGCTTTCTTTGGGTGGGCTGTAGCGTGAGGCAGGGGATTGGAAGGTCAGAGGAGGAAACATGGGCAAAGGAGGAACGCGCTTTTGTCTCAGGGCTAAGGGCCGCTTCCTCTCATTCTGCTGTTAACCTTCCTTTCTCTGTGTTCCCTCTTCCAGGTCCCTCTTCTCGGTGCTGCGTGGGAAGCGAATTCCCCTCCTTCAGCTGCCGTGCCCAGCCTGGATGCGTGGTCTCACCTGGACCATCTCAAGGTTGCGTTGCTGTCACCTTCACTGTGTGACTGGGAAGAGTGTGTCTGTATCGGGGGACACTTTGGCCTCTTCTGCCCAGGCCCAGGGAGCTGGAGGAACCCTGTGGAAACCAGCGTTGTCTGCATTAAAGCTTTTGATCGGTTGCCAAGTGCTGTATGTGTTTTACTTTTTCCGTGTTTAGAAGGAAGAAAGAACAAGGCAATCCCTTCAGGTATTTCAAAGGTCAAGTACTTCCCGTGGGGAGAGGTTTGTCAGGACAACTGCCCTCAGCCTCCAGGGCGATTGTAGGGGGAAGGAGCCCTGAAATGTGGGGGTACCCCAAAATCTCCCGAGATCTTGCGTTCCCCCTCAGCCCCACCTCAACTCTTGTGAGAGAGTTTTGGGGTCCCCAGGGGCCTTGGTGGGCATTGGGGGTGGCTGAGGTGGGGGTTTGGGGGTCCCCAGGGAGTTTGGGGAGGCTATAGGGAGGTGGGGCCGGGGTTTGGGGTTCCTGGGGGCTTGGCAAGGGGAATTGGGGAGCTGGGGGGGTACATTTTGGAGTGCCGTGGGGCTCAGAGGGGCCATTGGGAAGAGGCTAGGGTGCAGTGTTTGGGGTCTCCAGGAGCTTTGGGGGAGCTGGGGTTGGATTTTGGGGTCGCTAGGGGTTTGGGGGAGATTTGGGGGTGCTCTGGGGAGATATGGCTGAGTTTGGGGGTTCCTATAGGCCGAGGAAGGCATTGGGGGTCTGGAGTGGGGGTTTTGAGGTCCCCTGGGGGGGAGATTTGGGGAGGAGTTTATGGGAGGATAGGGCTGAGTTTTGGGGTCCCCAGGGGCTTTGGAGGTGCTGAGGTGGAGCTTTTGGGATCCCCTGAGGGTTTGAGGGAGATTTGGGGGGTGGGGTGGGAGGGGTAGGGTGGGTTTTGGGGTTCCTGGGGGCTTTGGGGGAGCTGGGATGGCATTTTTAGGGTCCCCTGAGAGCTTGGGGGGGGCTGGATTTGGGGGCTTCTAGGGGCTTGGAAGGGAAAATTACCCCCCAGAATGCACCTAGGAGCCCCAAAGTTTTGGGGCACCCCCATTTTTGGGGTGCCCGACCCTCCCCTTTGTGGGGTGCCTCCTCTTCTCCAGCCCGACACTGCCCTGGGGGGGAGTTTTTGGGGGGGGCAGGCTGTGCATTCTGGGGGGTTCCTAGGGAGTAAGAACCCCCAGTTTTGGGGATGCCCCCATTTTTGGGGTGCCTCGACCCCCGTCCCCGCTTCAGCCAATGGGAGGGGCCGTCCCCGCTTCAGCCAATGAGAGGCGCGTCCGCGCGGGTCCATCGCCGGTTCGGGGCTGCGCGAGCTTTAACCGCAGCGCGGAGGTGAGGGCGGCAGCGCGGCTGAGGGGCTGCGGGGCAGGAACCGATCGGCGGGGCTGGGGCGGCGGGGAGGGGCGAGAGAGCCGCGGGGAATGGGGAGAGGAGGGCAGGGAGGGGAGAGGGGAGAAAGGGCTGCGAGAGAGGGAGCGCAGAGGGAAGGGGAGAGGAGGAGAGCGAGAGGGGGAAAAGGGGCAGAGAGGGAGGGGCTGAGAGAGAGGAGAAGGGGTAGAAGGGAGAGCTGAGGGTGAAGGGAGGGGAAAGGAGCTGAGGAGAGGGAGGAAAGGGAGACGGAGAGAGAGAGAGAGGGAGAAGCGTGTGAGAGAGAGGGGGGGGAGAGAGGGATGGAAGGGGAGGGAGAGAGAAAGAGGGCAGAGGGAGGGCTCCGGAGATGGGGGGAGAGGCAGAGGCAGAGCAGAGGAGGCCTCAGTGCCGAGGGTGCTGAGGATCAGCCCAGGGGCCGTGGTGGCCAGGCTGCAGCCCCGCTCCCGGTGCTGCCCCCACTGACGCCCTCGCCTGCAGCCCACGTGCAGTTTCTGCTCGAGGCGACCCTTCCGCTGTTGGAGCCGTACACGGCATTTCTCGAGGCGATTCCCAAGGCGATTCCCAAGCGATTCCCGAGGAAGCGATTCCCAAAGCGATTCCCTGAGGCGATTCCCGAGGCGATCCCTGCAGCGATCCCCGCGGCGCTGCCGCAGCCGCTCCCGGCAATCCCCGAGGCCAAGCAGAGCTCAGCCCCGGGCTCAGCCCCATCAGCCACACGGGCAGCGGCTCCCACAGCTCCAGCGGGATGTGGTGCGGCACAGCCGGTGAGCGGTGGCAGAGGGGGGTGCGGGGGGCCGAGGGGCAGAGACCTCTGCGGTTGCTGTCTGTTGGCAGCCCCAAACTCGCGTGTTAGACAGGGGGCAGAGGTCCGAGCGAGGTGGGCTTTGGACGGCACGAGCTCTGTGAGTGCCGCTTGTCTGCGAGGGGGGATGTGGCAAAGCGCTGGCTTTGCTGTCTCAGGAAGGCTCTGGGCTGGGCTGTTCCTTAGCTGTAAGACAATATCAATGTGTGTGAACGCAGCTATACGAGGATCCAAAATGCAGAGGACCCAAAGGATCGTTGGGCCTGATCGCTACATTCCCAGCCGGAGAGCTCTGGACATGGATGTGGCCAAGTTCCAGAAGGACACTGCTGTGGTGTCACCTACCGTGAAGGTGAGTGTGTTGCTGAGTTCCGTTGAGTGCACTGGTCCCTCCCAAACCCCTTCCTGGCCTTTCCCAGAGAAGCAAACTGGAAGTTGTCTCGCATGAGTGTGTGAGGCTGACAGCCCCGAGCAGCACTGCCTCCAGCTCTGCCCTTTGGAGCCGCGGATGAGCTTGGAGCTGTAGGGTCTGGGAAGGGAATGGGAGCCTGAGTGAAGCTGTTCTGTAGGGACATTGCCCTGGGCCCAGGGAAGAGCCTCTGCTGCTTCCTTTGCTCCATTTGAAAGCCTCATCAGCCCCGGATACGCAGCTCCAAAGCTGTGAACCTGTGCCCAGTGCCGCTGCGGCGGGAGCTGTTCCAGGACAATGTCTGTGTGGGGAGCTGCTCTGGAATGTGTCTGCTGGGTTCTGAAATCTCTTTAGGAAGCATTTGGTTCCTTGTGGTTGTGGCTTTCTCCACTGGCCATGAGACACTGACCTGGCCACTCGTCTGTGCGAAAATGTGAGCAGGACAGTGTGCTGGAGTCTGAGGAAAAAGCATTTGGAGCTGTGTCGCAGTTTAGCCCCAGCCTGGCTGATATCGGCAGCTAAAACCATGCAGTTGTAGTCCCAAATCCCTTCCCACCCCCCAGGGAAAGGGGGAAAGGGAAATGAGAGGAAAGAGACTTGTGAGTTGGAAACTGAAACTGCAGCTTTAGTGAAATGATAGTAGTAATGGTTATTAAACTAATTAGGAAGAAATAATATATGTATAAATATCGGAGATCGCACCCCCTCCCCATCCCTCGATGGGAACGTCACCACAGATTCTTGGTTCACAAGGGGTAGGTGTGAGCCTTGTTGTTTTTGCGTACCAATGTCCTGTGGGATCCCCTGTAGCAAGGGACACTGTCTCAAAACCATGCAGTAGCTTTCAGAGAATGAAGTTACTGAGAGCAGCTGAGTCAGGCCCCAAACTGGCTCTATTTGAGCTCCAAGCCCTTGGAGCTGGCTGGGTGCCACTGACACCCACCCCACGGCTGGGCACCTCCTGATCCGAGGAGAGGGCGGCTGAGGTGTGTGCTCTGCCAGCTGCAGTTTGAAGTGGAGCGCGGGCTTTGTGTTTCCGATGCATCTCACTGAGGGCAGATTGTCTCTGTAGGAGCGCCAGAGACCCTGGGCAGCGAGTCTGAATGCCTTTGATCTGGAAAAGATCCTGGAAGAGGTTCTCCGCCTCAGTGGAAAGGCTCAGACCACTGCAGCAGGTGAGGGACAGGGTCTGGGTGAGTTGGCTCAGCTGGAGACCCCGGGGCAGGGGAACAGCAGCTCCACATGTGCAGGGATCAGTTGGCTTCTTGGAGCTGCTGTGCACGCCGAGGTCTCCCGAATCCTTAGGTTTCCAGTGGCTGAGGGGCTGCGTGACAGCTCCAGTGAACTGATTTACAAAAGCTGCCAAGTGCTTTCTGGAACTGCAGGTGGCAAACCTTCCCGATGGCCGCACAAGCTTCCAACTCCCTGCTGTTCTCTTTGTACCTTAACCATCTCAAACGTAACGGGACACGGAAAACCACGGGCCTGTCAGTTAAACTTGTTCCTTTGAGTTCCAGATCCGGAGCTGCCCCTGGCTCAGCAGTTCACCCCGCCAGTGCCGTTAACGCCCTGCGCTCTTCTGAGCGTGGCTCTGCTCTCAGGGCTGCATTTTCCCTGGGAGGGATTTCTCCTTGGGTGAGCAGGGCGTAGCTGGGAGGAAACAGGAACTCAGGTTAACCAAAGTGTTTCTCTGCACGCAGGCTATCAGTACAACCTCAAAGCGTTCTACGGGCACGAGGTGATGCCTGGGTTCGGCAGGAGAAAGGGCAGATACATTTCTTCTGCACCAGACCGAGTCCTGAGTGCCCCAGACATCCACGATGACTATTGTAAGTGGGCTGCGTTGTCGAGTGCTGGGCATTGAGATCGCTGTGTAGTGCAGTGCAGTTCCTAGGACAGTGTGGTCTGAGGAACTGGAGCTCTGCCTGGGCTGTTTCAGTCTCTTATGCCCTTGGGCTGGCACGGACCACTTTTAGGGTGAAGCCTTCTAGGAACAGTGGTCGAAAGTGCTGTGCAGGTGACTTGGATTGGGGCTATGGGACCCGCAGCTGGGCATGGTGACACCCAGAAGGCTGCCCCTTCCCTGCCTGTGTGTCCATGTGTGTGGGCACACTCACACCTGGTGGTGGTGTGGAAGGTGCAGCATCAGCACTGGTGAAGGGCAGGGCTCTCCAGGGCGGCACAGTGTGACCTGCATTGCATTGCTCTTCCAAACTGTAGACCTGACTCTCCTTGACTGGAGCACTCAAAACCTCCTGGCGCTGGCTCTGGACACCACTGTCTACCTGTGGCACCACATCTCTAGGGAGACTGTCAACCTCATGGAGATAGAGCGCGTAGCTGATTATGTTTCCTCTGTGTCCTGGGGTAACGGAGGAGACTGCCTTGCTGTTGGTGTGAGCAACGGTGAGGTGCAGGTGAGTGCGGGAGGAGAACTGGAGCTGTTTGGGGATTGCTGGAGCTGTGGGGCCTTGGGACAAAGGCTTGGCCGGCACAAGAAAGATGCAACACGCTCTGACTTGCCTGGTGTGGGCTGGAGATGTCCACAGCCAGTGAAGAGCTGCAGCAGCGAGGCAGAGCTTGGGCTTGGGGTTTCTGAGCCCTCGACTTCTCCTCTGTTCTGTGGCATGAGATACAAATTGATCCTGCTCCCAGGGTGACCAGGCTGAATGCCAGAGCCTGCCGTGAGTAGCAAAGCAAGGGCTGGCATTTCCTCCTACTCTGGAGACCTTCTTGCTCTGCTTCTCTAGCTGTGGGACGTCGAGCATCAGAAATGTCTCCGCACTCTGACCAGCCACGTGTCCCGTGTGGGGTGTCTCAGCTGGAACAGCTACATCCTGTCCAGGTAAAGCAGTGGGGGGGGTGGGAAGGGCGGTGTGGAGCTGGTGCAGATTCTTCTCCTGGATCTGCTTCACTCAGCCCAGCAGGCCAGCGCTGCTGGTAGCACTGGTGTGAAACCCAGCAGCAGGTCCAGCAGTCCCGCCCAGCGCCAGGAGGGCTTTTCACGCCAACATGTGCAGCCTGACCCTGAGCACCTTCTCTCTGCAGCGGGTCACACAGTGGCCAAATCCACCACCACGACATCCGAGTTGCTCAACATCACGTGGCCACACTCGCTGGTCATAAGCAGGAGGTGTGTGGACTGAAGTGGTCTCTGGATGGCCGCTACCTTGCCAGTGGCGGTGATGACCACCTGGTGAACATCTGGCCAAGCAGCCAGGGGGGCCGTGGAGGATTTGCTCCAGTCCAGACCTTCCGTCAGCACCAGGGTGCTGTCAAGGTGAGCGCGGGGCAGCTGTGGGCACGCGTTTGCATGCGGGGCAGATGTGCAGCACTGCCTGCGCACAGGTTGCTTCTGGCACGCCTTAGGATGAACCCTCTTCTCGCAGGCTTTGGCGTGGTGTCCGTGGAAGTCCAGCATTCTGGCCACTGGAGGTGGAGCCACTGACAAAAGCATCCGCTTCTGGAATGTGTGTTCTGGCACCTGCCTCGGCAATGTTGATGCCCATTCCCAGGTGAGACATGGATGTCAGCTTGGATGTAAACACCTTCTGGTGGGACACCTGAGCAGAGTTGCTGGCTCCTGAGGTGCAGGGGCAGGGACAAGGACGGGCCTATGCTTCTCTCTGGGTGCTGAGCATCAGCACAAGCAGCTTGTCTTTCCTGTATTCCTGCCTCCTCCCAGGTCTCTTCCATCCTATGGTCAACCAACTACAAGGAGCTCATTTCAGGCCATGGCTCTGAGAGAATCAGCTGTTGATCTGGAAGTATCCAGCCATGTCCAAGGTCACGAGCTGCAAGGTAGGCTGCGCCCCTTGCCTGGGGAAGGGAGGCTGCCTGGAGCTGAAGGCAGCTGTGATCCTTGGGTTGAACAGAGGGGTGGCCCAACCTGGAGCCCCACTGATGCCGGATGGTGAGCAGAGGCGTGTGCTGCTCGAGGGGGGGCCCTCCTGGGGGCTGCTGAAGGAGTGCTGTTGCTCCAAATGCACGCCTGGGGGGTGAATTCCTGCTGCTGCAGCACAGGGTGGGGACAGCTCTGCAAGCTGGTGGGGTTCCTGGGGCCACAGTGGAGTAAATGTGAGTGTGGTGGCAGAACCAGAGGGACCAGCGCGTGTGCTGAATGGCCCATCCTGAGCGCACACCTCCTCCTCAGGTCACACAGGAAGAATCTTGAGCATGGCTCTGAGCCCTGATGGTGAAACAGTGGCCTCGGCTGCTGCTGATGAAACGCTGCGACTCTTGGCGCTGTTTTCAGATGGATCCAATCAGGAAGAAGGAGAAAGAGAAGGCAAACAGAGTCAAAAGCAGCGTCCTTCACCAGACCATACGATAAGGGCATGGGGCTGTTGGGGGGAGTGGGGAAACCTGGTTTACCCTTCCTTATTTAAATGTTATTAAATGTTAATTCACGTTTTAAAATTAACAAAGTGCTTTCATTTGTCCTTTTTTTGGAGTTTACTGGAAGAGAAGGCCATGGCTGACAGAAGCAAGCCCAGTGTGGATGCCGTGGACGAGTCCCGCAGTGTCCCACCAGAATGGTCTCCAAGCCTCGGTCCTCTGCCTTTCTGCCCACCGAAGAGCTCGCAGCGCCCTGCACCCTACGTGCCAGTCACACAGACAGCCCTGGGATCACAGCTGGGATGTCAGCGACTCAGGAGCGATCACAAGGAAGCGTCTGCAGAACCACCAAGCCCAGAGCCGTGTGGGAGCTGAGAGACCTTCTAGGAATGGCTGATGGTGTCACCTGGGGATACCACATGATGGACTTGTGGTAAAGCTTCTCTAGAGGGCCCTTAAAGACTGGGGAAGCGCTGCTTCTGTGGGGACTCGAGGAGAGCGTTTGAAGCCATTAAGGTGGCCGTTCTGTCTGCCGCAGCTCTGGGAGTGCCCAATCTAACAAAACCTTTAGAGCTGTTTGGGCAGGAAAGACAGCATCAAGCTTTGGGGGTCTTAGCCCAGAGAGCAGGAGATGGGAAAAGACCGGTGGGGTCCTTTTCTAAGCAACTGGGTAGTGTGAGTCAGGGGTGGCCCGGGCCTGCGGGCAGTGGCGGCACCAGTGCTCCTGATTCAAGGAGCTCCAAACAGCTAAGGTAGGAAATGCAGCTGCCTTTCTAGGGGTAAAGGGAACAGCGGAATCATCAAATGGTGACGGCCTTCAGAAGGTAAATCTACAGGACAGACTCTAAATGTGCTTCAAGGGCGGTCCATGCCCATGGGGCAGTATGGAAGGAAAGAGGACTGTTAACTGCACAAGGATCCCCCATCAAGAACCAAGAAGAAGTCCTGCAGTTGTGGAAAGACATCCAGAAACAGAGAGAAGTGGCACTAATGCAATGCAAGGCACCTCAGGTGGGAAACTCCCCGATGAAGGTACGTAATGGACTGGCCGAGCGAGCAGCTCGAGGGCAGCAGGAGAAGGTATCTGTTATTAATCCCTTTCATAGACAGAGATCTGAATATCCGTTGTGGGGACATGTGAATCTGTTTGAACAATAATCCTGTCCCTCTCAAGCACCCTCCCCCTGGGAGTCGCTCGCAGAGGAAATGCCCCTGGTGATCCCTGACAGAGATTTCTCTGAACTGCCCAGACGGGGCAGATCCCGGGACCTGTTGGGACCAGGAGAACATTGTCAGGCTGGCCAGAGGCATTGCCCTGCAGCACCCGTAAAGCAAGAGAGGTGAGTAAAACCTCCTTGAAGGGAATTATACCACGGTTGGAATTCCCATAGGTCTGTTCTCAGCTAGAAGTCCTCACTTTATAGCAGAGATTGTACAAGATTTGAGCCAAGTCCTAGAGAGAAAATGGCCCTGCACACCCCCTGGGTCCCCCACTAGTGGGAAGGTGGAAAGGATGAATCAAATCTGCAGAGACAAAAGGGTCAAATTTGTCAGGAGATATCTTCGCAACGGCCCCACGCTCTTGCATGGGCTTTGCTAAGAACAAGGCTACAGCCAAGAGCTGAGGCTAAGACCAGTCCATATGCATTAATGTTTGGGAGGCCTTATCATCAAATGACTGTTTTTCCTCAAGACATAGTGCTAAAAGGAGAAACAGAGCTAAAATCTTCTCTGCTGTCATTGGGTAAAACAGTGAATGACCTGGGGCGGTGTGTAACATGTCCTGAGCCTCTCGCTTTACATTCTCAAGGACACCGTTCCAGCCCAGAGGCTACGTCCACCACAAGACGTGGGAGAGCGGAACTTCCAGAAAGCTGGAAGAGACCCTTTCAGGTGCTGATAGCAACACACACCATCCTTCAGGTTGAAGAAATGAACAGGTGGATACATTACACGCAAGTCAAGTCAGCGCCGAGTTGGGAGTGGAGAACTGTCCTTGAGCCCAGGAATCCTCTCCAGAGGAAACTGCAGAGAAGAACGGAGACTGACATTTGAAAACCAAGGAGGTGGGTTTTTTGCCTGCATCTGCGTTTGGTGTGTGGATGGTCGTGACTTTCAGGGATTGTTGCCACAATGGGGTAAAGGCCAGAATGTGAGGGAACGTTTAGCCAGAGAGGTAGTAAGTCTGTCCTCCTTCTGCATGAGGTCAGGAAATTGGGTAGAAGTGTTCAGTTCTTGTATGACAGGAGTTCCCACTCCCCTCGGCTCCCTTACATACTCGACTCTTCTGGAGGTGAGGCCGCACCTTGAATCTTTTGTTCAGTTTTGGGCCCCTCACTAGAAGAAGGACATTGAGGCACTGGAGTGCATCCAGAGAAGGGCAACAAAGTCCTTGAGGGGCTGGAGACCAGGTCTTACAAGAGGCAGCTGAGGGCCCTGGGGCTGTTTAGCCTGGATAAAGGGAGGCTGTGGGGAGACCGCATTGCTGTGGTAAAACCAAACGTTTCTGTCATTAGGTCAGTGTGCAAATTAAATGGCGTAGGACATGGACTTTTGAGCTGGAGGAGAAGAACCGGGTAAAAGATGCCTTTGTTTCCAGATGTCGAGGTTGTGGGGTAGATGAGAGTGCGTTTGATTTGTAAGAGGTTTTGTAAAGCAGCATTCCTTTACACAGATGCCTAAAGCTTCCTTGAGCACCGGGCAACTGATGTTGCTTCAAGGGATGTCGGAAGCTTCTCTGTAGGGACTGAAAATCCTTGTGCTCCTGTTGTGGTTTACCTTAGCGAGTGAGACATTAACTCCTGGGATTTACCCTCATTTCTCCCCACAGAGGGAGAAGTGGCTGTGGCAGAGATGCTCTGTGCCGACCAGAGAGGGAGCTTCTTGAAGGAATCAGCTGGTGGCAGTGATCAGCCAGTGACAGGTTGTTTAACTGATGAACAGATATTTGAACAGCTCTTTTTTTTTTTCTGCTCAACACTCGCTGAGTAATAATGTTCTGTTGGGTCTTCCAGGACCGAGTGCTGTAATTGGCTCCAAGTGTGCAGTCTTCTCCATCCAGAGATCAAAGGCACTCCTGTCCCCTCTCTGGATTGAGAAGACCTGGGAAACCTCTTTGGATCAGAGGTAGGACTGAGAAATTCCTTGGCATCAGAGGTGTCTGTAGACGGCACATGCTGTTCTGGGTTGAACCAGTCTGAATGAAGATCCACTTCAAAGCTTGTCCTAAAGGAAGCAGCTACGGTTCAGTGTGAGGGAAGGTTTAGCACGAGGACCTGCAAGCACTCATAGCACAGCCAGAACTATGAGGAGTTATGGCTGGAAACTGGCTAAAAATCCCAGTGCTGCTTGGGAAGGCAGGTCTCAGGCAGAGGCAGAGCTTCAGTGGAGCTCAGAGATTGTACCCCACTGGTAAAACTGGTACCCCACCAGTTCCCCATGGTGAGTGACAGCTTTTCCTTCACCCCTTGGGGTGGCTGTAGCTGGGTTGTTGGTGGTTGCCTGGCAAAGGAGATCAGCACTGCCTGACACTGCCTGTGACCATTGGATGTGGTTCATAGATGGTTGGCCTGGCATTGGCCAAATTTCGTATGAGACAGGCTAAATGCAGATGATGAGGAAACAGATTTAGATTATTGTCTTCAAAAATTTGTTTGTGTCAATTCTGACCTCAGCTGCAAGAAAGGGATGGGATGAGAAGCACTGGTGATGGATGCATCCAAAGCAGTGGGACTGGCGAGGGAGGAGAGTCCGGCCCTCTGCTCCGCTCTGGTAAGACCCCACCTGGAGCCCTGTGTTCGGCTCTGGAATCCCCAACGTACAAATCACACAGACCTGTTAGAGTGAGTCTGGATGAGAGCTATGAAAAGTCATAGAGAATTCACACCCAGACTGGAGTGGTGCTCCTGGCTTCCTGGAGGTCCATGGTGTATCATTCCTTTACACAGATGCCTAAAGCTTCCTTGAACACCGGGCAACTGTAGTTGTTTCAAGGGATGTCGGAAGCTTCTCTGTAGGGATTGAAATCCTTGTGCTTCTGTTGTGGTTTACCCTAACGAGTGGGAAAAAATCCTGGAATTTACCCTCATTTCTCCCCACAGAGGGAGCAGTGCCTGTGGCAGAGATGTTCTGTGCGTCCAAAGCAGTGGGACTGGCGAGGGAGGAGATTCCGGCCTTCTGCTCCGCTTTGGTGAGACCCCACCTGGAGCCCTGTGTTCGGCTCTGGAATCCCCAACATACGAATCACACAGACCTGTTAGAGCGAGTCCGGATGAGAGCTATGAAAAATCATAGAGAATTCACATCCAGACTGGAGTGGTGCTTATGGCTTCCTGGAGGTCCATGGTGTATCATTCCTTTACACAGATGCCTAAACCTTCCTTGAACACCGGGCAACTGTAGTTGTTTCAAGGGATGTCGGAGGCTTCTCTGTAGGGATTGAAAATCCTTGTGCTTCTGTTGTGGTTTACCTTAGTGAGTGGAAAATGTCTTGGGATTTACCCTCATTTCTCCCCACAGAGGGAGCAGTGCCTGTGGCAGAGATGTTCTGTGCGTCCAAAGCAGTGGGACTGGCGAGGGAGGAGATTCCGGCCCTCTACTCCGCTTTGGTGAGACCCCACCTGGAGCCCTGTGTTCGACTCTGGAATCCCACAGACTGGAATGGTGCTTATGGCTTCCTGGAGGTCCATGGTGTATCGTTTTTTTTTACACAGATGCCTAAAGCTTCCTTGAACACCGGGCAACTGAAGTTGTTTCAAGAAACAGAAGTCTCATCATACCTGCATTTAAATCATTTCCACTCACAGATCTGCATTGTCTTTTATTTTCTCACCCAAAGAACCCACACTCACACATTTAATAAACTATTCAGACTGTCAGTATCTGGTGTAACATTCCATGAGTGAAGTCTTAGGGTAGTAAAAATACCAAAGGTACGGGTTTCATTTCATTCACTGCATGTAGGTTTGCCAGAAAAAAGAATATTTTCTGTTGAGTAGCTTTTACTTTTGGAGGTTGTTTTTTACTGATTCCAATGGCAAAACAACAGGCAACATCTTCTGATACGCAATCCTAGAGATGCCTCCCCATTGCCTGTCTTTTTCAGTTCCAGCTTTATCTCAGACCTTCCCTACGCTGAACGTGTGAGATGGAGTGGAATGAGCCTTTCCCACAGCGAAGATGTTCCCGTGGAGCAGAGACATGCATATAAAATTCTTTTTATTATGATTCACTTGCTTCAGCAAACGAGTGGTACCTACTCATTAAATGCTTTTATAATCTAAAAATAATTTTCACAGCCGATCACAACAAGCAGTGTGTGCTCGCAGCCCAGAAGGACACGTTTGGCCTTCTGGGGCTGCATCAAAACAAGCGTGGCCAGCAGGGCGAGGGAGGGGATTCTGCCCCTCTGTTCCTCTCTTGGGAGACCTCATCTGGAGGGTTGTGTCTGGTTCTGGAATCCTCAACATAAGAAGGAGATGGAGCTGTTGGAACGGGTCCAGAAGAGGACAGAGGTTGCCCAGGGAAGCTGTGGCTGCCCCATCCCTGGAGGTGTTCCAGGCCAGGTTGGATGGGCCTTGGGCAGCCTGAGCCAGTGGAAGGTTCCCTGCCCATGGCAGAGGGGTTGGAACTGGATAGGCTTTAGTGTCCTTTCCAACCGGCGCGGAACTCGATTGGTTTGAGGTCCCTTCGCAGCGAAACCATTCTGTGATTCTATAAACCATACGCAACGCAGCCCGGACGCGGGAGGACTGCGGGTCATCGAGAGCGAGCCCGGAGCGGCGGCGCCGGCCATAGAGTGCCAACGTAGAAGCCAGAGCGGCGCTGGCGGCGACCATAGAGTCAGCCCTACGGGACAGAGCGTCTCTCTCGCGCGCTCTCTCTCTGCGTCCTGCGGTGTCCGGTCGCGTCTTTCCCGAGCGGAGGGCGCGCACTGCGGGGATCCCCGCGAGCGGGAGCGGGTGAGTCCTGGGGATCCTCCCCGCCAGCGCCGTGCGACGAGGCTTTGGGACAGCGCAAGGGTTTGTAGCTCCGTGGCTGCGTTTATTCCTGTCCTGTTGGCTGTCACGGCTCCTGCTGTCCGTTCTCCGCTGAGGAACTGCAGGACGGGATGTCACCAGAGGGACCACGACGGGTGGGAGAAGTGGGGCTGTGAGAACCTCGTGAGGTTCAACAAGGCCAAGTACAGGGTCCTACTCCCGGGTCGGGGCCATCCGCAGTTTCGGTACACGATGGGAATAATGTGACTGAGAGCAGCCCTGCAGAGAAGGACTTGGGGTGCTGGTGGATGAGAACCTCGATATGAGCCGGCAGTGTGCGCTCGCAGCCCAGAAGGCCAACGTGTCCTGGGCTGCATCCAAAGCAGCATGGCCAGCAGGGCGACAGAGGGGATTCTGACCCTCTGTTCCTCTCTTGGGAGACCCCACCTAGAGGATTGTGTCCAGTTCTGGAATTCTCACTCTAGGAAGGAGATGGAGCTGTTGGAATGGGTCCAGAGGAGGATAACAAAGATAATGAGAGGGCTGGAGCACCTCCCATATGAGGAGAGGCTGAGAGAGTTGGGCTTCTTCAGTCTGGAGAAGAGAAGACTCCGAGGAGATCTTATAGTGATCTTCCAGTACCTGAAAAGGGCTACAAGAAAGGTGGAGAGGGACTGTTTTACAAAGGCTTGTGGGGATAGGACAGGTATAAACTGGAGAGGGGCTGTTTTAGACTGGACATGAGGAATTTCTTCATGATGAGGGTGGTGAGGCCCTGGCCCAGATTGCCCAGGGAAGCTGTGGCTGCCCCATCCCTGGAGGGTTCCAGGCCAGGTTGCGTGGGACCTGAGCAGCCTGATCCCAGTGGGAGGTGTCCCTGCCCATGGCAGGAAGGGGTGGAACTGGATGGGCTTTAAGATCCCTTCCAACACAAGCTATTCTATGATTCTGTGACTGTCTTGACACCGTCACGGTGCTTGGTTTGAGAGGTGGGAGCTGGGCTCTTCTCCCAAGTGACAGAGGACAAGACAAGGGGGAATGGCCTGAAGCTCCGCCAGGGGAGGTTCAGGCTGGATATCAGAAAAAAGCAGAGGAAGAGAGGGGGAGAATAATTTAGCTGACACCAGCATTAGGGTTTGGTCTAATGGGTGTCTGATGTTTATTGTCCAAAGAAGCATAGCACTGCTATCGGAGGGCTCCGGGGAAGAGCATGCCAATGTCTCAGCCAGCGTCTCACTATTCCTTTGACATCCCATACCTTCACATCCACTTTGCAGCTCTGAGCAATGATGATGTATGTGATGCTGACTCCTGGTTTGGGCAGTTGCTTCCAGCTCCTTGATTTGTCCCTCTTTGGATGAGAGCTTGATGTGATCCTTGTCTTGGCCAGATCCTTGTTCTTGGCCAGGCTTCTGTGCCAGTGGTGTAGTCGTGTCGTTAACTGCGTCATCATTCATCACGCATGGGGGGGTTATTTGTTTGGTTTTGTATTTCAACTCCGACTGTCACCCGTAACTTGACAAATGGCTTTGTTAGCATCGTAATGATATTCTGAGGTGGTGTTAAAAATTCATAACATAACGTTCATGTCTCTCTTTCCTCACAGCCCAAAGAGCCAATCAGGAGAATGTCCTTGCTGCCGAAAATCTGGCAAAAGTCTCACAGAACAGCCCCGCTTTTTCAAAGCCTGGTATTCTTCTGTCCCATCACAAGGAATAACAGTGAGTGAGCTGGTACAGCACGGGGGGAGAAGGAGAATGAACTTTACCTGCTTTTCACTGGCTAAATGAAAAGGCCTCGGTCCGGCTTTTCTGGGATCATCTTCATGTGCTATTGCCTAACAAAGCTTCGTGTGGTTTCCCTTTAGCAATCCTCTGCACGTGTGTATGTGCGTGCTTGTGGACGAGTTGATGTTGTGCCACGGTTGTTGTGTGAAAGCCCCGGTGAAGGCAACGGCCGCGTGGAACGTGTGCAGGCTGGCGGATGCGGTCCCTCAGAAAGCGGTTGGATCCCTGATGAGCCTGTAGAGGCACCTCAAGGCCCCGCAAAGGTGAAATGCTTGTGTTGAGTTTGCATGGAGATTGGTTATGGTGTAGCTAAGCAGGTTGCTTTCTCTCAGGATCTACAGCTGGAGCTGTTGTGGGGTCATCCTGTGGGTCTGAAGTTCTCCAGCACAGAGGTTGTGTGCTGGAACAGCTGATCTGCTTGCTAAGCCAGAGGGACCATCTCTAGGGGTGAAAATGTAATGCAGTGTCTGGTATCCTCCGCAAATGAGAGACAGTAGCACTAGGAGCCTCTCTAGTGTGAGGGTGTCTGCAACTGAGGTGGCTTATTTTGCTTCTATCTGCCTGGATTGGGCAGGACTTGTTCTTAATGCGAATGCGGAAGGCTCTGTGTGCTCCTAAATCCCATAGAATGTGAGGTTTATGGATTCTCCAACTGCAGTAACTCCTGCTGCCTTTGTATTGTTGTGTTAAAGATGCCCTTTGCCTAAGAAAGGGGCACATTGGGGGTGGGTGGTGTAAACAGTGTTCCACACAGTGTGTCTCCTCAGAGCCATGCGAAAGGCAACTTCCACTTTCTCTTCTCTCGAGCGGGCGGAGGGTGGGCTACAACGCAGAGAAAACCAGGGCGAGGCAAGCAGCCAGCTAGTGTCAATGCCTGGTTAATAAGGAAGAGGCTCCACTGCTGAGACAGATGAGAATGTATGTCACAAATATCCTTCTGTTTGGGGCTGGCAGGGGTGCTAGAACTGTTTTCTTTGGGAAGAATTTGCACGCGGCTATGCGAGCTCTCTCAGGGGAAGAGACCAAAACCCGATTCCGATCCTGGTTTCGTGCAGGAGAAGAAAGAGCTCTAAGATCTGAAGGAAGGGCTCTGTTTGGAGATGGAGGCGTGAATGAAATAAGCTTGAGTTTCTTGTGCTTCCTACTCCATCCTCAGTGTCTGTGAGCCACTTTAAATGTGGCTGAAGTTGTGCCTCCGCTTCAACTTAGCGTGTGACGGCATCACATTTCGTGAAGACCGGATCAAACAACAGTATTAGGATGAAATGTACTTCCCAGCTGAACCTGTGAGAAGGGAAGCGTTGCTTTTCATGTGAGAAACAAAATCCTGGCTAATGAATGAAGCGTGCATAGAGCAACCGTGTATGCAGGGTAGTGGTTAGCTGCAAGCTTTCTTGTCTTGAACACGCTTCTGCAAGGAGGACTGTCTTTAGGGCAAGGTGTAGAGTAGAGAGGGAAAGATGCAGCCCTGTCAGGGGAGAGGTGTGGAGCTGCGGAAGAGGGAGTTTCTGAAATCAGCCGTTGCTGCAGCGGGCAGTCTCCAGCTGATTTGCAAAGTGAAACTGCGCTGGGCTCAGCTGGAGAGGGCTGCGTGGAGCTGTACCAATTACCTGTAAATCACAAACATTCCGGACCTTGTAGTAAGTATTGGGCTTAGGTGGCTTTTAATGTAGATCAACCGCTAAACTGCTTGGAAAGCAACTGAGGGGACTGTGTTGGCCTAGTGTGGCTGGCAGAACTGAGCACGGACTGAGTGCTCTGCTGGGCTGGAGGACAAAACTTCCAGCTGGCAGCAGAACGAACTACAGTAGTTCAGCTAGCGACTTGCTGGAACGGACTGTCGGGATGCAGGCTGATGAGAAACCATTTTCTTTTTCAGATTTGGAAATACCTCAGCTTCTTTTTGTGACCAATCTCAGCAGCGTCGCCCTTTCTGGTTGACACCTTCCAATCTCCTGTGCTGTTGGAGACTGAAGCTGGAGCTGCTCAAAGGATCAGTCCTTTGAAGTGTTAATGTGAGTCGTGCCTGCGAACCTGAAAGTGCACGTGTGCTCTCAGCCCGGTTCACAGCAGCGCTGTTTGTAGAAACGTTTTGTGTGGTACGGTCCTGAAGAGTTGTTCCTCTCCGTGCACCCTTCTGTAACTCTTGCTAGAAGAGAAGAGTATGTTTTAGCAGTAACAGTGCCTGGGCTGCTTTTCTATGTTGAACATTCGCGTGATTGTGATTTAGAGCATCGTAGTGTAAGGAGTATCTTTGGTGAGATTCAGTTCAGTTTTATTTCCCTCTTTGATTATATACCTTTAAGAATAAATATGAAAAGAAATTGTATTCTCTCAGGACTTTGAAACTCAGTGCGCTGAAACCACTTTCCATCTTGCCAGTTCTCCCGTTCCTTGTGGTCTCCTTTCAGGGGGACACGTGAAAACTTTTGCTCTTATTTGGAAGGAGATTCTCTTCTCAGCTTTCTTTGGGTGGGCTGTAGCGTGAGGCAGGGGGATTGGAAGGTCAGAGGAGGAAACATGGGCAAAGGAGGAACGCGCTTTTGTCTCAGGGCTAAGGGCCGCTTCCTCTCATTCTGCTGTTAACCTTCCTTTCTCTGTGTTCCCTCTTCCAGGTCCCTCTTCTCGGTGCTGCGTGGGAAGCGAATTCCCCTCCTTCAGCTGCCTGTGCCCAGCCTGGATGCGTGGTCTCACCTGGACCATCTCAAGGTTGCGTTGCTGTCACCTTCACTGTGTGACTGGGAAGAGTGTGTCTGTATCGGGGGACACTTTGGCCTCTTCTGCCCAGGCCCAGGGAAGCTGGAGGAACCCTGTGGAAACCAGCGTTGTCTGCATTAAAGCTTTGATCGGTTGCCAAGTGCTGTATGTGTTTTACTTTTTCCGTGTTTAGAAGGAAGAAAGAACAAGGCAATCCCTTCAGGTATTTCAAAGGTCAAGTACTTCCCGTGGGGAGAGGTTTGTCAGGACAACTGCCCCTCAGCCTCCAGGGCGATTGTAGGGGGAAGGAGCCCTGAAATGTGGGGGTACCCCAAAATCTCCCGAGATCTTGCGTTCCCCCTCAGCCCCACCTCAACTCTTGTGAGAGAGTTTTGGGGTCCCCAGGGGCCTTGGTGGGCATTGGGGGTGGCTGAGGTGGGGGTTTGGGGGTCCCCAGGGAGTTTGGGGGAGGCTATAGGGAGGTGGGGCCGGGGTTTGGGGTTCCTGGGGGCTTGGCAAGGGGAATTGGGGAGCTGGGGGGGTACATTTTGGAGTGCCGTGGGGCTCAGAGGGGCCATTGGGAAGAGGCTAGGGTGCAGTGTTTGGGGTCTCCAGGAGCTTTGGGGGAGCTGGGGTTGGATTTTGGGTCGGCTAGGGGTTTGGGGGAGATTTGGGGGTGCTCTGGGGAGATATGGCTGAGTTTTGGGGTTGCTATAGGCCGAGGAAGGCATTGGGGGTCTGGAGTGGGGGTTTTGAGGTCCCCTGGGGGGGAGATTTGGGGAGGAGTTTATGGGAGGATAGGGCTGAGTTTTGGGATCCCCAGGGGCTTTGGAGGTGCTGAGGTGGAGCTTTTGGGATCTCCTGAGGGTTTGAGGGAGATTTGGGGGGTGGGGTGGGAGGGGTAGGGTGGGTTTTGGGGTTCCTGGGGGCTTTGGGGGAGCTGGGATGGCATTTTTAGGGTCCCCTGAGAGCTTGGGGGGGGCTGGATTTGGGGGCTTCTAGGGGCTTGGAAGGGAAAATTACCCCCCAGAATGCACCTAGGAGCCCCAAAGTTTTGGGGCACCCCCATTTTTGGGGTGCCCGACCCTCCCCTTTGTGGGGTGCCTCCTCTTCTCCAGCCCGACACTGCCCTGGGGGGGAGTTTTTGGGGGGGGCAGGCTGTGCATTCTGGGGGGTTCCTAGGGAGTAAGAACCCCCAGTTTTGGGGATGCCCCCATTTTTGGGGTGCCTCGACCCCCGTCCCCGCTTCAGCCAATGGGAGGGGCCGTCCCCGCTTCAGCCAATGAGAGGCGCGTCCGCGCGGGTCCATCGCCGGTTCGGGGCTGCGCGAGCTTTAACCGCAGCGCGGAGGTGAGGGCGGCAGCGCGGCTGAGGGGCTGCGGGGCAGGAACCGATCGGCGGGGCTGGGGGCGGCGGGGAGGGGCGAGAGAGCCGCGGGGAAAGGGGAGAGGAGGGCAGGGAGGGGAGAGGGGAGAAAGGGCTGCGAGAGAGGGAGCGCAGAGGGAAGGGGAGAGGAGGAGAGCGAGAGGGGGAAAAGGGGCAGAGAGGGAGGGGCTGAGAGAGAGGAGAAGGGGTAGAAGGGAGAGCTGAGGGTGAAGGGAGGGGAAAGGAGCTGAGGAGAGGGAGGAAAGGGAGACGGAGAGGAGAGAGAGGGAGAAGCGTGTGGGAGGGGGGGGGGGAGAGAGGGATGGAAGGGGAGGGAGAGAGAAAGAGGGCAGAGGGAGGGCTCCGGAGATGGGGGGAGAGGCAGAGGCAGAGCAGAGGAGGCCTCAGTGCCGAGGGTGCTGCGGATCAGCCCCGGGGCCGTGGTGGCCAGGCTGCAGCCCCGCTCCCGGTGCTGCCCCCACTGACACCCTCGCCTGCAGCCCACGTGCAGTTTCTGCTCGAGGCGACCCTTCCGCTGTTGGAGCCGTACGCGGCATTTCTCGAGGCGATTCCCAAAGCGATTCCCGAGGCGATTCCCAAAGCGATTCCCGAGGCGATTCCTGAGGCAATCCCTGCAGCGATCCCCGCGGCGCTGCCGCAGCCGCTCCCGGCGATCCCCGAGGCCGAGCAGAGCTCAGCCCCGGGCTCAGCCCCATCATCCGCACGGGCAGCGGCTCCCACAGCTCCAGCGGGATGTGGTGCGGCACAGCCGGTGAGCGGTGGCAGAGGGGGTGCGGGGGGCCGAGGGGCACAGACCTCTGCAGTTGCTGTCTGTTGGCAGCCCCGAACTCGCGCGTTAGACAGGGGGGCAGAGGTCCGAGCGAGGTGGGCTTTGGACGGCACGAGCTCTGTGAGTGCCGCTTGTCTGCGAGGGGGGATGTGGCAAAGCGCTGGCTTTGCTGTCTCAGGAAGGCTCTGGGCTGGGCTGTTCCTTAGCTGTAAGACAATATCAATGTGTGTGAACGCAGCTATACGAGGATCCAAAATGCAGAGGACCCAAAGGATCGTTGGGCCAGTTCGCTACATTCCCAGCCGGAGAGCTCTGGACATGGATGTGGCCAAGTTCCAGAAGGACACTGCTGTGGTGTCACCTACCGTGAAGGTGAGTGTGTTGCTGAGTTCCGTTGAGTGCACTGGTCCCTCCCAAACCCCTTCCTGGCCTTTCCCAGAGAAGCAAACTGGAAGTTGTCTCGCATGAGTGTGTGAGGCTGACAGCCCCGAGCAGCACTGCCTCCAGCTCTGCCCTTTAGGAGCCGCGGATGCTGTAGGAGCTGTAGGGTCTGGGAAGGGAATGGGAGCCTGAGTGAAGCTGTTCTGTAGGGACATTGCCCTGGGCCCAGGGAAGAGCCTCTGCTGCTTCCTTTGCTCCATTTGAAAGCCTCATCAGCCCCGGATACGCAGCTCCAAAGCTGTGAACCTGTGCCCAGTGCCGCTGCGGCGGGAGCTGTTCCAGGACAATGTCTGTGTGGGGAGCTGCTCTGGAATGTGTCTGCTGGGTTCTGAAATCTCTTTAGGAAGCATTTGGTTCCTTGTGGTTGTGGCTTTCTCCACTGGCCATGAGACACTGACCTGGCCACTCGTCTGTGCGAAAATGTGAGCAGGACAGTGTGCTGGAGTCTGAGGAAAAACCATTTGGAGCTGTGTCGCAGTTTAGCCCCGGCCCGGCTGATATCGGCAGCTAAAACCATGCAGTTGTAGTCCCAAATCCCTCCCCACCCCCCAGGGAAAGGGGGAAAGGGAAATGAGAGGAAAGAGACTTGTGAGTTGGAAACTAAAACTGCAGCTTTAGTGAAATGATAGTAGTAATGGTTATTAAACTAATTAGGAAGAAATAATATATGTACAAATATCGGAGATCGCACCCCCTCCCCATCCCTCGATGGGAACGTCACCACAGATTCTTGGTTCACAAGGGATAAGTGTGAGCCTTGTTGTTTTTGCGTACCAATGTCCTGTGGGATCCCCTGTAGCAAGGGACACTGTCTCAAAACCATGCAGTAGCTTTCAGAGAATGAAGTTACTGAGAGCAGCTGAGTCAGGCCCCAAACTGGCTCTATTTGAGCTCCAAGCCCTTGGAGCTGGCTGGGTGCCACTGACACCCACCCCACGGCTGGGCATCTCCTGATCCGAGGAGAGGGCGGCTGAGGTGTGTGCTCTGCCAGCTGCAGTTTGAAGTGGAGCGCAGGCTTTGTGTTTCCGATGCATCTCACTGAGGGCAGATTGTCTCTGTAGGAGCGCCAGAGACCCTGGGCAGCGAGTCTGAATGCCTTTGATCTGGAAAAGATCCTGGAAGAGGTTCTCCGCCTCAGTGGAAAGGCTCAGACCACTGCAGCAGGTGAGGGACAGGGTCTGGGTGAGTTGGCTCAGCTGGAGACCCCTGGGCAGGGGAACAGCAGCTCCACATGTGCAGGGATCAGTTGGCTTCTTGGAGCTGCTGTGCACGCCGAGGTCTCCCGAATCCTTAGGTTTCCAGCGGCTGAGGGGCTGCGTGACAGCTCCAGTGAACTGATTTACAAAAGCTGCCAAGTGCTTTCTGGAACTGCAGGTGGCAAACCTTCCCGATGGCTGCACAAGCTTCCAACTCCCTGCTGTTCTCTTTGTACCTTAACCATCTCTAAACGTAACGGGACACGGAAAACCACGGGCCTGTCAGTTAAACTTGTTCCTTTGAGTTCCAGATCCGGAGCTGCCCCTGGCTCAGCAGTTCACCCCGCCAGTGCCGTTAATGCCCTGCGCTCTTCTGAGCGTGGCTCTGCTCTCAGGGCTGCATTTTCCCTGGGAGGGATTTCTCCTTGGGTGAGCAGGGCGTAGCTGGGAGGAAACAGGAACTCAGGTTAACCAAAGTGTTTCTCTGCACGCAGGCTATCAGTACAACCTCAAAGCGCTCTACGGGCACGAGGTGATGCCTGGGTTCGGCAGGAGAAAGGGCAGATACATTTCTTCTGCACCAGACCGAGTCCTGAGTGCCCCAGACATCCACGATGACTATTGTAAGTGGGCTGCGTTGTCGAGTGCTGGGCATTGAGATCGCTGTGTAGTGCAGTGCAGTTCCTAGGACAGTGTGGTCTGAGGAACTGGAGCTCTGCCTGGGCTGTTTCAGTCTCTTATGCCCTTGGGCTGGCACTTTTAGGGTGAAGCCTTCTAGGAACAGTGGTCGAAAGTGCTGTGCAGGTGACTTGGATTGGGGCTATGGGACCCGCACCTGGGCATGGTGACACCCAGAAGGCTGCCCCTTCCCTGCCTGTGTGTCCATGTGTGTGGGCACACTCACACCTGGTGGTGGTGGTGGAAGGTGCAGCATCAGCACTGGTGAAGGGCAGGGCTCTCCAGGGCGGCACAGTGTGACCTGCATTGCATTGCTCTTCCAAACTGTAGACCTGACTCTCCTTGACTGGAGCACTCAAAACCTCCTGGCGCTGGCTCTGGACACCACTGTCTACCTGTGGCACCACATCTCTAGGGAGACCGTAAACCTCATGGAGATAGAGCACGTAGCTGATTATGTTTCCTCTGTGTCCTGGGGTAACGGAGGAGACTGCCTTGCTGTTGGTGTGAGCAACGGTGAGGTGCAGGTGAGTGCGGGAGGAGAACTGGAGCTGTTTGGGGATTGCTGGAGCTGTGGGGCCTTGGGACAAAGGCTTGGCCGGCACAAGAAAGATGCAACACGCTCTGACTTGCCTGGTGTGGACTGGAGATGTCCACAGCCAGTGAAGAGCTGCAGCAGCGAGGCAGAGCTTGGGCTTGGGGTTTCTGAGCCCTCGACTTCTCCTCTGTTCTGTGGGCATGAGATACAAATTGATCCCTGCTCCCAGGGTGACCAGGCTGAATGCCAGAGCCTGCGCCGTGAGGTAGCAAAGCAACAGGGCTGGCATTTCCTCCTACTCTGGAGACCTTCTTGCTCTGCTTCTCTAGCTGTGGGACGTCGAGCATCAGAAATGTCTCCGCAGTCTGACCAGCCACGTGTCCCGTGTGGGGTGTCTCAGCTGGAACAGCTACATCCTGTCCAGGTAAAGCAGTGGGTGGGGGTGGGAAGGGCGGTGTGGAGCTGGTGCAGATTCTTCTCCTGGATCTGCTTCACTCGGCCCAGCAGGCCAGCGCTGCTGGTAGCACTGGTGTGAAACCCAGCAGCAGGTCCAGCAGTCCCGGCCCAGCGCCAGGAGGGCTTTTCACGCCAACATGTGCAGCCTGACCCCGAGCACCTTCTCTCTGCAGCGGGTCACACAGTGGCCAAATCCACCACCACGACATCCGAGTTGCTCAACATCACGTGGCCACACTCGCTGGTCATAAGCAGGAGGTGTGTGGACTGAAGTGGTCTCTGGATGGCCGCTACCTTGCCAGTGGCGGTGATGACCACCTGGTGAACATCTGGCCAAGCAGCCAGGGGGGCCGTGCAGGATTTGCTCCAGTCCAGACCTTCCGTCAGCACCAGGGTGCTGTCAAGGTGAGCGCGGGGCAGCTGTGGGCACGCGTTTGCATGCGGGGCAGATGTGCAGCACTGCCTGCGCACAGGTTGCTTCTGGCACGCCTTAGGATGAACCCTCTTCTCGCAGGCTTTGGCGTGGTGTCCGTGGAAGTCCAGCATTCTGGCCACTGGAGGTGGAGCCACTGACAAAAGCATCCGCTTCTGGAATGTGTGTTCTGGCGCCTGCCTCGGCAATGTTGATGCCCATTCCCAGGTGAGACATGGATGTCAGCTTGGATGTAAACACCTTCTGGTAGGACACCTGAGCAGAGTTGCTGGCTCCTGAGGTGCAGGGGCAGGGACAAGGACGGGCCTATGCTTCTCTCTGGGTGCTGAGCATCAGCACAAGCAGCTTGTCTTCCCTGCATTCCTGCCTCCTCCCAGGTCTCTTCCATCCTATGGTCAACCAACTACAAGGAGCTCATTTCAGGCCATGGCTCTGAAGAGAATCAGCTGGTGATCTGGAAGTATCCAGCCATGTCCAAGGTCACCGAGCTGCAAGGTAGGCTGCGCCCCTTGCCTGGGGAAGGGAGGTCTGCTGGAGGCTGAAGGCAGCTGTGATCCTTGGGTTGAACAGAAGGGTGGCCCAACCTGGAGCCCCACTGATGCCGGATGGTGAGCAGAGGCGTGTGCTGCTCGAGGGGGGCCCTCCTGGGGGCTGCTGAAGGAGTGCTGTTGCTCCAAATGCACGCCTGGGGGGTGAATTCCTGCTGCTGCAGCACGGGGTGGGGACAGCTCTGCAAGCTGGTGGGGTTCCTGGGGCACAGTGGAGTAAATGTGAGTGTGGTGGCAGAACCAGAGGGACCAGAGCATGTGCTGAATGGCCCATCCCTGAGCGCACACCTCCTCCTCAGGTCACACAGGAAGAATCTTGAGCATGGCTCTGAGCCCTGATGGTGAAACAGTGGCCTCGGCTGCTGCTGATGAAACGCTGCGACTCTGGCGCTGTTTTCAGATGGATCCAATCAGGAAGAAGGAGAAAGAGAAGGCAAACAGAGTCAAAAGCAGCGTCCTTCACCAGACCATACGATAAGGGCATGGGGCTGTTGGGGGGAGTGGGGAAACCTGGTTTACCCTTCCTTATTTTAAATGTTATTAAATGTTAATTCACGTTTTAAAATTAACAAAGTGCTTTCATTTGTCTTTTTTTTGGAGTTTACTGGAAGAGAAGGCCATGGCTGACAGAAGCAAGCCCAGTGTGGATGCCGTGGACGAGTCCCGCAGTGTCACACCAGAATGGTCTCCAAGCCTCGGTCCTCTGCCTTTCTGCCCACCGAAGAGCTCGCAGCGCCCTGCACCCTGCGTGCCAGTCACACAGACAGCCCTGGGGTCACAGCTGGGATGTCAGCGACTCAGGAGCGATCACAAGGAAGCGTCTGCAGAACCACCAAGCCCAGAGCCGTGTGGGAGCTGAGAGACCTTCTAGGAATGGCTGATGGTGTCACCTGGGGATACTGCATGATGGACTTGTGGTAAAGCTTCTCTAGAGGGCCCTTAAAGACTGGGGAAGCGCTGCTTCTGCAGGGACTTGAGGAGAGCGTTTGAAGCCATTAAGGTGGCCGTTCTGTCTGCCGCAGCTCTGGGAGTGCCCAATCTAACAAAACCTTTAGAGCTGTTTGTGCAGGAAAGACAGCATCAAGCTTTGGGGGTCTTAGCCCAGAGAGCAGGAGATGGGAAAAGACCGGTGGGGTCCTTTTCTAGGCAGGTGGTTAGTGTGAGTCAGGGGTGGCCCGGGCCTGCGGGCAGTGGCGGCACCAGTGCTCCTGATTCAAGGAGCTCCAAACAGCTAAGGTAGGAAATGCAGCTGCCTTTCTAGGGGTAAAGGGAACAGCGGAATCATCAAATGGTGACGGCCTTCAGAAGGTAAATCTACGGACAGACTCTAAATATGCTTCAAGGGCGGTCCATGCCCATGGGGCAGTATGGAAGGAAAGAGGACTGTTAACTGCACAAGGATCCCCCATCAAGAACCAAGAAGAAGTCCTGCAGTTGTGGAAAGACATCCAGAAACAGAGAGAAGTGGCACTAATGCAATGCAAGGCACCTCAGGTGGGAAACTCCCCGATGAAGGTACGTAATGGACTGGCCGAGCGAGCAGCTCGAGGCCAGCAGGAAAAGGTATCTTGGTATTAATCCCTTTCAGAGACAGAGATCTGAATATCCGTTGTGGGGACATGTGAATCTGTTTGAACAATAATCCTGTCCCTCTCAAGCACCCTCCCCTGGGAGTCGCTCGCAGAGGAAATGCCCCTGGTGATCCCTGACAGAGATTTCTCTGAACTGCCCAGACGGGGCAGATCCCAGGACCTGTTGGGACCAGGAGACACATTGTCAGGCTGGCCAGAGGCATTGCCCTGCAGCACCCGTAAAGCAAGAGAGGTGAGTAAAACCTCCTTGAAGGGAATTATACCACGGTTTGGAATTCCCATAGGTCTGTTCTCAGCTAGAAGTCCTCACTTTATAGCAGAGATTGTACAAGATTTGAGCCAAGTCCTAGGGAGAAAATGGGCCCTGCACACCCCCTGGGTCCCCCACTAGTGGGAAGGTGGAAAGGATGAATCAAACTCTGCAGAGACAAAAGGGTCAAATTTGTCAGGAGATATCTTCGCAATGGCCCCACGCTCTTGCATGGGCTTTGCTAAGAACAAGGCTACAGCCAAGAGCTGAGGCTAAGACCAGTCCATATGCATTAATGTTTGGGAGGCCTTATCATCAAATGACTGTTTTTCCTCAAGACATAGTGCTAAAAGGAGAAACAGAGCTAAAATCTTCTCTGCTGTCATTGGGTAAAACAGTGAATGACCTGGGGCGGTGTGTAACATGTCCTGAGCCTCTCGCTTTAGATTCTCCAGGACACCGTTCCAGCCCAGAGACTACATCCACCACAAGACGTGGGAGAGCGGAACTTCCAGAAAGCTGGAAGAGACCCTTTCAGGTGCTGATAGCAACACACACCATCCTTCAGGCTGAAGAAATGAACAGGTGGATACATTACACGCAAGTCAAGTCAGCGCCGAGTTGGGAGTGGAGAACTGTCCTTGAGCCCAGGAATCCTCTCCAGAGGAAACTGCAGAGAAGAACCGGAGACTGACATTTGAAAACCAAGGAGGTGGGTTTTTGCCTGCATCTGCGTTTGGTGTGTGGATGGTCGTGACTTTCAGGGATTGTTGCCACAATGGGGTAAAGGCCAGAATGTGAGGGAACGTTTAGCCAGAGAGGTGGTAAGTCTGTCCTCCTTCTGCATGAGGTCAGGAAATTGGGTAGAAGTGTTCAGTTCTTGTATGACAGGAGTTCCCACTCCCCTCGGCTCCCTTACATACTCGACTCTTCTGGAGGTGAGGCCGCACCTTGAATCTTTTGTTCAGTTTTGGGCCCCTCACTAGAAGAAGGACATTGAGGCACTGGAGTGCATCCAGAGAAGGGCAACAAAGTCCTTGAGGGGCTGGAGACCAGGTCTTACAAGAGGCAGCTGAGGGCCCTGGGGCTGTTTAGCCTGGATAAAGGGAGGCTGTGGGGAGACCGCATTGCTGTGGTAAAACCAAACGTTTCTGTCATTAGGTCAGTGTGCAAAATAAATGGCGTAGGACATGGACTTTTGAGCTGGAGGAGAAGCTGTTTCCAGCTGTCGAGGTGTGGGGTAGATGAGAGTGCATTTGATTTGTAAGAGGTTTGTAAAGCAGCATTCCTTTACACAGATCCCTAAAGCTTCCTTGAGCACCAGGCAACTGATGTTGCTTCAAGGGATGTCGGAAGCTTCTCTGTAGGGACTGAAAATCCTTGTGCTCCTGTTGTGGTTTACCTTAGCGAGTGAGACATTAACTCCTGGGATTTACACTCATTTCTCCCCACAGAGGGAGAAGTGGCTGTGGCAGAGATGCTCTGTGCTGACCAGAGAGGGAGCTTCTTGAAGGAATCAGCTGGTGGCAGTGATCAGCCAGTGACAGGTTGTTTAACTGATGAACAGATATTTGAACAGCTCTTTTTTTTTTTTTCTGCTCAACACTCGCTGAGTAATAATTTTCTGTTGGGTCTTCCAGGACCGAGTGCTGTAATTGGCTTCAAGTGTGCAGTCTTCTCCCTCCAGAGATCAAAGGCACTCCTGTCCCCTCTCTGGATTGAGAAGACCTGGGAAACCTCTTTGGATCAGAGGTAGGACTGAGAAATTTCTTGGCATCAGAGGTGTCTGTAGACGGCACATGCTGTTCTGGGTTGAACCAGTCTGAATGAAGATCCGCTTCCAAGCTTGTCCTGAAGGAAGCAGCTACGGTTCAGTGTGAGGGAAGGTTTAGCACGAGGACCTGCAAGCACTCATAGCACAGCCAGAACTATGAGGAGTTATGGCTGGAAACTGGCTAAAAATCCCAGTGCTGCTTGGGAAGGCAGGTCTCAGGCAGAGGCAGAGCTTCAGTGGAGCTCAGAGATTGTACCCCACTGGTAAAACTGGTACCCCACCAGTTCCCCATGTGAGTGACAGCTTTTCCTTCACCCGTTGGGGTGGCTGTAGCTGGGTTGCTGGTGGTTGCCTAGCGCAGGAGATCAGGCTGAGCTTCTGGTTTAATTCCTGATGTGTCTGGGTGGCTCTGACACTGCCTGTGACCATTGGATGTGGTTCATAGATGGTTGGCCTGGCATTGGCCAAATTTCGTATGAGACAGGCTAAATGCAGATGATGAGGAAACAGATTTAGGTTTATTGTCTTCAAAAATTTGTTTGTGTCAATTCTGACCTCAGCTGCCAAGAAAAGGGATGGGATGAGAAGCACTGGTGATGGATGCATCCAAAGCAGTGGGACTGGCGAGGGAGGAGATTCCGGCCCTCTGCTCCGCTCTGGTAAGACCCCACCTGGAGCCCTGTGTTCGGCTCTGGAATCCCCAACGTACAAATCACACAGACCTGTTAGAGTGAGTCTGGATGAGAGCTATGTAAAATCATAGAGAATTCACATCCAGACTGGAGTGGTGCTTACAGCTTCCTGGAGGTCCATGGTGCATCATTCCTTTACACAGATGCCTAAAGCTTCCTTGAACACCGGGCAACTGAAGTTGTTTCAAGGGATGTCGGAAGCTTCTCTGTAGGGATTGAAAATCCTTGTGCTTCTGTTGTGGTTTACCCTAGTGAGTGGAAAAAAATCCTGGGATTTACCCTCATTTCTCCCCACAGAGGGAGCAGTGGCCGTGGCAGAGATGTTCTGTGCATCCAAAGCAGTGGGACTGGCGAGGGAGGAGATTCCGGCCCTCTGCTCCGCTTTGGTGAGACCCCACCTGGAACCCTGTGTTCGGCTCTGGAATCCCCAACATACGAATCAGACAGACCTGTTAGAGCGAGTCTGGATGAGAGCTATGAAAAATCATAGAGAATTCTGGATGGAACCAGATGGACTTTATGGTCCCTTCCCAACCAAAAACCTTTCTGTGATTTGAATATGTTTGAAATATAGTCGTACTCAGGACCTCCCGAGTGGCTGGAGTCAAAATCTAACTATGTGCAAGAGAAAGTCAGAGACCAGTCAGCTTTGCCCAGGTTCTTTGGAGGAACAAAGGGAGCTCTATCAACCTAATCCTCTCCGTGCCTCACAGGAACTGCAGCTGAAGCTTCAGTTTCTTCAACCCGGGAAGATCTTGAAGATGAAGATGTCAACAGCAGTAGGAAACGCGTAGCAGAGGAAGTAACATTGGAAGGAAAGGAGAACATTGCTGTTCTGCAGGTGACTGTCATAGCTGCAATGTGCTACTTTCCAGCAGGGCCTTTTTATTTCTCCCTGGGTGCATGTGCTGTCAAGTCCTTTAGAGATCTTTGAGCAATGCCCTTCTCTGACACCATGAGTGTGTTTTATAGAGTCACTCAAACCAACTAAATGCTTCAGTTTTCAAAATCTTTCATTTAGGTGTCCTGCCAGCAGCTGCTTAAGATTTCAGGTTTCAGCATTATCTTTGCTTCTGTGTTTCAGAGAAACAGAGATCTGTGCTCAGAATGCGGCAGAGAGATCTGGAGGTCTTGAAACAAAGCTGGAAGAAGCTTTGCAGGGAATCGGAGAGCTGGAGCGTGAGCTGGAGAAAGAGGGGAAAGTCATCCCAGAAGCAACAGCCAAAGAAGGGCAAGGTCAGGAGAATCTGCTGAACCCCCTCCCAGGCTGAGAGGGAGGCAATATTTGAGGGCACCTCATTTCCCGCCTGTTCAGGCAGGGCTCTCTTTTCCTGGCCACATCCTAGGGATTTGTCCAGACTCTTTGTCAGAGGCCAAGGAAGGAGCCTTGATTCCAGCTCAGGGCAGAAAGAACTGCTGAGAGTGGCCTGGTTTTGAGAGAAAGTCATTTTGTCTGATTTTGAGTTGTGACACAGGGTCGATATCCAGGCGATCACTGTAACTGACTTTGTTTTCCTTGTAAGTGAGCATTCCTTGTTACACTGAAGAAGATCTGTTTAGGGTCTCTGATTTCAAGGTAGGAAAGAAATAATGTTCCATGTCCCTTCGCTCTCAGAGGCCACACACCTCTTGTGTTTACAGCCCAGGACACTCCTGCTGTCTCCAGGAGTTATTTGAACACTGCTTACCCACTGTTCTTGCCCACAGGGTGTGACAGTGGTTCCTTAGGGTGCACGTTTGTGGTGGGTGAAAACAGTGCCTTGTGTCCTTTCTCAATTGGATCCACACAGATGTGTGGAGAAGTAGAAGGAATGGGAATTAAAACTTCTTCCCTTAGTCCTTCGGTTTGTCCTGTCTCTTTGACATCAAAGCAGGAAGGGAGGTGAATTTGCTTATGGATGTGATACCTTGGGCATGTTTTAACTCCATGGAATTTTTAATAGCTTTGGTTTGTTGTTTTGTTTTTTCTTTCAGAAAAATGTTTACAACAGAGCACCTCGGAAGTCAAGGCCTGGCCAGTTCAAGGGATCCAGACAAAGCAAGCATTAAAGAACAGCAATGCCCGAATATTTTCTTGGTGTCCTTTCATAACAGTATTGCAGCCCTGATCCCCTGCTGTTCATCCTTACCTGCTACCCCAATATCTCCATGCCATCTCAGCATTTACGCTGCTCTTCTAGCTGGCTCTACCACTTCCGCCTCTGTCTTTGCTTGTCCTCGACCTCCTCCCACAGCCCTAATATCTTTACACCTTCTCTCCCCTGTAATACCACTGCTACCCCGGCTTTCCCCTACTCACAGCTCTCTTGCCTGCGTGCCTCCTTCCTTCCCCTCAGCCCCTCAAGGGTTTTTTCCGCAGTGCCAGTGTGGCCTCGTTGCGTATCTGATCATGGGAACCTCCTCTATCCTCTGGCTTCAGAGGGTCCAGTTCCCAGTGGGCTGGTCAGGAAGAAATTATACAGAAATTGCACAGAATTGTATGGGCAAAGTTTTGTTCCCCTTTGAATCCTTTTCTTTGGAAGGCTTTGTCCTTCTTTCTGAAGGTACGAAGCAGCCTGAAGCTGGGCGTGATCCTGAAGGCCCTTCTCAAACTGCTACCCCAGGAAAACTGCCTGCAGCCAAGGTCGCAAAATCAGACCTTGGATGATGTCGGTTCACCCTCCTGGGGTGTTGGGAAGGTATTTAACACCTACTCCATCTCCCTGTGATTTCCATGTCTGGCTCCCCACCCGCAGTAACCCCTACAGCCTCCACTCCTCCTGGTGGCCACCAGGTCTCCACCCTGGGCACTCTGTGTGTGACTGCATATTCATCCACTCCCAGCTCAGAAGAGGAGGCAGGGAATCTATTGGGAACGGCGTCTGCTCAGACAGCCCTTGCCCACTCCCCCAGAGTAAATACTGGTTTGGAAACATACATCACAAGTCCTGAAGGTCATTTTAAATGATTTTTCCTTCTGTAAGGTTTTTGAATGTAATATCTCAGCCTCTTGCCTGAGATTGGGAAACAGGGCCGTCTTCCAGCAGCACAAGAAATAAGCAGAACCAGCCCTAGAGAAGTAACTGCACAGCTCATGTTCACCAGTGGAAGGTGACAGAGCTGTTCCTCTTCCCAGAGTTTGTTTTCCATGAGCGGATCACTACTGAGATCCATTACAGACACACAAGCCAGAGCCACAGCCATCCCGTCACCCTTTCCTGAGAGGCTGCACTGGTGGGAAGACTGGGCTGGGAGGTCGCACCTGGAGCTCAGATGCTCGTGTGAGCAGAGAGAAGCTGATGGGGGGGATTTTTTCTGCTTCTCAGCCACTTGTGAGGGGTCTGGTTTGCCTGGTAGCCTTGCTATGAAAAAAAGCCAGCAAACACTTGCAGAGAAAGTATTATGGGAGCATTGGATGTTGAGAAGGGGAATCCAGGGAGCTGAGGGGCTGATTAAATACAATGTGAGAGCAGAAGTGGGTTTTCTGTCCTTTGCAGTGCTATTAAGCCACTTCACACAGGCCTTTGTCACGAGAAGAATGAACAGCGAATGTGTACCAGGAGAGCTACGAGCAGGCGTGGAGACAGCACAACGTATATGGAAATGCAGGAGTGAGCGACTGGCTGGGTGATCCCTGCAGGCATGTGCCTGATGGGCAGCTGCTGCCTGGGCCGTTAAGAGAAGGGTTGCAAGGTGTCCCGTGTCTTGGCCTCTACAGGTCACCAGCGCTGGAATGTCGGGCTGGGAATGGCTCTGCAGGGAAGGTCTGCTCTGAAGCAAGGAGAGATGGTGCATCTAAAGTGAAAGGGCAGGAGTCAAGCTGATATCCACCCAAAGGGCACCGGGATCAGAGAGACCAAGTGCGGTGCTATTCCCTTCGACAGTGCTCAACCTCTCTCCCAGGGGAAAGGATTGCAGTGTCTGTAGGGTCCCCGTCATTTCAAAGAGCTTTGGCTGGAAAGATCGGATTATAGGAGGTTTGAGGACTATCTCTGTTCCTTCCCTGTGTGTGGAGATTACCAAGGCGATTTCAACAGGCCAAAGTATCCCTATTCTAGAGGCTCTCAGCTAGGTCTTCCCAGCAGAGCCAGAATCCCCTGTATCAGCTCGGTGGGAGCTGTTTCAGCGGGTCACCTCTCACATTTCAGATGCCCACCAGCTCAGCTCTTGTCCTGCCACAACCACCAGTGGAAGCGAGCAGCAGCACAGCCCGCCTTTCTTCTAAAGAGCTGATGGACCTTGTAGGGAAGTGCCAAGCCATGAAAGCTGCCCTTTCCTCCTCTTCCTCCCATTTTAGAACTAGGGCTAAAATCCTTGGTTGCCTGTGTGTGTTTGCGTTGGACTGACATCCGACGCCCAAGGCTGCACCAGGCACAACTTGTTCCCCTGTCCCAGGAGAACCTGCCTGCAGGCTCCCACCCCTGCCCCCCCGGCTGCTCGGTTTGGGGACGGGTCATCTGTCCTTCTGCGGAGGCGATGGATTGATGGGTCAGAGCCCAGGGAGCAGGCTCTAGGGTGTCAAGGTGCATCTGGCCCTGTGAAGGGGAAGGGACGACACCCATGTTCCCTCAGCCCCTGCTCCTTATGATGTATATTTATTTTTCCCTATCCGAAACAAGCACTGGCTTCTTCCATGCACAACCCACTTTATCTCACAGGCCTGGGCTTCCTTCCCTCCTGCCTCCAGACCAGTTCCTGCCGGTGGCTGCCAGTAGCCCAGCTCCTCTCCAACTGACCAGAGACAGCGTGGGATCCATTTCTGGGACGACTCTTAGAGCATGGGTGAGTCCTTCTTGTCTTTCGGGTTCTCTGGGAGCTTTGTGATGTCTGCAGGGAGGCTGCTTACGGCCGCGGGACTGTGCGGAGCCACAGAGCCCAGGTTCATGGCATCCAAAGGCAAAGGCAAGATGAAAGCAGCAGGTTTCTCTGCAGTGAGGGAGTGCAGCGCATGGAGATAACGGAGCTGAGCAGCAGCCGGGGCACTGGATAGGATCTCAGCTGCCATCCGCAGGGACTCGGAAGCAGCCTTTTCTCCCTCCGCAGCGATCACCTACCAAGCAGGGAAATAAAGAAGGTTTCTGTGAGGCTGGGAGTAAGGGGGCATGGCCTGTTCATTTAGAGGGAGGCTGCCCCGTGAAAATCTTAGAGCCACTGTCATTCTAATATTCCTGCTGTCTGAAGATCACAGCATGTTCCGGTCCTGTTGATGCTCCCAAAAGTTTGGAAGCTCATGTCTAACCTTGGTTTTACATGGCCCAATGAGGTTCACAATTGGGCAGGAGAGGGCAGCCCCCAGGCTGGGCTCACAGGAGGGCGCAGGACACCAACCGCCTCCAGGCTCTTGAGCAGCTCAGTGCAAAGGATGGAGCCCAGCCTGGGATGAGCAAGGGGCAGGGTGCACGGCAGCGGTGACAGCCCTGCCCTAGGCTCCAAGGGAACAGGGAAACCCTGAGGAGGAAAAGATCCCCGTGGGGATCCCTGTGGGGGATAACCCCTCACCTCTGTGTGTGTCTTTCTGTCCTACCTGTGGGCCAGGGACCAGATCCGGCATTGCACTGGGCTAGCCCAGGCTCTTGCTAGACACAGCTCTTGAACAGGAGTGAGAGGAGACCTGTCCTGCCAGAGCTGTACCCTTGTGTACCCAGGGATCTCAAACCACGAGTGAGGAAGGAAAGGAGGAAGCTTTGGAAGGAGACAAAGTGTTCAGAGTTTTCATACCCGTGCTTTGGCCTGTCTCTGGGCCTCCGCTTCCACAGCCAGGGACTGCCGGACTTCAGCAGGCAGCTGCACGCTGTTGCTGTTGGGGTAAGGGACAGGGATGAGTAGGGCTCTAGGCTCTCCTGGCAGCACTAGATGGCCAGTCTTAGGCTTCAAATGGGTTTATCAGTCAGTCTCTGCAGAGCGGTTCACTCCTGTTCTGTGCTCCCTGGGTTTCCCTCGTTGTGGTTCTCACTTTAGCCTTCTACCCCATTCCCATTCTTTTACAGTGACTAGGCTTGCATGATTGCTTGGCAGCAGGGAGACCTCTGTGCCACTGAGGCCAAAAGTCTAAGCTTACTCTTTGCGAGGGAGCAGTAAGTCTACTGGGAGACTGCTCTCCAAACAGGACAGGAATTTCCTTCTGTTCATAGATGTGCTCGTTCACCACTTGGCTCTCTCTTCCATGAGTCTCTGCATGATGAGCCTTTCTGCATGGGCTTGTGAGTGATAAGCCCGTCCCAACCAGCGCTGAGACCCTGGGGCCTTTGGTCTGGAATGGGACACAGAGGGTTCGGTGCCTGCTGCAACCCTCAGGCTTCCAGAAATGGGTGCAAATGCTGCCGGCAGCCGCAGAGAAATAGGAATGAGATCCCAGCTAAAGATCCATCCCTGGCTGTCAGCGCAAGAGCAAGCATAGTCTGCACATGTGGAAATTTTACATGCAGCAGAGACTGAAAGAGGTAGAGAAAAGAGGAAGGCGAGGGGTGAGGCTCTGCCCAGTGCAGAAGAGCCACAGGGAGAGAGCCAGAGGCAAAGCAGGAAGAGGAGCCGGCAGCAGGGAGCAGGGCCAGGGGAGTCCCTTCTACCAGTATTTCCTACCTACATTTCTGTTCTCTCCATTTTGATCCCCCAGCAGCCTGTGACCGCATCCAAAGCCACCTGTGAAGAGGAAGATTTTGGAGCATGAGAACACCAGCCCTGGCCTAGGAGCCTTTCGGGGAGAAAGACAGTGCAGGGACATTAATTCAAGGCAATTCACTGCAGGACTGTAAGGCAGATTTATTAGGTTTGTGTGCTGTTGTGTGAGGCCCCTCAGAAATCAAAGTACTTTACTTCTGATTTGTGTTTGCCCCAGTGGTTTAGCACAATTTGACTGGTCCATACTAGTTCAAGTGTGGAGCCAGTTCAGTTCTATAAGAAACATCCAGTGCCTGACTGGTGTCCTCATGTCCCTGTGTCACGGCCGCAGAGAACGGCTGCTGGAGATCCCATGTGTGCTGGGTTTATGGCAGCTCAGGCTGCAGAACACATCACTGGTGCAAACGTCCTCTCTGGACTAAGTACTGAAGCTGGGGTATCGCAAAGCTGGTCTAAGGCTTCCTTTGTGCCCCTCACACCATACCATCTGCTACCCACTGTGGCCTGTGGGTCCCACACTGTATATCCTTCCCCTAAAGTGATTCGAGTCAAAAATCAAACAAAAGAAAAATGTCCTCTTTTTCTGTGCAGACACATGTTGTTCTTGTACTCTTCTGCAAACCAGTGTCTGTGCTTTTGAGGCACCGATCACCCAAGCTGCTTTTTCGAGGCTCAGTTTGCCCTTTGCATTGCTGTCTCCCCACTGTGGAAGTACCTTTATCTCCTGGCTGATGCTTTTCCTCTCCAAGAGAAGCTCCGAGAAGGCTCGATGTGCCAGAAGCCGCTTTGTGGTAGTCTGCACCAGTAGCTGGATGGCACTGGAGATACTGGTCAGGGTGGTGAGGAGAAGAGAGGCATTCTCCAACCGGTAGTAGCAGACAGCATCTATCTCCAATGTAACCATGTCTTTGGTCACCACCTAAGGAGAAGACATTAGGGGACAGGGAGCTGGTTCTGACAACTCTGAGGTAGCACAGAAAAGCACACAACGGAGAGAATGAAGACTAGCTGGATTGTTAAGTCTTTGTAGTTTCCACCTCTGCTACTGACTGACCTTGGACAAACTCTAGAACCTCTGGATGCCAGTTCCCAGAGCAGCATCTTTGCGCCTCTCTCTTCAGTCCCACTGAGCTAAGGACCGTGACCAGGCTGTCATCCTGTGGTGGGTTTTCCCCACGCATTGCTGCCTGGTCCGTTCCTGTTCTGAGAGTATAGGCTGTGTCCTGAGGCAAGTGCTTGGACATTGTGTCTCCAGAAGGATTTGTTCCGCATCCTGGGGTGAGCTTGGACAAGCTCCCAGACAAGGACAGTCCTGCTGGCAATGCAGCGGCATAGACAACACATGCCAAAAGGAGAAGAGGAGCTGTGGCTAAGCAGGTGCTTGTTGAAGGGTTAGAAGGGAGGGCTCAGACCTTTCTTCTTCCCAGCCTTATCCAGGAACAGGGTAGCGCCTCTACCTCGCTGTAAGATCTTAGTCTGAGCTCTTATCCCCACTGCACTCACTCCTCAGTGTGGTGGGTAAGAACACCTGGTCCACTATCTTTGGCCCAGCCCCTCCCTATTGGTGTATGTTACCACTAAGATGGGTCAAACTGAGTGGGATTAAAAGCAATAGTTTTAAAAAAGAAGAAAATTCACTCTGGTGAATTTTTTGCATTCCAGTTTCTGAGGCGTTAGTGTTACTTTGAGATGTTTTTTCAAACATTTCTATGCAGAGATGAAGCCGGGAAGCATAAGGTGTAATGTTAAAGGGATCCAGAAGTTAATATAGAGACGAGATGTGAGCCATACCTGATGGAAAGGGATCTCTAGGGTTTTGAGGCGCAGGTCTACTTTGTGATACGTGTCCAGACAGGGAAGGTAAAAGAAAAGGCCTGTGGGAAGAAGAGAAAGGCAGCTGGTGAAAGCCGTTAGAAGCCACTGGCCCTAAGAAGGAGCCAAGCCCTCCCATCTCCTGCGTAGCTGCGCCTGCTTGGAGGGCACCAGCCTGTGAGCTTTGGTCCAGCACGAGGAAGAGGAGTGACATGGCTAGGGGGGTCTCAGTAACCACCTTACCAGGCCCTCTGGCTTTGCCAGGAAGGAGACGCCCAAGTCGGAAAACGATGGCTCTCTCATACTCCCGGACTACCTGCAGAGGAAACAAAAGCTGGGCTGCAGAGGAAGGTGTAGGACTGGGGAAAGGGGCCTCACTGGTATGGGAGGAGTCTCTTCTGGGAAAGCGCTGCAAAGGTAGGGTTTCGGCACTGCTGGAGTCACCTGTCCCTGAGTCCCTTTACCCCTGCAGAGGACCTGGCTCAGAACTGCTGGCTGGCCTTGTATGTGAGCAGCGAAGGAGTGGCCACGAGACAGCCCAGGATTTGGGAGAGCAGTGCATGTCAGAGATACCCGGGGTTTCCTAGGATGAGGCCAGCATTCTGCTTCCTCATAGTCTGGCCAAACTCAAACATCCTGAGCTTGCCTCCAAGGGAAGTACACGTGCATGTGCTCACCTCTGTAAGGTCTAACCATAATACTGACACCCTTGATGAGAATAAGATGCACGTGAAATTTCCCAAGAAGTGGGAATCAAAATATGCTTACTTGTAGCCACGCTAGAAATCTGAGAAAAGGGGAGGAAGAGGGGAAATTCACTGGCAACTAAGAGATCAAACTCTCTTAACATTTTAAATTCAAAACCTATTTACCTGCTGCTCTAATGCCACTGTCTCTGGGATGGGTACACTCAAGGTGATGTTTGAAAGTGAACAGACCTGCAAGCTGTTCAGAAAAAGAGAAACCTAACCCCTTGGCTGCTGATATTGCAGCAGGAGTATTTGAGAGGTAGCGGTTGGATCCCTGTGCTGCCCTTTGTTGCAGCAGTGTGTGATGAAGGAGAAGTCAAAATTAATGGTGGGTTGAAGAAGTGTAAATAGAACCTTAGACCAAGAAAAAGCTTTACGTTCATGTCCAACACACATAGAACCAGTGAGTTACATCCACATCAGACACTGACTACTAAACTTGGAGAGGCTCTATGACCATTCTCACCTTCATGCAGAACCAGACAGAAATGGGGAAGGTCATTATGACGAACAGGAAAGAAAAGATGGTGAGAAGCCATTCACAGATGCCCAGACCTGGAGACTTTACACCTAGGGAGAAATACAACAGGACTGCATTAGGTGAGGCCGGCTCCCAAAATACCAACAGCCTGACAAGCGCCTGGGCCCATCAGCTTCAGTGTTGTCCTTTGCCTAAACCTGGTGTATGTGAACCATTTGCTCTCTCTAGAGCTGAGTCAGGCGATCAGGAGCTGCCAGGACGCGCTAACAGATTTTGTCCCTGCTTTACTGTCAGAAATGGAGATGTGCTTCCCCATGGTGCCTTCACTAGAGAGCAGCCTTTAGCCTGAAGACCTGCAGCCACCAAGCAGTGTTGAAGGGTTTGCAATGGGCAATTTGTTGGCTGACCTAGGAGCCCAGAAGTTTATCGGCAGAGATAAAGTAATGGAAAAGAGAAAGATTGCAAATAAGAAGTAGATATCAACATGCACAACCTGAAGTGCCCTTCCCTATCAGAGGATCTCAAGTCCTTTGGAATAGGATTTTATTCGCATCCCAGCTCCTTGATGTGGTGGGACCAAGCCACTGGTGCTGCTGAGATCTCCCTGTGCCCTCCACCAGTCACACCAGAGCATGGGGGCTGACTGGGGTGCTCAGCCCCAGATCAGTATTACCTTCCACATCCCCCCAAAGTGAGTGTGGGTCATCTTGATCTGACTGCCCCTTGTTGTGAAAGAAAATCTGCAGGTATGGCCTGGAAATAGATTACTTCTGGGGGTACCAAGACCCAGAGGGTGGATGATGTTTTCCAGCAGTGTAGTTAGCATTTCTGCATGCCTCCCATTTTGGATCTTTTCTAGCCCTTCCCTTCTTGCCCCTTTGCCTTTGGAGCCCTCTGCAGAGCCAGCAGGTCTGGAGGGAGGTTAAGATCCCAAGAACCTGTGTGATTGCTCTAGCTCTACAGCACCAGGAGGCTGTGAGGCTGGCTGGGGTGTCCCATGTCTCACCCCATGGAAAACTGTGTCTCTGCAAGGTGGGTGTGATGGCACTCACCATGCAGAGTCATACAAGGTCAAAGAGCCCACAGCTTTCCAGCTCCTCCCCTTCCATAAACCATACCTTCCTCTTGCTGCTCACTGTCCAGCAATGCAATTGCCTCCATTTCTTCATCAGATATCACATCATCCACGTCCACCACTGTGGATGTGTGCACCCTGCCATCAGTCCCTGCAGTGCTCTTGATCTCCTTTGCTTTCTCCGGCTTCCTGTCTCCCTGTCCTTTGCTGCCTTCTCTGCTGCTAGTCCTCTTCTCTCGTTTGCTCTCTGGAGACTCTCTGCGTCTCTTATGAGATTCCCTGGAAGAGCTCTGAGACCTCTTATCCATCCTCATCTGTGCCAAGGAGCATGCAGCTGCCTGTGGGAGTAGGATGAATTTGTGCTTGAATTTATTGCTGCAGGCAGGAAAACCAGGCGGGGGAGGAGAGATGGGGAGGTGTCAGATCAAGGAGGCTTGTTCAAGTTTATCAAAGGCTTGTCAGACAGAATGGGCAGCGGCGAAATGAGCAAGCTGTTTCCCAGCTGCTCTGCTCTCCAAGCACGCTACTGTGGAGACAGGAGGGTTAAACCTGGGCAGGATGGACTCCGGGAGGATGTTCTGTGTCCATTTTCCTGCCTTTGGAAATAAAATACAATCAAAAGCCCTCGGATAATTCTTAGTAGATGGTTTCTGCAAAGCTGTTGAAAAGCAGCCTAAAAGTAAGTGTCAGACATGCATTTCTGCAGTCCGCAAATGGTGAGAGTGGCCCGGAACAAAAACCACCAAGGTGAAAAACCTTATCTCAGGAGTCTTTGGAGGGGGCGCTGCAGAGAATGGGTGGATGAGTAGCATCCCACACCAGTCTGCTTTCCCGAAATCCTTTCTCTGGCACAGTGGGATGTCAGCAGCAAATTAGGGTTACTTCACATTTAGCAGGGAGGGGAATCAGCTGGTCCCAGTTCAGCCTTGAACTTTGCTGAAGGGGTGTAAAGCGTGGCGGCCACTGCAAGGTTAGAGCTGTTGAATAAAAAATCGTGGAAAGAGCTGGTGCCCCATAGTTTTCCACAGCAGGAACGTGGCAGGGCAAACATAGGAGCTTTTTCTTTTCACGTCGCACACAGAGACCTGTGAAAAACTCTTTGAGAAACATTTGGAAAGTCATTGACCGTATTAAAAAAACAGCATCTAGCTAGAAATGGTACAAGAGCAAGACAAAGCCTGAACACAAAGCGGTGACTTCTCTGTCACCAGGGCAGTGCTGAGCTCAGGGATGCCTGGTTTCTGGTGTGGAGGAGCAGCTGGAGGCAGCCAGGAAGCCAGCTGGGGAGGTGCTGCTCCTGTTATTTCATGGATTCCTGTTTTATTGGAAACCTGTGGCTTGCCCAGAGACAGGATATTGCAGACAGGGAGGACAGGAGCACCAGCTCCCTGCATTCTCCGCTCCATCATGCTGGGTGCCTCGTCAGCAGGTCCCCGGGGAAGTGATGGATGCAGCAGGCTAATGGCAGAGGAGAAAAGTTGGGCGGAAATGAGACATAATTAATAAATACATAGCGTCGGTACTTGCTTTGGAAGTGCTCCAGAGACCTTTTTAACTTTGTGTTTATCACTTGGCCAGCATGGGGCAGAGGACATGGTCTCCAGCTGCTAAGAGGGCAAGGCAGCAGCAGTACATGGCAGCTCAGGTCTGGTTTTGGCATGACCTCTGGTTCATAGAATCACAGAATGGTTGGGGTTGGAAGGGTTCTTAAAGCCATCCAGTTCCAACCGCCCTGCCATGGGCAGGGACACCACTGGATCAGGTTGCTCATAGCCAGATCCAATCCAGCCTTGAACACCTCCAGGCTTGGGGCAGCCACGACTTCTCTGGGCAACCTGTCCCACTGCCTCCCCCATCTGCACAGGAAAACATTTCTTCCTAAAATCTCATCTCAATCTCCCCTCTCTCAGCTTAAAATCATTCCCCGTCGTCCTATCCCTGCATTCCCTGATCAAGAGCCCCTCCCTAGCTTTCCTGTAGCCCCTTTCAGTACTGGAAGCTGCTCTGAGGTGTTCCCAGAGCCTTCTCTTCTCCAGGCTGAACAGCATGTCTCTCAGCCTGTCCTCGTATGGGAGGTGCTCCAGCCTTCGGATCATCTCCGTGGCTTCCTCTGGATTCACCCTAACAGGTCTGTGTGATTCGTATGTTGTGGATTCCAGAGCTGAACACAGGGCTCCAGTTGGGGTTTCACCAGAGCGGAGCAGAGGGCCGGAATCCCTACCCTCACCTGCTGGTCCCACTGCTTTGGATGCAGCCCAAGACACTTGGTTTCCAGGCTGCGAGCAGACATCGCTGGCTCCTGCTGAGCTTTGCAGCTGAGCACTTGCCCAAAGCCCTGTGGGATCTTTACCACCTACAAACTAAAACTTTCTGGGTTTGTCAGGTGTTCGATCCAACCAGTGGGTCCCAACTTCTTCTTCTGTCCCTTCCAGGGGGATGTTTCTGGCTGCCACCTCGGGACAGGGGAGCCACTTCCAGAGCATGTCCTGGCAGATCTGCAGCACCTGATGATACCGAAAATGCCAGCAAATAAACTCATTAAAAAGAGTTTTAGGAAGCAAGCACCCTTTATCAGGCCTGGCAACGCAAGGCAGTGATGTCTATCAATTGTGTGCCACAGGATAAGAGCTGAGGACAGAATACATTTCCCACTTACATGCATATGTATAAGTTTTCCCAGACACCCTATCCATATTCTGTTACTTCCCAAGGACTTATTTTAATCTTATTATGAACTTCACAACAGTCAAATCTCTCGCTTATTTGGAGCTTTGGCTCCAGCTCTGCCTGAACTTGCGTTTGAGATGGGGGGAGATGGCAAACAGAGAGGATTATAGAAAGAGATGCATCTGTTCAGCACAGATCAGACTGAACACAAGGTATCATCTCCAGAGAATGAACAGGGTCCGTGAAAACACTGTTTGAAAGAAAACCTGCTCTCAGAGGGACATTCTGTCTAGCTCTCAAAGAACACAATTAATTAGACAAAATTGAACTCTACTTTAGCTTAAATTAAAAAAAAAATCCACTTTTTGTAATAGTAACTCTTTCTTGTACCACTACCATCCCCAATTGTCCTACTTCATCCCCATCGTCCTACTGAAAAATATCCTCATGTGGAAATCAGCTGTGCTGTTGGTTTCTCAAGTGACTGCCAACCTTTAAGCAATGGCCATGGCAACCCAGTAATTGTCCTCTTTGGCTTTGGAGGAGCCGCCGTGCACAGGATTGGGGGATGCAGGGAGGTCTGCGATGGGCAAGGGAGCACATGGGGCACAGGGGGGAATCCCAGTGCCTGGGAGTAGGGATGCAGGGAGCTCTGTGAGGAGCAAGGGAGCACATAGGGACACAGGGGAAAATAGCCATGCCTGGGATTAGGGATGCAGGGAGCTCTGTGAGGGGCAGAGGAACACATGGGGACACGGGGAATTGGCCATGCCTGGGATTAGGGATGCAGGGAGCTCTGTGAGGGGCAAGGGAACACACAGGGACACAGGGAAATGGTCATGCCTGGGATTAGGGATGCAGGGAGCTGTGTGAGGGGCAAGGGAACACACAGGGACACGGGGAAATGGTCATGCCTGGGATTAGGGATGCACGGAGCTGTGTGAGGGGCAAGGGAACACACAGGGACACGGGGAAATGGCCATGCCTGGGATTAGGGATGTAGGAAGCTCTGTGAGGGGCAGGGGAACACATAGGGACACGGGGAAATGGCCATGCCTGGGATTAGGGATGCAGGGAGCTCTGTGAGGGGCAGGGGAACACACAGGGACACGGGGAAATGGCCATGCCTGGGATTAGGGATGCAGGAAGCTCTGTGAGTGGCAAGGGGGCACAGGTGGGAATCCCCATGCCTGGGATTAGGGATGCGAGGAGCTCTGTGAGGGGCAATGGAGCACATGGGGCACAGGGGGGAATCGCCATGCCCAGGATTAGGGATGTAGGGAGCTCTGTGAGGATCAAAGGGTCACATGGGACATAGTGGGGAGTCCCCATGTGCTGGTATTAGGGATGCACGGAGTTCTGTGAGGGGCAAGGGGGCACAGAGTGGAATCACCATGCCCGGGATTAGGGATGCGGGGAGCTCTGTGACGGGCAAAGGAGCACACGAAGCACAGGGTGGAATCATAGTTGGCGCTTTTTAGCCCTCGGGCTCTGACTTTTCCGTCAGAACTCGACCACACGCTTCCTTCTCCCTCGAGGGAAGGCACCGGCCACTGCCCGCCTCCTCCCCGCCTTTTCCCGCCCCGCCCCCGCGCCGAGGAAGCGCGGGAAAGGGCGCGCGCAGGCGTGGCGGGGTGCGCGCGAGGGAGTGGGCGGTGCGGGGGTTCCGTGAGGTGAGAGGGAGCGGAAGCTCATGGGGGGTGTCCCCATGCGCTGGACTAGGGGTGCTGACAGCATTGTGAGGGGCAGGGGAGCGCGTGGGGGAGTCACCATACCCGGGGTTAGGGCTGCAGGGAATTCTGTGAGGGGCAGGAAGCGCGTGGGCCACAAAGGGGAATCGCCGTGCCCAGGGTTAGGGATGCGGGGAGCTCTGTGAGGGGCGAGGGAATACAGGGGGAAATCTCCATGCATGGGAGTACGGAGGCAGGGAGTCTGTGAGTGGCAAAGGAGCACATGGGGCACAGGGTGGAATTCCCATTGGTGGGATTAGGGATGCGGGGAGCTCTGTGAGGGGCGAGGGAGCACATGAGGGAATCGCCATCCTCTGGGATTAGGGATGCAGGGAGCTCTGTGAGGGGCAAGGGAGCACATGCACAGGGCGGAGTTCCCATTCCTGGGATTAGGGATGAAGGGAGCTCTGTGAGGGGAAAAGGCAGCACAGGGGGGAATCCATATATGGGATTAGGGATGCAGGGAGCTCTGTGAGGGGCAAGGGAACACATGGGGCACAGGGTGGAATGCCCATTCCTGGGATTAGGGATGCAGGGAATTCACTGAAGGGCAAGAGAACACATGGGATAGAGCAAGGAGTCACTGTGCCTGGGATTAGGGGCGTGGGGTGTCTGAGAGGCAGAGCAGAGAATCCCCATGCCTGGGTTTGGGGGTGCGGGTGTCTCTGTGAGGGGCAGTGACCCTGTGGGGCACGGGGCGCTATTGCCATGCGTGGGTTTAGAGGTCAAGGAATCTTTGGGGGGGGAGCACATGAGGCAGAGAGAGGAATCCCCAGTCTTGCAATTAGGGATGCAGGTGTCTGAGGGACAGAGCGGGGAATCCCCAGGCCCAGGATTAGGGTCTTTGGTGGCTCTGTGAGGGGCAGGGAGCCGATGGGGCAGAGCAGGGAATCCCCATCCCCGAGTTTAGGGATGCAGGGCTCTCTGTGAAAGGCAGGAAGCCCATGGAGTGAGTATTGGAATCATCAGGCAGCAGGATCTCTGTTGAGTAGCAGGGTTTCTACAGAACAGGCCCTAGGAGGGATGTTCTAAACTCTGGGGATAAAATGCTTGCAGTGGACGTGATCCCATGGGAACAGTCAGCAGATGCCAGAGGAGCCACAATCTTAGCTGGGACAATGGTTACCAAAGGATGGCAGCTCCAGGGGTGCAGGCAGGAAAATGTGAGAGGGTTGGTAGGCAGCGGCTGTGGGCGAGCCTGGCTTGCTGCCCTTTCACCCCATCAGCTTTTGGTTGTTAAGCGGTGTAAAAAGTCTTTTACCTGTGTTTGAGTAACTGTGGTATGAGTGTTTTCTGCTTGCTTGTGTTTCTGCTTTAGTGCGAGCATGTCAAATGCGGGCATGTCAAAGCAGGGGCATCTTATGGAGTTGCTGAAGAAGGAGGTGAGGTCACTGCTTATGACTGATAAAGAGGGTTTAACCCCAGCACAGCTGGAGAAGGAATACGTGGCCATGATCGGCAAACCTCTCCCTCTACGTGACCTGGGCTTCCAATCCACCTTAGAGCTGATGGCAAAAATGCCTGAAGTTGTCAGAATCTGTTCTGGTGAGAAAGGCACGTTTACCCTCAAAGGTGAGGTTTTATTTCCTTAAAAGTGGAGGATTTGTTTGGTACCTATAACTGGTATGAAGTGATGCTCTAAAACCAGGATGTGCAGAGTGAATTCCAGGAGCTGTAGGTCACGTATCTCTGTTACTCTTTTTCTCATACAGCTCTGTTTAGTTTTTTTGGTTTTGATGTTTCTTACTGTATCTTAATCTGCCTTTTCGTGCTTTTCTGCTCTTTCCTCCTGGAAAATAACACAGGCTTCCAGTTATTTGTGTACATTTTGCACTCTGCTGTTGGTTTAGAAACTGCAGTAACGTTTCTATGAGCAGTTCAGTCTATATGAAAGAACTTCTTTCATTTTCCCAACAAAACCTGCAGCAGCTGAGTTTCCTTTTGTGATCTTGTATCCAAGGATTGAACCCACCTTTCTACCTGGGTCTGGATTTGTAGGGATGAGGGTGCAGGTTGGTTCTCGGCTGTTAAGTCTGGTTCGGTCCAATTCACAAAGGGAGAGGAAAAGTGTTTACCCTGTTGGAAATCAGATTTAGTGTGATTGCTTTTGAAAGAGACACCTGCCTCTGAAAAGGGTGGGGGAGAGAGGAAAGAAGAGGAGCTTTGCTTGTATAGAGCTTTCAATAGTTTGCTGTCTTGAAATCTAATAATTTCTTTCTTTCTTTTGTAGCCATTGCAGATGAGACCACCAAAGGTATCGCAAACCTGGTTGCCAGGCAGAAGAAAAGTGTTAAGTCGCGAAAGAACGTCGCTGCTTTTCCCTGTAGGAAAACACGGAGTCTCCCTCGCAAGGCCAATGTTCCTGTCCTGCCAGTCACTGTGAAGGCTGAGCTGCAGGATCTGCTGAGTTCTTCACCACTTCTGCTTGTGAACTTTGATAAGGCCTACCTCAGACGCTTTGGCCGGCCGTTCCGGTACACTCAATATGGATTTGTCTCCATATTTGAAGTCCTCAAAAGTGTGTCTGATATCATTGTGGTTGAGCAGACAAAAGCAGGATCTTTGCTGACCCTGAGGAAGTACCTGGAAAGTGAGACAGAGAAGGAGGAGGTGCCCCAAGGTGGGGTGCAAAAAGAGATGCCAGAAGGTGAGGCAGTGTGTTATTTAACTGCAAATACATAGCTGCCAAGCGACTGTGTTTCAAGTGATGTTGCTGCATTTCCAGTATCTGTAGTAGTCCCAGTTTCCCTAGGCTTTAGCGCAGAAGGGCTGTGAGGTACTGCAGAAGCAGCTGTCACAAGGGGGTTGTCTTGGTAGCAGAGAGCTTAACTGGACGTTTTCTACAGGTTGCCACTATTTTTCAGTGCGAGGTGAAAGAAGGGATGTTAAGCTCCTTTCTGAATGCGTGTATAGGATTGCAATTTCTAGACATTCCAGGCAACAGATAACAAAACTAGAAGGATCTCCTGCACATCTGCTCCCCAGGCTAGTGAAGCCTTTCGAATGCGCTTTTTGAGGCTGAAGGTTTAGCACTAATCTGAAAGCTATAGCTATGATGCTCCGCTACAGAAGAGACTGTAGATGTCCTCAGCGTTCCCCTAACAGCTATGAAGGAAAGCAGAGGATCACATACAGTTCCTGCCAAATTCCTGATTTTTCTTAGCATCATTCTCACAATTGATTTAACCCTTAGCATGCCTGCAAGAGCAAGGGTGTTTTATTTTGCTTTAATTTATTAGTGCAGTGAAGGATGCTTCTCAAGTGAATCCTCATGACCGTGAGTGCTAGAAGAGATGAGGAAAATGGTACTAGTACTTGCATCCCTTCATTTCCAGATGTATTCTCTTTCTGCTTAATAGGTAGATAACAAATAGCAACCAAATTGTCTTTACAGCAGCACCTGCAATTGAGATGCCTCCTTTGGAACCTATCTATGAGGCAAAGTGCCTCCACCTGCCAGCAGAAGAGGAGTCGGAGTCAGTGGAAACACAAGCAGTAGATCTGGGTGATGTCCTCAAACAAGTAAGTGGCAGGGTGAGTGATCTGTAGCATTTTCATGTCTCAATCCAGAGGGTGATAATTTTTTCACTGCTTTTGTTTTTGTTGGGTTTTTACTGTTGATGCGCTGCTGCTTCCAAAAAATGACCAGAGTCATACTGACCTGGTATATAGCTCTATGTGCCCTCCAGACTAAGTCTCTTTGTGGTCTTGAGATCTCTTTTGATGACCGTCCAAAGTCAGTAAAGCATCATCTTGCTCCTTAATAATAATGGTGACATCTTTTTGTGTATTTAATAGCCTCTTCTGAGAGTAGCTGTGTGGCATTTCGCCTGTTGCAGTGGGGCGGGCTTAAGTGTCAAGCAGCTGCGTAGCTGAGCTGAGGAGTAGTCCTCGGAAACCTCAGTCCTGCGGTCTCAACTCTGCTCTTTGGTTGGACTTTGAGGTTTTGTTGTTATAGTTGTGGTTTATGTATTTTTTAGAAAGGGATGGAGGTGTACAGAGGTTCTTTCCTGCCAGACCTGATTGGGAGAATTTCTTTGTATCTCATTTTTTTTTTTTTTTTTTTTGAGCATCTTTAGGCATTCCTTTTCTCAGGAAAATCCTCCTGCTGAGAGTTATTTCCTCTGCCAAGCTCATCTGGTGGCTGTGCACAACTGTACAGTTGGAGTACATAGACAGGGAAAAGATTGCAGGGATCCTTTATGAATTTGGTGTGTTGTTCACTAGTGAACTTGGAAGCCTAGAGCTACAAGTTGGACTTTGTGTGATGTTTCAAAACACATACCCTTTAGAGATCTTTAGCAGGCTCTTCTGATAAGAACTTTTAGTATGGTGTGATGAAGTCCATGGGGAATTCCCCTAGATCAAGCAAAGTCTGCTTGTGGGAAGCGTAGAAAAGGGAGGGATATGGTCCAGGTAGCCCCAGTTTTTTGTTCTTATGTATCACATAGGAAATTGTTTAAAGATCCTAGCAGGAAAAGTCTTGGAACATGTTTGTACAACTCGTATTTGTCATGAAACACCAAGTTTGCTGACTTGTTTTAAAGGTACCCTAAAGAGGAGGAAAGTGAGCTGGAATGTGTTTGTTTGGGTACGCAATGAACCAAGAGTTCCAGATGCTGCAAGGTAGAGGGGAAAGATGCAACCTGATCCCTGCCCTCCTGTGAGGTATCCAAGTATCTGGTCATGAGACACCAATAGCGGAAGCATTGTAAGGGGCAAATGAGGGACAAGGGCTGAGTCAATCCACTTGGCCCTGAGAAGGGTCAAATATATAGAGCTGCTGCTCTTGGCAGTGTTTTCTTGCCGTACAGAGTAGAAGGAAAGGTGTCATCTGCACCACTCTTGGCAGCTGCCAGTCTGGCTTAAGGCAAGAAGTTAGCCAGTCCTGTGAGCCGTGCTTCTTCTAAGCTTAAACTGTGTTTGATGTTTATCATTTTATAATTTTGTTGCTATTTTGTGAAGGTGTTTTTAAGTAGACATCTTCTACATCTTTCAAAGAAATGTCTGTTGTCACTACCAATGTGTGAGCTACATGATAAAGATCATGTGTGCCCTTAACAGTCTGACATGAAGAGCTTTTGTGGAGCAAAACTGTCCCTTGGCAATATCACTGTTCACAGGCACTTCTTGGAGGAAATCCATGAAATGTAAGGGGCTTTTAGAGGCGATGTTCTGCTCAGGCAAGAATTCCCTCAGTTGCTCTTTGACTCAAAAATGTTAACTCGCTGTTTAACTCAATGTTTTAGTCAAAATTTTTAACAAAAATAATTCAAGGGTGTTATTCCTCGCTCAGTCTGCAGGAGAGACTCTAATCTGCTATTTTAAAAAATTATTAGAAGGACTAGTATTTTCTCTTGGTTAGATTTAGTCGTATAAGCCATGGGGTGTGCTGGAAGACAAATTTCCTGTAAGTTGCCTCATATGTGATGCATATGTGGTAACTTGTAGCATATTCACAATGAGTAAAATTGACATAGTTTTGACTTCTGGTCATTGGAGGAGTGCTGTTCATTGGCACAAAAGAAAGCTCTTGAGGCAGTGAAAGTAGCTGGTGTCTGATTAAGGTTTCCATCCACACTAGTTCAAGTGAAATAAAGTTTACCACAGTTAAAGAATTATTCAAAATTGCAAGCTGTGCTCACAACTTATGTACGAATTTGTCTAGAGTGAGAAAATAATAGAATTTGTAGGGTTTATATGTTTTTATCTTTTGGGAAATAGCTCTGGTGTGTGTGTGCGTTGCATTTCTGCCTTCTGTTACTTTTGAATTGGTTTCAGATAGAGTTTTGCTAGTTCAGTCATGTGCTCTTTTGTGGTGACAGAATATAGAAACAGCATCTTTGGAGTAAAATCCAGCAAGCAGATGGGTTTTGTTTGGGTTTTTTCGGTGTGGATTTTGTTTTGTTTTGTTTTCTTTAGCGATAACCATTAAATACTTTTGTCTAAATACGTGACATGACATCAGTTCCTCTTCTTTATTCCTTGAAGGAATATGAGGAAGGTATTTTTGTTGCACCTCTCTTTACAGTGGAGGGAGGAAAGAAGGGAAGATGATGGAGGGTATGAAAATAAATGTTAGTATCGCAGGGACAGTTTTAATCCAAGTTTGCGGAATTTTGGGGGATTTTCTGATATTCAGTAATTTGTGCATCCCCAGGAAAGCAGAACTATTTTTTACCTTAATGCAGAGACCAGTTATGTGTGTTCAGGGCATAGCAAGACTTCTGAGTGCCACTTTCCTCTTGTCCCTTTGTAGCGTCAAGATTTAGATTTGAAGCTGTCGATCGTCAATTTGGCAATGACTCCAGAAATCCCCCCTGATGCTGTTCAGGACAGAAGCCTTTGCAGTTTACCACCTCTAGAGAGCTTGTGTTTGGTGGGAGTCTTTGTGGAATGTATCATCTCTCCTAGCCAGTTCTACATCCAAGTCTGCAACACAGAAACATCTGATAAACTTCAAGATATGATGTTTGAGATGAGGTGAGAACATGCTATGCTGATTCAGTGCTACTACCCATTGTCTGCATGTTTGCACTGAGGAAACAGGGCACCCAGCTGATTATTAGTGTCGCTACAGGCTTGACTACTTGATACAGAGATGTCATTGCTGTACTAAAACACTTACTCGTAATGCTTACACATTCTTTTTATCTAGCAAGCAATAAGTATGGCTAATAGTAATTCATGGTAGTTTGGCTGTGTCCAGGACAGTCTTAAACATTAAAAGCCTGGAAAAGTTGTGGAAAGGAACTTTAGCGTTCCTTTGCCCCTCTGTATTGTTGGCACTGCTCTTGCTAATGTGCTCGGTTAAGGCTTTTACTTCTGTCTCCAGCACTTATCAAACAGCAACAGGGAATAAGCCTTTGTCATACCTATATTTGAAAGCGAAACCCAATCAGTGGGTTTGTTTGTGTCAGTTATATTGTGCATTTGGGACTCTCTTCCACCACACTGCAATTGCTGTTAATTGTGTGCCAATGTAAATACTTGATGTCTGTGAGGTGTGCATAAGTGTGATTACATGCTGCAGACAGGTGCTGTGTGTATAAGCCAGTACTCTGGAACCTGCATCTTAAGAAGCACTGTGACAAGTCAAGGTAATGTTAAAAATTAATGACTAGAATGGCTGTACTTAGTCTCTGATTAGTCCCCATTAGTTAACTTTTTGTTGGACCCCAAGAATACAATTTAAATGTTAAAAATTTAGGTTTGCGGGTTTTATTGTCGTTTCGGTTTAAGTGTAGCAGAACAGAAATGTGAAGTATCTATTAAAACAGCTCCTGAAAACCCTATGTCATGAGGGCTTTGGGAAATCATGATTCTTCTGAATCCTGAAGTGTATTTCTCTCTATTAATCTGCATCCTACCAAGCACAGTTTTTCATTGTGATCTCTTGCAGACACTGTTACTCGAGTAAGCTTGTTTCTGATCGTTACATCATGCCCGAATCTTCAGTACAGCCTGGACAGCTTTGTTGTGTAACGGTCTCAAAATGGTGGTACCGCGTTATCATCCACCGCGTGATCAATGACCAAGAAGTAGAGGTGTTCTACGCGGATTACGGAAACCTGGGAATTGTTCGGAAGTCTTGCCTGAGGTTCCTCAAGTAAGTAAATGGCACATGGGTGACAGAATCACAGAACGGTTGAGGTTGGAAGTGACCTCTGGAGGACATCCTGTCCAGCCTCCTCTGGGCCATCTAGAGCAGGCTGCACAGGACCATGTCCTGATGGCTCTTGAATATCTCACAGGATGGAGACTCCATGAACTTCATGAGGTTCCTTTCTGCCCATTTCTCAGTCCTACCAAGATCCATCTGAATGGCAGCATGACCCTCTGGTGTATCAGCCACTTCTCCCAGTTTGAGATAGTCGGCAGACTTGCTGAGGGTAGACTCTACTCCACCATCCAGATCATTAATGAAGATCTTGAGCCATATTGGACCTAGTATTGGCCCTTGGGGTTCACCATTAGTTCCTGGCCTCCAACAGAACTGTACAAAGCAGTACCACACTGATCACCATGCTCTGGGCCTGCCCCTTCAGCCAATTCTCTGTCTATCTCACTGTGTGCCCGATCCATGCTTCGCTGGGTTCTCTATGAGGACCTTACAGGACATGGTGTCAAAAGCCTGACAGAAGCCAAGGTATGCAATACCCACTGCTCTCCCCTCACCTGCCAGGCCAGTCATTTCATCATAGAAGGTTGGCACACTGGTCAAGGGTGGCTTGGTGAATCCATGATGACTACTACCTTCTTGTCCTTCATTTGCCTGGAAATGGTTCCCAGGATTAGCTGTTCCATCCCCTTCCCAGGGATGAAGGCAGGGCTGATGGGCCTGTCTTTCTTCAGAAAGACGTCTGAGCTTGCAGGGTTCCTAGAAAGTGTCCATTTGGGGTTGTTTTTGCCATAATGGTGCCTTGAAGGCACTTTTTTGCTTACATGTTAATGTGTGAGGTGACATTAAGATAAAGATCTGTGATGCTGAATGCTCCAAGCGCTTTGCTCGTCAACACTGTCCATTGCTCTCTCACAGTGCCTTTGGGCTAAATCCTTTCCTGTTTCTTCATTCCTTCATTCACTCTTGCCACTTTCTGTCGCTTTCGGGCAAGCTCCCTAATCCTCTTCCCTGGGTTTTGTGAATGGATGTAAATATCCTCCTGAACAGACATCCTCCTAAGTGGGAGCATTTGTGGTGTCAGAGGTACTTATTCTCCTCTGCAATTCAGTACCTTTCACACATTTGCCTCTATTTGTGCCTGGCCATTGGCATTCTGTGTTTCAAAAGTGATTTTTCTGTCCATAACATTGTAATTGAAAGGGGTTATGACGAGAGGATGCTTGGGCAAGGGAAGGCATAAGGGACCAGTCATTATTGCTATTTCTGCTGTGCCCATTCTCTGGGTGTGGAGTGTTTTCCAAAGCTGCTGTTGAGCTTTATTCAGAAGCACGAGATGCAGTATGTGCATCTATTCCTAAGCTGATTTTAAAACCCAGAAGAGGAAGAAGTTCTGCTCTTCTGCCTGGTTTCGCTCTTTTACTGCTGTAATGGTGATGATGGCTTTGTTTTGTATTGTAGGTGGTGCTACTTGAAGCTCCCTGCTCAGGCCATCCCATGTTCCTTGGCGTGGGTAAAACCCGTGGGGGTATGTGTTCACATGCAGTATTCTTTGATGTATGTATAATAGCTGTCAAGTAGAAGTTGGCTTTTTCTCCTGACAAGGGCAAACATTTGGATTAATTCGTGTCTTGCTGATGTTTACGGCAGGATTGCCGCTGTTATGTTCAGTGGAGTATGACTGCCTAAGTGTCTGTCTCTGCAGGTGATCACTCTTGTGCCGTCTGTTTTCCTTATGATCAGAGTATTTTCGCTCATATTGTTGCAGAAACGGATAGCTGCCTTTAAGCAAATAAACAGACTTCTTTCTTCTCCTGCTGGTAGTTCTCTGGGGTCCTTCTGAAGTCTTGGTAGCTCCAGCCCTCTGTTTTATATATGTCTTCTCTGACAGAGCTTTGAGTGATTTGTTTTGATGCAATCAGCATAGCCAAAGGATTATAGAGGTCATAAAAAAGTTCCTCTGTGCTGGGAAGCCCCTTAGTCAAGAGACTTGAGAAATACAGACTCTGAAGGAAAGCACGTGAGCGCAGTTGATTTTTCTGAGTTTTAAAGACATTATTTTTAAAAAATTATTTCCTCTGGTTTTTGAGGGTTAAAGAATCAGAATTTTCATTGCAGGGAAGCTTAGCAGTTTCCAAAAACTCTGATACTTTTAACGTTTGTAATCATGTGATTCCAGAAATTAAAAAAGAAAAACACAACAGTATTTCAGGCAGTTGTGATAAAAATCAGTGTTGAACACTGTTGAACTGTGTTTGAAAACAGGCATGTAGGGTGAAAGGGCTTCCCAGTGTGCCTAGCGCTGCAGGCCTTGGGGTAGTTTGATTTATTTCAGTGCTGGGATGCTTGTCTGCCTGACTTCCCTATATTTGTCCCTAGCCTGACCTGGCTTCACTGCCTTTTTGACAAGTACCCACAAGGGCAAGTCTCGGGCATTGAATGTTGATCTGTTTATAGTAACTTAACATTCTTGTTTCTTCTTCAGGATTCGTGGTCCAATGATGCAATTCTCCTATTCAAGAAGCTGTGTGACTCCAAGCTACTTGTGGGCGTTGTGGATGAATATGTGAATGGCATTTGTCATCTCTTCCTGTGTGACACAACCACTAAGGATGATATCTACTTCCACACTGTCTTGAAGGATGGGGGATGCGCTGACATCTTCAGGGAGAACATCCCTTCCCAGGTTGGGAGGGAAGCGTGTGCTTCTGAAAGGAAGGGCAGGGAAAGGATTAGTTGGATGCCTGGAGTAGAGAGGTCTTTACCTTGAAGCAAGTAGTTTTGTGAAGAGCAAAACTGGTCCTGCCTGCTTTCCTGCAGTTTACTATTTTGGGGCTGCATCTCATGGTGTCTATGTGACAGCTTTCTTTTTGGTTAAGGTAGAATCTGATGATACAGCAGAGATGTTCTGGTTTAGCAGAACAAATCTTTTCACCCTGACTTCCAACAGTGGATTAGAAGGTTTTGATACTTTTTTTTAAAGTGGATTAGCTTGTTAATATTGCAGATTCATCTGGAGCTGACACACTTCCTGTATAAATAACACAGAAAAGGAAAATAGCTATGGATGTTCTGAGCATGAGGCCAAACTGGAATTGAGAAGTTGTGTTAGTTACTTTACTACACGTTGCTAATTTGGGCAGGTTTTGTTAGTCATAAGTTGAGGCCCCTGAGTCGTCCAAACAATGAGAGCAAGTCCATTAAACTTTATTGTCTGACTTAAAGTAGCACTGCATAGTGGCAGTGGCAGTTGAGTGAGGGGCAGGATAGTTAAATTATTTTGTCCTCTTCTGCTCTAGGCCCTGAAGATTGGTTATGGCATTAAACTGAATTATGGAATAGTCTTGGTTTACAAAGTCTCTTTCTTTGCCAGTGACGTGTACAGTGTTGGACAGTGTAACCAGGGTAGATTGTGTGTTGAACAGAGATTCAAGTTGTAAGCCAGCACAGAGAGCATTTATGATTTAGGCTTGTCGGTGTTGTTATCTAAGTGTCTCGGCTCAGTTTCAGCAAGAACTGTGTGGATACAAAAACCCTCAGAAAGGTACTGCTGTAGTTTTGTATCTCAGCAGAAGGTCAGGCTTTACAGCTTGTAGTGCTTGTATTTGTTGTTTTATTTAGTAGATGCAGAATGCGTGTTTTGGCAGGATTAAATCCTGTGATTGTATTTTTGCCTGTGTTATGTTCTGTTTTGCGAGTAGGGGGCCGTTGTGGGGTAATTTTGTTGCTGAAGGGAGCTGATTTTCGTAGTAAGACGATTTCTACAAGAATTCAGAGCTAACTTGTGAGTGGTGTGCTTCTTTGTAAAACCCATTAGAATTTGCTGAATTCTTTTTATTCTTTATGGTAGTTACAACATAGTTTTCTTGACTCCACTGTTTGGATTTTATTTGTTCCAAGGGTTTTGAGGAGCTGAATCCTTCAGCCTTGTATCTTGAGCCTAGCAGAAAGCAGGAGAATGCTGAACCAGTGGACCAAGAGCATCGCTTGCAACAGGAATCTCTGGATGAAGATAGCGAAATAGCAAGCTCAAAGCTGGATGAGGATGAACTGTGGGAGCAGGTGGGAGTTTGGCTGTGGCGTGTCTATCATTCAGTGAAGTCAGCTCCGGGGATCAGTAGAGGTGTTGGCTTAATCCTACGCAGTTTTTTTGCTTTTATAAAACACAAGAAGAACTGTGACAAAAACAATTGCATGTGGACCATAAATAAATACATCTCTAGCTGCTTGTCCTCTGATCCCCTTGCAGACTTAGGGGAGTCTGTGCTTAGTGATTTCTTTATCCCTCCATATGCACCATCATTTTTCAGTTAGAGAGAGAATGGACTTTGAGAACTCAGACCAGTACCAGATTCTTGAGATCAGTTTGACTTTGCACTTTCATGGTTTGCCCCTCAGGAGCCAAGAAGTGATGTGGCTTCCTCTGGTGTCTCTGAGGTTTGGCAAAGAATGTGTAATAGCTCAAGATATCACTTGCATGTGGGAAAAGACCTGAAGAACTAGTGATGTGTTGTTTGCTTTAAGGGTCTTGCTTGTTCTAAACTTACTGAAAGGAAGCCATTTGCAGTCTTGATTGTTACAGGGGTTAAAGTTGTATGCAACTACAGGTTTTTTTAAATAGATAACTCTAAAGGTGAACGATACCCAGATCTGGATGCTGCTGTAGACTTTAGATTTCAGAGCAGATTAAAAAGAGGAGCCTTTTGTTACTTAATGGATGAAAAAACTGATGAACAGAGGGGTTAAGCATGCAGTAAAACCCAGGTCTTGAGTCCAGTCTAACACGGTACCGTTAGAAACACCAGGAATATTTGTCTGCAGGTCACTCTCTCTACTTTTCTGTGTTATTTAAATTATAGTATTTTCATGACACATTTTACTACTGATGCCAAGTAAATGTCAGGTGTTGAAGTGTTCAGCAATGGACCAGCTCCAGGGCTGTTTTTCTGGCATTTCTCTGAAACATAAAAGAAGTAAGAGCTACTGTAATGTTAGTAACTTGTAAAGCAGTCATTTTAGCTAGGTTTTATTTAGCCGACTGCATGTCTGGGCTAGAGAAACTATATAAGCTGCACATATTGGTGGCCTTGCACTGTCAATATATCATATGAACTGAAGGTCCCAAACCGCATCTTTATGTATTTGGGAGGAATTAATGTGACTGAGACTCTGCAAATCTGAGTTTATTGTGATTTTTATGGTAAAATCTGGTTAACCGCAGTGAGATGCATGTGTGTAAATGTCAGACACAGCTGGCAGTTTGGAGACTAGAGGAATATAAATGCATTCAGGTTTTCTCCCGTTTTGAAGGGTCTTTGAATCCTTTTCCAGGAACCACAATCCCCCCTTCTCTGCTGTTCTCATTAGTTTCCCAAAATGATTCCTTTCTTCCTTGGTACGTCACTAATATCGCCATCAATGTCAATTATAAAATTGGTCAAAATGTTTTGAACTGGGATGAAATGTGTCTAGTACGACTCTTGGTACTGCTCAGCTAGCGTTTTCTGGTAATCCCTCTTTGGCAGTGGGGAACTCCCTTTGTATTGTCCAATCTTAGATTTGCCTCACCAGGATTAACTCCAACCCCTCCTCCACCCTTAAATGCAAAATGGATGGACACTGAGTTTTATCAGCTGTGCTGTGTGAAGACACTTCTCCGTGGTAAAATTTCACAGAAGGCAGCAAGCAATAACCAGAAATCATTGCTCAGATAAAACTGTACTTTCCAAGTGATAAGTTTTACTGTGGAGGAGAGAAATTAAAATGAGAGTTAGGAAATAGCATGAACGAGAAACTGTCCTTCCTTGTTCTTTCTGTCCTTTCCTGGTAGCCTAAGCTTCTCCAGATAGAATGCTGAAACTTCTGAGCAGAAGGAAGAAGCTTGTTTGCAATTCTCTCTCACGTCATCTCCGAGCGGTATCATCTGATTGCTCTGTAATTTGCTTCAGTGCATCCTGCTTCCTTCTACCCATGCTAGCTGTACCTTTCACTGCTTTGTCCATCTCCTTAGCAATGGCACCTTTCTGCTGAGGAGGAGATAGAGGAAGATGTGTGGCCAGTTTGGGATGAAGCGAGTGTCCAAAGAACAACAGACCAACACCCTGAGCCTGTACAGGAGAATACAAATGAAAGTCCTGCAGAGCTCCTTGCAGTGGTTCGGGTAAGGGCACTGAGAACAGCTGTTGCGGTTGAGAAGGGTTATTCTTGTGTTTAGATTATGTGAATTGCTTTGACCTGTGGTTTTTTAAATGTTAATTGCAATGAAATAACAACTGGCTGTTGGCATGGGCTCAGAGCTGTATGTTTTCCTCATTGCTGTTGTTTCTGGTGTTAGTGGTGATCCACTAGTGTTCCACTGGTGTGTTGAGGTGTGGTGGAAACAAGATTGAGGACTTCGGAGAGAGATCTCGCCATTCTTTGCTACTCTTCTTTCCTCTTCATTCACAGTCCTGAGGGTTACTGGGAGTCATTGTGGGATTTTCGTGGATCGCTGGGGAATACCCCCTGAGTTAGGGGGGTGGGTTTGAGAGGGTGGTGTTTCAGGCTGTGCTTTGAGGCATTGTGTGGCACCGGTGACACAACTTTACTACTTAAATAGTGGTTAATGATGAGTCTAACAGGGCCTGCAGCGTGGCCTTTGGCCAACACTCTGCTCTGGGTTCAGCAGAGAGCCAATGTCACTCAGGTTTTGTTGAGCCACAGAAGGCGTTACAGAGCTGGAAATGGGAGTGTGCTTGCAAGGTTTTGGATAACCACAGCTCCTTACTCATCTGGAGGTTGAGAGCAACTGAGACAAACACTTTGTAGAAGGATGAGGGGAAAGTTGGCTCTCAGTCTAGAACAGATCTGGAAGCACTGGTGGCACTGGGAGATGTTACCTGAAGGGGATGGAGGGAAAGTAAGCTGGGAAAAGGGATCTTGAGAAAATGAGAGAAGAGGAAAACTTCTCCTAGTAGGCATGGGGAGAAAGTATGATGAGGTGAGATGAGATGTAGGCAGGTGAGTAGATATTGATAGGGTCCTTGTGAGCAGACTTAAATACTCCCCTGCAAGTATTAAACTGTATGAGTTCCGAAGCATAGGGATTTCCTAACTGGAACAGAGAAGACCTGGCATCTCTGCCCCTGGCTGTGATCTCTGTTACAGTGTTTAGAGGAAGTGACAAGAATTTCTATTAAGGAAGACCAGGGGATGAAAAAATAACCTGCCTATAGACATTAAGGGAAAAAATGCTACAGTCAGCCAGTTCTGAGGACAGACAGGAGGATTTCCATTCTCAGGTTCCTGCTCATCTCTTGACCTCAGGAGTTTGTGGCATGTGCAGCATCATCAAGTGGTATTCCCTCCCTTCCAGTTTTCACTGCTCATATTTTCTGTTTCAGTGGCAGTGTTCTTAACTGTCTCAATCGGGAGAAGTAGAATGCTGCTTTACTCCCTGCCCCTCACAACACCCACTAGGGTATTCTGTCTCATTTGCCTCTTCTGTGCTAACAGACGTTTTGAGTGTCCACCCTTGCACCCTGTCTGTTTCTGCTTTGCCATGGAGTGGCAGTGATGCTGCTTATCCCAGCAAGGATAGCATGGGTGGCAAGAGGAGACGATGATAATCTTTTAAACCTGTTTGGTTCTTTTTTTTCCTCTTGTCCTAACACTCTGGTTTTTACTGCATGTCAGGTGGGGATTTTTCAGTGGGCTTGTGGGTATCAAGCTGAGTCCAGTTGGTTAATTGGATTCACTTGTCATTCAAGTTATTCTGACTCAGTGTACTGTCAGCACAGAATTTCTGCTGCCCAGGCGTGTAACTCTCCTTGCTGCTTCAGGAGCACCTTGTGGGGGCTGATTTAAATTGCTTAAATCTTCTTCTGTGAAAACATTTGTTTTGTTCTGGGCTAATTCTCTGAACACACTTTCATCAAAGGGTAAAGCACCTCTGAATGGCGATTCGCCCCTTCTGAAGATAGATGACTCTCTTCTGCTGCCTTGACAACAGAAGAGGCCTAGAGAGCAAGCACTTAACTTTTGAACAGCCATGGCTGAGCAAGGAGAATAGTTGCTTGTCTGTTGTTTCACTATTTTTCTCCTCCAGGCTGCATTAACAAATACAAACATTGGCTCTATTACCTGTCTGTGGCTGAAAGGTGGGCAATCATCCGTGGAACTTGCTTAATTTGTATTCTTGAGCAAAAATGCAGAGGGACTCCCTCTGACTCTGTTCCCACTCCCTTGCAGAAACTCCCTCTGTTGTTGCCATAATTTGTTCTGCATGGGGCTGCTGAGAGATGAGCCAGCTGTTCATTCTTTGCTTAGACATGGTGATTTGTATCTTGTAATAATCTGTCCCTCTTTTCAGCTTGCAGTGCAGGACAGCTGCCCTTTGGCCAAAGTTGTTAGTAACTAGGTGTTTTGTTTTGTTTTGTTTTTAAATTATTCAGTTGCTGTCCTTCAAGTTGAGAGACAATACAGACCAGAGCAGCTGATGAACTGAGTGTACTAATCGTGCCCTCTCCTGAGTTTTTGATATACCTTTGCAGACACCTCCTTCTCTCGGAGAGTCCTCAATACCAGTTGTCTTATTCAAGTCAGCAGAAGACATTTTTACCTATTCCAAGCAACCAACAGAAATGAGCCAAGATGACCCTGATCAGACAGAAAGATTTTCCAACAAGGCCCAACATCATGATGCTCTGCATCCTGCTGTTCTACTTATGGCAACACCGTTTATGCTGGACTACCATAAAAGTACGAATAGATTTGTCAGTAAACTTTGAACACAGCAGAAGTCTGTAACTGTGCTGCGACTCTTGCAGTCGCTGTTGGGTATCCTGGAACTAGTGCTGCTGTTTTTCTAGAACAGGTGAAAATGTTGGTGTTTCTGTGGGGTGGAGATGCAATGATAATAAATGGCCAGATGCAATGCATCGGTTTGATCTTTAATGGGAACAAGTGAACTGAGGGTTATTTCTCTCTGTTGATTTTTGCTGTCTTTTCTAGACTTTCAGCTGTTTTCATGCAGAAGTCTGTTTCTCCACTCCATATGTTAGCCTGTGTTCATTTCATACTGGGTCTCTGACTCCAAGACATAAGGGACAAAAGCAGTTTTTTATCTTTGTAAGGTCCCTGTGTGGGTGTTTGTCTTCAGTCTTCCAAATGATGAAAGGATTCACGACACCCCTATGAGCATTGCCCATTTCACGAGGCCAGTTGACTTGCCAAAGGCTGTGCCTGTTTGTGCTTTGCAACAGAACTGTCTGCTCTCTTTCTGAAGTGGAGGCCCAGTTCTCTGGACAGGAGCTACTGAGTTCACATCTGATTTCTCACCTTGGGGAGACTGGTGGGAAGTCAGATGCGATTTGAACAGCAGCACTGGGAAGAGAGGGAGAGGGGCTCTCAGATTATATTGTGTTGGGCTCATCAAAGAGATGTGGTAAGGTCTAGGCAAAAGGGACATCAATCTAAACTGGACCTCTTAGAGTTGTCGTTGTTGATAGCCTCTTTCTTTTCTGTGTTCCTCCTTATACAGGCAAAGAGGAAGTGAGGAACAAAGACTTACCCACAAGTCCTGAGGTTGACCTGTGTAGTGCCAGTGGGCCATCAGACCAAAAGCAGTCTCTGAAACCTCTTGTCCCTCCTGTTACGCTTGCTGCAGTGTTCACAGCTGCTCGCTTAGCCACTTCCAGTTCCTACTTCCGGTGGTTCCCCAGCCTGAGAAAGACCTTGTGAGAAGGGGAAGAAGCTGGAGCAATTGCTGAGGAAGGCTGCCTGGAGCAATAAAGGCCGCCTGTATGACCGTGCTTTTATTTTCTTTGTTCAGAAATGTTTAATGTTTCAAGAAAATAGTTTGGTCTCTTTCTGATTTATTGCTCTTGGATTTTCTTCTGAAGCACTGCATTGAAGTGTTACATTGTGTTATATATCCTTTAAGTTTATGAGAGGGAAATGGGCTACCTATCCCTCCCTCCCTCAGTGCACAAGCAGTTTTGACATTGTGTGGGGAGATGTTTTTTCTCCTTGCTGTTAGAAGAGAGGTGATTGTATCCCAACTGTGGCCTCAGTCCATGATGATGCTGGGAGCTTGCAAAAGGAATTCTCCTTCCCCAAGAGAAGGATGCTCTGAATCATTGGTGAATCACGATGCCACACATATGAAGCATCGGGAATCCCATGGTACAGATATTGAATGAGGTCTATAAAAAATCCAGTGAGAGAAGGCTTGAAGTTTGACATTGGCTTTGTTTATGTAGCTCTTTGCCTGTGGCAAGAAATCCTGTTGGGCTTGAGTTTATTAATGCAGAGAAAAGTTGTGGAAATAGATGTGCCCTGGCTGTGAATGCTGACATTCAAATGCTTTGCTGTTGCCTAGACTGTTCTTCAGGACTTCAGGGTCTGCTCTGCCCACCCACAAACATGCCAAGAGGTGTGCTTCACTGCTGACCACCAAGAAAGGCTCAAGGTGGGGTTTAATACCAACATTGAAGCAGTTAAAAGCCCAGCATAAGAAGTTTATTGATGATACTAGACAATCTTTAAAGCCCAAACTATTCCATGATGTTATGACTATTTTGTCTTAATTTCAGCATTTGGGGGTGGGTTTGAATGTGAAAGGGCTAAAAAAAATGCAGGGAGAATCTGGGTCCCATTAGGAAATGGCTGGATGGAAAGCTAATGAAGGAGATGGGAGCAGAGAGGTGGGGAGCTATGGCTTGAACAGGCAGGAGCTGTACAACTCTTTGGGGAGGTTTCTGGCTTCAGGCTCGAGACTTTTGTCACACGTGTTTGTTATCCAGCATAGAGAGTGGATGAAATGGAGCTGAGCTTGCTTGGAGTGAGTGCTCTGGGTGATGGGGTGTTTGTCCCAACAGCAGCCTTTCTGCTGCAGCATGTGAGACCTGGGGCCGGGATGGGGTGTCCCAAGAAGACCTCCATGTCCTCCCCTGCTTGTCCCCACTGCTGCCACATCACTGCTAGGCAGCAGCCGAGGCCAGCTCTCATCAGCTTGGCTCCCTCCAGCCTAAAACTCCTCTTGAGGAGGTGAGGAGCTGAAAAGATTCCAGTGGTGGGCAGCAGCCCTATGCCCAGCTGAGGTTGCCTCCATCCCCACACCCTGCCTGGGACGGAATAGGTCCTGCAGCTGCCTGGAAGTAGAGCTGGGGGCTTCTGAGAATGGGTCCTCCCGCTACTCAGCATGGGATGTCCCAGGAAATTGAGAATGGGGAGATGCTGTCACGGTCTGGAAGACTGGGAGCATGGACAACAGGGGCTTATGTGTGCAGAGGGGAGCAGGCACATTTGTGGGAAGCAGCCAACAAGACTTACGCAGCATGAGGGCATTCCCCATGACTTCCCAGTCTGGGAGGGAAGGAGCACACTCTGGGCTGTTACCACTGCACATCACTCTTTCTGCACACTTCCCCCCGGGTGCCTGTTGGAGGCAGGGCTCTGCTGTGCTCCCTTGTAGCTTTCCTGATGCTTAACTTCTCAGGACAGCGTGTTTTCCTACGAGGTTTTGCCATTCACGTGTATGCAAGTGCTTGAATAGTTTTCCACACCCTTTCAATCAGGATAAAAGGTGCATGAGGAACTGAGCCTTAACCCTGAGCCTGGACCCCCTCAGCACCTGAGAGACAGAAAACCCACCCAGAGCATGCTCCCTGCTCCAGGGTGGCCTGGGCTGATCTTCCCAGCTATGTGGTGCCATCTCCCTTCCCAGAGCAGCTCAGCTCATGTTTCTTGTACTCAGCAGGTCCCTGTTTGTCCATTTGTTGCTTAAGGCACTGGAAAAGGAAAGATAGAAAGATGCCTCGGGGATTGTAAAGTGATGCTGGATTTGTGTCCCTGCTTCAGGGCATCCCAGGCTGGTGCCGAATGAGCAGTGGGGAAGGAAAGGTGTCTGTGCCAGGTCAGATGCTGTGGTATTGGGTAAACCTGAGCAAGCTGTGAAGTTTGGAGGGACCCAACCACCCAGAGGTGTCTGAGGAGGAGGGAAATGTTCTGCCCTACAACCACCCTGTCTCTGCAGCTGTCAGGTCCCTGGATGGGCCAGGGCTCCCCCCTCATCCTCCTCCACGGAGCATGTCCTCGGGAACCTTGAGGGGTCTTTCACTGGAGCACTCAGCGTGGGTGCCTTTTGTCCTGGGGGCATGCGTGCAAAGGGGCCCCACTCTGCTGAAGGAGAACAGCTTGGGGGGGAGCTGCTGTCCTTCGCTGCTCCTCTGCCCTAGTTTCCTCCCTCCCCATAGCTATAGGGCAGCCACGCTGCTGGCAGAGGTCATCAGCTGGGGCTCCCTGGGGGAGAGGACCAAAATGTTTAGAGGAAATTAAAAATTGAAAGGCGGCACAGCTCTGCAGCTCTCCCTAAAAGCTGGGGTTAAGGAAAATGCCAGTGAGGTGTGTGCTCCGGGGACTCACTAATGGATGGTGTGTCAGGTCCGGGGTCAGCACTGCCAGGAGGAGGCAGCTAGGGCGGGCACCTCTCCTCCCTGCTGGGGTCGTGGGAAGGAGGTGCTGGTGTTTCCGTGGTGGAAATGTGGACTTCCCTTGGCTGGGGCCACACATGAGAGCAGAATCAGACCTGGACCAGGCTGAGAAGGACCCTGGTGCCCCTTAGAGTATGTGTGGGTCTGGAAAGGGTGGGGAGTGATGCTTTGGGCAGGGGTTTAATTTTGAGGGGGTTATGGAAGAGTTTCTCGTGGCATCTGTTAGCCTGGCTGTGGTGGTAATTGGGTGCTCTGAGTTTTAAACGGGCTGTCAGGAAGCATTTGGCTGGAGGAAAGGAGGCTGGAAAGCAACAGCAAAAAGTGCTGTGAGGGCAGCCAAACTCCTTCTGCCCAGTGTCCCGGTGCACAGCCAGGCTTAGCAGGAGCCAGGGCTGGGTCACTTGTGTGGTGTGCTGGGGCTAGCGGGGATCCCAGGCTGGCCCTGTGGTGGCTGCAGCCCCCCAGGGTGCTGCTGCTGTGCCTGCTACTACCTCAGCCCGGCTGAAATTTTCCAAATCAATGCTTCAGCCCATCCCCTCTCCACCCTTCTGTGTTCTTGGGTCGAACTGTGCTTTGCAAAGTGGGGTTCAATTCAATAAGTCATTTTGGCTTGAAAAACAAAATCGAGTGCTTCTGACCCCAAAAACCTTTCTCTCTTTATTTTTAGATGTTTTTTCACATGGAAATTAAATCTTTTCCGGGTTTAGGGAGGATAACGATGCACTCAACCCTGTACCAGATTGTTTCAGATAACCCATGAGTAAATGCTTTTCTTTCCTCTGACCTGGAAGGATTTCTTTCTCTTTCCATTTGGAAAGATAAAGGGCAAAGCCAGTTCTCGATACAGGTCACTGCAAAACAAGGTCTGGAGCTGGAGCTATCTTTTCAGCCTGAGCCAAAACCCATCAGCTCTTCCCACCGCTCTTGAATGCACGCACCAGTCCCTGGAGTGGCTCTTTTTCTTGCATTAAAAAGCCCTGCTTTCCCCTGCATTTCGCTGGGAACACACGGCTGCCAGGCGGGAGAGCAGCCTCCAGCCACCGACTTCCAGATGAGCAGGGATGAGGCAGCACTTGTGCCTTGCTGGCTTTTCAGGAGTGAGTTATTGGCCCCAGGATGGCTCATGCAAGCTAAAGGCCACTTCATCTCTGCAAAAGCTTCTTGGGTTGGGTTTGGGGGAGATGCTGGCATATTCCTGCTTGCGGGAAGGAGGATGAAGAAGAGCTGAGGCAGCAATGCTGGAGCATCCCTCAGGTGGGGAATGGGTCAGCACAGCCTTTTAGTTGAACTGGGGCTGTGCTTTGGGGCAGATGGGGCTTGGTGCCAGCTGTGAGGGTCTGTGCACACTCTGTTCCACAAAACCAGATGTTGTGGATGTCCTCCAGAGCACCCGCTCACATCCGACTAAGTTCTTCGTCTAAGACCTTTCTGCTTGGGTGTTGTTTCCAGCATCATTGGCACCACTGCAAGTGCAGCATCCAAATGGTGGAAGTGGGGGCCTTGTGGGTGCTGTGTGATGCATTGAGCTCGCAGGCAGAGTTAGGAGAGGGTGAGCAGCACACGCTGTGGGCTGGTCTGCATCTTTGGGGCAGAGGAAATGCCAGCCCATGGAGACAAGTTGGAATTGGGGCTGTTGCTGGTGAAACCCTTCACCAGTGCTGCCGGGGCAGGGAGATTGGCTCTTTCCGACTGACAGTGGGTTGGCAAGGCAAGCGTGGAGGGCTTGGGATGGATGAGGATTCCCCCAGTCCCTGCCACCTTCGCCCTGCGTGTGTGCTCCCACTCCTCCCTGTTGCCAGAAGGTTTCTTTTCTGGTTCAGCTCTTCCAAGGCAGAAGCTGATTGCAGAGGGGTTGCGATCTCACTTGTGCTTTTAATCCCACTGCTGTCAAGCTCCATTAAGAGGTTTGGCATCATCTCACTACCTCTGGGGCCAGGCCGCCGCTTGCCCAGCCTGAAATGAGGACAAGCCTGGGCTATGCTGGTGCAGGCAGGGATGCTTTTTAGGGCCATTGCTGTCCCCGCTGCCCTCCCCAGCACTCCCAGCCATCTGAGGGGCTGCAAGGAGGTGGGAGACCACCTCATTCTGGTGGCCTGGTCACTGTGGGAGTCAGGTGGAGAGGAGTTGGAGTGGCAACAAGCGGCATTCCCTAGGCATTGAGGATGTTTTGAAACCTTTTGGCACTGCAGCCTCAGTCCATGCTTTTCTGCACATCAGGAGCTCAGCTGCATTTTGGTAACCCATTCACGACCTCTTCCTGGTCCCATCGCAGCCCGTGCAGCTCTGTCTATGCTGCGTGCAGCCAGGCATCTCTCTGCGCTCCCAGTGCCTCAGATGGTAAAGCGGCTGCAGAAAGTGGTTATGGACAGACGTTGTGGGAAGGGGAGCTAATAGGTTGGGAGCTGGAGCTAAGCATCCTTGCCAGCCTGGCAAAATGAGCCGCACACCTTGGCAGAGGAGGGGAAGGGGCTGTTGCTCATCCTCACCCCAAGCATCGATGTCCCATCAGCACCTTCTGGGATTTCTAGGGTGCCTGTTTCTGGGCACACATGCTGAGGAGGTTCGGGGCTGCCCTAGGACCACCCTCATTCATCACTGCTCTCCTGAGCTTGTTCACAGCAGTTTCACAGCCTTGTCTGCTGGCGGGCTTGCAGCTACCTGAGAAGGAGCTGGTCTATGATAAGAGCATGAAGAAGGGGAAAAAGAAACGTGGAGGTGGAGGGAGGAACCTTCCAGGGGCTGCCACTAGAGTGGAGGGCTTCAGCCGTCCTGTGCTGGGGTCAGGGATGCTGGTGCAGCATATCTGCACCCCCTGCCCCTCGCTGGTGGCTCCTGAGCTTTTCTCTGTCCAGAACACAAACTTGGCTTCATCCTCAGGGTTTTGTGCCGTGTCGCATGGACAGCCCGAGGCTGATCCTGGGGAGGATGCTCTGGCCAAACCACAGAGCATGTGTTACCGTGAGCCTGGAGAAGTGGTGGGTGTACATGTGGTAAGATCACGCTTGGCTGGAAGGAGTTAATTTTCTGCTTTCCCGCTCCCCTGAGCATCACCTGAACTCCCCCTGGGAGCAAGGGGCTGTGGGGCTTGTTCTCACGCCTGAAGTTGGCTCTGCTTGGAGCCACGTGAACCGCAAGTCCCACAGGGCATGTTTTCCCTCCGAACCCAATGCCGCGCTATGCCCACAGCGATTGATGAGCCGATGCCAAGCCAAGCGGGCTGCGGCTCCTCAGACAGAGATACCGCTCTGCCGATCTATGCCCACACTGCCCAAGGAAGTCCCCGGCTCACACGACAGCCGCCCAGCATTGCCTCCCCCTAAGTGGGAGCTCCTCCGTGAGCACCAGGGCAGAGTGAAATCCCTGAGGGCTCATTTTCCTTTCTGGAGAGCCCTGGGTTGCTTGGACAGTGCAGCATTTCCTTCCCAGCTCCAGAAAAAGTTGCATCAAATTTTTAGGCTTCACATTTGTGGGAGGCTGGAAGCAAAGGTGAGCTCGTGGCAGCGCTGCACCTGCTGGTGATGGGGAGAGTGATGGTGCTTTCCCTCATGTTCACCAGGGAAAATCCTGCTGCCCACAGACGCTGGGTGAGGGGGTTGAAAAGGAATGTTTATATTTCCAGGTTTTCCATAGGTGCTGCTGTTCTCAGAGCAGTCCCGGTGGACACAGATGGAGGTTTTGCCTCAAATGTTGTCCCTTTTTACCCCAAACTTGTCCAGACTCCCTGTGAGGAAGCCTGCTTGTCCCACAGTGTGACATGGGGCAGTTCCACTGCATCTTGACTATCTTGGGGTAAAATACATCCCCAGCCTCTGGCAGAGCTTAGGAGCACGCGGATAAAGCTCCACATTGCACTTTTCACAGAATCACAGAATCACAGAAGGTTGGAAAGGACCCATTGGATCATCGAGTCCAACCGTTCCTAACACTCCCTAAACCATGTCCCTAAGTACTTCATCCACCCGTTCCTTAAACACCTCCAGGGAAGGCGACTCGACCACCTCCCTGGGCAGCCTGTTCCAGTACCCAATGACTCTTACTGTGAAGAATTTTTTTCTGATATCCAACCTGAACCTCCCCTGACGGAGCTTCAGGCCATTCCCTCTAGTCCTGTCCCCTGTCACTTGGGAGAAGAGGCCAGCTCCCTCCTCTCCACAACCTCCTTTCAGGTAGTTGTAGAGAGTAATAAGGTCTCCCCTCAGCCTCCTCTTCTCCAGGCTAAACAACCCCAGCTCTCTCAGCCGCTCCTCATAAGACTTGTTCTCCAGCCCCCTCACCAGCTTTGTTGCTCTTCTTTTTGCCACTAAGTGAGGAAAGTAACCAAGACAAATGGGGTGCAGCTGATGGCTCCTTAAACGGGCACTTAAAAATCACTGCACAGGGTGGAAAAAAAATCTCCCCTGACTGCTCCAAATGTGACTTTAAGTGGCTCATAAATCAGAAAAAAAGCAGCCCTGGTCCAGAGCTGGGAGAGCCTCCTGTGGGAATGCCAGGCAGAGACCTCCTGTGACACTGATGCATGGGCACGTGTGTTCCCTGTCTAGCACGATGGGTGCATCCCTGGCTGCATTGCACAGATAATGAGATGAGGTCAAGGCTGCTGGGCAGCTCCTCCTGAATATTTATTGTCCTAGTGATTTGGCTTGTTTTCCAGAGAGCGGGATGCTCTCCAGGTGCCTTGCTCTACATGTACTGCTACTCACGCTGCCAGCGGCTGCGAGGGCCCCTTGGCACTGGGGATGTGCAAGGCTTGTGCACCCCAAGGGCTGCATGGATTTCCCCTCGATGACCTCAAGCGCTATGTTTGCATCCCCTCAGGCTCTCCCACTGTTTCCCATGGACCAGGGATGGGTATTGAGACAGCTCCAGGAGTGAAGCTGAAATGGCTCTTACTCCTGGAGTGATGCTCCAGGAATGCTCTGTTTTAATACTACACTGCTGCCTAATTGCAGTCCAAAGCTGAAAACCCCCACCCAGGGAACGTTTGTCACATCTCTGGATGTAAAATACAGCAGGGCTGAGCCTTAATGACATTTATCTTCATTTGGGAAGGAGACAGCATAACTGTCGCCTCACCAGGTTATCAGAGGCTCCTTCTGCCTCTCTTCCAGCACAGACAATGCCAGCTCGTCAGGCAGCCCCACGTCTGTCCACCACACGGCATGGGCTTCCCCGGCCCTTGCCACCCAGGGCCGAGCTCCTAGGAGGTCACAGGTGATGGGGAAGGATCCTTTTTGGAGGATGTGGTCTCCCTTGGCCAACTCCCAGGGGAAAACAACCATCTGCCCCATTAAAGGGGTGCTGTGGCAGGTCTCTCCTCCAGCCCGGAGTCGGGGCGTGGGGGGGTCTCTGCTGTCCCCTAAACATATCGAATTTGGGTATGTGCAGCTGCGGAGAGACCTCCTGTGGGACCATTGCATGGGCGTGTGTGATCCTGGGCTTGTGTGATGGTTGCATCCCTGGCCATGTTGCTCAGATGACAAGGAGACGTCAGGGCTGCTGGACAACGTCTCCTGAATATTCCTTGTCTCTGTGGTTTGTCTTGTTTTCCAGGGCTTGTGCAGGCAAACGTGAACCCATCGGGGTGTATAATGACTAATCCACACCTGAGGGAATGTGCTGCAGAGGGGAAAGCTGTGCATTAACTGCACTCCTGGAGCCCTCCCCGGGGAGCCGGCAGGCTTGGGAGGCTGTGGCGATGCGCTCCCAGGGCCACAATGGGTGGGAAGAGGATGCGGTGAAGGCATTGCAGCATGGTACTGAGACACCATAACCAACCCTGGCAACGTTCCACCCTCCCAATCAGAAACACAGGAGGGCTGAAGGTTGTTTTGCTTGATTCCCAAGGTCCTTTCCATGGGCTGATGCCCCCGTTTACAGCCCAGGAGTGCACAAGGCAGGGAGATAGCTTCAAACCTGTGAGGAGCTGGCTCAGCGCTGCCAGGGACGGCGTTTTGCACTGTCAGGCTTTTTCTGATTGATACAGCCGCCACAAACTCTGCTAAAAAAAAATGAAAACAAAAGCAAGATCCAGCATAGAACAAAATAAATTCCCATGCCAGCAGCCACAGGTTCAGCTCCTGAGCATCCTCCAGTATCAGCGTTTTGGGCCAGTGGACAGATTTCCCTGAATAGGAAGGAAATTATCGATGGGCTGAAGTGCACGGGTGTAAGGTGTAATGACAAGGGCACCCATAAGCTCCAGGATTCTCCGCAGCATGAGTGTGTGTGCACATACGTGGAAGTCTTGCAGGGTTTACAGGTGCAGGTGTTGCTGGAGAAGGAGCTAAGCAAGGATTTGCTGCATTATTCAGCTAAATGTTCATCCTAACGAATTGGGGAGAGAAGTCTGGGAGCTTGGATTTTTATAAGAGAAGAAAAGCAGAAAGGAATAAAAGGATTTAATGGTTTTGTTTTACCGCTCTTCAGTAAAATCCTTTTCAGCACTGGGAAAAAGGAATCTCATAAAATTCTCACGAGCTTCCTGAGCTGAGATGAGTTTAGCTGCAATGCTTACAAGCTTTAAAGCGCACGTGGGTACTGCAATGTCTGAGGATGAGATTTTGGCAGGTTTGCAGTCCCCGTGGTGTCAGGGTACCTGTGCCGGGGGGCTGGAGCGGGCTCAGCTGCACGCAGTGCCCTGGAGGAGGCAGATCCGGAGATGCTGGCAAAGATGGGATGCTTTGCAAGTGCTTTGTGTTTCCTTCCTCTCCCAAAGAAACTAAGAACTTGAAAACTACATTTTAGATCGAACTGCTGCTCGCTTTCCCAGCAGCGCTAACCCCAAGCACTCCAAACACACCAGCTGGGCTTCCCTAACCATATGTTTTATTTAAAACCACATGGACTGAGAAGAATAACTTTGGGTTTAATTTTCTTCCCTGCTGCAGAGCATCTGGCACTTCCATTTCCAAGCTTTTTCCAGCCACCTCCAGGGCAGGAATCCCACCTTTTGTATTCTGTTTGGTCACCCGTGCGCTGTTGTGCAAAATAATAAAATGATGACAGGGAAGATGGCTTGGGGGTGAAAACATGACACTGGCAGTGAAATCACGTGAGCTGATAGCCCTGCTCACTAGAGCGATGCTGTTCCATGTTTGCTGCGATCTCCTGGAGCGCCCGCCTGCTTCAAGCTGGAGCCATGGAGTTGATGGAGGAACTTGATCTGGATCTAGGCAATCTCAGCTTGGCATTAACTGAGTGTCTCCTTAAGCCCAAAGAAACTCTTTTCCGTGTCCCTCCATGGAAACAGCAACATCTCAGTTCCTGAATTAGCTGTGATAATGCCTTCCGTGGCCCTGGCAGTGCTTTCCAAGGGGAGAAGTGGCTCTCCCTGCATCCTGGGCTGTCATCACCTCCTCGCATCCTGCCCAGAGCAGCCCAGGAAATGACTTTGGCGCTTCTCCTGGCCTCCTCCTCTGTGCTTGCCTGGATCTCTCTGATTTACATCCCTCCAGCAGCTCTGAAGCCCAGCTAAGGGAAAACGCATCTCTATGACCCTCCGCAGATATACACTGTGCGCTCGCTTTTCCTGCTGGATGCTTCTCCCCCTGATGTGCTGGAGTCAGTAATGCGGATTTCTTTATCAGAGCAGGAATAGGGAGCCTTCCCTCCCGGCCTGGGCTGTTGCAGGTGTACGTGTGCACCGCGCAGCCCTTTGCCCGCAGCTGGCAGGCGTTTAGACCCTGCGGCACAGAGGGTAAGTGCTGTGACAGGATCCACTTATCTCGCCTTTGCATTTCATAACTCATCCTGCCCTTTTGCTAAAGGCGCAAAGCCATTTGCATCCAAACGAGTATTTATTCCCTCCTTCCCTAGCTCTCCTTCTGGATCGTGGGGAGAAATCCGCGGTTTGGACTCCTGGCACCGACAGCGAGCAGCTGCAAGGGCTGGGATAACAGGGAGAGCAACTCATGGCCAGTGGGATGCCCTGACTGACAGCAAGGATGATGGAGGAGAAGGTGAGTGGTGTTTTCTCCCCAGCTTTAGAGCTTGTTTAACAGGGAGGAAAAGTATTAGTGGTGTCCTTTACTTAAATAGGGGGAAACTGAGGCACAGCAGGGTTCGACTGACTCGCTCTAGCAGAGGTCTTGCATTAATCCCACCACATTCCACTGACTCACAGCAGCTTTTGTGCCCTATAAAGACCAAAATCAGAGAGAAACAGGCAAACACATGTTCTCCTCGGACAGTAATCCTCACACTTGCAGTGCTCAGCTCATGGTGCAAGGCATGAGATTCAATTGTCTTTATCATAGCTTGCAGAGGCGAGCAGCTCTGTTTCCAAAGCCCACACCAGCTGCAAGCAGCACCTTCCCCAGCTGAAACTCTTGATTTGCAGCCTCAAAGCTTCCCAGCAGCTGGAAACACTTACTGAGGGCAACACTTTCCCGAGTGTGTGTGTGTTCACGCCTGCCTCGTGTCAGCATGTGCTTGGGGCCACGCAGCAAGGAGCCAAGTTTCCAGCAAAGCCATCGTGCTGGGAAGCTGATGTCTGCTGAAGGTTGGCTCTGTTTCACGGAGTTTCATGGGAATGGGGATAACCTTGTTTGAAAAAAAACAGTGGAAAGGCTTGGTATCGTCCCTCTGTCCCAGCTCATCTTCCTGATAGCAGTGTGATGGGTTTTTCTTCTGGCTGTGTGCAGCACCAGATCCCTGTGCTGGCAGCCAGGAGGGTGTCCTCACCTGGGGCATGGAGGGATGGATCAAACTGGAGCTGAAGCCTCCACGCGCCTGGCACGGGGCTGGGCTGGGGTGGCGGCAGCAGCGGGCACATCGGTGGGGTCAGGGACGCTCTGGGGGCTGCAGCGGGGGCTTTTAGGGTTCTGCAGCACCCAGGCTTGGGGATGTTGCAGGTTTGAGAGCGCAGGGCTCAGCTCTGGGGGTGCCCTGGGGGTCCCAGGGAGTTGGGGGGCGTTCAGGGGATGCTGCTCCTGGGGAGAGCTGCAGGAGCAGGGCTGGAGAAGGGGGGAGGGGGGAATGGTTTGAGCCCCCCAGCCTGGATCCGCTGCGCAGGGGGTTCGGGGGGATGCGGGGCTGCAGCTCCTGCCCCCGGGCAAACTCCTCCCCCGCCGCCGGACCCGCCTCGGCTCTCCGGCTCCTTTGCTCCGGTCATTCTTCTTCTCCCTATTATTATTATCATCGTTACCCTCCTCCTCCAGCCCTCCCCTTCTTTCCCCCGCAGCCGCTCTGCTGCCGGACCCGGCTCCAACGATCGCTCAGGTACCACTCGAGCATCCCCCCCTTCTTCCCGGGCATCCCTCCCCTTTCTCCCCGGGCATCATCCCCTTAATCCCAGGCATCCCCCCCTTTCTCCCCGGGCATCCCCCCTTCTTCCCGAGCATCCCCCCCTTTCTCCTCGGGCATCATCCCCTTTAATCCCAGGCATCCCCCCCTTTCTCCCCGGGCATCCCCCCTTCTTCCCGAGCATCCCCCCCTTTCTCCCCAGGCATCCCCCCCTTTCTCCCCGGGCATCATCCCCTTCTTCCCGAGCATCCCCCCATGTTCCTAGGCATCCCCCGCTTCTTCCTGAGCCTCATCCTCTTCTTCCCGAGCATCCCAGAAGGGTCGCTACAAGGCAAAGGCTCCCATTTGAACAGGGGGCTGCGGTGGGAAGGGGAGCCCAGCGCTGGGGATGCTGCGGGCTGGGATGCTGGGAGCAGCTTCATCTGGATGAAGCTCCAGGATTGTGGTTCCCTGCAGGATCTTGACTTATTTTCTCAGAGTGATGTGGTCCAGCTTTGCGGTGAGCTGGGTTTTGAAGTCACTGTTAACTCTTTAGCATAAGAAAAAAACATCCTTAAGTTGTGCCAGGGGAGAGAAGGATAGAAGGAGATTGGATATTAGGATTGCGCCAGGAGGAGTTTGGATCTTAGGAGAAATGTCTTTACCAAAAGAGAGGTGAAGCACAGGCAGAGGCTGCCCAGGGCAGTGGTGGATTCTCCATCTCTGGAGGGATTAAAACCCCATGTATCCGTGGCACTTGAGGATGTGGTTCGCTAGGCACGGTGGTACTGGGCTGACGGCTGGACTGGATGAGCTTAGAGGTCTTTTCCAGCCTTAATGATCCCGCGATTCTTCTGGCTGCTTGGGTGGTTAGGGTTGCTTTTGCCCATCTCTAAACCCTGCTTCTCCACAGCCAGGAGAAGTTTTGGAAGTCCCAAGCCCGGGGCTCAGCCTCCTGCTCCCTCGGTGGGAGCCCAAAGCTCCCTCGGTGGGACACTCTGGCCCAACAAACCCACAACCTCGCTACCAAACCTCTCCGTGGCGATGGTGGCTGCCTTCGCTGAAGTGGAGGAAATCAAATCCTTCTGTTTATTCCGAAGGATCTCTGTTTTATCTCTCACCGTGCTGCAGTAATTGAAGGAGACCTGCTCTCCAGTTATTTGCCTGGCTTTCATTTTCTGCTGAGGCTATCCAGGAGGATTTTATTCCCTCCAAAAGGGCATGTGGAAACATTTAGTGTTTTCAGCTGGATTTTGTTTGCGTTCTATTGATTGTGTCTCCAGCAGAGAGATTTTTCTAAGGTGCGGTGGAATATTCCACCCCGATGGAGGCTTGTATTACCAGGCCTCTTTTTTTCCTTTCTCCAGCCTTGCCCCTCACTCATCCAAATCCGAGTCGCTGGTTGGGGGCACTGGGTGTACTGGGGCTGCTGGTTGGCATTCAGTGTCACCCTGGGGATCCGATGGGCTCTAACCAGTGCTTTGTCGGGAAGAACAGACTTCTTCTAGGAAGGGCTTCTTCACCTGTTGAAAAGCCAAAAGGGAACAGCGGCAGCAGGCTGCTCTTCCCAATGTTGTGGTGAACACCGAATGAGTGAGTCCAAACCTATTCTAGCACAATCTCCACTGGGATGCTAGATCCTCGCCTGTATCTTTCCAAAGGGCTGGGTTTCAGCCTGACCCAAGCCTGAGGACAGCCGGCTCCGGAGCCCCGCTCTGCTTCAGCCCTGAAGAACCTTCACAGGGTGGAAATCGGGTCCAAAGGATTTTGCGCTCAGCAAACCTTCCTCTCTGGAGAAGTGCCGAGCATCCTCCAGCCATTTGGCGTGGGAGCTTTTTGTGTGCGTGGATCACTGGGAGGCTCAGGCAGCTGCCTGTCTGCTGGGAAGCGTTAGGATGGGGCATTCGGAAGAGCTCCCAGTTGGAGAAGGATTGCTGAGCTGTGAACACAAGACAGCAACACAAGAGCTGCCTCCCTTTCTGGCGACTGCTTTGTGGCGATGCCTCAAATCCAGTAGCCCTCAGGGCAAGTGACAAGCAGAAATAAGGTCAGGCCACTGTGTCCCTGTTGTTCTCCGCCCTGGCTGTCTCCCTCTTCTCTCCTACTACCCCCAACCCTCCTGGTGTCTTTGCCTGCCCAACCTTCCCCCTCGCTGCTTTCCCACCAGCATGAAATATTTATTGAGGCTCCGTTACCCTTGTTTTCTGAAAGCGCGTTTCACACTTCATTTGCAGGAGACATTAAGAGACTTCAGTGTGAGTTTTCCTTCTCGTTGGCGTGTGTGATGGTTTGTGTGTGACCATCCCAGCCGGCCCCGTTCCTGCCTGACCGGGTAGCGCAGGTTGGGCAAGGCGGGGCTCTTCAAGCAATGGATGAGTTTGTATCCTCACTGTGTGTTAAATCAGCTTGGAAAAAAAAATAGCTGGTCTGAAATCCAGCAGAGAGTTTAGCTCCGTGTATCTGGTGGCATCACTGGGGTGTAGGGAGTAAAAGGAGTGTGAGAGGTCCACTAAAGCAACTGTGGGTGAGATTTTCCCATCACTTTATGGTAAAGTTGCTCCTGAAGTGGCTCTGGATTTATCCCAAAGAGCAGGGTTGGGGTCAGGTGCTCTCGCCCTGTGTCAGCCCAGAGCAATGTCTGGCTCTGGCTTTCCCGGCATCTGTGCGGCCCTTGGGCTGCGTTCCAGGATCCCATCAGATGAGCCGTCCTGGAGGGATGAATTGCTGTTGGCTTGGAAATCAGAGTGGCAACTGGGGACCCGTCCCTGTCCTGTGAGGTGGCTGTCCTCAAGCAGGCTGTCCACCCCACGGATCCAGTTCGGGATTGTTGCAGGTACCATGGGTGTGCAAAGTGGGAATGCGGGGCCATGGCTTTCTTGTCCCTGCTCTGGACTGCTTTCCATGGAGACAAAGTGGCTGTTTGATGGAGACTGAGCCCCGCTGGCTCTGCGGGTGGGGAAGGGCAGGACAGGCTTCCCTGCACGGACCCACTGGTGGGGCAGGTTTTGTTCACATAACCCTTCCCCATGGTAGGGTTTTACACCTGCTGGATTTGGGACTGAAGGCAACGTGAAGAGTGAGGCAGTGAAATCTTTGGGAAAAAAATTCCCTCTGCTCATGGAAGCAGTCAGCAGGAGGGCGCTGAGCGCTACTGAAAGCGGTGGGAGCAGATGGGGCCAGATCTCTGCTGGCTTCGGTGGAATGATGCAGCGGTCGTTGGAGAGGACATAACCCCTAGTGCCTGGTGTGCATCCCAGGGATGAGGATCCAGGGGGTCACGGTGGCTGTAAGCTCCCATCCCCACAGGTGATGTGGCCGTCACTGTCTCTGTATCCCACCAGGAAGGACAAAGTATGTGGGCAGAGCCAGGTGGGGCACCCAAAAAACAGAGAATGCAGAGCCCAGAGCTCCTCATTTTGGAATCGGCTGCCCAGGGAAGCGGTGGAGTCACCATCCCTGGAGGGGCTCAAAAAACATTTAGAGGCGGCACTTGGGGACATGGTTTGGCAGGCATGGTGGTGTTGGGCTAACGATTGGACTGGATGAGCTCGGAGGTCTTTTCCAACTTTAATGATTCTATGGGTAGTGTCAGCAGCAAGGAGGTACTCGGACTGCAGGCAGTAGGGGTTTGGCTGGTTCTCTTCCAAGTTGGCTGGCTTTTAGCATGACCAGATTGTTCCATCCTGCCCAGGGTTCTCTTGAGTTGGGAGGCAAAGCTCGTCCCTTCCCTGTGCCACATCCAGCTCTCTGCCAGGGTGACATGCCCTGGCTCCGGCTCAAATCCCACCCTGCTGAGCTCCTGACTCCTGCGACTGGGTCCTTAAAAGCACAGCGTGGTTAAAAACACGCATGTCCTTAAGGTTGGGAGATGACCATCTCTTGAAACAGCTGCCAGCTTTAGGCTTGGACATGGGCATCCAAGCTCTGAGGCAGGTCATTTCTCCTCTCTGGAGTGTCACGTCAGGCAGACGGAGGCAAGTGAAGAGAAGAACAGAATGTTTTCTGGGTTGTTTGCTGGATCCCGACCGTGAAGGCACGCTGCTCCAGAGCCAGCCGCTGGCCCTGCTGTCTGGCCCCACCGAAAAGAGACAGTCTGTCTGCCTTGTGCTTTCGGGGAGGCTTGGAGAGCCCTCCTGGCTGTAGTACTGCCGCACGTGGGAGGCTCCTCTCTCTGTATTGCTGCCTGAATGCAATTAGGCTTTAATGAGTCATTAAAATAAATCTCTGTTTCTACTCCAAATGAACGTGCCGGGGGGATGCTGACAGTGGGAGCAGCAAGTCTTGCATCATGCGCAGGAAGAGGCTGCGCTTCGCTGCGCCTTCTTCCTCAGGGCTGGGCCACAGCACCTTCCATCTCCCTTTCCCATGAAAAAATGGATGTTTCCCAAGCACCACGTAGGTTTGCAGCTCCTGCAGGAGTGGGCTTAAATTCTAACCAGCCCTAGGGTTGGGTTTTTTTGGAGGAGCAACGGTCTGAGGCTCTTCTGCTCCCTGATGCTTGCCAGGCTAGAAGCTGGACGAGGTGTAACCAGCCCTGGCTCTGTTTTTTGGCTCCTGGTCTGAGAAAGATGCTCATGGATGATGGCTGTGTCCTTTTCAACCCATATCTGGATCTGGTGGGCAGCTGGGGGAGATCTCAGCCAGCCCTGTGACTGGAGGGAAACGAATGTGAGGTGTGCACCAAAATATGAAAGGAAAAGTGTGGTAGATCGCCGACAGACATGCATGTCGCTTTCCTAGCTGTAAATGGGGTTTAACGGGAGCTCACAAGCCAAGAGGGACGCTGGTGGCCCTTTTCCTCCTGGTGAGACACAAGGTTCATCTTCCCTCAATCCTCCCAGCTGGTAAATGGCCCGGTTACCCTCCATGACGTCTTTGCTAATTTAATCCCCGTCTCGCTGGCGTGTTTGCAGGCTGGTGGGAGAGCAGACGGTGGCAGGACACGGGGGGACATCCCCTGCTTGTCCCCACCGAGTAGCACCCCTCAAACACACAGTCACCTTTTCAGCCACCAGCAGCACAGGGCATACGAGCATTCTCCAGGCTGCGGGAGGGTGCGAGTTAAAAATAGGGGTCGAGCGGGAGAATTTATTTTATACTTTATTGTAGCAAATCAAACAAATTGGGTGACGTTTCGGCACGACAGATCCGCCCTGGCGCGACTTGGGCAGCGTTCCCGGAGCGTACCATGCTGGGAGGGCTGAAGCTGACAGGATTATGAAGGCTTCATCCTCAGCCAGCGCTTTTCCCCTCGGGATTTGCTTCTGGGAGCAGAGCTTGCTGTTACATGGAAACGTTTTGCACAAGTCGTGTTTCATATGTCAGGCTGGGAGGAATGGGGATGGGGTGGTGAGGGCAGATCCAGGCGGGAATTGAGCAGAGGGTTTTCGTGGGAGTGATGGAAATGAGGTGGAAAGGGCTGAGACAGCACTGATGTCCAGGACAAGGAGGAAGATAAGAAGGTGGTGCCTGAAGGAGAAGCTGTCCTGGGGGTTATTTTGAAGAAAGCCAGTGAGAAACTGGCTTAATGAAATGGCTTTGGTGGGAAACTTGCTGCTTGGTTAGATCTTGCAGGGAGTGCTCCGGGAGGATGCTCTGGACTGTGTTGCACGGTGCTGCTCTTTGGATTGATCCTCCTTTTCTAAACTGTGCCTGGGGTGAAGACGAATTTGGTGTCCCTGCATCCCTGGTGGGATTAGCCCCACTGGAGAGCGGACCATGCACCTTCCTGTGATAGAGCAGCGAGAAAATCAAACTGGGGAGAAGATGACATCTCCAGAGAAAGTGTTTGCAGCCCTCAGGGAATGGAGGGATCCAGGCAAGGTCTCCATCCCCCTTGCCCTGAGAGGAAGAGCCCACTGGGTGTGAAAATACATGGATGCTGAGGAGGGGATGGCTTAATCATGGAGCAATGAGGGTGCTGGAGAAATGCCATCCTGGGGCTGGGAATGAGCAGCAGAGCATCCTTGAAAGGAGGCTGGCTCCACCACACTGCCAGGGAGGATCTCCAGACTGTGGAATCAGCAGGATCCTGATCCATCACCTGCACCTTCCTCTGCCTTGAGGCTTCTGTGTGGGATGGCTGGAGGCTGAGAGCATTTTGAAGATGTCCCTGCTGCCCCGTTTTGCTTTGCTGGTGCCTTCTCACTCTGTCTTGGGCAAGTGCTGGGAAGGGTGGCTGATGCGGGGAAAAACCCTGTGTTGCATCGGTGCTTTACGGGAGGGTTCAACCAGTCGTGGGACACCTACACCAGTGCAATGGGCTTGTGTGAACAACAAGGGTGGCATCAGGCTGGAAGCAAATAACCCTTCCTGCTCCTTTGTAGGCCCGCAAGGATCTGTGTCTTGTGCTGTACTCTATAAACACCCGGGTGCGGCTGTGGCAGGGGGATTTAGGGGTAACGTGGGGTACAAATCAGACCCAAGTCCTTCCCGTCTGGGGCCATCTCCTCCATGGTACAGCAGGATCCAGCCTGGGCTGGCTCTCTGCTGGCTTTGGCCATGGTCCCGAGCCCTTAGCACTCCTGTGCGATGAAACGCTCCATCTTTTTGGCGAGGGTTGGTCTCACCTGGGGCATACCCAACACTCCGGCTGTCCGAGCCTCGCTCTGCCCCTGGCACGGATGCTGCTGCCACAGCTGCTCATTGTGAGGGATATTTGGGTGCTGGGAGGGGTGATGCCTGCAGCAGGGCTGCTGGCCAGGTCCTCGCTGGCTCCAGAGAGCCCACGGGGATCTCAGATGGGGAATAATCTCAAAACCCCTTCTCTGTGTGACTTAATGCCACCAGTTTTGTCCGTGGTTATTTTGGGATCATGGCAGAGCAGCTTCCCCAGTGTGTGTGCCTGGGCTTGGCCACAGTTTTTGCTGGGAGAGATCCCAGGTGCAGCAGCAGGAGATGAGCCATGTGGGTCAGGCCAGGGACATTTCCATCCCACAGCGCACCGTGGGATGCACACATCTGATGCCTTCCCCAGGGCTGCACACACCCAGTGTGGGTGCTGGGCTGGGCAGGAGCCAGCCGAGAAAATACGGTGCGTAGGAGACTCATGGGGATGAGGAAGAAGGTGTCCTTTTCCTGCCCTGGGTTTTCAGCCATCATGCAATGAGAAGAGGCTGCAAAAGGGTGTAATTATACAGGGACCTGCCCAGATCCAGGTGTAGCCGTGGTCTTTGCAGTATCACATTGATGCGTGTGCTTGAGGGTCCAGGCTGCGGTGACGGGTCCTTCCGTGTCCTTCCATCCTTACGCACCGCTCCAGTTCATCCAGGCGGGCAGGTGAGACAGGATCTGAGCAGTCACTTAAGGAGGTAAAGGACAGGTGAGATGACCAAGTAACGAGGGACTGGCATAACCAGCACCTGAGATATCCTAGGCTGCAAAGCCACTCTTCGATGAAAGGTTTGTGAATCGCTTGGAGGGTCTCCATGGTACAGGGACACAGATGTGCTGGCTGGTCCCGGGATGGGCCAGGGCTTTGCACGTCCAGTGCTGTCACAGCTGGAGATTGCAGGAGGATGCTCAGTCCTACGTGGCTGTGAAAGCAATTGCTGCCAGCATGGAAGGTCTCCCACAGGGCAGGATGAGGCCCAGCGGGGGAGGGAGAGACATGAGTTGGCAAGAAGGTGTTTTTTGGCAGAGTTTGACATTCAGGAGAAGGGTCCTCCTGGGCTCGGTGGGTCGGGAGCACGGCGTTAGCAGCAGGAGCACAGCCTTTTTCAGCCACTCGGGAGTCAGGGTTTGGCTGATGTCTTCCACCCTTGAAGTGGTTTGATTTTTGTTAAGTGCAATTGATATTGTGCCTTTTCCATGAAGATTTTGCAAGGAAAGAGCTGGTTTCAAAACCTTGTCAGAATTCCTTCTTTCCCATCCCTCTGTGGGCCTGGGAGGAGGCGACAGGGAGTTGGTGCAGGTAGCAGAGTACCCTTGAGCTGTGGCAGAGGAAAACCAAGGGCAGGACATAGGATTTTCAGTTTCGATGACTGCCTGCAAATCTCTGTAGCTTCAGCTGGGGGACAGTGGCACCTCTGTGACCCGGCTGTCCTTGCGGTGAGCACGGAGCAGGGTGTTGGCTGAGGTTTCCCTTGGGAAACTGCTGCCCCAAACCTTGTGTGGCTCCAGGCAATAAAGGGGTCACGGCACAAAAAAACCCCCTCGTGTAGGCAACAGCTTACACAGAACACCCTTTCTGCTGGGAAAAGCTTTCTTTGGTGCTCTCTGCAGCTGGCTGAAATCAAAGTTTTCCCAACCACCGCTGGGATTTCTGTCCGCAGGCTGGTCCAGACTCAAAGGTAACTTGGGTAGAAACAGCCCCGGAGCCCAGTGCTGCTCCCAGGGTTGTCATTGCCGGAGGGCAGAGCGGAGTTACTCTGGTTCCCAGTGCTGTGGGCAGTTTTTATGCCTTAAAGATGCTTTTTGCCTCAGTGTTTATTAACAGCACATCAAACGTGAGAAGGAGCTGGCCCCGTACCATGGTGATGCTTAAGAACACTTAGGTGCAAAGGTAAATCAAAGCAGTAGTTTGTGACTCCTCTAAAAATCAGTGTTTGCAGGGCAGGCAGCAGGTTCAGCTCCCTGGCGATCCCTGCGGATCTCTTAATGAAGAGTTTGAAGGCTTCAGAGTGTCCCGGTGGTTTGGGCAAGAAGCCCCGAGGGTGAGTGCTGGGGCGCAGCCCCCTACTTGTGTCCTGCACTGCCGTCGCTCTTTGGGTGAAATTTCACTTGGGCTTGACTCATTTTAGAGGAGGCTTTCCCTATTTCTGTTCGCCCACCACTCAGCTTGTCCCTTTATGCCTGCAGCACAGAGCATCTGACATGCAATGAGTTTGCAGAGCCTCAGCCCTCCCCATGCACCTATCCTGCCCCGTGGCTGGTGTGGGCCACGCTGCTCGTGTTCTTTCCCCTCGAAGAAGTCCGCAACCATGGGTTGATCCACTCGAATCTCACTGGGCTGAGCTGCCCTGTTGTCTGCTGCTGTAATCTATTTTGAAAAGGCAGCCCCTGATCCTGTTTTGTTCCAATTAGACCCTGGGAGATGATTCTGGTAAGGCAGCGGCCGAGCTAATTTACCAGGCAGACATTTCATTGAATTAGCCCGTGAGCTGCAGAGCAAAACCGGGAGAGCAGAGCCCAGGCTGGGGCAGGAACGGCTGCTGAGGGTCAGCATGATGCTCACGGCAAATAGCCACGCTCTGCCCGAGCCTAAAACCTGCTCCCGAGCTCTTGTGTTTGCCCCTTGTTGGATGGGGAGGGGTGAGCTCGAGGCTGGACGGACGCGCTGGGTGAACGATGGATGTTGCTCGGCTGGGCTGGGAGTGCTGGCGGCTGGCAGAAACCTCCCCATCGACTTGCAAACCGTGCAAATCTGCTATGGACGTCATTGAAGGAGAATAAATATAGAAGCCTGAGATGCCGTTCGCTCCCAGAGTCACTTTTCAGGCCGTAACTTTGCGCTGTGAGGCAACATCAATTAAAGAAAATGTATCTCTGCAGCGAGCGGTTTTGCACGCCTGGAGGAGTTCGATATGGCCTGGGACCCCCCCTCTGCCCGCTCCCATCCCTATCGCACACAGGACACACCGTTGCCTAGCATCTCAAATTGCTTCCCAAAAGCCAGGGAGGGCAGCAGAGCCCCCCTCGCATAAATCCTGATTTTATTCAGCGATGCTTTCCGCATCAGAGGATCCCCAAGCCCGCTCTAAGTCTGCTCAGTGTGGGATATTTAAGTGCTTAAACAACTCTCAGCTCTCTTTTTAAGCCAGAAGGAGAAGTGGGACTGCGCCCCGGGGAGTTTGGCTTCTGCATCCCATCGAGATTCTCCTGCATCCCATCCAGGTGCGGGAGCAGGTGCCGCAGGGCTCAGCTCTGCTCATAGTGCAGCCCGAGGCTTTTTGTCGGCATGTGTGGTGCCCGAGCCTGGAGGAAGCAGAGCCCAAAATGCCCCTTTCCCAGCAGGTTGGGGTGTGCTTGTGGGGAATGGATGGAAACTGGAGATGGGCTGAGCCCTGGTGGCTCGGATGCAGCTGCAGGGGCGGTTGTAGAGCCTTGGCAAGGGCTGGGAAAGGCTGTTATAGTTATCCTGCCCCTTTCTGGGCATATTTATCTTCTAATTCCCAAGACCTCAATTACTGCTGAGATTGGGGCTCTTGCTGCTTCCCCAAGAAGTGTTACATCCCCTTCTGCACACCTGCAGAAGAGAGCTGTGGGTTAGAGAAGGCCGGTTTTTAGCCACAAACTATTTTATAGGCACAATCTGGGTAAAAGAAATGAACAGTTAGGCTGCCGGTGAGCAGGGTTTAGGGGGGAGGAAACTTCGTCCTCTCTGAAATCATCACCTCCAAAGAGAGGAGGAAAGGCGGTAATTCTCTTCTCGTTCGATTCTGGTTTAATGCAATTCTCTTCTGGTTCATTTTAAATTTTTGCCTTCTTATTTTTTTTACATTCTCTGTTTTTATAAGGGAGAGCCTGGCTCCTCGGCAGGGCCTGTCAAACGCTGATCCCAGCAGCCCCAGAAGTGGGAATGCTGGAGATGGGGTATGTGGAAGCCCAGCCATCCTCGATTCAGTGCCAGTTGGACACGTGGCTCTCAGAGGTGACCAAAGGGTCCCCAGTGCCAGTCCCTCCCTGTCCAGGTTTGTTCTCCAAGGCTGTCTGCTCGCTCCAAACCTCGAGCTAATTGGATGCTGCTCTCTGAGCTCTAAATCAAATCACGGCTCCCATGAAATGAAGCTTTCTGGACGCAGACAGCTGCCTGCATCATCCATCGCCACCCAGCTCGTGGCATGTCCCACTCAGGGGGCATCAAAGGTCAACATTTGCCTTTTCCAGCCACCCCCTGTCAGCTTTTCCCTGTTAAGGACAACACCTGGAGAGGTGATCGCTCTATCGAAGCCTCCCCGGTGTGTGACCCCATCATCCCGAGTGCCCCTCGCTCTTGGCAGGATTTCAGGGTGCAGGAGCCAAGCGTGTTGGTCTCTATTACTAGCTCAGCGTCGGGTCCCCTGATGGACAGAGATATTAGCTGGGTTATGGACCTATTGATTTCTCAGTGTTTTTTTTCTTTTGTTTCGTGTGTGAGAGCGGCTCAAGGAGGAAATCCAACGCGTGCTCGCCTTTTGGCTTCAGACGCGAACTTTCCAAGAGCCGAAAATCAATTTGAAGCAGGCAAAGGATCCTGCAAATCAGTGCAACAGAGCGCGGAGGGTGGGTGACTGGGGGGTCCCGGCAGTGCCCACCGGCACACTCCGCAGCAAGGAAGGGTTGGGCAGGTCTTGTCTGGAAGCCGCCACCTCCCTCCGTCAATTAGGGCCACGCGGGGATCCGGTAATTAGATCTCCTCGGCTGCAACCGGCTGGCACTTGGGCCCTATCAATTAGCCCTGCTCTGGATGAGGCACAGAGGGATGTGGGGGCTGATAATGAAATGCGGTTGCGGCAGGCATCATCGGAGGTTGGGGGCGATGGAGGCGATGAGCGTGCCCACTTCTCAGGTGCAGGTCTCTCACTTTTGCTGAAATTGCAGGGTTTGGGCACGGGATCCTGGTGGTTTGTGTTCATCCGTCTTTGCAACATCTACCTCTCCTGACGGTCTCCCTAAAAAAGCAATTTATTTAACCCCGCTGCGGGGACAGAGGTGGTATCAGCAGGGATGGGGACACTGGGCACCCCCTTGGGCACAAGGGACAAGCTGACCATGGTGGGTTTTTCTCCTTGTCTTCCCTCCCAGGGCTGCCGGTGTCTCCCCATGGCCATGCAGCGCTGCCTGTCCCCGCCGGCCACCCCAGGACCGGCGTGACCGTGACACCCTGCCTGTCCTTTTCCAGGTAGGTGCCGATGCAGTGGCGGGGGGACAACGGGGCTCAACTGCCCCGTAGGGGATGGAGGGGAGAGCCGCTTTCCCAGCAGCACATAAAACATCATCCACTTGCAAGATGATGCATCCGCTTCCTCCATAATTAATTTTAAAGAGGAAAAGGCCAAGTGCTGACTAAGCCAGGCATTCGTCCTATGAAGCTGTGTGATTCATGAGCCACTGATATCACAGTCCTGCGGAGTATTTCTCAGGGCTTGGAAATGCCTCCTTTCCCTGCTCGAAGTTAAATAAAGTACTAATAGTAATAATAACAATAACTACTTCTAGTACTATTGTTATTATTATTATCATCATTATCTGCAAAATGCTTTTTGCACCTTGGAGGCTCCCAGGGGTGCAGGCACGTGCTGAGCCCCATCCTTGTGGGATGCAGGACACGAAGCTGGGCTTTCTGCAGATCCCACATCGAACCAAATTCTCAGGAGGTGGGGAAACGGGTGCAAGAGGTGTTGGTGAGCCACGGCTAGAGTCGCCCTTCACTTCTTTCAGGTCCAACGCCTCTGTCACTGAACGTAAGTAGCCCCCACGTCCCGTGAAATGTGGACAGCAATGAGGCTGCTTGGCTCACGTCAAGCCCTTTTCAGACCCATCGGTGCCCGGCCGGCAGCTGGAGAGTGTTTCTTCGGCTCAGACTGCCAGGGTTGTGGAGTTCAAAGTCTCCCCTTTGGCTTTTCCTGGTAGAAACACAGGTTTATGTCTGCCTTTTGAAGCAGAAGCTGTAGTTGGAAGGGTGGAAGTCAGCCCTCTTGGCTCAGCAAGGCAGGAGGCTCTGCAAGTGGACCATGGGCTGTTTCCCAAAGACCCCAAGCCAGAGACAACGGTGGCAGCGAGGGGACATGATGCTGCATCTCAGGTGTCCCCTCGCTATAAGAAGGAGAGTGTTATTAGATGATAATTTTCTGGTTGGGGAGGGAGGAAGAGGGATGCGGTATTTTGAGAGGCCTCATGGGTGTCACGTCTGTGATGTGACGACGAATCCATGGTAGGTAACCTTCATGTTCTGGGGCGACGCTTGTCCCTGTGGCCCTGCCTTTCAGAGTTTGATGGAGAATCGGTCGGATGACAGCGGGAACTGTTGTTATCACCGGGGGAATCCTAGCGACGGTGATCCTACTGTGCATCATCGCCGTGCTCTGCTACTGTAGGCTACAGGTGAGTGCCGTGGCCGTCCCTCATCTTGCCATGAACCCCGGCAGGTGGCTTAACTTAACTTAAAAGCATGTTGGGACAAATTGCTGGTGCAGGAGGGGTCTTGGCAGCATTTTCTGGCCCATGGTGGGCAGGGACTCGAAACCGCTTTTTCCTGGGTGCTGCAGGGTTATATCCTTTCCTCCTCCCAGCACGAGGGGAATTCTCTAAGGCTTTTAAGGATCTGCAGTGCTTGCTGATTTAGGTGTAGGCTTGGCTGGGTTTGCGATACCAGATGGAGACTTTTGTCTTTTTTTCTCCTGTAAATTAAACGAGGAGGCTTTCAACAAGAGCTAGCTACAACCTCCTGCTCTTTAAAAGTTAATGTGAAGTCTGTGCCATGCAGCAGTGCCCATGTGATGAAAAGCACAGCGGTTACTTGGAGAAGCTTCCAACTGGCATGGTAACATCTTCCCCTTGCAAACCTCGCTGGAGGGACGATGAGTTCCTCAGCAGCTGCAGCACGCTCAGGTTCTAGCCAGACTTTGTCTGGTTTCTGCTGCAGGTACTGATGGAGTAGAGCAGCAGGAGGCCAGCGGGGAGCTTTCCTTTGGCAGAGGGATGAGGGGAGCAGGGACGTGGCAAGGCTGAGTGTGAAGCCGAATCTGCCCACCAGCTGCTCCGCTTCCCCTAATACAACCCCTTCCCTTTTGCACAGTACTACTGCTGCAAGAAAGATGGCTCTGATGAGGAAGAGGAGGAGGAGGAGGAGGAGGAAGAGCCTGACCTTCCCATGCACTCACACCTCGGCACATGTAACGCCTGCAACTCCCGCATGGTGGACGGCCAGGGCAGCCCCGCGCCCCTGCCCAGCAAACTCAACCAGCACGGGGCTCACAACTACTGCCCGACCTGCTCTCCCTACGGCTCCCCCTTTTATATCCGGACTGCCGACATGGTGCGCAACGGGGGCGAGAGGGTCACCTACACCCCCGCGTGCTACAAGGAGATGGGGCCGCCCATCAACATGACCACCCTGCAAAGCTACCCGGTGAGCCGCCACAGCCTCCTCCGCGAGAGCTTCCCGAACCCACGGGCGATCAGCACAGAGGTGTAGTCACCATTGCCACTAGCACACGGTGTCCCCAGCCGGCGCCCGCTCGAGGGAAGGGCCTTTTCACTTGTCTTTTGGGGGGGGTTCACGCAGAGAGGACCCCATAAGCCCCGTTCAAGACCAGCACAGTCCTCCTGCGGAACCGCCCGGCACGGCTGAGCTTGACGGGCGAGACGATGGGAGACACCTCGAAGGGCGACGTTACACCGTCCACCTCCGAACCCATCGTAAGTGTCATTATTATTCTACTTTGTCTCCTAAGGGACTTGTCTAACGAGGGCTATGTACAGTACAACCTAACTTAATTACCCCAGGCTCCCCCAACTCCCTGAGCCCAGAGCGAGGTCTCCGGTGTTCCCACACAGCCACCCAAGTCGATGCCTGCCACCGCCGGCACACAGAGCGATGCTTGACCACCCGCAACCTGTCACTTCTGGCAAATCCCGCTGCTGAGCTGGGAATGGCAGCACTCCTCAGCGATGGGAAAGCAAAGAAGGGAAGATCCAGATCATTGTGCTCCCCTCCTACTGCGTTGGTTGCTGCTAGCAGTTAGTTTTATGTTTGAGTGTAAAATAGGACACCATCTCCCACCCGCTTCGGCCTTCGCACGTGCTGAAGAAGTTCAGGACATGAGTTTAGATCACTGCTGGAGGAGGCAAAGTTGCTCACAAAACCACTCACTCATGCAAATGGGCACAGGCTGATCCTTCTGCGGCCAAAGCCCCCACCTCTTCTAATCTTCACCGGCTTTCTTAGGAGCGTTTTTAACTTGGACCCATAAAAATGGCAAAATTTTACCTGTGGGAAGAATTATATCCCCAAATGACTACAGTTTTGGTCACCTTCAGCCTCTGAAGCTCTATTCAGCCACCCTGACAGCTCCAGACATCCAGAGGAAGGTTGGCTTTAGAGTGGCTTTTGCTTTTAACAGCAACACCCGGCCAAGACCACTGGGTGAAGTCTTCATTGCAGGGCCCAGGACCTCCCATGGGGAAGTGATATTCAGGTGGTTGGGGTTTCTGCTCTTTTGCTTTTGGAATAAGAGGGTGCAAGATCTGAATCTGTGTTGACCGGCTCTGCGGCTGGTAAAGACAGCCAGTGACTCTGCCTTTCTGCAGAAATGAATGTGGGAAAGTTCCTTCTTCCTCCATAAATCAAATTAGGTGAAAAATTACCAAAAGGACATCTCCATCATTCACAAGCTCTTGCGTAGCAACCGGTGCAGGAGCGCTCAGCTGAACGCTTCCCATTCATGGCAGGGAGGAGGGACCCAGATGGCAACGATCCCTGCAGCCATGTGGATGCTGTTGGAGGCAATGGCAGGAGATGTTTGCTGTGCCATTCAATATGGGGTAGGACTGCTCAGAAATGTGCGTGCTGGGGTTTTTTTTTTTCACCACTTCCAATTTGGAAATCATTCTGCTGCTCACAGAAGGATTTGGACTAAACTTCCCCGTTCACACAAAGAAAAAGTAGGTCTCAGCTTAGAGGCACATGCTACATAAGCCTCAAATGTCTACGATATCAGACAAAAGACTAATTTAGAGTTTGGACCCACTCATGCCTTGGCACCTCTGCTCAAACTACCTGAAGAAAAGGAGCCAGATGAGTGCTAAATGTGACGATGGTCTTTGTAACCAACCACTTTGTCCCAGCTGCATTTTACACAGCCTCTGGAGCAAACCTCATGCACCATCTCCCACACCTTCGGCCCAGAATGTTGTTGTAGTTCCATTATCCCGAGACTGAGTGTCACTGCATCTCTTTTAGAGAGCCTCCTTCCATTCTCCAAATAGCGATAGCAGGTCTTTAAATGTCCTCTCACTTTAAGGGCAGGCAGGAGGGAAGATGAAAGCAGCAGCCAAGCACTCTGGATCCCACTGGCTGAAAGACTGTAGCTCCTACTGCTTCCCATCCAGACAGTACTCCTCCGTGAAGATACAGTCTGTGACTCCTTTTCTTGGCTAACTCAGTAAACCCCGTCTTTTCTCACCAAAGCATCTGCTCAGCTAGGTCTCCATTCTGCTGGGAGCCACGAGAAGTTACTACGGTCTGTGGTGACCTGCAGGCTGCTTCCTGCACCGCTCTGCCGGATGGCCCTGTGAGGCAAATGCCTTTGGAGGGCGCAGAGCCAGCCCCTGGCATCCAACTCTACCTCTTGGCGCACAGCGAGGCTTCCCACCGCAAGAGCAGCACGTGCCAGACCATGACCGCTGGAGGATGGGAACAACCCACGGGGCTTTTGCTTTTGTGGGTCACCCTTCTGGTCAAAGGAAGGCAACCACATCGTCATCTTCATCACATGCAAATTAAGTGTGACCTGTTGCTTGCTAACGAGGTGCCAAGGATGGTGAGGTAGCTCCAGAGTAGCTGGCTGGCCAAGAGGAGGGTTAGCCTTACGGCCAACCCCACACCCCAGGCCTGGCACGGCTGCAGAGAAACGGGCGAGTTGGAAAGGGCTGGAAACATGGGAGATGCGACTGTGAGTTTTAAAGTTTGGGGTATGGAGGAACAGGATGGGGTAGGGGCAGGGATCCCAGATTTTTTTCACTTCAGATTCCTCCTGTTGTTATTCTCTATCTTTGTTGCTCAGCTATGGGTCCAAATTCAATGTCAGAAATAAACGAGGACTTTGAAATACAAAACAGGAGTGGCTGCTGTTCTTCGGCAGGCAACACAAAATGGGGTTTATCTGGCGCTGCCTGGAAGCTATATTGGTGCAAGGATTCTCCCTGCTCTCCTTCCTCTTGTGTCCCTCGTCCTCCCTTGCCCCTGGCCTAGGTACACACTTCTCAAACCCGTAGTTGTAAAGTGTATCTCTTTATTGTGTCACAGAATTTTTTTGGTGTGCTTTGGAAATTGCCCCTGTAGTAGAAAAACCCGCAGGGCAGACCAGAGAGACAGCTGCTGGCGTCTGTGCCCGGCTGCGGGCCGGCCTCTGCGCCCCACCGCCTCCAACTAGAGCTCTGCAGGGATCACTACAGCAGAGACAGGCTTTCCCAACTCACTTCTCAGTAGCTTTCTAGGAACTGATGGCGTGTCTTGTGTAAAATCCTCTTGGTGGAGAGGGAACAGTGTTTACTAAGTCCTAGGAATCCCTCCTCGCTGAGCAGACTGGTCTACAGGGACTGGGTCCAAGGCCAAGCCGAGTGGGATGGCTTCAAGTGGTAAAGTCTAGCTTGAGGGGACTCCTGCCCCTGAACGTGGAAGGGAAGACCAGCCTGGCAGCAGTCAGGGTGATTTGAGCCGACACGACCGGCAGCAAGCCTTCCTGTAGTACCAGTGAGAGCACAGCTTCACCTTCAGCACCAGCACGCAGTTGGCCGTCGCTTTGTCTTCACAGTCTTCTTCTGGGGAGCAGAAGCATCCACAGAGGGGGTTAAAAAGGAGATGTGCTTCCCAATCGGAGAGCTGGGCAGAGCAAAGGGCTCCCAAGGGCTCCTCTCCCTCCCTGCCCTCCGGCCTTACCTGGAGCCTCTGTGGGGCACGGCTGGAGTTGGCACATCTGCCTGGCTTCTGGTTTGGAAGTGGAGTCGCAGCCCTGAGCCAGTGCCTCCCCTTGGTAACACTTCACCTCACGCAGTCGCACACCAGCACCGCAGGTCTTGCTGCACTGTTGGGACCCGGAGAGAGGAAAGGAACTGTGAGAGGCAGTTTTTAATTTCTCTATAGTTCCCAAGTTCTTTCTTCCAGTGAGGCCTCCCAGTCCCTACTCTGGAGACTGTTCCTGAGGTTTGGGTCAAATCCCACACTGATCTCAAACTTATGCTCCCGCTTTTTGCTGGAGGAGAACCTCCCTGAGCTCCAGACAAACCCATGGAGGAGTTCACTTTCATCTCTTTAGTGCAACTTGGAACTGGTTTTGCTTTGAGTGTCGATGCTGTGATAGAAGATGGAGAAAACGGCTGCTGCAACCCACGCCCAGCTTCCCTTGTGCTTCCATTCCCTAAATGCTTCCCAGTTAAAATCAAGGAATGGACAGACCATTGACTCCTGGCAGAGGAGGAGGCATGGCTGTACCCTGTATGCCTGCAGCCTGCTCTTGCTGGAGGCAATAATCCACCTGCTCTAAGGTCTTCTCCAACTTGTGTGTACCAGTCCCTCCACCTGCTGCAGATGAGCAGAGCTCATGGGTCCTTCCAGACCTAACAAAGCCCTCAGCAGAAGAGGCCACCAGAAACCCTCAGTGCAGGACATGCTCCACCAACCAGGGTTATGAGGCCTCCTCTCCCCCTTCCCCACTGCCCTGAGCCCTACCTGGGACCAGGAGGTAGTGAACCACGTTGAACACGGCCTTCTGAAACAGGCAGCTTGTTCCTCAGGTTTCTGAGAGGCTTCACAGTGCTTCTCCGGGTACTCCCTGTAAACACCGTTCTCCAGGCCTGCGCACAAGACCACCCGGGTCTTCATCCCTCGCCCACAGCTGGCGTTGCACTGGGAAAAACAAGGTAATAGGCAAGTAACAAATGATGCTCCTCACCTGTAGAGCTTCAGGTAAGATGGCATCCTGCTCAGAAGTAAGGTGTTTAGTGCATGAGCCACCACCAGTACTGCTTCCCACTTCACAGGACCACTGGGTGTCTGCAAAGGAGCCAAATTTCTTAGGAAGCAAGGACAGGAGCTAGTAATTAGTGTTTGGCCAGCACTGGGAATACCGAACTCATCTTGGCTGGCCTCAAGAGCAGCTACCACAAGGGACCTGGAGCAGCCAAGGTAAGACCACAAGAGGCTGTTTCTGTCTTATTTTATGCATATCTGTGTTCTCAAATGCCATGTGGCATATTTGTGTAGCAACCTACATCTTGGAGTACGGACAAGCTTTGCATGGGCCAGAGGGGACCAAGGTGGTGCACTGCAGATAGTTTGGATGGACAAGCACTGCTGAGCCCAAAGCTACGCAGCCCAGCTAGGAGGACTCACTGTCTCTGGACACCACCTAGAGATGCAGCAGGATCTGATTCCAGCTCAGCTCCTAATGCCCACGGAGGCAGCTGCCAATTTGAGATTTCACTGCTTTGAGCGCTTCCTCAGCAGGGCAGGGCCAGCACAGCTGGCTTTTCACCCACCCTCAGCCATCCTGTGAACTCGAGCCGAGCGGCAGAGACCACAGCAAAGGCAAAGAAGCTGGCACACGCAAAGGTGGGGAGCTCAGCTGGTCTTTCAGAGTTCAAGTGAGTTTTCAGCTGCATTGCAGCACGGTGTGTGATCCACACTGCAGGCCAGAGCAGGAGGGTTATGGAACTGCCATGGGTCCCCAGGTTTAACCAGTTTGTGCTCATTACCAGTGCTGCAGTGAGACTCAGCTGAATGCAGTCCACAACCATAAAGGGTAGCAAAAGAAAAACAGAGGTTTAGCTGCGGCTGAGGAGAGGAAGGCATGGTTGTTTCTCTGGTTCCCTAGAAACCTTCTTCCTCCATGCTTTCTGAATCTTTGTTTTGCTCAAGGCTCTACAGACAAAGCTCAAAGCCCACAGATGACTCGATGTGCTCTTTCTGAGTGCTTTGGGGTTTGGGCCAGCGTGTATCAGGAACCCTAAAGCCTCTAGGCTTTCACCAATAGAAGGGCAGCAAGTAGACTGGCAGAGACCGAGTGTTTGGTAGAACGGCACACCTGGACCAGAAAAAAAGTCTCAAGGCAAATCCACAGTCACAGCCTGGAAGTGACTTCCAGGGCAGGGAACTGGGCTGTGGTTCAGGGTTACCTCTGGCTATTATTTATCAGAGATGAAGCTAGTTTTATCGCAGCTTTCTCTTTAGTAGTGGGACCAAAATCTTGAGGGAATGAGCGTATGTTCTGTACAAAAAACTCTGCTGGGGTGTTTGCAACATCCAGCTAGAAGCCAGAGGTGGGAGAGTGTGGTTTCCTTAGGATATTGCTGCCCTCCGATGGATGTCCTTGGGAAGGCAGCAAGTTATACAAACTTTGGGGTGGCCTTTCCGGTACAGCAGAAGACAAGCTGGAGTATTTATTGCTCCTTCCCTCCCTCTGGAAGAAGCTAGGATGAGGATATAACTCTATGGTTGGAAGTCACATCACACAATCTTGCTCTGCCAAGGGAGCCAGGCTCCCACCACCTCCTGTGGGACGTGGGTGGGAAGGAGGGCTGAGGACGCAGGGCTGGTCTTAGCTTTCTTTACCTGGTCCCACTCCTGTTCCACCCAGTGTGCGGGGCAGTTCTTGTCTCCACACGGATGGACAGCCAGGGGCTTGGTAGCTGGGTCACACTGTGAGTCGGAGATGACTTTACCCTCCAGATTGCGGCACGCGATGAAGCGGCTCATGCGTCCCTCACCACACGAACCTGAGCACTTGGAGGAATAAAAGGCATTTAGACACATCAGAAAGCAGGAAGATGGGAGGGGTAAGGGTTGGTTGTGCCAGAAGACACTGGGGGTGCAGCACTGGATCCTACGTGTCTTTAGCGGTATATTTGGCCAGGGGCTTCTGTTCTCCCGGTGTTGTGAGCCTCCCAGGTTACCGAAGGGAGCTCACCTCACAGCTAATCAAACTTACAGCACGGTGAGGCAAAACCCCAGGTTATTCTAGCGTTTTTAGTTTAGCCTCTGCCAGAAGAAAGCCAAAAGAAAGCAGAGGCACAACCGCCCACCTGCTCCCTCCCACCAGCCCTGCAGCTCCGGCACCAGGTACGAGGAGAAGCAGACCCTCCGGACTCACCGGGCCCCAATCTGAAGCGGTCCAGCGGCGGTCGCAGGGTGGGCCTGTGCATGCCTTCTCGCTGCTGGGCTTGCGGGACTCATCACACAGGGGTGCTTCCACCGAGCAGCGCACCTCCCGCTTCATCGTCCCCTGCGTGCCACACCGGGCTGAACACTGCAACAGCCGCACAGTCAGTCCGGAAACAGAGACCAAGGGGGATGAGCAAAGGCAAGGGGGGCAGCTACGCCTCCTCCCATTTTCTTCCTGTTGCACTAGGGAAGAGGGAAGGGCCCCAGCAGAGACAGAAAAAAGGTGAGTCCACCTCTGTCTCTGCTGCTTAATTACTTTGGGTCTTAGAGCTCCAGCGCTCCAAGATGCTGAGGACTGGACTGCTATTCAAAGCCACTGCTCAGCCTTGCTGTCCCAGTCCCAAGTAGGCTGTGGGAAACCAATCAAAGGGATTTTGACTGGGATTTAGCTCCTCTGCGTCCCCATGCTGTTTCCCTACCCGCCCTTAGTTAAACCCTTGGGAAGAGGAAGGTAAAGCCTCTTGCTGATAGGGCTTTTGTTTGGTCAATGTCCTGCTTGAGAAGAGACCTTAGAAAAAATGTTTTGCAATGACCTTTGTTCACTGGGCAGTGCCAGAACTGGGGAGCAGTGGGTAAAGGCAGTCCTGGTTTCCCCACGATGCCTTTGGCTAGGGGCTTCCTCAACACCCAACATCTGCCAGCCACCTAGGAGCAAAGCTCCCCTGCTGCCTACCTCGGACCACTCAGAGAGCTCCCACTGGGGCCCACACGCCTTGTTCTTGCAGACTTTCCTCTCCATGGGCCTGGCCAATCCAGCTGACTCGCAGAGGTCATCATAGGCGGAGCTGTCAAAGCCTGGAGCCAGCATCTTCCAGCAACGCACACTGCGGTACTGATAACCCTCACCACAGGTCCTGGAGCATTCACTCCACCGGCTCGTCTCCCACCTGCACGAGCAAGTCCCCAGGAGAGAAAGCACAAAGGAAAACCCAGGTAAGGAGGACAAGGGACATGGGATAGCTGGGGAGTGTCTGCACACCCAGGACTCCCTGACCCAGTAGCTGTTGCTATGAATCTGCTCATCACATCTGTTAAAGCAATGATGGTCTTGAAAGCCAACTTTGCCCTTAGCAGGCAATTTAGGCAGCGAATTCATTCTCTCTTTTTGCTTAGAATGGGATATCAGGGCTTAGCTATGGAAGCATATCTTCCAGTCCAGAAATGGTTGTATACTTTGAGCAGAAAATGGTCCTTACAAAGACATGTTGTCCCCATGGACAACTGATGTCATTTCCACTCACCGAGGCTGGCAGTCTCTCCCTGTGCAAAATTCATGAGTAGGTTCTGGTCGGGTTAGGGCATCACAGTACGTTTCGTCCACTTCCACTCCATCATATCGGACACACATTGCATAGGAAGTGCTGATACCTGCTGGGCAATCAAGATCCTCTCTTGGTCAGGCTCCCTCGGATCCGAAAGCCTCCTCCCACCACAACTAAACTCCTGGAGCGCTCACTGCATCTGACACTCTACCTGACATTTTAACAAATGCCAGTATTCCCTCCACCAACGGCCACAAAGAACCTCACGTGACAAATCACCTGAAGACAGACCTACCTGAAGTGCACGTGGAACTGCAAGGGGCATAAGCCGAGACTTTCCACCGATACATGTCAGCCAAGCTGATGTCATCATGGCCCACGGGGTTCACATCAAACTCATTGCTGCAGAAAAAGGAGGTGGCATGAGCTAAAAATGAAAAATTGATGTAAACATAATATAGTGAATCTATATTATATAGTTCCTCCTCATTGTCTTTGAAGATGGGAAGAAACCCAGTGTTTCTGCTGTCCATCTCCCCCACCTCGGGCAAAATGGACCACTGATAAGCAGGGAGTATAAAGCCTTAATCCACCCCCTAAATTTAATTAACAAGGCTATAAAAAGCCATGGGTCAACACCAGGAGGCATCATTCACAGTGACACTTATCTATGGTCTTTTGAAGGCGCAGGTGCCTTCAGCCTCAGTTCACGCTAACACCTCAAGAGGTATGATGTGAGGTTGGAAAGAGGAGCTCAAGCAAGGTCCCTCTTATCATGTAAAGTGGTGGGAGAGTTCACATGTGGCTTGCCAGAAATGGGTACGAGTTGGCCCTTGTTTTCCTGCCAAATGTTGAAGTTGCAGAGGCGTGTGTGGCCAGAAGAATGGAACAGAAAGGGCATGATGTGCTAGTAAACACTTGCATGTGATGAGCTACAGACTCCTGGCCCTCTTAATGATTCCATAAATGTTGACCCCCGGGTTCTTCAGAACCCATTTTACTGGATCCCTTAGAGGCAGGGGTGAAATACATCCTGGGAGCTCTGCATTGGGCCAGTTGTGCTAATCGGTCTTTGGAGGACACACCACTGGCCAAGCATCTACAGCAGCTGCATGGATAGACATTGGAGAATGAGCACACCAAAGACAGCAGTGAGACTACCAGAGGATTGTCTTGGCCCACCCTCCCAAGTTAACCATGATCCTGTTTTGCCCAAAAAATCAAGTGCCACCTTTCAGTGCCAGGGGCTTGCAGAGGCTCTGCCTGGCTGATGTCTGCGGTGGGGCTGGCACCTAGCTGAGGGCTCTCCGCAGACGCCATCGTGCTGTAGTTGGCTGCTTCCCTCTGACTCCCAGGAAATGCCTCCACCTTCAAGTCCTCCAGTGAGTTCTTACGGGTGGCGCTTTGCGGCCACGGAGCAGCCATTTCGGTCCATAGTCCTGCTGTGGAGTTCCTTGGGAACAGCCTGGCTGCCAGGTGCTGCAGCTCCCTACAGAAGGCAGTGTTATGTGGGTCTCGGTGACACAGTCGCCTGAAGAGACGAAGCCTGGAGGATGCTATGCGGCTGCTCTCCGAGACCTCGGACCTCCTCATGCTGTAGGGTACAGCTGTGCTGATGGAAATCTGATTGAACCTGAGAGCTGCAGGGGGGGAGAAAAACAAGGATGCTTTAATCATCTTGGGTGGCTTATACTTCAGCATGTGATACCTAACAAGGCACAACCAACTGAGTATTCAGCCTCAAAATCATGCCAGCAGGCTGCACCAACAGGCTTTAATTGCCCTGACCAACTTCACAGATGCTCTCTGCTCATTGCTCGGGAGCTCCATTTTAGCTCAGGTCAGGGCTTGGTTTGAGCAATGCTGCAGGTGGACTTTGTTCCTGAATTGTCTGGCTTTCCCAGACTGACAGCAGATCTGACTCATCACCTTGCTTTCACCTGATGATCACTGGACTCTTGCTGAGACCTGTTGCTGTCACTGCCGTGTCTACCAAGCTCAGATGCCATGGGACTGCCCTGAGAGGGCACTGCCTGATCTGTATCCCGGCCACCCTCTCCCAGCTCCCTTTCCCGTAGGGAGATACTGGCCCCTGTTGCTCCCTGACAGTCTCCACCATGTTAGTAATCATCTTTCCCTCATCTGCTCTGATGGTAAAGCCACTTTAAATTTCAAGACCAACGTGAGATGACTGCTTTCAATGAACAACATGGGAAAGAGGGAAAAACAAAGCAACCAACCCAACTCTGCTTCTCCACCAGTTGCTGCTGCTTCATCCTCCTCTCCTGTGTTTGCATGGTAGACCTGTCTCATCTGGAAGTCATACTTCTCTTCACCTTGTTCCCAGCCCCAGTCCTGTATACGACTGGTGGAGTTGGTTTGGAAGAAGGGCAAATGGCTGAAGCTTAGATCCTCATGCCCTTCTCTTAAAGGAAGCTGTTCATTGGTATCATCTGGTGACAGGGAGAGCCATGTGGCATTGAAGTCCTGAGCAGCTCTGGAGTTGGCTGGGATGGGATGGTTCTGGCTGGTCTCTGGTAGGTGATGATAGAGAGGTCTGTCTACAGCAGGGGCTGCAGTTCGGAGAAGCGGTGTCCGTGGTACAGTGTAGTCGTAAGTTATGTGTGGCATTTTCCCATTAAAGTTATAGTACTGGAGGAAACGGAGAAAGAAAACAAAACCATTTTTATTTTAAGGCCATGTATTTCCCAAAGACCTCTTCTAGCCACATCCATTTTGTGATGGATGTTAAGAGGAAGTAGTATCCTCATACACCCCTGAGGAACTCCTCCCTCAAGGCAATATCTGGCTTCTTCAGCCACCTGCGCACTCAGGTTTGGCTTGGGAAGCAGATTAATATTCCCTTTGTCTGAGGGAGGCTCACAATTTTGGGTCAGGTGAGACAGGAAGACCTACAACTCTCTCCTCACATACCATGGCGTTCAGAGACTGGTTAGTGGGCCCATGAGCTATGATATACTCCAGCCCGTCTGAGTTCAGGCTCGAGGGCCGCCGGTACTTGAAGATCGTGCCAGCTACCCTGAAGTTCTGGGGGTTGTCAATGGCGGAGTTGCCGTTGAAGAAGAAATGCCCAGATTCATCTGCAAGTGCTTCAAAGAGACAGAAAAGGGACAAATGTGATGATACTCCATGCAGAGCACCAGGGCTGTGCTGACACTGAGGAGAGCAAACAGCTCATGACTGAGAAAAGCCCAACAGAGGACAAAGAACCGCAAGCTCTCCACCATTCATCTTCCACCTCAGGTCAGATCAGCAGTGTTCAATGCCTGCTGCTTTTATTTCCCTCTCCAAGAGCACAAATGTCTTCACAACAGCGAGTTCCCATAGTGGTTTCCCAACGTGCCACCTGCCCCTCACTGCTAGAGGTGTGGTAGCCTTGGTTTATGGAGAGATGGAGTGCCTTGGAGGAAAAGTTCACCTGGACAGAAGCGAACAGAGCCCTCCACCCACCTCCCAGGCAGCTGAACTGAGATTTCCCATCCATCCGGTCCCTCTGCTTACCTAGGATGTTTTCGGTTTTCCTGCGCTCAATAATGAGGATGTCTGTGGCACCAGCAGGGATGTTGGTGATGAACACGTAACCTGAGGAACAGAACAGAGTTCTGTTTTATTCTGTCCTGCGAACAGAATAAAAAGGTCTACGAAGGGAAAGCAGCTCCTGGGATAAGTGTGTACGTAGGAGGGCAGTGCTGCCCTCCAGGGGTAGGACACTACGGACATAAATGCATGTTGTGCCAGTCTGTGAGCTCTAATCCCTGCTCCTCTCTCAAGTCCCATTACAGGTCTCCAAGGCTCACTCTGAGCACTGCTGGGTTTGGAGTCAGGAAGGAACTGCACAACAGTTTGGTTTCAGGTGTGCGAATGAACGTGCTCTCACACTCTTTCCGGTAAAAGCAATAAAAAAGCTTACTAGTGATCAGGGCTGATGCTGACCAGGGGATGGAAAAGACATAGGTCCCCCCAGCTCCTGAATCAACAGAATTTGTCTCAGGAGTAGCATAAAAATTGACCTTTTGAAGACAGAGGAAATAAGAAAGCTCTTAAAAGAGATGGTTTGGCGGATTGTCTTTCGTGCTAGAAATATAGGTCTCATCCGTTCTGCAAGATTTTATAAGGACTGGAATGGGAGGCCAAAACTGCATCTGTTTTGCTAGGAGGGTGAGCATCATTGCCCTGCTCTGGAAAAGAGCCCGGGTGCTTCTCCAGTCTGGGTTCTGCAGAGAGCGAGGCAGACCAGTGGAACAACAATGTGAAATGATGTTCCAAAGCATCCTCAAACCACAGTTAATTAATTACTAATGAGCATACCACAATCTATTCCTTCTGTGGGTGGAGGAATGGGCCATAAGGTTGCAAGGGATGAATTTCAGCCCAGTTTCAGAGAGACTGTCCCTCGGCTGTGCCCGCCACAGGACTGGGGAAAGCAGGAGACTCAGCGCAGGCTGAAACAAATGCTGTGACCCTCATCGTAGGAGCTTCAGTTTCAAATGAACACGTAGCACAAATAAAAGGAGACTCATTGATTTCTTCAAATTATCTGAAGTGGGCAAGATGTCAAAATCAATAGGAACAAATAGATCCCCAGCTGCTTCCTATTGTAAAGAGGTGAAGGGAAACCTTACCAGCATAATATACAGCTCATCAAACCAATCTCCTCTGATGATTAAGTGAAAAGGACAAAATACAAGCATTTAAGCAGGGGTGGCAGTCTTCAGCTCTTTCCACCAAGCAGCTGGGAAACTCCTACCCGCATTCAAGGCAGTCACCCTTCACGCCAGCTGGTGGTAAGAAGGAGCAGGTGAAGTCTCCGGACTGTGGTAGCAGGGAATACCTATCTGTGAGATTGCCTTTCGGAAGCTGCCCGAGACACGGTGGCAAGTGCTGCCGTCCCCTCCACACACCCTGCATCTGTCCATCGTCCGGGGTGAGTACAGGCTCCCATCGCACCCAATCGGCTGCAAAGAATAAAACAAGAGAAGGTTTCCTGGGGCCAGCGTTATCTCCACAGGTGAGCAGCTTATCAAGGAAATGCTACCACGCTCTTTCGGTGAGGTTCTGGGGGAGGACCTAGATTAACTTAGAAGAGAGTAACGAATCCAACAGCAGGAGAAATTCACCTGTGTAACTTGTGAGCGCTCACGCTGTTGCCCCAGGAGCTGGGGCAGGGGCCTGTGCGTGTAGGTGAATGGAGTGAGGCTCGAGTGAGTTCTTTTGGTTCCTTCTCTCTCTGAGTTTAGGCCAATCCTTCTCACTGAAAAACTCACAACTCAACTCTCCTCCAGGAGATGCTGCATCAAAGGCAGCCCTTCCCGAGGTTGTAAGGCACCTCTAATAGTGTATACAAGCACCCTTATCATAGTATCATAGTATAGAGTTGGAAGGGATCTTAAAGATCATCTAGTTCCAACCCCCTGCCATGGGCAGGGACATCCCACTAAATCAGGCTGCCCAAGGCCCCATCCAACATGGCCTTGAACACCTCCAGGGATGGAGCAGCCATAACCTCCCTTCATCCTTGCCGTATGAAATGAAAAATCAAATGGAAGATTTTTAGGATTTTTTTTAACTGGATGATGGTGTAAACAAAGCTGCAATTCCTTCTTCTCTGTGCTGGAAGGAAAGTGCTGTCACTCAGCAGGAACACGTGGATATATATAACTCCCTTTACGTGAACCTCTCTAGGAAGGGAAAGCAGCTCCTGGGATAAGTGTGTACGTAGGAGGGCAGTGCTGCCATCCAGGGGTAGGACACTATGGACATAAATGCACGTTGTGCCAGTCTGTGAGCTCTAATCCCTGCTCCTCTCCCAAGTCCCATTACAGGTCTCCAAGGCTCACTCTGAGCACTGCTCTCCTGTAGCCCACAGGCATTCCAGAGTGAATGTAATTACTCCACACCAGGCCTCAGTTTCAATTCCCTGCTGGGACCTCCGGCCTTGCGATGACTAGGAGATCCAGTCATGCACTTGCCCTACCAGTTCCTGTGCTACTACCTCCCAGAGCCTCACCTCACACTTCCCATCGATGCAGACCCCCTGATAGGTTCTGTCCTTGCAGGAGGTACCATCCTGAGCTCGGGCCATCAGCTGCCTCTCTCCACTCCGGGTGGTGCATTGGAGGTCACAGGGCTTGTTGGAGATACTGGTGTAGTCATCTGAACAGACACAGGCAGAAAGTCACCAGGCGGCTCAAGTTGCACAGAGATGGACAGCAAGGAAGGGGACTTTTCTCCTATCCATACTCATGGTTTGACATAACCTTGGATATTCTTGGTGCCCAAGATGAAACCCTGATGCTACAGGTATTATAGAAATAAACAGTCATGGCATGAGGCTGCAGCTGGAGACCATGCCTAGCAGGAATACTTCTTGCTGCCAAAGCGTCTTCTTTTCCACACTCTCTCCCCTTTGCAGCGCCACCCCCTGTGCCAGACACAGGAATCTACATCAGCACACCCCAGGCCACACAGAAGGGCAAGCGAGACCTGTAAGAGGGGCACTGACTGTGTGGGGCTGTGGCCAACTACGCCCCACTTAGCTGAGCAACTGAAGCTGGAGGTGCAGGTGCTCTGTGTCCCCTTGGCAGCTACTGGAAAGAGGGTCATATCTTAGGTGAACTCAATCTGGGCCTCAATGGCCATTGGGCAACCCACATGAAGTCATTTGTCTCGCCTGTGTAGGAAACGGATGGGCATCCTGCTCAGAACAACCCACCACCAACCCAGTGGGAAGCATGCTGGGTGCTGGAGGCAGCCAAAATGGTAGAAGGCACAAAGAGTGTGAACACCCACTCTGCCAAGATGACTGCTGGTTAGCCAAGACAACTCAGAGAAGCCTTGTGTCCTCTCTGCCCACCACTGCTTGCTGCTGTAGGATCCAAAACAGGAGCAATGTGGTGAGAGAGGAGGCCTGGCTGGGTGGAGTGGTTCTCCAAAGCAGAGAGCATAGGGAAGCACTTCCAGACCAGCCAGGAGCATCCATCCCGTGTTCCCTGGGACTTTCCCCTTCTCCCATGTCTGAGAAGATCCTGTGGGTGTTTTCTCACCCTGATCCTTTGTGTGAAGCTGTGAATACCCACCTGGATAGAGAGGCATCCAGTGGTAGTAGCGCTTCCCAAAGGCTTTGGCATTGAAACTGGAGCACTGCTGCTGTTTGAAGCTTGCTGTGTTGGCTGGGCAGGGCTACGGAGGGAATAAATGTCATCAAAAGCTCTCTACAGCACAGTCATGGTTGTGACAGCTGCTTGTACCTGCTGCATCCTTGCAGGATGAAAATGCCCTGTCCACCCTGGAAGGAATCAGTGTGATGGACTTTGAGGCGCTGTAACACAGGCAGAAAGGCCAGGCCTCCATTGCCAAAGTCCCCTCAGACAGCTGTATTTAACAGTCATGCAAAAAATACTTCCAGGGAAGGGAAAAGCATACTGGAAAACCTTCATCCCTACCCCCACCCCACATCAAATATGTTTTCATACCCTTTTCCCCCCACCTCTCAGTCTCAGAGAGCAGGGCCCATCTCCCAACACCTTCAAAGGTGCGCCATCGACCGCTCCGGGAGTGGATCATGCCCCTTGTCAGCACTCCTTGGACAGACCAGTCACACCCCGAGCAATGGTGCTCTTGCAGATCTAAGTGTAACTCCTTAAGTCCCAGACTCCTCTACCAGGACCAGTCAGTACTGGAAGTGGTCCTCACCTGCTGTTGGCACAGTTGGTAGTGTTTGGCTTGACCAACACACATGGTGGTGTTTGCTCCCTGGGGCATCTGGAGCCTGCAAAGCAGAAAGTAAATGAGCTGGACGTGTGTGAAGCACTCCGGTATTTAGCACGATGGAGAAGCCAGGTCTGACTTCATGAGGAAAAGGAAAGCAGGCATTTTATTGCAGCAAAGCCTTCTGCACCTAGACTAGCCAACATCTCTTCTGAAACACATCTTCAGTGCTTTTAGGAGGACTGTGACTTTTAATCTACTCTCATTTTAAGGCAGGTTGAGCAGACAGGGAACAGCTGCAGTGTCACCACTGCTGTGTCCCTTCACCTCTCAGCTCCAAAAGAGTTGATGTGACAGAAGGGCAACAGACCTTGAAGATCCATCACTCTCATGGAAGCATGCATGATTTAAAGTGAGCAGGGGATTTCAGGATTTGCTGAGCAGCAGGCAGTGAGATTGCACCTCCCATGGGGATTGGCTGCCTTAAAATATTAGCAGGAAAGGCTTGGTACAGACAATGAACCAAAGCCACAGGAATTTCTCAGCACTTGATGCTTTAGCTCTGACCAGCAGGAGTTATCCAGGGGCTGCTGGAGTCCTTGGCTGAGGCAAAGGCGAAAACATTCTTGAAAGCTGGGGAGATGTAGTGACAATGGTTGAGATCACAGATTAGGAAAATGTGGCATGTTTAAAGGTCAACACCAGACAATGTGTTAATAGTATTGGAAACTTAGGGTGCATTACGCAATGAAGAATTCTGTAGGCATATTCAGGATGGACTGGCCAGAGGTACTGCAGCCATCCCTCCAGAGCAATGCTTTACACAATGTAAAGCAAAGCCTAAATTCACATCACAGGGCTTGAAAACTGTCATCCCTTCCAGCCGAAGCAGAGCCTGCCTGCAGGCTCAAACAGAAATTGGTTTGTGGGCATCCTTGGCTTGCAATTAAGCTGTTCTCCTTAAAGCCACAGAAACCTTTTGGCTGGGTCTTATGTTGGGCTTTTTGTTTTAATTCAGACTTGAACCCTGGAGTAAAATGCCACAGCAAAGCCCTCCCCACCCAAGCTGTGGAATCACAGACAGAGCAGATGCCAAATCTCTCTTCTGGCAGCAGGCAAAGGGCAGAAGGGCTGCTCTGGCTGCAGGGGGATTGCGACACCCCCAGGCTCCCTCACGCCCTGTTTCCCATTGCTCTCCCATGCTCATGGTGCACAGGGGAGGAGAAGCAGTACAGAGACATTGGCAAGCCCCGTTAGTGGAGAAGCCACCTCCAGGTGCTGCAGATCATCTGGGTTTGGCTGCAGGAAGGGCCTTAGTCTGAGCCTCCTCCACTCCAGAGTGCATTGACGCAGAAGGGAGCGCAGGGCGGGCAGCCCCTATGGGCTTGCTGTGCTGCAGGATGCTGGCTCTCATTAACATCTCTGGAGCATGGAGCAGCAGGTTGGGGAGGTGCCCCTGAAGGAGGAGAGTTTGGTGGCAAGGTGACCCAGAGGGGACAGCGGGAGTTGAGGCAACTGAAGCTTCCAAGCTCTCCCCACTCCCACAAACCCTGCCCAGGTGATACCAGGACCGTAGCAGAGGTAGGGGACAAATGTGGCTGTAGGGGACAAATGGAGATACTGTCAGGTGACAGCCAGATAAATGACAGAGGGGAAAAGACTTGCAAGCTCTGCAGGGAACAAAGAAGGGAAATTGCTGAGATGTGGCTGAGCTGGCTGCTGCCAGGAGTAAATCAAGTCCCCATAAGACGTCTGGGAAATGTACCCACATCCTCAGCACAGGGACTGGCTACAAATCAGGGTTAGGTCGGTCAGAGCAGCCACAGTAAGCTACGGATTGCAAAAGAGAGGATAAGAGGAACAGAGCTAGTCTTCTCCAGCCCACAAGCTCATCATCTTCAAGTCTCCCACAGACCCCAAGAGGAGACAAACCCCTTGCTCCCCATGGGATGAGCCAGGCTGAGCAAATGCGATGCTTAGGATGCAGTATGCCTTCTTCGCCACCGCCTACCCCATGGGCAACAGCTGCCTTCCTTTCCCAGAGGTTGCAGAAGACAGAAGGGACAACCCAGGAGGGTTGCAAACCCAGGAGGTTTGGCCCCAAAATGCAGGTCGGGGCATCCCATTTCCCCTCTGCTGCTTGAGACCTGGCCAAGAGCGCAGGCTGGGACACGACTCACCTCTGTCGCAAGCAGTGCCTCTCCCGGGACGTCACGCCTCCCCCGCAGGACCTGGAGCAGGTGGACCAGGAGCTCCACTCTCCCCACCACTTGGTGACTTCTTCATCCCAGGGGCCAGCTCCATCTGCTGCCTCACTACTGTCCTGACAGAAACAGAGGATGGTTGCTGGAGAACCTGGCTCCTCACCGGGAGCCCCGTGAGGCCACACTAGGCTCACGCATCTCAAAACTCAGGCCACGCAGAGGCTTTCCTGCAGGGAAGCTGGGGGTAACGCATCTGTCAGTTGCTGGAGATGCATTTCAACAAATAAAACTTCTCTTTTTTTTTTAAAGAATTCAACTCAGATCCACGCTCTTCACCCTCCAACCCTCACAAAAGTCATTTTCAAGAGTGCTCCAGAACCAGAGTCTCCAACAATTACTGTTGTCTCCAATTCCCATCCACCCCACTGTGCTCAGGAGAGGATTGCTCCCTCTCCCAACATACCTTGCTGGGGCTGAGCCTTTAAATCTGGCAAACCTGAGCTCCCTGGTCCCAATGTAGTCATTGCAGTAGGCTGCTGTTGGCTGTACCTCCACAGTTTCCAGCAGGTAAGGGATTCTACATTTTAGCTGGGTTTTTTTTCCTTACATTATTTTCCTGTTTAGTGTCTGATGGCCTAAAAGCTCCCAGGGACTTTGGCAAATTTTCTTGTGCAGGAACTAATTTGCTGTTTACTGAAATACAGCTGTGAGCATTGTTAAATGCAGCAATGAGTTTAACGCAGCACGGTGATTAGAACGGATTTACCCAGCTGAAAATGCTGACAGTGCTTCAGAAGTAGAAGAAAATTAATAATTAGTGCGCAAGAGGGGTCTGCTCTGCTAAAGCAAGGGCTCGGGGAAGTGGTTTCAGTGTGACTATAAACAAAGCGTGCTGGTTGGTGGCTGATGGTCCTGTTGCAAAGAACTGGTCTGCAAAGTATAACTGATGGATGTGAAAGAAAACTCAGCAGGCTTTGCTCATCACTTGATGTTTTCCGTTCACTGTTTTGGTTGACTGTCTCTAGGCTTTAGGCTCTTTCGTGGTGTAATAAAGCCAAAGTGGTGTTCTTGCCTGAGAACTTGTCACTTCTGCAGTGTCTGCCAATAGAATGTCCGCTGGTAGAGGAGATGCAGCTGGCTTTATGTTTTTACAATGTTTTTAAGTTGTAACTTAGAGTGGTTGAAATGCTCACAGTGTCTTTTCTTGGGGATAGCCAGAGCGTGTTGAAAACTACTCTGCTGCAAAAAAAACCACCACATCACCTGATGCCTTACTCTCTAGGGATTATAATAGTTGATTTAGAAAACAACACAGCAAAACTCTTTGCTGTACTTAGGTATTCTGCCTAGAGCTGGCTTGCCTGGCAGGGACCAAAGGCTGTGGCCAGCAGCTGAGTTGCTCAAGAAGAAAATGAAATTTAAAATAAACAGACGCGTTTTTAAATATAAATTTTTCTCTTCTTCCAAACGATCATCTCGACCTATTTCCTATGGCAATTTTTGTTTGGCTATATATTATCAGATTGTAAACAGAAATGCTGACTATGTAGTTTCCACATTTACAAAGGGGAGAAACCAAAGGTCTCTTATTGAAAGGTATTTTCAGCTAAAATCTTTCCCTGACCCCTTCTATGCCTCTCTGTGATAAGCATCTCAAAGTTTGTGGAGGAGGAGCTCTTTGCAATTCTTGTTGTTGGGATCATAGAATCACTAGGTTGGAAAGATCTTTGAGATCATTGAGCCCAACCGTACCTGTCCACTACTAAATCATATCCTTACGCACTTCATCTACCTGTCTTTTAAACACCTCCAGGGATGGGGACTCCACCACTTCCCTGGGCAGCCTCTGCCAGTGCTGATAACCCTTTCAATGAAGAAATTTTTCCTGATGTCCAACCTGAACGTCCCCTCGCAAAGAAGGCCAACGCTCTACCTGGTGTCTGCACAGAGAGCTCAGTGCAATACAGATGCTCCCATAAGTGGGGTAATGATGAAAGCTTCCGATCTACCACCTCACTGAGCAGTCACGTGAGGTGCATGGACTGCCCGGAGGGAAGGCACGGGGAACAAAAGCTGCAAATATTTACATAGCTTTTCCCATGGTGGCAATAAAAATTTGTGTGGTTGTAATCTGCGATTCTGCTCCAGAGACTTTGCAATCCAAATTGGTGAGACGGGGCAGAAAGGAAGCAGGCAAAGGGAATGAAATAGCCTGTTTACTGACCTAACCTTGGATAGGAAGGAGACTTTGCGTATATGGAGTGGTGGAAAGCTGCAGACTCCTTCTCTAGGTTAGTGCTTTTGGGTGTTTTGCCTGGATGCAAGGAGACTTGGCACGTGGTGGTTAGTGCCATAGCTGAGGCCTGGGGAAGATCAGCCTTCCTCTACCTTTCTGTGTCTCCCTCTTCCAGTTAGAACACGACACGTAGCTCTCTGCATTATGACTTTCAGGAATGACAGGAGCCCAAATGAAGATTTATTGAAAGATGCTAGTCAAAGAGACTTTTTTTTTTTTTCCAATAAAATGTGTTCCCCTATTTCCATAAGCCTTGTTCCTGCTTCCTCTCTGCACTGGAGGCATCAATCACTTTTTAATTAGATTGATTTGCCTCTCAGGATTTCCATGACCAAGCTCCCTTGCCAGTCCTTGCCTAGGAGCACTTATTTCCTTTTGTAAGCAAGGACAACGCTGAGCTGTCCCCTTGGCCAGCGAGACTTACTGCACGACTGCATCCGAGTCCTGTGCCTGGTGACATGGAGAGGGAACTTCAGGTACTGAAAGCTGGGGCAGCTGCTTCCATTTTGTGCCAAATTTATTATATGGTCAGAAATAAACCTGCATTAACCGTGCCACACAAATGGTTCTTGTTTTTAACTGGAGATCCTTGCACTTTCCAGATAATAAACTAAGGACTGTGGGACAGACTCCAGATTAGATTAGCTCCTAGCTTTACTTTCCCAAGCCCCTCAGCAAATCCCAAGAGTTCCCTTCTGGCCAAGTGAATGTCCCCCCCGCTCCACTTCCTCCTTGCAGGGGAAATCAAAGGAGCTTTACAACAACTCTTTTACACCCTCCTGATTATAGGAGATGCTGTAGCTGCTCTAATTTGCACCGTTTCCCATCACAGAAACAGGGCAGGCTGGAAACACTGCAGCAGGAGATGCACGTAGGTCTTTCCAAGGCTCGCTCTGCCCGAGCGCGGGTGACGTCTCTGCCTAAAAGAGGTAAGAGGGTCAGGTATGACTCCCCGGTGATGAGGAATATAAGGCCTAGAATTTACATCCGTAGAAAAGACAGACGGAGTTCCAGTTCAGCCAGGTGTTCTCCACAAGAATTTCCCCTGAGGCGCTTGTGGCTTGGCACGGCCGATTACACAGCTGCACTTCTTCCTCTCTGAAGCCAACCAAGTTATTTCTGTGCCTCTGCACCTTCGCCAGGGGCCGTGCAGCTGAGCCCGCGACGGCTGCCCTGCTGTCCCCTGGCTGGGATGACCTGAACTTTGAACCCCAACCTGCAAGGGACTTCTCCAGGATTAAGCATTTGTCTCCAGGTTGGCCAATATCAATGCCATAAACATCAGTCAGTCTCTAAGCCAGCGCCACTGAAAGCTTTTTCTGTCTAGCAGAAGACTCAGCAGCTGCTTCCCCTCTCGCTGCTGCCAAACAAAGGCTGCCACAAACAGAAGGCTTCGACCTCGCAGAGGAGGGGGGCCTGGACTGACATCCTATCGGATTTCCAGGCGGTCTTTCTGAAGAGCTACAAGGGATAAAATAACATTCTCTGCCGAGTCTCTGTCATGCTCTGGATGAGCTCTGAGCTGATCCCAGAAACCTGGGAATAACTGCAATTACCGTGTCGGTGGTCCAGCCGCCTGCGTTGCTTATTGTTCTGCCTAATCTTGAGATTCATTAGAGCCCGGGTCCTGGAAAAAAAAGCTGTCTGGGAAGAGAGACCACAAACATTCCTGTCTAGTTCCCTTAACAGAGGAGCTGAGGGGGGAAGGCTCTCCGTGGCAGTCCGGCATGCCTTAAGGACAGGCCCACCACGGAAGGGCACAAGTACGCCGTTCTGCTCAACCTCGTCAGAGCTTGCAAGACTACCAGAAACAGCAACTGAAAATGAAATAAATTCCTCACAGACCTTTCCTGAGGCCATGAACTGCATGTCCTCTACCAAAAATGTCCATATGCCCTTTACTTAAGGGCTTCTCTCCGCAACAAATCACACTACTTGCTGAAATACTAAGTAGCTTCAGATGTCCTGGTGCCTGGAACAGACCTCATATTATTATCTGGAAGTGAATGACCACGCTCAGTGCCCCGATCTGGGTTTCCCATGTCATGTTCCGACTAAAGCTGTGGCGACAGACTCTACCACAACCCTGACTAAACAATAGCATTTGCAATTGCACCCTGATGTTTTACAAAAGAATTGGTGTTTGCGTAAAGTTACTTCTCATCCCGCCTTTGTTTCATCCTATTCATGTAGACTAGAGTTTGTAACAGAGATTCAATGTTGGACCCAGACACAAAATCATATTTTCCTTAGATAAACTGAAATGAGATATTTCAGAAGGGGTTTCCGATGAGGGGAGGGTACCCTAAGGTAAAAATGAGCAATAATTTTTATGGGATCAGGAAGAACGCTAATCTGGGGGAAAACAGTAAGCTTGCTAAAGGTGTGATACTGCAGCAAAGGAACAGAAGTCTGGATACATAACGAGGTGCAGATGAAAAGCAAATTAGAAAGCTGGTGAACAGAAACCAGAGAGCTATCAAGCGCTGTTCGTAATCCTGCTGTGACAGAAAGTTCACAGGCAACCACATCTGCCAGGCCAACTCTCACCACGCAATCCTAGATCAGAGTGCTCTGTGGGGATCTCCTGGAGCAAAGGAGTCCTTGGAGCCAACCCGGCTACAGTGCCAGCATGAGCTTGTCCTAGGAAGGGCTGAGCAGCCGTCCTCCCAGCCCTGAGCTTGTCCTAGGAAGGGCTGAGCAGCCCTCTTCCCAGCCCTGGAGCTTGTCCTAGGAAGGGCTGAGCAGCCCTCCTCCCAGCCCTGGAGCTTGTCCTAGGAAGGGCTGAGCAGCCCTTTTCCCAGCCCTGGAGCTTGTCCTAGGAAGGGCTGAGCAGCCCTCCTCCCAGCCCTGGAGCTTGTCCTAGGAAGGGCTGAGCAGCCCTCCTCCCAGCCCTGGATGCCCTCGGCTTATGTTGCTGTACAAACACAGATGCTGGGGGCAGGGAGGACCACAAGCGACCAAGGCTTCTGTACACGTGTTGATGGAGGAGTCCATCCAGGTCAGTTCCAAATGAAAGATTTCACATCTGTTTAGCTTGACCTGGCTTGCCCTGCCTGAAACTTCTCTGAGTTATCCCTACAGCTAAGGAGTAAACAAAAAAGGCAGCAGACATACATGAAGGTAAAAACACAGAGATAATAAGACACTTGAACTTTAAAATGAAGACAACCCTAGAACAGCGGGTGCTGCGTGGTCCTCCTGGTGATGCTGGGAGTAAGGAAGGAACCTGCTCTGCATGGTCCTCCTGGTGAAGCTTGGAGTAAGGAAGGGACCTGCTCTGCATGGTCCTCCTGGTGATGCTGGGAGTAAGGAAGGGACCTGCTCTGCATGGTCCTCTTGGTGATGCTGGGAGTAAGGAAGGGACCTGCTCTGCATGGTCCTCCTGGTGATGTTGGGACCGTGGGGCACCCTCACTCCCTGCCTGCCTTTTGTCCATGCCAGGCAGCTGGGGTGCAGACATAGGGGGTGAATGTGAGGGACCCATGCCAAGGTCCCCTTCCCAAGTACCTCCAGGCCGAGGGAGCACAGACCCCCAAGTCCCAGGAGCCAGGAATGCGTGGGGAAGGGCGAGGGGCTGCCTCCCTGAGGCACCCTACCTGCTCCTGCCCCAACCCATGCAGGGTACGGGAGAGAGGGTGGAGGAGACAGGGAGAGGGACGAGGGACCAGGAGAGAGGAATGGGAAACAGGGATGGAGGGAGGGACTGGAAGAGAGGGACTGGGAGGGAGAGAAGGATGGAGGGGGAGAGAGGGAATGGAAGGGAGAGAGAGAACAGCAAGGAGAGGGATGGATGGAAAGGAGAGATGGAATGGGAGAGGGGGATGGAGGGGAGGTAGGGACCGGGAGGGACAGAGGGATGGAGGGGAGAGAGGGATGAGGGTAGGGAGAGGGAACGGACAGGAAAGAGGGACGAAGAGAGTGCCCGGGAGGAAGAGAGGGATGGAGAGGAGGGATAGAGGGAATGGGAGGGATGGAGTGGAGGGAGAGGGGGAACGGCAGGGAGAGAGGAATGGAGGGAAGGGAGAGAGAACGGCGGGGAGAGAGGGACCGGGAGAAGAGAGATGGAAAGGAGGGAGAGAGAGGGATAGAGAGGGATGGAAAGGAAGGAGAGGGGACAGGGAGAATAAGACCGGGCTCGAGCGGAGGCGAGCGGGCGGCTCGGGCGCTTACCTCGTGTCGGCGAGGGGCGGCGGCGCCGAGGAGGAGGAGGAGGAGGAGGCGGAGGCGGGGAGCGGCGGCCATGCCGCGGGCTGGGGGGGGGCGGCCCGGCATGGCTGGGGCAGCGCCGCCCCTCCTCCCGCCCGGCCCCGCGGGCACGAGCGCTGCCTCCGCGCAGCCAGCCGGCAGCCAGCCCCCATCCCTCCATCCCTCCATCCCCGAGCGCTGCCTCCGCGCAGCCAGCCTGCAGCCAGCCCCCATCCCTCCATCCCTCCATCCCCGAGCGCTGCCTCCGCGCAGCCAGCCTGCAGCCAGCCCCCATCCCTCCATCCCTCCATCCTTCCATCCCTCCATCCCCGAGCGCTGCCTCCGCGCAGCCAGCCTGCAGCCAGCCCCCATCCCTCCATCCCTCCATCCCCGAGCGCTGCCTCCGCGCAGCCAGGCGGCAGCCAGCCCCCATCCCTCCATCCCTCCATCCCTCCATCCCTCCATCCCTCCATCCCCGAGCGCTGCCTCCGCGCATCCAGCCTGCAGCCAGCCCCCAGCGCAGCTGCCTCCATCCCTCCATCCCCGAGCACTGCCTCCGTGCATCCGTCCCTCCATCCCTCTATCCCCTAGCGCTGCCTCCGTGCATCCACCATGCATCCATCCCTCCATCCCTCCATCCCCGAGGACTGCATCCGTGCATCCAGTGTGCATCCAGCCCCCCGTGCTGCTTCCTCCATCCCTGAGCACTGCCTCCGTGCATCCAGCGTGCATCCATCCCTCCATCCCTCCATCCCCGAGCACTGCCTCCGTGCATCCAGTGTGCATCCAGCCCCCAGTGCTGCTTCCTCCATCCCTCCATCCCCAAGCGCTCCCTCGGTGCATCCAGCCCCCAGCACTGCTTCCATCCCTAAAAGCTGCTCCACGTATATCCATCCCCAGGCACTGCCTCCATCCCTCCATCCCCAAGTGCTGCTTCCATGCTTTCATCCCTGAGCTCTGCCTCCATCCCCAAGCACTGCTTCCATGCTTCCATCCCCAAACACTGCCTCCATGCATCCATCCCCAAGTGCTGCTTCCATGCTTTCATCCCCAAACACTGCCTCCATGCATCCATCCCCAAGCGCTGCTTCCATCCCCAAGCTCTGCCTCTTTCCCTTCATCCCCAAGCGTTGCCTCCATCTCTCTGTTACCAGGCACTGCCTCCATCCCCAAGTGCTCCCTCGCATGCCTCCATCCCCAGATGCTGCATCCATCCCCAGGCGCTGCCTCCCATATATCCATCCCCAAATGCTGCCTCAAGTACATCCATCCCTTTCTGTGGGGCTGCGAGGGACCCACATGGATTGTTGAGTCCAACCCAACTCCTGTCTCTGCACAGGACAACCCCAACATTCATACCGTGTTTCTGAGAGAATTGGCCAAATGCATCTTGTATGAGCTCCAACAAAGCCAAGTGCTGGGTCCTGCATTTGTGACACAACAACTTCATGCAACAGCCCAGGCTTGGGGAAGAGTGGCAGGAAAGCTGCCCAAGTGGAAAAGGACCTGGGAGTACTGGTTGACAGCGGCTAAATATGAGCCACCAGTGGCCAAGAAAGCTGACAGCATTCAACTGGGGTTGAACCTGGAGAAGAGGAGGCTGAGGGGAGACCTCATTGCTCTCTGCAGCTCCTGAAAGGAGGGTGTGGCGAGGTGGGTGCTGGTCTCTTCTCCCAAGTAACAAGGGATAGGACGGGAGGAAATGGCCTCAAGTTCAACCAGGGTAGGTTTAGATTGGCTATTAGGAAAAAATTCTTTATTGAAAAAGTGGTGAAGCCCTGGCAGAGGCTGCCCAGGGCAATGGTGGAGTCTCCATCCCTGGAGGGGTTCAACAAATGTGTAGATGTGGTGCTTCAGGACATCATTTAGTAGGCACAGTGTTGTTGGGCTGATGGTTGGGCTGGATGAGCTTAGAGGTCTTTTCCAACTTTAAAGATTCTATCATTCTATGAATATTGTCAGGCTTGGTGCTGTGACTGCTCCCCTGGGGATCCTCTTCCAGTGCTTTACTACTATCTGAGTGAAGAACCTTTTCCTAATATCCAACCTAACCCTCCCTGGCACATCTTCCTGCTGTTCCCTCAGGTCCATCATTGGTCACCACAGAGAAGAGATCAGCTCCTGCTCCTCCCCTTGTAAGGAAGCATCTGTGTTGAGGTCTCCCCTCAGTCTCCTTTTCTCCAGGCTGAACACACCTAGTGACTTCAGCCACTCCTCATGCTGCTTCCCCTCTAAACTCTTCCTCAACTTTGTGGCCTCCTCTGGACACTCTCCAGTATCTTTAGATCCTTTTTATCCTATGGTGCCCAAAACTGCACCCAGCACTCGAGCTGGGGCCACACCACTGCGGAGAAGAGCAGGACTATCCCCTCCCTTGCCTGGCTTGCAGTGCTGTGCTGGATGCACCCCAGGACACGGTTGTCCTCTGCACTGCCAGGGCACACTGCTGGCTCATGTTCAACTTGCTGTCAACCAGAACCTCCACGTCCCTTTCCGCTGCTCTCCAGCCTCTCACTCCCCGGTCTGTCCGTATGTCCTGTGTTGCCGTGTCCCAGGTGTAAAATCTGGCACTTGCCCTTGTTAAACTTCATGTGGTTGGTGATTCCCTGCTCTCCCATTTGTCCAGATCCCTCTGCAGGGTTTCTCTGTCCCCAAGAGTGTCAACAGCTCCCCTACAATTTCTTATCATCCACAAACTTAGTTATTAAACCTTCAAGTCCTGCATCCAGGTCATTTATGAAGAGCACTGGCCCTAAGATCACCAGCGTACCATAACCACATTTATCGTGACCCTTTAAGCCCATCCTGTCAGCCAATTGCTCACTCATTGCATTGCGTATTTATCCAGGGAAACATCTCCCAGGACATGGAAAGGTGCTCCTGCTGGGATGGTCAATGGATGGTGAACAAACCTGATGCCTTGGTCCTTGCCAAGAGAAGACATAGTTGCCCAGAGGCCCTGGATCTCGGCCACAGTTTAATTCAGATACTAAAGCCCATCTTCCATCTCACATGAAAGCTGTTCACCACCACCTCAGCTCATGCATCGCCTCTTTCCACAGTAACTGCAGAAAACACACTGCAAAATCAGACCACTCGGACACACTTGCAGCAATCCGCGTGCTGCCCCAGGCCTTCCCAGAGGATGCAACGGCACCTCAGAAGCCCCTATAAGCTCTCTGAGACCTTCCAGGCTAAAGAAATTTGCCCACCCCTGTCTTCAGGTGCTGCTTTCAGGCTGAAATAGTCAATTGTGCAACTTAAAGGGGATGAATTTGCTAGCTGGTGACTTCTCCCCTCCCTTCTGGATCCCCTCCTGCTGTGTTTGTGATGGGAAGGCATCTCGAGCCACTGTGCTGGGCCTCCAGGGAGGCAGCTGCTCTGAGCCGTGGACAAAGGCTGTGAAAAATGGGATGGTGTGTCGCCAGCCTGGGGCGAGTGTTTGGGGAGCAGCGGTTTCTGCCTGCCAGATGTGCTGTCATGAGTGTGGAAAGATGTCAGAGTCCTCTGCAGCTCTCCTCTACCAAGGGGGTCAGCCTCAGAGTAGGAGGAGGGGAGTGATGGAGGAGTGTCAGTAGGAAGGACTCCTCATCGTAGAATCTTAGATCCTCTAGGTTGGAAAAGACCTTTAAGAATGTAGGAGAGGGCAATGTACTTCCGACTGATCCAGAGCAGATGAGGGTGAGGAGTGCTGGCAAATAACATGGTTGCACCGTGAGCTGCCTTCTTCAAAAGCAGCGGGGTGAAAAAGCTTTGCTGCGCTGCTGCAGCCCTGTGTGATGTTCCAGTGGAGCCAGGTCACAGAATCACAGAATCACAGAATCACAGAATCACAAGGTTGGAAAGGACCCATTGGATCATCGAGTCCAACCGTTCCTAACACTCCCTAAACCATGTCCCTAAGTACTTCATCCACCCGTTCCTTAAACACCTCCAGGGAAGGCGTCTCGACCACCTCCCTGGGCAGCTGTTCCAGTACCCAATGACTCTTACTGTGAAGAATTTTTTTCTGATATCCAACCTGAACCTCCCCTGACGGAGCTTCAGGCCATTCCCTCTAGTCCTGTCCCCTGTCACTTGGGAGAAGAGGCCAGCTCCCTCCTCTCCACAACCTCCTTTCAGGTAGTTGTAGAGAGTAATAAGGTCTCCCCTCAGCCTCCTCTTCTCAAGGCTAAACAACCCCAGCTCTCTCAGCCGCTCCTCATAAGACTTGTTCTCCAGCCCCCTCACCAGCTTTGTTGCTCTTCTCTGGACACGCTCCAGAGCCTCAACATCCTTCTTGTGGTGAGGGGCCCAGAACTGAACACAGTATTCGAGGTGCGGTCTCACCAGTGCCGAGTACAGAGGGAGAATAACCTCCCTGGACCTGCTGGTGACCCCATTTCTGATACAAGCCAAGATGCCATTGGCCTTCTTGGCCACCTGGGCACACTGCTGGCTCATGTTCAGTCGGCTGTCAACCAGCACCCCCAGGTCCTTCTCTTCTGTGCAGCTCTCCAGCCATTCTTCCCCCAGTCTGTAGCGCTGCATAGGGTTGTTGTGCCCCAAGTGCAGGACCCGGCATTTGGTCTTGTTAAACCTCATCCCATTGGTCTCGGCCCAGCAGTCCAGCCTATTCAGATCCCTTTGCAGAGCCTTTTGCAGATAAGCAAGGCTGTGGCGGAGAGGCTGTGCCTGAGAAGAAAAGCAGGACTGGCTCCAGCTAAGCAGTGCAGGTCTCAGACAAGTTTCGGTGCATCTGGTCTTCCTCAGCCCCCCCTCAAAACCGGGCAGCAGCCCTGGGAGGCAGACACAGCGGGTTGAGTGCTGCTCAGTGCAGAGATTTGGAGAAGGAGATCTGCATGTGAGATGTTAAGGGAGCGTGACAGGGCAAATCCAGGTGGCCTGCGATGCTCTCCCCTCCAGGGCCCCTCTGTGTGCCCTCTCTCCTGACCTTTCCTGCTCTCATCCCACAGGCACAACTCCTGAGCCTCTTCTGGTCACAGGGGTGATGCGAGTGCAGTGTGGAAGACGGCAAAACAATGCTAAAACGCCACATGCCATTTGACATCCTGAGTTTAAGCACTGTGGTTGTTTTCTTGTCGTTCAGAGCAGATTTTGAATACTCTCAGTCACTGTAGGAGCACTGATATGGAAGATAAATGTTGCCTCATAGTCTTGAGAATCCCCCAAGGTATAGGGAAAGGTTTGATCGTGCTATTGAGCCAATTAATACATTTAAAACCTCACTAACAAAACAACCACCAGCCCCCACAGCTTCCAGTTTCGTAATCATTTTTAATCTGCCTCTCTCAGTTTGTACTTTTTTTCCTACTGTCTTTATTTAGACCATGAAGTAAAGTTGCCACCTTCTAACTGGGCTGACTGGTTCTGCTATGGGCTGTATTACACGTGTGAACAGGCTGAGCTCTGCATATGCAGCAGCCCTTTCTGATTTTGCATTCAGCCTTACCATTACGAGGAGTTTTCCCCACTTGCTTCCCAGTTTTGTGTGCCCTGTTAACAGAAACTAAGTCTGTAATACCACCAGGGAACGTTTAAAAGGTTCACAAAAGTTGAGGATCTATTCTTTATTAGCAGCCAAGCACCAGAACCACGTGTTTTCATCCTAACGATCTCTCCATAACCAGAATTGAGTGGGGGCCAGCCAAGTGTGTTTCGTTGTTGGTGGCAGCCACTTTGGGACATGTGGGCTGCTTAGCGGGACTGATTCACACTCATCCCCTGTGCTCTGGAAGTTGCCTAGGATTTCAACCTCTTGTTTCATTGAATTGAGTTTCGTTAGCAAACTGTTTCTCTGAAAAGCTTCCAAACAGAGTCAGGAGGGCAATCAAAGAGCACGTGTAAGTAGGACCGGTGTTTGTGGCTGCTATTGCAGCAGACCTTGCAGAACTGGAGTAGACCATCCTCTAACATGACCCAAAGGCATTCAGTCTGCTCACAACTCACTTGCAGATGTCACAGATGACAGCTGTCTTCCCATAGGGAAAGTCCTACGATCATAATTATAGAGGCTGTGAGTTTAGAAAAATGCATGGGAAAGACTGTCCAGAAGGGTAAAGGTCACTTCTTTATTTCTCTGTCTACGTGCGTTTTCCTCCTGTTGACCACCCTGCTGGAGGGAGCCTGTCTTTGATAGCAGTCTTGCAGGATATTGCACTGGAATTTGAGCCCATCCCAGTAACACAGTTGGCTCTAGCTGGTGCTTGCCCAGCACAGATGCCCATTCCTGGTCCCAGGAGCAGAAAAAACAGCTGGACTTCCCTTTCCCTGTAAGGAGGAACCTGTGTGATCCAAGACTCCACTCTGCAGATACAAAGGAAACAGCTGGTCTTTCTACTGCTTTGAGCAGCTCAAAAAGAGTTCAGCTCTGTTAACATAAAGAAAAGAGTGGCCTCATTCAACTCCAGCTGTAGTTGTGGGAAGAGGCCAGGTCTGCTCATCCATGGAGATCACCATGACCAGAAACTGCATCCTAGAGATGTCTGAGTGGTCCTTGAGTTGCTGGGGCAGAGGATGGAGCAGACCTCAAAGGACATGTGCTGTGGGGAGGCTGTTTGGTCCCTCAGTGGAACCATGCTTCTGCCTCTGCTCTGGCTCTGAGAGGATCCTCAGCTCTTGAGTGCCCTCATGAGGGATCTGTGGAGCCCTCTCCTTGGACTGAGCATAACTGTGCAGTCAGGCCAAAATAGGGAGAGGCCAGTGGGAGGTTTGCTTATGGCTTTGCCCCCTCTCTGTGCAGGAAACACTTCTTTGAGCCTTTTCTTTGCAGGCTCTTGGATCTGCATCCCACAGGCTGAACCCAAGCTCCATTGTGCAATTCATTGTACGTTGCTTCCCCTGGAGAGGAGAAGGCGGAATTAAGAAAAGTCTTAAGCTCCCAATATCTGCAAATCTCCCTTACAATGGAGGGGTTTGTAGGCCTGAAGGTGACTCCTGAGGAACCAGCCCTGCACCAGCTGCAGGGGACTTAAGCTGTGGATGGGCTCCCAAAGGTTAAAGCTTAACAGGAGAAACGTGGCTCAGCCGGATTCACTGCTCATCTCTGTGAACTGCCTTCTCCCAGCTTTAGTCCATGCCAGTACAAAGAGGTAAAAAGAGATGCGGCGCAACGTGCTTCTCGTAGAGACAGGGATGCTGTGGGCAGAGCAGGGTGGTGCTGAGCCTGTGCAGTGCCGGCTGGGGATGATGAGTTTATATCAGCTTGCAAGGCAGTGGCACGGCTGCAGATATAATCAGCACTGATTTTGTGGTGGAGCAGTCCAGACTGGCCTTCCAGAACAGGTTTTGCCCCCCCAGTGGAGCTGCTGTGTAATTTTCAAGGTAATTTTTAGGGTCATTGAGCGCCCAGTGGCAGCACAACCTTCCCAGCAGAACTGCTGCTGCAGAGAGTGGGACCAAAACAAAAGGGAAAGACAGTTGGTGAGGGGGGTGCATTGTTTACTAGGCCAAAGAGAAGAATAATTTGTTGTTTGGGCTTTTTTGGTAGATGGGGAATTGAAAATAATTTTGTGTTAGCATTGATGTAAACAACAGGCAACTGGAAATCTCCAGCCAAACCCATGGCCTCGCCATGCTTGGGTGATGTGCAAGAGGAGATGCTGCTGGAGAGATTATGAACTAGGTGATGATGTGATTGAGAGCTGCACTGTAGAGAAGGACTTGGGGGTGCTGGTCAATGGGAAGCTTGACATGAGCCGGCAATGTGCGCTCGCAGCCCAGAAGGCCAACCCTGTCCTGGGCTGCACCAAAAGAAACGTGGCCAGCAGGGCGAGGGAGGGGATTCTGCCCCTCTGTTCCTCTCTTGGGAGACCTCATCTGGTGTACTGTGTCCACTTCTGGAATCTTCAATAGAAGAAGGAGATAGAGCTGTTGGAACGGGTCCAGAGGAGGCTACAAAGATGTTGGAGCACCTCCCATACAAGTGCAGGCTGAGAGAGTTGGGTTTGTTCAGCCTGGAGAAGAGAAGGCTCCCAGGAGACCTTACAGTGACCTTCCAGGGGAAGGGGTCACAGACCTGAAAGGGACTACAAGAAAGCTGGGGAGGGGCTGTTCACAAAGGCTTGTGGTGATAGGACAAGAGGCAACGGGTATAAACCGGAGAGGGGCAGATTTAGGCTAGAAGTAAGGAAGAATTTCTTCACTATGAGAGTGGTGAGGCCCTGGCCCAGGTTGCCCAGGGAAGCTGTGGCTGCCCCATCCCTGGAGGTGTTCAAGGCCACGTTGGATGGGCCTTGAGCACCCTGATCCAGTGGGAGGTGTCTCTCCCATGGCAGGGGGGCTGGAACTGGATGATCTTTAAGGTCTCTTCCAACCCAAACTATTCTATGATTCTATGATTTCTTGGGATGGGTGAGAATAGAATCATAGAATCATTGAGGTTGGAAAAGACCTCTAAGATAATCCAGTCCAACTGTCAGTCCAACACCACCACACCTTCAGCTTAATTAGTATCATTAAGTATGTTGTAAAGCTCGATATATTTCTGCCAGTGTTGAATCCAGGAGCAGTTTGTGGGTTTGTTTTTAGTTTTCCTTAGTTGAAAAAGCTGCAAACTTTTGTCCCAAACAACTGAGAAAAAGGTTATTTGGGGTTTTTCCAGCAAAAGCAAATACTCCCTTTGTTTGCACAACTGCAGCCCTGACCTCAATAAAACTTTGTCCAATATGATGACTCTTTTGCTTAATGGACTGAAAATGACTAGAGGAAAAAAACAGAATATGGCAAGACTCCAGCCTCACTTCTAAGACTTTGCAGGTTTCTTTCACAATAGCATTATTTATTTTTAAATAGAAGTCTTGTTTCAGAAGCAAGCAGATACTTTGTAAAAGTTCATTAAAATATGTCTATATTAATACATTTGGGTGGATGATGCTTAGTGATATGCCCAAGCAGGGTGAAGTTGTCCGTGCTTACCTTGGCTATGCATTACAAACACAGTACATAAAACAGAGTTAAAATACAGATTTTCTTCATGATATTGTCATAACCTGATTAATGTTCTCCTGGTTCTGACAGCAACACCCATACTGAACTGTGCAGAAACAGTGTTTTCTGTTAACTAAGTAGTGTATAGCTATAAAAAGGAGGGAGAAGGGGGAAGCAACCCTTATATTGTACAAAACCTGCCCTCCTGATGCTGGCTCCAGCAGGAAATTCTCACACCTAGCCCAGCATCTGTCACAAATAAAACCCCTGCAATCTTGTTTTTTTGGCCTCATCCACCAAAAAAAAAGTCTGTTCATTGGTGAGAATGCAAACAAAAACACCCCTCCTCTTTCTTCATCCCCCTGCCTCCAAGTTAATGGCCACAAGCTCTTAGGTCAAGGCACATGGTGGGAGGAAAGAAGAGACAGGGGCTGTTTTTAGGGTGCGTGGCTGCACCTCAGCTGAGCCATCAGTGGGGCAGAGCAGCAAGACACCATCGGCAGGAGCCCAAGCCCCAGCCAGCGCCAGTTGCTCTAAGGAAGGAGCACTTCTTAAGACACCATGATGTTCTTGAGCTGTGTCTCATTTGGATGTAGAGTAAGGCCCAGGCTGTGGTGCTTATATGGAAATAAGCCCCAATTTCCACAGCTGCTCCTTGTCCGGCAGGCAGAAGCAAAGGCACAAGGGGTTGGCACCTGGGGCTGACAGCTGGCTTACTATAAATGCTGTCACCTGCAGCTGGCCTGAGGTGTTCTCTGAGTTGGCAGCTTTGCCCTAAGGTGTCTGCAGAGATGCAGTATGCAAGGGCTCCACAGTATTTCTAGAACTTGGATTTCTCTTCCTGGGATGCAGAAGAGGAGGCATGGTAAGAGATCAGCCAGCTTTGTTGAGGATTTTTAGTGTTAACACTAGAGGTTTTGCCTTTACCAGCGAATCCCAGCTCTGCTCCTGGCTGCTTTAGCACGTGCCAGAGCACCAACTGCCTGGCAGGGAGGCAAAAGTGCCTTTGGAGGGCGAGGAGCTGCTGTGCAAACCTGCGTGGCTTGAAATAAATATCAATTAACATCAATAAAATGTCAACATTCATCAATAAAAGTTAGCTGGGGAGAGGCAGGCAGCTCCCTGCCCTGCAGACAGACCAGAGATCTGGGTGAAGAGCAATATATTGTGCAGGACCAAAGCTGATGCATCAGTCCAAAGAGATGGTCGTAGCCTTGTGGCAAACAGATAAAGAGTGGAATTTTTGAAGAGGTAGCATTAAGTTAAACTTTACCACTTGTTCTTTTACCTGTGCAGTCCCTTGAGGATTCACACTATCAGAGTGACAGCAAGACGGTTTTCGTTTCATTACTCCCTAGTTTTGGAGCTTATTCTCTGGTAAACGGGTTCCCCTCATAGGGTCCCCCCTCCCTTTAGTGCAGTATTTAAGTGCCAATAACCTAAATTTCTTGTAATTTATGTTTAAGGGACTTCTGAATTTCAGGTTTGTTTGAACATCATGTGTTTAGGATCTGATCTTTGCTGAGTGTCATCAGTTTGTGCAGCTGGGACTCCATCAGGACTGACTAGTCAAACCCTTGACTAGCAAAGCGGTCATCTTTTCTTTTTTTGCAAAGCATGCCTTCAAAATGTTTGGCTTTGGCAAATTTGATCTCTCTGTTTTCCAGCAGCTTCTCTGCAAAGACAGAGAAACTTCTAGATGATGTACATTGTAAGGTTGATGTACATAACATTAGCAAACTGAGGGACAGGAAGAAATGAAAGAGTGACTGAAGTACCTTTCTGGCCTCATACTTGTGTACATTATTTGTGCAGTTCCTGATAGAAAAGCTACCTGCAAAGTCCTATTTTCTCTCCTGCGTCCCCACACAGCAATGTTCTCCTGTGTGATTAGCAGCCTAAAATATCTGCTCTTCCCATTGGCCAGAAGGAAACGTGTGATTTCCCACTTCCAGGATTCAACTGGCCAAATGGCTGGGATTAATTTCTACCCATCAAACTCTTCCCGGGGAGGCTGAAGAGAAATATTACTAGTTCTGCCTCCACCCACGCTGGAGTCAGCCAGGAACCTCTTTCCAACTCTTCCTGGGGCTCTGGCAGTCTTTGTCACTAGGATTTAGTGTGGCATCCCTCCTTCTCAATGGTGGGCACTGGGTGGATCGGTAGGACCAGGTGGGAGATGCGGCTCCACAGCCCGCTCAGTTTGTCAGTGTCCATGTGGTCGTGGGAACTGGGGGTCCTGTTGTTGGTGAACTTGGCCCAGAGGAAGTCATGGACCCTCTCTTCCACCTGCACGAGGCTGATGTCAGTCTCTAGTGTTTCCTCCTCCAGCAGCACCGTCAGCAGCAGGGCCACATCCTTGAAAGCAGCACTTTCATGGTCGCAGTACTTGTAGAAGATGAGGGTGGCCTCCGCCGGCAGCAACTCAAAGTGATGTACTACTGCAGCACGGCTCCCAGCTTGGAAAGCTGAGCTCAGCTCTACATCCACCTCCTGCTTGGCCTGGTCACTGTGGAGCCTGGATTTAGCTGTGCCATTGATATGGACGGTGCTGGCACGCAGGGCAGCCGAGTAGGTATCAGCCACATGAGTACTAAGGCATCTCAAGGTCCGCTCACCCTTGCGGGCAGCCGTGAAGATGATGATGGCTGGCTGTGTGTGGTGGGATGCATTGAGGTGCTTCTGCAGTAACACGCGCCCACGAAACCACAGGTGGGGACTCTGTCCCGGAAACCTGTTCTGCAGCTGGCCGAACTGGGACACAAACTCCTTCACCATGGGGTTCTTGTTGGCTGGCTGGGACTTGGAGGTCAAGTTGACAAAGCCAAGTAAGCAGAGGCAGAACAATACAAAGCCCATTAAAAACCCTGTTCAACAGAGGAGAGACCCGAGAGGGAGAACAGAAGTCAGTCCCAAGTGACTTGTAGTGATATCCTGGAAATATGCTATGAGGACTCTTTTCCTTCCCCCACTAGGCTAGGAAAGTGATTCAGGTTGGCATGTTCTCTGGGGGCCCAGGAATAGTGAAGAGGCTGCTTGCCCCATGGTTTCAGACCCATGGTCCTACACTCAGCTGGGAAGGACTACAGCTCTGGGGATGGAGGCAAGGCTACAGTTTTCTTATTGCAGTGCAAAATCTCCTGAGGAAATTGCAGCTAGCAATTTTCTTCTCTTTTCCCCCTCCTCCATGTTCTCTAAGGTTCGTGGCCATTTGGACCATCTACCTCTGCGCATGGAGGAGTCTGACCCAGCTAAATTGTTGTGTTCACTACTTTCCTCCTAACTATTCTGGGTGAACAAAGGCTACCACACTTCTGCTCAGAAGGAGAGGTCACCGAGGTCCAGACACACCACTTGCGTCCCTCTCCATGGCAAAGCAGTTTCTCTTTCTACAAGGAGAAATGCGTGGTGAACATCAGCAAAACGGTTTGTTCTTGAAGCCCCATGACATGGGGTGAGGGATTGGGAAGGGGGGCACCATCAGCGTGGGAGACTATCAGCATTCCCAGGAGTGTTCTTGGCGTGCTGAACGCTATGTGCCCGCTTTTGAGGTGGGAGAGGTGGAGGGAAAGCTACTCAAACTGAGCCTATTTTTAAGGGGATGGGTTTTCCCTTAAACCCTCAGAAGAGAGTGTGGAAGGTTCTGAGAGACAAGAACTAAATGTGCTTCATTACTTGTTCCTGGAGGATCAGTGCCTTCTGGTCGATGAATAACACTCAAGGAAAGCTTCTTTTCCTCACCTTGCTGCCAGGAGAGCTTTATGGCTTTCGTCTGGTCTTTGTTTTGGGTGGTAACATCCTGGAAGCAGGACTGAGCCTCTGGCTTTGGGGCTGTGTGCCCTGCAGTAAGAGAAAGAAATGTGCCACTCACTGTTGAGGGAATAGGTTAAGTTGGGCTGCAATAAGAAAAGCAACAGTGCTGCTAGGAGCTCCCAGCTGAGCAAAAGAGAAGTTCATTCTGCTCTGGGTTAATACTGCTTTGAGTCTTGGCTCCCAACTTTTTGGGCAGGGGAAGGAGAAAGATGATGCAGAGCACAGTGCAGTTTCATGCCTTTCAAAGCAGGACAGTAGCGAAAGGAGAGCGAGCAAGAGAGAAGCCAGTAAATTTCTTAAACCTTCTTTTCTGCTTGACTCCAGAAAACTCGCAACAGGCACCAGAGGTGTCACCATAACATTTTTCTTATGCTTATGCAAAGTGCAGGCCTGTGCATGGTGGAAGAGCAGCAGTGTGCAGCCATCAGCTCACCTTTGGTCCCATGTCTGATCCTTAATATGCCTTTGGATCCGCTCTCCAGCATTTTGTGCTCTGTGTGGTCTCCTGGCTCCCGATCTAGGAGAAAGGCTCTAGTGCCCCTCTCAGTCAAGAGGCCCTTGGTGACGTCTCCTGTTGCAGTCACGTCCAAATGGGTCGTTTTACTGTCAGAGCTCAGGAACTTACTACTTGATGAAGCATCTACCTCTGCTGTGTTGGAGCTTTCACACTGCCTGCTCGTCTCCTGCTCCTCCCATGTTTCATGGTGGACAGGGCTGTCTCCTTTGCTCTCCATTTTATCGTGGGCCAGCCTGGCTGTAGGGAATAAAATTCACAGACTATGCTTAGTGTCTTCCAGCACAAGAACCAACAACCCATTCTCCTGCTCTGCCTCCTCTAAGCAAGGCCTAGGTTAGCAGTATTTTGGAGATGCTGTGCACACAGAAGCGGAGAGACTCACCTTCATCCAAGTCATCTTCCTGGGGGCTTTCTGAGACATTATCTCTTTTCTTCCCTGATTCTCTCAGTGATACTTCAGTTTCCTGGGAGATCTCCATCTTTACTGGGTGGGCAGCTAAACCGAACAATGTTGTCTTTCCTCCACCAGCAGCTGGCGATGTGCATACCACAGGCTCCTTGTCTGGTTTGCAGGACGTCTCGGGCTGCTTGCTTGTCACTTGGTGCTCAAGTGATTCTTGGGTAGGCTCTTGGTGCACAAGATGCTCTGTTGTGCTTCCCACCTCCCCTTGGGCTGGCCCACCTACTGGGAGAACAGTTCCGTGTCTGCCTCTTAACATGCCTTCAGATCCGCTCTCCAGTGTTTCTTGCCCTGTGTTGTCTCCTGGCTCCTGATCTAGGAGAGGGGCACTAGTGCTCCTCTCAGCCAAGAGGTCCTTGGTGACGTCTTCCATAGCAGTAACCTCCAAATGCGTCATTTTACTGTCAGAGCTCAGGAACTTGCTTCTTGACGAAGCATCTACCTCTGCTATGTTGGAGCTTTCACACTGCCTGCTCGTCTCCTGCTTCTCCCGTGTTTCATGGTGGACAGGGCTGTCTCCTTTGCTCTCCATTTTATCGTGGGCCAGCCTGGCTGTAGGGAATAAAATTCACAGACTATGCTTAGTGTCTTCCAGCACAAGAACCAACAACCCATTCTCCTGCTCTGCCTCCTCTAAGCAAAGGCCCAGGTTAGCAACATTTTGGAGATGCTATACATGCAGAAGAGGAGAGACTCACCTTCATCCAAGTCATCATCTTTCCGGGGCCCTTCTGAGGTATTATCTCTTCTCTTCCCTGATTCTCTCAGTGATAATTCAGTTTCCTGGGGAATCTCCATCTTTACTGGGTGGGCAGCTAAATCCAATGATGTTGTCTTTCCTCCATCAGCAGCTGGTGATTTGCACAGCAGAGACTCCTCCTCTGGTTTGCAGGAGGTCTCACGCTGCCTGCTCATCGCTTGGTGCTCAAGTGATTCTTGGGTGGGCTTTTGGTGCACAAGATGTTCTGCTGTGCTCTCCACCTCCCCTTGGGCTGGTCCACCTGCTGGGAGCAGAGTGCAAGAGCTCAACTAGCCATGCAGGGTATAAAAATACCCAATGCTTTACCATCACCCTGTAAAACTCCTAGTTCTTGCATTTCAGAAACACCTGCCCTCAGCAAGATGAGGAATGAATATGGTGACCAAAGGTAAGAAAACTCACGGGTCGAGATGGAGACAACTGAACAGGTGAAGCAAAAGGCTGTAAAATCACAAGTGATGCAAAGGCAATCGCTCACTAATGCCAGGCCAGTCTCTGAGCAATGGCCACGTTGGAAGCCACTCATATACACACACCCTTCTTCCTGTATCCCAGTTTTCACTTCTGACGTGATGGAATATCCTTTCACCCACTTTGGGTCCATACTCTATCTTCTACCCACCTCAGAATATTTGCTTGGTAGAGGAAAAGAGGGGAAAACAAGAGCCTTGCTGCTGTGCCAACAGTGTTCAGGAACAGCCAGAACACACTGGTGTTACCAGCACTGATTTAAGCCACAAATCCGAAGCACAGCACTGTACAGGCTGCTATGAGGGAAGTCAACTCAATCCTTCCTATGGCTATAACTGGAGAGGGGCAGATTTAGACTAGACATGAGGATTTTTTTTTTTTGCTACGGAAGTGGTGAGGCCCTGGCCCAGGTTGCCCAGGGAAGCTGTGGCTGCACCATCCCTGGCGGTGTTCAAAGCCAGGTTGGATGGGCCTTGGGCAGCCTGAGCCAGTGGGAGGTGTCCCTACCCATTGCAGGAGGGTAGAACTGGATGGGCTTTAAGTTCCCTTCCAACCTAAACTATTCTATGATTCTATGTTCTATGCTGCCCTCCGTAGGGTAGGAAGGCAATTCTTTAATTAAGTGGTAGGATAACTTACCACACATCCAACAGACTCTGGTTTTTCCTAGGCTGGTAAATTAAGATGATGGATTTGAAGCATTTCTAGGGCTGTTGTTGAGTACCAGACAGAACAGTTGTGCCAACGCGCTTCAAGCATCTGTCTGAATGTAAACACTAGCTCTGCTTGTGCTCCTTCTTTGCTCCTGCTCAGGAGCTGCTCTCCCAAACAGGTATGTTAACATGTAATTAAAAGCAAATACCAGAGTGTAATTCAATAGAGAAATTCTGAGGCCGAACACAAGCATTTGCAATGTGTTCTGCATCTTACAAAACCAACTTGGGCAGTCTTGGTCTGGAAAAAGAGGGATTCTCTTTTTTTTTTTTTAATTTTGCTTAGTTTTTGTAAGTTACTACTGGAATTTGTCTTGCTAATGGATTTTGCTACAGTATAGGATTCACTTACCTCCAGACAGATTAACACTGGGAGTCTCTTCCATTTTCTTTCTTCTCCAGAGCTCTGGCTTCTACACTGTTTAGTTCACTTTCACCTTTGGTTATAAGGAGACGTTATCTCCTTGCTGTTTGAGTGGCTGAACAAGTCCTATCCCCTGCACAGACACCATCCCGTCTTGGCCTCAGGAATTGTGACTAAACACCTTCAAACCTGATAAGCAGAAACAGAGGAGCAGTGACTCATGGTGGAGAAGGAGGTTCCTCCCTCCGTGCTCCCCAGGGTGGTGTGAAAATGGAGGGATGTCACCAATAGCAGCAAACCTTCAGCCCAAGGGCTATTAGCTGTTTTGATTTCCAGCAGGCTAAAAGCAGTCAAAGGGCTAACGCAAACCACAGTTATCTTGGGACAAGCCAGTGGGGTGAAGCACTGCAGTATCATCCAGAGGGACTGGAATGGACTCAGCCATGAAGATGATGAAGGGACAGGAACATCTTTTTTACGAAGACAGGCTGAGAGACCTGGGTCTGTTTAGGCTGGAGAAGAGACAGCTGAGAGGGCACCTTATCAACGCCTACAAAACAACTCAGGGGCAGGAGTCAATAGGATGGGGTCAGACTCTTCAGCAACAGGATAAGGGGCAACAAGCACAAACTGGAAGTTTGAGGAAAAACTTCCTTCCTGTGAGGGTGATGGGGCACTGAAACAGGGTGGCCAGGGAGGGTGTGGAGTCTCCTTCTCTGGAGATTCAAACCCCACCTGGATGCATTCCTGTGCAACCTGCTCTATGCGAACCTGCTTTAGCAGGGGGGTTGAACTGGATGAGCTCCAGAGGTCCTTTCCAACCCCTCACCATTCTGTGATTCTGTGCTCCAGGGCAGTAGACCTGGAGGCTGGGGCTTGGCACCCATCCCCACAGGCTTTTGGGCGCTTGATGTCTTACAGCCAGGTCAACGCAGAGCAATGAGTCTGCTCCACCTCACCTTCCTGCCTCTGGTGTGTGAGATCAGGAGATGGTGGTGCTCAAAGGCGAAGCTGCTGGCAGAAACACCGCCTGGCCCCAGTACAGCAGCGTTACCCCCACCCAATCTCGTGCCCATCCTTGGGCACCGAGCAGTGCCCTGGGTGGCTGTTGGGAACCTGGAGCCACCACCTGCCTCTCCTGCACCCTCAGCGATACCTGCCCCTCTGCTGAAGCACTTTGGGACCGGATGGCCAAGCAGGATGGAGCTTGCTGGTGTAACTTGAGCAAGCTAATTTCTTGCATGAGTGCAATCCCTGCCCGCGGAAAAATAGGCGGCATGGAAAACTCCTAAGAAACTTTCCCTGCAGGGAAGTAGTTCATGTGGATTTCATTATAAAAATCTCACAAGCTCAGCCTTCACAGCAGCTTTTCTTGCATGGGGGGGCACCTTCCCCCACCCGTGCTGTCTCTGCAGCTGAGTTTTCTTGCTAAATACAGGGTTTGGAGGTGTGGGGGGGATATAATTGCTGCTCTTTGCTGCTCAGCTCTCATCCCTCCCCTCCCTGTGCTGTTCCTGCTGGTGACGCTGTGGCCAAAGACGGAAGCCAGAGGAACAAAGTGGCTCGCGGAGTCGGACGCTTACCCAGGCTTGAAGGTTTGGTGCTGGTGAAGCGAAGCAAAGGGGCCACAAGCGAAGGCCAATGCTTGCCCTTCCCAGAGGCCTTTGGCTCTGCCGATGGCAGGACCGCCCATGCCCCTAACACACCCTTGATCCTCCACTATCAACGTGACAGTGAACTCTGCCCTTCCACGGGCTCACGTCAGGCTGCTGGGAGGTGTAGTTTTTCCTAATCTCCCTCTTGCCAAAGGCAGACAGCTTTTTCCCAGCGAACAGCAGTCGATCTCGGGAGCGTTCGGGAAATGATAATTTCTTTTGGGGCTGTATTTTCAAAACTCTGTGGTCATGCAATTTCCTTCAGGCTGACTGAGTGACCGGTGGCTTCCTGCATGAAGTAACAGATTTAAACAATGAAATGACGGTGACGAGGGAACTGTTCTGAGAGTTGATTTATGAAGATGAAAGGGACAACAAGAAAAACAACCTAAAAGTGTAGCCAGCAAAACCCCAGACTCTTGCAATGTCCTGTGGTGCAAGCGCAGGGAGGCTGGGGAGCTGCAGGCTGTGAGATGGGGCGCCTTAGCATCAGCATTGGGGGCAAGGGATGGGGAGCCTTCCTCCCAGCTCCTCTTCCAGCGTGATCCAGAAACTGCAACTAGGGGAGGTCAGAGAGTGTGCGTAGCCACTCCAGGTCTCCCTTGGGCAATGGTTTTCCAAAAACGATGGTATGCCTTGCTGTGCCAGCATGGGGTACAGGTATGGTCCAACTCCCTCTATTCCTCTCATCTGGAGGATTGTGTCCAGTTCTGGAATCCTCACCATAAGAAGGAGATGGAGCTGTTGGAACGCTTCCAGAGGAGGCTACAAGAATGATCAGAGGGCTGGAGCATTTTCCATACAAGGACAGGCTGAGAGAGCTGGGGTTGTTCAGCCTGGAGAAGGCTCTGAGGAGACCTTATAGCGACCTTCCAATATCTGAAGGGGCTACAAGAAAGCTGGGGGGGGGGCTGTTCACAAAGGCTTGTGGTGATAGGATGAGGGGCAATGGGTATAAACTGGAGAGGGGCAGATTTAGACTAGAAATAAGGAAGAATTCCTTCACTATGAGAGTGGTGAGGTTCTGGCCCAGGTTGCCCAGGGAAGCTGTGGCTGCCCCATCCTTGGAGGTGTCTAAGGCCAGGTTGGATGGGCCTTGGGCAGCCTGAGCCAGTGGGAGGTGTCCCTGACCATGGCAGGGGGTAGAGGTGCCTTTAGCTTGGAGGGCTTTAAGGTCCCTTCCAACCCAAACTATTCTATGATTCTATGTTCCCCCTACTCCAGGGGAAGGCATCAGCACAAGGAGCTGTGATGCAGTGACTGCAGCTTTCCTCAAAGCCAGCGTGGAGCCCTTTCACTAATATCCCCAGAGAAGCCCTGCAGCAAATGGCTGAGATGAAGCATGAGGAAAGGCAACTAAAACGGTGCCTGTAGGTAATGGAGACTAAATAGTTGTGAGTCCTCAGTTTGGAGAAGGCTGAAGGGGGAGATGTGACTGTCGTGGAGATGTTGTTTTTCAAAACCCTCAGTACTGGGACTTGAGTTGCTCATAAAACAGGTGTGAGGTCAGGTTTGAGTGGGCAGAAGAAAAGTATTTTGACATTTATTTATGCTGCGTGTAGGAAACTTACGGACCTTTCTGGCACAGGGCCACGGAAGCAGAGCGTCAGAAGGTTCAAAAAAAGGATGAGTCTCATTTGCGGACAACAGGTCGACAAACTGTTAGCAGAAGACCAGGCAGGGCTGTACCTGGTCAGTTAGGTGAGGTTCATGATCCCAGCCCCATTCCATGCTTTGTTCTCCTCATGCTCCTGCAGCACCCAGCGCTATCCCACTGGGGATGCTAAAGCCAAAAGGAGCTGCATGTGCTGCCATGGGCAGCTCAGCCGGAGGGTGCCCTGCTTCTTCTGTTTCTCCCAAGACCTCCGTGAGCTGCCCCCTGCCCTGTGTCCATCCCTTTGCATCCATCCCTTGGCTGTACTGTCACCACTCCATTATGAGACGTGTATGTCACGCCACACAAGGTGAGTATTGCAAGCCTAAGTATTATTGCTGATGCCGATCGTATCAGGAAGGTCAGTATGAGGGGTGTGTGGGCGCAGCACATGCAGCACAGAAAGGCAACGGCTTCCTCCGTGACCGGCAGAGCCACCCTGCTGGTGGTGGAGGGGACAGAGTCCATCTCTGATTCAGCACATTCTTTCATTGTAGCCAATCTCTCACCAGGTGCAGCAGAGGCTGAAAAACTGGGGAGAATGACAGAGCAGGAAGGAAGACGTCTGAGTGGCTGATCAACAGAGGCCAAGGTCTCCCTGAGGACCCTGCTCCTGGTTGACTTCCATCTCACATCCTGGCCAAAAGTACATTTGACTTTATCTGCTTCTGGCCGTAAGTAAGGAACACCTGAGGTGGCCAAAGCAGACAGGAGCTGCAAGTATCAAGGGCTTCAGTAAAATCAATTATACGTCCCTCTGTCCCTCCAGCCTTGCTCAGCCTCGTTTGAGTGCACCGTCACATTCACTGTGCAAAGTAACAGCATGATGTTGAAGGTAGTCCCCTCAACACAGGAGGCAACCGGCAGTGGGCAAAGGAACCGCCCTGTCCAAAGAAGCACAAAGTGTCATAAAACCGGTGGTGGGATTCCAGCTCAGTGAGTGGAAGAGGAGAGCACGTGACAAAATCTGGGGGTAGCTTCAGTCCACGTGGCTTCACAACCACGTTACCAAGAAGCAGCTTGGCAGGAGAAGCAACCGGTGGGTCTAGGACATGAAGTCACACACTGTCACAGCAGTCACAAAAAAGGGATGTCGAGGTTGCATAATGTTGCTTTTCTTCCTGAAGCACACACAAGGTCACCAAGTATGAGCTGGGGTGTAGAATTGCGACTTAACAAATGCAGTCTTTTTTTAACTCAAGTCTGAGAGAGGATCTTATTTAAATAGGAATAACATTTTCTCTTAGTCTGCAGAAGAATCAACAGTGACGGGGTGCAGGACAGGCTGTGGACATATTTGTGTAATGTAATAATTTATTAACTTTCTTGGAGACTTGCTAATAAAGTGACCATACAGGTGAGGAATCAGGAGCCAGTCACTAGCAGGGCTTTTCCTACTTGATTTGAATTGCACGGACAGTTCAGCTGTACTTTGAAACCTTCTGATGTTGTATTTGTTACTCCATCTTTTATTTTCACTTTAAAAAACATTGCTGGACGTCTGTGTTCTGAGTTTTCATCTCAGAAGAACAGCAGTATTTACAGCTGGTATAGGAGGTATGCATCATTTATCTCACAAATACCCACTTGCTTCTGTATGAACCTGTAAGAATTAAAGTGTGTTAGTACAGTACGAGAATGTTTTTCAGTTTGAAGTGTATGTACAGAGAAGACAGCTGCAGAACGGCATTTCTCTCGCTCAGCCTTGTTCGAGTGCACAGTCACATTGACCGTGCAAAGTAACAGCACAACGTTCGCAACCCTACAAAGTAGTAGCTGTGTTGCTACTGAAAATGCTGCCAAATAAACTCTCTAAGACTCATTTTGGAGTTTTAGAAAGCAAGCATCCTTTATCAGGCCTGGGCATCCCGAGGCAGTGATCTCCATCAATCACGCGCAGCAAGACAAGAGCTGTTACAGAATGGACTTCCCACTTACATGCATGTGTATAAACTTTCTCAGGAATCTTATTACATTCCAAGGACTGATGCATTGGAGAAGGAAAATTACTTGATCTGTAGAGGTAAAGCAGTATATTGTATTGTAAGTTTAAGCAACTGCCTGAGAGAGTGGTGAATTCACCAGCAATTGATACATCACAAGAGAAAGCCTGTGTGAAGAACAATGAAGAACTGTACAGTTAAGAGAAGAAGCACTTGCTCAGCTGTGTTTCCCATCTGAGTTATGGAACTTGCAGTTGTAAGCGACCTTCGGTGAGAGCGAAGACAGTCAAAGGGCAAGCGAGGAAGACCAAGAAAGATGAAGTAACAACCCTTAGGAGGATGGAAAGACCCTCGACCGGGGTTTGTGTGTGAGTAATAATAAGCAGTAATTATATAACTTAAGGGCAGAGCTGAGCTTGCCTCGAGGCACCTACATGGTAGGACACAACCTGTATAAATAACCTAAAACTTGTGTCAAGGCACAGCAACAAACCATGGTGTACGCTGCCATCACAGGGGCGCCTGCTAAGCTTTGTGCCTAACAACTAAGGGACATGAAGGCTGCTTCGTTATTATCCCTGATGGTTATGATTACTAAACTATCTTGCTGGTTGTCATTATTTTCTTAAGCTTTACTAATAAATTGTCTGCTATTTGGTAGCTTGTGTGTTTGTAACGGTGCTGCAGTATCCCACAAGAACTTTAAGTGTTAACAACTCATTTTGGTTTTATGTTATTATGAATTTCACAACAGTTAAATCTCTTGCTAAATACAGAGCTTCGGCTCCAGCTCTGCCTGACCTCACATTTGAGGTGGGGAAACTCTGCAAAGAGAGAGGATTATAGAAACAGACGCCTCTGTTCAGCACAGATCAGACTGAACACAAGGCATTACCATCACCAGAAAATGAACAGGGTCTGGAAAAACTTTGAAAAAAAAACCAACCCTATGCTATCAGATGGGCAATCTGCCTGACTTTTAAAAAACACGCAATTACTTAGATGAAACTTCAGTTTATATCAAAATATTCCACTTTTTGTAAGAGTAACTCCTTGTATCAACGTTTCACACACTCTGGGGTGCCCTGTGGGCTGAGGCACTGACATCAGGTCTGTCACAGCGTGCCATGTGCCTCCTGCCCCGACCACAACTCCTGACGGGGTTCCACTCGCTCCCAAGTTCCCTTGAGGGCTCCAAGTTCCCTCAAGGAGCCACCATGGCCCTCCAAAGCGCCCCTTCCTCCCCATGCCGGGCCGGTGCTGATCACGTGACCCAGTCACACCACGTGGCTCGGCGGCACTCCCCGTGACTCGCACCACGTGATCTTTAGGAGCCGCCTGCGCCCTATGGCGGCTCGGGTGCTGGATCACGTGACTCCGAGGCACCCCCCCCCCCGTCCCCGCGCCCGATGAGCCGTGCCACGTGACTCCGAGGCGCCCCTTGCGCCCCATGGCGAACAGGGAGCCGTACCACGTGACTCCAAAGAGCCCGCCCCCCCGCACCCCACAGTGGCCCGGGCGCTGAATCACGTGACGCCGCAGCACCACCCGCAACATGGCGGCGGCGGAAGCGGAGGGCGCCGATCCCTCCCCGAGGCGGGAAGTGAGGTTCGCGGAGCCACCCTCGCCGCGCCGAGGCGGCAGCTTCGGTCCCACGCGGGGCCCAGAGGAGCCCGCGGGCGGCCGGGGCCGGTGGCGGCACGGCGAGGCGGGCACGATGGTGGGGGGCAGCGACGGGCAGGTGCCGCCGGACGCCACCGAGCTGAAGCGCAGGCGGAAGAGCCCGCGGTTGGCGGCGGCGGCGCAGGAGGCCGAGGCGGCGGAAGAGCCCGAGCCCGCAGGGGCGCTGCAGGGTGAGCGGCGCGGGTGCGCGGTGGGTCTCGTGGTTGGCGGCGCGATATGGAGGCGGGGGGGGCGCCTCCTGGGCAGGGAGACTGGGAACGCTGGGATGGCCCAGTGAGTCCAGAAGGGGCGGGCCGTGCTCCCGGGAGGCCGGCGGGGGGCTGCCCGGCTTTGGCGACCCCGTCACCCTGTTTCTCGTTGCAGGAGATGAAGTTGACTTCGGGAGGCCAGACCCCTTGGCGAGACCCCCGATCCGGGCGTTCAGAGCCACAGGTGGGTTTGGAGCCACAGCAGCTGCTGCCCGTATCGCTTCCAGAGGCTCCGGAACACACCCAGAGCGGGAACGGGGCTCACTGGGGTTCAGCTGCCTTGTAGGTCTCAGCCTGGTACTGCTGTGCTAGCGAGGACATCCCACTGTGGTTCTTATTCCATAGTTGAGAGATGAGCGCTTCATAGGGTAGAATTGTTAGGATGAAAAAAGCCTTGGAGATCATAGAGTCCAACTGTACCTGTCCATTGCTAAAACAGATCCCTAAGCACTCTGCCCACCCATGTTTTAAACCCCTCCAGGGATAGGGACTCCACCAGCTCCCTGCACAGCCTCTGCCAGGGCTGAGAACCTGTACAGTGAAGAAATTTTTGCTAACGTCCAATCTGAACCTGCCCTGGTGCAACTTGAGGCCATTTCCTCTCATCCTGTCACTTTAGAGAAGAGACCAGCACCCACCTCACTACGACCTCCATTCAGGGAGATGTAGACAGTGATAAGGTCTCCCCTCAACCTCCTTTTCTCCAGACTAAGCAACCCCAGTTCCCTCAGTCACTCCTCATAAGACTTGTTCTCCAGCCCCTTCACCAGCTTTGTTGCCTTCCTCTTGACATGCTCCAGCCCCTCAATGTCTTTGTTGTAGTGAAGGGCCCTGCCTTCTTGAAAGGATCCATGCCTGTAAAGCGTGCTCAGGCCCCAAAGTGGCTGATTTACCTCCCATATCTCTTGGAACAGTATTTTGTCATAGCATGGAAATGGAGATTAAGTGCTTTTATTAACAATGCTTGAGTTTTAAGAGGCTGGATTTAAATAATAGAATCATAGAATGATTTGGGTTGGAAGAGACCTCAAAGCCCTTCCAGTTCCAACCCCCCTGCAATGGGCAGGGAGACCTGCCACTGGATCAAGTTGCTCAAAGCCTCATCCAACGTGGCTTTGAACACCTTCAGGTCAAATAAAGTACCTCAAGCTGCAGAAACAGATCACTGTAAGACTTCTCCATACACTGCTTCCGAGGAGGCTTGTAACTGCCCTTTTTCTGGACCTCCAAGCGGACATTGGTACTTGCTCTTGGATATGGGGCTGGACAAGCTTTTGTGTTGCGTTGTCTCTGACACCTTCTTGCTTTAGTTGTCCTCAAAACTTCAGAGATATGCTTTGTGTCATACAGTCACGTGGCTTAGCCTGCCACTCCCATCAGAAAACTGCAAGCAAATTGTGTTTCCTTCCCTTGTAGTCTGTTGATCTATTTTGAGTTGGACCTTATGCAGCATTATAAAAGGATGTGGCGATTCTTGGATGGGTGGGTTGGTCTAGCCTGAGACTGTTCTCTGTTCCCATCCATATCTTGCGACAAGGCTGTCACCAAGCTCTTGTTACAGTGGCAGCACTTTGCTGTAAGGATGTGGCACCACCCTTAAAGAGGGCTGCCAGTGTAATGCTTGAGAAGCAGAATTTCCAGGAAAAATCTTGATGGAGGAAGAGGGAGGTGATGAGCATATCTGTGGGAAAGTACAAAGGTTAACTTGTGAAAAAAGCTGTGAGAAGCTGTTACTCCCATGTGATGGCTAACAGGGCACTAATGTGCGTAGTATTTCACATGTGGCTGGGCTGCTTCAGTAGTTGGAGCCGAGTGTTTTTTATTAATAGAGGCATCTCTAAAAACGAGGCTGGGGTGAGAGATGCCCTCCCCACACCACCCTGAGCTCTTAATAGCTGTATTTAATTGTAGTCACAACAGGCATAAAAGTATGATGTTAAGAGACTCTAATGTTTTATATAAAAAGTGAAAGAGTAATTCCTCTCTCAGTTCTCCCTCCTGTAGCTGTACAATATTGTTTTTTCCTGCGGCGTTCAGGGGAATAAAGGGCCTGTTAGGCAGCGGGACAAGCAGGATGGGTTTTTATAAGGATGTAGTTATCGTGCTCCCCTGAGAGGGGAATGGAAGCAAAACCACAGCTTGAGAAACTGGTTTCTGGCTTGTGCTTAAAGGTTTTAAAAATAGATTAGGAAATTTGCTTCTGGAGCTAAAAAGCTTTAAGGGCCTACAAACCCTGCCTCAAACTAGGTATCTTCTAGATCAGCGAGCTAAAGATATATGCTAGCGATCGCCACTGAAGTTGTCTTAGAATATGCAAGTAGAGTGTATGACTGTACAAGTTAACGGCAGGCGCTAGGTGGGTGTTTGTGCGCTCTGTAGCTGCTGTGGAACACAGCATCAAGCGTGTCGCAGACTTATCTCTGCTGAAAAAGATTGAACCCACGAGGATGGGTATGTGCTAGACTTAAAAAGTTCTGCTGTGTTAAACTACCAGCTTTATATTTTGGTTTAAAAACCTATGGTTTATGAACTTGTGGATTTCTAATTGCTCTGATTAAACTGGTGTGCAAGATGGGGATAGTAAGAAGATTACTCTTGGCAGGTGAGTGGGCAGCAGGTGGCCGGCTAGCGGATTTAAGGTGTATTGGAAAACCCTCACCAGCTGCCTGGAAAGCAGGAATGATCCTTTGGGTAGGAGGCTTACAGCTTTGTAAGGAAAGAACAGACATGTCTGAATTGGATTTTATATTTATATATATTTCTAGGAAAGTTAAACTTGATAAAGGGGAGCTTAGGGGATGCCAAGCTTCTTGGATTAGTGCCCTTCCTGTCGGTGATACTCGCTGTCACAGAGGTCTGATTCACACGTCTTCCTACGAGAAGTGAAGTTGTGCATGTTTAAAGCTTTCCTTTTTACAAGAACTTTTTAGAACACTTTGAGAGATGTAAAGTACTGATTGATGCAAAATAGGGGAGAGGAATTACAAGGTATGGACTGCACAAGGAGCTCTCTTTAGATTAATAGATCTTTCTGGTCTTGTGATTGCAAGCCACCTCAGCTAGTAAGATTTTCCTTGAGAAACCTTAGTACATAGTGAAATATTATGATATGTTTTTGGCATTCCTGAAGATCAGTTGGTTTGGTGGGTCTCTTCATCCTTAGCTTCAAGGGAAATCCATCACTGAGCAGCTTTTTAAGATTGTTTTGGAAATATAGTATCCCACTCACTGTGCGAAAATACTGTTGTACCTCTGACTTAATACCTTAGCTTAAAGTTATCTTAGAGTTTTCTCCCTTGTTTGTGGTTTGGGTTTCTCCCTCTCCTTTGTATACTTAAATTACATTGGCGTGCTAAAGCTGCCGGCAAATGTTAGAAAAAGGCTGTTGTCTTTTCTTTAACTAAAATAAGTAAACACTAGGTGGCAAGCTGTGCGTTGCCCTTGGCCTATGGTAAAGAGCTAAAGAAACACATTAATCCCTAGGAGAGCTCAGTGCTGTTAGAAGAATGAAAGTATGAATGTTACAGAGAAAAAGTGTTACTGATTGTGTTCCTCCCTTTGCTGGTTCCTCTGCTTCTGCCCCTCAGCTTGTTCGTTCTGTCACTGTGTCTGTTCCATAGCTGTGCTGCAGCTTGCATTCCATACCTGAGTGCTCCTTGAATCTAGACATCTAGGCTAGCGTGGTTGCGCTTTTATCCTTTCAGGCTTCTTCTGGTGTTCTGCTTTTGACTGTTTTTCCACCTCGACCTTTGCTCAGTGACTCCCGTCACCTTGCAGAGCTTTAATCTTTCTGGTTAGTAACGTTAACTAAGCTAGATTTCAGCACCTGAATGGCTCTGTAATTTGGCAACCAACCTAGAGGGAGTGGTTTAGATTCCTCCCAGCTACCTGAGGGGATTAAGTTAGGAGGCCCTAGATTGATTACCTTTCTGGTTAATGAGAGAAAGAGACCCAACTAAAGGATAGCTTAGACTATGTAAAAAGGGAGCTTAGGAAGAAGCAAATATAGAGCCTCTTTTCCGCTCTGCCTAATGCTGTAGAAGATGGCACAATTACTAAGTTGTGTGCCTAAAGCTGTGGGGAAAATGCTCTATTGCTATGCTTGTGTATTTACTAGTTTACACTGAACCCCTTAAGTGCAAGGCTTTTCTTGGTTCTTAGCATTTGGTGTCTTGATGTCTGGGGTTTCTTTTAAGCCAAGGACTCCTGAAAATAAATAAAAATAAAGTGTGCGTCGATGTCTCTTTGCAGTGAACTCATATTTACCGTAAGCTTTTCAAATCTCAGTTGCTTTTGGTTACTTTTTAAGAAAGTAACTCTTGGGAGATCACAAATTGAAAATCACTGATTTAGATCAGGTGAGTTCTGAAACTGTCCTTGGTCCTTCTGTTTTGTAATGTTACGAACACAAATGATACTGCACCTGTACAAATTCTCTTGCTGGTTTTTCTTTTTTGCCTCCTGACAGGCAGTTCTTCAATTTCTTTTCTTCAAGAGAGTCCAATAAAGGAAAAAGCAAAGGTTTATGACAGTAATGAACCTGAGAAGCCAGCAGGGCATCAACCAAACAATTATACCCCGTTAAAAGGTAATAACAAGAGTTTTATCAGTACCTTTTCCACAGTGTAGCAGATAACTGCATAAATGTGCTAAAATAATGTTCTTCCAGTTCTGTGACAAAAGGGGGAGTTGTTGAGTTGAAATCTGAATGGATGAAGAAGTTCAAAACAAAAAAATTTCCAGGTTTACTCCTGCCCATGAGTCAAATTATGACTAGGTGTGGTGTGGCAGTCAGCTGCTGGGCTGTAAAACCTTCAAGTTCAAGAAAGCATGGGTTTAGATAAATCCATAGCCATCTTCTTTTGAAAAGCAAACCAAAAAGATGAGTCATACTGTACCTGCTTCAAAACCTGTTATAAGAATGGATCCTCAGTTGCCTTGAGCAAAACAAAACTGTTCTCTTCTGGAAAGATGAGTTACTTTTGAATTTAGCAGGGAGAAGCTGACTATTCCAAGCAATTTCAAAGCGAAGGAACACTTTTTCTGTTCATTGATCAGAGATTTTTCTCTGTGTGTTGCAGAAGCAACAGGGAAATACAGTGAGAAAGAAAATATGGGATACTTTATAGCCCAGCAGAAGGTGATGATGTTAGTATGGGTGGTTTGCATATATATGACTAGATCTGCTATGTCGGGTGGAGGGAGGAGGAGGAGGTAAGAGAGCTACTAACTGGTAGTGAGGTAGTGGCTTGCATTAATGGTAATGGTCCAAATCACACAGTGTTTATGGGAGAGCACAGAAAGTGAGTGCAGACTGACAAAAACCAGACATCAACCAGATAGCTGAGATGTGCACAAGAATACATCTGTGTCAGCCTGCTGTTCCACAGGCATTCTGCTCTGGCAGCTAAGAACATGCCCATGTTTGCTAGATTCCTCCTGGTCAGATAGCAGTGTTGTCAAGGTAGGAGCTTTACACTGTTTTTTATCTTGGGGTTTCCCTCCTGCTGAATAGTTTTGGATTCAGAAGTGACGGATCTCCATTAGCCATCAGTCAGTGCTGCTGATTTCCTATCCTTTGCATTTGTTGTTATTACACTGTTACATTTTAAAGAAAAAATAGGAAGGGTAATTTGGTGTCACACTGGGACAAGCAGGGTGGAGGGCCAAATTCAGCCCTTTCTGTTAGATGATAGTCTCTTTCTTCATCTACAGAGGGGCTCAAGAGGTTGTCTTATGGTGCAGGCTTGGTTCAACAGTACAGCATATTCCTAATAGCCTTTGAAGATTTCACAGAAAGAGCTAGAAGCATGTACGGCTTGTCTGTCTGATTCTGATCTCTGATGTGATAACCAGGTTCTTTCATTTGTGCTTTGGTTTCAGAAAGAAAGGCTGACTTCCCTGAGAAAACTCGAGAGCAACACTCAACAACATCACAGAGTGAGTCAAAGTAGATACCTAGTCTTTCCTTGTAATTAATTGAAAAGTATGGAACTTATGTTTTTTTCCATTGCCCTGGGACACTCTGGGAAGGTGGAAAAGCTCCCAAGAGGCAGATGCAAATGGAAGCTGGAGAAGGCAGTACATCCCAGGATCAGAGCCCTTCTGTGAGGTTATTCAGCTTGCTGACCGTAGAAAATGACCCACTTTCTCTTTTAATTTCCATTTTTGTCTAGGTTAGGAAATGGAGATTTGCGGGACAATCTGAGTGTGGAGCATGTACTAGGGAGGGAACAAACCCTTCACCATTTGATAGCTGTGAATGTTAGGTTGGTTTGTACTCATCACCTTCCCCTCTGGCCTTTCCCTGAGTAATAGTGGTCTGCTGGGATTGAATTAGTGCCGTGCGCTCCTGGAGAGGAGCAGCGTTTTTCTCTGCTGGCCAACTCCAGTCTGTTCATCTAATGACCAAATCATCGTGTTTCTGACTTTTGCCTTTGGTTGATGTTGTAAATTTTTTTGTTTGGGCTTTTTTTTTCCTCTTGGAAGGGTACTTGAAAGAAAAGGAAGGAAAGAAAGCGATCTGAGTTTTTAGTAGTCTTCTGTTCTCAATGTCCCAGTGCTTGTTTCTGTCCTGAGCAGTTATAATAATCGAAGTCTTGTAAATCAGATCTGGAGAATGGGGGTGGGGGAGGTATTTGGGCCTTGGTTTTGAAACCCACAGTGCCTTCCAGAAGAGAAGCTTGTCCTGTGGTGGTTGCGCATCTGTGAAATGCCTTTGAAAAGTGAATTGATGCCGGGAGCTCTCGCTAGTCTGGTTCTTTTTCTTTCCTGTGCCAGAGGTGCAGGAGTGACCGGTTGTGCATTGGGTGAAGAACTTTGGAAAATCACTTCAAACTCTGAAAGCTCTAAGGCAGAAGTTACACCTTTTGAGATAGGCAAAACAAATAATTTGCTTGGCCTTTGTGCAAATTGTGTTGTAGAAAAGGCAAAGTCCTTAGATAGGATGGGGTCTGGTTTTAGCCTGTTTATTGAAACATTTTTCCTTTAGGGTACAAATCGCCACTATCTCATAAATGTGAAACCAGGTCTCTGCAAACAGGGCTACATTGTAAAATAGTTCAGAATTTAAGTGATTTTGATCTGTTAACTATTAGAAGACTTATATAAGCTTAGCCATTTACAAGCTCCGTGCCTGTGCCCTGTTGGGGCTGGAGCTTGAAATTACAGAATAGCGTAGCTCATTAAGCCAGTTAAGCTCCAGCTTAAACTCAGGCTGCTTTTAGCACCTTCTGTGATTACATTCATACAGAAACAAGGTTATAGAATTTATGTTAGTGTTCCTGAAATAACTGCTGCATGGTGTGCGTGTTCAGTTTGTTCTCAATAGTGCCATTGACAGTATCCTGACTTGACTACGTACTAATAAAGAGCTTTGAACCAGTTGCTGTAGTTCACCAGGAGCCAGAAATTCTCATGTCTTTTTAATTAACTGGCTAAATGCAGAAAACATGCTGACCAGTAATTGCACTGCATATATGCATACTAGTCTCTTGGGAAAGTTGTTTGTAACACTCTTCTGTGGTTAGTGTCTCTTGTATTTTGCTGTCTGAGCCCATTTATAAATAGACCAAAAGTATATTTTGAAGTTGAAAGCTTGTATTTTGCTTTGAAAGCACAAATCCTCCCAAGAAACTGACTGCTGATGAAGCAGGCCAAGCTGGATGGAGAGGGGATACGAGATTATGGCTTTAACATATCACTTTGCTCTTGCTACTTTTATCTTGCAATATGTTGCTATTCTGATATGTGTGTTAATTAAGCTTCCATTTTCATGTCCCGCAAATTCTTGAGCAAAATCAGGAAACTTAATCAGGACATGGGAGAGAATAACAGGTGGTTGAATCTCTGCCATTTTGTTGTTTTGTACTCAAAATGCTTCCTTTCTATTTGTATGACTTTCCAAGAGTTAAAAGCCCTCGGGCGTAATTTGTGATGGGTTGGAGACTTGTGCTTTTTATGCCAGATTGTCAAGGCAGCTTGAGAACTGACTTCTGGCAAAGAATGTCAGTGAAGAGTTGGTTAAGAGCAGAAAGCCCCATCCTAGATACAGCCCAGCCCGGGATGAGGTCCCAGCCTCACCTTTGCTCTGACTTAGCAAGACTTCGTTCGCCTCACCAAGGCGTCTTGCAAGGGTGCTTTGTTAACCCTCCTGTGAGCTTTGTAGAATTTTATATGTTAAAAGCATAACTAAGGACATCTTTTTGATGAAAAGAATACAGTTTGATGTCAACTCCCTGCCAAACACCCCACTGGAAGATGGGTTGTAATTATTTTCTTGGTATTTTTCTCATGTTTCTTTCTTAATCTCTTAACAGGCAGAAGTAGAATTCAAGATCGGTCCAGTGTGGGGAAGCAGTCACAGTCTTTGGCCAAAAGTAAGACTTCTGCTTTCACTTCTATTTCACGTGCGTGTTACGGTTAACGATTTTCATGCCTGAGCAAGTATTAGATTTCCTGGTAGCGGATGTTAAATTGAGGGTCCTTGCCAGAACAGATGATTTACTTGCTAGGGTGTATGTTTTCAGCGCTACGGAAAGAAATTCTTGCATAATAGGTAACATTCCCACCTGAATTTAAGTTCTTGCATTTGTGTTTGCAAGATTCGCTGCCATATTAAAACTGAGGCAGGCCTAGTGGTGTTCTTATTTAGAAGTTGTTGCCTTGCTGTCCTGATAAAAGTTAGGATGTATAAAAGTAGCATAAGGTATGCAGTTCTTCCCGGCTTCCAGGGAGGTTGGTATATTTTATCACTAATTTTACTGGGAACAGAGTCGTGCCTTATACTTGTAGTAGGTCAAAGAAGTGACAATTTAACTGTTCAAATACAAACCCAAATCAAAATATCTGATATTCTGTATACTTCCTGTGCATCGTTTGCTCTGTGTACTCTTTGTGAAGGTGACTGATCCAAAGACCACAGGCATTTTCTGGCGGCATTGATCATCAGTGTTTGAGATGCATGTACAGCTGTAGAAACTGGTTTTATCCTTGTGGGGATAGGGAGGAGAAATGACAACACAGAAACTATTCTGGTGGTGCTAGGTTTTGTATAGGCCTTTTTCTGATGAGCCTAAATGTAGGGGGAAAAAGCTGATCTTTATCAGAACAATTTTAAGCTCTTAGGGTTTGATTATATAGAGTATTGATGAATTTTCAGAATAACTCCTTTTTCAGAAGAATGTCCAATTTCTTAGGCTGGAAATGTGTAAAAATATCCTTTTCTTTAATGCTGTCACTTCAAGTTGCAAAAGAAGTTCAAGAGTTTTTTTTAACTAGAGTTTTTTTAACTAGAACATCTTTATGCTTTTCAACAACTGTACCAGTAGCTTGAGAGTGGGATGAATTCATTGAGTTCTACTGTTTCCTCTTATTTTCCTCTCACTTGTTGATTTCTTGTTGATTCCTGCTAAAACATTTGTTTTCTTTCTGTTTGCTCTTCCTTTCTATAGACCATGGGGAATCACAGGGTGGGTCTTATAAGATCTGGACTTTGGTAGTGTTTCTGGTGGCTATTGTATCGGTTTGTATCTGCTGGAGGAGTGGAATAACAAGTCTTCTGGATGCAACTTTGTCAAGCAGAGACACTCAGATTCTGCAAGCGTTTCGGGCCCGGATGAAGAAACTAGAAAATACTTACCAAAGTCAGGATGACAGTCTGTGGAACAAAACTCAGAAGTTCCTTGAGAAACATCTTAATGACTCCCATCTGCGTGCCAAGCCGACCATCCTACTGTTCACAGCTGGCCAAGAAGCAGAGAAAGCACTGAGGTGCGTAAGTAACGAGATTGCTGATGCTTTTGCCCTCTCCCAAAATGCTACTACAATCAAAATTAATGGGGCAGACAAAGCCATACTGGATAGTGACATTGTCAAACTGGAGGTAGACGATGAGCTCAGCTCTGGGTTTACAGCAGGCAAGAAGGTAGCAGTGGTGCATCGATTTGAGTTACTGCCTGCCAGCTCCACCTTGATCTTCTACAAGTACTGTGACCATGAAAATGCAGCATTTAAGGATGTGGCTCTCCTGCTGACAGTTCTCCTGGATGAGTCGCTGACAAAGAGCCTCACCTCACAAGAAGTTGAGGAGAAAGTCCGGGATTTCCTCTGGGCAAAGTTTACCAGTTCAGATGTTCCTGGTTCTTATAATAGCATGGACACGGATAAGCTGAGTGGACTGTGGAGCCGTATATCTCATCTTGTGTTGCCTGTTTGGCCTGAAAAAGGTCTCCCTGTAGAGGGATGCACATAAAAGTTACTGGAGAGGATTTGGGAAGGGAGGAAGACAGAAAATGTACGTTGCAATGTCTGAACAGGGAAGAACTCTCTGCAGCTCCTGAGCTTCGGCACCATACAGTCTTTTCTGTGCAAAGAAATTCTGCCAGCTGGCAGGGTTGTTTCTGCTAGAGCAACTGGGACTTCTCTAAATCAGCTGCAGAATGTACACAAGGAACTTGCTAGTTGTTGGTAAGTTCAATGACTCATTCAGGCTTGGTGTCCTGGACCTGGAAGTAAGCGTCTACTAGTGCAGAATGACTCATGACTCATGCTTCTGAAGCTGTCTTGGTGCACTATTGGCTTTGAGGTCCTGTTCTGGACCAGCATAAAGCTGGTATCGTGTATGCAAAGACATCACCACCTTCATCTGCCGGAATTGCTTACTTTTCTTCTAATATAAAAAAAAACCATAAAGTGAAAATGATGATAAAGCAATGCGAGTCTAAGCACAAGTTTTTTCTTGATCCATTTGATCACAACATAGATGTCAGCTGTCTCTGGCAGCTTCTAGAAATGGCAAAATTGCTTGAAAGATTTGTGATTTGCAGAGAACCTTTCAGTAGGCATTTGTTTCATAAATGAGCCTGCCCCAAACAGTTTTGGCTGAGGTATGAAGGATTGCTTGATGTTAGTAGCACTGATGTCAGTTAAATAATCCCTCAGCACCTCTCTGCCTTGCTGCTTCCAGGAATTCTCTGCTCATTGTCTTAAAATTTGGGGGAAATTACAAGATGTCAGCTGTGTGGGTGTACTAAAGACTTGTTGCATCTTCTTTCCTATCAAAAGTTGAGAAAGACATAGGTTATTTCTCTTTTTAATAAGATGATTATTTTTGCATCAAGAGAGTTTATTTATTTGTGGTACTTGGTATCCTAGAAAAATAACCTTTCTTTGTGTGTTTGCGTATACCCTGCTGCTTGCTGTATAAGCTTCTAGTGAAGAACAGATTGGCAATGCATGTTTTTAAAAAACATTCTTTTAGTGTCTCATGCAGAAAATTCCTCACACCAGACTAAAAACATGTACTTGTTTCTGTTGTAAGTATTTTGTCTAAAACATAAGAGAACTGCAGCACTTCCATGCCATGGCTGTTAGCGTCTGCTCTTGAGCTATTGGTCCCTGTCCGTTTCATTTTATTGACTATAAAGGAATGTGTGAAGACTGCTCTCAAATTAATAGGATGTTTTCCTGTAACAGCTGAGAGATTAGTGGCTCTTGGGCCCATCCTTTGTGCACAAGCCCCTTGAGCTGTCCTGTTGCAAAGAGTCCTTAACCAGGAAAACCTCTTGCACTGCTGGATCTTCTGGCTTCTTTCTGCAAGTTAAGGTTTGAGGTGTTACAGGGAACAGACCAAAATCACCCTAAGCATGTGAAAGAACAGTTTGAGAGAGACAGAGCTGTGATCACTTAAACCAGAGGTGTATTTATTGTAACCGCTCAGAGTCAGCAATGGAGAGTGCTTTATTTTAATAGGAAGAAATATAAACAGTAAGAAGACATGGAAGTGCTGCCATTCTGGATATTTAACAATAGCTTAGGAAGGAAAAGATGGCATTTACTTTTTGGACATTTCACTGGACAAATGGTTTTTAACAAAAAACAACTGTGACTTATTTCTGAGTGTCCTGGTAGCCTATCTGTTTGTATATTATGTAAACTATTTTAGTAATCATTAAAAATAAATTTACTTGTTTGGTTTATAAGCTGTTTTAAGATTTGCTCATTGAATTTTAAGCGGTCAAACTTTTCTTTTTACATGTTTAAGATTTGTTCCTTTTACTTTTGACCTAATAAAGATGCATAAAATACAGCCTTTTGTAAAATGTAGAGCTTCTAAGAAGCTTGAGTGGGCTGGGATGCAGATGCATATATTTGGCAATATGGGGGATTTTCTCTAATGGGGCACAATTCAGGAAATGCTAACGGCTCTGAATTGTCTTTTCCTTGGTGTTCATTCCTCAGTTCTGATTTCAGCTGGAACGGATGATAAGGTATGGTTCATTTGTTTCATTAGTCTGATATGAGAGTCAGCAGCTGACAGAAGGGATGACTTCACTCCCGTTCCACTCCTCGCTGCATGTTCTGTACCTCTGCTGTTGCAAACTAGAACACTGTGAACTGACTGGAAGGACTCAAAACTAGCTTAGGAAAAAAGTAGATACCTAGCAGAATTAGCAACCACAAAAACCAAGACATAAGTAATGACATGAAGGCAGGATCCCCTCAGATTGTGGAGTATTTAAGAGCTATGTTCCCCTGTTTCAAGACCATATAGGAAGGTGCCTGGAAAATACTTAATGTTCTACTTAATGTTGTGCCAGACAGAGGAGAATCGCTTTTTATCTTGTTAACTATAGGGAAAGTGAGGTGTATTTCCAAATAAATGGTGTGCTGCTTAGTCTGGAAAAATGCATCAAAAGCAAGATGCTATTCACAGTAGCCCCTTTAGGAGGAGGGGGAGTGCTCAGGATTAGAAGATTGTTCCTGCGCTTGAAGCTGTAGGTTGTTTTTGTAGCTGTTTGTGGCTTTGTCCTTAAAAGGCTCTCATAAAATATCCACAGGTACTTATGCAGATCTCGTTAGGGAACAACTCCTCAGCCAGTGCTGAAGAGTAATGTCTGTGTCACTCACAGGCAGCTGATTACTATCCTATAATTACTCCATTGCCCGCAGCAAACGTAGCCATTTGACATTTTCCAAACTGTAAAATACTTTGGCTTCTTCTAGAGAAATCTCCCTGCTGAAGTCAAACTGTCCCTAACTGTTAGCAGCTCAGCAAATCAAATAGTTTGTGACAGCAAAAACGTGCTCGGAGAGGGTAAAGACACGCGGTCTGGCCTAGGAACTGGGAAGGGGATGTTTCTTGCTCTGCAAGCTTGTAGCATACAGACTTTTGGCAGAACGCAATCTTTGGGGAGCAGAATTTGCACACCAGTTTGGAAACAAAATTCCCAGCACTCCTCAAACTGGATGCCATCAAACTTCTCCTTGGCTTATAAGCCAGTGGGTGCCTGCAGCTGGTGAGAGCACCCTTAGAGGGAGCTGGTCTGGGTGGATGGTTGAGCGTGGCCCCTTGTCTGCTACTCCTGCCGATGCCTTTCAGCACCTGGAGCATGGCAATACGCAGATTGCCTTCTGCTCTGGATGTTATCAAAGGGGCACAGAACAATGCACACCCCTCTTGTTACCTTGTCTCTCTCACCCTGCTCAGAGTCATGTTGTGCTGAGCACTGCAGTTTTGAGCATGCTAAGCAGGTTTATCAAAATGACTGATTTTTTTTCCCCCCAACTTTCACACAGATAAAAGCATTTGTTTGTTTTCCACATATTAAAAAAGTCATGTTTTTTATACACTTTTTTTGAAAAATGTTTTGAACTAATAATCAGCTCAAAGTGCAGAAAGCAAGGTGAGCTCCATAGGCATAGAAGCATTTGTTGTCCAGGTCATAAGCACCTTCTGCAGTACAACTGCCTGCATGCTCTAGCTGGGGAAAAAGTAATCTAGTTTTGGAGGGCTGCATGAAGAACTTGGCAGATTCTGTGCTAAGACCCTCTAGCAGAGCTGGAAAACCACGGCAGCAAATCTGAAGTGATCCATTCTATCAGCCCAAATATTGCAGAGAACAATTTTTCATGCAAAGAATGAAAGAAGGTGGGTGTTCTGTTCCTGCAGTCCTCACAGCTGTCCTGTGTCCTGCTTTATTGTCAGCTTCTGACAGTTGGATTTATAACTGAATGCCTGGCCAACCTCATTCCATGTCCAACAGGTGGAAGCACCCTTCCCCAAATTCCTCGTGGCTCTTGGGAGACAGTCAGTCAAGGGAAAGGCGGAGGGAGTCTGGGGGGGCTTGAGCTGATCTTTTGGCTGCAATAGCCAGCTGCCCCTTTCTAATTTTAGAAGGGGTGTGCAGGAGTTGTATGGAGTGGAAAACTTTCCAAACCTCTCTCTTAAAGCTGCAATAACCAAGTTAGTGTAAGATAAGAGTGTGGATCTTTACTTTTAACTTACTTTCTGTCTCCATCCACCACTTAAGAGCTTGGGCAGTGCTTCCTCCGGTGGTCTCAGTTGCTTTGCAGTTTAGTGAGCAGTTCATCAAACTGGAGTGAGTTCAGTTCTTCTTTTTCCCTCAGCTGCGGCTGTTGGCAGGTAAATCTTCTTATTTTTTCTTTCTAATCTTAAAGAATTTCACAAGATGACTGCATTTTCCATAACAACGTCTTTCTCTCTTTTCGTGTGATGTTTGCCTGTCAGATTTATGCCCGTTGGTGGGGAATGTTTGAAAAAATAATCTGAAGTTTTACAATGAGGTTCCACTGACAGACAGAGAGAATAAATAGAAGCCATGTAGAAGCAAAAGTAGTAGACAAACATTGCCTTTTAATTTTATTTGATTGACTGAAAACAAATGATTTTCATGCTTGAGAAAATCCTAATGGGATGCCTTGTTTGCCTGAAGATGAAAAGGAGGAACATGAAACTAGATTAACTGCTTCCAAGCACAGAAGAGAAACTGTGTTTAAAAGTATAATTAAAGAGGTAGTGCATTACAAAACTGTTGAATAATTTAAATAGGCTGCCAATCCAGCAATATTACGCAGTGAATTTAAGCAAACACTGGGTGATGATGGGGAATGTAATAATTTAATTTGCCCTAGTCTGTGATCAGGGCTCACATACACTGTAGTAATATTATTTTCATTGACTGAAATTGTCATTATTATTATTACTTAGTCTTCTCCTGCCTTTGGGAGGAGCAGGTTTGCTCTATGAAGACTCGGGAGGGAATGAGGCACCATTTACTTCTTTTTCCCATTGAAGCTGTGCTTGTCTTTTGATATTCACATATTTTCCCCCTCATCTGGCCAAACAACGTTGTTTTCAAAGGTTTAACCACTGGCATCTCAAGCTTACCTCATGTTTCAAAGGAGTTATGCTTACACTGGAAATTTACTCTGTAATTAGTCTGTGTATGTAAAACAGCCAAATTAAAGTTAAATGGGTATCCTGTAATTGAGACATGATTAAGTTCTGCATTGCTTAAGCTTCACAGCTGTAATGGTCTCTCTGTGTTTAGGGTTGTGTTCCCATACTGGAATAATTTGTATGCAAAACGTTGACCATTCACAATAGGAGAGGCTATGTGAAAATAAGCTAAATCATTTTTGGTTAAGGGGAAAAAAGGCGGGGGGAAAGCTCCAGTGGCCTAAGCAATCCTTTAGTGCTTGGGGTAGATAAGCCTCCACCCCCGCGCTCCCCCAAGACATTTGGCATCTGTAGTGAAACAACCACACTAATGACTGAGAACCAGACTCTGGTGAAGTTGTAGACAAGCCCCGAAGGAGACATTCCCAAAATAACTGTAGGAAGGGTTTCTTTTTTTCCGATTCTAATGACTTTCCTTCTTAGGTGGAAATCATTTTGTTATAGCTGGATAACATCTGAGACCTATTTTTGAAACGTGAGTGGTTTTAATGCATCTTTGGGGTGGAATCTCTGCAATGGAAGATTGTACAACAAACTCATTGGGGTTTATAATGGCTGTTAAAAGGGAGACACCCACCTGGTGTATTGAGACCTCACCTGGACTGTTGTGTCCAGTTCTGGAATCCGCAACATAAGAAGGATATGGAACTGTTGGAACAGGTCCAGAGGAGGCTTCAAAGATGATATAAGGGCTGGAGCAGCTCTGCTATGAGGACAGCCTGAGAGTTGGGGTTGTTCAGCCTGCAGGAGAGAAGGCTCCAGGGAGACTTCAGAGCAGCTTTCAGTACTGAAAGGGGCTCCAGGAAAGCTGGGGAGGGACTTTTTACAAGGGTGTGTAGTGATAGGATGAGAGGAAATGGTTTTAAATTGGAGGGGGGAAGATTTAGATTAGACAGGAGGAAGAAATTCTTTGTGATGAGAGTGGTGTGGCCCTGGCACACATTGCCCAGGGAAGCTGTGGCTGCCCCATCCCTGGAGGTCTTCATGGCCAGGTTGGATGGAGCCTGGAGCATCATGGTCCAGTGGGAGATGTCCCTGCTCATGGCAGGGGGGTTGGAACTGGATGGGCTTTGAGCTCCCTTCGAACCCAAACCATTTTGTGCTTCTACGAAATTCAGCACTTTCAGCTCTGCAAAGTTTTGCAAATGTTGCTTATTTAAACTGACATTTGGGAACTGGGAGGCTGTGATTGGAGCCACTTGCACTGTGTGAAATAAAAAAATACATTATTTTTGCGGAGATAGCTCGGCTGTGAACACTAAGGAGCATGAGGCTGTGTCCTGGTTTGGCTGACGCTGCCTCATGATTGTAGGCAGCACCTCTGCAGGGCTTTATTTTAATACTTTTTGCACGTGGACCGAGCCCCCAGGCCAAGTCCGTGCAGCTGCAGAGGGAAAAACCCAACAGCTTCTTGGGAAATAGAGGAAAATGACATTTTGTGAAGTGAGGGGGATGTGTGGTCCCTGCCCAGGGTGACTGCTCCCCCAGCACCATGACAGCCTCCCAGGGCTCGGCTCAGCCAGGCATGCACATGGGGTCTGTAGTGGGACCAGTGGGGTTTGTACTGGGAACAGTTGGGTCCGTACTGGGACCAGCGCTGTTTAATATCTTCATGAATGATATAGACAGCGAGATCGAGTGCACCCTCAGCAGATTTGTGGATGATACGAAGCTGAGTGGTGTGGTTGCCACGCCACAACAGGATGTCATCCAGAGGGACCTGGACAGGCTGGAGAAGTGCGGCTGTGAGAACCTCATGAGGTTCAACAAGGCCAAGTGCAAGGTCCTACACCTGGATGAGGGCACTCTGTGGTTTCAGTACATGATGGGGAATGATGTGACTGAGAGCAGCCCTTCCAGACTTGGGGGTGCTGGTCGATGAGAAGCTCGACATGAGCCAGCAATGTGCACTTGCAGCCCAGAAGGCCAACGTGTCCTGGGCCAGCAGTGGCCAGCAGGGCGAGGGAGGGGATTCTGCCCCTCTGTTCCCCTCCTGGGAGACCTCATCTGAAGGATTGTGTCCAGTTCTGGAATCCTCAGCATAAGAGGGAGATGGAGCTGTTGGAACGGTCCAGAGGAGGCTACAAAGATGATCGGAGGACTGGAGCACCTCCCATACGAGGACAGTTGAGAGTTGGAGTTGTTCAGCTTGGAAAAGAGAAGGCTCGGAGGAGACCTTATAGTGACCTGAAGGGGCTACAAGAAAGCTGGGGAGGGACTGTTCATAAAGGCTTGTGGGGATAGGACGAGGGGCAATGGGGATAAACTGGAGAGGGGCAGAGTTAGACCGGACATAATGAAGAATTCCTCCACTGTGAGTGGTGAGGCCCTGGCCCAGGTTGCCCAGGGAAGCTGTGGCTGCCCCATCCCTGGAGGTGTTCCAGGCCAGGTTAGATGGGCCTTGGCCAGTCTGATCCACTGGGAGGTGTCCCTGCCCATGGCAGGGGGTGGAACTGGATGGCCTTTAAGGTCCCTTTCAACCCAAACTATTCTATGCGTCTCTGCGGGACAGGGAAGCCGAGCCGCACCCACCATGGCCGCCGCAGCGGGTGGGGGGGGGGAGCGCCGACATTGTGGGAAGGTCGGTGCCGAGGATGAGAGGGGAGTGGTTCATGTGTCACCATGTGTCAGCCCGCGCCGCCATGTTGGTAGGGTCTGAGCGGGATGGGTCTCGCGAGAGCGGGGCGGGCGCTCCCGGCGTGCCTCGCGCCGCCGGCGGGGCTCAGTGTCCGAGCGCGGCCGGTGGTGGCGGCCCTGCGCCGCTCCGCGCCTCCGGGGCGCCGCCTGCCTCCTCTCTGCCCTCGCGGGATGCGCCCCGGGGCGGCGGGACACAACGCTGCCCTGACCAGGTGAGGACAAGCGGAAAGCGGCCCGCGACGCCGCCACAGGCCGCGCTCGGCCCGGGCCCGGGGCTGGGCGGGTGGGGCTGCCGGCTGTCACCGGGTCCGCTGCTGCCGTACCGGGCCCCGCTGCCCCCGCCGCGCCGGGCATGACTGCACCCGTAGCAAGTTCGCAGACGACACTAAGCTGGGAGGAGGTGTCGATCTGCTGGAGGGTAGGGAGGCTCCAAAGGGATCTGAACAGGCTGGACCGCTGGGCTGAGGCCAGTGGCATGAGGTTCAACAAGGCCAAATGCCGGGTCCTGCACTTGGGGCACAACAACCCTGTGTAGCTACAGACTAGGGGAGAGTGGCTAGAAAGCTGCCTGGAGGAGAAGGACCTGGGGGTGTTGGTTGACAGCGGCTGAACATGAGCCAGTAGTCCAAGTAGCCAAGAAGGCCAATGGCATCTTGGCTTGGATCAGAAACAGTGTGACCAGCAGGTCCAGGGAGGTGATTCTGCCCCTGGACTCGGCACTGGTGAGACTGCATCTCTAATCCTGTGTTCGGTTCTGGGTCCCTCGCTACAAGAAGGATGTTGAGGCTCTGGAGCGTGTCCAGAGAAGAGCAACGAAGCTGGGGAAGGGGCTGGAGAATAAGTCTTATGAGGAGCAGCTGAGGGAGCTGGGGTTGTTTAGCCTGGAGAAGAGGAGGCTGAGGGGAAACCTTATTGCTCTCTACAAATACCTGAAAAGAGGTTGTAGAGGGGAGGGAGCTGGGCTCTTCTCCCAAGTGACAGGGGACAGGACAAGAGGGAATGGGTTCAAGCTGCGTCAGGGGACGGTCAGACTGGAAATCAGAAAAAAGGATCATTGGGCACTGGCAGAGGCTGCCCAGGGAGGTGGTGGAGTCACCATCCCTGGAGGTATTTAAAAGATGGGTAGACGAGGTGCTCAGGGACATGGTTTAGTGGCAGATGGAATGGTTGGACTCGATGATCCAAGAGGTCTTTTCCAACCTGGTGAGTCTGTGATTCTTGCCCACTGCCCTGGGCAAGGGGCTGCCCCCCGCCACCCTGGGTCCCCCAGCGCTGGTGCAGTGTAACTGTGTGAGAGGAGTGGGGAGCTGCCTGCCCTGTGCTGCAGGAAGCGGTCTGAGATCGTGTTTCCCTGTGTAAAGTTCCTCGTGAATCCCGGGTGACTCTGCCCCGAGCGTTTCTGGCTTCAGTGTTGCCACGCGTTTCGGCTGCTCTTGGTTTAAAGTTTTTTTTATACTGTGTGTCTGACTCTTTCTGTGGATGCGGTTTTCTGTCATGTAATGCCTGCTCTTGGTGTAGTTTTTCTGGGATAGTTGATCTTCTGCCTTTGGCTGTGAGCTGTGTCTCAGCAGCCAGGCGACTCCTGGCACGCTGCGTGGAGGTTTGTGTGTCAAACAGCCTCATTGTGTAGATGAACACTCCAGTGTCTTGCACTTGAAAACTTACAGCCTGAGCAGTCAGTTCTGTATTGTGGTCATTTTAAACTGCTTCACAAGGCTATGGGTTGTGTGGGTGTGAGAACTTGAGGAGGCTACTGTGGAGCTGTAGCCAGTTGGGTGCTTGTTCTGTGTTGCGTGTGAGCTCAGAACGTCCTGTCAGACTGTCTGCACTGACAGGCTAAGTTACGCCAACTGCTTTCTCTGGAATAGTTCTGGTTGCTACAACAGTTTCATGAGGTAATGCTTTAGACAATTAAATGTAACTGAGGGTGTGGCCACGCAGGCATTGTGAACTGTGTAAGGCTTTGGTTTTAGAGTGACGCTAGCTTAAACAAAGGTACGCTGCATCCACTAAACAGAGCAACTTAATTTCTGTGGTAATGATGCGTTTCTGCAAGGGGCCAGGATGCTGTGGGAATTTTGTTGCTGACTGGTGTGGATCTTCTGGTAGACTCCCTCGGCTAGGTGTGGTGATGACTGAAAGAACGTGGCTTTACAACTACAAAACACTTTGTTTGCATGAATTTGTTTTGCTGAGCTAGGGCATAGCTTAAGTTTGCTGCTGTGCCGCTGGGAAGACCTTACAGATGTAACAGTCCCGAAGTGGATGGTGTCTTTCATTTCTTGAAATAACTTTATTAGTGATTTGTGCCACCGCAGTAAAACCATCCCCTGTATGGATGAGAGTCTAGTCTTGGAATTGCCACTTCTTCTACTCTGAAGTTTTGCGTACTCTGATATAATGAACTTTCTGCGTCTCCTTGTACTCCTCTACCAGACATACTGCTCCTTTCTGCTAGAAAGTTATGGTGTATCAGACACACTTGTGCAGAAAGCCATTAATGTGATTAGTCTCATTGACTTTAGCGTGTCCAGATGAGGCAGTAGTCCTATTAATGTCTTTAAAGTTAGACGTGTTTGAAATCAAGAGTGTTAGTGCACAGAGTGCTAAATCTCTTTTCTCGTGCTGTATCAGTGGCCGTTAGGTGCAGCTGCACATCATAAGGTGAGCAAGCATGATGCTTTGCTGCTCCTTCTCTCCTCAACTTTGACCGGTTCAGGCATTGACCATGCAGTGACCTGATTCAGGTTTATAACTGGTAGAAAACTAACCCGGCAAAAGAAGAAAGAGTGAATAATTTTCTGCTGGATTAGTGAACTGTCTCGTGACACCATCGGATGAGCCCTGGATCCATCACAGAGGAATGACAAGATTGCTAAGGAGGGTAGAGAGAAATGTGAACGTTCTTTCATCACTGTCAAGTTCCTAAATCTGCTCAATTTTACCTTAGAAGTTTACATCAGCAGTGCGACTTTTTTATCAGTACAGAGGCACTGTTTGAAATGCGCTACTGATGTACTTAAACTAACATAATTTACACTATTCAAACAAATCTGAGAACAGATGTCATGGTGTAATAGTGATCACAGGAGGGTTTTGGTAGGTAAGTGCAGAGAGAAAACTTTCCCAGCACAGTGAACGTATTAGGCACGTGACTGGATGAGCGTGTCTGAGCATAAGATTTATCCACAGATATAAGTGCTTGGAAGATGGATGTGTATCATTGTGCTAATGATGTAATAGATTTTAATGGACTACTCGATTGAGAATAAAATTACTTATATGCATAAGCCTGAAACCTTTGTCAATGACTGGAGAAAGAATAGAGCTAATTAACTAATCAATTAATGATACTGGGTCACTCGAAACTTAGTGAATGCTAGCAGAAATTCTGGCTGTGTTTTAACTCTGGAAGAACACTCCTCACCAAGGGCAGAATTTCACACACAGTCAAATCCATGGCAGAAGAGTGTAAAAGTTTAAAAGGCAGTTATGTTTTTCTCTGATATTTTCTAATCGTACTAACATGATGTGTTATGTTTGCAAATACATCAGGTAGAGTTGTCATACTAAAACAGAAAAGTCTGGGTTTAGGTACTTAAAGGATTTAGTGGGATGGAATTATTTAAATATGAGAAAATATTTATTGCTGGTTTTGTCTAGTTCAAGAAAAAGTATTCTTGGCAGAGCCCTGGTACCAGTTTTTGTAATGCTAGGTCAGAGACAGCGCTGGTGGTCACTGTTGTGCTTGTGGTGGGATTTGGGTTTTTTTTCATGTCTCATGTTGTTATTGAGATGTTTCCCAGGCTCTACTTCTGAATGCAATTTCAGAGCAAAGGCATCAAACTTGACAAAGTGACAATAGGAACATTTTCCCTTAACTTTTCCTGCACTTTGTTCTGCTTTGAAAGAAAATAGGGATTAGTCTCCAGTTGAGGAAGCTGCAGCTGAGGTTGCTGCTCTGCTTGTGCGTCCTTGGTATTGTTGAGCAGTTGAAAGCTGTTGTCTTGGGCTCTCAAAATGAGCAGGCCTGGCTCTTGCACTTGGCCAAGAGGACTGCCTGTGAGTCCTCAGAGACTTCCTCACCATGGAGTGTTCCTTGTGAGATGAGACAGGACTCGTTGAAGAATTTGAGTGTAGTCTACTCAGTGGGTTGAGTATGGACTGCAAGAACTGGAATCTTCTAATGTGCGGTTCCTAGTAACTGGAGATGGAACGAGTGAACCTTTGTTATGAAGGCCAAGGAAACAAATGCAGGAGTATTTAGTATTTGTCCATGAAACTAGGGTATGTTGCTTATTTCCTTTTCTGTCACAAACGCAAAGATCTTTGAAGTCAAAGAAAATAGAGAACTTCTGAATGGATAGGCAAACCTTCGTGTGCATCTCCACAATAAATGGGTGCATTCTTTGTGCCTTTGTACTCTGATTTCTTCAGGAACAATGAACTGAGTTAACACTGACTGTCACAACATTGATTTTAGTGGGTTTCCTCAGAGAGCCTCCTAGCATGTGATGAAGCACAGTAAGACATTCAGTGCATTTTACTTTTGCTAGAACTGCTAATCCATTTTTTAGTGCTGGCATTTTTTTCATCGCTTTGACATCACTTGTGATGAAGCAGAAGCACTTTTGCAAGTTGCCGTGTCTTCTCACAGCAGAAGGGTGTTTCAAATGTCCATCCCAAGCACAGTTGGAGAAAATCGGCTTCGGTAACGTTTCATGAGTAGAACAACTTCACCATAGTTTGGATGTAAATTTAGTAGCTGACTGATGCCAGTGATTTAGTCTTGGAGCTTCTGAAACATAGTCATGTGTTTCTGCTATATTTTCTGACATTTGGTGGATGTGTGACTGTCAATGTTGTTTATCTTCCGGCTTAACAGCTAGAAGTAGTGACATGTGCTTTGAAATTCTTTACTGCTTTTTTGTCTGCAAGTGTGTGCTGTATCTTGATTGCTTATTTTTTATGCTACCTTAATAGCCATAAAAGCTTTTTTATGTTTTTCTAGAGTAAGACAAATCAAATTTTATTAGTATGGTTCTTCTACTTTTGAAGCTTTTTTTTTTTGTTTTAATTATTGTTTTCCTAAGTCATAGCGATTGCTAAGTGAGTTCTTCCGGTATACTTACTATTTGCATCACGAGATGAAATACTGAATATTATCCACAATTTTACTTATTCAGAGCAGCTGATACTCACAAGCTTCTTAGGAATTGTTGGTGTTTCTTACTTCCAGCTTTTTCTCGCACCAGCTTTACACAATTGTGTCCGCTGTTGTTATATACAGCCTCCCCCTTGGGGTGCAGTTCAGTCTGGACTGGTAAATATTTGTAGGTTGAATAGTATTAGCAGCCAGTCAGATTAAATACCAGCAAAACTACATATAAAGGCACTCCAAATACTTTGAACCCATTGACTCTTTAGCTCAGCACCACTTAAAAATCATGAGAAATAAAATCCCCAACTTCATAACAGAAATCGTTTTCTAGGTGTAAAGCAGAGATTACAGACTTGAGATAATACGGTGGAGAGATGTTAAGGTGAAGTTTGTGTCCCTGAAGCATAGTTCAGTTGGAGATGTACTTGCATTTTGGTTATTACCTTCCTTTCAGAACCTTTGCCCCTGAAATACATTTTGTTTGAAGGCTTATTATATAAATGAACATTGAAAAAAGGTGAGAGGAGGACCCTTCTGATTCTGCAGAGTCAGCTGTAGACTCTGGAGATGCAGTGCTTTTTTGGCAAATGCATTCGCTTTTGTTTGTTGTGCTGGAATGTGTCCTCAGCCCTGAGGAAGGTCAGAAAATCACCTGCGTCTCGTTGCTTCTCTCAAGATGTGTTGAGACAAAAAAAAAGCACATTACTCTTCTATCAAAAAAAGCATTTTAAAAGCCCATAAACACAGCCAAAAAAAGCCTTCAAATATTGTATTATGGCTATTTTTAGCTCTCATTTAAATAGGATAATGCAATATGGTAAAAGCTTGGATTCCAGAAAAATGAGTAGGTAAAGGTATTTGTATTCCAGGCTCAAGCATATAATCATAAATTGTGTTCTGTGGTATTTGAGGAGACATGGAAAGTGTTTCTGGTGTCTTTAAATAGAAATTCCATCACTTTCAGAGGGCTGGCTCGGAAAAACAGTTTGCTCGACTGGGTCTGATTGTGTCTGTCCACCTGTGTGTGTCTGTTACTGTTGGTACTGCAGAGCCGAGCTGCACCAGCACGAACTCTGGAGGCTCTTCAGACACCAGAAGCCAACTTCCAATTACTTGTGCGTGGAAGCTTAAAATATTTTTTGTTAACAGAGAAAAAGCATCCCTAAAAACTTTACTTTGTCCCCATTTCCCCCATGGACAAGTTTTCTGTGCCGTGGGAGGTGTGAGTGCAGTGGGGTGTGCTGGAACAGGTCCTGTAAACTCCCGTGGTGCCCTGGAGCTCCAGTGGTATCTCCACAGCTAAGAAGGTGGTAATGGGAATGCTTCTAGTTTTCCCCAGTCCCACTCACTCTCCTCAAGGTAAAGGCAACAGCAGCTTCAAGCGTTTATTCCTAAGGAACAGCTGTACATTGTGACAGGTCACACTGTCTGGTGCAGGACTGAGACTGATTCAGCTGTTCCCCAATTTTTCTGTTCCTTCTCGTTCTGCATATGCAAAGATTGTGGCTTGTGGTACAATTTAGGTAAAACTAGCAAAGCAAACAGAACAAAAAAGCCACGCTCAGACCTTACCAGATTCCCAGTCCACTTTGCTTTCCCACGTAATCCCATTGACTTTCTGCCTGAATAAGGCAAATGGGACCAAAGTGTAAAGAAAGGAAAAGACGCTTTTACCGGCAGTGCTGCCCTTATGTAGCTTAATCTGTGTGAAGTGCTGGCCCTGTACACTGTGTACCCAGTTTGTAGCAAAAGCTGCTGCTTTTGGGATTAAACATTTAAGAATATTCCTTAGAAGTCAATATTAATGATTAGTTGCTTTCCCTCTTATCCCTCTTATCAAAACTTCATCTTTTCTTTTGTGGTATCCCTTTCATTTGGTATCTCTTGTGTTTTTATAAGAAACAGTCTTGGGGAATACTGTGCCCTATGCACACCGAGGGCTTTTTTTTGCATCAGCATTAAACATTAATGAAAATAACAGTGGGTGATCTCTTGCTCACACTCTGCCTTCTCTGAATGCAAATGATTCAGTTTCCTCTCCCGTTTCCTTGCTTCAGTGCCATGACTTCTGAGTTTCCTCTTCCCTTTTCTTACCAGGCCATGCTATCAAGCAAAAAATCATACTGAGGGTACTTGAGAAACTTTGCAATATCCCAGTTTCTCATTGATGCTTTCTCTGCCAGTTCTTCGCAAGTTCATTCCATTCCTCTCTCCTTCCAACTCTCTTCCTTTTTAATCCTGCTCCTCTCACTAGTTTTCTTTCACTTTTCCCCTGCCCTATTTTTCATCTCATCATATTTTTGTGTACCTTTGCTAAGCGTATCGTACTTTCTTATCTTCTATTACATTTGCAATGCTATCCTTTTACTACGTTGAATTGTTATTTTGTTATCTGTTGTACCTTTCAGTGCCATCCTTGGTAGTTTGATAGTAAATGTAATGCTGGCTTCTCATTTGACTTCTTTATTTGGCAGCGGTTTCCTCTTTGTTTCCATTTCTTCCTTTCTGGTGTCTTTTCATGTGCTTTCTGATCTCTCAGTGCCTTCCCATAGGACCATTGTGGAATAGAGTGGTTGTGCCCTCGTGTCCCTGTCCTTCACACCAAGAGTTTTTTTCTGGTCCAGAGTATATCCTTTCTTTGCTACTTTCTTCTTTGTCCTTATCTGCACCAGTTCTGTGATGCATATTCCTATGTACGATTTTTTGTCTTGGACAAACAAGTAAAGAGTGAGATAGGTGCTTGATGTGGGATGGAAATGTCAGAGTGCAATGGTATTTGTATTTTAACTGTTCACCCTAGGCAAAGTTTGCCAAACCAGCCTTTGATGAACTAATGTAGGATGTCTGTGTCCACCAGCAATCGCATAATCGGATCAGTTCTGCTGATTCTGTGGTCTTTCATCTTCTCTCAACAAACTTTTAAGGTCCTCGCAGCCTTACCCAACCTGTGGATAACCTTTTGCCATCACTACAGTCTCCTCAGAAGCTCTTTGACATTTCTTCTGTTGACCTGCTTTCTGTCCCACCCGTCCTTTAAGCTGTGTATTAAATAGTAGTGGATCTTTTAGTTTAGCAGAAAAAAAACCCTTTTGAAGCCGTCATTTCAGAATGTAATCCTTACAGCGTGTTTCTTCTTAAAGTTGTTCATGGGACATTGAGACAACTTTTGTGTTTTAAAGATCACTCAAACTTTCTTTGTATATTTTTTTAGTTTAGTATTATTCTCTGATCAATAGTCATTTTGGTGTATTACAGTGTTGAACTGGTCCACTACCCTGCATGCAAATTATATAAATTGCAAATCCTAAAAGACATTGCAACCATGTCTTATTTTTTTTTCTCCCCCACCCCCAGCTGCACTCTTGATAGCGTTAGTCTTCTCTGTCTGGTTTAGCTTCTTGCAGAGACAGGATGTTGAATTAAACAAGTAGTTGTTTTTTGGTAGCGTACTGATTATTCGTGTAAGGGACAGCAATAGACAGAAGTTATTTTAGTAATCTGTAGGAATTTGAAGCCTGGTGGGAATCAACATCACTTGTAGGTTGGGTTTGAGAAGCTGATAAATTTCTTCCATCCTTCTGAAGGAGGGAGAGGGGTGATTAAAACGCACACCCTTGTAGTTAGGAAGATTGCATCACAACTGCAAACGACCGCAGTGTTGCCTCCTGAAACTGTAGACAGCTCAGTCTTTCTTCCAACAGCAACACCCGAGTTGAGTGGAACTGCTTGGCGATTGCAGTTGGAGCCAGTAGGAGTCAGAGAACGTGTTCAGAGCCAGCACTGCAGATATTCCTTAGGAGATGTACAGTAGGATGTACAGCTAGGATTGCTTCCTAGCTTGGACAGAGAGGAGAGAGGTCGAGCGGCCTTTTGTAAAGAAGCATCATATACTTTTGAACTGAGGCATTGAGACAGAATTATATCATTAGTGATCATCAGAACTATGGTGTTCTCAAAGTGTGTGTGCTGTTTGTCTGACCTGTGTTCTGTTCGGCTCAGGTAAAAGGACTGACAGCTTTCACTGGAGTATCAGGTTGAGAGGTATAACAAGTGATTTCAAACTTTTTTAGTTAATCTGGTACTTCTCCTAGGGAGGTAAGGAGTACACAGAGTATTTACAATACTTTGTTCACAAGGGCATCATAAATAAACTATATAGACTTGTGTGTGTATAATAATGGCAACGATTCTAGTCCCTCTATACTAGTCTATACTATCTAGTCTATACTATTACTTCTATACTAGTACTTCTAAACATAAGAATAAATCTGAAGCAAGTGCATGAAGAGGGATATTTAATCCCCTAAGAGGTAGTTGCTTGTCCAGAAGTTGTCTTATGCTATATTTACATATTGAGTAGGTTTTGTTATGTTTATGTTTGGGCAAGAAACCTGAAAATGGTATGATATGACATTTCCAACAGCTCTCAAAATTGGTTATAATAATTACTTTTCAAATTAATAATTTGCCAAATTGCCCCATTTTTATTAACATAAATACTTGTTTTCTATTTTTTTAGCACAACTGTTCTTTGCTCCAGGTAGATCATTTCCAGGGCAGGGCAGCATTGTGATTTATAGCATGAATGATGTGAAGCACGGAGCTGCGGTTCTGCATGAATGAGCTCTGCAGCACCTGTCCTAGAAGCAGAATTTCTAACTTCACTTGGCTCACTGCCCGTAACCGAATACTTAAACTCAAACGTCTCTCACTTCTTTCTAGAATTTCTGCATTATTGTGGACTTGCTAATGTGTGTTTCTGTACCGACATTTGGTTGGACTTGGAAGATCTTAAGGGTCTTTTCTGACCTAAATGATTCTATGGTACATAGGCTCACATATGTTTGCCACACTCTTTTGAACATTCATTTGGATTCTTTAAAGAAAGGCAGAGCTAAAGGTCTTTTGAAGACCAGTGTTCTTACTATTGATAGTCTTTCTTGGGGCAAAAAAGGTTTTGTGGAGTAACTTACTGCCATAAATACAAGCTATGGCACTGAACGTGAGGACCCAACCTCACTGTTGATCACTGTGCATATCCTTAAAACCGTATATGATGAAACTCTTGTTGCAAAATCCACAGGCAATAATCTGTTCCAGTAATGAGTACACAGTGCCAGTTTTGTGGGATGTTCCTTTACCTTTTCTCAGAAGTGGCCATTATATTTAAATTCCCTTTTATGTGGCCCCCTTTCTAGGGAAGTGAAAGGAAAATAAATGTTCAGAAAATAAGAAAAATTCTATCTAGGAGTGCATGAGAGGAGGGAGAGGAAAATGTATCTTTATGACTCTTTTAGAGGTCCAGAACTTCCTTTGTGACTTCTGTGGTCACATAATTTTTTCTTTCCGTAACAGAAATGCCCTCAGTGTGTTGAGCAGACAGCTCAGTAAGCGTGCGCTGCCAGATGGGAGGTAAGAGGGCAGCGGCAGTGCTGACTAATCGGAGTTCTTGTTGTCTGGAGGAGCTCCTCTTAGATCTCTTAAACTTCCTTGTTTTCTTATGTAGCACTTCTTTAAAGTCTGTTACAGCTTTACCTAGGACAGCCCATCTTTTGCAATTAAAGTAATGAGAAGTAACTGTTTGCATAAATTACCAGTCTTCTCTTTTAAAAGTTATCTTTCCTCATTGAGTAGCTTTTTTTCTTATCCTTTATTTAAAACTGCTGTAGTGATAGTGGCCACCTGGTTTGTTACACAGAGTTCACACTTTTTTAGATTCCCTGTCAGTCTTGCCTTTGAAGTTCACAGGCAAACAACGGCAGCTCCAGTTCTGTCTCTTTTCCTGGTTGTAGTGTCCTGCTGTGGGGTTCTGTTCTGCCTTTTCCTTTGACAGGCATAGGTGACACATTAATCTCTCATTGGCAAAATTGGGTGTTTTCAGCAAACTTTTATAGGTTCAAGCCGTGTCGTACTTGCCTCTGTTGCCCCTTCGTGTGCAGTGTTTCCGTAGGGCTGTCTTCAGGCTTGCTTATTTATTACTATGCTCTAAATCGCATGACCTCTGGGTTTCCTGTTCTTGAGTTCACTCTTCTTTGTAACAGATACAAACAAAAGCAAGCCTGTCTTTATCCACAGAATTACAGGGTTTCTGAATAACTGCCAGCTTTGTAACTGGCAGTAAACACATTCGTGATTTGGTGCCAGTTGTCTGATCTTGTTCATGATGCAAGTTTGAAATCATGGTATGAGGTGAATGTGCATCATAGCAATCAAGGTTATGTTCTCTTTAGCACAAGATAGATTTGTTCTTGCTTTGTTTCTCTTTGATTGTTACATGATTGGGTTTTTTTTGTAGATAAGTTGACACTATGTGGAGCAACAAGACAAACGAAGTGCCTCTACAAAATCCGAGGCATAACCAAAGCAAAGATTCTACCAGAGGTATGGATTCTATTTAATTGCCTCTCTTTAGAAGGTGTTTTATCACGAATTGTTTGAAACTTTGGGGAGTTTTTATGTAAAGCATTCTTGTGTCTCAGTTTGAAAGCTAAGACCGTGTGTTCTCTTGCTTCCTTTTTGCAGAGACAGCAGTCCCGTGCTCTGATCTGCAGAGTATTTGCTGATCTGCATTAGGAGTTGCCAGCCTGTGCTATGGTTGCCAGGATGGCACAGAGGCAGATTTTTGTGAATGCTGTAGAGTAGGAGCAGCACAGGAAGAGAAACTACTGACTGCAGGCTCTTGAAAGAACAGAAGAAGAGCCTGAGAGACAGTTGCTCTGGACTCTTGCTCAGTTCCAGAGTTGTGAAGAGCTAAAACAACTCAAATAGCAGCAGTACATCACCACTGAGATGGCTTTGCAGCACTTATCTCTCTGAGCTGGAGAAATCCTGTTAGTTCTTTATTGTCGTGATTACTCTGTGGTTTAGGAAAGGAGGGGCCAAACCCCCTCCAAATTACAGTTACACCCCCGAGAGGCAGAAAGCTCTTGTCTATTACAACTGAGTCGCTTGGTGAGTCTGCAGATCAGTCTTAAGATCTCCACAATGACACAACTGGACTCCAGGAGTTATTTTAGAAGTAGAGACAGATTATTTTTATCTCTAAGTGGACGTTAGTGTGGATTGTTTCCTGCAGTATGTTCAGTTTATTTTAAAATTATGTACCATGTCAAACTGAAGTGTTCTGTAAGGAAGCATCATCTCTCCAAGTCAAAGCAAAGTTGTTTCTATTTTGCTTCCTTAACTCTTTTCCTTTGTGTTGTTGCATCTTGCTTGAAATGAAGTTGGCGGCTTTTTACCCTAAGGAAAAGCTTTATTTTCCTGTTTTACCTCTCCAGTACTAATGCTCTCCATGGTTCTGATGCATGTTAAGGCTTTGGATTTTGCACTGTGTAAACCGTTAGATCAGAATAAAACCATCAGAAACCAAAAGAAGAGGAAAACTGAGGAGCTAAATACTTTTAGAGGAAAATACTACTGCAGCCTGCTGAGCCGGATTGCACACAGAACATGCGTGATCTGTTTAGATTAAAAAGCTGAAGTTTATTAGTGCTTCCTGCTTGTTCTTTACAAACAATTTTGTTTGTGGGATGTACAGTTCAAAATGCTTGCTGTTCAAAGTTCCTGTGTTTAAAGATTGGGTTTTGAGTAGTCTTTCAGTGACCACATATTCGTGCTTAGTTTAGTGAAGAAGGAAATGTAAGAGGAAAAAAAAGATAGTTAAACCATGGTGTAATGGAAAAATTTGTTTTGGGGTAGACAATCAGCATTATCTTTTCTTCTAAAGATCTATAATATGTGGTAGATTTGATTTCAAGTGTAATAATGCATTTCACCTAGTGTAGTGAGCTCATTAAATACTTTATTGCTCTGTTAAGATGAGTCTTGACTGATAAGGGAGATTTACAGGCTGGAGTTGAGTCATTAAAAGAACTTGATTAGTGTGCTCATGAAAATTGTTTTGAGGGAACATTTTATTTCATTGGTTTTCATGTGCTAATGAGAAATTTCTTTGTTTCTGCCCTGGAAGATCTAACTGCAGCATGGACCACTTTTTCTCAGACTAAGGCTGCTGTAAGTACTGAATTTTTTTTTCCTAACTCCTTTTCAAATCAGTAGAAACTACAAAAGCTTTAACCAAAGTATTATTTTACTCAGTGATTGTCTGTTAAACAAGTTGAAAATCGGGCAAGCAGTTGGAGTGCGTGCGTATTGAACATCTTTGTACCTTGGAAAACGTTTTTGCTACTGCAAGCATAGTCTTGAGTATAGGAATAATTCTTGAGTGTAATATTTCCTTTCTGTTTAAGAAAGTGGTGACTTATCATTTTTCTGAAAACTTGAAAAAATAGCTCTCTCCTGCTTACCCAAACCAGTCAGAAACTGTGACACTACCAGTGTATTTCATAACTTTTCGTCTTTGAGTGCTGTGATTGCTGTCTTTCTGTGGAAACTTAAGTGCTTAAGATAATGCACTGGTGTCTAAAACTTGGCTTCAGTGAAACCAAACAGCTTGGGGTTCAGGAGAATTCGTTCCTTTCCCATAGCCTTGTCCCTTTTTTTTTTAAATAGCTGAGCATCAGTGTAGGGTTTTACATGTGGGATCTTGTATGATACTCTGTTTTGAAAAGAGTATTATAGAATTTATTCCAAGTGGAATTAATATTTCATTCAGGCTAAGCATTAATACTCGGAATGCCATGTTATTATTAATTTCTTCAGAACAGCCTACTTATGAAAACAAAACTATGCAACAAAACCTAATTTACATAATCGTTTTAGACAAATCTTAACAATCTGGTGTAGTTTCTGGCCTTATGGCTGTACAATTTTGCAACATGAGCCTTGTGAAGTTGTTTTTGCCTGCAGTTTTATTCTTTATGAAGATGAGGAACAATTTGTCACATTGGGGTAAAAAACTGTAGCTTAAAAATTGAAAACAATATTCTGATTTACATTATCTTCAAATTCTAGCTGCGTCATATAGAGAACAAATTGGAAATAGGTCCCACCAGCACGGCGGTATTCGATTCTGTCATGGAGGCCAAGAAGCCCTCTGGTACCGCTAGCAGGAAAATAAGCAGAAAGGGTACGTATTACTGAGTACGGCGCCTGTGAGGCAGGGCAATGCCGCGCCGTCTTGGGAAAGCTTGATTTCTCCTCCCTGCCCCCAGGTTGTTGTCTCCTGCTAGTGATCTTTACTCATGAAACAGTTGTCCAGGAGAAACTAATATTTTCTTCCCTTAGCTTAGGAAGGAAAGTGTGTTATCACCTGGCTGGAGGGAGGGACAGGGATTTCCCCATGCTGCGCGTGGGCAGTGCTTGTCATTCTGAGACCCTGGTTTTGTGAAGGTTTTGGATAACACTTGTTTATGCTTGTGTTTACACTGGACTGTCTGTTTTTAATGTTTGTTAACTCTTAGACCCTGATGGAATGCTAAATCTGATGCTCCCTTTATTTAACTTAAGGAGATCATTTGCTTATAAGAAATGAGCCCTCTTAAAGACTGTTTAGAGGATTCTGGTGGTGTGGTGCTGGAGAAGAACAGACAGGTCGACCTCTAGTGGCAACACAGTCAACTTGCGCGGTTTCAGTGACTTCAATGTTTAAGCTTTATTACCGCTCTTTAAATACGGTCATTGTTTCAAGTACTTACCACCTTGCTCCTAGTTGTCGAAAAAAGCATGTTAAAGAAAGGGAGCTTTTTACATGCTATTTTGGAGTGCTGCTTGAACCCAAGAAAAACTTATGTTCTTAGTTGTTCGGCCCCAAGAGGTTTCTCTTTCTCGAGAGAGAGGTACATAGAGGATTCTTTGGTTTCTGCTTCAGCTTCCCGGTCCTCCAGCCAAAATAAATCAAGCAAGGAGAAGTCCTCACGCAGCCCTCTTCGAGCGACCACTCTTGAAAGCAATGTGAAAAAAAACAATCGCATGGATTTTCGTGAACCGTTGGCTTCATACAGGTTAGTCCTGGGACAGCTGGCTGATAAAGAAAAATATGCTAAGATCAGAATTAAGCTTATGGTGATATTTTTGACAGTTCCTTGAATATTGATTTGCTTCCTCCCTTCACCCACCTGCATGATCAGCACGTGGTGTTGGACAAAAGTGTCTTCCTTTTTAACAAGTGTTACACATGCATTTTTTGTTCAGTGAGCATGAGTTTAAAGTCAAATATGTTGAAGTGGGGACAGATCATCAAGTTTTCAGAAATATTAGAAGCTTGTTTTTCCCAGCCTACTTGAAGTACCATAGTAAGATGCCTCAATGTCTTTCAAGAAGAAAGAGAACCTGCAGCAGAAATAAACTAGTCATAACTTGCTGTAGTATCAGAGCCTGGAAGACTTTCACCGTGACTACTTCAGTTCTTGTGTTTTACAAGCAGTGTGTGTTCTTTGCACAGGCATCCCTAATGAATAGCTTGGGTGTGTTGGTTATAGTTTTTTCATAGAATCATAGAACCATTAAGGTTGGAAAGACCTCTAAGCTCATCCTGTCCAACCATCAGCCCAACAACACTGTGTCTAGTGAACCTCATCCCAAAGTGCCACATCTACATATATTTTTGAACTCCTCTAGGGAAGGAGACTCCACCACTGCCCTGGGCAGCCTCTGCCAGCACTTCATCACTCTTTCAGTATAGGATTTTTTTCTAATAACTAATCTAAACCTGCCCTGGTGCAACCTGGGGCCATTTCTTCCTGTCCTATTTCCTGTCACTCAGGAGAAGAGACCAGCACCCACCTCGCTACAACCTCCTTTCAGGGAGCTGCAGAGAGCAATGAAGTCTCCCCTCAGCTTCCCCTTCTCCAGGTTAAACAACCCCAGGTCCCTCAGCTGCCTCTCATAAGACTTGTTTTCTAAATCCTTCCTCAGATCATTGCTCTTCTCTGGCCACCTTCCAGTGTCTCAATCTCTTTCTTGCAGAGAGGGCCCCAAAACTGAACACAGGTTTCGAGGTGTGGCCTCACCAGAGCTGGGTGCAAGGGGATGACCCCTTCCCTGCTCCTGCTGGCCACATCATTTTTGATACAAGCCAGGATGCTGTTGGCCTTCTTGGGTACAACTGCTGATTCATGTTTTTTATTAGGTTCTAACACATACTTTGCGTTTTTTCCTAAAAGTTCTTCTAGTAAAGTCAGATTGCTGTTGACTGATTAGAGTGGAGTTGGGACATTGATATATTTCTTTAATTCCACTACTCTTTATTAACAACTGTTATCCTAGCGTCTAAGTCCTGGTCTCCTTTTTTACTTCTCCTGTCAGTGATGAGATTCTTCTCCTTCTTTGTTGTATAGGAGACTGGTTTGGTTCAGGAATAATTTACATCAGTTATTAGTTTTGAAAACATGTAGTGAATTTTATAGACTTCAGGGAAAGGAAGAAAATGAGAGCAGCTAGACTAATGCTGTTATATTAAATTGAAAAGAATAACTTTCCTGCAGTAAGGCAACTATGTCGTATTGAGGAGTGTTAACATCAGCTGTTACATTAATGCTTTACTCCTTCTCTGAGAACAGCCTTTAGCCTATGCTTAAAGGAAAACAAAACCCAGAATAATAGAATAGAATCATAGAATAGTTTGGATTGGAAGGGACTTTAAAGATCATGTAGTTCCAACCTCTCTGCCATGGGCAGGGACACCTCTAACTAGATCAGGCTGCCCAAAGCCCCATCCAACCTGGCCTTGAACACCTCCAAGGATGAGGCAGCCACCACTTCCCTGAGCAACCTGTGCCAGTGCCTCACCACTCTCATGGTGAAGAAATTCTTCCTTATATCTATTTTAAATCTGCCCCTCTCCAGTTTATACCTGTTGCCCCTTTGCCCATCACTGCAAGCCTTTGTCAACAGCCCCTCTCCAGCTTTCTTGTAGCTCCTTCAAGTACTGGAAGGTCACCATAAGGTCTCCTGGGAGCCTTCTCTTCTCCAGGCTGAACAACCCCAACTCTCTCAGCCTGTAATAATGGATAGACAAATCAAAGTACGTGTGTATGTGCGTGTGTATATATTTATTTTTTTTTTTTTTGTTAAAATTCTGTGCAGTTAAACCACTCAACTTTTATGTTGATTGGCAGTGGTTCTACACTGTAGGACAGATGTGTGCTGCTAGTGGGAGAGAGGTAGGCAATTCCACAAACACAGTGTTATGGCCTCACTTAAATGGGACTTAAATGAGTTCTGTAAACACACTTGCTGAAGAAGCGAGCCAGCTGGCTTAGGTGCCAGGTTTTCACATCATCAGCCCCTCATCAGTAAAAACATTAAACATTTCTTTTCCTGACAGCATATGTACCATGAGTCCACTCAAAATATGAAGCCTGTGTGTTCTGAGAAAAGGCACTGAGAGATCTGTAGTTTGTTGAATTCTGGATTCCTGACCTGTCCTAAGCTTTACAGTTGTTGCAACGTAGCCAGTTCACTCTGAAGCTCTGGACAGGGTTTTGCCTTTTTAATGTTCAAATGCAGGACAGGAGGGGTTGGTACAATTAATTTGTTTTCCCAGCTAATACATGTGTTCTCCAGGAACTGTGCATGTGTGCATTGCTTTGTTTTAGAGATCATATTAACAGTGCTTCTAATGTGTTTTACACTTGGTTTTTATTCAAAGCTTTTTTTTTTTTTTTTAAGTGGAAAGGTAACGTAGTGCTTGTGGATTTTTTTTCCATGCCCTAATTTCAGCTTCTCAACCTCAAATACAGTCCTGGTCAGCTGGAGAGTGCAGAAGATTAAATTTTGAACAGAAACCTCTTTCAGTGTTGTCAGACTTGCACTACTAAATGTATGGTGATCAAACTTTAAAACGACTTGCCGTTAAAGTGGAGAGAATTCTTGTAGTTCTGCTGATTGCTGGGTTGGAAAGTTCTACACTTGTGTTTTGATGGTGACTTTCTTTTTCCTTCTATTATATCAGGGATCCATCTCCGCCTCATCACAGTTCTGGCCAGCTTGAGTCCAAGCAACAGCTCTCTAGTTTGGACCTCGGTGAAGTGGAAGGGAGGACTGAAATAACAGGCCATATGGTACATGAACGGGATCTACACAGCAGAGATCTTGAAAGCCTGTGTTCTGCTGCAGATGAGACTGTTGTCAGGTATTTGAATGACCGACCAACAATCGATGCCTTGCAGAATAATGAGGCATTTCATAAGGGTGCAACACCTCCAAGGCTGGAAGAGGAAAAAACAAGTGGCTCCAGAGGAGATGAGAGTAGTAGAACTAAAACTCCTCAGAGTAACACATCCCAGGACAGTGACCTGCAAGTGTCTTCCCATTCTGCCACAACTACTTCTAGTGCTCATAGACTGGAAATCTTGAAACGGCGGCAACACGATGCAAAGTTGGAGAAGCTGAAGGAGCGGATTCGAAAGCAGTGGGAGCATTCTGAAGGACTGGGTGGCAGAGGACAGCACTCGGAATACGTGGAGCAACCTGTCGTGGTCACAAATGTGGAGAACGTGGTGATTCCCAAGGTCAGGAAAGTGGCATCTGCACCTGCTGCTCCATCATACAGAGGTAAGGAGGTGCAGAATCCCTTCCTGTTGGTTATATGGGGTGAAGGAGCAGAGTTCAGTTCGCTGAGCCACATGTTGAAACACAGACGTGACTCATAGCTGTTTTGGGGTACTACAGGAGTGCATAGCGTGGTTTATTCGCAGATGTGGACAGGGAAAAAAAAGAAATTCTTGCCTATTTACAGAATTGTGGATTCTTTTGAAATTCTTCCTGTCTTTTCTTAATCTCTTCTTACAAATTACTATAAAAAAGCAGCTCACTGTATTAGTTTTTGGGTTTATTTTGATATTTTGGTGGTCCCAAAGTTTAGTAACATTGATTTGATTTGGAAAGCATTTTGCATTTTTTAATAATCTTTTCTTCATCCAGTGTGCTGTTTTTCAGACTGGTATATTGCTTTCTTCTAATTTAGTGTCAGAAATTCAAGTAGTTCATTTCATTCTTGGCAGTTTCCTATCCTTTCCACCCTGAAAAAGCTTTTTTTACTTTTTACGCAGTTATTTTAAACTCTTAAATTGTTCAATTTCAGGTTTCAATTGTGCCGAAACAGAGGTTTGCTCTCCAGGTGGAAAGATCTGGCATGAGAAAGAATTCCACATTAGTCAGAAGCTGTACAGAGATATAGCACTCCAGTTAGCAGGTGAGACACAAACTGAATTGATGAAGCCACGCAACCTTCTCCAAGAGGCAGAGAATTTAATTTTGTACAAGTCAACAAAGTCATAGAAACAAAAAAAATTGAAGCAATGACTGTTGAATATATTGTTCTTCTTTCCACAGGAGAAGTAACTTGTCCAACAAAAAACCCAAGCCACAATCCCTCTCCCCATTCTCTCACTAAAATGCTTTTAATAGAAAAATCAGTCCTGAAAAGAATCAGATGACATCTTTTCTTTGAGACAAGAATTTTAAAAAAGCCTTCATTAGAACAATTTTTGTTTAATTTTGTAACTTCTTTGTACACATTTGCTTGATTGAATGCAGTTTCCTGTTTAAGAGGACAAAACCGAACTACTTTTTGGTTTTGGTGAAACCTATATTATCTCATTGGAACAATTTTCATATCTTTTTTGCCATGTTTAACGATGTTAAAGAGATTTGTGCACCGTATGTTGAAGCCTGCATTCTGCTTGGTTCAGTGTGGTGTTAAATTTTCGGTCCTGAAGCTGCTGTGGGATTTGTCGATAGTTTAGTTGTAATGTACACGTGACTAAAGGAGAGACAAGGTGCATCTGCTGTGGAAGGTCTTGGGAACTATTATTGAAATGTGTTTAAAGGCTGCAGTAGAAGGGGGAATGCCTTCAGGCGTGCGTGGAGCAGCTGAGATAGTATGGCATTGGGTTGATTTAATACCTGTGAACTTGTAGGACTTCAGTGCTTTATATGAGAATAATCCAAGTCCCGAAGTTCTTGGAGAAATTTATGACCCAGAGGTTTGTGCACAATGGCGTTTTTAGAGGTCTTCCCTGGACTCCATGGGGAGTGGGAGAACAGGTTAAAGAAGTGTTTTAAATAATCTGGATTGTATTTCCTCTACAACTCTTTTACCTTCAGTATTGTAAGGATTGGATTGGATATGGAAGGGGCGACCATACATCTTTGCAGTAGTAAATTAACAGAGCATTGCCTTTGGGGTTTGTTCCACACGAAGGTGTAGGAGAGAATGGTGAATGCTAAAAGCTTGGAAAACAGCTACTCATTCCTCTTTGCTTAATGGTCTTTTGAAAAACATTAAATATTGTTGTTGCAAAATGACAGCACAGGAAAAAAAATCTGGTTTAGGTGATGAACTCATCTAGCAACACTATTTTGATGCTTAAAAATATAAGCAAAAATGATAAATAAATGCTGTATATTTGCTTGATAGTTATGCTGCTAATAGACCAAAACTGTGATATATGCTCTATATTTTTAAATTTACTGCTCCAAACCCCAATCTTTATTAATTTTTCACTCTGGAAATCTGCAGTACCATTGGCAGCTCTTTTCTCTGGGTGATGGAGGGTAGGATGCCCAAGTGTGCTGTTTGATGTGCTAGGCTGGGTACAGCAGAGCACTGTAAGGTTGAATTGCTTTTGACTGTTGGGGGAGGGGAAAGAGAACAGTTGAATCAAAAGAAACAGATTGGAAAATAAAATCCCCTGAGAACCTCTACTTTTGCAGCTTAAGAGCTGGCTTATTATATATTAAAAATAACTTTTCTTGTTGGATGAAATATATTTAGGACTGGAGGAGATGTGATGAGATTGTAAACCAGTAGGTGTCTTTGTACGTTGCTAGTATAGCGGCAGGTATGGAAAGTTTTAGATCCTTTTACTTGTAGTGCTTGACAAGCCACTGAGGATTATTTTCTGCAATCACTCAAAAAAAAATAAAAGGTTCAGAAAGGACAGCAGCTTCTTTTCAAGAAAATTGTTTTGCAATTAATCTATTCACGGTCAGTCCAGGCATTTAATGCCAAACGTTTGCAGACTTTCCATCTCCACTGCCATTTTTTTTTTCCAGTTTTGACAAGCATAACATGAATGATAGAGGAGATCCTTATAGAAATTCAAATTTTTGAGAAGTTTCATATGTGCGGTGGATAGGTCCAACCAAAAGGGCATTTGGATGGTGTGTTCAGTGGACTTGTGCCTACTAAAGAAAGGAGCTGGGCGTGTGTTTAGCCATATGCCTGTCCTGATGCCCTGCGTAGAACAGCTGTCATGGAACGGGTCTCCTTTCTGACCTGAAAAGATTATATTGAATAGCTGATTCCAAGTAATCAAATGCTGGTGCTACACAGCATATATACTGTAAATGTATTTTTAGGTTGTTGGATTATCTATCCATGTGTTAATTCTTTATTAAAGTTACAACATATGTTGTTTGGGGTGTGTAGAGTCAGTTGTATCAAACTGTTCCATGCTTTCAAGTGCTACAATAAGCATTAAGATCTCCGATATCTACAGAGGTAGTGCTCTTTAATGCAATGAGGTTTTTCACATGTACACGTAGACCATGCAGAATATCTTTATTTTGGTTAGGCTAAAGGATTTTGTATGGACTCCACGCTTCCAGTAATTGTGTCTTAAAGGTGTTCAGGATTGGACTTAGTAGAATAAAATTGCTGCAATATGAATAGAATGAGCAGGAAGCAGCCTGCAGTTTCCTGGAATCAGGAAGGAACTGTTTGTCACTTAAAGAGGTGAGCTAGATTTCTGCAAATGCAGTAATTGAGGCCTTTGGGACTTGGTGTGTTGGTTTTCTCTTCCCTCTGCTTGTTGTCAGCCTCAAAGACAACTGGAGAATTTGTAAGAAGCCTTGAAGAAAGGCTCTTAAAATTCTCTTTCCACTTCCTTTAATACGATCTGATATTCTGTCTCTGATACTTCCTATGAGCATCCATCAGGCAGTGGATTCAGCTGAAATTAAGAGCTGTTAAAATTAGTATTGGCGACTAAATAAAGCTTCAGACCTATCTGTGGGGGGAGTTGCATCCTGGTTCTTTTAGATTGATTGTGTTCGTAATAGATGAGGAACAAGAAAACAGTTTCAATAGTGACCATGAAGTCCACAATCTGTAGTTTGCTTTTGGGATTAAGAAAAGAGCATCTTCAAGGCGGGTAAACTAAAGTGCTTTAACGCGTCTTGGAAAACATCTAGCATAGACTGCTGAGACTGAGTGTACAGTTTGCCTGTCTTTGGGCAGTGCTGGTCTCTGCTTTGTAGCTTCAGCAGCTGGGAAGCCCACTCAGTGGGGTAGAGATTGAGACACCTCCCAGGTTTTCTTTTTGATTTCTTAGTAAAATTTGACTCTACTTTTGGTAACTGTTTCTGGCATGTCTAAAGCCTAAAACCTAATCGTGTTATAAATGAGGGTTTAGGTGATACAGAACGATTCTGCATCACTGGGTGAATTCTGCAGCGAATTTTGCAGGAAGTAGAGCGCACGGGTATCCTGTCTGTCACGCTCCAGCATGGATGCAACGAGTGAATGTGCTGTCATGCGTTAATGTGGAAGCAGCAGCCTGTGTGTTTCAGGAGTGAAGGAACTACGTGCTTTTGTGGAACATGGATACTCTAAAATGTAATTTCCTTAGTAGAAGAGAATCAACAATTATTCCTGTCAAACTGTCAGTATTTCTTTTAAAATGGAAAACGAACTTTCTAAAGATCTCTTACGGCATTGTTATGGCTTTGCTGTGTCTCAGTGCACAGGTAAACAGAATTGTCATGCTATGAGGATTTTAAAATGCTGGACTGGGAGTAATTGATCTTAGTATATAATCTATGAGAGTCAGTGATTTTTATTGTTTCTCCGAGTTCTGTTTTTTTCAAGGCGAATGTTGAAGCAACCTTCTTATTCCATGTTCTTTCCTGTGAGATATCACCTAACAGCTATTCTTTGTTTTTAGATGATTCAACAGTGAAAGGAAAACCTAGGGAGAGAAACAAAGAGAAAAAAGCAACCAGACCAGTGCGCAAGGTGCAAAAACTGGCACGGCTGTCAGGTCCAGAGTCCAAACAAGGTGAGTAGCTGTACTGCAGAGGAAAGACTGTCGTGTGTCCTGCAGAGATGAATTTTGCCTCAAGAAATTAAGAAATACTAAAGCATATTGCTTTCAAAGTGTCCTCAGATGTGCAATGATGTCCTTGTAGTGTGTTTATAGACCATGCACTGCACTGGAGGGTGGGGGTGGTGTGGTTGGTTGTTGGCTGTGTGCGCTTTTTTTTGGTTTATTTTAATTTTCTCCTTTCCCCTTGCTGTCTGCACCTTAAAGAAACAGCCGAAGATTGTGTTTGTTGGCACAGGGGGCTGTGCTTGGGTATCTGTTGGGCCAACGCGGACAAGAAGCAGCAATAGCCCTGTTGTGGATCCTGCTTGTGTTCGTGCTTGTTAGTGCCTGACTTACAGCTCAGGGAATAACCCTGAGAGGAGGAATGGAGGGGACTTGCTGAGTTCCCCTTCTCTGTGAGAAGAGCCTGCAATGAAAGCTGTTCTCTTGTATGATTTCTCAGTGGGGAAGCAGGGAGCAGAGTGCTCTTCTGGGTCTTCTCTGGCTGCTGCTCTTCCTCATCCTGTGTCAAGTTGTTGCTGTCCTGAACCTGCAGTTCTGGCTTGACCCATTCTTGTTTTTTTTTCAGTTAGTGAAAGAGTGTAAAAACACATTCCTTACAAGCTGTACAAATCTTGATATTTATAAAGGAGTGTTTATTTCTTTTACCAATTAAAATTTTTTTATTTTTTGCTGTTGCCTGACGTTTCCACTGTCCATTAATAAAATTAAAATATTTTGAGGAGATGATGTGAGCAGGTGACTATAGAGCAGTGCCAGTAGAAAATTAAATTAACTACGTGTGGAATTCTGCCAGTGCTTCTGATTTTCTTGGTAATGTTAACCTTTGATATTGTGTGTAGCAAAAGAATCAGGAAGACTTCCACATCTGCTTTGTATTTGGGTTTAATTCATGCGAAGGAAATAGTTATGACTGCAGTCACACTACAGAATTTTTTTTTTCTTTAAATAAATGTGAAGTGAGGTATCTCTTGCCCCTGTTGGGGTTTTATATTTCTCTTTATGTACAGTGACCCACAATCAGTAAACGCTTTCTTGAAGAAAAAAAAGCTGCTTTAAAAATCATTACAAAGAAGTTTTTAGAGCATGAATTTGCGCTTCTGCATGCTGTAAATCATGAAGCTGCATGTGAGTTTTCTGGTAATGAACACTAATACTTATAAGTAAGTGATAAGGATGGATTTGCTCCTTCCTGTGCTGATCTATTGACACTCAAGGAACTGCACTAATTTAACTCATGTGTTTGTGACAGTTCCAAGTGAGGGGGGAGCACAGAGACTGCTGAAAGTTTTAGTGGCTGTGGTTATTCTCCATAATGGATTTAATGTGAGGAGAATGACGGCATGAAATCCCTAGAAGATAAAAACCAGATCTAAGTGGCATATCCATGATGGTCTGTCCTCCTCCAGTCACCGGAGTAAGAAACTGCCTAATGTAGCTGGGGCTATAAATAGCCACAGCTCATGTTCCGCTCCGCTAGCGTGTTTTGGTTCAAACACCTGACTTGAAATGGAAGATGAGACTTTACACTGCCTTTTTAAGCACACACAGGAGTAACTGAGAACAGTGAGCTGGGCAGAAGAACCCCTTTGGCTGATACCTCGGTTTCAGAGAGGGTTGTAGTGACACGTTTCAAGTGACAGCTTTATAAAATATTTGGCTAATTTACAACAAGCAAGGGTGCTGTTAGTCAGTGCGTAGCTGGTGGGTTGCAGGCTTCTGTCTGAACAGATTTCCCCCTTCTGGCTTATAATAAGGAAAAGGAAGGGGAGTGGGGATTGAGGACTGGAGAGCAAGTCTTGCGAGGAGCGGCTGAGGGAACTGGGAATCTTTAGCCTAGAGAAGAGGAGGCTGAGGGGAGACCTTATCACTGCCTACAACTACCTGAAAGGAAATTGTAGAGAGGAAGGTGCTGGCCCCTTCTCCCAAGTGACAGGGGCAGGGCAAGGGGGAGTGGCCTCAAGCTGCACCAGGGGAGGTTCAGATTGGACATCAGGAAAAAATTTTTCACCTAAAGGGTCATTGGGCACTGGCAGATGCTGCCCAGGGAGGTGGTGGAGTCACCATCCCTGGAGGGGTTTAACAGACGGGTAGATGAGGTGCTCAGGGACATGGTTTAGTGGCAGATAAGAGTGGTGGGACTCGATGATCCAAGAGGTCTTTTCCAACCTGGTGATTCTATGTTTCTATGACTGGGATTACCAAAACACTGTGGGTAATCTGCTGTCCTGGATTTCGCTTGAAGCTGCTTCTGTACCAGGCCTTTGGTCCTGTAGGGCCTAGAGTGTGGTCCGTTTTTATCTGTGGGTGCTGTGTTCGTGCCGCAGTGTCAGGGTTCACTTAGGCGGTGCTGTCAGGTAGACTCTGGAACTGAAGGGTTAGAAATCAACTGCATATTAGATGTTCAAGTTAGGTGTTTTTCTAGCCGTAAATACTGCTAAATGGTCTGAATTAGGTTATTAATACTTTTCTATGTGGTGCTTTTTTCCAAAGGTCTTTAAGATCATTTTTTAAAAAAATTTTTAATAATATTGGAAATCAATGGGATGAAAAGGGAGTTGAATAAACCCAGCATTTAATCTAATCTACATTGACTAAAGATGCCACCATACCTGGTTTTTATCATTTAATTATACGTAGGATGATCAAATAATACTAATACCATTTTGACTTGGTGTCTGTCATCTGTGAGGTAATCTGTTCTTGAATTAAGTACCAACTAATAGGGTCTTATCTCGGGTATTTTCAGTCGCGGTGCAGAAATCCCAGCCAGAAGACAGTCAGTCAGTGTTGGTGTAGAACAATAGCTGCTTGATGTTTTTTAACCTCTCACCAAACACCTGTCTCAACAAGTAATTAGCTGTAAAAATCTTTACTTTTTTTTTTTCTTCCTAGAATATCAGCTAATATTCTTTTAATGTGAAGATGAATTGTTTTTTATCTCCACTTTTTTGTTCTTATTACAACATTTTAGATACTTTTATCTTTTTTTAATTTTCCATACTTAAAAGGAGATAAACAGCTTCTCGGACCTCTACAGTAAACTTATATAACCCTTTTTTAAATCGTTTCTTTTTTGTAGGGTTTTAGTATGCTACAGTGTGATTGGGATTTTTGTGCTACCTGTGGGCACTAACCATGATGTTGTATGATTGAGTTATTGATCATCTCCTTAGTACATCGCTGTTAGGGCTGTTTTGTGTAACTGCAGCCGTACAGCTTATACAGAATGAAATGGCATAGGAATTATTAACGGTGGTAACGAATGCTTCTTTTTGATATGTTGGAAAATCCGCCTAGTGCTTGACTTTTATTTATTACTTCTTGTGCAGGTGGAAACTACATAATAAATGCATCCTCCTGGCGCGAGGGACAAAAGCTTGTAAAAAAGATACTGGGTCCCACTCCCAAACTAGAACAGGAGAGAAGAGCTGTATCTAGTGACAGAACGGGACGGGAGCGAGCTGCCAAGGCTGGTGGGTTGTACCTTCATTGCTGGACTTTGTTTTACTTAATTTATCATATGACACTGCATGTCTATGGAATAAAGCAGACTTCCGAGATGGAATGTCATCAGTTGCTTATTAAAATAACTCCCTTTTTTAGCCTGGGATTTGAAGAGGGAGAGTTTTGCTCACATCCATAGTTGGGATGCATAACCTCTCTTCCTGGGTGGATGGTGAACTTCTCTTGGTGTGATGGGAAGCCTGTCCCCTCCTGTGACTTGAGGGGTAGGACATGCTGTGAAGGTGCTCAGAAGCTCTGGAAAAGATGGGAAATGGGTTTCAACCAAAGCAATGAATCACCTGCAACTTGTCTTTGCCTCTTGAAGCTGGTGGGAGAAAGAATGGCTAGAAGTGGTCCACAGGCCACTTGAATTTTCCAGATGTGCTGCATGTAATGTGTAAGCTATGCTCGGGCATCCCTATTTTACAGGAATTTTGGTTCTCCCAGATATTATATAATGTCATCCATGTGCATCATAACTCTTCATTGAGTTATAAGAGTTATATATTTTTTTATATATATATATATATATAACACTCCTCACCAGCCAATCCACAATTTATCCAGACTGTCAGGGAGGGCAAGTGAGGGATGGCGGTGGCTGCTGTGCTGCTTATGCCCATGAGGTGGTGAGGCTGGTGAGAGTGTAAAGGATGGGAGCTTAGCCTAAGCAAAGGGTGCTACATTCAAAGTATGGCACTGAGTGGAACACAAGCATGTTTACAGTGAGGTCTGAACTCCTCCCTCATCTTCACTTTTGCAGTTCTTTTCAGTAGTTCTCAAATTTGATTTTTACCTAAAATATTTGATACAAATTGTTCTTTAGCAGGCTGTATTGGAAGGACAGGTTCAGATTCCAGACTGGATGTTACCTGTAAAGCCTCTTCAAGAAGTTCTGACCGGTCAAGGAGTAAAGTACGGTCTGAGAATAACCTGAAGAAACGTGAGGCTGCTTTTCCAGATGATAACCCAGAAGATCACGCCCCTGTAAATAAGGACTTCCTGCCCATGGAGATACGTGGAATTCTGGATGACTTGCAGTTAGATTCCATGAGTACAAAGCAAGAGAAAGATGTGGAAAAGCAGAATCAGAAATCTGTTTTGCCTACCCAAAATGGCAGGAGCCACAGTCCGACCAAAAGGAAACCGGACAAGATAGCTGCCAGCGAGGAGCCTCAGGTGATCTCTAAGAAACGTCACTATGATACAGATGAGGTTCGGCAGTACATGATCAGACAGCGAGAGGAGAGGAAGAAGAAGCAGAATGAAGAGAAGAAAGCACAAAAGGAGGCAACAGAACAGAAGAACAAAAGGCTCCAAGAGCTCTATAGAAGGCAGAAGGAGGCTTTTACTAAAGTCAAGAACGTGCCTCCTCCTGACCCTTCAGCAGCCAAACGTTTACAGGAGACCTACTCTAAACTATTGCTGGAACATAGTTTTTTAGAAGACCCACCTCAGCAGCCTACGGTACAGGAAACACAGGTATAGCTGATGCACTAACTTGGTGCGTTGCAGTTGTTTACAGGAATAGGAGGTCATATTTTAGGAAGGTCATGGTTTGTCCTGGTCTGGCTATTGGTGCAGAGAAATGGCACTAGGAAAAAGTATAGCCCTTGCTTAAGCGTGGTGGGTTTGGTCCAGAGCCTCATTGCTGAGGGCTGATTTTTGGCACAGCAAAGCCTACTAGAAAGGTGAATGCCAATCATCTTTCTATTATAAATAGAAGTGGAACTCTGGATACTTGCTAACAGCAGCTGTAGCGGTTGGCTGTTGAGAAAACTGTATGCATCAGTCAAACCATGAATTGAGGAGCATTATCTGAGATTGCTTTCCATCAGTGGGCAAACTTTATAAACAGCGAGTTAAATAAGTTTATTAATCAGAAGTTGAATATAAAGAATATTAATATATGATAAAAGACTAATATTCATTTTGTGTTGCGCTGAACTGGTTCGGTATGTGGGCAAAGCTCTTTCTGCACATTTTGCTGAGACAAAACCATAACTATCTTGTGGTTTTAAGTCTTTGCATGGTAGGAAAGATGTGATGTTGCGCTGAGAAATGTAAGCCTTTTCAATTTTAATGAGACAAGTGCTTCTAAACTCCTACAGACTTTTGAAAATGCATTTTTCTGGTTGTCTTCATTTCTAGCCCAGACCTGGTTATCAGCCATCTGGGGAATCCGACAAAGAAAACAAGGCTCAAGAGCGTCCTCCTAGTGCATCTTCAAGCAGTGACATGTCGCTTTCAGAGACGCAGCAGCCGCTACTGAGGTGAGCCATTGTGGACCTTCTGAGGGAAAGGAAAATGCTCTAGTTTTTCTCTGAGACTTGAAAATAGACAAGGTGCTTAAGTTCATGTCCTAGCAAAAGTAGTTGTCTTTATGGCAATTATAATGTTTCCTGGAATGTTTCCTTCCAGGAAGCTGATGCAGAAAAGTATATGGAAACTTTGGTTGTGGGTGTTTAGTGAGTCTGTAAATAAATAAAATGAATGTCAGTTGCTCTTAAAGCTTTGCTGACATCAAGGGAATGTGCATTTCATATTGGGAGACTCTATTTCCTCTGCCATCGGGCAAGCGAAGCTGATCATATGAATTTCAATATCTGTTGATTTTTCTTTTTTCTTTCGTGTTTGATGTGTTCAGTGTTTCTGTTCTATGTTTTTGTGGATTCAGGCCTCTAGTTATTGTCTCTAAAGCACCGAAATCCTCTGCTTCTGCTTGGAAATAGCTTTTTCCTGTTTCCTTTCATGCTGCTTTCTCCATTTTTAATTGCTCAGTGTATTACCAAAGCTTTTTTTTTTACTGCAAGTTGAGGTCTAACCAACCACTTAAATGTAAGGAACTAAGCATCATTAAGTTTCTGTCTTATACTTAATATTCTTGTTGTGCGAGTGTGTCTTCATTTTTAATTACTTAATGAATGTCTGCTTCTTAAGCGTATATCTGCTTCATTGTCTGTACCTTAACTTGGTCCAATCCACACTGACTTTGTAAGCTCAGTGAGGCCTGTTTCCTTTCTGGAAAAGTTCTAAGGTGCTAGGAATGCTGTGTATGGAATAGGCTGCTGAACCATGGGGTAGTAAATACTATTAGCATAACCTTATAAGGAAAAAAGGTGAGCACTAGTAATAGGGGAGAGATGAGACTTAAAAGGCTGCATAGGATATCTGGAGAGCCTCATAGTAAACAGAGAAGCTGTTTCTTGTGAGGGACTTGATGGATTTCCTAGTATTCTGAATATGTGCAAGTGATATTGATGAAGGTCTCAAAAGAGCTCCTGTCATGCAAATGGGAGTTAACTGGGAATAAAAAAAAAAGTCTTGCATAACTCTAAACATTCTTGTATTTCCAGTCCTCCTTTTCTGTAAGTGTTCCTCATGCCTGCTCAAAGTGACAGCACCAGTGGAACAAGGGCTAGATTCCACTAGAGGGGAAAGGCTGGGGCTATGAAATTCCAAGAGAAGGGGAAACAAAATAAAAAAAAAAGATGTTTCCTTCCTTTTGAAGTCAGGAAACCTTCAGAAAAGACTCACTGCTGCTCAAAATGCACAGCATGTTACAACTCTAAAACACCCAGTACACTGTAAATGACTTTTTGAGTTTGGAAGGTGCTGGTTTTTGGGTTTTTTTTAGATAATGTTGTGTAGCTGTTAACTGTGCCATTCCCTGCCCCTCTGATCTAGCCAAGAACTCTTTCGTCTTGAAAAACAGATCTGTGGCAATGATGCTTTCATCTGAAATAACAGCACTTGTATAAATCATCAAATTCAATGTCGACTTTTCATTTCAGGAGCAGTTTGATGGAGCCTCCGTGGGTACAGCCAGAAAGGTTGAGCCCAAGAGTCCACCTTTCTCACTCACAAGCTCTTGTGGGCTCAAGCGGAGCTCCTTGCTCGCAGCACTGGAGTCTGGAGCAGATGGACCTTTTGTCCAAGGAGTGTGACACGATGTTGGCAGCCAGGAGGAGTCATGCTGCACCCATGGGATCACTGAACTTAATGCCTCAGCCATACCTGAATTCAGCTGCTGCACAGCAAAATCTCTTAGTAAAACCTACTGCTAGCCAATATAAGAGCAAATTAGATCGAATTGAAGCTCTGAAAGCTACAGCTGCTTCCCTTTCTAGCAGGATTGAAAGTGAAGCCAAGAGGTTAGCTGGGGCTGGTATCAATTATGGTACTGTGTGGAAATCGGACCATGGATTTAGGCAAGAAAACCAGGCTGATGGGCAGTGGGCAAAGGCTGTGAGCCCTCCTGTGAGAGAGGAAAATGAAGATGCTTTTTCAGCCAGAATCCAAAAAATGTTGGATACCTGTCTGTCTCAGACAGCCTTTGATGACAGCCTTCCTGGTGTAGGCAACCTTAGTGAATTTAAAAAACTCCCCGAGACCATCAGGCCTCATACTGCTGCAGTCAGTCTTGGAATGAGGTCCCCTTCTGCTAACAGGCATGAGGGGATACTAGGACATTTATCCAAGAGGCAGACCGACTCCCTGGGGCGTGAAAACCAAGCTTATACTCCAAACAAAGCTGTAATTCCTCATGAGTCCAGCATTGACTCCATCAGTGAAGGACCTCTTCTGAGTGATGGAAGCCTCTCTGAAGAGGAGGGAGGCCGGCACAAACAGTCGCCGCTGAAGATGCTGGAGACATTAAAGGAGAAGGATTTCTGCATTCGGGAGAGAAATGCTTTTGATCCCATAAAGGAATTTAAGAAAGAAGCTGAGAAGTATTTGCCTCTCTTCCCTCAGCCAAGTGGCGTAGACAGCAAGGAACCATGGCAGGAGCTGGCGAAAGGAAGTCCCCACAGCGTCATCAACATCTTTGTGAAAAGTTACCAGCTTCATGGAAAAGGTAAAGAAGGTAAAGATGGAAAAATTTCTTGAAGTTCTTGTGAATTGCTTTTATCCTGGTCTTACTTCTTCCTACGCTTTATACTTCACAGATAAGGAATGTGGTTTTAGATGTCTTAACCATGAATCTGTGTAAGGCTTTCTCACTTTACTTTTGGATCATAAATTATTTCCTCCCCTTCCTTTTGCCTTCTTGTGTAAGGGGGAAAAAACAAAAGGAAAGAAAACTCTCCCAGTTTGAGGCTGGAAGCAGATTATTTTTGTATTAGATGGCTCTGTATTTCTAGGTCAGTAACTAATTCGTATGCTGGGTTATGTGTAATAAGAACACTAATAGTTATAGAATTGTAGATGTAAATTTACATTTATTGTATCCAAAATTGCATACTGAATCTAAATTTCCCAGGGTGCATTTGGAAGTCGTTCTCTCCACCACGGAGAACAGACCCTCTGGATTGAAATGTGCATCCTCCTACTGTTTGTGCGCTCCAGCTCATCTGAAATAACTCATCATTCCTGTTTCAGTTAAGGCAGAAAGATGGAGTGCATGCTTTATGCAGCACTTGCTTCCTGCTGACGGCTTGCATATATCCTGAGTTCCTGCTATGCAAGAATAAGGTAGCTTGGCTGTATTGTTAGAAATGTACAGCATTGGTGGATGAATGATGTAGACTTCCCATTGCATCTTTGCTCACCTGAGCTATTCAATAATGTCTCAAAGTAATGCGACAATTAAAACTCCGGTAGCGCTATGGGTTTTTGAAAAGGTAAAGTTTTTGGTGTATTGGTAGGAAAAGTCTCTTGCTTAAATGAGCACATTTCAAGTGTTAGTGTCTTTGGACATGCTTTACAAATGTCTCATGAAGGATGCTTTGTTTAATTTTCATTTCTTGTACATATTTGTTCTTCTTTTTAGAAGGACTGTTTCATTTTGAGGAGGGAGGTTTTCCAATAAGTTGATTTTTCTCCTGTGTTTTTCCTTGATTCTTTTTTCCTTCATTTTATTCCCTTAAAGAGGATTGCATTTAAATTTTCTGCAGATGGCTTTACTCTGAAGCACTGTGCTCTTCAACAATGTTTTAACTGGAGAGCATGAAGTAGAATATTCAATAATTTACAAAAAGAGGAAGACTGTGCCTGTTATGTTGTGTTAAAACTGTGGGTTGGCTATATTGTCATTCTTCTGATGTTTTTGTGTTTGAAAGGAAGTCTTTGTAACTCGTGGCTGGGAGCATTTTCATTCTTGATTTGTCTTTACCCTTCTTTTTCCACACTTCAGTGTTTGATGAAAGGTCAAGTGGAGGCTCTTCCCTCCTGCGCCCACTGCTCCCTGCTATGAGCCCTCCAGAGAGTGTGGTTTCTTACGAAGATGATTTTGCCTCATCGCAGGGAAGCAGCACTTTAACGGACAAAAAGATTGCACGTGACCTCAGGTAACACTGCTCTAGATTCCTTGTAAAAATAAAAATGCAGGATTTGTCAGGGAAGAGTTAATGCAAAATTTGTTGCAAAATGTGCTGGATATCTTCTCTGTTACCCTGTGTTGTAATGCTAGTCAAAGCGATGAGGTGTTTCCTTAGGACCTTGCAGTTATTATAGCAACCAGCATGGTTAAAAGTCAATGATTAAAACATTCCTGTTCTCTGTCTTAATTTTGTTCTTCTTTAGTCTTAACAGGAATCTTTAGGCAAGGTTCTGGCTCCTTGTAGTCAGGTGAAATTGAGTTCTCCAACTTGTGTGGCGGCTGCAGCACTCCGTTGGTTAATCTTTGTAATTTTGGGAAAAAGAAAAGAGGTTTGAAAGTGTTAAAATACCTTATGTACTTCAAAATTCTGTAAAAAGCCTAAAAAGCTTTCAGCAAAGGTTCAGTAATGCTTAGTAACGGATAGATAAATTGTCTGCAAGAACTTCTGAAGCCTTTTGTTCGGACTGAAATCAGAAAGCTGTAAATCCTGAACTCTCCATCTCACTGCTGTTGTCGTGTGCCTTCCAGATTTTCATAAGATCCCTTTTTTTTTTTTGTAATGAGGTGCATTTATATCTTTTGAGCTCCTTGGGGAAGGCCACCAGTAGTGTTTATATGTTGATGGTACTTTACCTCAGAAGAAAGGAAGGCAAAAGGCACTTCCGCGTGCTGTAAATGTTGGCTGCAAGAAAATGCTTTTGTTCTCATGAACTTCTTGGTAGGCCTTCTGTTGGTATTATTTAGTATGCATTGACCCCCTTATTTGCAAATCTTCTGTAGTCGTTGGAAATAACTTGTATTTTTGTTGAGTAATTGATGACCTCTGTATGCCCAGAGGTTATCTAAAATGCAGTCATGTATGGAGTCATTCTTATGTTTTTCAGGTCTGTAGTCAAATAGCTCTGAAGAGTTAGCATTGGAAAAGATGGTTGTTACTCATCTTTTACTGTTTCTTGTTATTGGAAGTTATATGGAAGAATGGTTCCATGTCTTCCATATCATGTCAAACTTACAGAATCAGGGAATGGTTTGGGTTGGAAGGGACCTTTAAACCCCATCCAGTTCCAATCCCCCTGCAGTGAGCAGAGACACCTTCCACTTGATCAGGTTGCTCAGAGCCACATCCAGTCTGACCTTGAACACGTCCAGGAATGAGGCTTCCACCACCACTTCCTTGTGTTTTAACTGTCATTGTTTTTTAATCTCAAAATCAATGCTTTCAAGATGGGCTAATTACTGAACTTTTAGCCATCTGTCTTTTATTTGAAGCGTGGTAGATTTCTTGTGCACAGCATAATGTAGATGTTGGAAGTCCATAGTTAATCACTGTCAATGTGCTCCTTTTTAGTGTTGCTGGCAGCAGTAATTCAAGTATCCAGGAAGAAATTCCTAGCAGGAAGTCTCCCCATGAACCTCGATCTATAGAGCTTGCTTCTCCACATTCATCTGGACCTCGGTCTGCAGCCTCATCTCACTCATCTGCTTCCTCTAAAAAGAGACGGAAAAAAGAACGTAAGTGCAGTATTGGCTGTAGGGGTTTTTTTGGAGGAGGAGGTTTTAGGGTTTTCTTGTTATGAAAATTGCAATTTTTCTACATATCTGGAAACTGTAATCTAATACTGATAGAAGAATTTATTCCTCCAGTGATTCCTTCCTAAATTCTTTTTTACTCTGATTATTCTCCAACCTTAAAATACAGTCACCTGATATTAAATAGACAAGAAATTCATGGTATTGGAAATGTTTCCTTTCCAAAACCAGCCTTCTAACAGCTCAGTTAATTTTGCTATCATACAAGAATTCCATACTGAGAAAATTCCAGTAGTCTGCTGAAAAATTAGAGTTATGGCCACATTTATGAAGGCGACGGTAAGCTTGCCGCTATGCTTCATCTTTGGATGAAAAAAGCTGGGTTTAAAGTCAGTAAAAGGATTAGAAAAATAAGATTAGACCTTCCAAATTATTTCTTCCTATCTTTTCAAAATTCTCTGTTATACAAAGGAGGTAGACTTTATTCTAATTATTAGTATTGAAGAGTCAAATGCTTGTTTTCATTATTTAAACTGATAATGTGCTGAAGTGAAAGCTAAGTGACTGTTCTATTGACAGTGGACACAATACACAGAAGATAATTCAACCTCCTGTAGGAAGCTGCCAAATTTACATTTCTGGCTTGTTGGATTTACAGATTTCTAACTCAAAAGCGTCTTTAACTGGGGAAGAAGGTTCTCTATTAATTGTTTTGGGGCTCCTGATGGCTAAGCTGTTCATACTTAAAATACCAAGCATGAACTTTGGCAATGTTGTTGATTTTTTTTTTTAGGGTTGGACTCTTTCAATGGAAGTTCTCCCCATTTTCCTGTGGAAGAAGACAAAATGCTGTCTGAATTAGAGTGGGGATCCCAGCAGGCAAAGAAGTGTTTATCGAGTAGCAGGATTTCTAGTAAAGATCATGAACAGAACCCAGATACAGACAGCACGTTAGAAAACTTATCTGGACACTCCCTGATGAGGTAACATCAACTTTATAAGACTGTATGCTGTTATACCTAAGTTTGGTAGTGTTATGGCATGTTATCAAAAATTTCTGTGTCTTTGGATATGCAAAAGGAAAGTAACACAAATGATCCAATGTTAGTAAGGTGGGCATGCATAAAATGTTCTTTTCTCCTCTGTGTTTTAAATATTAAAAAGCCCAAAGTAGATGGCTGTAGTAGATCGGTGATTCCTCCCCAAAGGACCTCTCTGTTTTTGTAAGGACAACTGGCCGATATAGGTATCCTGTCAGGTTCAGTACTTTAAGTGCTGCAATAGTTTTCATTTCCACTTCTACAAATGGTCTGTAAGAAGTGAGTTGGGGGAGAAGTAGCTGGTGAGGCTGTGCATCTTGCTCTTTTCAGTAAGAGCCGTGGACATTTGTGGCTAGGCCTGTGTACAGCAGCTGCTCGTCAGCCTGCCCAGCTCTAGGTTGATGCTTTTGAGAGACGAACTGCACCTCAGGAAAGCACGTAGAGGAAGAGAAAAATTATTTTTCCTGTTGCATCATCTGTGTGTCTAGCAATGAATGCAGTTTATTTACTGCTAATTATGCAAGGAAGGGAGTTATGAAACACGCTCAGCTTAGTTTTGACTATACTTTTTTCTAAAAAGCAACAAATTATATGAATGGTCTTTCCTTCTCTTTGAGTATAGGATAGTTCTGGGGTACTGACTTGTACTGGTGACTCGCTGATACCCAGTACTGTGTTTGAAAGGTCCTATGAACTTCTAATATGTGCCAAGTAAAGCAGAATGTCTTCCTAAGGCATTTAAGCAGCCACTGTTAATCCTCTTCTGCTTAATAAATTGGAATAGTAAATTTAAGCAATGTCTGCACTATTTCCAGTATGTTTGGAAAGAGATGCCTTAAACTTTCTCTTAAGAAGAAATGTTTCTCTAGTGTTTTACTAACTGCTTCAGTCAGAGTTTTGGCCTTCAAGTATTTTGTTGCGTTTTGGTGCAAGAAGAGACTCAAGCAATGGCTTATTGCGTGCAGTTGCATTCGTGAGTTGAGAGTAACCAGTTTACTTTTTAAAAATACTGTTCATTGTGTTCTGATATCAAAATGTTGCTGTAATTTCCTGTGAGTAAAACAAAGTTCTTCACTCAGACTCCCAAAACATGTGTTTTAGATCTTAGGGAGAAATGTTTTCCTCTGAGGGTGGGGAGGCACCGTCCCATGTTGCCCAGGGAAGCTGTGGCTGCCCCAGCCCTGGAGGTGTTCAAGGCCAGGTTGGATGGGGCTTGGAGCAGCCTGAGCCAGTGGGAGGTGTCCCTGCCCATGGCAGGAGAGTTGGAACCACATGATCTTTAAGGACCCTTCCAACCCAAACCATTCCTTGTTTCTGTGTGCAAATGCTCCTGCAGATAAGGGCATCCGGACTTTCCCACGCCAGGTTCCTTACAGGACGCGCTGAAACTGCTTGTCTGGACATGTAGAACACATAGATATTGCAATGTTTTGGGTTTTTTTCAGTGTATGCTAACTAGGTTTGATGCTTGGGGAAGAAATAGGATGCTCTAGAAACTTCACCCTAAACTGGGATATCTGTACAAAGCTCATCTCATGAGGGCATTTCCTAAAGGCAGCCACTGTTAATCCTCTTTAGCTTAATAAATAAATTGCCTGCGTAAACCATAAAAGACTGCCTGTTGTATGGGTCTGTGCCTTTTGCGTGGGACTGTTTGGTGTGTGTAAATGGAAGATCTAGGTTATTGCTTTATTCTCTTATCAAATAACTGAACTTGGAAGAATACCAACTCCTTCCTTTTTTCATTTCACTGTCAGTTTCTTGGACAAGGGAAGATCCCAGAAGACGCCAACTTCTTCCCCATCTCCTGGTTCCCAAAACGTGTTGCAGTTTGATTCTGTAGGCAACACAGGAGAAAGAGTCAAGTCACCTGCTGGCTTCTCTGGAAGTACAACATCAGGGCTGAAGCCTAACGGAGCCTTCACTGACTTGAGTCTGGGAGCTACCAGGTCTGTGGCAGGAGCAGCCTCAGCAAGCGGTGAGTTCTTCTGTTAAGACTGTAACAATGTCAGAGCAGTTGTATTGTTTTTAATATATTTCTCATGTGTGGCACTAAAATCTGTGGAGGTTGACCAGTGATTTTTATCCTGCAGGATGCATGCATTACTCTCCAGCTGGTCTTCAACATCGTTTATCAGCAGAGTTGAACTACCTCAGTGCCATTGAGGAGTCTGTGCGACAACTTTCAGATATAGAACGAGTACGAGGAATCTCACTTGCCCAGCAGGAGACTGTTTCTCTGGCTCAGATTCTAAAGGTAATGGAAAAATATTTCCTTGTCCTAATCTTCCTTTATTCTTTTCCTTTTAGAAGAAAATTAATCAAATCAGGATAAGTTAGGCTTTTAATAGCAATGCGGGAGAGCTGTAATGGGCATGATGGAACATATCTGACAATGTCCATTTTTAAGACTGATGTCTGTTATCTTTCTTTTTTTAAGTTGACATCAAGGAACTGGTGACTTGAGAGTGCGTCATTAATTAGAATCACTGCTATGGTTGGGTACTTGAGTAAAATAAAAACTTAATTATTTATTTGCTGGGTTTGATGCTGGGTCCCGATGCCATGCAGTGTAGTTGTTCAGGCTGGATCATATTTCTTGTTCTCTGAAAAGGGTATTTTTCAGAAAAATATAAATAGTGCATCATGAATATATGAAAACTTCATGAATATATGAAAAAGCACCGCCAGTAGAGTAGATCTTGGTCTTTCACAGGTAGTTGCAGCCAATGGCTGAGGCAATAAAGCTCTTTCCATTTAACTTGCATGGTTATAACTTGTTTTCCTAATCTCTAGGCACAGCAGCAGCGCCACGAACGGGACTTAGCTCTCTTGAAAATCAAGGCTGAAAAAGAAGCTTTAGAAAGTCAGAGACAACTGGAGGAGGCAAGGCAGAAGGCAGCTCAGGTAATGCTGCCCTTCAAAAATTGTGGAGTGTGTAAGAGGCAAAATGCTGTAAGTAAATCCATGCCTGTGAACCTATGGAAATGGTGGAGGGGGTTAATTAATATAGCTGAGAACAGCTCTTGGGGGCCAATTTAAAACCTTTTTTCCAGCAGATTTTGAAAAATATAACTATACTTATTACAGCCAGGAGATTTTGAAGAGCTGAACTGGCTGTGTTTTCCACACAGGTCCATGCAGAGTCACTGCAGCATCTGGTCCAGTCACGGCAGGAGGCTGTACAAGAGACATTGGGCAAGGCTGCAGCCAAGCAGGCGGAAACCACCCTTCTCACTACAGATGCGGCTCACCAGACCCGTGAGGTGAGATCTGATTTTTTTTGCTTCTAGTTTATTCTATTCAGTGTCATTCTCAGTGCAACATCACCTTATTAATGGGACATATGATAGGTCTTTAAAGGTGCTTTTCTAGCTTCATTTCTTAGAAGCCAGTTGGCAGCCTTAACTCCCTGTTCGCTATTCTTCTGATCTTGCAGTTTATGAACTGTTAAGAAGTTCTTTTTCTTGTGGATAGATTGACGATAGTGAACCTAACACATTAAATTTTAGAGTTACAGGAGCAATCCCTTACGGAGTGCATCTGCTTAAAATGCAAATTAAACTAGAAAAGCAGGGAAAATGCAATTTTGCTTAGTTTTGAAGGTAGGAGAGCAACAAAGAAAATTAAAAAAGAAGGAGGGAGTATCGCCAACAAAGCTTTTGGCTTGGTACAGTTTGAGGTTTTATGAGTCTCTTTTTCATTTTTCTTGTGGCATGTAGATTTTTTTTTTTATAAGTTTTTATACTTGTTCCCCACATGTGGCAGCTGCTTGACACACAGATGAGAAACACAATAATCAAAAAATGGGTTTGCTTTTTCATAGTTTAGCAGTTGATGTGGCTGTGGGTTGGAGTCATGAAATGGAGTGTAGAAGGATAATGAGTATGAACGTAACTGTTTCTTCGAAGCTTATGCACATGTCGGTGCTCAGAAAGGCTGTTTTTGTGATGGGTAATGGGATTGTAGAATAATATTGCTGTACTTGACTTTGCCAAATATATAAAGTTTCATTTTTGAGTAGAGGGGAATGCATTAGGTTAAAGGAGCAGAGAAGGTCAGGCATCTCAGATACGTGCAGTAGTTGTTGATAGTAGGTAGTGAAGTCTAAACACTAAGAAACGTGTGTAGCTTATAGAGCCGAAATGGGTGGAAACTGGTTGAGAAACAAGGTAAAAGAAACAGACAGCTTTTATTTGGCATAGGGTTTTAATATCTTGTCTTAAAGTTTGAAGTCTGAGAGTAAGAGGTTCTAGTAGAGACATTGATGGGGGTGACCTTATCAGTGATGGTGGGCTAGCAGAGTCACTTTTCCATCCACGTTCATGAATGACTCCTGATATTCAGTTGAACAACCATTTATTTTAACTGGAATGCAGCAATGGAAATGCCGGTCACCAATGTACTGGCAATAATTTTTGATGTACACGGTAATTTCTTATTTATAAAGGAATGGAGTTAATTTTCTGTATTGCTTTCAATTAGACGTTTACCTTATACAGAAGAGAGAGTACTGCATGCTACTTTACACATGTGTTTGCTTAGAGTTGACTCTTGTACTAATGAAGATAAAACTGGGTTTACAGACAATATCTAATTGAAGAAAAATCATCAACTTGTTTCTATAAAATTTGTATACATAAATTGAAGAATTAATGAAGAAATGCAGTATCTGTATTAAAGTTATTGAAATACAACTTATTCCTATCTTTAAAACCAACCATAATTTCCTGCTCTGCATGAGACAGATCTTTAAACAGGAAGAAAAATATTAAATTCTAAAGTTTCTAAAAAACAATGTTATCTGCTATGATTTCTGAAGTTCTTATTTGTAGTCATGTATGCAGTGACTGCCATACATTAAAAAGGATATTTTGTGGTTGCCTATTAAATACTGCTAGTTTTAGACCTGACAATCTGTATGGTATTGGGACTTAATCCTGTTGCTTCCTTTAGAATGGAAGTAATATTTCGTGCTCTTTGGGCAAGATGCACTTTAAAATGAATTTTTAAATTAAATGTAATGGTAAATCTGGAATTTTTTATTATGTGAGGATCATTCTGCTGGTCAGAGTTTGATAAAGTTGATTAGAATGATATGATAAGTAATGTCTTGCATGCCTGTAGTTTCATATCAATAATTCCAGTCTGCATAAGTTAAAGAATATGTGTTTACAGAGCACTGTGCCCCTCCCACAACCAGAATAGTCAAAACTGAGTCTGACGTGTTTGTTCAATAAATCAGTAAATTGCCTGTGAAAATGCCTATTTTCTCTTTCAAAACCATTTTGATACTGATAAACATTTTGTATTCTTTTGGGTTTTGTGGTACTCAGATGACAGAGTTAGCCCAAACACGGATCTCGGATACTGTCAGCGCTCCAGCTGCTCCAGTCACCACCTTGTTTGACCACCAGCGGCAGCATCACTCGGAGTTCATGAAACAGCTGAGAGCCCGAACTGATACAAACAGGTTTTGCCTAATGTTTCACATCTTGGGAATGGGGGAGTAAGATTTTTTTTTTTTTAGGTTTTGCTTAACCTATTCTTGGAAAAAAAAAAATTAAGATGTCATATTTAAGAAGAATTATTTCACCAAAGGCAACATCAACTGATTTTAGAGAAGATGCTCTAAATGTTTTATGGGATGATTTTACCAATCTGAGCTTTAAGTGCTCTTTTCAGAAATTTTAGCTGTTACTACTTCTAGTAAACCGATGAAAGCTTATGAGAACTGCAGTATTCCTTGGTTTGAGACAATGCAGATTAACCAAAGTCCTTTTCCTTTCTCAGGAAATGTGAGTCTGGTGCCATGTCACAAGGTAAAGAGGAGACAGGTGACTCAAAACACATGTACTCACAGGTGTTTGGTAGTTATTCAGAGTCCTCAAGATCAAAGGCTCATGATCAGAGGTAAGAAGAGTTTGTAGTACACAGGGGTTTATTGCTGTAAATAAGAACTAAAGTACAAAGGCATATCAAGATATTTCCTTCAATAATTTTTTTATAAAAAGGGAAAGCCAGTATTAAACTTTCAACAGGAAAACCTACGCTGTCGTCCACAATGTCATGTATTAATATCTTCAGTTTTTAATTTGCTCTATATGTTCTAACTGGAAGCTTTCATCTTCATAACTTAAAACTAAGAGTTGCACATCTGCTTTCTCATTCAGCTGAATTAGCAAGAGTGTAGCAAACAGGTGAAGGGAGGTGGTTGTTCCACTCTGCGCAGCTCTTATGAGGCTGTATCTGGAATACTGTGTCCAGTTTGGGGCTCCTCTGTAAAGAGAAGACATTAACATCCTGACGCAAGTCTAGTGGTGAACCAACAAGGTGGTTAAGATGCTGGAGTACGTGATGTGAGAGAGAGGCTGAAGGAACTGAGCCAGCTCAGCCCAGAAAAGAGAAGGCTCAGGGGACAGGGTTCTAGTTGCAATATCCTAAAGGTGTGTTCTTAGGGAACATGAGGCTAGACTCTTTGAGGAGGTGATTGGTGCGATGACAAAAGGCAATGTTGACAGACTCCAAAAAGGGGAAAATCGAAGGAAAAAAACGCACTCTGTGTGAGAGTGGTCAGACACTGGAATGGGGGTGGAGGAAGGCTGTGGGATCCTCTGCTGTTGCAGGTGTTCAAAACTTGGACATGGCCTTGGCTTTGGTAAGAAATTGTTCAGATGAGTTAAGATGAGATCATTCTGATTTCTGTTATGTGGCCAACTTACATTTTTCTATTGCCTCAACTTTGTAACCCAAAAGTCACTTTCAGTCTCTGTTTATTTGACTCTGTCCTAAATATTTGCAATTTATGCCCTTCTCATTTTGCTCTGTCTTTTTTAAATGGACTAGAATGTAGCCCAGGAGCATGTGTTCTGAAATCCTAGTGCAGGGGCCTGTAGAACTGCCAACTCTGTAACATGTTACTTTCTGGTCTGTTCTCTGTATATCTGGCCCTTTAGTTAGGATGGGTAGGATTGGGGTTTTTTTTCCTCACTGCTTCTTTGCACTGGCTTGGGATTTTACATGAAGTGCCTGGAGTGCTGCTTGCGATCTGACAGGTTTCCCTGTTATTTTTCAGTGTCTTGCTACAGTTTAGCTTTTTGTTTCCTGTTCGTTTACCTGATCTAGTTAAGTCCTATGAAGTTTCTCACAGCCCTTCTCTGATCTTCACCAGCTGGAATGATTTTGTCCTTCTCATTAGTTCTTCTCATTTAAAACAGTGTCGCTGTCTGGCTCATGCTTTTAAGAACTCTAAGGAGAGATGTTTGCAGTGGTTTATCATCAATGCTTATTGCCAGGTAGAGGACGTGCATACCTACAACCACTTGCGTTCTATGTTAGAATAAAAACAATTTCCACTGTCGGTTGGTGGCCTGATGAGGCTTGGAATTTTAAAGTAGCCCAGCAGCATATTAAAAACAAACCCGACCTATCTGCATGTCCATTATTGCTGGAATGTTAATTATGGTGCACACAGTACTGGTGCAAAATAAACATTTTGAAACACACAAAGTAATTTTTGAAAATTTATCTCTTGATAATGCAGTAGTACCAGCAGCCGCCAAGAGAGCCCCTCAGTTCCATCTTCCAAGGAGATCGAGAAGAAGCTTTCCCGCCGTGAAAAGATAGCTAGTAGTATTGAAGAGCAGGCTCATACTGCCGTGGATGACTCCTTGCCGAGTGATAGTATTTTGTCACTGCCAGATGAAAAAGGTTGGTGTATTGTTTCTGTGTGATGAATCTGAAAGTGGGGAGGAGAAGAGCAAGAGAGGTGCTGTTGCAAAATGAATTTCTGAAATAACTCAGGGAATATGCATGACAAAAGCTGATCCCAGGTGAACTGGCAGCCTCTTAAGAGGTGACAGGAGGTGGCGCGGTGAGATGTTTTCGAAATTTTGCACATCAGAGTGCTGGAGTCTGTGGGCTGTTCTAGTTTTTGCTGTGCTAGTTGTACCCAGATGTTCACTTGCTGAACACCAAATGTTTCAGCAGGCCCAAAAATGTGTTTCTAACTCTCAACAGAGGACTGCTAGGTCTCTCAAAGCTAGATAACAGTATTTCATGATGTCCTGTTACTCAAGGTCACGCTTTTCTAAGCACCGGTTTTTCTGCATTGGTTATCACCCTGTCTTTCCTGCCCTTCCAACTTCACTGGGACGAGACAGAACAAAACTGCATTCATGGTACATACCTGAGCGTAAATCCACTTCCCTGATTTCTCCCTCAGATTCTGCTTCTGTTGGAACAGAGTATTCCCTGAAATTTGATGAGTCCATGACAGAGGATGAGATTGAACAAAAGTCTTTTCGGTCTTTACTGCCCTCTGAAAGTCATCGTAGAAATAACTTGGAGAAGAAACGAGGTAATCGTGATGATTCTGATGAGGAAGTCTCCCCAGAAAAAACAGCTTTGTCATCTATCAAGGTAGGTCAAACACCCATAGATAAGGTGAATTAACTGAACTTAGATGGTTAAGCTCGTTAGCTTTAAGTGAGCCGTTCTTAGTGGTGTTTGCTAACTTGAGGGTTCTTTTTCTCCCTGTTGCTCTTTGAGCACCTCAAAACGTAGACTTGTAGGATGTGCTGCGTGTCACTGTTGTATAAGTGCCATGACTTATGGAAGAGTTCCAGGCCTCTGCCTGTTCTCTGGTGTGTTTGGAGGACTGACTTTTTGAGGTAGGTCATAAAAGCCCAGTAGATTAATTCTTCCTGCTATGCCTGCACACAGCTAGGAAGTACAAGAGGATGCTTCATCTATCTGATCTGCAAGGGACATCCCAAAACTGTCACGCAGCCCAGGGCACAAAAAGCACATCTGTACAAAGCTCAGAGAAGAGAAACAGCTTCCTTTCTAACATCTGTTTTTGTGTGTGTGTATCTGTGTATGTATACACACACTTTGTAATTGAAGAAAGCCTTGGATTTTCTGTATTATCAAATCATGCCAAATGTGTCTTGCCTTCCAGGAGCTAAGCATGCCATTCTCAGGGGGGCAAGACAGTTTCTCTAAATTTACCATGGAGATGGTACGACAGTATATGAAAGAGGAGGAAATGCGAGCAGCTCATCAGTCCTCACTGCTTCGGCTCCGGGAGAAGGCTCTGAAAGAGAAGACCAAAGCTGAATTAGCTTGGCTGGAACACCAGAAGAAGTAAGGCAGTGCTGAATAAACCCTGCTGCTGACTGACCGTTTTCTTGTACTTTTACTTGAATTTTTTTGTAAGATTTTGCCTCCACCCCATTCCTGCCTTATTAAGTATCAGTGGTTGAACTGTTCTTCTGGCATCAGTAGTCTATGCAAATGTCATTGTCACTTGGAAAGAACAGAACCCAATTTCCATTGAATGCAGTTTGATAAAAGAGAATTTCATTGTAACAGTAGAATGTCAGATGTCTGTCAGTCAGAGAAGGCACCTCCCAACCATCACTCTTACCAGTCTTAATTCAAGAATGCATGAAATGTTTGGGACCTCTATTTGCTTGATGTCTGCGGTCATTTTAATTGTCTTGGGCCAAAGTTTGTGAATCTGGATATATGTTGTCTTTAATGGTTTGTTTCCAACCTAACACATGCTTTGCCCTGGAATGCCACTTAAAGTCCCTAGTGATACTACTGATCGGTGGTGGCCAAACTGAATCAAGAATACTTTTCCATGGTCACTCTGCACAGGAGTACCATCGTTCACCAGACATTTTCTTCCAGCTGCTTGTCATTGTGGATTTGACGAAGGATTGTGAGGTAGCGACCCAAGCATCTGTCATAATTTAGTCCCAGTCTGGCTTGATTGGCAGTTAAAATGTGAGCAGTTGTGATCCCAGTCCCTGCCCCTCCCAGGGAAAGGGAAATAAGAGAGACTCATGGTTTGGAAAAGAAAAATGAAACAGCTTTAATGAAACAATAATAACAAAGAAAATACTATTAATGAGGTAATAATAAAATGTATACCAATATACAAAATTGCTCCTCCCACCTTGATGACTACATCACCAGAGAAGCTGCAGAGCAGGCACAGGGAAAAAGGTTCTGAGCTGGACTTGGCAGCAGGAGGGAGCTGGATTCAGGAATGCCCGGGTCCAGGATTAGGGGCAAACAGACAGATGAGGTCCTCGCAGGATATTGGGCATTGAAGAAGAGAGCTTGACCCTCGTGATCCCTCAGTTTTATACAGAATAAGGCATATAGGGGATGGAATCCTGGTCACCTGTCCTATCTGCCCCTCCATGCAAGTGTCACGTTTTCCACCCCTTTCACTTACGGCTCCACCAGCTCGAGGATGGCCTTGGTTTCTGTAGGAATAAGTCTAAGCAACGGCCTTTCTGCATCCCAGTGCTCTGTGTTATCCGTGCTAGAGAGAAACCCTGTCTGAAAAACATGCAGTTAACTTCCAGAAAATGAAGTTACTTAGGCAAGACTTAGCTGAAAAGTTGGAAAACTGATTGTATTTCAGCTCAAAACAGAGCAGCGTCCTTTCTTTTGTCTTTCTCACATGGTGAGCTTGCTACCTCTGCCAAACTCCTACCCATTCATGTGAGAATCCGTATTACTGTATTGGCCTTTTAACTGTGTGTATGTTTGTGGAGACAGTACAAAATGTTCCACCACAGAGGATGCGAGAAGGCTAATTATTAAGCACAGGCATGTGCTCCTCTGCAAGTTAGGAAAAGTAAACTTTTTCCACTTTGAAGAATAAAAGGCTTGTTGTTGTGCTCTTTCTTATTTCATCCTTTCTTCCAATGTATTTGCAGGCATTTGCGAGACAAGGGAGAGGATGATAAGATGCCTCCTATTCGAAAGAGGCAACGTGGTCTGCTGCTGAGGTTGCAGCAGGAAAAGGTAACTGATGCACTCAGATCCTGTAGAATATCCTGTACCATTAAATGTTTCGGACGCTGTAAAAGCTAAGAGTTGAGAACTCCGTACCAGGCTTTTGGATAGGAAGCTGCCAGTATTTCTTACCAATGAGTTTTATTTGCATTTTGGTGGTGTCTAAGACCTTTGTTGTAAAGGGTCCTTCTGTTATCATTGTCTTCTGTTCATCGCTGCTGAAGTTCAGGCTGATGATTTCATCATGCAATTACAGCAATTTCAAGCCCATAGCAAGGGCACCATGGCAGCTCTAAAGTGAGTGCTTGAGAGCTGTCTGTCACAGTTCTTATGCTTCATCTTTTACACCTAAAAGGCAGAAATTAAGCGTCTTCAAGAGGCTAACAAGGCTGCCCGGAAGGAGAGACAGCTAATCCTTAAACAGCAGGCAGAAATCGAACGAATTCGTCAGACTACCATGAAACTGCAGGAAAAACTGAAGTCTGCAGGAGAAAATAAGCTGGTAAGTGTTCAGTAGAGAAGCTGGATTATTCCCTCTTTGGCCATGCAGCCAATATTTGCCTTCAGTGTATATAGGAACGGAAAGCGTCTAGATTGGACCTGTTGCTTGGAAGTTTTGTCTGCATGAAACGGTCTCATCCTCTTACCTCAGCAATTTAATGTTTAATTTCTTGAAAGCATTGTTAAAGAAATGCATTTGGAGAAGTTATAAAACGTCCTGGTTTAACTGGGCAGTAAATGGTGTTTGTTAATTCTCAGGCTTAACTAATGACTTCAGGAATGTAAATTTTTTGGTGCTTAGATCTCTCAGGCTCTGATTTTGTTTGATTATTTCTTAGACCCCAAAGTCCTAAATGTAAGCACTAAAACCAAAACTTGCTGCTTTATGTGTCTGTTATTGTCATTATGCTGAGTTTCTTGGATCTGCTTGATGAGACAGCAAGACAGGATTTCAGTAACTGTGGAGGCACAAATTTAATAATAGTGGTACAGAAAGGATTGGTTTCTTATTTGGGTAGCAATTCTGGTAGGTATTGTTGTTCTAGATACAGTTAAGGGAAAACTCAAATTACGGAGAAAAAGGGTGTACTGAGAAATTGTGTCAAATAAAATAAAGTTGGAAAATGAAGTTAAATCTGCAGGAGGACAGACTTGCCTGAAGTAGTATTTGGTGTGATCTGGGGAGAAGTAAGCTGAAGTCACACAAATTTTTAGAGATTGTAGAATAGCTTCTTTCTTTTAATATTGCTTTTTTAACACTTAATTGCAGGAACTTCACAGTGAGGATGACATCAAGCAGAGCAATGGTTCTAGCCCACTTCCAACTGATGCAGAAACACGCAGCCCTTCCCCCATCTCAATCTCCAGCAGTGAGACCAGTAGCATTATGCAGAAACTTAAAAAAATGCGCAGCAGAATGGATGAAAAGTAACTATTTTCTTTTTCTCCTTACACAAACGTTTACTCTTTTAATAGAATGAGTTGGTTCAGCCAATATCTGCTCTACAAATGACCATCAGAAATATTAGAGGTATTGCTGTCACATACAGTTAGATCTGAGTTGCCTGAAAAAGAGCTCTTTGGAAGCATTAATAGAACTATATAAATCTTTGAATGTAATATTTTAAAGGCTACAATTCTTGCATAAATACTGAGATTCAAACATTATTAGCTGACAGACTGTGTGATCAAAGTTTGTTGGGGGAGATTGGTTTTAATATTCTATGTCCTTGGTAGTCAGTAAAAGCATATCAGTTTCAGAGGTTTTTATGTTTGTGTGTACAAGGAACTTGGATGGGCTCCAGCCTGATGGTATATCTTGTCAGAGTCCCTCTTGCAACGAGACCCCTGAAGTCAAGTGGTCAAAATGGTGTCTGTATTTTGTCTCTTCCCCCTTTACTTTAAAGAGGAAAAAATATAGGGTGTGGGATTCTGGAATTACTGTACCAATTTTTATCTTGAACTTAAGTGTAAGTTATAGCAATAGTCTTATGGAAAAACTAATAACCGAGTTTGAGATCTGGCTTACAGAAAGTCAGAGTAAACTGGATGTGTGAATTTCAATTGATTGCCTTGAAATCGGCTAGAGATTAGTTTTGTGAGTATTTTCTTAATTAATGGTGATGGGATGCGCGTGACTGAGAAGGCAGACAGTTAGTAAGGCCTTTCTTGTCCTGTGCTTACCACAGGTTGGAAAAAGTTGAAAACGGTTGTTAGTCTTCAGAGGAAGTATTGAAGTGCATGTGCAGTTCGGGGTCTGAAGACTAAATCTGTTGATTTCACCTGTTAAAATTGTTTTGAATCAAAAATAATTTCTGCATCATTTCAGTCTAGGAATTACTTTGTGTGCACTAAACAACCCAAATGCTTTCCCAGCATGTGCTTGTTAGTTTCAAGCCTTTAATTCTTATTTCAGACTAATCCATTAAAAGTTTGGCCTCTGCCACTTCTCTGCAAGAAATAGTCTTAGCTTAAACAATTTTTTCTGAACTTAGAATGAAATGGATCACTATATTTTAGTCTATATCGGTGATCTTTGTAATGTTTGTCCTCTTGAGACTCCTAGCGCAGCTGGATGAAACACCAAAAAGCAAACACTGCCACTTGGAAAGGCAAAGTGTCTGTGACTCCTTAGCACCCTGTTTGCTTGTAATCATTGGAGAAGCACATTTCCCACACTTGCATGAAGATAAAAACCGGTAGTAGTAAGTGAGGGTTTGGTGTAAGTAGGAACAAACCAAAAATGTGTTTGAATTACAGGGCCTTCCTGTTCTAGCCTGAATTGATTGTTGTATTTGAACTCCTCTAGTGGAATCTGGTAAACTGAACAGCCAAAGTCATAGAATCATAGAATCACCAGGTTGGAAAGGACCCACTGGGTCATCGAGTCCAACCATTCCTAACACTCCCTTAAACCATGTCTCTCAGCACTTCATCCACCCATTCCTTAAACACCTCCAGAGAAGGCGACCTCCCTGGGCAGCCTGTTCCAGTGCCCGATGACTCTTTCCGTAAAGAATTTTCTTTCTGATATCCAGCCTGAACCTCCTCTGGCGGAGCTTCAGGCCATTCCCCCTTGTCCTGTCCTCTGTCACTTCGGAGAAGAGGCCACAAATGATTTCAAGATTCTGAAGTGTCATATTTCCAAAACCAAACTCTTGGCATTCCAAAGTCATGTGAAAGTCCCCCCATCGTTATAGCAGTAAACTCTTCTCAAAGTATGTTTTCAGATTGGTAAATGGCTTAAGGTGGGGCCTTCAGAAGGATGTGCTCTCTACGCCGTGTTGAATTCTAGGGTTTCAATGAAACAAAAATTTTATTCTGATTCTATTTTTTTTTTGTTAAAAAGAGGGTCTTTATTTTTTTTCCAACTGAGATTCAACATACAAAATTTCAAATGGTGATACAAACCCAAGTTACAGCTCATGAATTTTGAGATAAAGCATTAATAGTGTATTAATACTATTAGATGATAAATACGTTTTATATTCAAGACTTCCTTGTTATCGGGTAGGGGGGTTGTTATATTGTTTTTGAAATCTTATTTTTTTAAACTATCTTTAAGCAACGTTTGTGCTTACAGAAAGAATTCCATATTGATAAATAATTGTTCAAGCCATTACAAGGCATAATAGCAGATACTTTGTATGTTCTACACTTAAAGATATTTTAATTATCAGTCCAAAGTGTTGCTCATCTGGAGAATACTTTTCAGAAGGAGGATGGCAGAATTTGAACTGAAACAATGGCTTGTAGGTGGAACAAGTGGAAATTGTGTGTGATGTAATGTATATGATCACGTGTTTTTGTTGTCATGGTTTTGTCTTGGATTGCTGTGCGTGTTCAAAGGAAATAGCATTTTGTGTAAACATAAATGATTCTCTAGAACTAGATTTTCCTAGTCGTGAAGCTTTTTGTGAGTGTTTTGATAGTGATAGCAGTGCTTATTGATGGAAAAGCAGTGCTGACTTGGTATCTTTTTTAATGTCCTTATTTGTAAAACACGTAAGAATAATACTAACATAATAGAGAAAGGTTTTTGCTTTGGAGTGTAATGCTAGGAAGCTGCCGTTTGAAGGGAATCCGTCAGGTTGTGAGACACAGCAAAAGGAAAGAAGCTGAATGATGAGCAAGGTACAAAGGAACTGGAGGAAGGAGCTGGGAAAGCCTGCTGTGCTGGAGTTGCTGTACTCCGTAGCAGGGCGGAAATCCTTTGGCTTCCTTACTTATGAGGCAGCTTGAATATTACTCTTCTGCTAAAAGGGGCATGAAAGAATAGTTTTAATTTTAGTGGATGAGTCTGTAGCCTGCATGTGAACAGGAGCATGCTCTGTCAAAGACAATTAACCATGTTCCCCTTGCTTTCCTTGCATATTCAGCTTTAATGACAATTTTTATACTAGCGGAACTGATTAAATGCTCATTTTCTTTTGCTTTTCCTTAATGTGCTGCTTAGCTTGCATTGTAGTCGATAGAGCTATATGGAGCATGCTATTTTTCTATAAATAAGATAATTCAATAGAAATTAGCTTAAAATGGTCATTCGTTAGGAAATACCATTTTGAGCATAACTGTAAGCTTATGCAGATTTTAAAAAAGCAATAGGCATTCTTCCTGCAATTGGTATTTGGAATTGGTAATTGGAAGAGGCAATATGTGAGTATTCTTAGACCAAGTCTGCACTTTCTTGCAAAAAAACCCAAAAGAGCAGCCAGAAATTGAATTATAGGTGTTTCTCAGTTTTCCTGGAATTGCTCATGTTTTAAGAATACATTATTTAATCTCTTTTTTTTTTTTTTTAATTTGCCCTCTCACTGGTGCTTACCTTTGGAGAAGTAAATTTACTGAGGTTCTGCCAGGTGAATGCAAATGCATTTAAAGTTTCAGACTAGCAGAGTTGTTCGTATCACAAACCCAGCGTGCTTTTTAATGCTATTAATCTACTCTGTCTTAGAATAGCAGGAGTTGCAAAAAGATCAGCCTGAAATGTTAACACGTGCATGTGGAAGTCTGCATCAAAGCAATAACACTTCCACAATGTAAAGAAAAATACAGTAGTGTGAAAGCAGCTTGCCTTTGATTAACAAAACAATGTGGTGTCAGTGTATGTGTCCTGTTGCCTTCTGCATAATAGTGTATAGTTTTTCTGCTTCAGATGTTGGGTAGTAACTGCATAATGTTAAATGCAATTAGTTTGAAAGTTCTTTGCTAGATGCTATCCTTCTCTCGTTGTTTCTGCCTTTTTTGCTATCTTAGTTTGAAACTCTTCCTCCTTATTTTGTAGACACTGCTCTCCTGTTCACTACTTCTTCTCTGTCTTTACGTCTCACCACTGGGCCTCTCTCAGTGTCTGTTTTCCCAACCTCCACCCCAAATTCCAGCTGTATATCTACAACCAATTGGTCAGGTAACTGTATCTTTCTCAAGTGATAGACTCTTTGATAGAGCATGCTCTGTTCAGTCCTAGAAGGTCAAGAGGTTCTTCATCAGTGAACACGTTTGACACATTACTTATGTTTCCAGATCTTTATTAATGACATAGACAGTGGGATCAGGTGCACTCTCAGCAAGTTTGCAGATGACACCAAGCTTCAGTGGAACCATTGATTCACTAGAGGGAAGGGACGCCGTCCAGAGGGACCTCTAGAGGTTTGAAGACTAGGTCAGTGTGAAGCTCATGAAGGGCAACAGGTCCAAGTGTAAGGTCCTGCAACCGCTACTCTCAGTATAGACTGAGAGATGAATGGATTGAGAACGTTCTGCAGAGAAGGACTTGAGGAAAATTGGGTGTGAGCTGGCAAGATGCACTTGCAGCCCTGAAAGCCAATCATATCCCAGGCTACATCAAACAAAATGTAACCAGCAGGCTGAGGGAGGTGATTCTGCCCCTCTACTCTGCTCTAGTGAGACCCCACCTGGAGCACTGGTGTCCAGTTCTGGGGTCCCCAGTATGAGAAGGGCATGGACCTGTTGGAGCAGGTCCAGGAGGAGGCCACAAACACGATCTGAGGACTGAAGCAGCTCTCCTATGAAGAAAGGTTGAGAGAATTGGAGTTGTTCAGCCTGGAGAAGAGAAGGCTCTAGGGAGACCATATTGTGGCTTTTCAATAGATAAAGCGGGCTTATAAGAAAAACGGAGAAAGACTTTTTGCCACGGCCTGTAGTGATAGGACAATGGGTAATGATTTTAGTCTAAGATTGGATAGATCTAGATGAAATATAAGGAGGACATTTTTTTTATAAGAGCGGCGAGGCACTGGCACAGGTTGCCCAGAGAAGTCATAGGTGCCCTATCCCTGAAAGTTTTCCAAGTCAGCCTGGATGAGGCTTAGAGCAACCTGATCTAATGAGAAGTGTCTCGGTCCATGGCAGGGAGGTTGGAACCAGATGATCTTTAAGGTCCCTTCCAACCCAAACCATTGTAGGATTCTAATCTCTGTGTTCTGAGTGACGAGACAGTTCGCTTTGGTCCAGAGTAGCTGCTCAGACTGTCTGTTTGGGGTTAAGGTCATTATAAATCAATGTGCAAGTGCAGGTTAGAGCACCAGGTTAATGCTTTCAGGTTAATATCTATAATGGATGGATAAAATGTGTGATGTTAGCACCAGAGAAATAGTTAGACCTTTAAATCATGCCGTGTAATCTAAGTGCTGCTGCTTCTATTTACTCCCCCAGATTTCTAGCTTCATAGATGCCGGATGTTGGTTTGCATTTTGTTTTTCTGTGAAGTTGCCTCTGCTTTTGAGCAAGAATACGTACCTGTGGTGTTGCAACTGGAACCCTCTAGACTGTAGTAAATATTAAGGCAGCCAAGCTACTGTGTGGCTTGCCACCTTTTAAACCCCAGGGTTATAAAAGGATCTGCATCTTTAGTCACGCTGCTTTAATCTTCTTCTGTAGGTGGAATGCTGGAACCCTCTTTCTCTCATTCTTTTGACTTCTCTTTGTTATTAAGTAGCCTTTGTGTGGTGATTAGCTTCATGGTCATTTAGTTAATTCTACTCCTGTTTGTGGTCCTCTGGGTTAATTCATTTGCCATCTGCTTTTAAGGAGTCCTACTCTTTTGAATCCATTTGTTTCAGTCTTTCTCTTACATTTTATTTTGACTGGGCTTGCGCCTTGCAAGGTCCAGTAAATTGTGAGTATCCAGGTGCTCTGATGGAACCAAACAGTGAGCGAAGAAAGAAGAAATAGTTGCCTTTTGCATTGAGATCATCGTAATAATGATGTTCATGACAAGTTCTAAATACATGATCTGCTAGACTGATTGGAACTGATGCATATCCGAAAGTAAGAGTTGGTAAATCTTATGGCGCTGGTGGAAGACATGACATAAGCTGGACTGTCCCATGTCATGTTTGTAATGCCATTACTGCTGGTAGTCTGGTTATTAATAATACTAATCCATCAGTTTTGCCTCAGAGTAGATGATGATTGATGTTTGTCTCTAGGAAGTGATAAAGTAGCGCACAAAATCATAGGATGTGTCAGCTTGAAGGTAGCTGGTGTTCCAGAGACTCAGGTGTTTTTGGTTTTGACCATGGGGAAGATGATGGTGGGCTTGTCTTACTGGTTCTGAAACTTATCTTCACATCATAACTCGTCCATCTTGTCTGAATCTGTCTTGGAGAAGGACTTATCTAATCTTAACTTTTCTGATCAACTGCCAGCTCAGTTCTCCAGGGAACAGAATGAACGCTAAATGAGCAAACAGGAAATGTCCTTTAGCAGGCAAGACCTGCGGATTAGCCCATTGGTCATTCCAGTCTCAGTAAATAAAAGGGGTTTTTGAAACACGGGAGATCAAAAAGCACAAATTAAATAATGTGCTTTACAGCTTAAACTTTGATGCTGAGTGTTTGGGTTGGCTTGAAAATTATGAATTATAAAGACCTTTGTAAAGCAAAATATCAAAAGTCTTCAAAGGCTGCTTTGTGGGGCACCACACCTTCTGTAGCAATGATCCACTCTCTCTAGCTGGCAAGCTGTGCATTTTCTACAGAGTGATTCTGTGAGATCTTAAAAATTCCTGTGTAGAAGATGGAAAGATTGTGCACTGTGCTCTAGACTTGGCACGGCAGATGAAGGGTGTGCAATTGATGTTGAAGTTGCTTCCGTTTACTCTCTTACCAGTTAAATGGTATAGTCTTGGTTACTTAAACGTTTAGAAGTAAGACCAGAGATACTGTTGTTCAAGAGCCGGTAAAGAGAACTAGTGTGTGCACACAAATCTAGTCATACCTACAAAGTTGTGTAAGAATTTCCTCCTTTCTGAGGCTTGGTGCATCACCTAAGAAGTCTTTGTCAGAAAGAAAATAACTGCTGATTTTTCTGCATAAATTTTGCTTTTTGTCTACTCTTAAACAGAAGATCTATTCTTAAATGGGATAGATAAAGCATCCAGGCATGATAGTAACTGGGAAAGTATGGTCCTGCATACTTAAACTCTTAAAGCTATCAGCTCACAGGTAACATGCCAAGTGCGGCGATCCATAGAGATGATCCTTAAAAGAAGGGTAAAACCTCCAGTAATTCAGGAGGTCTATTGATACAGAATCACCTTCTCTTATAATTATGTATTTGGAATGAACTGAAGGGCAACTAGGGTCGCAGATTTTCTGTCACTGGGCTTAGCGAAAAGAAAGGTTCATTTTTCCATCACTGCATTCTTGTTGGTTCCAGTTTAATACCACAGGTACTTTTCATGTCCTGAAATTGGGAACTTAGTGAACCATTTGTAGCACTTTCAATGATTTTGAAGATCATTAAAATATTAGCAGCATGTTTACAGGATCTTGTAGACTGTACCTTAAGAAAAAAACCTCTTGTCTACTTGTGTTTTTTTCAGCAGCACATCAGAAGTCTAGGAGATAATAGTTAGTGTGGGTTTTATCCTAGAAAACAATTTGAACAGCTATAATTTTGGGAAGTGTGGCACTAGAGCATCGGGATTTTGGAACCTTTGAGTGTGGTTGGCTGTTCTCCCATTGTCTTCTGCTCTGTCTGTCAGGTTCCTAACTAAGCGAGAACAGAAGCTGATGCAGCGTCGACAACATGCTGAGGAATTGTTGGAGTGGAAACGCCGCCTGGATGCAGAGGAAGCAGAAGTACGGCGGATAGAAAAGCAGGCTCTAGCTGCCTGGGACAAAGAGCTGCTCAAAACCAAAATAGCCAAGAAAGACCTGGGGGATCAGAGAACTGAGCCCAAAGGTAATAGAGGTGGGGGAAGTGGTGCAGATGGTGAGAATAAAGCATAATTTAACATAATTGCTTATGTTTGCACTGTCTTCCTTTTTTGGCATTTTGGTAGTGGTTTTTCTTCATACGCTTATGATCTTGATTTCTGCACTCTGCTGCCTTCTGTTGCCTCATTCTTATAGCCCTATTTTACACCATAGTTAAATGTGTGTTCCTCCTTTGCTGTATGCCTTCTGAAATGAACAGTGCAGCATGTGCCTATCAGACATTTCTCCATACAATTTAAACTATATTTCTTTCTTTCACTATAAAATATTGCATGGTCTTTCACTGATCACCTTCTGAACTTGCTCTGTTAAACCCATTTTCCCCAGCGGTGCTCAAAGTGCAGGGTGGCTCTTATCAGGGGCTGCCTTCCTCTTGGCTGTGATTGCAGAAATTGAAAGCGTTTTTTCCTTCCCTCTGTTGTTAATGCACTGTAACTATCTGAAATCTGCAACTGTGCTAAAGTGTGCTAGAATGTAATTAGTATAAATGATGCCATTGTGAGGAAAAACAAGCTCCTAAATGTTGGGAGCTATGGCTTTACTGTTTTGTCTTAAACAGACCGTACTTGCCCCATGAAGCACAGAACTGGATCACAGTAGGAACAAATAATGAAATTGTTCTAGAAACAATCAGTTTTCCTTTTTTCCACCCTTTGCTGAAAGCAGGCAAGCACACCCTCTGAACGTGCAAAGGGTATGCAGAATTATGCCCTTCTACACTTGTTACTGAAAACAGTCATGCAGATTTTAGACGTTGTAAGACATTTTAAAGATGATATAGGTATGAGTCAGTCAGTTCCGGTGACCAAAAATTCAGCGTGAATGCTGAATTATCACCAACAGATGAGAAAACACACTTGCTTTCTATTAATCGTATCTACCAGAAAGCATTGGAGCATAGCCCTGCTTTAGAAGTTGTTCCTCTCACCAGACTTTGCTCAAATATTGAGTAGTTTTCCATGGCTGCCTCAGTAACGCTGTGACTCCTGCGGAATTTAGTAAACAGGAATATTGAAAACCCAACTTACTACTTGCCACTCGTGAGACTCATGATGAAATCATAACATTGAAATGTTTTCTGCAGCTACTGTAAAGGAAGCAATCAATTCTAAATTCAAGATCTGGCTTGCAGATTATATACTACTTCATGACTTCTTCAGACTAATAATGACTCTTGCTAGGATATGGTCAACTGGAAGGACAGGTTTCTCTAGCAGTCTTTTTGGAGTGCGTTGTCTGGAAAATGTTAGAATATCCTGAAAACCTCTATTTTAGACATTCAGCAGTCACTAAGAACACCTGGCAGTCTTAAATCATAGTTTTCTGGTAAATGTGCTTGTTTTGGCTAAATATTCCACCCTCGGTGCCTGGCTGAGTAAAATAACATTTTGACATGTATTGGTAGCAGTTCCTACTTTATATGGAGGCAGCAGTAGCTCTGAAGATGTAAAAGTCAGTGGAAGTTCTTAGGCACTTTGGTTTTTCTCTCATTATTCAATCTCAGAAACAGCCAGTGAAGAAGAGTCTCCAGTGCCTTCTTGCTCTCATCTAAACAGTGAAAGCTCTATCCCAGAAGATCTTGGCAGTCCAGCTGCTGAGTCTGTCCCATCAGAGACTATGGGCCATGGACCACCAGAAAGCCCAAATCAGACTACAGCTAATGAAGAAACGGTTTATTCTGAAGACTTCAAGTCCTCTGTCTCACCTGGCAAAGTTGTGAGTGAGCTTTTTATGCTGTATGTTCTTTTATGCTTTTAAAAGGCTAAGCGGTAAGTATCACTATCCCAGCTGTCCAAACAGATTTCACTGTTCTGTTGGCAACACCATTTTACATTACTGTGAAGAAACATTGTGATCAGATTTGTTATTTGAAGTCTTGAGGAAAAAAATTGCTTCCGCATACAGGTTAGATGTTTTTAAACTTACGGGTAGTCTTGCAAAATGCTTTGTCTCTGTCACATAGCTACGCAGTATTTGATGGTGGAACACTGACCCAGTTTACCAGCGTGGATTAGCTGTAGGCTAGCTTGTTACCATTGTATGCGTTCTTTGAGGCCATGGAAACTATGGTCTGTATTTGCAAGTGATGTGTCCCAAAGCACAGTTGTAGCATGAAGTAGGAGAGCTGTAGTGTCATGCACAATCCTCGGGTTTCAGATTGTCTGCTTGCCACCCAATTGTTCTATTCTATTAGTTCTCCTTGGTTGATAATTTTGTACAGTTTCATCCTGATAACTTTGCCCTGTGCTCAGTGAAACAAAAGATGCAGTGTCTGTAAAAGAGCTGCTCATCTAGACTTATTACAAATACTTTCTTGGGAAGTTACTGAGAAGACAAAATGCGATAAAATGTCCAATGTGTGTCAGAGGTGATGTTCACAGTGTGTGAAAGGGTTGTGGTATAATGTTGAAGCACCAAGCAGCATTTTGGAAGAAAGTTTGCACGTAGCCTTTTTGGTTTGGCCTCGGAGCAATAACTCTCTCTTGGTTTACTGATGTAGAGTCTCCTCTTGCACCCCTTACATTGAAATGGTCCTTTCGGTTTCACAGGTGTATTTATTAAGCTTCCTATTGCTGTGGTTGTTACCCAATAAGATCACAAAAATGTATTGAGCACCTGTGAGTCAGAACCAGTTCGGTTGGGTGATAGTGGAGTAGTCAAAGCAGGTTTGCTGAAATCGAGGCTCCAAGTAAGCAGTCAGCTATTGCTGCTCTTGGTGGTTTTGTTTTATTGTTTGGGAAGCTAAGATTAAATTCTTAGGATAGCTGGATAGGTACCACTGCTTGTGAGATGTCCTTTCCTCATGCTGTTCTTCCCTGTGGCTCCCGGTGACAACAGTCTCCTACTTTCAAACTGAGCATTAGGAGCAATTACTTATTTGGGCTTTTCTTCTCCTGTAGTCTCCACCCAGAAGCAGCGTATCTGTATCAAAGCAAGATTCTAGCAAGAGCAGCCACAGAACTGGAGGACAGCTACGTTCACCTGTGAAGTCTCATCAGACGTCTCACAACTGGTCTGATGAATCTTTGTCCATGACACAGTCAGGTAAGTGGAATATCCGCTTGGGTTTAAATTGCTTTTTAGAGCTTTTAACAAGTAAACTTGAAATGCAAATGTAGATGTGGGAATGCGGGCAGAAATTCCTGGAAATTGCAAGCATCTGGGGTTCTGTGGGAGTGTTTTCCTGGGAAGTAATTTGATCACTTCAGCTTAAAAGGTTCTAAGAAGATGTATATATTATCTCTACTTTTAGAAAGTAACGTAGATCCTGCAAACAGCTATGAAGAAGATAAGAGTCAATGTGGTCCTGGAATCTAAAAATTCTAGGTTATGTTATGTTTTTAAATACATCACTCACAGGTGACACCTCTCCACCCTTCATGCTGTAAGAAAGCAGAATATGGTTTAGCATCATATGATCATGATTGTCCTAGTGAACACAACCTGGTTCCAGAACCTGTGTAGCTCTGTTATCAGGGCAGTACAGGTGAGCCTCTTGGGCCTACACTGGCCCAACGTGCAAAACGATTGGATACTTCGGGGCATAGGCGTTTATTTTTGGAGGAGGGTTTGAACTATGTGTAGTAAAATAGTGCCTACGGTTGCATTTTGAGCTATAAGATGCAAGATCTACTTATGGACTCTTTATACTCCTTTATCCCTTATCCAAGCTGACTCCCAGTAAATGCTGAGGGAGAGAATATTAAGAGTTGAAGTGGTACAGAGCGGTCCTTCCCTTTGTGTGCTCTCACAGTCCATTAGTCACGTGGATTCCGGGACTTCCTGAGCCACCATTCAGTGGGTCACCATGACCAGCTCTGTTAAAGTGTGAAATCAGTTTTGAACCTTTCTGTGCTTATGGTCTCTAAAACATTTTGTGTTCCACAGTGCAGTTGATACAGCATCGTAATATACTTACAAGCAAATGAGAGAGCATTTTCCTGCTTGTTTTCCTTAATTCCCGAAATGATCAGTAAACCTCTAGTGGAAAAAGGATTGGGTTGCTCTATTGCATGTATGGGCTGTTGTTTGTGATAGATGGGTAACTTAATGATGCAAGTACAAATCCAGTCTTCGTGGTGCTTGATGTAGCAAGCTTAATGATCTTTTATATTGGGTTTTTTGGTTAATGCATATATAAATGCAATAGAAACACTAATTTTGAGGCAGCTGTTCTCCTGCTGGGTAGAGAAATAAATACATTAACGCCTGGATATTTGCACTTGAGTAGTTAGTGTTTGGATTCTGTCTGGAGAGCAGTTTGCAGCAGTGAAGCAATCAGCAAGTTGATAAAGTTATTTTCAAGTTTTGACTAAGAAACCACACGGGGAAGCCATTATGAAAAGCAGAGCAGGCAATGGTGACCATGAAAATTAGCTTTTTCAGCTAAAATATTTACAATCTTTCATTTCAAATGCTGAAGAAAGTTATGAGAGGTGGGAAGTCCACGAGGACAGTGCTGATTTCACAATAAATCATTCCATTGTAAGGAGACAAATCTTCCAAGCAGCTGAGTAGTGATGAAGTCATCGCACTGTCAGTCTGATGCATAAGTAGACGAGATCGTCAAAGATGAAAGCATGTACGGATCTTTCCTTGATGAGTTGATCAAGAAAAGCTATAATTACACAGTGGTCACTTACTATTTGGGAGGAGCTGTTAATTACTGTGGCATCACAGAGTGTTCCCGATTAGCAAGTGCGATTCCATTCTTTTTGTGCTGTGTTGTTTTCTTTTAAAATTCTCTAAATGGTTTACAGCAGTTGTTAATGGAAAAAGAATAGAGCAGTTTAATTGTGTTTACTGGCTGTTGTTGATAATGAGACTCTTGTTGTGGTGGTTTGTTGTCTTGAGAAATCAGATTGATTAGCAAAATGTCCATGTGTCTCTGCTAGTTGACCAAATAGTACTGGTGCCGTACCTTCTAGGATGCTTGGTAAAGCAGCTGGGCATTTGTGAACCTCTAGGCCTTTTGGTCCAGAAATAATTCTAGGTGATATTGAGCGTTAGGAAAGCAAACCAGCCAAGATCCTTCCCTTAGGAGCTGCAGGTGCTGCTGTAGAAGAGGAAGGGGCGGACATGAGCTGCAGGGAGGAGCTCCACTATGACTGTGTCAGATAAATATTTTGAAGAGTTTTTGATGTGTAATTGTGGGTCCAATCTGGGACGAGGATGTTGTTTTGCATGATGTTGGTATACCTTTAAAATAAGAGAAAAGTAGACATAATCAGCTGGGTGGAAAAGAATAAGCAGTGAGACACTGAGGCAGACTCTCTGTGAAGTCTGAGAGATGAAGAGATTGTTACAGCAGCAATAAGGAATGTGGCTGAGTCACTGGTAGAACGGGGTTATCATGCAGAGAATGGGTCCAAGTGTCTGGGGACAGTGTCCCAAGTGAAAAGAGGTAGCACATCATCAGAAGGAAGACCAGGTTGCAGGAAGTTCTGGGGATGGAGAGGAATAGAGGAGATGATATTAAAATTACTAAAGATAATCATTTAAGAAAAAAAATTATTCAAGTGTAAAATAGCTGCAGTCAGTTACAGCATGGTAGGAGGGTCTGTAAAGTTGAACTTGGAGCAAAGATAGGTCAGATAGTTTCATATAAGCTATTATTGAGTAGTCCACCGCATGTCTAAGCTCAACTACCCCTGTTCACCCTGAATAAATTGTCATCTCGAGGCTTGAAAATAGTGAAAAATCTCTGCTTTGTTCAAATTGTCTTTCCTTCCAACCTCTCCATTTCATGGTTGTATTTCATCTAGGTGGCAGAAAATCCAGACTTGCCAGAAAACTAAACTTTTTTTAGAGTCTGCTGTTCCAAGTGACATTCCTGTCAATTAAGTGTACTCTGTAGCTTGAAATTGGACGTTGCAATTGTAAACAAATATTTCGGGTTTAATTTTGGTGTGCATCTTTGAGTTATGTTTTTAAATACATCAGAAAAAAAAATGATTCCCTCAACAGGTGGCGTGATGAGCAATTAATGGGGCAGCAGAGTAAATAGGGGCGGTTGATGCGAAACAAGTTTGGTAACAAGTTACTGTGTGTATCTGAGCCTTTCTCTTCTAACTTAAATAAGAGGCAATGCTTTTTTATATGTTATATAGTAGCATTGTGAATCTGAGATGCCACTATGAGTCTTTTTCTGTTAAGATTAACATGCTGGCATTAAATACTTTGGCCCGTAGCTTGTATTTCCGTAGCGATTGTTTATTGCTTTGTGTAGAGCTGTGCTGTGAGAGGGAAGCTTACAAAGACTAAAACTTAACTTTTTCAGAAACCACATCTGATCAAAGTGACATTGAAGGGCGGATCAGGGCCCTGAAGGATGAACTACGGAAAAGGAAGTCTGTGGTTTACCAGCTGAAAAAGGAACAGAAAAAGAGACAAAAGGAGAGACTGAAGGCCCAAGAAGCCAGTTTGATCAAACAACTGGAGGTTAGGAAAAGTTGGAAGAAGGGCAAAGCAAAAGTTCATTAGCCTTGGATAAATCTTTATAGTATGAATGTTGTTGATAGAATATTGTATCAACAGCTGGGAAAAACTCATTATTATGATAGAAATGTGACTCTCTTGTGACTATTTAACTGTTTTCAATAATGAACCAGAGCCTTGACGTGAAGTTGCCGTTCCGCTTTAAAATGTGTATCTTTAATGGGTTTCTAGCAGTGTTCAGGGAGTTAAGTATGTTTGTGCACACTAGTACACTAGCTTGGGTTAGGGACCGATGCTCATGTAATTAGTTTAAGAAAGTGAAGTATTAAAATTTCTAAGGTTCACAACTTTAGGAAGTTAAATAGATTGCTCTACTGAGGAAGCGGGTGTATCCTTTATTCCTTCAATAGGTTTTCATGGCTGAATTGTAGTTATGGATTAGCAGACTAACAGCCATAACTGTTTTCCCACGTGCAGTCGTATGATGAGTTTATCAAGAAGACTGAAGCTGAGCTGAGCCGAGACCTGGAGGCGTCTCCCACAGCCAAACCTCAGATCAAAACTCCATCCTCAGCTGCTGCTGAAAAACTGAAGATCAAGGCACCACCGCTGCACAGGTAACTGGGATTTCCTCTTTCTGAGTTTATTCTGAACCTATGGTGAATGCTGTTTGGACAGAAACCTTGGGGAGAGGAAAGCTGGAAGCTGCTCTTCCTTAAGGCCTTGAGCAGGGGCAGTATCTTATTGATATTTTTGCTGGTGTCGTCAGACCCAAACCAGAAAAGATGCACTGGCCCTGTAATCACGTGCATCTCTTTTGTCCTGCCCAGTCTTTCAGATCCCATTTTCAAGTTTTCTGAACAGTAATTTTCAGTTATGCAAGAATGTGCCAAATAGTTGTTTGGATTACTGGCCCAATCTTTTCTGGCTTTGGTCATTATGCCTGATGCACTGTGTGAGGCGAACCGTTCATCTTTGCAACTTTAAATCTGGTTTAGATCTTAGTTTTTAAAGATAGATAATTCAGCTGACTTCTGCACTCCCTACTCTATTTTTAAGTGTTACAGTTTTTCCAGCAGATGGTGCAGTTTTAGTGCATTCAAGTGGAAAAAAGTTACCTTTTTTCTTTTCTGGCAGAAAAAAAAAAAAGAGTTAGCTTGATTACTCTACTAGAAAACTACTTTCCAGAACTCGCCAAGCTCTCCTTTCTTTCCCCTCTCCTCTTTTCTAAGGTCACAGTATGTTGACAAACCAAGCTATTTATGTTATCATTGGTGTGGTATAATTATAGATGCTTGTATTTCCATTTTTATCTATTAAAAAAAAAACCTGGAACAACACTCTGGTGTAACCAGGATTCATGCAATTTGATTTTTTCAACTTTAGGCCTGAAACAGTTAAAAACTGGAAATCGCTGGCTGAATCGGAGCGATCCAGGGCATCTCTGGAATCCATTTCTGAACATGCAGGTATGTGACTGGAAGAATCTGTGCTACAGACGAAGATCTTGAAGACTGACTGTTGTAAATCTCTTGAATCTTTTCTCTTGATTCGAGAAGACGTTTTAAGAGAGCATGCAGACTTCATAAAGCCATAATGATCAAGCTATATTTTTACTATCTTTATGTAGTAGGTTTCTGCTTTTGCTGTTTGTTTCCTGTATATTCATTATTTAGTTTTAATTTTGTTGAGGATTGTGTGAGAACATAATTACTTGAGGACCTTTCTCCTTTCTTTTGTTTCTTCTACCTTTTATCACTTGAGGAAGGCAAGGAAGCCAAAAATAATGAAGGTTTAGGAATAGACATTTAGGTATAGGGTTTTTTTGTGATATTTTTCAGTGTTTTGCTTTTGATCATTACCTAATCTTCATCTACCATTTTAATCTGGGTTGGTTTTGTAGCTTGCAAACAAATAACTGAGCCCTTACTTTAGGCTTAGTATTGCATGAAATTCTGATAGAAGGAACAGCTTTAGAAAGAAAGCGTTAGAACCCTGAAATTGAAGGCATGTTGCTTGTGCTCATTGAAAAACTAGAAAGACATGTTTCTGAGGCACCAGTTCATATCTTTTGGTGTAGAAACCTTGATGTTCATTTTGTTGCCTCTGGTTGCAGTTTTCAATAAAACAATGCAGTGTGATCTGTAATTCACTTTTTATTTTCTTTCAAGATACTGTCTCGTCAAGAACTGAGAGATCTGTGTCTGTGGACACCAAGAAGGTGGCTGTGACAGATGTTTATGCAAAAGAACCTTCTGGAACATCTTCCTCGGTTTTAATGTCACCAAGGACTTCCAGAGCAGCAGTTGGTGATTCCTTAGATAATGTACCTTCATCATCTCTTGTCAGAGACGTGAAAGACGTTGGCAGGATATCGCATGGGTCATTGAACAAAGGAGTAAATGCATCCAGTGATGAGGCTGTCTTCAGTCATAAATCTGAGGCGCAGGAGGAGTTGGAATACATAAAGTCTGAGAAATATGAGATTGAAAGTTCACACACTAAGGCTTTGGAGAGTACTGATGTCTTGTTGACATTAGATAAAGAACAGGAGAGTTCACTGGACATCCTTCCAAAGAAAGCTCTCCATTCTGAAAACAAATACTCTCAGAAGGAATTCTTTGGTGTGGATGCAGAAAGTCTTGCTGGTACAGAAGAAATCTTAGAACAGAGCTTGACAGATAAAGATGCTGTAACTGACCTGAGCGTAGAGGAGTCTTTTGGCAAACTGAGCAAATCAGCAGAGGGGAAAGATCATCTGCTTTCCGAGCAACTCTTCAGTCAGAAGGAGCCGTCATACCTTGAAGACTTTGAAGGATCATCCAGAAAACACTCATCAGTTGAAGAAATGCTTCCTGGGGAACATTACAAAGATGACTTTGAAGCATCTCTCCTCTCTCCTAATGATGATGCTCAGTCACTGACAGCTCAGTCCCAGCACACGCAGACCAGCAGAAGCAGATCCACCAGCCTGGGCAGCGATGGCGAAATCAGTGAATACCTCAGTGACAAGTCTTTCTCTCTCTCTGGCAGCATACATTCAGAGAGGCTGTTAGAACTTGGGTCTCCAATAGAATTTATGAAAAATACTGAACGCAGAGATGTGGAGCAAGAACAGGGCCCTCCCGAGTCACTGCCATGCGCCTCTCTTTCGATCACAGAAGAAGCAGATGGTTTGGCAAATTTCAGCATTGGTGATAGAGTACTTGTGAGTAAAGTCCAACCTGGAACATTGCGATTCAAAGGTCTGACTAAGTTTGCCAAAGGGTTTTGGGCTGGTGTGGAGCTGGATAAGCCTGAAGGGAACAATAATGGAACTTATGATGGTATTAAATATTTTGATTGCAAAGAAAAGCATGGTATTTTTGCACCTCCTCAGAAAATCTCTCACATTACAGAAACTATTGATAGCCACTTAGACACAAATGAGGATGAAGACTCGTTCTTCGATGATAGATTGGAGAAGCAACACAAAGCTGAGCAGAAAGACAGAGGAAGTTCCAAACCTGACAAAGACAATGAAAGCCAGAGCAGACATGCAACGGAGAACTATTCTCGGGATAAAGCTCCTGCAGACACAGCTGTTTCAGAAGCCCTGGCTGAAGAAAGAGTTCATGAGGAATCATCTTCTCAAGCAAACAGCATAAAGGAGATTTCTGTAGCTGCTGAATCAGTTGCCCAAGAACAATCAGTGGTGGCTTATCTGAAGCACGCTGTGAAAGAGGAGGCCAGCCTTGCTCCTCCCATTTCTGATGTTGGGAATGAGATTTCTGCTGTTCAGTTGGATGACATCTCAGACTTCCTTTCTGAAAAACTGGAGAGACAGAAGACACTGGGGGAAGAATGTGCTGAAAAGTTGGATGATCTCTCTCCTGGAGTTGCAGACAAGCCTGCAACTCCACTTCTGGATTTGCTGACAAAAGAAAAGAACCAGTTAGAAGCCCAGCTTAGACTACCGCTTAGAGAGGAAGAAAAGTCAAAACACCAGCTGGAAAAAGTCAGTCTGCTGACAGACAGTCTGCTTAGAGATTTTGTGAAAGACACTGTCAGTCAGTTACAGCAAATAAAGAAAGTCAAGAATGAGAAAATCCAGCTCAGCAACCACGAGCTCTGTGATGCGAAGGAGGCATCTGGTACCCCATTCCAGCAGGTAGCAAAGCAGATTCCTGACGGACTGAATAACTTTTTTCTAAGTTCCGATTTGGAAGATGAAAGAGAAGAACTTTCCTCTCCAGACATGTGTCCAAGACCTGTGAGTACCAGACATCTTGCACTGATGTTTAAGAGTAGATTGTTCTTTTGACTGATGATTGAGTCTGAGGAATGCAGTGTGGCACCAGTTTTTCTCCCAAGTTCTGTTTGCTGATGTGGAGATTGCCTGTATGCATGTGTCTGACATGTGTGTTCTTGTTTGTCCCAGTTCACAGCTCACTTTGGTTGCCCCGTGGGCTGAAGGACACATTTTGGCACATGAAAGTGAAAAATACTTCAGTTAGGTTGCATGCTACTTACATGTTCAGTTTGTATTTAATCCTTGTCCTCAGTTTTTATTCTAAAAGTAGAAAAATAGACTGTAAAGTTACCTCTGGCTATTCTTGATATGAAATAATCATCCTCAAACATAACTAGTTGTTGTGGAGATCATGATGGGGTCAGACTGCTCAATTCACTGAACTAAGTAGTAGAAGTTGAGGCTTCCTCAGAACAACCATTACACAGATAAAGGACTTGGCCTGTCTGCTGAAGATCCCAGTAAACCTGCCTGCTTTGCCATTGATTTCAACATATCGTCATCATGGAAAGCTTCAGCCTTTTTCACCAGTGGGAGCACCACCCAATCACTACAACAGCCACCACCTGCTAAAAGCTTTTAGGCTGTTGCTTTAGATCTGAGACTGCTCATAAGTGAAAAGCTGTGGGTCGCGTCATCGGGTTTTAAACCACTCTGCCTTTCATAAACAGTTAAACATTAGGACAGACAGTAAGCAAGACATACAGTCTTTTAAGCTCAGTAGAAATCTTTTGAAAGCATTCATCAGGAGTAGTAAAACCCCAGGTATTTGAATGAAAACACTTCTGATTTTACTGTGGGCTTTTTATTATTTTTCTGAGTATTTAGTATATATTGGTAATTATATCAGTGAAGCATTTAAGAATATAAGTTCTTTTAGACAACAGTGTGACACCACTTTTATATTTACTCCATGGGTCTCAATTCACAGGAGAGTCCAGTGTTCGGAGCCAGTGGTCAGGAAGAGCTTGCCAAGAGACTGGCAGAGCTGGAGCTCAATCAGGAGTTCCTGAGTACGCTGGGAGATGATCAAGACTGGTTTGATGAAGACTATGGCCTAAATTCCCATAAGGTCCAGCAGAAGCAAGCTGAGGAGCCAGCAGTGCTGCCCAAAGTAGAACCGCAGAAAGTGTCGGCAAAACCAAGCGAGGAGGCTTTGGCGGTCCCTCACACTGCAGTAGAGGTAGAAGGTATGGTGCACGCAGCAGCTGAGCAGCTCTGGAAACTGAAAGACCTGGGTCATGATCTTCAAAGTTGCAGCCTTCATATCGATCTTAGTAGTACTCTCAAAGAGCAGGACACAGACACGATAGACAAGCAGGTTTATAGAAAGGTACAGTCTTTAGGCATTTTATTCTTGCCCTTTGAATCTATACTGTGAATATCAGAAGCCTTAACTACTTCTTCTTCTTCCTTTGCTAAGGTGGTATTTGATTTAACAAGAGAGATCTTTGGGGAAATCTTTGCTGAGGATCCTAATCTAAATCAGCCTGTTTGGATGAAGCCTTGTAGGATAGCATCTGCTTACTTTCGCCGCGTGAAAGATCCAAATGATCTGGATGAGATCAAGGTAGGAGGATGTCTTTGTCATGCAAGGGAAGTGAGATGAAAAATACCGTCTTGGCCCTTGCCTGAGTGTTAAAAGATCGTAACAAGTATGTAAGAGATGAGTTGAGAAGAGAAATGAGATTACGAACTTGCAAGGGATTTTGCCAGACCTGTCCTCCTCTGCTCAATAGGTTTGCTTCCCTGTTCTTTTGGCTGGTACTGGTTGCTTTTAAGCCTTAGTCCTCTCTGCAGAACTGCCAAAATGACCTTGGTCTTAAAATAGAGGTATGCTGACAGACTGCTGCTTTAGCACATTTCAGTGGAACTCCGTATGTTGGCATGGATCCAACAGTAGCCAAATGGGATGAGCTGGATTTTTTTACGCAAGCACACCTGTGCCACCTCATTGAAGGCAACAGGAGTTGCCCAGAGGGACCTAAAATGTGACCAGTGAGGGCATTGTTGTATTTGGCAAGCCAGGAGCGCTCTCCTGTTATTTGTGTAGCGCTTAAGGAACAAAACCCCAAAAAGCTGGAGCCTGGTTGGACCTAGGTTAAACTTGCAGGGTTAGACATCTGGGAAAACACTGTCTCCCTGAATGCATCCAACAAAGAACCTTCCATATGGCTCATCAGGACCCACGCAAAGACTTCCACCTGTTCTGTTTCTTCTGAAATTGAGGGTGGGAGTTGACTGCAAAATGCAATACGATAATCAAAATAATTAACCTGTGGAAGAAACAGCATGTTAACTGTCTGGAAAAGACAGAAATAGTATCTAGGTCACTCTGGTGGTTGAGAAGACGTTGAAAGTGTGTGGTGTGGGGAAAGCAGGGGCACAGGACAAGGACACCAAACTCCCACCCTGCTGTTCTTTAATGTTCTCCCATAAAATTAATTGTCATAATCTCCTGTTTGCTCTCCTGTTTTATTGGAAGTGTCTGTTCTCAATATCATTACAGCAATCTAGTTTTATTTTTCCCCAGTTCTGGATTTAATAATTGTTCTGATTATGTAATTCTGCCTTGAAGACTTTCAGTGTCACTTTCTTGCATACACATATGTCTCTTAGCTGAACAGAAAGCTGTTGTGCATTCTAGAAAGTGACTTTTTACCATAGATACTTTGTGCATATGTTTCACTTCTTAACTGAAATGTGATAAATCTCACCGTTACTGTTCTGTAGAGCTTCATTGCAGCTGAAGTGCTGAAGTTGTTCAGCCTGAGGAAGGAGCCTAATCACAAAACAGACTGGCAGAAGATGATGAAATTTGGGCGGAAGAAACGAGACCGAGTGGATCATATCCTGGTCAGTGGATGAAAATAAGCAATTGTGTCAGATACTGCTCACTAGACTGAAGTGATTTTACTTTTTGGTATCCAATCATACTGTTTAAAGAATACAAAGTATACCTGAGGTCTTGGTAGAGGTTGTTTCATTTTAGAGAGCACCCTGTTGCGGAAACAGAAGTGAAGTAAGGCGATTTGAGTGAATTCTCTGTTCTTTACTACTAATTTGACTGGAGTATAAATGTGCCTGCTCCCAAAAGTTTAAAGTGTGAATTTACGGAAGGAAACATTGAAATATTTGACTGAAGGGAGACTAAACTTTTTCTTTGGGAAGGAAATATGTTTTTCTTAATTTAAATATAAATGTTCTTTCTTTGAAGTAACATTGTTTAGCTGGAGACGGAGACACTGAAAACAAAATAGAGGTTGCAGATCTGGTCTCAGTCGAATCTGGTTAGGAAAGTCATTGGGTTAGAACAGCAGAAACTTGGAAGAGAGTGCTGAGACACACTAATCCCTGGTAGCCAGAGCTAAGTGTTTCCTCTGAGCCAGGCAACGAGCAGGACTTCTGCTCCTGTGGTAGTTGCCATGGAGTAGTGACGGCGGCTGCTGCTGGAGCAGAGGCAGTTGGGTGTCACAGCTGTGTAAGGTGGAGCACGTCTGGCTGTGTACTAGTTTTTGAAAGTTGCTTGTTGGCTTGTATTGCAGGATGATTAACAGCTTTATTGGCTATAATGATAGTGAAGGTTCTGCTTGGGAATACGAGTCATCATTAAGACCGTGCTTCACTTAATTAGACCTGAAATTGATTCCACACACGTGCACATATAAGTAACTTCAAGTCATGGGTCGCGTAGTCTTTTAATTACCCATCAGTGGAAGGTTTCCAACACAGGCTTTTTTCCCAGGGTTTTAATTTTAATTGAATGTAAATAGAATGTCTGTGTGTAGGACCTGCATGTCCTAGTGCTCTTGATTCTGGGATACAGTCAATTCTGGATTATGGAAGCTGTTAAATCATGCACAAAAAAGTCTAGTGTTTAGATCCCTGAGAGAACTAATGGTACAACTCTTATGCTTTGTGTACTAGTTTCCTAATTTCTTTGAACCATGCCTCGAAAGAAAGTTTCCTGACTAGAAAAAATTGTTGTAGTTGAAGGCATCCAGTGTGGTTTAGATGGAATATGTTTGAAGTTCAGATCATCTGGTCTGTGATTTACATGCAGACCCAGACATCAAAGATTAATGGAGCTCTGACAAGTTTGGCTTACTAAATAAGGAGTTTAATTTTATTTTGTTCTCACAAGAATGTGGTAATAAAATTTTAGCTGAAGACTGGGAATAACTCTGTGAAGCCTGCAGCAAGCCATGCTTTAGGAAGAAAGCAGTCTCAGTGGGATTGCTAATAGATTTATACTGTAACATGAAACACTGTCAGATAAACTTCTACCTGAAGAGCTGAGGAGACAGTGTTCCATTTCTCTTGCCTTGTTCTAGTAAAACCTTTGTAAACATAAAGTATCTGTATAGCTTTCTCTGTGTCTAAGTCGGCCTCCAACTTGTGCTTTTAAGGTGATGACTTCTGTGGTAAGGCTAATCCAGGGTCACAAGTGGATATACAGGTCTGTGCAAGACCTGCTCCTGATCTGCTAGAAAATCACGGTGTACCTGAAACTGAGGGGTCAGGTTTGGAGTTTTCCAAATCTGTTTTGAAGTACATTGAAGTAGTACAACAGGGATTTCCTGAAGGAGAAATTCAGACCTTTTTTTGGTAGGTTTAGGTGCTGTAGAAGCACAATCGAAAACGCTTTGTTCAAAATGTTGTGAAAATACAGGCAATATGCACATCTTGCAACCTGCAGAGGTTGTCATGGGTACGTATGATTCTCCACATTCTTTTCCTGCTCAGGAATTCTTTTTAAAGCAGAGGTAAACATTTGTAGGCTTCTATTATTTGCATGTAACCATCGAGCACAGGTACCCCTTCAAGTAAAACTAACCTTCCAGAGTGCTTTCTATTGAGATAACAATGTATTTTTAGTTACTTCAGTGAGAGGATCAAACATGTCTGAACCAGGAGCTCAGGTTGAGGCTTTGATATGAAGGAAAGGGGATCTGTTGTACACCACATTCTGCAGCATAACTGTAATGGCTGTCAAATAGTGACATTGTCCACCTTGGATGTTCAAGTGGCTCTAAAACCAGGATCCCTGGCTCTTTGCTGAATTTACTTTTGTATGTTTTGAAGGCGTAGAGCAAGTGCCAAGCTGTTCTGCCCAGCTTAGTCTCTACCTGCTTATCAACGCGTCTGCGTTCTTTGGCTTATCATACTAAATGCAATTCCCAGTGGTTCTTGTTTCCACCAAAGGTTCAGCCCTGTGGGGAAGGGGCAGGGCAGGAGGAGCAGCCTGTGCTGCGCTAATGCTCTCTGATGCTGGGTTCTTCATCACTTCTGAGAGGAGAACTTAGTCCTTCACCTCCTCGCTTTTTGCTACTTCACCAGCCACTGTATCTTCAGTTGCATTTTCACTCGTCTGCTCTTTCCCAGGGTTGACACCAACACAGTTAGCCATAGTTTTTTTTGCCAGTGACAAAACCCCCACCTTCCTCTTCTCATTTTTGGCAGCACTGTCAACTTTGATGAGACATCGCTGTCCTCAGAATGCATTTGTAATGGGATTTCTTATGGAGTTCCCTGCTCTGCTGAGTGGTTGCTCCAGTTGTTAACAGTTACAGCCAATCTTGGCTTTCAGTAAACAAGTACAGGAGATTCACCTTTATGAAAAGCTACTTTGTTTGAAGTCAGGTTGAAGGAATGTTTAGGTGTTTGCTTTCTTCTCATGTCCCTTTGTGTTACCCCCTTTATCACGCATGTGCTGTCTGTGCTATGTGGGAGCATCTGGAACGTATACGCAGGCTGAGGAGCTGCTTTTAGTGCACCAGGGTTTCCTGCACCTTTCAAAACCTCTTTTTAAATTACAGCAAGAACCCTCAGATCCCCTTACTGAAATTCAGACTAAAAATAGTCTGTTTCCACTGCTTTTTTTTTCACTTGGGGCTTCAGCCAAAACTCACTGTGCTGATCTGTTTGCAGGAACTCTGCCATTGCTGTCCCTGCCACCTCCACTTCCCTTTTATCTGGAGCCTGAGAAAGCAAAACCTGTGTTCGGCTTTTACACCTGAGAAGTCTGCCAACAGGGCACTGAAAAGTACTCATTCTTCTGACCTGTTGACTTAAAGGCTAGAATGTTTCTCTCCATGCAGTTTTGAACTCTCCAACAAAGCAAAGCTGTTCTTATCAAGCCGGCTTAATTGGAAAACCCGTTTCTGTGGTGCTAAACCCAAGGAGAGTGCAGCAGTAAGAGGAGAGTTGGAGTCTGCTTGTATGCAGTCATGCATTTTAAAACTTCCATGCCCTCTGAGAAAAAGGGCTGTGAGAATGCACCTGTCTGCCACCCTTCTGCTGGCGTTCTTCCTAGGTGGTAATTTGTTGCTGGATTTTTGTACGTGCCAGTCTCCGAATGATCTGGTTACTCCTTAAATATAGTTTAATTTGCACGTGGTTTCGAATGCTAACCTTCAGAAATCAAACCTTAGTAGTTTACTTAAAGTTCCCTTCCAATTATATTCATTTAAGTGTTGGTTTTGGGGTACTGTGGCACTTATTAGATGGCCAGCAGGATCATGCTACACGGCTTTTCTTTCTTCGTCTTTCCACTGCTATTTAACATGCAGCCTTTCTCTGCCTAGATCATGTTACCTTGTCCTCGCTCATCTACCTGTGTTTCTTTATGCCATAAATCTTATTTTTTTCCCACTGGAGCACAGTAACTGTCCCATCACGTTGTTGCAGGTAAGACAGAATGATCAGCAGCTTAGTATAGATCTGGATGTTGGGGTTTGTTTAACAGCGAGTGAGATCAGAGCTTTTAACCTGCTTATTTTACACACTCCCACCACCCCCAGCGTTACGTTCATTAGGTCTGGACCTCGCTTCCCAGAAGGGAGGTCACTGCTGGCCAGGGAGGGTTGGGCAGAGCATCCCATCAGTTGGGATTGTGCAGAGCTGCTCCCAGTTATCAGTCTTGGATGTCATTGATCAGGGCCACTGGACATCTCCTGGCATTTGTCTCCACCTACCTCCTTCATCTCCAGGATCTTCCTCCATTTCCAGGATCTAAACCTTCTCCCATTGGGGCCCTTGTTTTCTTTCCCAGACCACTTCTGCTTTTTGGAAACCTTCCTTTTTGGCTCCACCTCATGTTTTTGTGACCCCAGTCTCTTGCTTTTCCTCATCTAAATAATCTATGATGCATACACACCACACATGATCAGCCTCCACCATGGTGCTTCCATCTTATATCTCTTTATTGGTGAGAACTTGGGACGTGCTGCCGTTGTTCAGTCCAGGGTTTATCAAAATTTACGACCAGCACGTACCAGTTGCAGGCAGCAAGGTTCTGTTGAGAGTTCAGAAGTCTGTTTTAGACATTCATCCTGACACAGACCGAGTTAAATTATCTTTCACCTACAACACTTACTCAAAATCTGGTTGCCGATGTTGTTGCTTCTTCCTTAATTAATGAGCAGCACGGTGAAACCATTAACACCTCCTCTTTGACAGCGTCTGAGAAAGGAGAGCTGTGCTGAAGAGCGGTGCTGGCTGTGGTAGTGCAGAGGTTTGCAAGCACCGAGGGTGACTCTTCCAAAGCTGTTTGCAGGATGAGATCCCAGCCCCTCTCCCCTGGCTCTCTTAAGAGAGGAAAAAAGGAGCTGTCAGACTGAAACCCTGTGTATAACTGAAGGTTAATGAATGGAAACAAACCCTGAAGCCGTGCCCATTTCCTGGGGTTCCCATAGCAGCTAGCAGAAACTAGCACTGTCATCTTCAAAATGGACAAGTTTCTGGGTGGTTTAGCTTCAGGCAAAAGAAGACGATGGGGCTTATAGTTCTTGTACTCTCTGTAGATAACACATTATGCGTTGATATTAGATTAGGGGACTTTCAGTATGTTTTAACCTCATTTTGGCAGTGTGTAGGTGTCTGGCCCACTTGTCTGTGTGGACAGTAGAAATGCATTTCGAGTTCAAAGTGTAGGACTGGCGATCAGAGGAGCTTTCTGCTGAAGCAGAGCAGAGAAAGAGCTTTAAGCAGGTTTACATTGTAATTTTAAATGAGTGGTGCTTGCACCCTCTCTTTTTTTTCTCAGAAGTTTGAGCTTCGTTAGGATGTATATACTGTAATACTGAAGTGGTCACTTAGACACATCGTTAATGGGTTTAATTGGAGATGTCCAGCTGGGAGAGCCTCTTGATAAGACTTGATTTGTTGAATGAAGTTATGTATTTCTGCCTGTTGCTAAAACACCAGTTTGCCAGTGAACAGTAAAACAGGATTTTGCTTGTCAAAAATTTAGGAATAGAAGGAAATAAATACTCTTTGAGTTAATCTTTTAGATGTAATGGTACAAAACTACATTTATAATAATGCTGTCAAATCCAACAGTGTGTGGAGTGTTCTGTGCAAGTGACTTGTGAAACTCATACGACACATGCCAGCATGTTGTCTTCTTATACAGACGAACTGCAAGAGTTAGTTATTTCCTTTAGGCTTCCTAATTCTTACTCAAATAAACTAAACTGCAGTAGTCTTTTCTTCTTCTCCTTCACCTGTTAAAGGCGTTTGCATGATTTCTTACAAGTTTAAGCTGCATGGAATCAGCGTCTTGCAAATACACATTTAGGGACTTTTTTATTAGAGCTTCTCCCGTTGGCCAAGAATATCCCATCAGCTGAGTTCTTTTAAGTGGAAAAACTCATGCAGGAATATGAAATCCTGTAAAATGGATACAACAGTGCAAGGTAGAAAACATTCATATAGTGAAATAGCCTGGTTCAAATAGATCTGTGTTCGTTTTGCTATTCCAAGCGTTTCCTGTAATCTCTTACAGAGACAGACAGATATGTTGTTGGCAGATGCATGCTGCTTTTTACTCTTTCTGGAACTTTGTGGGGGACATCCTAGAGCAACGGAATTGTAAAGTTTGTTTTGCCTTTTCCTTTCTGCCCTCCAAGGTGCAGGAACTCCACGAGGAAGAAGCGCAGTGGGTGAACTACGATGAGGATGAACTGTGTGTAAAGATGCAGTTGGCAGACGGGATCTTCGAGGCCTTAATCAGAGACACTATCGATGTACTGAACCAGATAAATGAGAAACAGCGGAGATTGCTGCTTGTCTGACAGCGCTGAAAATAAACTTACAGCTGCATCACCACAGAGCCACAGGCCTGTCTGACTCCTGACGTTCTCTCCACCCTGCGAGCGCTGCTGCTGGACTTCCACACGTGGGGTTTAAAGGCAGTTCGGATGTGGTCAAAGAAACCTGAATTTGCATCCGCTGCCACTAGAGACCTCACACCGGGTTTGTTTGGAACAAGCTGATCCCGCACTCGAGACTGAGTGGTGGAGCACTCAAGACTGTTTGTGTGCCGGTGCAGTTGTGCCGCATGACTGCCAGCAGCTGTCTGAAGCCCCGGCCTGGGGCGTTGACAGGTTTGGCTTGTGTTCCAAAAGGGTTGGGTTCGGTTGGGATATTGGTTGTTTTGCTGGAATGGCTGTCAGCCATCAGTACTCGACTTTTCTTTAGAAATGTGAGTAATTTGGAGAAGAAATGATTTGGTCAGGTTTTACTCACAAATGGAGATTTTACCCTACTGAACAGTGTTACAATGTTAGCACCTCTTCTCCTGCAGCCCTAACAATGTGCATCAGTTTCTTCTGCTCCAGAGCCCGTTTAATTCCCTTCTCTGTGAAGCTGGTTTTTGTCTTTCTTCTGTGATGTGGTACCAAGTATGGTGCCAGCCAGTCCAGGGAGATGAGGTGTTGTTGCTTTCTACATTCAAGTAAAGAATTCGTGCTGCTTTTCCTATGTAACTTGCTTCAGTCCTGAGGTGGAGCAAGTTAAAGCCCTCCTAATGTCAAGCATGAAAGATGAGCCCATAGACAACTTTCCTCCTACTGTGTAGCACTTCTCTTCCTGGAGCACCAGCTGCTCCCAGATATTGGATACTCAGGATTTTCTCAGGCATGAGACATGCAGGAGTGGAAAATGTTTCCTCACAAAAATTTGGCCTTCAATCCCTCAGCTTCCTCCCTTACTGTCACCTAATTAATTGGAGAGGCTGTTACTTGAACAATTTTGAGAACAGAGTGTATTCACCAAAGAAAGCGGTGTCCGGTGCTTGACTGTCTGTGTGTTTTGTGCTTGTGGGGTTTTTATTTATTTTCAGATAATTTATTAAGTGGATTATAGGAGAGTGTCCTGTGCAGTTGGCTGCGCTCTCTGCATGTTTTGAGGCAGCCGAACTTGAGATGGCATCTGTTCTGGAAAGTTCCAGAGCCCCGTGTTCTTCTCACAAAACTTTCAGCTTCTTGAGACAGATACGAGGGGGAAGGTAAGAACCACCAAACCTCAGTGACCGGGGTGGGAAGCAAAGGCAGGTCTAGGAATGGATCTTCATCACACCTGGTTTGGAGACAGCAGAGAGTTGAGGGGACTGACCTGAAAAATGATGTGAACCTTCCCTGCTCCATCTGTTTCCTTCCTTTCCCAGAACTTGTAGAGTATGGCCAGCTCTTAGTTGTTAATTTAGGTCTGGGTTCAACTGCAGCATCCTTCTCCTGGGTGCTCCTTCCTAACCTGTCCCTCCCATTCTTGTGTTTTTCTTGGAGGAACACAGACAGTCTGAGGTAAAATGTTGATGCCTTAATAGTGGATGTCCTTGTTTGGTGACCTGAGACAAGACCCAGAGGAGACTTATGTTCTCCAGACACACGGGAGTGTGGGAAGACACTTTGAAGCCCTTGGAGGTGCCCCAAAGATGCTGCAAGCTGTGATAGGTGTGGCAGGGAGATATCTACCATTTCTTTCATCTGCTTTGTTCTTGGGGTTCCTGCGATGCATACCTCTGCTACTGCTCCGTTTTGTGTTCTCTTTCCCACCCTTTTATTTTTTTTTAAAAAAAGCTATGGTTGGAATATTTGCCTTTTGCACAATGACACAGCTGGTAATTCTTTGTGAATAGCTTTGGGAAATGTTGGATTTGTCAGAGCTCCATGCAGATTCTCAGATGGAGCATTGCCAGCTCCTCCCTTCTGAGTTAATGGTGAGCCATATTCCTGGGAGCTTAATGAGTGGAAGAACAAGGAGGAGGTCTATAGGAACACCTCCAGTGGGCATGTGCGTGTCTGTCCTGCAGTAGTGGCCCTTCTTGCTGGTTGGAAGTCAAATGGTCTTGGAGAATTGTTCATCTTTTCTTCCTAAGTGATTCACTTGTCTACGTAAAATGTCACGATGCTGAACCAGGAAACTCGAATGCTTAGGACGGAAGCAAACTAAAGCTGCTGCATTTAACCAGCATGGCGTCACTGACTGGGGCACCACCTCAGATTCCCTTTCCTGGGCGTATCTTCTTCAATGGCAGGGATTGCTATTTTTATAGGTGGCAATTACGGGAAGAAGGCAGAAACCTGCAGCGTAGGTTTGTCGCTGGAGTGTCAGAGAATCAAAGTTGGTTTCTGTCCTGCAGATAATGTGGCTGGTATTGTGAAGGTTGCCCTGCGTCCCCAAGGCCTTTTGGCTGTTCTGGCGGCTGGCGTAGCTCCTCTGGGCTATCCACCTGCAGGGAGAGGTTGTACAGCTGGCCTGCTGGGTACTGAGGACCGCTGGAGATCGTATGCCTGTTGTCTTGCTGGCTTGGATAGTGCTGATTTCGTACCCTCAGTAGAAGCAGTAGCTATTTTGACGGCTGTTTTGAAGCTGTGTCTAGATAATGGCTTTATTCCTTTGCTGACGTCACCCTTTATTTTTGGTAGCAATCCTTGCTAGGAGCAACCCTAAAAAGACTTGAACATACGTGAATTATCTTCTTGATACCTCAGGTGTGTTGAGTTGCTTTGAGTTGTGAGTGTATACTCAAAACCTTGAGTGTGTTGAGTACTTGTGGACTGACGATTACCGCGATGAAGCAGTGGCCTGCCTGGGTGGCGGCTGGTAACGAGCTATGAGGAGGACTGGAGTCTCGCAAACAGAGGCTGAATTCTCCATTTCTCTCCTCTCCCCTACTTTCCTGTTCTAAGAATAAGGTGATTTTTTTGGGACTGGTTATCTTAGTGGAACCATATTAGTAGATACAAGGCTGAGACGTTTGAGACCCATGAGCTGGTTGGGGCGGCGGCTGTCATCACTGGGGAGATGCGGTTTCCTCTTCGGAAGGATCTCGGTGCCAGGCGGGAAAACCCAGGCTTGTGAGGCCAAGGAGCGCGAGTACCTCTGTCACAGCGCGATGCTCCCTGAGCCGAGCTGTGGATTTCAGTACTTCTGCCTTTCAGAAAAGGTTTGTTGCCCACAAGGTGGAACATGGGATTGAAAAAATCCCATCTCATTCACTTTCCTTTCTTGAAAAAGTGGCCTTAGCTTTTTGCAATACTTGAATAAAGTGTGTACCTGCAGAAGATCTTCAGTAGCACAGTGACAGAAACTTTTTAAGTGACTATTCTGCGGGGAACTGCGTGCAGTTCCAACCTTCATATCCCTTTGCTACCTTAAGAACGTTAGGAAAATAAAGGACTTTTCAGCAGAGAAACAGGTTATTTAGTGCATCTGAAGTGTTTACAAATCAGCTAAAATGGAGAAAAGCAAACTATTGAACTTATTTGTAATTTAAACATTAAATGCACAGATATATACAGATGAAAGAGGAATACTGTAATTAACTTGCATTTACTAGTTTTTTCCTTGACTTTGCAGAGCCTTTTGATACACGTTTGCAAAGCCGCCTTTGGGGAGGCTCCATCTCCCTGTGTGCTGGGTTGTGGAGATGCTGAAAAGAAACTCATTTACTGTGTACGTGTAAATAACCTGGTAACTTGGTTTTTGGGCCAGTTTCAGCTTATGTTCACATCCAGAGCAGCTTTGCACAGTAGACAGACCCAAGGATACGGAGGGTTGGGTTTTTTTGTAATTAAGAACTGTAAAATAACCAGGGTGGTCCCTGTGTATACCAGTGTAAATATGTTTGGTTACTGAAATGTACTTTAAGAGAACAAATTCTGTAAATAAACTGATTTATAAATTAATCTTGTTTCCTGGTTCTTTCTAAAATGGAGCTTTATAATTACCCAAATGGTTGCTAATTCTGAAGGTGTCCTGGAAATCTGTCCCTTGTACGTTCCCCTTTCTGTCTGATGCTGCACTTGGGATGCCCATCACAGTCCACAAAATCCCATTAGAGTTGCCTTAATTATAATCATAACATTATTAGAATTTCCTTATTGTTAAAGCCAAGTGCTGGTAACAGCAGAACCGGCAAATGGCATTGTGTAATCATTGCAGGAGTGCATTGTATGACCTGCAGGAGAAAGATTACTCCTTACATGTGTTTCATTTAAAATAGGTTTTAAAAACTTGTGGTTTAAAACCTGACTGGGGGGGTGGAAGCTCCTTCTATCTAAACACTCTTCAAATTTAATTCTTCAGAGCCCCAGCCTTGGTTTGGATCCCACGATTGGGCTCCTAAAGGGTTACAACTACTGTTACCAGCACTGATCACTTCTTCACCGAGGGGGTGAGTGTTGTGTTCTGGGAACTTTATGTACGGGTGGAACTTCGCTAAATCTTTGCTGTTTCCTTTCCAGGATTAAAAAAAAAACCAACATGCGAAAGGCCCCAGAGCTCTGTGAGCGTTCAGCTGAGCAGTCGCGGTGCCAAACCACAGGTGTGCTGGCACGTGGCGAACAAGCAACAGCATGAAATGTACCACGAGATGTGTTTATTGAGCTGCTTCAGTGTGGTTTGGTGCCATTTATCACTGTACAGCCCAGCAGAAAAGGCTTTGCCTTCCATTTACTACAGGTGTCTACAAAACCCAGCGCTGGTGTTTGCAGCTTGGAGGATGCTGCGTTTCAGGCTGCTCCTCTGCCTGGAAGAGGTGTATGCAGCAAATGGGGGGGGTGAACAAAACCATTGCCGGTTTGCACTATGCTGAGCAGTCGTTTGCTTTTCCTTAGCAGAGGTGCCTCATCCTGAAGGAAGACTTGCTCCACTTCGACTTTCATTATGAAAGCAGCTTTGCTGCAGTCCCGTGGTGCCAGTGTGGGGTAAGTTCTCAGCAGAGCATGCTGGAAAGACGGACTGCAGCCCTCATATGGACGGAGAAACACGCTGCAGCCCTCTGAGCTCAAGGAGTTGAACCAGCCAAAGCACGGTGGTGGGTCCTTTGATGTCCAAAGGGCCGAGACAAAGTGGTGCTGCAGCCTCTGTGCTCTCATTACCGAGCAGCAGGAGAGCATCCATGTCGCTGCTTTTCTCACCCTGCAGCAATTTTGCTTCGTGAATCCTGTGTTTTCAGACAGTGATCTACTTGCAGCCTCCGGCATCCATCCCTGGAAGTGGCTTAGAGTGCATTTTACGTTGGGAAAAAAATTGATTTGTGCTTCTCTGGCTAAAGAATCGGCTTCTCTTTAAACAGCTCGAGCTGTGGGAACGCTGCCACGGTGCTCTGGCGGGTGACACAGAAAACTGCTGCAATGCTACTGCTGTCCTTGCCCAGAATGCCCGGTAATCAGCTTGATGAAGGCTCTAATTTCCTCATTTGCAAGTCTACATTGCTTCACTTTGGCACTGACTTTCTACTGTGGTGTTTGTGCAACTCTTTCCAGAACCCTGAAAGCGCAGTTGCCTTCGACAGCTGCTTCACCCGTGGACCCGGTGAAACTCTCGGGTTGGGCAATGGCAGGCAGCCGCCTTCCCAATCGGCACGTTGGATTGAGTGGGACTATTTTGGTGCCTCCCTTCCCGGGTGCCACCCGCTCCCAGGTGCCGCACTAGGGAGGTGGTGCCAGTTGCAGCCATCCTGCATCCCAAAATGCCTGGCGGAGCCCTGGGGCACGTGAGATGTTGACTCTGCTCCAGACTTCACCGTGTCCTGCCTAGCAAAAGGGCTTCTGCGATGTCCAAGCTCTCCTCATTAACACAGCCCTGAGAGGAAAAGGAGACGGTGGGGAGCTGCCAAACGCCGGCAGGTCTCTCCAGAGCGCAGGAAGGAGAGGAGGGAAGCTGCCGGGCCACTGGCACCCAGCCTGGAGCACGGGCCGTTGGCGGGCAGGAATGCAGATGAGATGTAATGGAGTTTGAAAGCACAGGGCACTCTCTGGGATGCGGGTCCTGTGGGGGAGGGAAAGGCACCCTGTGAAGTCTGGAAACTGGAGCAAACACACTCCGTAGCCCTGCACGTTCCTGCCTCCTTCTGAGTAAGATCCTGCAGAAAATTGGGGGAAAAGGAGAATAGAGCTGTTGAGAGGCAGCACCTCCATTCCAGAGAGCGAGGGTTGGTCAGGATCAGGGCACAAGAACAACTTTTGAGGCAAAGATACCTTCTTTTGCCTGACTAGCGTGTGGTGGGAGGATGGCCCAGAGGAGGTCTAGTTGGCTTCTGCTCTGAATGTTTGCAACCCTTTGCGCTTGCTGTGCAAGACTTGCCGTGTCCCTTGGGCTGTGTTCTCTCCCTGGAGTTGTTTTCAGGTGGCGTCCACTTGCAGGCTGACTTTTCTGTCACCACCCTGTGGCATCTAGGCTGACTCCAAGTAGGGTTTTGTCTGAGAGTTGGCTGGAGCTAGAATTCATGCCGCTTCTTGGGAGTGTCACAGAGAGTTTATTTTTCCTTTATTCCAGCAAAATAAAAGAGGCTGCAGGGGATTCTGCCCTTCAGGTTGCTCAGCTTGAGGAGCTCAGCAAGGAGCCTGATCCAGTGTCCGTGTCCTGCTTTGCTGCTCCACGGAGGTGATGGAGCCAGTGCTGCTCGGTGAACCTGAGACTGGGCACACCAGCCCTCAGCAGGTGAGACCTTGCTTACGTTGCAGGACTACTGCCACAGCGAGAGAGGAGTGCTCCGTTGTCATCCGTGTGGTATTCTCTGTTTCATGCACTGCAATTAAACCAGCTGCCAAATAATGATGTGGCAAACCTGGGCGGTGTGGCCTCCTCCGATCTGCTCCTGGAAGCTAGGCAGATGAGCTGGAGTGGAAAACATCTGCTCTAAGCACCCTGGGTCACAGTGATGATTTATGACTCTTAAGTAGATCTGAAATTTGCAGGCGAAACGTTTCCTACCCAGACATACCAAAGATGGCACCGGTTCCCCAAGGTCCCTCCGAAAAGAGCAAACGCAGCGTCGCTGCCGTCCTTTTGAGCAGGGATGAATCAGCAGAGGGTGAGTAGCAGAAAGGGGCTGGTGCTGCTGTAGCCTCTCTGCAGGCACAAGCTACGGGAACACATTCATCACGTCCTGAGAATGCACCCCGGATTTTCTTCTGCTTCCATTGTTATTACAGGCTCGTTGGGTTTGAAACATAGAAATCAACTGTATCCAACCAAGCCAGTGTCACGTAGTTGGCAGTTCCTGGCTGCCGGTGGGGGCTACAAGAGGTTTTCCTGGTTTTCGTAGGTGTGAGACCAGCAGAACTGATGGAGGGTATGGAAAGCAGTTAGGGTTCACTTTTACTCTGTGTGTTATTCCCCTTCTTGGCAAAGCCGTAGAACCTGGCATGCTTACCGCTCAGGTGCTGCCAAAGGTCTTGTCTGAAATCGTGTCTCAGCAGAGGTGTGACTGGTGCTACCAGTAGAAAAGTGCCACCTAGACTGGAGTGTTCCAGCTGACTTGGACCAGATAGGAGGTGGCAGGTAGCACAGTTGTCGCTTGCTCTCTGAGGCTGTTTGGAGATGCTAATCTCTTTTATTCAGAGAAGGACCATGCTTTAAGTGATGCTGCGCTCCACATCACGGAGGGCTTCATTGACTTCATCAGTCCATCTCATCAAGGCTGGAGAAAGAGGAAAACCATTGGGCCTCCTCCGCAGCTGGTGTTTCCAAGGTGCTCCCAGGAGAGTTGGATGAAAACTTCACCCAATGGCCTCCGAAATGCCAGGGCTGGGTGACGGGGTTGCCGTGATTGTATCATGAGTCTTGCATTGGCCGCGTGTTTTTCTTGGAGTCAGTTCCTGGAATCACACAATTAGGTAGGAACGTGTTCTCTAATTTTCAAGGAAGAAAGTCCATTTCGTACTCCCTGTCCCCAAACCTTCACAACTAAAGGGAAGTGAGAAGGTCCTGGGTCAGCTTACCTGGCCGTTTTGAGCTGTTAGTGTTTTGCAGCCAGATTCATGGTTTTAAAAATGGACAGTAGAAGCCTTTCTCCAATTTCTGCAGCACCCTCGGTAGTCCTTTCCAACACTTCAAGGGCTGAGTAAATAAAATCCCAACCGCTCTTTCCCCTCTTTGCTGTGATCAGAGTAGCTCTTTGTGAAAATGACCCATTTTGGGTGCACAAAGCAAGTTCTGCAGGGCTTAAATGGTTTTGCTGAGATCATAGCAGCCTTTGAGGCTCTCAGGCTATTGGTGTTGCCCACACCTCACGGACTTCAAGGAGATTCCTGCTGACTGTTAGTTTGTGAAAGCAGAGTTGAGAGCTGATGAGCTTTAATGAACCAAAGCCACGCTCAGTGTGGAAAGCTCTGTGGTGGTCTTTAGCCCGTGGGCTTGCTATGAGGGAGTGGAGCACACCTCTTCCCAAAGTGAATGGCGATGGACTGGGTACTGAAGGCTTTCCTGAGCAGCACAGCTGAAAATCAAGTCTGTTCCTAAACATGGCTGGGCTGTGGGACTGGTCGGGAGCTCAGCACCCTGGGGCACCCAGCACCCATCTGCTGTGCTTCGCAGCCCACAGGCTCCGCTAGCAGCAAGGGGGGCAAACAAAGGGGGACAACAGGCAGGCAGTGCTGAGAGGGCATTTCCTAAACTTCCCCAGACTTGTGCTGCTGATGGATTTTTTTTTTTATTAGTATTATTTTTAATCCACCTAAGTCTCAAATCCATCTTAAAATGGGTTATTCCAAAATCTCTGCTTCTTCCCTTCCTTGTTTCAGGGCATCCTGCGATGAAAATCTGGCTTTTCCTAGTTGGAGGCAGAAAAAAAGCCTCATCTCTTGCTTTGCAGCAGAGTTAAAAGTCAAAAAGGTGATTTGGATAAGTCTGTGCCTGGAAAGGTCTCCAGCCTGCCAGTGCAGGAGGCTGTTCCCTGGAGAACCACAGGGCTGGGACGTGCTAAGCTGGTCATCGGCAGCACCTCCGGCCCTGGCTGTTCCCTGGGTGCGGAAGCAGGAGCATCCCCACCCCGGGGCTCCAGTGGGTGAGCAATGGCGTGGCTCACCTCAAAAAGAGCCGGAGCCCCGGGTGCGGGCTCTTACCCATCTGCCTTCAGGTTAGGTGCTGCTTTTGCATCTAAAAAAGGATCCAAGGAATTTGGGCTCCCTGGAAGGGAGGGGTGAGCTGGATGGGGAGGATGCCAGCAATTACACTGGTGCTGAGCACCTCTCCTTCATTGTGATAACCCAATCAAGCTGGCTTTAGCCCAGGGTAGAATAACGGTGACTGCGAGCCTAAGCACAGGGATTTTTGTCTTTTAATCGCCAGCTGGGCAAAGGCGAGCGGTGGCTGGATCTCTGTTGCCCACCTTTTGGAGCAGCCCTGCACGGGCCAGGCTGCACCTCTCTCCTTCCTCCTTGGACAGCAAGGAGTGATAATCCCTTGCGCATTTAATTACAGCCGGTAGGGTTGGAGCAAACCACCTTCTGCCCCGTTTGCATCAGCCTGGGCTCATGATGGATGCATCCCACCAGGGTTGTGTCCGAGGGGCTCTGTCCCCCGCAGCCAAGCCACGCTGGGGAGCCCTGTGGCTCTCCGCGAGCAGTGCCGGTGTGGAGGCCCCTGCCTTCTCCCGCCATGGGTGGCTGGGCTCTGGCAGGCTCGTTTTTCTGGCATGGCGAGTCCGCCTCAAACACCTAGGTGGGGCCCAGCAGGGCCAATGGCCTTCCTGGGGACAGAGCCAACATGCAGCCTCAGAGCCACGGGCACCCCAGTGCCACGGCCCCCTGGCCCTCTGGGGATGGGGAGGGAGCAAAGGGATGGATTTTGGGGTTGTATCCACCCTGGCCATGCCCTGGAGCGATGGGCAACGGGCACCAGTGACGTGGGTGTGTGCGTGAGCCATGGCACGCGGGGCTGGTGGGACGAAGCGCTGAGCTTTGGGGTGGAGGAGAGCTGCCTTCGCCTTTCCTTGCTTTATCAAAATGGTGTCATTTTATGCCCTGCGTTCCCTTGCAGAAGGGCAAAGCCGGGGCTTCAACCCCTGCCCAGTGCACTAGGGGGGAGGGTGTGTGTATTTGGGGCACCCCCACCTTGTGCTGTGGGGTATTTAGGGCATCCCTATGGTGGGCAGGTATTTGGGGCACCCCACCTATAGTATGGGGGTATTTGCCCCCCCCTTGTATTTGGGGCACACACCCCCATGCTGTGGGGTATTTAGGGCACACACACACCGTGTGTTGGGGGGTTATTTGCCCCCCCAGGGCTGTGGGGCATTAGCCCCCACCCCCCAATCTGTGGGGTATTTGGGGCACCCCCACCAGTGCCGTGGGGCATTTGTGCGCCTCGTACTGCGGATTGATTTGCTCCCACCCCCTTTATGCTGTGGGGTATTTGCCCCCACACCCCTGCTGTGGGGGATTAGTGGCACCCCTCGCTCCCCCCATGGATGGGGCATTTGCCCCCCCCCATGCTGTGGATTTATTTGCCTGCCCCATGCTGTGGGGCAGTTGGATCCCTCTCCCCCCGCAATGTGGGGCAGTTGGGTCCTTGTGTCCCCCCACTGTGGGGCAGTTGGGTCCTTTTGGCCCCCCCCCGTGGGGCAATTAGGTCCTTCCCCCCACACACACTGTGGGACAGTTCGGTCTGTCTGTGTATGTCCCCCACTGTGGGGCAGTTAAGTCCTTTTCCCCCCCCCACTGTGGGGCATTTGGGTCCTTTTGCCCCCCCACCCCCGTGGGGCAATTAGGTCCTTCCCCACACACACACACTGTGAGGCAGTTGGGTCCTTCCCCCCTCTCTGGAGCAGTGGTTCCGCCCCCCCAAGGCTGAGGCACGCCCCCCCCCGCCCCGCGGTGAGTTGGTCCCGCCCCGCCCCGCCCCGGGTCCGTAAAGGCGGCGCGGCGGGGCGGGCGGCGCGCGATGTGTGCGGGGCTGCGGGCGCGGGGCGCGGGGCGAGGGGGCCGCGGGGCGGCGGGGACGGCGCTGCTGCTGCTGCTGGTGGCGCTGGGGCTGCCCGCGGCCCGGCCCCGCGCGCTCTACTCGGCCTCCGACCCGCTGGAGCTGCTGGGCGGCGACGGCGCCGAGCAGCGGCTGCTGCGCTCCCCCAGCGCCTGGGCCGTCGAGTTCTTCGCCTCCTGGTGCGGGCACTGCGTGCACTTCGCGCCCACCTGGCGGGCCCTGGCCCACGACCTCCTCGGTGAGTCCTGCCCGCCGCGTCCCCGCGTCCCGACAGCGCCACCGGGACCGGCGGTGTCTCTGCCCCTGCCTTTGCTCCCCCCCTGCGTCCCCGTCTCTCTCTGCCCTTGCTCCCCCTGCATCCCTGTCTCTCTCTCTGCCCTTGTCCCTCCTGTATCCCTGTCTTTATCTCCCTTGTTCCTTCTGCATCCCTGTCTCTGCCCATTCCCCTTCTTCCCCCGTGTCCTCGTTTTTGTCCCTGTTGCCCCTGTATCTCCATCTCTATCTCTGCCCTCATCCTCTCCCGTATCACCGTCTCTGTCCCTGCCCTTATTCCATCTGTACCCCTATCTCTGTTTCTCCTTTCGGTACCACCAGCCCTTCTCTGCTCTTGCCCCTTGCCCTTGTCCCCACTGTATTCCTGTCTCAGTCCCTGCCCTTGTTCCTCCTGTATCCCCATCTCTGTCCTATCCCCTCCTTCCCCCCTGTATCCCCATCTCTGTCCCTGCCCTTGTTCCTCCTGCATCCCTGTCTTCTCCCATCGGCACCCCCAGCCCTTATTTCCCTCAGCATCCCCGTCTCTGTCTTCTGCTATCAGCATCCCCAGAATCCACTGTCTGCCCCTTGGCCTTGTTCGCCTTGTATCCCCCATCTCTGTCCTCTCCCATCAGCACCCCCAGCCCTCCCTCTGTCCCTCTCCTTGTTCCCCCTGTATCTTTGCTTCTCCTTCCAACACCTCCACCCTGTCCTCTGCCCTTGCCCCTTGCTCTTGTCCCCCCTGCATCCCCGCCTCTGTCTTCTCCCATCAGCACCTACAGCCCTTGTTTCCCCCTCCATCCCTGTCTCTATCTTCTTCCATCAGCACCCCCGGAATCTGCAGTCTCTGCCCTTCTGTCCTCATCAACACCTTTAAATGCCCCCTGCATCCCTGTCCCTTCTGTCAGCACCACTACATCCTTTCTGTGCCCTTGTTCCCCTATCGGCATTCCTGAATTCCTTCCATGTCCTTGTCCCATCATCCCCCTCTCCATCAACGCTCTTAGATCCTCCCTGCATCCCTGGATCATTCAAACCCTCTCTCTATCCTTGCTCACTCAAACCTTCCCTGCATCACTGGCCCTGCATCCTCAGCTCCATCAGCACCTCTGCATCCCCTCTGCGCGCTCCCTGTTGGCGCCTGTCAGTCCCCTGTGCCTTATCCTCTGTCAGCACCCCTAAATCCTCCCTGGAGCATCGCCCCCCCTCCCCGTGATGCCCAGGCTTCCCCCGACGATGCCCAGGCCTGCAGCATCAGGGAGTGGCTGCTCAGCAACTGGATGAGCTCTGCCACAGTGCTCTGGCCACTGATTATGGGCCGTTCCCTCTCAATTATGGAGCCCCTTTGGCTGGGAGCAGCGTAGGCTGACCCTGCCCCAGTCCTGGGGGGTCCTGCTCCTCCCCGGTGCCTGGGGCCCAGTGCTGATCCCAGCTGGTTTGTTCCCAGCTTTGACCTTGCCACCTGACTGGTGCCCAGCCCGGCCTGGGGACCCACACGCCACCGTGGCCAGGCCTCTCACCCTGCCAGGGCTCTTCCTGCCTCCCCCGGCATCCCAGGGCTCGCATGGCTTCTCCTGTTATTGCACTAATTGATACAGCGCGGTCGCTGCCTGGTGAGTCAGGGCACCGGCTGGGGCAGGTGTCCTGTCCCTCCAAGGGGATGCCGTCCCTCCCAGGGACGTCAGTGCTCCCCAGCAGGGCAGGATGTGAGGAATGGAGTGCGTGCCCATGCCCTGCGGGGCAACGCTGGCTCTCCTGGCTCCTCTCCAAAACTGTGTTCCCTCTGGGCTCCCTACTCCAGAGGGTGGCGTGCCCGTGAAGGTAGGGTGAAGCTGTCCCTGTGCCGCTTGGCATCCTGGCTGCTGTTCCCACGTGTGGATTTTCGTGGGAGTGGGCTGGACAGGAAGGACGCCAGGGTAACCTGCAGGCACCACGTGCAGATGAGTCCAGGAACGTGCCTGGCTCCCAGCAGCGGGGTTCAGCACTGGCCTTCCTGTGCCGCTGGGGCAGTGGGAAGCAACTTGTCTGCCTCGTCACCTGCGACACAGAACAGTCCCAGTGGGTTTCCACCTCTGGCAGGCTCCCATCTAGGGTGGCATGGGCTCCACCAACGTGTTAGTGCTGCATCCTTCTCCATCTACCCGAAGGAGAGACTAGGCGTTCTCCAGCTTGTGTCCCTTACGCTCAAAAGGAGCCATTTCAGAGCTTTTGCTGTTTGCTTTTAGACCCTGCTGCTTGAAATGCTTTCATGCCCCTTTTTCTTCGTCTCTGTTTTACCCCAGGGAACCGCTGGTCCTCCCTGGGGAGATGGTGGAGGGGAGTGGCTGCTCAGCACCTGGGTGAGCTCTGCCACAGTGCTCTGGCCACTGATTTTGGGTTGTTCCCACTCAATTATCGACCCTGGCCTCAGTCTGGGGTGAGACCAGCTGGAGTCTATGTTCCTGCTCTTCCCTAGCTGTGGTTTGCCATCCTCTCCCTTCTCCCAGCGGCCTCTTTCCACGGTGGCAGAGGCTGGGCAGGCAGAACCAGACAGGCAGGCAGCCGTGGGCAGAGCTGCCTGCGTGCTGGTGAGGGCAGGGTGTGCAAAGCCTGATCCCGCCTCACACGGATTTCCCCTCGCTCCTGCCACCCAAGAAGTAGGGTGTAAACACTGGTGCGGACTGCGGCTTCATTTATTTGGGGCTTGGAAACTATTGGTTGCTTTCCTGTGAGGAGGAAACTGTGATTTTGGGGCCAGGAGGGGCCGTGCTGCTGGCACCGTGGGAGATTCCCACCATCTCCACAGCGGCTGTGGGGAGTAGGGTGGTTTTGGGGGCCACGGAGGGGGTGAGTGGTGCTGACTGCATCCTCTGTCTCCACAGAGTGGAGGCCTGCGGTGGTGCTCGCAGCCATTGACTGTGCCGATGAGGCCAATCAGCAAGTGTGCGACGATTTTGGGATAACTGGTTTCCCCACGCTGAAGGTAAGGGCTGTGCATGCTAGGCATTTACCAGTGCCCTGTTTTCACCATGCTTTTCTTTTTGGCCTGTCCCTCTCTTGCTTAATCAGATCGACAGAGCTGTTGCATCAAAATAGTCCCTTGGGGGCTTTACAGGCTGAGCTGTTTCACCCTTCCCCAAAAAATAACTGTGGCTGGGCTGCAACCGGCGCAACTGCCCAGTGATGTAGCAACAAGGAGGGGAGAAACTAAAACGCTGCTTCATGGTGACATGTAGAAGCTAGGTCTCCTGTAGGATGGATGAGAGTGTGAAACCTGAATTGGAAACACCTGGGAAAGGCTGAGGATGGGCAGAGAGTGTGAAACCTGAATTGGAAACACCTGGGAAAGGCTGAGGATGGGCAGAGAGTGGTTGTGGGCACAGGTTTTGGAGGAAGGCGCAGGGATACTGCGGGAGGCTGCACGGAACTCGACTGGGTGCCTCCTGTGGCAGCTGGTGAGGTGCCATCCCTCCTCCTGGGCCTGTGCCGAGCCCCTTAGCTATGTCAATACTGCCTTTCCACAGCGTTTCCCACTGCAAACAGAGCCTCACTCCAACACAAGCAATAAAACTGAAACATTCCAGGTGCAGGCAGTGAAAGCCAAGATCCCCTTGAGATGGATTGGGAGGGTTTGATCGGATATGCCCTCAGTCCTGGCTTACAGGCTCAGCCCAAGGTGGGATCAGATCTGGGACTTGTGCCTCAACCCTGCGCTGGGGTCTTGCAGAGCACCCGCTGCTTGTAAGACATCAACCAGAACATCTTCTGGGGCAGGGAGGAGTGCTGATGTGGCGGTGCCAAGAAGTCACATGCATTGCATCCTGTGTCCCCGCCAAACACCTTCTGCAAACAGCTAGTGCTCCCAGCCCAGCCTGTAAAGCAAACACCTCTCTGATGTAACCTGATTTCTGGCTGTGCTGTGGGCACTGGAGCCGCTGTGGGAGGCCAGGAATGGGGGAGGGAAAAACCCTCCTCCCACTTTGTGAGATCTGTGGAGCATGGAGACAGTGGTCTGCAAAACCAGGAATGTCCTGGCTGCCTTTATGGGACCCCTGGAGATGCCTGTCCTACCACCTGCCAGTGCTTAGCCTTTGGCTGGACATGGCTCCCAGCCCATGCCTGCGTCCCTTCCCTCCAGGGATGAGATGGATCCATGTCCAGGAGCGCTCTCTGCAGTGGCTGGCGTTGGTCAGTGTGCTGTAACATCATGGGGAAACTGAGGTAGAGCTGGTCTGGTGGGAGCCTCTCCCTGCTGGGCCATGCTGCATCCCTGTCCCCCTCCAGACACTCACTCCAGCTTCCCCACGTGTGGTTTTGTTTTTTTCTCTTTCAGTTTTTCAGAGCTTTTAGTGAGAAGGCAGAGGATGGGATAAGGATTACCAGTGAGTATCGGAGCCATGGGGGCCTTTTACCCCAGGTGCGAATGGCCCTGCTGCCCGCATCCCTCATGTGTTGTGACCTTGGAAAGCCTGAAGGGGCGCAGCTCAGAGCGGTTCCCCTCGGCTCTGCCCATGCGACCGGCTTCCCCAGGACTGACCCCTTGGCATCTTGTCCCTCCCGCAGATCCCAGTGCCACCGTTGAGGACCTGCGCCATGCCATCATCACCAACCTTGAGCAGAGCCAGGATGACTGGCCACCCGCTTGTCCTCCGCTGGAGCCAGCGAGGTAGGGGGGACAGCTCTGGCAGCGCCCATCCCATGGAGAGCAGGTTTCTGGGGAAATCCTGAGTCAAAAATGAGCACAGAGCAGCCACGGTATCACCCACATTCCAGGGAGGCACAGGTGACCTGGCCAGGCTAGAGCCATTTCTGTGGCCTGGATGAGACAGGCCATGTTCTTGCATCTCCTAACAAACCTGCTCATCAGCCTTAATTAGAGCAAGCAGTGCCTTGAGCTGGGGGCGTGGCAGTGCCATGCCTTGCCGAGTGAGGCCGCTGCCGTTAGCAGCTTTTTCTTGCCCTGAGAATGGGTTTTCTTGAGTGGGTACAAATTTGTTGGGGTCTGAGTTGTCTTAGCTGGATGCAGGTGATTGCTCTGCCATCCGAGGCGGGGAGCACTTGGCTTTCCCAAAGTGGTGGCTGAGCTGGGTACATGCTTGTCTCTGGTGCCTCTGTGTCCTAGCCAAAAATCCAACAGCCCTCGTGCAAGTTCATTGCTGTTTTTCCCCCTGGGTGAGTGTGCGGCTCCCACCTTAACCTGCTCTGCCTGCGCTTTGTTTTCTGCCTCCTTGCCTGACCCCAGTGGGTTTTCTCAAAGCCTGTGAACCAAAGTGGAAAATTGGGCTGGAAACTTCAGCGGGGAGGAATTGCAGGCTCAGTGGGGCTGAACCCACACTGGCATCACTACTGAATCCCAGGGGATGAGGGCTGAGCTCGTTTTGGGTAGGAATCCTGATGCTGGGGTGCTTGCTGCCATCTTCTCTCTCGCAGCGCGGAGGAGGTTTACAGCTTCTTCCAGAGGAACAAGGAACAGTACCTGGCGCTGATCTTTGAGAAGAATGACTCTTTTGTGGGCAGAGAGGTGAGTACAGCTGCATTTATCTCCCATTTCTCTTGAAGCCTGTGTCCCTGGTGCCACCCCTAGACACCTTTGGCAGGGAATTCCTCTGCCGGCAGCTTCCCAGACTCGCTTGCACACCGCTTTGCAGGTGTAAAGTGTTGTACAGGGTGCTAAATAGCCTTTGTGCATCCCTGGTGGGGCTGGGGGTCCCGTCACTGCCCAGGCTGACCCCAGTGCCACTGGCTTTGCAGGTGGCACTGGACATGCTGCAGTATGAGAATGTGGCGGTGAGGAGGGTGCTGAGCAGTGAGGAGGAGCTCGTGAAGAAGTTTGGCGTCACGACTTTCCCCTCTGGCTACCTGGTTTTCCGCAATGGCTCCTTCTCCCGCCTGCCTGTGTGAGTGCAGGGGCACAGAGTGGGTGCAGGGGATGGGTTTGGGGATCCCAGGGTGTGGCAGATTGGTGGGATACCAGGCTTATGCCCCATCTCTTTTGCTTTCCTTTGTAATTGTGGGAAAATTTGTTAGGAAGGAGACAGTAGCTGGGTCAGGCAGGCTGGCGGGGGACGGAGTGGGCACTGAATGGGGCTGCCAGCACTGCCTGGGTCTGGTGCAGAGGGAAATGGCTTGTGACTGAGCCGCCCCTTTGCCACGTTTGCCTGGAGGTGGCACAGCGACCTGGGGTCAGCTCAGGGGTGGGTTGTGTGCTAGGATACCTGCTGTTGGGGCTGCTGGAGAGTACAGATTGCCCCAAACTCATTCCCCAGGTCTGAGTTGCTAGTCTGGCTAAGCCTTGATCTTCTTTGCTTCCTCCTTGGGGCCAGGGGCTGTTTGGAAGGGAAGAGGGTCTTGCTAACGGCGTCTCCTTCCTTGTAGGCACATGGAGGCACGCTCCTTCTATACCTACTACTTGCGCACACTCTCAGGCGTCACCCGCGGCTCCTACAAGCTGAACACAACTGTCAGCACTTCCAATGAGACTAACCTATCCCAGCCAACACATGCCGACAGGTCAGAGCCCTCTCCCTCATTCTGGGGTGGTGGGAGGCTGGGGCTAGCGCGGGGAAGAGCTGCTCTGGCCACGGGTGGGCAGTGGGGACTGGGACTGTGTCTTTCCTCTTGGGAAAAAAACAAACCAGAGCTGGGTCCCTGGGGTGTGGGTTAACGAGCTGATGAGCCATTGTGTTGTGCTGCCTTTCCCAGCTCCAAGGTGTACATGGCTGACCTGGAGTCCACGCTGCACTACTCGCTTCGGGTGGAGGCTGCCCGCCCTTCTGTGCTGTCAGGAGCACAGCTGGCCGCCTTCAAGTGCTACGTGGCCATGCTGGTGAAGGTGAGGAGCTTGCTGTGTTGGTAGAAGAACCACCTGCGTCTAGCCGTGGCTATTTATAAGCTAAAAAGCAAATGCAGGGTGCAGGCCACCGTATCCTGGCGCTCATGGGTGGTGAAGCGTGACAGTCTGATGTGAGCACTGTGTCCCGGTGCTCAGCACATGGGGTTGTCCCCATCCCCATGGATATCCGGACTCAGACCAGGGTCCCACGAGGAGCCAAGAGCAGGTGCTGGAGAGCTTTAGATGAGAGCTGGGGTGCAGGTATTGGAGGGCAGAGTAGGCTGAGTGCTTGCAGGAGGTGTCACGTGGTGGCAGTAGGTCTTTGGAAGAGATGCTGTCACCTGCTGGAGTGGCAGAGGTGATCAGAGGGATTTGTAGCTCTGACTGCCTGACTTGGATGCTTGGCTCGGGGAGCTGATCTCTGCAGGTTCCTTTGATAGTCTGGGAAAGAGACTCCCACTCCGAGTCAGGCGCTGTAAGAGTCTATTTTAAGGTCTTTTTTTCTCTTCTGTTGGGCTTGGTGAAATTGAAATGTGGAGGCGCTTTGAGCCAGAAGCAGGGCAGTGTAATTCTGTGGTGTGATCAAGCACTGTGTTTGGCCGGAGTTTCCACCAGCAGAGTTGCATGAGCCCTGTCCTCATCCCTGTCCCAGCCTAGGCTCCTTGGCAAACCTTCACCTGGCCACAGCAGATTTCTTTGCTCCCTCTTTCAATTTTGACCTCATGTACCCCCTTGTTGATGCGCGAGACCCCTTGCTTTCACCCCTGCCTGCTCTCCCCCAGCAAAGTGTGCCAAACACGAGCCACTCCTGCAATGAGTCTTAAGTCCTTAGCTCAGAGCTTCATGTGGCTTTTCCTCTGCTTCCCCCCAGCTATTCCTCCCTTTAACGAGAACCACAGCATTAGAGAAACAGATCTCCCCATCGCACCAACTCCCTGGCCAAGGATGTGAGCCTGCAGGGGTAGTGGGGAGCAGCAGTGGTTTTGTTTGATTGGCTTTTAATTTTTCCTGCAAACTTTCCCCTTGCTGGCCAAGGATGAGCCATAGTGCTGGAGATAAAACTGCGTCCCTGCCACGAGCGCGAGGCACCAGCTGGGTGGTCAGTGCTGGTGGTTCACCGAGGATGCTAGGCCGGCGCTGCCATTTCCACACTCATCCACGGGACGGAGCAGCATCCCCAGGATTGCTGCCAGGGCAGCTCAGCCAACAGGTCCCAGACTTAACTGTTGAATTTCCAAGTGGTGTTTAAGGCAAGGAAGGGGAGGGGAAATCCAGACATGAAAAGAAGTGGTACCTGAAAAGCAGAGCATCGCATGGCAAAGGCTCCCACCAAAGAAGCCTGAAGGGAGTCTGTTTTGCTGCAAAAATATCAAGTCACAGACGAATTCCCCATGGAATTTCCGACTTTTGGTGTGAATCCCCATGGCTCCAGGGAGAAGAGCTCAGACTTAGCAAAATGCTCCTTCCTTTTACTTCCTCGTTGTTTTTCCTGTGTGCTGCCAGCCGTATTCTCCCTGTGGGTTGTGGGTCAGTCCCTCTGTCCATCCGTCCATCGGTGGCGTGCACTGACAGGCTGCCCCTCTCCCCGGGGTGCCTGCGGTTTTAGAGTGCTGCTGCTAATCGGCTTTGTGCTGACTTATGGTCAGAGTGGCTTTTTGCTTCCCTCAGATGAGGCTGAGGTTTGGAGCCTGCACACGCATGCAGAAACACACCATGGCCCCTGGCCCCATAAGGCTGGGCACCAAAACCTTGCTGGGACTGCACTGCTCCCCAGCCCCTGCTGCCATACAAGATGCTGGTGGTGCCCGTCCTGGCAAGCTGGGGGTGCTGGCAGGCTGTCCTGCTGCTTGTGGCGGGGTCTGGGTTTCCTCACCCATCTCCCCTCCTTGCAGTACTTCCCCGGGCGTCCCTGCGTGCAGACCTACCTGCAGACCCTGGATGACTGGCTGAAGAACTGGACGGAGCCTGAGCTGCCCCGCAGCGTCTTGAAGGAGGCCATGAAGAATAGCAGAGATGTAAGGCAACCACAGGGACCCTGGTCCCCGCTCTCTTCCCTGCTACCCTTGCCCTGTGGCCCGCATTAGCTGCCAGCTCCATCACGCCGTGTCCATCTGTCTTCCAGGCTTCCCACACTGCCATGCTCCCCACCAACGTGACTTGGGTGGGCTGCCTGGGCACCGAGCCCCACTTCCGTGGCTACCCCTGTGGGCTCTGGACCATCTTCCATCTGCTCACTGTCCAGGCTGCCCAAAGCGGCCCTGACAAAGGTATTGGCATCCCTGAGGAGGTGAGAGACTTGGGGTGGCAGTGTCCTGTGGGGCTGGAGCACAGAGAGGCATGCTGCAAGCGGGCAAAGCCTTGTTTCCCCACCTCTGCCCCAAGGCAGGTTTGCAGCGGGGATAAGAGCTGCAGAGTCAAGGTGTGGGGTTGCTACCTGGGCCGAAGGGTCTGGATTCACTTTCCCATCCTCCCTGTCCTCTGCCTTCCTCCCAGAGCTGCCGCTGGAGGTGCTGAGCACCATGCGCTGCTACATCCGGCACTTCTTCGGCTGCCGGGACTGTGCCCAGCACTTCGAGGCCATGGCAGCTGAGTCCATGGACCGGGTGGCGAGCCGGAAGGAGGCTGTCCTCTGGCTCTGGTCCCACCACAATGAGGTCAACGCTCGCCTGGCTGGTAAGGGGGGCTGCAGGGAGGGGAGCCAGGGTGGCTTCCCAAGGGAAAAGGGGAGGTGAGGTGGAGGAGCATCCCTCCTCGTGGATGGAGCTGGCAAATGGCTACTTTAGGGTGCAGCAGTGGGGACATCCCATTGTCATCATCCCCCATCACAGGGGACAGCATCTGGTCACGCAGCATCAGACCACCCCAGAGATGCAGATTACGTGCTTCCCACAGGGAGCTTCCCAAAGCCACCATGTGCCCTCAGAGGAACCTTCTGAGATGGCTCCTCCAAAGATCCTTGTCCCCATCCCCAGCTGCTGGATGCTCTGGAGTGTTTATACTGGTACAGTGGGAGAGCTGCATTGTATGTCCCCTCTAACCTGCTCGCTGGCTGTGGTGCCTGCAGGAGGTGACACAGAGGACCCAAAGTTCCCCAAGCTTCAGTGGCCTCCACCAGACCTGTGTCCCGAGTGCCACAGGGAGGAGCGGGGGGTTCACGCCTGGGACGAGCAAGCCGTGATCACCTTCCTCAAGGCACGCTTCTCCGGGATCAACATCTCGATGGACTATACCGAAGCTGACCCCATCCCCATGGCCAGGGAGGGGTTGGATGCCAGGCTGGGCACTGAGGGCCCGCGAGAGGAGAGGGAGAACGAAAAGGAGACGGAGGGTGAGATGAGGCCTCTGGGGCGGCCGGGCTCCCCTGAGCCGCGACGCCCCAGCATCGTGCGGCTGAACCCCAAGCTGCGGGAGGTGGGTGAGGACATCGTGGACCTGGACTCCTTCAGCGAGCAGCACTTCAAGAGCCAGGCGCTGCGAGCAGCAGCCGGCCGGCGCCGGCGGCTCAGCAAGCGAGACACCATCGCCTTGCCCCAAGATGCTGGCATGGGCCGGGAGCGCCGGCAGGCTCCTGGTGTCCTGGTGCGGGAGGAGGCTGAGGAGGGTGTGCAGAGGAGCCCTTGGCTGCGGGTGCTTGGTTTGGGCTTCTCCCGCTTGGACGTCAGTCTCTGCGTTGCCCTTTACTTCCTCTCCTCCATGTGTCTCCTGGGCATGTACACCTTCTTCCGCCTCCGCACCCGTGCCCGGAAAGGCCGTTCCACCTTCCCCATGGCCTGAGAGTGGTTGTAGGGAGCCCGGGGTGGGAGGGCTGCCCAGCTGAGCACCCCTGGCACCGTGTTTTGTCACCTTGTGAGAAGGGGGTTGGTGTGTCCCCCTGCCCAGGAGCTGCCCTGTTCAGAGCAGCTGCCTCCCCCAGGGTGGGCAGCAGAGGGTGGAAGGGTCTTTTGAGGGGGAAGTAGGTGTCGCAGCATCCCCCTCTCTGGTCACAGTGCCATGTTTTTGGGTGCTGGGATGCCAACAGTGGTTCCAGTCTTGGCACCCAGCTGCCCTTGGGAGCTCCCTGGTGCTGGACTGGTTTCAAACTGGGAAGCCTAGTCCTGTGCCCTTTGGGGTCAAACCACTACTGGGGCAAGGAAGGTGGGGATTCAGCCCCAGAAGGTGGGCTCTGGTGGGCAGGGTGTGGCAGTTGTGAGGTCAGCTGCATGTTGTGTGTCCCCCCTTTTCTGCAATGTGGACCAGGCCCCGCCCCAGCCTTTCCTTGCCCCCTCTCTGTGCTGTTGCTCGCTCTCTGCTTGTCTTAGTGGAATAAATTATTTTTGCTGATGCTGGTCCCCCTGTGTCGGCTGTCCCTGCTGCATGGGCACGCTGGGGCAGCACCTCCCTACCTACCATCCCTGCTCCAGCCTCCTCGTCACCCCAGGGAGGAGCACTGACTTGGTTTAAATCCTTTTAAATATTTTGAATCGTCGTTGTGCATTTTCTCCTGCTTTTTACTTCTGGATGCACCCGTGGGCAACTGCTCCCCACGCAGCTGCTGTGTCCCCATGGTAGGGGTGGCTTCGTGGTTTGTCCTCAAGCCGGGTGATGAGAAGGGAGCCAGGGAGAGGCAGAAAAATGCTGGAAAAAAAAGGTTGGCACAAGCCATAGAGCTGCAGTTTGGTCCTGGCTGTATCCATGCTTCAGAGCTGAGAGACACACAGCGAGCATCCCTGCATCCCCCCAGGGACTGGGACCTCCATAGGCGCAAGCCCTCTGTGCCTGTCCCCGATTCTTTCTGCCCTTTTATCCTTGTTAGGGATCATTAAGGAAAATGGTTGTTTTGCAGAGCCAGGGCTGGGGCCATCTGCTCTCCCGGCGCTGCCTAAATCCCCCTGTAACAAATTCATTGGGATTACACTGCCCTCCCCTAATCCTGGCCCTTCCCCCCACTCGAGGGATTTAAAAGGATTAAAGCCCGGCCGATAATAAACTTTATTAAGGGGGAGAGGGGGTGTCAATCCGATTTGGTGCCTTTTTCTTGATATCTTCACTTTGTGCAGGTGGGAGGCAAGGGCTGCTGCCCTGGCACCAGGAGCTCTGGCTCCTTTGGCCCTTCCTGCCTCACCTGCCCTTCAAATAAATTTTCTTGCTCCTTCTTTCCTTCTTCTCGGTGTCTGCGCATGGTCACCTCCGCAGGGTGTGGGGCTGCTGCCCTGCCACTGCTGCCCCACGTGGCCTTGGCCGTGTCCCTTAGCCGACTCCTCGATGGCCTCATCCTGCCATGAAGCAGGGGCTGTGTCCCCCCAGCCAGATGCTGGTCCTGTCCATGGCAGAGTGATGGATGGGGAAGGTCTCATCGCTGCAGCCCTCCTCCTTGATTTCCCCAGGGGGGTTTGTCCCCAACATCAATAACCCTTCCATGCACCCCATCCCTGCAGCTGCTCCACAGCGTGGAACTGAGGCCTCGCAAGGAGGGGCTGCCTGTGGGTACCCCAAAATATTTCAGGCTGTTAGGGGGATGCAGTAGGCGGGTGCATTGGGAGAGTACAGAGGGAGGGTGCTGGGGCAGGAGAAGGGGTGCCGGGGCAGGGGATGGGATGCTGGGGCAGGGAAGGAGGGTGCCAGGGCAGAAAAGGGGGTGCTGAGGCAGGAAAGGGGGTGCCAGGGAAGGGGTTAGCAGGCAGCTGCAGGCAGGGCTGCCCAGATTAGCATCCCAACAGCCCCGCCGGGGAGCTTTACAGGGTCGGGGAGCTAAAGCCACTGGGCACGCAGGAAAAAGAGAGTCCAGTAAATAGACTTTCCGTAATCCTGTTTGGTGCAGTCCCAATCCTCCTGGCTCTGGCTCTCCCAGCCTGTGGCACTGGGGTGTCCACCCCAGCACCCGGGGACCCCCCTGCAGAGCACAAACAGGCCAACGCAGGCAGCGGTGCAGGCAGGAGGCTGCTGAGGGGCTCAGTGCTGCAAGGGAGGGTGTCCCCCACACTGTCACCCCCAGGATGGTGACTTGGAGTCAGGCTCCTTCCCGAGCCCTGGCACAGGGGGAGCATCGACCTGTGCCATGGTCACACTCAGGGGGGGACGGGCTGTCAAAGGGGACCCCAGCCCCGAGGTGCCCTCCTCGGCGTGGGTCACCCCTTTACCCCTTCCCAAGGCACCACAGGCCCGGGTGTCTCCAGGATTAATTACCCAAGTGCCTGCAGGCTGGCGCGAGACGGAGCGATTCCCTAATACAATTTACCCTCAAATGCAATTTAATTTTCCCAAGGCCGGTGGCCGGCCCCCGTGCACCCAGCCACCTTCCCACTCCCTCCCTCCTGCCTCACCCCTCTTCCCTTTCTTCCTCCACACGAGCGAGAGCCTTTCTCCACCGGCATCCGCCTGCGCTCAAGCCATAAAATCACCAGGGGTTCGCTTAACGTCGATTAATTTTCAATTACAATTAGCAACGCCCTGTTCGGTGGCGCCTGCGAGGTTTCCTCCAGCTGGTGGTGAGTACCCGGCTCTCTCTGTGCTTGTCACCGCTTGGTGCCACCGCGGCGATAGGGGTGTGTGGCGTGGGGCCACTGGTAATTATTGGGGTAATTAAGAAGTGGGGAGCAGTGGGAGCTGCACACGCCGGGGCTCGTGCCTGGAGGGGAGGTGGCGCCGTGCTGAAGGGTGGCTGTGACAGCTTTGGCCTCGCAAGGATGTCCCCACTTTGGGCTGGGAGAGCTGGATTCGTCGTGTGGGGGGACTCTTGGAGCTGGGCTGAGACCTGGCAAACTCACTGCCCTGCTGCTCCTCCGAGCCCACTCGGACTCGGGGTGAGGCTGCACGCATTGCCAGGCGTGGGTTTTCTTTGCACCCCAAATTCCACCTTGAAGCACCCCTGGGAACGATGCGCCCATGTCCCCACTGGTGCCACCCCGCCCTCGGCGTCCCTGGGGCTGGGGGCACAGGAGAGGGGGCTGGGTCGGTTCTGGGCTTTACCTGCTTTGGAAGTATTAATTAATACCGACAGGAAAGGTGTGGGAGCCCCATCCCTGCTCAGCTGTTTGTGTCATCATGTCACACTCCTAATGTCTTCATCCGGCTGCAGATCCGGAGAGGGTTCAGGTGATGCCAAGGAGGGAGTGGGGGGCATCTGTACCCCCCAACCTTCCCCCCATAAATCCAACCTGACCAAAACTATGATGCTCACCCCGCTGCAGTCTCGTCATCACTGCCACTTAGCTTTGGTTTAGCTCTGGGAGGAGGAGAAAGCCTGAAAGGGACATTTCATGCCCATCACAGGTAACTCCCACCACCTTGTGGGGCACCACCAGGACTCAGCAGCATCTTGGGGGACACAAAGGGGCTTTTTTTGGCTCCTGCCCACCTCCACCACCCTCTCTTCCCCATGTGCCACGATAACAGGGTGTGATGGGGAAAGAAAACTCAAAAGCCACAAAGCAATCCGAAAGTGTCCAGAAAAAAAACCTCAAAAGCGACCAAAATCTCACAAATGTGAGGAACATGTGGGCAGCAAGAAGGACGGAGAGGGACAAAGCAATACAGAAAGGTGGAGAAGGGATGAAAGCTCTACTGGGAAGACGTAGTGAGCTGGGAGGGGATAGGGAGGAAGATACTAGTGGGGGTTTTTAGGTGGTGGCAGCACGATGCTCCCCTGAGGAGAAGGCTCGAGAGTCCCTTTGGCTATCGGCCACTGCCACGAGTGATCCGGAGCAGAACAGAGGGACCGAACCAATCTGGCAGAGCAGAAAAATGAATGAAAATTGAATTCCCCCAGGAGCAGGGGGTGGAGGGAGCTGTTAGCCGGGCTGAGAGATAAATCAGAGCGTGCTGGAGAGGGGGAGAGCGAGACGCCTGCCAGCAGCAGTGGAATAATCAGAGAAAATAGGTTGGAAATGCAAAGCGGTGGGACAGGGACACCACGGAGCAGAGTCTGTCTGTCTGTCCATCCAGCTAAGCTTCTCCCTGCGGGAGAAGTAAAATCTGCTTTAGGGACCTGGCTTTCTGCATTCCTGGGCTGGGAATTGTGCTCCAGCACTGCAGGGAGGATGGAGATGCTGGAGGGGGACGGTGGCTCCTGCCCCAGGGGTCTGGGGAGCGCAGGTGGCCGGGGGCGACCGGGGCCTGGATGGGCTTAATGCACTTAGGAGCAAGTGCTTGATTTAATGGAGAAGGGGAGGGAATGGGATGAAAGGGGATGGGGATCTGATTTTGGGGCTTGATGAGCTGTGGGGGGTGGTATCACTCCTACAATGAGTGCACACCGGTATCTGCCCAGTGGTGTGAGGGGGGTCGCTGGTAGAATGAAGCTTTGGGATTAAAAAACTCCTTTTTTTTTTTCCTAAGAAAAGATCAGGCTTAATAAATGTATTACACTTCATTACTTTCATTTTTTTAAACATTTATATTTTTCAACTGCTGGCACATCCCACCCATAACTTTCCTGAGGTTCAGTTTTTTTCGCTTGGGAAAAGCCTCTTCCCGGTTCACAGTTCAGCAGGGAATTGAAAACACGGGAAGGGCAGCGGGCGGCTGCGCTCTCTGCTGCTTGAGTACCCTTCCCTCCCCTCCCAGTGCCGCCGCGGGGCTGTCTGGCACTGTTGTCCCCAAGCTGGTGATGCTGTGAGCATCAGGAAGGGCAATGCTCGAGACACTCTTCCAGCTAAGTTTGGCTGTGTTTTGGTGAGCGTCATCGCTCGTCCCTTTGCCGTCAGGTTCCTCTGGTTTTGCTTTGGTGGTGTGGGCTTGTCCCGGGGTTTTCCCTTGGCAAAGCTCTGTGAGGGTCATAGAATCATAGAATAGTTTGGGTTGGAAGGACTTTAAAGCTCATCCAGTTCCAACCCCACTGCCATGGGCAGAGACACCTCCCATGGGAACAGGGGCTCCAAGGCCCATCCAACCTGGCCTGGAACACCTCCAGGGATGGGGCAGCCACAGCTTCCCTGGGCAACCTGGGCCAGGGCCTCACCACTCTCATGGTGAAGAAATTCTTCCTTATGTCCGGTCTAACTCTGCCTCTCTCCAGTTTATCCCCATTGCCCCTCATCCTATCCCCACAAGCCTTTGTGAACAGCCCCTCTCCAGCTTTCTTGTAGCCCCTTCAGGTACTGGAAGGTCTCCATAAGGTCTCCTCAGAGCCTTCTCTTCTCCAGGCTGAACAACCCCAACTCTCTCAGCCTGTCCTCATACGGGAGGTTCTCCAGCCCTCTGATCATCTTTGTAGCCCTTCTCTGGCCCTCTTCCAACAGCTCCATCTCCTTCTTATGTTGAGGATTCCAGAACCGGACGCAGTATTCCAGATGACATCTCAGATCCTTCTGGAAGCTGTGGTTACACCAAGCCCTGGGTGTGCTGCAGCACTCCGGAGCTGGGTTGGCTCTTTCCGTGCCCAGACGTGTTCCTGGGGGAGCTGGGGTTCCCCATGGGGGTTACCAGCCGCTGGGAAATAACTCATGTTGGTGTAAAGGTGGTGTCCCGGTGTCCACCAGAGCTGGGGAAGGTGCCTGCCCAGCTGAGCTCCCAATCTCAGTTCAAGTAACAAGTGTCAAGACAAGAGGAAACGGCCTCAAGTTGTGCCAGAGGAGGTTTAGGTTGGATATTAGGGAAAATTTATTTACTGAAGGAGAGGTGAAGCACTGGACCAGGCTGCCCAGGGAAGTGGTGGAGTCTCCGTCCTTGGAGGGGTTACAAACATGTAGCTGTGGCACTTTGGGACGTGGTTTAGAAGGCTCGGTGATGTTGGGCTGGCGGTTGGACTGGATGGGCTAAGAGGGCTTTCCAGCCTTAATGATTCCATGATTCTAAGGTTCAGGGCTGGGGCTGTGCCTGAAGTGGGGACTTGCCACCACCTCCCATGGATCACAGAATCATGGAGTGATTTGTGTTGGAAGGGACCTCAAAGCCCATCCAGTTCCAACCCCTCTGCCATGGGCAGGGACACCTCCCACTGGATCAGGCTGCCCAAAGCCCATCCAACCTGGCCTGGAACACCTCCAGGGATGGGGCAGCCACAGCTTCCCTGGGCAACCAATGAACTGTGCCTCATCACTCTCACAGGAAAACATTTCTTCCTGAAGTCTCATCTCAGTCTCCCCTCTTCCAGGGTAAACCCCTTCCCCCTCGTCCTACACCTGCACTCCCCAATCAAGAGCCCCTCCCCAGCTTTCCCGGAGCCCCTTCCCACACTGGAAGCAGCAGGAGCTCTCTGACCCCAACAGTGGAGACATTTGGCTCTTGGCTCTCTCCCAGCAGTGCTGTCAGACAGAGATCCGCAGCCTCGAATGGAGCCATGGTTGTGACAGCACGATGTCGCGATAGCACAATATCGCCATAGCATGATGTCATGGCAGCAGCATGATGTCTTGATGTCACAATGTCATGATAGCATGATGTCACGGCAGTACAATGTCCTGATGTCACAATATCGCAGCAGCACAATGTCATGGTGTAATGATGTTGCGATAGCATGATGTCACAGCAGCATGACGTCATGATAGTGTGATGTCGCAGTAGTGTGACATCATGATGTCATGATGTCCTGATGTCACAATGAACAATGTTGCGGTAGTGTGATGTCATGGCAGCACAATGTCCTGATGTCATGATGCCCTGATGTCACAATGTCACGATAGTGTGATGTCATGGCAGCACAATGTCATGATGTCATGATGTCCTGATGTCACAATAATGTGATGTCATGGCAGCACGATGTCCTGATGTCACAATGTCCTGAAGCCATGATGTCACAGCAGCACGATGTCCTGTTGTCCCGATGTCGCGTTGTCGCGATAGCACTGGAGCCCCAGGCCGGTCCCTGCCCCTGGGGCGCCCCAAGCCCCGCCCCTTCCCCGCAGCCCCCGCCCAGGCTCACCTCAAGCCCCGCCCCCTCGCAGCAGACCACGCCCCCCTCCCGCGCGGATTGGTCCCACACTTCTCGCCCCGCCTCCAACCGGCCAAACTCCGCCCATCCTCCCTATAAGCCACGCCCCCTCAGCGGCGGGACGGGCTGCGATTGGCCCGCGGCGGCAAGCCCTGCCCCCCGCGGGCGCTGACGTCAGGCGCGCTCCCCGCGGGGGGAATGAATGGGCGGCGGGCGGTGCGGGCGGGCAGAGCTGCGGCGGCGCGGGCGGCACCGGCACCGCCCGCGGGACACGGCACCCGCACCGCCCGCGGGACACGGCACCGGCAGCGCGGGACACGGCGCCCTCCCGCCTCGGGGCCCCCCCGGGCCAATAAAATGATGCAAAGCTCCGCGCTCGCTGCCGAAGGGGCTGTCAAGGGGCTTCCCGAGATCCTCGGTGTGCCGGTGCAACGTAAGGACGCGCTTCGCTTCTCCCCCCGCGCTCCTCTGCGGGCTGGGCAGGTGCCTCCCGCTCCGCCGGGCGGGCTTGTCCCACTCCTTCCGTTATTTCCCTCACCCGCGTAGAGCGGCGTTAATAGACGTGAAAACGAGGATCGGAGAGCGGTGTCCCGGGGCGGTGCGGGGCGGGGCTGTGTGGCTGTGTGTCCGTCTGTGTGCGGGGCTGTGTGTCTGTGTGTCCGTCGGTGTCCGTCTCTGTGCGGGCTGTGTGTCTGTATGTCCGTCTGTATGCGGGGCTGTGTCTCTGTGTCTGTCTGTGTGTCCGTCTCTGTGCGGAGCTGTGTGTCTGTCGGTGTGTGGGGCTGTGGGGCTGTGTGTCTGTGTGTCCATCTGTGTGCGGGGCTGTGTGTCTGTGTGTCCGTCTCTGTGCAGGCTATGTGTCTGTGTGTCCGTCTGTGTGTCGTCTGTGTGCGGCGCTGTGTGTGTCCGTCTGCGTGCGGGGCTGTGTGTCTGTGTGTCCATCTGTGGTGTCTGTGTGTCCGTCTGCATGCGGGGCTGTATGTTGTCTCTGTGTCAGTCTGTGTGTGCGAGGTGCGGGTGTCTGTCTGTCTACGTGTGTGCAGGGTGCGTATTTGTGTCTGTCTGTCTGTCTAAGTCTGTGAGTGTGCGAGGTGCGTATGTATCTGTCTATCTGTCCGTCTCTGTGTATGTGCTCTGTGTCTGTTTGTCTGTCCGCGGAGTGCATGTGTGTGTGTGTCTGTGCGTGTGAGGGGTGGGTGTCCGTCCGTGTGTGGGGTGCATGTCTGTCTGTCCATCCGTCTGTGTGCGGGGTGCATGTGTCTGTCTGTGTCTGTCTGTCTGTGTCTGTCCGCAGCTCTCCAGTCCTCTGATACCGTTTCTCGCGTTTCTCTCGGGCGAACGGCGGCGGGAGGGCGAGTTCCCGGGACGGGGAGCCCGGAGCGGGTCCCCCCCCGAGCATCCCGTGTGCGAGCATCACCCGCGGGCAGCGCGCTCCTCTCGCGGGGGGCGTGTGAACACATCGGGAAAGCACTCACCTCCGCGGGGACGAGTGTGTGTGGACCCCCGCGGGGGCTGGACCCGCCAGTGGGAGCCGTGGGGACCCTCAGACCCCCCCGTTTCTCTGCCCTGAGCGGGGGGGACCCGTCTGCAGGCACATCCCGAGGGATGCAGGGAGGGGGTGGCAGTGGTCCAGAGTGTCCCCGGGGCTGCTGGGCCAGGGCTGCAGCGGGAATTATTATTATTATTATTATTATTATTATTATTATTATTATTATTATTATTATCATCATCATCATCATTGTAATTATTATCATTATTATCATTATTATCATTATTCCCTCTCCGTTTGCAAACGGTTTCCGAGAACCGGCTGACCCCTGCGGGCCCAGAGGGAGGGAGTTGCCCCCCAGGGGAGCCAAGTGATGCTCTGCCCCCCCCTCCATCCCCCGGGGCACCCGAAAAACTGAGCGGTGGGATGGGATTCCCAGTTTGCGGGATGTCAACCGGGAGAGCCCGGCCGGAGGGGGGGTGGGGGGGTGGAGAAGCTGCATTTCGGGGGATACCCCGGGGTGGGAAGTGCTCTTCCTCTTCTCCCCCCCACCCCCTTTTCTCGTTGTCCCCGGAGCCTCCCCCGCCGCTCCGTGCCCCGCATCCCCCCCCCCCCCGAACCCCCCGCCTGGCTGTCATTCGTTTCCGTGGGTGTTTCCGCAGGGATTGAAGCCGGGGGGGTGGGGGTGGAATTGTCCCCGTTATCCCTCGGCTGCCGGACCGCGGCGGGTGCAGACGGGGTCGTTCAACCGCAGCAGAGGGGAAGAAACCCCACCACCACCACCACCCACCGGTGGGACTGTGCAGGGATGGGGAGGGTCCATCCTTCCCTCCATCCCTCCATCCTTCCATCCCATCCCCCGGCCGAATCCTGACCGTCCACCGATCACACTTCGGGTTCCCAGTCCCAGGGTCCCTTGTACGGCCCCGAAACCCCACGGACTTAAAGAGAATCGAGGTGCCTAAATGGTCCTGGGAGCTGCAGCCCCCGGTTTGGGTGACACCACCTCCCCAACCCCTTCTACTGCGGTTTCTGTGCTCGCTGACGCAGATCAGGAATTATCAGAAAATAATCCAACGAGATATGGTTGGATATGATTATTATTATTTATTTAAGCGCCGAAATAATTAACGACAGGAATAAACCGGGTGAGGGTGGGCTGCTGTTTAAGTTTCCATCGCTCTGGCATTCTCCTGCTGCTCCAGCGGGTTCCACAGCGTTTACACGGCTCCGGGCCTGATCCTGCTCCGTTTATACCCATGCTGGGCTCCCCGGGCCCAAAAGGCATCGCCTTTGGGCAGGAAAAACCTTCCCAAAGCGGGGTTCAGCTCTGGGGTCACCCCCAGCTCCACCCTGGCAACACCTCGATATTTCATCCCGTGAAAACACTCGAAATTCCGTTTCTCATCGCTGTTCAGTCGCAGATTTCCCTCTCCCTTCACTCAGCCTCCCGCTCTCAGCTCCAGCATCCCCCGCCAGCGGGGCTCGGGGCAGCCGAGCCGGGGGGGAATCGCCCCCTCTCAGCTCCAGCTTTGCAGAGAGCCGCGTTAAAAACGATAATTCCCGGTATTATTTATGAATATTGTTTTGCACATCTCGCCGAAGGCAAAACTTCTGCCAAAGCCACGGGAACGGTGCCCGGGTGCCGCCAGGCTCTGCCCGAGGCGCCGGGGCCGCGATTGATTCATCGCCGCTGCGAGCATCGTTTATCAGCGCTGCAGAGAAATGAAGCGGAGGGGTTTTTTTTTGCCTGTGAAGGAATGAGGTTTCCTCATTCCTCAAAATGAAGCTTTTTCGGGGGTCCCCGCTTCGGGGAGCGCTTGGGGCGGTGCTGGCCCCGCACAGCCCCCCCCCCCCCCGCGCCCGCTTCTGCTAAGGGATGAGCCCTTCGCCTTGAAAGAGGGGGGGAAACCCCCAATCCGAAGCAGGGGGTGGGTTGCGGGCTCCCGGTGCCTGGCGGGGGTGTGGGGCGGGCAAAGCATCCTGCCCGGCTTCGCCCCCGCCCCGGCTCGGGGGGGTTTGCCGGCTGAGGGATTTCTGAAGCCTCCTACGAGTTCGTTTCGTTTCCTTCCTTCCTTCCTTCCTTCCTTCCTTCCTTCCTTCCTTCCTTCCTTCCTTCCTTCCTTCCTTCCTTCCTTCCTTCCTTCCTTCCTTCTTTTCATCTTTCCTTCTTTCCACCCTTCTTTCCTTCTTTTATCTTTCCTTCTTTCCATCTTTTATCTTTCCATCTTTTCCATCTTTCTTTTCCTTCCTTCCTTCCTTCCTTCCTTCCTTCCTTCCTTCCTTCCTTCCTTCCTTCCTTCCTTCCTTCCTTCCTTCCTTCCTTCCTTCCTCCTTTTTATCTTTCCCTCTTTCCTTAATTAATCTTACCTTCTCTTATCTTACCTTCTTTTATCTTTCCTTCTTTTATCTTTCCTTCTTTCCATCTTTTATCTTTCCATCTTTTCCATCTTTTCCTTCCTTCCTTCCTTCCTTCCTTCCTTCCTTCCTTCCTTCCTTCCTTCCTTCCTTCCTTCCTTCCTTCCTTCCTTCCTTCCTCCTTTTCATCTTTCCCTCTTTCCTTAATTAATCTTTCCTTCTTTTATCTTTCCTTCTTTTATCTTTCCTTCTTTTATCTTTCCTTGTTTTATCTTTTCTTCTTTCCATCTTTTCCATCTTTCTTTTCCTTCCTTCCTTCCTTCCTTCCTTCCTTCCTTCCTTCCTTCCTTCCTTCCTTCCTTCCTTCCTTCTTTTCCTTCCTTCTTTTCCTTCCCTTTCTTTTCCCTCTGTTTTTCTTTCTTTCTTTCCTGTCGGGAAGAATCGGGGATGGAGCGATGGAGCCGATAAACGCCGGTAACGGCTGCCGGAGCGCCTCTCTCCCCGCCGGTGCCCCGGGGATGAAGGGGGGACCCGGGGTGGGGGGGCGCGGATTGCAGACCCGCTACGGGTTTTAATGCGAAAGGGCCAAATCCTGCTCGGGAGGCGCGGAGGAGGCAGCAGGGATGCACAGGAGCAGTGCGGTCCCCGAGCCGGGGACATCCCCGGGGGTGCGGCTGACCCCCCCCTTGCACTGAGGCTGCTGCATCGCTGGGGGGTCCCTGGGTCCCCTCGAACCCGCCTGCATCCATCAAACCCCCGGAGGGAGCCAGCCCGGGGTGCAGGGCAGCACCGCAGCACCGCAGCGGTTTTTTTTCCTCTTAGAGCGGAGAATTTAGCTCAAAATGAAGCGGAGTAAACGCGAGGCTTTTCCGCAGGGAGGGCAGCGCGGATCCCCCCCGCAGCCCCCGCTGCAAAGCAGAGCGCAGCGCTTGGATTGAGGGTATTTTTCTCCCTGCGTGCACTGGGCAAACCAGTAGGTGAACTGGGAGACCCTCTTGGGACCTCTGCAGAGCCCCATTATTATTATAATTATCATTATTATTATTTAGTTTTCTCCGCTTTTTTTTCTCCATATCTTTCCTCTTTTATTTCTCCACCCCTTCTTTCCTGTTTTTTCTCCCCTCTTTCGTTCTTCTTTTCTTCCCCCTTTTTCTTTCCTCTTTTCCTCCCTGACCTTTCTTTCCTTTTTTTCCTCCCCTGTTTCTTTCCTCCTTTTTCTCTCCTTCTTTCCTCTTTTTTTCTCCTCGTTCTTTCCTCTTTTTTCCTCTCCCTTCTTTCCTCTTTCCCCCTCTCCTTTTCTTTCCTCTTTATTCTCCCTTTTCTTTCCCCTTTTTTTTCTTTTTCTTTCCTCTTTTTTTTCTTTTTCTTTCCTCTTTTTTTCCTTTTCTTTCCTCTCTTGTTCCCTTTTCCCCTCTTTTTTCTCCTTTTTCTTTCCTCTTTATTTCCTTGCCCTCTCTCTTTCCTCTTCCCCCCTTTCTTTCCTCTTTTTTCCTCCCACTTCTATCCTCTTTCCCCCTCTCCTTTTCTTTCCTCTTTTTTTCCCTTTTCTTTCCTCTTTTTTCCTTTTCTTTCCTCTTGTTCTCTTTCCCTCTTTTTTCTCCCTTTTCTTTCCTCTTATTTTTCCTTTTCTTTCCTCTCTTGTTCCCTTTTTCCTTCTTTTTTCTCCCTTTTCTTTCCTCTTCCCCCTTCTTTCCTCTTTTTCCTCCCCTTCTTTCCTCTTCCCGCTCACTCCTTTTCTTTCCTTTTCCCTTTTCTTTCCTTTCTTCTCCTTTCTTTCCTCTTTTTTTCTTTCTTTCCTCTTATTTTCCCCTTTTCTTTCCTCTCTTTTTTCCCATTTCCCTCTTTTTCTCCCTTTTCTTTCCTCTTTTTCCCATTTTCTTTCCTCTTTTTTCTTTTCTTTCCTCTCTTGTTCTCTTTTTCCCCTCTTTTTTCTCCCTTTTCTTTCCTCTCTTTTTCCCTTCTCCCCTCCTTTTTCCCTTTTTCCTCCTTTTTCTCCCTTTTCTTTTCTTTCTCCCTTTTCTTTCTTTTTTCCCTTTTCTTTCCTCTTTTTTCCTTTGCTTTCATCTTTTTTCTCCCTTTTCTTTCCTCTTTTTTCCTTTGCTTTCATCTTTTTTCTCCCTTTTCTTTCCTCTTTTTTCCTTTGCTTTCATCTTTTTTCTCCCTTTTCTTTCCTCTTTTTTCCTTTGCTTTCATCTTATTTTTCCTTTTTCTTTCCTTTTTTTCCCCTTTCTTTCCTCTTATTTCCCCTTTTCTTTCCTCTCTCTTCCCCTTTTCCCCCTTTTTTTCCTTTTTCCCCCCTCTTTTCTTTTTCCCCTTTTCTTTCCTCTTTTTCCCCCCCCTTCCCCCTATCTTTCCTCGTTTCTTCTCTTTCCTCCCCCATTCCTCTCTAACCCCCGCGCAGTGTTCCGCCCGGGACAGGCACGCGGTGCCATCGCTGCCCATCACACACAGACCCACCCGGGCGCGTTCTCTTCGTGCCGTTCATTTATAAACCCATCGGAAGTCAGAAAAAAAAAAAGACACGACCTCTTGTTACAAACCCATATTTTCCTCTGCAAATTCGAGGCAGACACTATTATTATTATTATCATCCGCTGCAGCTGTTTGCTCGTTGAAAAGAAGCCGCGTCGCTGCCTTTGCGAAGGAGAAACTGTTTGTTAGCGCCTGAAAATGAGTATATATGTATAAACCGGTCAATATACGCGTGTATTTATACACATATGTTTAGGCACAGAACCGTTTCTACCCTTTAAGGAAGGTGCGCCGCTCTTTCTGGTGGTGATCTCCGCTCCGACCCCACTGGGGACAACGATTTTCCCGTCGCTCCCAAACCGGATTAACAAACGAACCCCTGAAAACGAAGCCGGTGCCACCCTGAGCGCCCCCGGGGAGCGAGAGGAGAGGAGGGACCCGCGGCAGCTCTGTTCTTTGGGGGGTTAATTTATGGGGGTGTTGTGAAGGCGACACGCGCTTAAGCGGCGGCAGAGAACGCGCTTTGGGCTGAGACTGTCGCACCTCCGAGCGCTGAAAGGAGCCGACAGCACCCCGGGCGCCTTTAAAGAGTGCTGGGGAAGGCTGTCTTTTCTCCCCTCTTTCTTTCCTCTTCCCTTCTTTTCTTTCATTTTTTTTCCTCCCCCTTTCTTTCCTCTTTTTTTTTCCACTCCACCTTTCTTTTCCTTTTTCAGCTCTACCTTTCTTTTCACTTTTTTCCTCCCCTTCTTTCCTATTTTTCCTCCCCCTTCCTTTCCTTTATTCCTCCTCACTTCTTCCCTCTTATTTTCTTCCCTGACCTTTCTTTCCTGTTTTTTTTACTCCCCTTTCTTTCCTTTTTTCCCCCATTCTTTCCTCTTATTTTCCTCCCTGACCTTTCTTTCCCCCTTTTTTTCCTCCTTTCCTCTTTTTTTCTCCCTTTCTTTCCTCTTTGTCCCCTTCCACCTTTCTTTCTTTTTCCTCCCCTCTTCTTTCTTCTTTTTTTTCCTCCTCTTTCCTCCCCCTACTTTTCTTCCCTTTTTTCTCTTCTGGTTTCGTTCCATTTTTCCCTTCCACCTTTCTTTCCTCTTTTTTCCTCCCCTCTTCTTTCCTCTTTTTTTTTCTCCCCTTCTTTCCTCTTATTACCTCCCCCCACTTTTCTTTCCACTTTTTCCTCCTCTCCTTTCTTTCCTCTTTTTTCCTTCTCTCTTCTTTCCTCTTTTATTCCTTCCCTACCATTCTTTTCTTTTATTCTTCCCGCACCTTTCTTTACTTTTTTCTTTCCTTCACCTTTCTTTCCCTCTTTTTCCTCATCCACTTTTTTCCTCTTTCCCCCCTTTTTCCTTTCTTTCTTTCTTTCTTTCTTTCTTTCTTTCTTTCTTTCTTTCTTTCTTTCTTTCTTTCTTTCTTTCTTTCTTTCCTTTTGTTCCCTCTCCCCTTTCTTCTTTCCCCCCTCTCCCCGTTCTGTCCTTCTTTCCCCCTCTCCCCTTTCTGTCCTTCTTTTTTCCCCTTTCTCCCTTTCTTTCCTCTTTTTTTCTCTATCCCCTTTCTTTCATCTTTCCCCCCTCTCCTCTTTCCTCCCCCTTTCTTTCCTCTTTCCTCCCCCTTTCTCCCTTTCTTTCCTCTTTTTTCCCTATCCCCTTTCTTTCATCTTTTTCCCCTCTCCTCTTTCTCCCTTTCTTTCCTCTTTCCTCCCCCTTTCTTTCCTCTTTTTCCCTATCCCCTTTCTTTCATCTTTCCCCCCCTCCTCTTTCTCCCTCTTTCCTCTTTTTTTCCTTATCCCCTTTCTTTTCCCTTCCTCTTGCTCCCTTCACCTTTCTTCCCTCTTCCTCTCATTCTCCACACACACACACACACTTTTCCCCCTCCTCTTCCTCTCATTTTCCACCCCTCTTTCTTTCCCCCCATGTTCTGGTCCCCATTCCCAGGGTGGCTCAGCCTCTGCCCCCTCTCCCGGCCCTGGTGTGGGGGGACACAGGGACAGGTTCCTTCTCCGGCTCTGCTGAGCCCTGAGCGCGGAGGCCGCTTTTCCCACGGCTCAGGAACAGCTCTGCCGCTTCATCTGGGGACACCAAAGCCCCCACGAGCCGCAGCACCCGTAGCAGTGCATAAAAAAGAAAATTAAACACCTCCCCCCTCAATATTTACTGTCAGCCGCGAGACGGAGGCTGCCCTTATGCATAAACATCTCTCTCGCTCGTACGCTCGGGCACGGTGGTGGGGTTTTTTTTTCCCCCCCCCAGAATCAATCTTCTTTCATGCGTGTGTGTCAGCGTTATGTGCATGGCTTTTACCGAGCAATCTTCTCCTGCAGACTTTTACAGCACCTCCCGTTTATTCTGAACTATGGGCAGACAGAGAGGGAGATAAATATCCATCTCTCCGTATCTATAGGAGCTGCCCATCCATACGCAGGCGTTGTACCGGAGTCTGGATGGCCGGGTGTATGTCTTGCCTTAGGAAAAAGCCCTCCTTTTCCAAGCATCCTCCCGCAGCACGGGTGCTGTAGGAGAGGGCTGGATCTGCCGTCCATGGTTATCGCCGCTGTGATCCAGCATGGCCTTGCCTCAGCCTGTGTTTTCCTCCCAGCTGGATGGGAGAAAGCGGGTGGAAATGTGCCGTTCCCATCGCATGAAGGGTTCTGGGGACCAAATACCTTGGGGAGATACAAGTGGGCGGCTTGTGGTCCTCGGAATGCAGCAGCTGTGGAGGGGAAGAGATATTTGCCGTGTGGGAAAAGGTTCTGCAGGTGGGATGGAGATGGTGGGAGTCTTTCAACTCTGGGGTCACAGCTGAGACCCCGTGAGCAAATCCCTGCCTCACCCCAGCAGCCCGGCCCTTGGTGGCCATAGGGAGAATCATAGAATCACCAGGTTGGAAAAGACCTCTTGGATCACTGAGTCCAACCATTCCTATCTGAAATGAGCCTTGTGCCTGGTTGGGGGGTGTGGGGGGCAGTAGGATGTCATCCAAGAGAGAGGCAGTGAAATGGGTGGCAGGGAGCAGGATATGGCCTGGAAAAGGCGATGCAGGAGGGAAAAGCATCACATGTGTGTCCATGCACGGCGGGATTGTGGGCTTGGTTAGCCGAGAGGGTTTTGGTAAAGGCTGGCAATGGGAAGACGCGCGGGGACACCGGCGAGGGGTGACAGCTCATCACCCCACAGAGCCCCAGCGTGTGCCACCGGCCGTGTGGGATCCCCATGGGGAGCTGACTCTGCTCTTGTCTCCATCTGTCTCGCCACCCTCCCCAGAGATCCCCCAGTGCGCCGGCTGCAACCAGCACATCCTGGACAAGTTCATCCTCAAGGTCCTGGACCGGCACTGGCACAGCTCCTGCCTCAAGTGTGCCGACTGCCAGATGCAGCTGGCCGACCGCTGCTTCTCCCGGGCCGGCAGCGTCTACTGCAAGGAGGACTTCTTCAAGTGAGTACAGCTTGGGGTCACAGCCCCCCGAAAGCGGCGTCTCCCACTCGCGAAGCAGACAAACCCTCAACCTAGTTTGAAGTGTAATTTCTCCAAACCCATCATCTCTCTGTTTTCTTCACTGTGGGAACAAAGGGAATGTTGCTGTTTTACAGGCTGGAAGCTGTTGGGTGGGATTTAATCTTCTTAAAGCCCCCCCAAACCTCCTTGATGCTCCCGTCCCTCCCCTGTGCTCTTTCAGACCCTTCTGGCAGAGCGGGATGTGAAGGTTCTGCTGCAGCCCCAGCTTTGCTCGGAGCTAGAGGGCAGGAGAAACCTGCTCAATCCCGCTCAAGGCAGCAGCAGCAACACTGCCTGCTCCTGCCCGAGCCTTCACCCTCCTTGCTGGAGTTTGCTGATGCCGCATCTCTCCCTTTCCCCACACTTTTTGTGCTTTTTTTTCCTCCCATGAGGGTAAAAACCTTGTTTGATTTCATTACTAGCTACCTCCGATGCCCCAGCCTCGGTGTTTCCCTGCTCCCATGGGACAGGACAACCTATTTGCTGTTAGAAATGGACTTTTCAGCAGGGATGCTCTCATCCCTGGCTGCTGCTGGAGGAATGTGGGATGGCAGGGATTGCTTCACCGGGGCTCGGCACCACTCTGGGGGTGCTGAGTTGCTGTGAAGGATGAGGGATGGAGATGAGGATGCTGCTTCCCACCTGCTGCAGGGAGGAGGGCTGGATCCTGGCCGGTGGGTGCCTTTGGCTGCCTGGTTGCAGGTGATGTAGCCCAGCCAAAAAGGACCTGCTACACCTTGGGGACAGGAGCCACCTCCCCACACCATCATCTCTCACATTGCACACCGTCATCTCTCGCACATCCCTGGCCGTGCCGGCTCTCCCCTCACCACCCACAGCTGGCACGGCCAGGTAAACCAACCCACAGCGATTACACCCCGTGCTAATCCCCGGGCAAGACTTTCCCTGCCTGCCTGCCCATCCCCAGGCTCTCAGGCCTCCTACGTGTTCTCCCCCCCCCACAGCCATCAGGGCCAAAAATGCATCTTGGATTTCTCCTTCCCAGCTGCCACGGTCAAAGCAGCCGCTACCACCTGGGTAATAACATTTCACTTCTGATATTTTTTTCCAGCCTATTAATCTCCAAGTCATTTAAATAGTCACCCAAAAGGTGCGGGTAATCAATGTTAATTAGAGTTGAAAGATCAGCGACTTTCTTAGATGAGGTCCTGCCTGGATTATTTGGTGCCAATCAATAGCATCTCGCCACTCATTCAGGCACTCGCCTCACCTTTCTTTCAACTGCTCATTGATTTCAGGGGAGGTAACCTGTGGAGGATGTGAGGGTTTAAGGCCGCCTTCAAAGGCAGGTTTGCAATGCAGGAATTGCTTCTGAAAAGATAGGCTTTTTTTTTTCTTTTTAATTTTTGTCTTTTATTTCCTCTCCCCCAAAATCACAGCTCTTGGTCCCTGGCCACGGGCAGCTTTGTCCTGGGTCTGGCTGTCCCCACGTGGTGTGGAAACACCCTGGGATGATGGGGTTGTGCGTTAAAAATGGCTTTAATTGTGTTTGTGTGAGGGAGGGTGGAGGGCCAGAGGAAGGATGGGGGATGCAGAGCATGCACTGGCTCAGCCCTGGGCACAGGAAAGCATCGTCTGTCTGTCCTATCCCTCCCTCTGTACATCCATCCCTCCATTCCCTTCATCCCTCTCTCTCTCTATCTCCTATGCCTTCATCTCCCATCCCATTCCTCCATCCCTTCATTCCCTTCATCCCTTCATCCCCCCCTCCTCTCTCTGTCTCCTGTGCCTCCATCGCCCATCCCTCCATTCCCTCTATCCCTCCCTCTCCCACACAACACAGGGAGAGCCGAGGCTTCCCCAGCAGATATCCGGAGACTCTCCTTTTAGGGTACAAGACCAGAAAATGAGACAAGACAGGTGTTCCCTCTTGTCCTTCTGCTTCCCAACACCCCTTTGGGCAGCAGCTGAAGTCACTCTGCCACCACTGCCACCGGTGCCCGATGCTGCTCCCTGGGTGACACCTGGGTGACTCGAGGACCCAGCCTTGGTGGCCGTGCCCTGGACAGTGTGAGGGCATGGGCAGCCGCGGGGCTCACGGGGTGTTTTTGCATGGCTGGGGGACCTTCAGCCCTTGGGAAGCAGCAAGGGATGTCCGAACCCCCCAGGCACCCCGAGCTCTCGCTGCCCACCCCTGCAGCCTTGGGGCAGGGGGCAAAAGGGCTTGGCTTCTCCTAGGCTGCCTCCTTCTAAAAGGATTGCTCCGTTCAAGGTTTATTCTGGTGACTTCGCTGCTGCTGCAGTGCCAGGATGGCTCCGCAGAGCCCCTGTGCTCTGCTGATGGGGTGTTTAGGGGCTCTGGGGGAGCAGGTGAGACCCAGCAGAGCCCTTGTGGTGCTGGTGGGAGGTGAGGACAATCCCATCAATCCCAAAGCCCATAAGGCTGTTGCTGAAAACACCGGCGGAGTATCCCGTCATTTTTTAGTTTCTCCTGAGCTGCCGCGACCTCATTGAGTGCATCAGCCTTGTGCCATTACTTCCATTTCCAGCGAGTGTTATCCGGGTGTTACGTAGGGCAGCTCCACCCCACTCAACTCGTGGGTGCACGCACAGCAGTGGGTACCCCAGGCTCTCTGCAGCAGCGAGTGAGACGCGCTGGGCGACTCTCTTGCTTCTTGCGAGCTCCTTGAACACTCCTTGTCCCATTCTTGCACGCTCCTTGCGTGCTCCTTGCATGTTTCTTATCCCATTCTTGCATGCTCCTTTCATGTTCCTTCCAGGCTTCTTGTCCTATTCTTGCATAGTCCTTGCACGCTCCTTCCACACTTCCCGCACCATTCTTGCATGCTCCTTGCACGCTCCTTCCACACTTCCTGCACCATTCTTGCACGCTCCTTGCACGCTCCTTCCACACTTCCTGCACCATTCTTGCATGCTCCTTGCACACTCCTTCCACACTTCCTGCACCATTCTTGCACGCTCCTTCCATGCTCCTTCCACACTTCCTGCACCATTCTTGGACGCTCCTTGCACGCTCCTTCCACACTTCCTGCACCATTCTTGGACACTCCTTGCACGCTCCTTCCACACTTCCTGCACCATTCTTGCACGTTCCTTCCATGCTCCTTCCACACTTCCTGCACCATTCTTGCACGCTCCTTGCACGCTCCTTGCACGCTCCTTCCACACTTCCCGCACCATTCTTGCACGTTCCTTGCACGCTCCTTCCACACTTCCTGCACCATTCTTGCACGTTCCTTGCACGCTCCTTCCACACTTCCCGCACCATTCTTGCACGCTCCTTGCACGCTCCTTCCACACTTCCCGCACCATTCTTGCACGTTCCTTGCACGCTCCTTCCACACTTCCTGCACCATTCTTGCACGCTCCTTGCACGCTCCTTCCACACTTCCTGCACCATTCTTGCATGCTCCTTGCACACTCCTTCCACACTTCCTGCACCATTCTTGCACGCTCCTTCCATGCTCCTTCCACACTTCCTGCACCATTCTTGGACGCTCCTTGCACGCTCCTTGCACGCTCCTTCCACACTTCCCGCACCATTCTTGCACGTTCCTTGCACGCTCCTTCCACACTTCCTGCACCATTCTTGCACGTTCCTTGCACGCTCCTTCCACACTTCCCGCACCATTCTTGCACGCTCCTTGCACGCTCCTTCCACACTTCCTGCAGCATTCTTGCACGCTCCTTGCACGCTCCTTCCACACTTCCTGCACCATTCTTGCATGCTCCTTGCACGCTCCTTCCACACTTCCTGCACCATTCTTGCACGCTCCTTGCATGCTCCTTCCACACTTCCTGCACCATTCTTGCACGCTCCTTGCAGCCTCGCGTGGGGCCATGCCTACCTCAAGCCAGCACGCCCTACACACCCGTCGGGCTGTCATTATGGTGTAAGAGCCCCATCATTCTGCATTAATCTGGGATTCATCATGCTAGCGGGGTGGTGTAATTAATTTATTTGGTATTAATGTGGATGAAATATGTACTGTCCTTGCAGGGGAAAAATCAGGCAGCCTATAAGCATTAGTTAAAAGAACCATTAAAATCAAACCTTCCTCAGCTCCATTAGGCTGGTCTTTCACACTGAAGAAGATAAAACCCTGCCGTGTGAAGTGTCATGCATAATTATGTTGATCGCTGGTTTAAACTCTGCCCTGTCCCCACCCCATCTCGGGTGAAGCCCACCTCGCCGTGGGGCTCAAGGGTCGCCCGCTTCTCCTTGCAGGCGTTTCGGGACCAAATGCACGGCGTGCCAGCAGGGCATCCCCCCCACCCAGGTGGTCCGCAAAGCCCAGGACTTCGTCTACCACCTCCACTGCTTCGCCTGCATCATCTGCAGCCGGCAGCTGGCCACGGGCGATGAGTTCTACCTGATGGAGGACGGGCGCTTGGTCTGCAAGGAGGACTACGAGACGGCCAAGCAGAACGGTAGGCAACCCAGCAGGGCTGTGGGGCAGGACGGCACGCCGAGGGGTGCCCGTTGGTCACACCAGGAGGACCCGCTGAGGGCTCTGGGGTGGCTGGTTTTGGGGTTTTTCCCCAGCAGGCAGTGGTTTGGGGTTGCTCACGCTGCTGCTCTTGGGGCTGGTACTGGCTCCTTCGCTTGCAGACGACTCCGAGGCGGGTGCTAAGCGGCCCAGGACCACCATCACGGCCAAGCAGCTGGAGACGCTGAAGAATGCCTACAAAAACTCCCCCAAGCCCGCCCGGCACGTGCGGGAGCAGCTCTCCTCCGAGACGGGGCTCGACATGAGGGTGGTGCAGGTGAGGGCACCAGGACGCCCCTCTCTACTCTGTCCCTTAGCCAAGGAGGACGAGGCTTGGCTGGGCTGCAAGGGCACTGGGTTTCAGGGGTGCAGGGGTGACAGCGGGTGCGGGTACTGGATTGCAGGGCTGTCAGTCTTCAGAGATTTCAGGGGTATTAGGGGACATGGGTGCCCAGGAACTAGGTTGCAGGGATGCTAGGGCGCTGGTTTGCATGGATGTGTGGGCGCTGGGCTGCAAAGGTGCTGGTGCGCGGGGTTGTAGGTGTGCTGGGGTGACGGGGTGACGGGGTGTTGGCCTGCGGGGTGCCTGGGTGCCGGCTTGCTGGGTTGCAGAGGTGTTAGGTTGCACAGAGGCTGACATGAGAGACTGCAGGGGTGCTGGCACGCAGGGCACCCAGGAGCTGGGTGGCAGGGATACCAGGGAGCAGAGGTGCTGGTTTGCATGAGTGTGTGGGAGCTGGGTTGCCAGGGTGCCGCGGTGCCAGGGTTCTGGCCAGGTGGGATGCAGGGGTGTTGGCATGGGGGGTTGCAAGGCTGCTGGCATGCTGTGATGTGGGGGTGGCAGGGTGCTGGGCTGGGGTTTGCACGAGTGTGTGGGAACTGGGTTGCAGGGGTGCTGCCCTGCTGGACCCCAGGCGGGCCAGGATGCAGAGGTGCCTGGGAGCTCCGTAGCAGGGATGCTGACGGGCAGGGGTACTGCTCTGAGTGGATATGTGGGAGCTGGGTTGCACGGGTGTGGACATGCAGAGTTGCAGGAGTGCGTGGCTGCCAGTGTGCCAGGGTGTTGGTCTGTGGGGTGCATGGGTGCTGGTTGCATGGATGCTGGCGTGCAGGGCTGCAGGAGTGCCAGAGTGCTGGGTGGCAGAAGTGCAGGGATGCCGGCATATGGGGTGTAGGAGTGCTTGGGTGCTGGTGTGATGGTGTGATGGGTAGCGTGGGTGCTGGGGTGCTGGGTGGCAGAGGTGCTGGGTTGCATAGGTGCTGGGTTGCATAGGTGCTGGGGTGCTGGGTGTCAGAGGTGCTGGGTTGCGTGGGTACTGCGGTGCTGGGTGCCAGAGGTGCTGGGTTGCACGGGTGCTGGGGTGGTGGGTGGCAGAGGTGCTGGGTTGCATAGGTGCTGGTGTGCTGGGTGGCAGAGGTGCTGGGTTGCATAGGTGCTGGGGTGCTGGGTGGCAGGGGTGCTGGGTTGCATTCGTGCTGGGGTGCTGGGTGGCAGAGGTGCTGGGTTGCATGGGTGCTGTTGTGCTGGGTGCCAGAGGTGCTGGCATGCAGAGGTGCCAAGGATGCTGCGGTGCCATTGCCATCCCCATTTCCCGCCCCAGGTGTGGTTCCAGAACCGCAGAGCCAAGGAGAAGAGGCTGAAGAAGGATGCGGGGCGGCATCGCTGGGGCCAGTTTTACAAGAGCGTCAAGCGGAGCCGCGGGAGCAGCAAGCTGGAGAAGGAGAGCTCGGCCGAGGACTGCGGCGTCAGCGACAGCGAGCTCAGCTTCCGCGGTGAGCGGGGTGCCAGCGTGGGGCGGGAGGGTATTGGGGCTCCCCCCTGAGCTGACCCCCAACTCTGCTCTCCCCAGCAGAAGACCAGATCCTCTCCGAGCTCGGCCACACCAACAGGGTTTACGGCACCGTGGGGGACGTGGCGGGCGGACAATTGCTGAACGGCAGCTTCCCCATGGAGGGGACGGGACATTCGTACCAGGACTTGCGGGACGGCAGTCCCTACGGCCTCCCCCAGTCGCCGTCCTCCATCTCCTCGCTGCCGTCCCACCCGCCCTTGCTCAACGGGCTGGACTACGCCATGGATGGCAACCTGGGGCTGGTGGCCCACGGGGCGCAGGGGGTGAGCCAGACGCTGCGGGCCATGGCCGGGGGGGGCCCCAACTCCGACATCTCCACGGGGAGCAGCGTTGGGTACCCAGACTTTCCCACCAGCCCGGCCTCTTGGCTGGACGACATGGATCACCCCCCTTTCTAAGCGCCGCTCGCCCCCCCCGCCCTGGCCCCCCTCGCTCCCCACCCAGCCCACAAGCGCAGCGCCGAGGGCACGCGCCGGAGCTTGACCTTTCCAGGATTTCCCATGGGAATCAGCCCTGGAGGGCTGGAAAGGAGGGAGGACGACCGGGGAGGCTGTGCCGAGGCGGGGGGCACGGATGCCTTTGGGTGTAAGCACAAGAGAGGTGTCGGCACATGGGACGCCCGGCGAGGAGCCCGGCGCAGGGCTGGGGCGCGGTGGGATGTGCGACGGCACGAGCCGGCAGGAGGAAGGACAATCAGGGATGGCAGAGTCCATCCTGGCACCCGTGCCAGCCCCGCACCTGCTCCTGTTGGGCACCGCTGCTATTTTCAAGAGTTATTTTTCGATATGGAGTTGAAACGCGACTCGGCGCTGCCCGGAGCCTCCGCAGAAAGAAAAGTCTATATTGTAACAGGGTTTATTTTAGCGAGGCCGGGGCCGTGTCCAGGCAGAGCTGCTGCCCGGGGGTGATGCTTCTCACTCCTGGAGCCGTGGAAGTGGGGCTGGGATTCATCTCCGGGCGTGCAGGAGCGCTTACGGTGCATCGCTGCGGTTTTACCTTGGTTGTGCACTGGGGAGGAATTAAAATAGAGGAATTGCTGCAAGTGCTGGGGGAAGGCGGGTGGGAGAGGTGGGGGGTGTGTGCTCTGAGGGTATTGCAAAAGAATTCCCCCAGAAAGGAGTAAGAAGAGGTTTCATGGTGGGAACTGGAGGGGACGGGGGTGGGTGAGCCCTGGCAGCAGTTGTCCACCTCCTCCGGCACCGCGGGGCCGGCGGGACTGAGGGTGGGTACAGGCAGCTGGGGAGGACACGGCGGGGTTTGGCACAGCCTGTGCCCACCCTACATCACCCCCTTTCTCAAAACCCACATCCCTGGGCTCGTGCCGGTCCCTGCCCACCTCCCCGGCACAGCCTGCACTCCCTACCCTCGCCAGGCTGGAGGCATTCAGCCTGATGGATAAAATCCATCCCCACGCTTGCTGCCCGGGGTGCCCAGCTCTGGCCTCAGGGTCCCCGCCATCCCCTCTGATTCTGGGGTGATGCTGATGTTCCCAGGCTGCCCTTAAGCAGATCCAGTCAACCGGCTGCTGCCAGAGGCTGGGAGGGTAGGAGGCTGTGAAAGTCAAGAGGAAAAAAGAATAAAAATTGAAAAAAAAGAAGGCCACAGAAGAAAGCACATGGCCGGGATGCCCCTGCCCCTCCTTGCCCCCTGGCTGGGTCGCCCCCGCTGCACCCACGTGCCTCCCTCCTGCCTCGGGTGCTGCTTCGTGCCAAGCCCTCAGCCTCCCCAGGCACCGCGGCGGCTGGCAGGGAGAGGGATGGGGGCTCGCTGCTCTCCATCCCCCTTGGACAGGCCAAACACCGCCCTGCTCCCTTCGCTGTGTAAATTTTGTACAGTTCCAGAAAGTGAGAGTCTTGTTTCCTGGGGTAAAACGAAGGAAAAAAAAAAAAAAAACCCAATGAAAATAATAATAATAAAAAAATATCAAAGAATAAAACCTTATTTATTGCCATGTCTTTGGGGAGAAAGGACAGTCCCCCCTCCAGTCTTCTCAAACTTGGGCCTGGGGCGTTGCTTTTGTACCCTGCCTCCTGTGCGTTGGCATGAGATGTGTACGGTCACCCCCTCGCCTCGAGGGAAAGCGATGTCAAATAAACTCGGGATGCTCTTTAGCGGCTGCCGTCTTTGGGGTTTTCTTCCTCCGTGGGCTGCCAGTGCTCACCAGCGGCATCGCTTGCTCCGGCACCGTCAGCTCTCGGGGGGGTCAGGATCCCCCCGGTCTTGTCCGGATGGAGCCGCCTGCATCCTTGGATGGGTGGTCATCGTGCCCTGACTTTTAATCAAGAACGGAGAGGTGGGTGGGTTTGGGGCGGGCATCTCCATCCCTGCACGCGGCACCTCGAGATGCTGCAGCTTTCCTGCCATCATGCAGCAGTGCGGGGGGACCGCGGGCGCCCACCACCATCGCCAGCATCCTACCGCAGGTGAGATGGAAAAGCCATGCTGGAGTAAGGGGGACAAGCCCCTCCACGGGCACCGGTGTGTTGGCTTTCTATATTTTAATCATTTTAACATTTAATGCTTCTCAATTAAAGTGATTTCCTGGAGTAGATGCCAAGCTTAGGGCGAATGCACATTAACCACTTTCTGTATCGGTAGTTAAAGGCACCGAGGGATTTAAACGGCAATCCGCAAGGCTGCTGGGGAAAGGTTTGGCTGAATAAAGCAGATTATAAACAATAATATATGTCTTTCTCATTTGTGTGGGGTATTTTTACCCCCTCTCCCTATTGGTTTTTTTTTTTTGTTTGTTTTTGGAAAGGCTCCAACCTCACAAACAGACCTAAAGTGCTATAAACATCTCCAGGGCTGAGCGCTCAGCCCCCACATGTGCTCGCTGAAAGCTTTGCTACTGCTTTTCACCCCTGCTTTAAGAGAGATTTTTTTGTTTTATTACCCAGCGTGTCCATCAAGGCCGGCAGTGGCTGCGCATTACGGCATTGCCCAAGGGTGGCCTCGCATGTCCCTAACCTTGATGCTGACGCCCCCATTCTGAAGCCAGCAGAGCAACTCCGTACGGAGCACCGCAGTTTTGGGTCTGGCATCTTTGCTTCATCCACACCGGGATGCAAACGCGGCTGGTGCTGCTGACAGCACCCACTGCCCCTGCTGCGTGGTGGCTGTGAGGACACCAGCCTGCAGGTCCTCTTGGTGGGGTGAAGCCAAAGCCACCACGGTCCTTCCTTGAGGGTCAGTTGCATTGATTCCATTGAGTAAGCATCACCCCACAGGGAGTCTAAACGTTGAAACTTGGCACTTGCTGCCCAGCGTTAACGATCAGCAGCAGCTTGCTTCACGCCTCTCTGCAGCCAAGCTCCTGCCAGCTCATTTCACCAGCCCCCTGTCACAACTGGGCAGCAGAACACCCCCCAACACACAAGGGCTGCACACAGATGCATTTGATTTTTTTTTTGCCATCCACACTCCATTGAGGAGTTTCTTTGGGATGTTCATAGGGATCAAGCTTTGGCCTCAAATTTCCTACTGCCTTCAGAAAAAGCTCCAAAGAGGTTTTTTTTTGCCAAAAATACGGAGCCCATCACTGCAGCTTCCCAGCTCATCAGACCCCTCCAATATCAAATTAACGGCAAACAAGCTGATGCGGTCAATAAAAGGGCCCGTGCAGTCCATTAACTTTCCCAAACCATTTTGTCCCCATCACCGAGCCTGTCCCGTGCCTCCCCTGCGTGATCCACACCACAGCGATGCTTTGGCTGCTGGCAAGCGGTCGAGCCAGTGCAGCAAACTCCATCAGAGTTAGCAAAAGCTGGCAGGAGCCAGCAGCCACCGTGAGGGGCCAAGACCCACGTGTGCCTCCTGCCCAGCCAGTCCTCAGTAGAGGGAACATTCCCATTTATTTCCCTGAGGCTGCATACGCTGCAGAAAGGACTTGATGGCAAGTAGCTTCCTGCCACAGTGATGGAGATTTCCTAAGCTCCCCTGCCAGGCTGTAAATCTCTAGGGAAAAGCAGGCGGCATGGCAAAACCGCACAGAGAAGCCACGGGCTCCTCTTGCTGTGTACCCAAGGCGGCGAGCTGCCTCCAGCTCAGGCAGGAGCCCAAAGCACGAACCCATCCCCGGCAGCTCCCCTGGATCGCGGCTCACCCACCGGCACAGCCCAGTTGGGATCCTGATGAAGAAGCCTCACAACCATCCCACCTCCCTCCAGCACTCACAGCATGTCTTTCCCACTTTGTGGGGATCTGGCCAGCTGGGAGGACCACAAAATGTCCAAGCCAGGCCCACGAGGTGACTGCAGGTTTACGTCCCTGCCTGGCTCTTACAAAACCCCGACCCTCAATGAGTCAGTGCAGGGGCCAGCACCGACACGAGGACCTGGAGCTGCTGACAGAGGTGGGGTTTTAATGCTGTTACATTCATCAGTGGTTGTGTGACATGGAAAAGGTCCTCTCAGCTTGGAGAGGCTGGTTAGCAGCAAAGAACTTGTATTCCCTGTGTTAGGTGAGAACCAGAGGGACGGACAGAGAGCTGTACGACCCTGCTGGTTTTTGTGCTCTCTCTGTTTTTTTGGCTCTCTCCCTAAGACGAGAGCTTGAGCAGAGCTTTCCAAGGGCTACTAACAGCTCTGTGCTGCGTCCCATCCTTATTGTTTCCAAGGAACCAAGTCACTCCTTGCAAGACAAACATGCAGAGGCTCCATCCCAACAATGTGCTTTTATTTATAATACTTTGTTTGGACCCAAGGGAAAAACAAACCAAAACTCAATCTGAAAAGGAGAGATGAGCATCTCACCTGGCCCAGCAGCCCTCCCCTCGCCACTGAGGAGCTGACTGGTCAGCACAGGCTGCTCCGGCGAGACATCTGATGCAGTACTTGTGTTTAATACATTAAAACGATATTTAGGGCCTTCCCCAGGCCCTCTTTCCCCTTCCTACCCTCCAAATACTGATAAATGTCAGAGCATGCACAACCCTGCTCCCGTCCTGCCCAGGTTACGCTCTCCGCTGGCCCTCGTACCGGAGAGCCCACCCAGACCCTGTGCTCTAAAAGCTCCCCTTCAAACTCCCATGGTGTTTCGGAGGGCAGCGGGGGAAAAGAAGGGGGTTATTGCGGAGCGGCTCTGTCGTCCCCACCGCGGGGTTAGGTCTTGCCAGCGATGTGCTGCTGCAGAGCCGAAGTGATGGCTTTACAGTCTGTCACCTCCTCCGGCAGGCAGCCCTCTTGGTCCCGGAGTGTGGGGTCGGCTCCCGACTTCAGCAACAGCTCCACGATATCCAAAAACTCGCAGGCAGCAGCTGGAGAGAGTAAGGGAAGGGTTAGTCCAGGGATCCTGACCCAAGGTGGTGCTGATGGACATCTCTGGAGACAGCCCCTTCCCACGCTCGTGCCAGAGGCAGGAAATGCCGTCTCAGCACCTGGCCAGGAGGTGTACATCATTTTTCGGGGCAGCATTCCGTACTCAATGTATTACTTGCCTTTGGATTTAATAGTGCAAAGGAAAGAGAAAAGGCAGAGTGAAAGCAATGACAAGCCAGAAGGTGTGACGGGGTGCTACTGGTGCAGCCGTGGCCCCAGAGCTTGGGCAGCTTGCTGGGCATCACCTGGGATGAGGCACAGGGTGCCTTGGCACAGCCCAATTAATGCTCCTTCATGTCCAGGGCTGGAGGCAGACCCCACAAAGGGCACCGCAGCACCAATGAGAGCCCCAAAGCCTTCCCTGCCTGCTTTTGCACCCAGAATTTAAAATATATTCATAATTTCTAACACATTTACAAACGCCTGCCCTTTCCCTCCCCCCCACCTCCTGGACCCCTTGGGACTCCACAGGCAGCACATTCCAGACAGGACATTGTCAGCACTGCCTCGCTCCCTGCTTTCCTCTATCATTCCTCCTTTTAGAAAATCGGGATGGTTGGATGTTCCCTGAGCACCAGGTCCAGGGGCACACGCCTGCGTCCACGGATGGCCACTAATGCCACATGATGGCTATTTCCAACTCATATATCCACTAGCAATTATTTTTTCAACCCTGATTTACTCTGCCAAATAGAACCAAGTTAGATCTGAGCTCTTCCCTGCTCTGAGGGCAGCCTGGCAGCTTTCAGCTCCCTCTCCAACCTTTCCAAGGGATGTTACAAAGAAAGTAGCAGGAAAACTAGGGAAACTTAACACTGAAGAGCTGGGCTTGGCCGATAGCAGCAGAAGTTCCAGTCCCTGGGTTTTCCCTTAAGCCCATGCAATGCAGATCCTAGTGAAGCCAAAACAAGCCTCAGCCCGAACCTTGCCTTATGCGACCACGAACCAACAGCTTCTTCTTGCGTTGGTAGTGATTGGTTTTAATTATATTTCAGGCACTTTTACAATGTAACCGACTAAGTCTTCTTTGCTGTTAAATGTAGTAATTAGAGCGTCTTTCGTATCACTCTGCAGTTTGCTACTGACCTAAAGGGACAGGCAGCAATGTTTAATTAAAATAAATTTGACATGTGATCAGAGCTTATACTGAAAAAATACAGAAAAAGGGGGAAGGGATGGTGAGGAAGGTGGAGGGGGTGAGCTGAAGGGCTGGGGCACGTCCCGGGGTGATGGCACAGCACCCCTGCAGAATGCAGACTTCCAGGGGTGCCAAGGAAACTGTGCTGGCAGCTCCTGGGCATGGGGAGCTGGTGTCCACATGGGGAAAGGTGGCTTTTTGGTCCGGTGTTGCTGGCAGGCACAGCCCATGTCCCCGAGCGGGCCAGGGACATCCCCGGGGAAGAGCACAGCTGCTGGATTTATCACACTCTGGGACCCTCGATTTGTCAAAGGACGGAGCGGCAGCCCTGACACTGGCACGGGTGAAGATGAATTTCCATTCAGCGCAGTTTGCCTTCTGACTCCATTAATCCTCAGGGTTCAGATGATGAATTTCTTTCCATTTTTTTTTTTTTTTTTATTATTTATTTTCGCTCCAGCGCCCCCTCCCACTGCCCTGCCACAGCGCAGAAAGAGACGAACAGATGGTGCTTTGCAGGGACGCCGGAGCGCCCATGAGGATACAGAGCCTGCCCACTCCACGGCCACGTGGCCACAAGTGCTTGGAGAAGCCTTGATTTCCTCTGGGAGAGGCAGCGGCAATGATTTTAGTATTCCCAGCGGGTGGGTGGATGGATGGATGGATGGATGGAGAGGAGCTGAAGACTAACAAGCCGTTTAACAGGGACACTGCGCTCCTGCTGACCAACACGGCACCGACCGCTGCCTCCAGCCCAGAGGAGAGAGGGTCCTGTGGTGGGTCCCACCGTGAGCGAGTGCTTTCGGACCGCGCTGCCGGCTGGCCTCCACTTAACCTCCGATTAAACCCGGGGTCGGCGCCGATCGGAAGGAGGCAAGATTTATAATCCACAGCAGGATGCAGTTTGACACTGGCTGTAATCAGGAGAGCTGTCACCACAAGGACAGCTGTCAGGCCACGCCGGCTCATAAAACGGGATGGAGATGCCCTAAAAGCAATGGCTGCTTTACTGGCCTCGCTCATGGGATTTAACCCTTCTCTGAACAGCCTCTAACAAAAGGGAAGGCCTTCTAACAGCACCGCTCGGCTCAGCACCGCCACAGACAGTTTTCACACGAGCTCTCATGCTTCTCTGCTGCGGTTAATGGCTTGGTCACAAAGCGCTCAATGAGATGGTGAGATGTGCAGTGAGTTTTAGTTCCAGGCCAAGAGTCGCTTGAATCAAAACCATTCACTCATTCAACAACTGAGGATCGGGGTGATTTATGACCAGATCAGCTAATGAAGGGAAGGAGGGCAGCCAGGGTACGGCAATGGCCAGTGGGTCACCTGCAGGCACCCCAGACCCATGCACCAGTGACCCAGAGGGGCTTCCCTAAAGGTGACTTACAGGGAGGAGAGCTGGGGTAATACTCAAGGGAAAGAAAAACATTTATCAATTAAAACCTTTGGGGAAAAAACAACCCTGGCAAACTGTGATCATTGAAACATCTGAGCTGGGTGGATCAGAGAAACCGTTTCTGAAATAATGTTAATTACGTCAGTGATGTTTGTTTGCTTGGGTAACAAAACCAGCTTCAGCCCCTAGACAGAGGGATCCACCTGCAAGTCGTTCACATTGAGATATTAGTTGAGGTATTAGACTTGCTCGAATCAGGTTCTCTTGGATAACTTATACACGTTATGCTTTTGCACAACCTACTGTAATCCACTGTGCACCCTTTGGTAGGCGGACGTCAGTGCTGGGGTCGGCAGCAGTGGAGAGCATGTCCCTGGGAGATAGAAAGCCCAAAACGGGGGATGAGGTGGTAAGAGAAAGAATCAGGGTGGCACCGACTGCTGTTGTTCTGCGACACTGCAGCACTAAGCAACCGATTTGCTCCTTCAGTCTTGCAAAAATCACAGAATGATAGAATCCCAGGTTGGAAGGGACCTCAAGGATCACCTGGTCCAACCTTTCTTGGCAAAAACAAGGTCTAGACTATACAGCCCAGTACCCTGTCCAGCTGGATCTTAAAAGTGTCCAGCATTGGGGAAGATAAAATAAAGAATCCTACAGGAAAGATATGGGGAGAAGTCAAACATTATTGAAATTACAGTCTCAGTTCAGGAGCCCTGGAATCCGGTAGTTTAATTCAGATCCGAATGCTGTACCTTGGATTGACGGTTGGCAGAGCAATTTTGCTCTCTTTGTGGAGACATCGAAGACAAAAAGACACAAAAACTTCAGAATGACAAGTATGCTCTTAATTACACAGAGACAGGAATTGAGAGAGAGTAGAAAATAACAACTGGGTATGTCTTAATTTTGGAAAAAAATTATGACATGGATTAAATTGATACTTTTTTCCAATTCCTCGCACATCAGCACTGAGTGTGTCACTTTAGTCTCTACTTCTTTTATTTGGAGGCAGAACAATCATAGAATCATAGAATATTTTGGGTTGGAAGGGAACTTAAAGATCATCCAGTTCCAACCCCTCTGCCATGGGCAGGGACACCTCCCACTGGCTCAGGCTGCCCAAGGCCCATCCAACCTGGCCTTGAACACCTCCAGGGATGGGGCAGCCACAGCTTCCCTGGGCAACCTGGGCCAGGGCCTCACCACTCTCATGGTGAACACTCTCATGGTGAAGAAATTCCTCCTTATGTCCAGCCTAAATCTGCCTCTCTCCGATTTACAGCCATTCCCCCTCGTCCTATCACTACAGGCCTATGTAAACAGTCCTTCCCCAGCATTCTTGTCGCCCCTTCAGGTACTGGAAGGTAATCTTTCAATTAAAAGGACCACTACAAAATCTTATATCTAATTATCATATCATTGTAGGACGGACAACTTTGCTCTGCTGGTTTGGGCAGTAGGGAAGCTCCTGTGCTCTCAGCTGTGATCAAACAGACTTGTCACCAGGACGTGTGGAAGTGAAGGTCACTTTGTTCATCCCCTTCCCCTCACCTGTGCAGCCTGTTGGCTGGTACAGAGCCTCCTTTCAGCCCCCTGATGGCCAATGGACTTGGCATTCCCTAACCAGAGCCGTAACAGTGTCGTGGAGACACACAGGCACACAGGACAAACTGCAGAAAGTGCATCACAAACTGGGGGAAAAGGAAGACTTGAAGGTGAAATACGCAGAGAACAAAAGGAGGCGAAAGCCTGCTTCTTCTGGAGCTCCTATTCATACCGCTAGTTAATCAAATCCATCTTCCCAGCCCTTATTTCTACTGAAATTTGGTTTTTGTACATAGACCATTTACTCCGGTTGCAAATCCACCCTGTTAGGAGGGAACAACCGGGCTGAAAGGCAGCTTACCATAATGAAGTGCAGTCTGGCCTTCCCCATCCTGAAAAAGAATGAGAGACTTGATTTTAGAGGTACAGGTAACGTTGTGGGAATACAAGTAAATCCCAGTTTTAAATAAATAAGCTGAATCACAGCAATATTTCACTTGACTAGATAAACAGCCCAGGACACCCAGCTACCTGGCAGCCAGGCTTTGAATCATCATCCACCGTCAATCCACATTGATGGATAATCAATACCCATCCACGCAGAAGAGTGCGTGGATCACACCATGACAGAAGTATAATTCAGTTCATAGCATTATCACTTCCAGCCCATAAAAATGAAGGATTTCGATCTTATGGCCTTACTTTGGGACCCTCACTAATCCCGATACTTTAGTGCACCTCTGAAAATGCCTGCTGAGAGCTTCTGGGCAAGGACAGCCTTGTCAAGCTACTCAAGAAAAGGGTGAAGCATCGCAAGTGAGCACAGAGGGGAACTCTTCCCCACCACTTTTCTTCCAACCGAGTAAATCTCAGGTCCTTATTCTTCATGGACAAAGGTGGATCCAAAACCCAAGTAATTTCTGTTGGGCTGCTGGCATCCCAGCAGGATGAAGGAGAGAAAAGTGCTACACAGAGCACTCGGGAATGAGAGCCTGTTGCCAAACTTACCTTTGTGAAACACCTGTGGTGCAAGGGCAAAGCAAACTGCATGATTTCAAGCTAACACATGCTACTGCCTCAGCTGCAAAGGTTTGGGAAGCGTGTCCCATTCCCAGACTCAGCAAGCACGGGCAGGGTTTTGCCAGTGAGTGATTGGTGCTCACGTGGCTCACCAAACAGTGCAAGTCCACGCACCTCGCCGTGCTGCAGCCTCGTCCTGCCACAAGTACAGGTGAAATAACAGAAGGAAAGAATTACCCACCCCTTTGCTTTCACTATCCTACCAGGATTAGCCTCTAATTCAGTTCTTTGCCTCCTTAATTTATTTGCATCTGTTTATGGAGACTTAAGTTTTTAATTACCATCATCTTTGGGATTAAGGTGCAAATTCTGCAGTCTGCTGTGGATTCTGGAGCAGGCGAAATGGAAAAGAAGAACAGGAAAACAGGTAGAAATCCCAACCATTGCTGCTTGGGACTTCTTGTTATTCTGTTTGATGTTTACCCTGTTCAGCTGAGGAACCAAGAATGACTTGTGTGTCAGGGTGGATGATGCTGTGCTTTGTTCCGGGACTGCGCACCAACACGACCACCACAGGAGCAACAGGGACAAAAGAGAAAAGTCAGATGTAACAGGCATTTGCTGCCTAAACATCCATTTCACATCTTTGCTGGGGAAAGCGTGGGGAGAGATTTTCCCTTCCACTTGCTGTTATGACCCATTTGTGGCACTCACGCCACAGCGGTGCTGTGTTTCAGGACCCTTTTACTTCCCTGATTGTGGGCAACGTAATGCAAATGGGTGTCATCAAAAGATACCGCAAACCAAACATCTGAAGGAATCAAGGATGGAATCCATTGATTATTCCACACTAATAAGGTAACCGAGCTAAGCCAGAACCCCTGAGCGGTCCTCAAGCATGTCTGCTCAGAGGAGTGACAGGGCAGCCACTGACTTCAGCAAAATACGGAGCAAGGCTGGGGAACGGGAGGCAGGAGTGCTACAAATGAGTTATTGGAAAGGCAGCCTTTAAAATATGCAGGTTGTGTGTATGCTGGCGGATGGGAAGCCAGCTCCCCTCTGCATTGCCGCCTTCAAAACTGTAGCCGACAAAACAAGCAGGTGAATGGGATGGGAGATGTGCAGCAGAAATCCCTTTCCATAAGAATGCTCTGCTGCAAAACTCCTTATAAAATACCTAGGACTGCTCCGGGAATACTCCAGCGACTTGTTCCTCTTCCAAAGGCTTGTATAAAGCACTGTTGCTTCAGCGGCAGGTTTGGATGTACATTTCTCTGTACATCCTGGCATTTATGGGGCTAAGAAGAGAGTGCAAGTCCCGGCACACAAAATGCATCATAGAAACATAAAATAGTTTGGGTTGGAAGGGACTTTAAAGATCATCCAGCTCCAACCCCCCCTGCCACGGGCAGGGACACCTCCCACTGGCTCAGGCTGCCCAAGGCCCATCCAACCTGGCCTTGAACACCTCCAGGGATGGGGCAGCCACAGCTTCCCTGGGCAACCTGGGCCAGTGTCTCATCACCCCCATGCATTTCTTTAATCCCAGTGTGGTTTTTAAAAAGAACTATTAATCCAATGTTATGCAAACATTGTTTACATTTTATTTGTGCTGTGGATTTTCGAGCCCAGTGCCTGGCCAAATGCTCTCGGTAACACTTCTCGGATGCTACGCTAATTGCTTGTGTTTTCTCTGTGACAAATGTTAATCCAGGTAAATGGAAAAAGCTCCCGTGTGGTCACTCGCTAAGGGCCTTGAAATGCCCTCGGAAGGCTGCTGATCTCAATCCCTCTTTGATTTGGCTTTTTGGAGCACCGTGGCTAATGGCAGCCCGACGTGCCTGGCTGTTCTGCACACAGCGCTTGGCGCCAGGTATGGCAACACTGAGCCGTCAGTGCAAACTGCTCACACTTGGAAACTAATCAAAGATGGGCCGTGACAGTGAGGATTACAGCTCCCACTGCGGAAATTACGTGAGATGAATATCACCTACCAGGTGCTGGAAATGTTTGTTTTACAACAAAACAAAACATAAAAAGCAGTCTTAAGGTGTAGCTGGCCTTGATGCAAGGGATATTTCATAATGTGTGGCAGAAAGCAGCGGTTTCTGGAGCATCCTAGGCAAGGTGTGGCGTGTCGTTCTCCCAGGATGTGCTACTGTTGGGATGAATGACTGCAAATGATGATCACACAGGGACAGCCTGCTGCACCCTGGCCAAGGCACCGGCAAAAGGCACCGGCCCAGCCCGTCATCGCTGGCACCAGACTGGCACACCGCAGCCAGGAGAGCATCCTCTGCAGCTAGAAGGAATGCAGAGATGCCTGTGACGATCAGACGGACCATTTTGCTCATCTGGTTTGCAGGTGGGGGCAGCTAATTTTCTCCAGCAAAACCCATCAGGAGCCTTGTTGGTTTATTTTATACAAAGCATAGAGTTGGAGGGGGATGTTTGCCATGGTTCACTTCTTTCTCCAGCTCAGCTTTCAGATCACAGAAACGTAAATCATACAGAGCTGCAAGTATAACAAATGTCTATCGATACACACTGAAATCAATCATTTGATAAATCTGTAATGTAAAATCTGAATACCGTAACCAGCTACTTCCAAACTGTGCCTATGGAAAGTTAGGTGATCATGGTGTGTTATCATTTCTGTGTTAAGGCATGTTAAAAGAAATCAGAGATTTTTTTTTTTCCCCAATATGAGGCCCAATAGGAGCATAAAGTGAAGATTTGAGTAGGGAAGCTGATGTCAGGGAGTGCAGAAGAAGAGATGGTTAGCTGTGGGGCCAGTGCTGAGCTCTGCTTTATGCCAGGATGCCTCCAAGAAATGCCCTTTCCACACGTCAGATGGAATGGTGTCAATGCAACAGGTTAAAGAGGAGGAAATCAGAGATGTGATTCAGTGAACTTCAACACAAAAGGGGGAAAAGGCCAGGCTCAAAGCAGTAATATCCAGTGTTTCTGTAAAGTTTTGCTTTTTGCTTGCAAGGCACTGGCAGGTACCTGTCCCAAAGCCCTGTTAGCAATACCCTGTCCATAAAAAGGAGCTCACTGAAACTGTAAAACCCATACAGGCAGTCAGAAGATGATCAGAAAGGAAGGAAAGACAATTACACTCAAATGTAGGAATGCTCACTCGTGCCCACATGAGTTATTGACCAACAACAGATCTATGCCAAGCTCTTCTCTTGCTTCCTAATGCCGTGTGTCACCCCTGGTGATTTTTACAGCCTCCTGATATATCTGGCCGAGCTGCACTGCCTTCAAGAGAGATGAGAGCATTTCCAAAGACTCCAAAATAAAACCGAATGTCCATGTCTACCAAAACCATCAAAACAAAGATGCTACAAAATCACTGGTACCTCCTACATCCATGGCCCGTGACAGATGTCACTCAATGAAAATCCAACTACCAGTGGGTAACTTATTGGATAACAGGATTTTGTTTTGCTCCTGAGAAATTTAAGCAAGAGAAATGAGAGAAGATGGACCGAGCGCAGATGGACCAACTGTCTTATCCGTTAAGTGGTACTATGGCTACTGCACATCAATTTTGTCTTATAAGTGATAGGATTATATTGGTGTTGCCATCCCATGTTGATTCCTTGGGAATTTCTGTATCCTGCTTAACCTAACACAACGGGACCAAGGGGCAGAGAGATGGAAATGGCCTGGCTGAGCCCTGCTGAGATGCTGCCCATGCTATAAAACGCGATTTCTGCTGCCGCGCCATGGCAAGCAGACCCTGAAGTGCCAGTCTTTGACTGTGCTGTTTACAAGGGACAGTTCTAAAAGCAGTATTATATGAACATAGATCTTCCAGTCCTGCCTCACTTACTCTCCAAACTGTGCATGGAAATCTCCGCGAGCGGGAGGGTGACCCTAACGGAGGCACCGTGTCTGCCTCCACCTCCTTTTATTTAGCACAAGTACAGAAAGAGGAAAAACAAAACGATGCTGGTTACCTGGGCAAACTTTGGTTCAGCTAGACCCCACACCGGTGCTGATGCTGGGGCTGGACAGCCCTCCACACCAGCTGCCAGGGTCTGTGCAGGACCCCCATGCCTCCTCCAGAGCTGGTCCACACCGAGACCTCATCTCTGCCTTCAATCACATCTCCAAGTGCAGACAGCGTCGGCATGAAAAGCACAGCAGAAAACATCCACACTAACCTCTCCCTTTTGAAGTATAGTAGATGCACCCTTTATTTTAAGGTATTTTTTCCCCTACATCACCTCTTCTTTCTGTTCATTTGTGGCACCTTTCAAGGTGCAGGCTTGTTCCCATTGACAGACTCCAAATGTTGGCAGGGATTGCAGGAGATAAGAGCGATGAGGTGATAAGAATGTTTAACAGCACTGGGTCCTGGGCAGCGTGGATGGGTCTGAGAGAAGATAAATATTTACACTACATCTTTAGAAGGTGAGTGAATAAAAAGGGCTAGAATAATACAGCTTCTGAAGTAGCACCGGCGCTTAGGAGCTGTGAATATAAATCTCTGCAGCCTCGCGACACACACTCGCTCAAGCCAAGGAGATGAAAAATAGCAAGAAAATACTTTCCTCCACTTTTAAAAAGGGTTTTATTCTCATTTATTTCCACTTTAGACTTCAACTTCCCAACAATTTACTTCAATCTCATCATCTTCTTTTTCCCTCTCTGAAATTTTATCCCCAAGATGACTGAGGGCGAGACTATGGCTAAATACACACCAGAATTTACATGCTAATATCCCCTATCCGTAAAACCAGGCAAGGTGGGCTAATGCAACGAGTCCAAACTCCACCAGACAACTCCGTGGATGGTCCCAAGACAGCCTTTATCTTCATTTACATGCTATCTTTGCACACAGCAGCCTGGATTTGGACACGTACATTAATACTTGTTAAATGAATGCCTGTCCAATCGAAACAGATAGGTGAGTGGGTCTCCGTGTGTGCCAATGCTGGCACAGAAAAGCTATAGCTTAGTTTGAAGTTTGACCCCGTTCTTTTTGAAGTTCGATCCTGTTCTTTTTGCCTTAGACCAGTGCACCCACATGCACAGACTTCTGCTTTCGTTGCCTCCTGAGTCTTAAAGCAATGCCAGCAACAGTGCAAGCTGAGAAGCAAGACCACCTAATAGCTTTGTTCCAGAATGTCTAGAGTCCCAAATAGCTCCAACGCTACAAAAAACCAAAAAAAGCAGATACTTAGGTTTTCTCCCCATTTTTCAGCTTTTGATTTCACCAAAGCAAAATATACTTTTGACTGCTCACCTTCACCTCCTGGTTTAGACTGGGTGGCCCATACGAGGATAATTAGTTAGCTGGTGTTTGTGAAGGGCTTGTAAAGTTATGGTTGTTAATGTTAAGTGTAGGCTGTGGTGAGACACCCCCATGTGCATCCTTGGTACCATCTTGAAGGCAGCTCAGGCACTCCCCAAGGGCCAGCGCCACAGGACAAAGCACACAGAGCAACCTCTGGAAGAAGCAAACCCAAAATTCATGCATAGACTATAGCCCAGGCTGACAAATGCTGGGTTCGGGTATCGTCTAAGTTTGTTTCCTCGGGTGACTGTTCCACCTCCCTCGCGTCTGGGTAGGCTTGGCAGGGTCCCCTCTCTTACTGAGCTCTCCCTCTCCAAGAGCTCTCTCCTCTACCCCCTCCCTCCCATTCAGACCTTGGGCAGATATCCATAAGGAAGGAAGGTGCTAGACAGATCTTTATCATCACTTCTTGGGCCCTTCTCCAGAGCCTACGGCCAGCCTATCGTTTGGCCTATCTTCTAAGTGCCTCGCAGATAAATTAGATCTGCATAGAGAAGCAATTATTACATTTCTAATGGCATGGACCCTTATAGCACAATCTGCTCCTGAAAGGCAAAGAAAATTGCATTAGCTTTTGTTTGATTCAAAATTATGATCAAGGGAAGAGGGATGCTGAAAAAGCCAAGCCTTGGAGCTGGGGATCTTTCCATCTGGGGACCTCCCTTTTCATACTCGCCGTCTGAGCTCATCCTGCTTCATTTAGGTGCACTAATTTGGAGGAGCCTTCCACTTGCAAAGCTGCTGTTAAAACCCGATCTAAGGAAGCTCAGAGAGAATACGATGCCCAGGAACCGTGCCTCGCTCCCTCCCAAAGCCTGCATCTGCTAATGCACCCAAACACTACTGGCCCGAGGAGTTCAGCGTGCCAGGGTCACGCTAATCCCTCATCGCCCCAGTTTCTAACTGGTGGTGTACCTAAATTTCCAAGTGCAATTTCAGCGGGATTTATCATATCTACTATTATCAGCGTGCAGCGCTGTTGGCACAGATACAGCCTCTCAATATCCCTCTGCAGACAGGGCTGTCTTTAATTGTAGAACAAACTGATTGCTGAATCTCCACAGCAGCTCAAGCAGCAACCCCAGAACTCTCAGGGCTGTTTTCCTATTGAGCATTTCCACCCCGATTTGCAGCTGGCACTCTGAGCACAGCTGTGTATTTATACGTATGTCTTTATAGGTTGCTCCAAAGAATATTTCCGACTGCCTGTTAGTTCCAGCATCAGGCATCTTTCTGGTCATCAAACAAGTGCGTTGGTGCAACATAAAAGCTGCAGGGAAGCTCCAGCTTCCTCAGCCCAGGGATCAAAAATGTGCTTGGCAAGAGCCAGTGCCTAGAGCTGTAACAAGTGTCACAGTGCTGCAGCTGAGCCAGTCTCCAAAAGAATGGTGTAAATGCGATCCCAGGCTGCAAACAGGACAATATTCCTAAGAGCAAGATGCTCAAATCTCTTTTCTCAGTGTGATTCCCTGCCCCCTCCCCACGTAAAAGTTAGTAGCTCTTGTACTGCTTTATCACTTTAGTGTGGCTGTGGCAGATACCTGGTTATTTAAGGGGCAGGATAAATGGGCTGAGACAGCTTTCCCATCCCCAATTCACTAGGGAACGCTTGGAAATTCCACCTGACACCGGGACCTAGCTGTGCTCTTAAACAATCTCCCGTCTGATCCGATTGTTCCCCAGTGGGGAGGCAGGCTGCAGCTCGCTCAAGAGTCATTGATTGGATTAACAGCCTAATTCCCAACAGATGAATAGAATACTGATGTCTTGTCAGCCCACATCATAGAAGGAAAACACAATCTGCTTCTACAGCCCCGAAATTTAACCCTTTGCTTCCCTGCTCCCCCTTCCCGAGACACGGGGCTGAACGCACAGGTCCGGCACTTCCAGCTCCAGATCCTACTCATTTGAATGAGAAAAGATATATTAACCTTTGGGATGCTTTGCCTAATCATCTACACGCTAAAGGATCATCCATTATTTTCCTTTCTAGACAGAAAAGATTTATAAAGGACCATAACTTTTTTTTTCCCTCTCTATTTACCACCTGCCATTAAAGGAAATACTGTTTGCTTCACAGTGTGCTTCACACTAAGTGGTTGAAAATTCATTAGCTTAACAATATTTATTTGGAAATACTCAGATATTGAACGGTTTCTGAGTGTATCAGTTGATTAGGAGGACAGACCTACCTGGAGAGGAGCATCCAGTGGCATTGGAGAAGCATCACTTCAATGCCCTCTCCCTCCAGCGCCTCTTGGCAAGCGCAGGGCAGAGGAGAGAAACTTAGTGCATCATTTGCTCTCAGAGAGCTCCTGTTCTCCACCTCCTAATGGAGACACTAATGTTTTCTTACCTCATAGAAAGACTGTGATAAGAAATTAATTGCTACTGGTCAAACGTTCACTACTACAGAAGCAGGACCATGTGCATATTAAAGAGATTCTCCAGGAATTACATTTATTTATGGACTCCTTGGCACTGCCTGTATTTATTCGCTTGGTCGGGAGACAAGGATAAATAAAAATCACCTGATTTTAAGAAATGTATTCAAAACGACCTATTTTTTTCTCAGATCATTGGGGTCCATAATGCTGTGTGTTTTGTTTCCTTCTAGCAGACGCCTTTTATGCTTGCATTTAACAAACAGGCAGATATACATTTAAATATCACTATTTTCCCAGCAGTGTTCCTAGAACATACAGAAATAGAGCTCCAGCACTCATGCCAAGGTTGTAACCCATAATGAGAGGTGGCCTCTGGACTACCTCCACTCTAACAGCCTCAGTGGCAACACCTTCCCAACTCTTCCACTGTTTCCCCCCCGCCCCTGCAAGATGCATATCGCTGAGATAAGCCAGGTTGTTCTGCGAAATAAAGTACTTCCAGTTTCATTTGGATTTTGCACCTCACATGCAGAGTGTAAACATTCCCTCCATCACTCCTTAACACTAAAAAAAAATGAATTAGCCCAGCACTAACAAACACGACAAACAGGAGAAGCAGCGTGAAAGGGTGGAGGTGCACAATCCTTTTAATTTTCCTTTTTAACAGTACCTGTTAGCCAGTTTTACAGACTTCAGTTATTTCATATCATTAATGTGCATATAAAAAACCTGCTAGGAGACTGAATGAAGGAACCAGGCGTTCCCTTTTCTGGCTGCTAGTCCCTCAGCCCTACAGAGAGCCCTGTCTTTGGAGAGACACAAGGAGCTCCATGCTCACAGCAGAGCCCGTGGGGAAGCAGCAGCACGTGTTAATGACGAAGCCGCCTTCACCAAAACAATTAGCAAGGGACGCTGCAGCGCATCAACCAATTCAATTAATGCAGTGTTAGTGCTAGTATTTTAAAGTCATTCAGATTATTAGCTCCTTTTACAATTTGAAACCATAACGTTTCATTTTCATCCCAGATGCGAATTGCTCCCAAACGGCAGTAAATAAATAAGTCAAATGACCCCTGTCCAGTCCCTGCCCCTAATATGGCTGTGCTGTACGTTCACGAATCCAGGGTAAAGACGGGGACTGGGGCAGTTGTGCCCTGGACGTAGCAGACTGCAGGTTTTATAAATACATACAGAAATAATTAAAATCTAAGGGGTTTAGAAGGGTTAATCTCCTTTAAATAATCTCTGCCACAAAGCCTGTAAAGTCACTGCTGGCACCGTGCCCGCATGGGACCGGCTGTCGGATATCAGGACAGCACGTGTGGATGGGAGCAGAGGGATTAAGTGGAAGCGCTGCCGCGGTGGCCTATCAGACACGCTGCTCCCCCGCATATGGCTCCCCGGTCACTACTGAGGGGCTGGAAATGCTGCGAGCGGGATTCGAGCCAGTGCCAACCAGCAAGTCAACATGCCACTTGCTCCACTTGATTAAAGAAGGAAGCTTGATTAGGCTGCTAAATTTAGCAGGTTGGATGGGAGACAGCAGGAGCTGAGAGCATTGCTGCCACTGCTCAGTTCACCTGAGCCCTTTCTGACTTCAAGGCAAATGCTGGCTTACATTTATTTAAAGGAACTTTGGAAATAACCTCTTTCCTTACACAAGCTTGAGCCGCAGCGCTAGGTGGCCAAGGAGATGTTGCACGATTAATTGTCAACTATAATGGATACAGAGCTGCTGCTCTGCATTTCAGGACATCCTGCAACCTAGTGACCGCTAGAAATAGAGAAATCCAAAAGAAAGCAGAGAATCCACCCCTGTGTGGGCTAAAGCAATGCGTTGTCCAAACCCACAGTTTGGTTTCCACCAGTTTGGGCAAAGGCAGGGTCAGGTGAAGTGCCCACGAGCCCTGCAGCAGCGGCCGGAGCACTGGCAGGGAGGTTGCAGCATCGTGACGACTGCAGGCATGGTTGCAATAAAAAGCAGAGACACGCTGCAGGTGGCCATGTGCTGCAGGAGGAGCAGAGGTGCTGCTAATGGCCTAGGGAGCTTTTTCACTTTTAAGTCGGTGAGGATAAAGACTCTGGAGACTCTGTTTCGGTCTCATAAGCCTTCCTCAGCTTGGTCTGCAAAAATCAAAACTTTCCATGTTGAGATGGTCTGAACCATCCTCTGAACTCATTAAATGAGATCTGGATTTTACTAAGCCAGGCTTGGGAAGCCTGGGGTAGCAGGGGAGCGGTGTTACAGTGGCCTGTGGCCCTCAGCTTGAAAGGCACTTCTTTTTTTTTCTGCTCCTTTATTAAAACGCAATACCAAGGACCTTGCTCAGACACCTCAAAGCACCTCAGTACAGCGCTGTGCCCTGCAGCCTCCAGACAGCCCTTCCTTGCCAAGCATGCCTGTTTCTTAAGAATGACGACTCCTCTTTGTGGCTAATCTGGAATTACAGAGGACGTTCGCACACTCACAGCCATCTGCCAGAAGAGGAAGGCATCAGAGCCTGGATCCAGCCCCGAAGCGGACCACTGCCAGGGAGAAGCTGACTGCATGTGTCGACTTAAGAAGCTCCCGTCTCATCACCTCACAGCGTTGCTGGTTTTGTGCCTTTTAGCAGCCTCTGTGAATTGTATTAGTAGCTGATTTACCATATTTTATTTTATAAGGCACAAAGCTGCTCTTTCATTTGATTATCTGCCACCAACTACCACTACACATCAGACCCTGAGAACTCTCTGCTCAGTCTGTGATCACTGAGACTGTTTCCTGATGGAAAAAAAGGAAAAATAAATAGAGAGGGAAAAGGTTTATTGGTACTGCTTATTCACAGACAGTCAGGTTTCCAAACAGCTATTAATAAAGTGCCAATAATAAAGGAAAAAAAAAGGAAAACTGTCTGGAGAGAACTGCCTCAGGACATCACACTGTATCAGTAACAGGGATTTCTCGATGGAGCCACAGTGCTATTAAAATAAAGCTGAACTAAGTACTTGCAGTTTGGTCTGTCATTACTTATTTAGTGAGATGCAAAATTGATCTTCACTTTAAAGGGCTCTTTCAAAGCCCAGAGGCAGCACTTGCTCCTTCCTTGTGCTGTATAATAGAGGTGTTCCTAATGAAATTCAGCAGGAGCTGGAGGCAACGAGGGAAAACCATGGCCAACTTTATAACAGACAGATTTATGATCAGGGATGTCCTGGTTTTGAATGAGTTATTCTGCACAGGGCAGGAATAACAGGTTTGCTATTCACAGGTCATACAAGCGTGGCAGAAGGTCAAGTTCCCTGGTGCTCCTCAGTCTGGGCTGAAGGCCGGGGCTGCCGTCATGTTTGGGGCTGAGCTGAGCGGGTCCATTCCATTTCCTACCAAAGGAGCCCAGTGAGACGGCTGTGACCCAGACATCTGTGCTCAGCGCCCAGAACTGGGAGCAGCCCAGTTTGCACTGGACAGAGGGCTGGAGAGAGGCAGATGGCAGGTACTGGTGGTGGCGACCAATGTGGGGCAGAGCTGAACCAGTGACCTAGAGGTGAAAGGCTTCGTATCTCCCATTATCAATCCCCAGAGCCCCCTCTGGAGTAAGTGTTGATACATTAATCTTTCTGACTGACGGAAATGAACTGCAAATATAACGTTCCATAGGGGAATCTTTATTCTTTTTGAGCCAAAACCATGCTTAAAACCATAAAGTTAAGGGTATGCTTAGGTCTTGCTCTTTCATCAGAAATGTTAGTAGCTAATGCCATCCTTTTCCTCTTCCAAGCACCAAATTTAAAGAGCACGTCATCACACATTAGTCTCTAAGCACAGCCCCAGCGCGGATTGCTGCAGTAAATAATAAACTGCTGCTTCTGTTTCCTCCTGTGTGTGCTGTCCTCCTAAATAGTTTAATAACAAAGGAGTACGTTTAGGAGCGCTGCTGGTGTGCCTCGATGAAGCACGTTGTGCAGGATAAATACCTCCACATCAGGACACTTTTCAAAGCCATCAGGCAGAGGGGTCAGTCTGTTGTGGGTTTTTTTAAAACTGCACAAGCTAATGCTTTAAGAGTGTCTTGATGGAATCAGGGAAATTGGATTGTCCCCCCATTTGCTGGCCTAAAACAAGCCTTTTTTTTATTTATCCCATTAGAGGAACACAAGAGAAACCTTTTAAATGTCACTAAAATTTTCCCTGCATTGCAAAACCCAGTCAAAAAGGTTTTAATTTTCCCTGAGACCTCTTAAGTAATGCAGTATGTCAAGGTTTAATACATTGCGTGTAGGGGATTGTCTATATTCTGTACTGTTTCACCAGGGTGACTCTGGAGGGTGGGTGTTGTTTGCTGGATTTGGTCCCTGCTGGCATCGAGCTGCCCTGCCCACACCACTTGAGATCAGTTCTGATGAAACAAACAGGCAAGTGAGAACGCAATGAGATACGCCTTCTATTCTTTCAGTTTGGGATTCCCAAAAATTCATCAGTGCTGTTACTCTCCAGTAGTAACACTCTGTGAGTTGGAGCGCTCCGTTTTTGTGAGAGCCTGTAATTTATAGGCTTTATTTACTTATTTATAGGAGGACTAGAGAGACTTGGCAAGAGGTACTGATGTACACAAGGCTCCAAATTCCCCTGGAGTATTTAACATGACAAACATAAGCTGCATAGCAGAGAGGGAGCCCGGGACTGAAAACTGGCAGCACACAAAGCGCTAAAGCACACTGGCTAAAGACAGAAACAGTATCACACGCTCTTTAAAGGTTGGGCTGATGCCCACTCAACTCCTGCTGCCCCCATGCCTGCAGGCATTAATGCCAAAATAGCTTCTCCCGGCCCCTCCAAGCCCATTCCGTCTGTCAGCAAGCCCGTAAACTGAAAGCTACGGGTGATCTGTTCTCTCAGAGTAATGGATTCGCTACTAAAACGTACCATTATTTTTGCTCCTACAGGACAAGGGAGTCCCGTAAGACTCTATCCACACTGTCCCTGTTTCTTTTTGCAAATTGTGAACACGCTGTCAAACCACAGCAGAAAGATGACCCGGGGTACTAAAGCATTTTGGGCTGACGGTATAATCCTCCCCAACCTTGGTTTTGCAGGGCGAGGAGGAATTGGAGGACAATGAAAATCCAAGCTGGAGTACATGTGCCATCAGCCTCTTGTCCCCAAATCCACACATGAGAGCTGGGAAAGGAGCAGGAGGGGAAGGAGGCAAATTCCAGCCTCTCAACTAGTCACAATAAAACACAGCCTGGAGACTAAGACACTGCCTCCTGATCTGCCCTGTAGCGCTGCAGAATCTATGTTAAAAAATGTCAAAATTCAGCAAGAAAACTGGAAAAAGGAGGGAAAAAAATAAATCAGACTGGTTGGTTATTGGACCAGGGCTGTGTTAAAAGGATCAGGAGGTGGTGGGCCGAGTGGTGGGGGAGGGAATGGGATAAAGTAGTGGGTCTAATCAAATCAGTTTAAAAAGCTGCAGCCTCTCCGAGTTAACCTTGCCAATCAGAGAGCGAGAGGGAGCATGTCTGCGCACATTAAAGCGGGAGCGTGTCCTTGAACCCGCAGCAGTACTCCATCCTCCCCCCGGCAGCCCACGCAGGCTGTGTACCCAACACCCTCAGCAGACAGTGGGAGAAAAGCTCAGGATTAGGCTCCCTCCTTAGCCTCGCTCAAGTGGAAGTTAGCAGGGCAAAGGCAGCTCGGATGCTTCCCGGTGATTAGAGGTGAGCCTATGGGATTAAGCCAGCAGGAGTTGGAGAAATGTTAAAAAACAAACAAAAAAAATGGAAATAGGAGGAGAATCCCTCCCATTGACAAATGCTATCGTACTGAGCCTGGCAGCTGTGAGATGCATTACTAACCTTTGCTAATGACTGAGGGCACGGAAGTCACTTTAAAATAAATATTCACTAGGAATTACATGGGTAATCTAAAGGGATTATCCTGCTGCCTTAACAGGTCCATAAACTAAACGTTAAATGGTCTACGCAAGTGTTTGCATTAATTTTGACCCAAATCAACCCTTTTGCTAAAAGCCATGGAAAGCCAGATTCAATTTTGGAAACCACATGTCTGCTTTGAGTTAGCATTCTCACAAATTCCCTCAGATTCTCGGTTTTCTGAAGGAAAAATGGGACTGAGCCCTTGGAAGCCAGGCGCCTGACAGCAGCCAGGGAAAGGCTTTAGCAGAAACACACATTCACTACATGAAGCAGCAGGCACAAATCCAGGCTGCCACATAATCCGGTCCCTGTGGCAGAAGTATCCACGTTCAGAGTCTTAGCTCCAATGGAGACAGTGGAAACACCATGTGGGGAGAAGAAGCTCTGCCACAAATAGTGACTGAACCCCAACTGTCCCGTGCCTCAGTTTCCCCATGGGGGAATTTGCCATGCGCCTCCCAGCTGGGGCACTTGTTCCGCTGCTGCAAACCACAGGAGGGGGATGCAGCCGCAGCAGGGCTTTGTGGCTGACAGAGGCTAAGCAGCTACTGTTTGGCAGGTCAGGAAAGCAGGAGCTAAGGTATATGCTTCAACAGGGACTGAATTAGGAAGATTAGAACGCTCCTATGCATCAGGCTGCAGCTTCTAACAACTGTCTGCACATGAAAAAGTACAGTCTAAAACCACATAGAAGTCCTAAAGTCACCTAGATTTCACCTAATTCCAAAATTCGCATCAGACAAATGGAGAATAAGTACTACAGAGGAATAACCAAATGCACATTGATGCTTCCTTCCAGCAGGTATTTCAGACGTAGCCTCAGAAAAAGGACTCTCGGTGTTATCCTCATTTCCCAGCCTGCGCTGCAGGCACCAGCATGGCCAGAGCCCCTCAGCCCAAGGGAAAAGGTCCATGTCCAGCCTGTGATCTGACCCGCTGGACATGTGCTCGCCTTGCAAACCCGTGCAATCTTTTTAAACCTGGTTCCCTCAGCCCACATACCCAAGCAGGCCAGCCAGTGCACTTCTGAAGAACAGCTATTACCGTCAGGCACGCCGAGTTCACTTTTTAGAATACGACAGCACTGAGAGAACGGAAAAGCCATCGACTCCTCTTAAATCCCACTGCTCCTGCACGATCACTAGCAAGAAGCTAGAGGCCTCTTGTAACAAATCAGGGAAGTGAGGGATACGATCAGGCTACCTGAAGCACAGAAATACGCTATAGCAATGGATTGGAACAAACCCACACCTGAACAACTCAGGGAAAAGAAGAACCAAGCACAATGGGAAACTGGCAGAGGAAGCAGAGCCCAGAGATAAAGCAATATTTAAAAAGCTTCCTTTTACATACAGAGGGAAGAAAAACATTTACAACCTTTATGTTTTCTAAAGACTTCTTCATAATGTTTCAAATTTCCTGCCTTCCTTTCTTTTTGGCTTTTTTTTTTTTTGAGATTGGAAAAAGCCAGGAAAGTCCAACCTGGTAAAAACAGATTTCACAGGAGATCTTTGTTGCAAGCCGTGGCCGTAGTTGTGGAAGTGCTGTTTCACCCACTGAATGCAGTGTGGGAGGCGTGCCCTAAAAAGAGCGTTTTAAGCTGAAATGCCAGGCAAACATTAAGAGCAAGTAAAGCCACAATTTTACACACTCTCAAACGAAAAGTCATTCTGCTAAATGAGATTCCTTCCCTCTGAAATAGATATTTTTATGAACTCCTAAATATATGCTAGAAATAAATGAACAGATAAAACTCAGAACTTCTTTCTTCAAAGATGAATTCTCCCCCTTCCCTTTTAAGCAGTTTTCTTCATATATTGTAAAGGAATGATAAAGGAGAAAAGATCAACATCCTCCTCACTGATTCCCATCTGCAAACAGCGACCTAAACTAGCCTCCTGTGGCTGAAGGAGCCCACAACAAACCTGAGAATATCACTTCAGTATTCACTAAGCCAGTTCTAAAACAAAACACTTAATCGCCGTAAAAAAGACACGGGTGCTATTTTCACTCCCTATCCCAGCAGACAACAGCTGAGATAAGTGGGCTTTTAAAGAGAAGCCACAGAGCGTGGTAGGGCAAACCCTTATCCACACACAACAACTCACCCTGCAGACGCCAGCCAGTTCTGCTAAAGCCCTCCTGAAAGCAATATGAAGCCTGCTGGCTGTATTAGACATGGGTAGTCAAATACCAGCTGCTTCTAGAAAAGCTCCTCCAGAAAACCATCAATCCAGCCACAATAACTAAACCTACTGCACCTCCTGGCCATGCCACAAGGCCTCCCAGCACCTAAGGCAGAATGGAAATCATGGCTCAAGAACTTCAGTTTTCACCAAACGCACCATCCCTGCATACTTAAATATATCTACCCAGAGCACGCAAAGTGCATGTAAGCAAAGCCCAGAACAGAAACACTAAACAGACGGAAGATGAGCCTAGACCAGACTGTCCAATGCTCAGTGCTACAGAAAGGGATAAATCCAGGTGAATATAGTTGATCCAATACAAAATTGCAGCATTATAGGGCTTCTTCTGTTCTGCTTTGCAGCAAAGGGACACCAGAAAGGTGAATTTATACCCTTCTGTGTATCACAGTATCATGTACACTTACATTTCAGCCCAGCACTGGAAAGTAAAAGTCAGATCAACAGTTTCTTGAACCCTTATCCTCACCAGATATGTCCTCTGTTGTGACTATAATGAGCTCTGGTGCAGAATTAGTGATCAGTGAAAGAATTAACAAATATAGTAGTAGTATCCTTCTTTTCTTCTTCTTGGAGATGGAAGAGAATGACTGAGTGAACATTTTTTGACAATTTGTCTGCCCGCTCCCTTCAGAGATCTATTTACCCAGATTTTTTAATGGTGAAAGCTCACACCCTAGAATCTACAAAAAATCACTGTATGAAGAATTCCAAAAAGCTTATTCATGTTGAGTAACACCATACTGACCTTATTCGAATGGCATTATAAATGGATGTGAAAGTTTTACACAAATGTTTTAAATAAACTCTCCACTAGCAGTAGAAAGCACTGGAGAGGGAGTACACAAAGCCTCCCAGCAGCTAAGGCAGAATGGAAATCATGGCTCAAGAACTTCAGTTTTCACCAAACGCACCATCCCTGCATACTTAAATATATCTATTCAGAGCACACAAAGTGCATGTAAGCAAAGCCCTTCTCTGGTCTGCATCAATGTCTGATGCCTGACCAAGACTGAATTTGGATATGAAAACGCATCACTTACTGATTTCTCCGGCTGATACAGTCAGCAAGGAAAGGAAAAGCTGGGCAATATGTGTAGGCAAGTTTTTTTTTCAGAATACTCAGTTATGGGAGATATTTCCTAAGGAGGATGGGTCAATGTGGACCGTGCCCACCCTCACCCCTCAGTTAACCTTTTCTGCTCTAAGCCAGACTTCTAGTTCAAACACTCCCTTTACTATTCGACTGCTTGTTCTGCAAAACTTAACCCACATCTGTGACCCTGGGAAGGGAGAAGTCTCCAAGTCCCTATATGTTTTATGCAGTTGTAGCTGTCATCGGAGCAACTGTGCAACAGCATAAAATTCAAAGACAGATAGCTTCACTTGGTGGCTTTTCACACCTTGAGTGCTCAGGAGACAATACCCTTCTCCGAGAAGAGGCACAGTACTATAGAGCGACGGTACATATTAATTTCTAAAAGAGGATTTTAATCATGCAACGTCCTCTGCAGTCGCACAGAATTTAATCTCATTGCTGACAGTGGGTGATGGGGGAGCATGTTAAGTGGAAAAGTTGTATTCAAGACCTTCTTGCAGATATGTGCTACAGGCAGCCCCTTGGGAGGAAGAAAATGACCCAAACCGGTCTCTCTCGCTGCTGACCACTCGGTCCTGGGGCCCCGACGTAACCCGGCTGCACTCACAGCAGAAATGCAGGCGCATTCCCAAAGTTCTAAGCAAGGTTCAAGTTCATGTATTAATACAGTTAGCATTTATCAAGGCTTACTTTACAAATATTGATTTATTAATCTAAGCAAGACCCAGGGATATATGCACATAGTATTCCCATGTTAGTTATGGAAACTGAGACACACAAAAAAACCCCCACTGTCTGACTTGCTCAAGGTCAAACGAGGAACACAGCCCACAGCCAGGATTAGTTTCAGGATCCTGAGCTCCCAGTGCTCTGCTGTGACTATCAGGACATGCTGTCCTTTTCCACACTAGTTCTTCCCTGTTTTTATAAGACCTGTCTTCACCTAAACCTCTGTTTAGTCTCACCTTCATTTAGTAACCTGGGAAGAAAAACTAATGAAGATCCAAAGGCTGAAAGCTGTAAACCCTGAACCCTCCAAGCTGCCAGGAAGACCCACTACCACCGGGCTGCCACCCACCTTCTGCATGGGTATCTTTAGTCTTGTTCTGCTTCTACCAAGGACCACTCGCAGGCAGCTTTACAAGTTCTGGTCAATTAAACAATCAGGTGTTAGAGAAAAACCCCAAAGGAATTAATATAATTTGTTCCCCCAGTTTTAATGGGGCCTTAAAGCCAATATAAATGTTGTACTCAGAATCGTGAGTAAATTCTTTTGTAGAAGCTCCCGTGAAACGAAAGTAATCATTGCCTAGGAGGGATAAAAATCAATTTCCACCCCCCTGCTAAAATAAAAAATACTTCCCTAATATATCTGAAATCAGGGCAATCTAAGTGACGGCCCAACAGAACACAATTCCATAAAATCACTCCAGTTAAACGAAAACTGATGCATGTTTTCAAGCAGTGCACATCTGATAATCTGCTGTCTAAAGAAGTCAAACTACTGAGCAGGCAAGTCCCTCTGTAAACTCCTGTAACAATCCTTTTGAGGTGTTAGACCAGCTTGGGACTACCAACGGATAAAAATTCAGCACGAGACAACAGTTCTACAAGCTTTAAATCCTGAGGAACTGGAAAGAATGACCATATGCTTCTGTATACAATAGCTGTGTTTGTAGCACGAGAGCACTGCGAGAAGTTGAAGTGTCTGAGTGGTAACTACACCCTGGGCTTGAAGGATCATCTTTGAGCGGGTAGGAAAGTCAAAGAACCCTGCAATAAAATCCCAGCCGTGCATTACGCACCCTCCTCTTAGAGTTTATGTCATTGAATGCACAGTATGTTCTTCATATCACAGTATACAGGCTGCCCAGGGAGGTGGTCGAGTCCACTTCCCTGGAGGTGTTTAAGGAACGGGTGGATGAAGTGCTTAGGGACATGGTTTAGGGAGTGTTAGGAATGGTTGGACTCGATGATCCAGTGGGTCCTTTCCAACCTGGTGATTCTGTGATTCTTTCTGCTCTTGGTTCGCCCCGAGCATGGGAAGGTGCTGCTTAGGCAGCCAAAGCCAAGCCCAGAGTCTCAGGGAGGACAACAAAGAGGATGAAATTTTATCAAATACTGAATGCTTAGTGACAGAATTAAAGCCTCGTGCTCGGTCCTCATCCCTGTCCAGCTGCTCCTTCATTTTCCTCCTAAAATCCTTGATTTTGCTAACAAAACTTGACCAGGAGAGTTGACGGCCCGAAAGTGCCAGACATCATCTCCTTTAAGTGGTGTGTTATTCATAAACACAAAGAAAACTCTATCTTTCCCTTCCTAAACTAAACCCACCATATTTATGATTGGATTTTAATTTCTTTTCAAGCACTGTTTGAAAATTTCCTTGTAAGGACTTTTTAAAAATTAAATTCTAATTTCCGCTCAGATGTGCACAGGCACAGGAGAACCCAAACCAACTAATAGTCTAGCAGAGAAGAAACATTTTGTTTGCTGTTTTCTAGCTCAATTAAAAAATAAAAATTAAGAATGTGACAAAATAGGTTAAACTACATCATTAAGTAAACATGGACAGAAATTCTGTGCCTGATTAGCAAAACGAAGAACTAAATTTACCATCAAGGCTACATTTAGCTGCAAATGAACATATTTTAATGGCTACTAACCAATGAAAATCAACCTTTCCTTAGAAAAATAACCAGGAACTAGATTTAAATTGATTATTAAATCCATTAAATCAATCCAACCTCTCATTAGAGTTGCTGATAGATGCAAAGCTGCTGCCTCTATGGCGTGCCCACACTGGCAAAACACAAACCAATGCAGTGCCAAGGGTACAGGGATAGCACAGCACCTCCACGGCACATCCACCCCAAATCCCACCAGCGGCTGCTGAGTCCTAACGCCTGCACAGACCTCTTCCAAACTGAGTGCATCCATTAATATGTGGGGCCTGTAATGTGTCCTATTTTCCTGTATTAACCAAGCAAACACAAAAATGGGTCCCCGTAACAGTTTGACCCATTTTGAGAGTCTGGGGAGGCCACATTGACTTCTATTTCTTAGAAAAAAAAAAAGGAAAATTGTGTTTAAATATAAAGCAACCAGTTGCAGCACTGTGGGATTAGTTGGATGAATCCTTCAGCAGATATAATCAGCTTAATGGCAACAAAGATCACTGCACAGTCAGTGCAGCTGTGACACTCAGCAGCGTTTCACCGAAGGGGAAGGTTTGCACAAGGCTGGAACGGTCTCTTTTATTTCCAACATTTTTTTTTCCTCTCTCTCTCTCTGTACAGTCAACATTCCCATCAGCTCCATTAGCATGAAAGAATTAGGGAGGGAAATGGGTAGGGTGGAGCAATTTACGTCCGTGGGTCAGCATACTTACACGGCGTCATATAATTCAATTAAATGGACAAATAAAGTGATGCTAGTTGTTTTCCAAACTCAGGTTAATTTTAACTTAATTCCCACACTGTTGTGGGCTAAAGGGCTGCCTGCGGCACTGCTAAGTGACCAGCTATCTGTTATGGAAAGGAACACTGCGGGAGCGCTCCTGCTCTCACTGGCAGGAGACTCCTAGGAGCACCCTTACTCTGAGAATATCCACAGTTTCCTCATCTTCCCATAAAAAGAGAGATTGAAAGTAATCGCTTGATTCCCCTAATTATAGCTCTATTTGCATCGGCGAACCCATTGCTTTATGTTATAACTCATCTCACTGTTAAATTGCAAAAATAATCCAGTAGCACATAATAGATGCAAGATTTTAGCCATCCCTGTAAGAAATTAAGAAACATTATTTTCTAGGCTTCTTAATTTATGACTTTCATCATTAAATCCAGTGATCTACCTCTCACACATAGTGTTAACACAAACAAAAATAACCAACTAAATCCTCACCTATTTCATAGAATCATGGAATGGTTTGGGTTGGAGGAGACCTTAAAGATCATCCAGTTCCAACCCCTCTGCCACGGGCAGGGACATCCCAGTGGATCAGGCTGCCCCGTGGCAGAGTATTTACCACTAACTGTTGTGTTTCTGGGTTTTGCTTCCTCCAGGAACTCCCCCGAGATGCAGGTGAAGGTGCTCATGACTGGAAAAAGCTGAGGATAAATACAGAAGACCCTCAGATCTGTTATACGGAGGAAGCAGATGGATCGACACGGCAAAAGGAGGAACACCTTGGAAACAAGCCATTTGCTAAGGTGCTTGCTAAGTTCTGTTGGGAAAACTCAAACCTGCGCAGTTGCACTTTGGAACAAGAGCTCTGAAGGAGAATTATTTTCCATTTGCAGAATAAAGACCTTTTTCAGTACCACAATGTTTGGAAGCCTTTAAAATACATTACTGCTTGAAGATCCACAGCACTTCCCTTAAATCCCAGCACTTTCTCCTCTTCCTCAGCCAGAACTTCCTTTGCTTTCTTCAAAACATCAGTTCAACACCCCGCTGTCACTCTTCCCACCAGAAATCCTTGCGTTTCAGCAGTTCTGCATGGATATAATTCGTAAAGTGCTAGGCGAAATAAACACACTCTGAAGTGGGAAACATTATTGACAGACTACCTGGCACTCAGCTTTCAAACCCACCAGGAACATCAAGAGGCCAGATTTGCACATGTCAACTCCATCACCTTAGGAGGCTTTCAAAGTTTTCCCTTTTGTGGCTCTACAAAATGCATCTGCGGAGCCATTATATGAATTAGTTGGAAAGGGGTGGGGGGGAGAAGGAGGAGCGGTTAAGAACAGCAATACACCCCTGTGAGGACATTTAGAAGCATCTGGCTCAGAGATATTAAGAAAGGAAAGAAAAATTAATCATGCCGGCTGGGAAAAAACCCTGGCATCAGCACAGCCACCTTGTCATAAGGCAGATATTAATAATGTGAACCTCCAGGGAACACTCAGACATCTGAAAGATCCACTTGTTGGCTATCACAGAGCAGGCAGCTTTAACTGATGCCTCTTTGAAACCTTCTGAATTGGACACTACAACACTGCATAGGATTTTTTTTTTCCAGCACAACAAAGCCCTCAGTGCTAACGCTGAGACTGCATTGCTCTCTCTTCTTCCTAGATGGTATCAAAGAGAGTGCACAAGGGAAGGTAACGCACCTTATAACCATGTGCTATTGTCTGCAGCAGAATGGAGCGACGCCCAGTGACTGGGTGCAAAAGTATCAGATGCCGAAGCTGTGGTTATCAGATAATTAGGATGTTAGGAAAAGGAAAACACAAGGAGTCATTTCCATGGATACCCTGGCATCTGAGAGGCTCAACATGAACCAGCAGTGTCCACTCGCAGCCCAGAATGCCGACTGTAACCTGAGGTGTATCGAAAGAAGCCTGGCCAGCAGGGCGAGGGAGGGGATTCTGCCCCTCTATTCCTCTCTCATGAGACCTCATCTGGAGTATTGTGTCCAGTTCTGGAATCCTCACTGTAAGAAGGAGATGGAGCTGTTGGAACGGGTCCAGAGGAGGCTACAAAGATGATCAGAGGGCTGGAGCACCTCCCACACAACGATAGGCTGAGAGAGTTGGGGTTGTTCAGCCTTGAGGAGAGAAGGCTCCAAGGAGACCTTATAGCGACCTTCCAGTACCTGAAGGGGCTACAGGAAAGCTGGGGAGGGACTGTTTACAAAGGCTTGGGGTGATAGGACAAGGGGCAACGGGTATAAACTGGAGAGGGGCAGATTTAGACTAGACATTAGGAAGAATTTCTTCACCATGAGAGTGGTGAGGCACTGGAACAGGTTGCCCAGGGAAGCTGTGGCTGCCCCATCTCTGGAGGTGTTCAGGCCAGGTTGGATGGGCCTTGGGCAGCCTGAGCCAGTGGGAGGTGTCCCTGCCCATGGCAGGGGGTTGGAACTGGATGATCTTTAAGGTCCCTTCCAACCCAAACTATTCTATGATTCTATGATCTCACTCCAACAGACCTGGAGGGTGGGAGGCCTGATGAGGTGTTAGGCGGTTCACATTTTGTAGATATGAAGCTTAGTGCCAGAAGCTCTGCAGGACAGAGAAGAGAAATGGAGGTGAAAACTCACTGAGAAAAGAGAGGAAGCAAAAAGGATCTCGCCAGAATGGATGACAATGGGAAAACCCACACCTGGCCAAGACACTGCAGCAATAGGGGTATGTCCTGATACCCCATCTCAAATAGATCTCCTCAGGATTAGAGTAGGATGTAATAACAAACAATAACAATAAAGAGAACTCACATTTTCAAGAGAATTTATATCAGAATACGGCAAACCCCTCTTTTTTTTCTACCTTGTTACTTCTCCAGAGCTTCAGAAATCTTTCCTGCCTAACACATTGAAAGAGAACACTATAAAGGAAACACTCACCTGCCCATATCTGGGAAATGAGGAGTGCTGCTAAAAGCCCACCAGACACCCCCAGCGTCAGCTTATATGCATTTTCTGATCTCTTGGACCATCTGTGGCTACCTACAACTGCAGCTTCACAGGACACGCAGCTGACTCACTGAAGTGCAGCACCAGCTACTAACCAAGAGACTCAAAGACAAAATGATGATTGAAAAGCACCGAGTTGGATGTTTATATGCTATCTGATGATGCACGAGGTACTATCACTGGAAGTAACAAGCAGTCATGTCAAAATAAATGGGTTGTGGTTGGCAAATCTAGATGGACAATTCCCCAGTTAGGGAATATTGTTCAGGTATTATCAGTTTAGAAACAGCAGACTCCTATGTTTAAGCGGAAGACATCATCCTGGAGCCAGCGCTGCAGTAGTTTTCAGTATCTAGGCACAAGGTTGAAAGCATGGTGCCTCTACAAATGCAGTGCCGCTATTAGTGCTATTGTGTGCTTAAATCAGAAACAATTTTGCAGCCAGATGACTGCGTTTTTAAACCACCCTGTCCCAAGAGGAAACAGTTTCTGCACTGGCTACAGCTGTGATGCATTCCTATGCAAATGAAGCAATTTTCTCTATGAAAAGTCTCCCATTTCTTCCCCATGGCTGAATTTATCTCCCAATGGACTTGACAAAACGCAACACTAGCAGCTTTTTTTTTAAACTGATCACAGAAAAGGACACACTCAGACCTAAGAAATATGCCAATAAAAGTCCCATTGACTTAAGCAGAGAATCCACGTGTTTATCCTTCGTCAGAAGTCCTCAGTAATGACAGCTTACCATCCTTTCAGTCCTCAGTGAGACTACTGTCATGACCCTCTCTGTCACCACTCTCTGGCATTGCTTGGAGAAGCAATGAGCCAAGAATACCATTTTTCTGCTGATCTCTGTTCTCTTCCATTCACTCAACCTTTCCATTCGCACTACCTGTTGCACTACAGCTGATGCCAAGATGATCTCTTTTGGATAAGGATGGTCTTTGCTCTTGCTTGATGCCTTGCCTGGCATTTCTACTAGCTACAACAGGCAAAACAAGGTAGATGAGCTGCGGGCAAAATTAAAGCTGCCATGATCTATGTGCCGGTTCATGGGTCTGCCTTGCTCGGTGCACAAGGCACCACAGTCGCGCTTAATTACTGCCTGTGCCCATCTGAGGAGAGAACTGGGCAGAGCAGAGAAAACTTGCATTTTTAGTAAATGTTTTAAAGTTTGGAAAGATTTTTCTTTTCTACTCACGCTGGGGTTTCTTTTCCCCCAGGTGAAACAAAACAGAGCAATTTATGATTTTGTAGTTATTCAGAGTGCTGTTTCATGTTATAACTTAGAGGGGCACAAGAGGAACGCTTCGAGCTGATGGGTGAAAAAGAAAGAAAAAAAAGATGATTTAAAACAGGTCTAAATGAATAGTTTATACAATCTTCAATTTTAGACTTGATATACATTTATAACCTGTCTTTCACTGTGGTTTATCCCAAGCGACTGGGCTCCCACGGCTTAGCAAGTTGCTTCTCATCAGTTTATGAGCACAAACTGACCACACTCATGCTTAAGTTTTCCATCTTAGAAGTAAAACTGATGATTTGAAGTCACCATAGATCTAAGTTTTTCAGCTGCTGTGAAACATTCAGGTTCAAACTGCCTTCATGGTTTAAATTAACCTCTTTTACTTTGCAATTAGGACTGGAGGCGAGGGTGTGCATGATCACTTCCCGTCATTCAAAAAACAAGCACTTGGTTATTAAACTATGAAAAATTGATCATTTGCAATTGCTGAGCCATAACTTTACAAATCTCTTCTGAGTCTGACCAGTGGAATTTAAAGTGCGACGCTCAATTTCATACCACTTCAGAAGCCAAATTACCGTGTAATCTGTGAGCATTGCTTGAAAATACCCTGACAACAGTGCCTGGAATAGGGCATCACAGAGGAAGTAACCAGGCAGCTCCTCTGGACCTGGCTTCTGACTCAGATTTCATCTGCACAGTCTGAACGTGATTAAAACTTGAGCTTAAAGAAAAAAAAAAAAGAAAAAAGAGTAAATTGAAATTTCCTGCGCAGAGGACCCTGCTTCTGGCCAAGTCCAAGCACGTGTCAGGGGTTCTCTGTAGCAGGTTCCAGCCTATCGCTTTCTGAAACACTTCTCTTGTCCTCTTTCTGTGTTGGAGAATGTCAACAAGTCATACTCCTTTCTTACTGTTTTGTTCATTAATCACCACCTTGTTTTGAGTGCCATGCTGAAAGGGAGATGTTTCTTATGCCATCATCAACCCTGAGAAGGAGAATGCTGATAGATAGAACTGGTGCTTTCCTCCTCTCTCCCAACATCTCCCCCAGCCACAAAACTCCTCACTAACCACAGTCATCCTCTCTGTCAGCAGCAGGGGTGAGTAGGGGTTTCTCGTGGGGGTTGGAACTGGATGATCTTCAAGGTCCTGTCCAACCCACACTATTCTATGATTCTATGTTATTCCCAGTCCCTTCCCTTGCTTCACAAAAATACTGCTGGATGTACAGGAACGAACTTTCAGAGGAAGAAGAAAAAAAAATCAATTAAAAGAAATTTGCAAACCATTGTGATAGAGCATCTCATTTAGAGCAGTCACTTTTTATCCATAGGGCAAGTAATTGCAGTACTATCGCAGCAGGAACATCATGCATCAGAGAAGGTGACAACATTTTTAGGGGTATTTATTGTAAGCATACTAAATTCAAGGCTGTACCCCGCAAATTAATTTTCAAGGGTGACAGAAGTCAGCTGGCTGGAGCTGTTATTGCTAATAGCTAGAAAAGACCCACTTAATCACTTTGCATTTTTATTTGTAGAAGATAAAGAAACATTTCTTTCCCTAATATTTTCATCTCATTTTATCTGGACTGCAATATCTGTTTAATTTCATTTGATCAGTTTTCTAAGGGTCCTAGAACTACCATATTTTTATAATCTTGTTATATCCATCAGAAAAAAACTCGATTATTTGCCCCACCATATCCCAAATGGGAAACTAAGACAGACAGAAATCAAGTGACTCGTTCAAGGTCACGCTGGGATTCTGTAGCAAAACCAAAGAATTAGAAACCTGAACTCGATTCTGAAAATAGCCATAAAGGGAATTTCCTCACTGAATCAACAAGGATTTGGCAGACCTGGCCATCGACGGCTATGTGTTTTAATAAATCACATCACCGTGGATAACCTAGCTCTGACTGGACAGATCCTGTTATTCTTCTCAGCTGAAAAAAAAGTAAATCCTCTCTAATAAATAAAACAAGCTTATCCACAGTAGTAGACTGAGTTTAGCAAAAGTACTTGGAAATATATTAATTGCTGGTTCTGAAAATTTCAAAGAGCAGCTCTGCTCCATGCTTCTTAAGCGGCAAAAAGGCACTCAGGATGGCAAAGCTAATTTACGAGATTCCTGCCTCTCAACTTGTACACCTTCATTCTACATCCATGAGAACGGCTGTCAGCGCAGGAGCCTTTCTAGCTCAGTATCGTGTCTCCAGTGGCAGGGAAGAGTGAATGCTTAGGGGACAGAGTAGGGGTAAGCATACAGTGATGAATTCATATATTTTCCCACGGTCTGTCTAAAGTACCTTGCTCACTATGTTCTGTCCTCAGGAAACAAATGTCCTGCAGTGGAAAACAAGAGGTGTTTTCCAGACACAGTTTCAAAAGGGTGCGAGGGTATTGCAATCGTTTATACACACAGAAATATGAACAGTTACTCGTTATGTTAAAACCTGAAAGCTGATCGGGTGAAGCGTTTGACCGAGGCTTCTAAAGCTCAGCTGTGGAGTCAAAGAACTCTGAACATTTCTGGCAAGTCAGACATGAACAGATGCTTTAGACTTATGCAGTGTTAATGGGAGGAGCAGGTATGTCAAACTAAGTCACTGGCTGTGCCCAAGCTGCGGTTTCCATCTCTCTTCCAAGCTGTGTTGAAGTACATTGGCAGAACAACATCCATCAGGGATGTATCGAATGCTGACCACAGCAGTATTTGTCCTCTGCAAAGAGGAAAGGAGCAGAGCAGTCGAATCTGCATAAACATTGCATTAATAACAGACTGGGTGAAGACTGCATTTCAATACTGAACTCCAGTCAAAGTCCCTCCTTACTTAGAAGTTCAGAGAAGCTCCTTTGGTTGCTAGATTTGACAAATACTCCAGTAACCTCTGCCAGGGAAGGCTGCGAGTGCAATGCAATGCCACAGGTCTCAGGCTAGGACTCACACTTCTTCCCCTGGCTTAGTGGATCGGCATCGTAGTCAATATCCGAAGTCACCACTGAGCTGTGCTTGGGAAACCAGACGTGACCAGCACATCCAGACCCCTACAGATAGAGGGAAATTTTCAGAGGTCAGAGCAGACACACAGATTGTAGTTCAGAAGAAAAGGCAAGACCACATCTGCCTGGGCTGATTTGCCCAACACTACAAACTTACCTTAATGGTTATTTACACATCCCTCTCCCAACCTTCCTCTCTCCTCTTATGTAAACACACTATAAATAGAGACTTGGCCCAATGCCCACCAATCCACCGCTCAGCTTCTCCCAATCCTAAAGGTCTTTCTCTGGACAAGCTGTGATTTAGCTCCAAGTTCCTGTAAGTCTGAGCAACTTCTTCCAACCTTCATCAGCACTAATGTGACACATGCCCTTGTGCTACCAATGAGAAACTGTAACTTCAGAAACCAAACCCAAATTTTGTCATGAGTCACATGGACTTCTTTATCAGTGTCCTCCTTCTGCAGCTCCCATGAGCCCTTTATGGGTTCTTCAGGGTTTTGGAGGGAACATTGACAAAAGTCACCCTACACTGTACGTGCCGTAGGACTTTGCCCCAAACAAGACCAAGACCTCTGGCCAGTGTCAGATAATCCGTCACTATAAGCTACTTGTATCCAAGCCAGATATTTATTGCTATTGATCTGCCTGGTCCCAGCGAAAGACTTTTGTTCTCCCAACCCGGGACTTTGACCTCAATTAAGTTATGAATTTCAATCCGATAGACTGCTCCACTTACCCTGCTGCTCTCCCTGACTGGATTAATTAGAATTAGCTAGGCTGGGAGTCACCCCGAGCGCCTCATGGATCATGTTATTTTAATAATAAATAAAGAGAAGGCAGCAGCATACAAGGAAGGATTTTGAAAGATTGTTCATCTAAGAGCATCATTCAGAACCTGCCAATACTAATTTCTCTGAGTTTGATTACCTCATTTACTTCTTTTTATTTCTATTCATTAATTGAGTTTTATCCCCCATTACTTCAGCTCCCCAAATGTGCCCTTCCTATAAAGGAACCAGACACACGCTTTGCTGTTACAAAGTTTTATTACTGCAGCTCATCAAAAGTATAGTTAGCAGGAATGGAATAGTCATTAAACATTTAATAATCTAATAGTGCTGAGAAAATATATATATAATAGGGGAGGGGGAAAGGAAAGGAGAGCAACGAGGCAACCCTATTGCCATAAAGCGTGCACCGAGGGCTCTTTATACAGGTAGTTAATTGGCCGGTGGATAAAACCGAGCATCGTCAAGAAGGTAACATCTACCACTGAAGAAAATGCATATATCCATTAGGATATTTTCTGACATCACAATAATGCCTTTGGAACGAGTCTAAAATGGGTTGAATACCAAAGAAATTTGATTGGCAAGGGGAAGTTTCCGAACTAGTGAGTCAGGGCCTGATAGCTACATTATCCTTATTACTTCTCTTTCCCTATAAAAGCAATTACGTACTTGAAGATGTCGGGTTGCCCGGGACTGTACCGAAATGGATTGTCTCAACCAGCCATGTCACAGACATACTACGGAGTTATTGACCCATAAATGAACACTTGTTTGTCATGCTTATTTTAATGTTTAATTGGCTGGAACAGCAGAAACGGATTTTGATGATGGAAGTTACCAATTCTTCCAGTGCTGGTACCTAGCTTGCAGATAGCCAACTCCTAGCCTGTGAAGAAACATGACAGACAACTTCAACGCACCTTCCACCTTCATGTAAAGTTCAGGCCTTCATTATATAAGAAACCCTTGTCAGGACAGGGTGATTTATTCCTGCCAAGCTAAGCCTTATTGTAAGAGGACGGAAGACCCACTTCAACACAGGATGCGTAAGCTGGGACAGCCAACTGGTCTGTTAGATAAACTAGAAGGTTACTCCAGGATAGGGTTTACTTGTTCTGTTGCAAAAGGGAGCGACTGAACAGTCTCTCTGTGAGACGCAGTGGGAAGATGGCACCAGTCTTTGTTTCCATATGCAGGCAAACACCGACAAGACTTCTGCTGCCCCTCACTCCAGCAGGGATGCCTGCTCACATGGAACTATTGGAACAGGTCCAGAGGAGACCACGAAGATGATCAGAGGAATGAAGCACTTCTGCTATGAGGACAGGCTGAGAGTTGGGGTTGTTCAGCCTAGAGAAGGCTCTGGGGAGACCTTAGAGCAGCTTCCAGTACTGAAAGGGGCTCCAGGAAAGCTGGGGAGGGACTTTTTAAAAGGGCATGGAGTGATAGGACGAGGGGGAATGGCTTTAAACTGGAAGGGGGAAGATTTAGATTAGACAGTAGGAAGAAATTCTTTACGATGAGGGTGGCAAGGCTCTGGCACAGGCTGCCCAGAAACGTTGTGGCTGCCCCACCCCTGGAGGTGTTCAAGGCCAGGTTGGATGAGGCTTGGAGCAGCCTGATCCAGTGGGAGGTGTCCCTGCCCATGGCAGCGGGGTTAGAACTGGATGACCTTTATGGTCCCTTCCAACCCAAACTATTATATGATTTCCAAAAGCCTTTGCAACGCTTGATAGCTCATTACAAAAGTGAAGACTGAATAGGAATAGACAACCAGCTTGCCCAGGTGATCGCTGGAGTCTCCAAGGGATCTGTGCAAGGACTTGGGTTGTTCAACGCACGCAAACGAACAGGGGAAGCAGGCTGAGAGTGAAGCATCCAAGTCTGCTACACCAAAAGCACTGTAAAAATGCTATAAAACTATCTCAGAGTGACGGGGTGAAAAAACTGCAGATGAAATTCAGTGCTAATAAACAGCAAATAATGCACACGTGGCAAACCAGTCTTTGGTCTAAATCCACACTGCTGGGCTTCAAACTAGCTATTACCTCTGTGGAAACAGATGATGAGTTATTATAGACAGCTTGGTTATAACACCAGGTCAGTATTTGATGGGAGTTAATAAAGGCAAACAACAAGGAGGCATTTGGGAAAAAAAAAAAGAGGAAATAAGAAACCTCATTAAATTACTTCATTAAATCTTATGTTGCACTTACAGCTTGGGCACTGAGAGAAGTGCTACTCCCTTCATCTGAAGAGAAACATGGAAGAACTAGAAATGATTCAAAGAATGACAAGGAACAAAGTAACCAAGCAGCTACCAAATGGGGTAGAATTAAATAGATTAAACTCCTCAGTCTGAAAAATAAGCGATCAAGGGGAATCAAGGAGGCCAATAAAGTCATAAGCAGGACAGAGAAGGTAACTGGGGGAACAATTACTGCTTCTCATTATGCTAGAATGATGGGCTCTCACACGAACTGACCGTGGCAAGTGCAAAGCAAATGCACAGTTAAACTACAGAACTCCCACTGGCATAAAAGGTTTGGAAACCAAAGAGGGATCAGAGAAATTTATCAAAGAAAAATCCAGGAGTGCAAAGATAATACCAATGGTTCAGGAAGCCTCCAAGCCACAGACGCTGGGAAAATATATGAAATCATCACTGCATGCTTACCCTACTCTGTCCCCTAAGCATTCACTCTTCTCTGCCACTGGAGAAACGATACTGAGCTAGAAAGGCTCCTGCTCTGACAGCATTTCTCAAGGATGCAGAATGAAGATGTACAAGTTGAGAGGCAGGAACCTCGTAAATTAGCTTTGCCATTCTGAGTGCTTTTTTGCCATTTACAAACCATGGAGCCAAGAAACAGCTATGATCACTAAAATCTGATTTAAAATCTAAACAAAATAAGCATAAAGAGTTATTGCTCTGATATTTAAAGTGTTAGAACAATCTTTTTTTAGGAAAACTAAGTAAAATACCTTGCACCAAAGACTGCAAATTCAAGATGCCCCAATGATGCACTCAGAACATGGGTTTTTTTTGCTTGTTCTGTTGTGTGTGAGTTTGCTTAGTTTTGTTTTTTTACAGCAAACTGGAAGAGACAACTGCTGACAACAGATGAATACAAAATTCCATTTGGACAGTAAAACCAGACTTTCTCATATTGAAAAGTCCACAGGGAGAAGGTGAATGGCAGAATTTAACTCCTTCAAAACAGGAAAGCTTTTTCAAGAGAATGAATGCAAAAAGAGATGTTCTAGGAACCATGTCTCCTGAGCAAAGAGTAGCTGATTGATTGGCAAGGGCTGTTCCTCTGGTAGAGCAGTGACGCCAAGGCTATAGGAAATGAGGGAGGCTAGAGACCATTCCTAGGTGATTAGAGACCATTCCTATGGTGAAGCCTTCACCTGAAAAACCAGCTCGGCTGCCACTGGTATCCTGTTTGTGCGATTAACCGAACACCTTAATAAGGTGCTAAAGCATTTCCAACAACGACTTCACAAATTACAGGTGTTTTAACATGTTTATTTCAAAGATGACCCTGGGACCAAGAGACAAAGGAGCACGGACTGTCACATGTCCTGGCAGGGAGGCATTCACAGTAAGGCTCTTTCCTGCCTATATAGAGAGGTATAAAGACAGCAGTGAGTAAGATACCTGCTTCTCCTTTGCACCAGAACACACAGCAGCACCGTGGTACCACTGCTGGCCTCTGTCTGCCACCAGTGATCATTGGCAGAGATCACAGGCTTTACACCAAAAAATACCTGTGCTGGTCAGGCACGGACACGGGCACAAGGCTTCCTGATGCAGAAGGTGCTCACGCTCCCTGAGCTAAAATAATGTGCCTACTGCTCAGCTGCATTCCTCTTGCAGCAGCACTGGGTGCGGAAAGTGCCTCCCTCTGTGCAGCAACACTGCCTCAGTACAAGGGGATGCCCACAGCCATGCGATCTTACAGCAATCCACTAACAAGTGCTACTTTCTTTGGTCCCCTGCTTTAAACCCTGCATTTTGATAACCCTGAGAGCAGCTTTCAGTTTTGAGGGTAAAGCAACAGAGATCACTGTTTTGTTGTTTTTTTTTTTTTTCCAAAGTCAGCTCTTGGATTTCACTTTTCAAACACTGGTTTTGCATGTAGAGGTTGAAAGGACCGTGTGGAATTGCTGCTGGAACAACACAGAAGCCTGCAGTTGCTTTCTGGGCTGGTGAGCCTGCTTTGCAGGCAATGCTGCACGCGTACTGCCTGAGCAAGGGTGCCAACTGCTTTGCTGCACCAGCAACGAAGCAATGATTCATGTGTCTACAGGGAACAGAGGAAACAAAGAGTGTACATGTCAAGCAGGAAGATGGGAAGAAACAATGCAAAAAAGCCCAACCTCCACATGCAGAAGGAAACATCTCGTTGTCTGTACAACCTACAGTTTGGGCTGATGAGGCCTGAGGTGTCTTCAGAAGCTGAAGAGCAAACCAGGGATAAATCTCTGCATCTCCCAGCATATATTTAGAGCTGCAAATATTTTGCAAATGTTTCTGCTGAAAGGGACTTTTCTCCCTAAAGGTAAAATCAGCATCTGCTGAGTGGTGACCATTTAACATTCAACCTGCTGCCAATCTACATTCCACAGAGACCCGCAGGAGAGACATGGAGCTGTGCCACATCTAATAACTGTGTGACTGGCACCATGTCAATGCTTTAATGTAGAAAGCTACCCTCTGTCACTAAGCAGATCTCTCCTTTCTTTTGGCTAATGGCTTTCACACCCATTGGCAAGGATGTCAAGACTGAAGGGGTACGAGCCTGCAGAGTCTACTGAGATCTGCTTAGCAAAGCTGACTACAGAAACACTCAGACAGAGATGGGGGGGTATAAGGAAAGAAGGAGATAATTCTGCTCTCATTGCTTTGCTTTTCATCTTTGTTTACCGTCTTTCTCTGTTGGCCACCGTACCCTCCCATCACAGCAATGGTCAGTTCAGCACCACCTGCACATCCTTCGCTCGCTGAGAGTGTAACTACGGCAAACCCTCTGCAGCAATCATCTGATCCAGAACACGGGCCCTCCTGGCTTTATGAGCCAGGCTTTTAGTATCTTTAGGGGGAAATTTATACTAGGGACATTAACTGCAAGGGCACAAGGCTCAGACATCTTCCTTTTTAATCTCAGCCAGGTTTAGAGAATGGTCATAACAGCAGAGTACTCTGGGAGCTGGCATCTTACCGACAAGCGCGCTTGCACAGACCAGCTTGCAGCAAAGGTGGTGGGCTGCACAGGCGCGCACACGTACTCTCTGGGGAGGGGAAAAGCTGTGCAGATACAGCTGCTGGCCTTTGGTCCTCGGTCAGAGCAGTCAAGATGCTCACACTGATCTCCTCAACATCTCCCTAAAGATACAGAAAAATGAGGGCATGAACAATATTTGGTGCAGGAGGCAGGGAAGGGATTCTGAGACCAGCTCCATTTTTAAATGTCTGTGCAATGCCTCCAACATGAGGCCATGCAGAGACTGAAGCAGTTTGTATTCTTGCTGCGAAATCCAAATGAACAAGACTGAGAAGAAAAAAACAATAACAGGCAGCAAGCATGTCTGACGCTTCCTTGCTTCTTTTTGTCCTACACGGACATGATCCTTTCGGAGTCAGGCAGGAAAATAGAAAAAACACACAAATAAAACAAAGCCAACAGACAACTAATCTTAGCAATCTTCATATCTGTAATTTCTACTTCATTTTTAGATAATGGTGGAAATTAGTCTTTGGATAGTTGATAAAAATCAACCTGTCTCTGCTGGGTTAGTACCATGATCTGTGGCCCAGCAGCTACTTCTAGTACAATTGATTTTCCTTTTTGGCAACCAATAGGCCAGTCAATAATAATGTTGTTTGAGAAGGATTGAGTCATGAGGGAGATGAACCTTCCCTGCCATTTATTATGTTTGTATTGTCTTCATTTGAAAAGGTTATTTCTTTTTTTTTTTCCAATGAGGATGTGAGTGAAGGTATTACAAGGGGGACGGCTGCTCCGCATCCCGGTCTCCAAAGCCCTCTGATTCACAAGCGTGTTAGCATGCTAACAGAGGAGAGGAGTGGCAGTCTGCTAAAAGTGTGTGGAAGGGGACTGGGAGGCAACCACGCTCCTCCTGCTACTCTAGATTTCTTAAGGGAAGAAAATGAAGAAAAAGAAAGCCAGCTAACTCAAAATCACATCCTAAGAAGCATGACTTCAGGCAGCTGTTCAGCCGTGCGTGAATTGTACAAGATACAGCAACCAACATTCGCTGCAGACAGCACAGACACTGGATGCTCTTCACTAAAACTACTGGTGTAGAAGAATGAATAAAATAAAACCTACACATGCTTGCAACAGATTTCCTAACCTGATCATTTTCAGCTTTGGTTCTCAAGTTCTCTTCTCAAACCTTTGTAGGTCCATGGGTGACCACTGAGAACTCACCGATAAGCGGTTTAAAGTCTCAGTGATCTGCACCTTCATTAGGAAAGTGAAAAGTCAACAAATAAAAACTGAAGATCACTTCTAGCATTTTTCATCCTTGTAGTCATAATTATAGCACAATTTTAGCATACACAAATGATTATCATAACATTGCTGAGCTTATTAATAGAACTGCACAACGATGTAGCTTAAAAATCATAAAATAATACTTAAACACAATTTTAACTCAGCTGTTCCACCTCACAGATACACACATAGCCCTGAATTACCCTGTGTGTTAAATGATACAGTTCCACTTACAGCTAACAATATTTATTTTAAGACTTGTTCACATAGGCTTGAAAAGCTTTTTCCGAGTAAGCTGATCAGTGGCCACTGCTGCAGGATAGTTCCCCACATGTTCCCAAGGGCATGCCCCAAATGCACATATTATTATTTTGGAGTAAAAAGTACCCACAAATGGAACAAAGTGCAGCCACAGCAAATCTGGGAGGAAAGTCTATGGTCTACTGTTCTGATGTTACAAGTAAGAGATGCTAGTTGTCTTTCTCTCTCACTGGACAATTACTGTACCACGATGCCCTTCATCTTCCTTAAAACAGCACTAGTTGTACCTGCAACTCTCCCTGCGTAGGATAAGCAATCACGAGGGGTCTGCGTCAGAGCACAGAATCCTCCTTTTCATGCGGCCTTACTTGACTTGTTCTTGCAGGAGGTGACCAGACTTGGACCTTGCCCAAGAGCACTCTTCCACCTAACAGTACTGGAGCAGAACCCTGGGCCTGAACGTCCCCCTAAGCGCACTAAAGGAGCAAATCTGAAAGTTGGTTGAGCAGCATCTCCCATCCAGGAGCAGAGCCCAGTTCTGTGGTCTCCTCTACGTTGGCAATGCACCACCAGATACAATCGAGGACAAATAAAATCTCTGACCAGGCCAGCTGGCTGCTCCTGGCATGGGGAGCACCGAGGATGCCACGGCACAGCAGCAGGGAAGCGCGAGGCCTGGGTGCTATTCTGCTGCCATCCCACGTCTCCCCTGATTCTACAAAACCTCCTTTCCAAGGCTGGAGAAAACACTGTATGGGAAAGCTCTCCCTGTAGGGGAAAAAGCTCGTCCTTTGTTACTCGTCCTCTGCAAGCAAAACTTATTCATGTCTTCATATATTTTAAAGTTAGAAGTGGGTATTTTAATCACTCTGCTGATCTCCTTCATAACTGCTGGGAATATACTCCCCTTGCTTTTCACATCTTCACTCAGTTAAAAGCCTACATTTCAGGCAAACGGTTCCAGTGGAAGGAAGTGTTTTCAGACTGAGCCCCAAGCACTGCGTATTTCCAGCAGAGCTCCAAAATACCATCCTGCCACCCACTTTGAAATGGCCTCTGGCTCTGAAGATTTAGGTAATTCAATTACATAAACGTCCCTTTTCAACAAAGGAGAGAAGCCTGTTGCCTTTCTGCATCCCCTCGCCCATGGCAATTGCTCACCACCTCTTTTCAAACGTGCTATTAGAGCTAATTATGAACAATCAATGGCCACAGCTTTTCAGTGACATTAGTGAACCTCCCTTTTGAAACCACGACACCACTTTTCAAAACAAAAAGCACAGGCGCTGGATCGCTGCAGTGCAGGAGTGTGAGGTTATTCCCAGAACTGAAACGCTTTTGAGCATGCTACGGGAATGAGGGGAGGCAGGCGACCTCTCCTCCTGCTCCCAAGCTGTTTAACAACAGAGCAATAGCTTGAAACTTGCAGAAACTCTTGATGCAGAGGCTGCAAGTGTTTTAACTTTGTATGAAGATAACCAAAGATAGAACAAAGATAATCAAAATAAGGCAGCAAAAAGCGAGTGAGGCACACGGACAGGGAGAGTGAATGGGTAGGACTCGCTCCAGGTCTCCTAGCACAACACCACTGTCACTGCCTGCTTAGGGCAGCTAAATCCTTTAGCACGCTCCAAGAGAGCCAAGCTGGAAGAGCATTTATTAAAAAGGTAATAGAAGAGAGCATAAATCTGTCATGCTGTTTGACTAACTTTTTAGAAGCATACTAAAACACAGGCAATTTAAAAAAAAATTGGTCTATAACATTTTTCTGCTTTCCTACCTGCTCATAACCCTCATAATCTCTAATTTATTCTTTATCTCTCCTGCTGCCTGCGGGTAGGTACTGCAGCAAAATTGAACGAGACAGGAAAATACCTTAAGACCTGAGCGGCAGGAGGAAATCGCAGCGGGTGTTTGCATGCTCTGACAGGGGGACTGCGCGTGGCCCACGAAGGAAACCTCTTCAGAGAGCGCATCACTCTGAAATAACAGCACCGCTGAACCAAGTCACTAGAGATTCCCTGACACTTAACTCACTGTTCTTTATAGCCTACACATTAACTGATGGTGCGCTTGGCAATGTACAACAGCAGGCGCTGTGGTGTTTATGACCTGTTAGGAAGGAAGAGTTTTTCTTCTCCTTTTTTCTTCTGGTTGCTCTTAAAATTCCTTCTGCTCTTGCTTTGGACATGCATTGTTACAGGGTAAAGGTCAGAATGAAAAAAGGAGAAATACACATTAGGTCACAAAGTCTTGAAATGTTATTGTAATTTATATATGGCCGAGAATAAAAATGCGCCTGCCTTCTCTGGGAACACACCTACGTGCAAACAGAGACCTTTATAAAAAATTCTCCTTTATTACCTTGGTGGGGGAAAAAAAAATTCAAAGATTGATTTTCTTTTTATGGCTATTATTAACCTTTTGTTACCGGCCAAAAATAATCTGGTTAGAAAACGTGCAATACATCAAAAAGAAAAAAAGAGAGAAGAATTTAACAGAAAATTAATGTTCAGGGAAAAAAATAAGATGACTCTCCCTTCAGCCTTTTCTTCTAAGAGTCAGGCTTTGCCTCCAAAGAAATGAGGCAAGCGCCAAAGAGCAGTGACTTTTCAGACTCCTGCAGTCCAGCAGCCCAGACAAAACCACCTTCCAGGCTGCTGGGGCAAAGCAGACATGCGAATGTCTGATCTGACTCCTCTCCAGTGTGAAGGCACAGCTGTTCCCGCACGTATCTGACATGTCACTCACCAGCTCTGACTGAAAGGTGACAGTCTTGGCTGACAGTGGGGCACACAAAGCTCCCCATTTGTACTGGCTCTACTGCCCCTCACCTATGTAAGGAAAAACTCCTATAAAATCCATTACAACTGAAATTCTGAATGTCTAAGCATTAAGATCTGTGTCTCACCAGTTACTGTGGAGCCACACTTTCTAATACCCATCCCACCCGCAATTCTACCCATGTAAGGGCAAGAAAGACCACTTCACAACCATTTAATGCGTGGATAAGTACCAACACAGCACTCTGTAGCCTGTGAACACTAAGGTCCGCTGAGAAGCCTGTGAGTTGCAACTGCACTCGGGGTCCACCTCTTACAAATTTCCAAAGCATCTCTTTGCAAGGCTGCTTAAGATCTCACTGGTAAGAGCTAGCAAATTCGTCCGCAGAGGTCTATCTGTGTCCAAACTGGGCAGAAGAACAAAGCCAGTAAGTGCCATGCTGGTAAAGAGCACTCAATCATAATTTGACAGAAATACATTGGACAAGTATTTCCGAACACAATCACATTTACACAGGTCAGTCCCTAATTACAACAAGATGACAAAACTAGGAGCATAGAGTCATGAGTACAGGCAGGTTCAAGCTGGCTGGCTGGAAGGAACCATGTGCAAAGCGGATGCTGAATCAGTACAGTTCACAGGCCGGTCTATTAAGGAACCCCAGAACAACTGCTTTATGTTCAGTTAAGTCTAATTGTGCTAGAAATGGTGAACTCCAAGGTGTGGGAATGGAAATGGCATCAGGCATTTGACTTTGCCCTCAGTCAACGCTGAGATCCTACTCTAGCTGTCACATCCCCCCTCACTGTGACCTGAAGCATCACCTCCCATACAGGGTGCTCTGCCAAAACCAGGCACTTATTGGGTGCTTTTCTTTTAAGTGAAGTGGGATTTTCTTTCCATCAGTCCACAAAGTTTTGCTGAGAGTGTAGCATTACAAAAAATACACTGCAGAAGGCACTTTATGTAGGAAGCTACCAAACATCTCGCACACGGGAAATCCCTCATGCCATCTGTACCACTAGTCACATTGGAAGCCACAGCAATAAAAAACTTTACTGCACAGAGAACTTTCAGCAGGAACTGAAAAAGGCCCCTTTCAACTATGTATTTAATGCAACCAAATTCTGTTATTTTTCCTAGGTCACCTTTGCGGATGTTCTTCTCTGAGCTACGTGTCCTCAGAGAACTTGCTATGGAGTTTTGGAAGAATTCAGCTTCATGCAAAACATTTAGTCAGAGGACTACGTAACGCATCAATCAAATTCAACTTTTTTATTCCTTTCTTACCTGGCTGTTAACGTCAGCTGCGTGTTGTAACAGTACTGAAACGAGCTCCTTGTGTCCTCTGTCGCATGCCCAGTGGAGCAAAGCCCGGCCCTGCAACAAAAAAAAAAAGCACAAAGAATCACAGTCTTGCTATGAAGCAGTGAATATCAATAACAAAATTAACACACTTATAAAAAACCCTACACTAATTTAATATGTAACATACCATTTCTTCTGATTTGGACTTCCAGAATAATGCTAGAAATGTTAAAAGCGACACATAGTTCAGGTTTTCACTAATACAGCACCAAACCCACAAGCCAGCAAAAATTTAGAGGGAAAAAGCAGCAAAGCATGGAAAACTAGAGTCAAAATATGATTTGTTTTCCTGTACAGATTTGTGACTGACACCTCTGACTTTTCTGTGAGGACTTAAAGAGTCCTTGTAAGATTTTCAGTGCTGCCTACATCACCCGAATGCCAAGTTCCCAGAAGCTCATTCCTCTGGCAGGTCCAAAACAACCCTCGGGCCCTGCCTCTGCTGCAATAGAAGATTAAAACTGTGTATCTGGGCAGGCATCACTCACCACTGTACCTTTCTCAGCTCTGCAACACGAGCTGCTGCATCGATGCCTCCAGCCTCTCCCAAACCTCCATAGTTTTCTTCCCATCCCCTTTCTAGAAATCTCTGCACACCCAAAGCCTCTCTGCATGTTTCTGCTGCCGTGGGAGGAGACGCTATCGAGTTCAGACCTTCCTGCGTGTGAAGGACATGGGAAGCAGCATAGGCCCCCTCGGAGGGCACATCTGAACACCAGCTGGCCTCAGAAAGGGCTACAGACGGACTGAAGTGAAGCCAAGCCTTGGTGCCCACAGGTGCCGCTCTGATTCTGGCCCAGAACATCTGAGCCTGTGAAAGGGAATGCAGGGGACACTGCAGAAGAGCTGTGATACAGGTATCACGCACTTTGAAAGCCCTGCGTGAAAATGCATTCACAGCAGTAACAGAACATTTTGACGGCGCCTCCAAGACATTTTGTATGAACTACAGAAGATTTTATGCATTGGCAGTTGCAAAGAGAAACGCAGCTCAAAGTAGCTTGAGGCAGAAGGTTTTCTTCTTTGTTTTTCTACATAGTAAAGTAGACTTACTGTTAGTAGCAGTCTCTCTTGATTTAGGACAGCATGTGGCACACCTACAGGGGATTCCTTGGAAATCATCCTGCAGATAACCAAGAGATCAGTCTCCAAGTTGTGATGCCATCAGACTGACCGGTGTTTTCCAGTGTGCTACACAAACAGCCACAGCCCTTCACAGATTAAATCAGTTAAATTAGCCCATGCCTGGTTATAAATCTCTTGACAGAGCAGTGGGGAACAAGGTGAGCAACTCATTTATCTGCTAATGGGAACTGTGAGCCAAATTTCCTGGCCACGGTGCCAGAACAGCAGAAGACACCTGCAACCGAAGCTCACACTGCTTCTGCTGGCTGTTTTTGGGCAGAGTGGCAGAGGTAGGACATGATTTTGAGGAAGGAAATGCGATCTCAGACACTGGGCATTAAGCTTTTTAACACACTTTTTGACCCAGCAAGTAATTAATTTTTGTAACACATAATTTTAATGTAACACTAATTAACCTTGAACTGGAATGAATTTTCTGACAATGACTTTCTATGGAAGCACTGACATCCACAGGCCATTTAATGATTAATACTCTTGTACTCAAACCCACTATCAAAGCCTAAAAGGGGAAATAGTACAATTTAAAACAACTGGTAAACATGAAAAGATCTTTAATTCACGTTTTGCATCCTTAACTCATCTCCACACTGGTAATTACTTAAGACCTAGGATTTCAGTTGGACGAATAATACCAGCTTTTTTTTTTTGTGCCACAGATGTTTATTTCAAAAGAAAGCAGCAGTATTTGCAATATCCACACTAGCAATAAATACTTCAACAGTTTTCTTTAGATATATATATGTGTAGGGGAATAATATTGTATTTACACAAGTGTAATTATTGTGCAATTACATGGCAAAATAAAGGCATTTCTATCCTTTATATCAAAATTCATGTTATAGATGCCCGGTTATAACACGCTCGTTTGCATTTGGCTCTGGGCAAGCAGAATCTCACTTTATTGTTGCTGAACTTGGCTGAGACCAATGAAGAAAACGCAGCAACTGGGGAGAGACAGTGCTGCCGATTCCGTCAGGTCGGCCGTAATGCAGCACTGTGCACGCGGTCCCTTCTCATGGCCCTGGAAGGCTGGTTCTGCTGCCTTTTGAACATGACAAGAAACTGAAACCTGATCATCTACAGTCATTAAAAATCTCCTTGTGCTATTTGCAGGAATATGGATTTCAAGTCTTGGGCCAATTCCACTTTGGGTAATTACACTCTGCTTACCTATATATTTTCTCTGCAATTCTAAATGGCTACAATATTTTCCAATTAGTGCCTTAAATGGCTCTGCATTGTAATTGTGCACTATTAAAAAGCTACACGTTCCACCCAAGAAATGTCTACACCCTTGCAGCACGCTACGCCCCCAACACAGGGTGTAAGGGACTCTGGAGACCTGTGCAAGACTGCAGCATCTGATGTGGAAGGAAAAACACATGTAGAAGAATCCCAACCTATTTGTTAGATAACAAAAAGCATTGCTAAGAAACTTGTATTTAAACCAAAATATTCACTGTTTGCATAATATCAGGCAAACTAAAATGCTCAGGAGTTCTAGTTAATGCATTTTGGCAGTTTTACAGCTACAACGTCCACTCGTTTCCCATGTCTTCCTTAAAGCAAACCTTAGAGATTAGACAAACTTATACTGAATGTACAATCCGGCTCTTTGAATAGCATGGATATCACCCATGCGCTGTGAGAAATTCTTTAGTCTGCACAGCTGGCGCCTTATATCAGCATATAATATGTGTTTGTGCGTTTAAACAACAAGGCAGAAATCTTAAAAGCCACAGATTGAGCTTTCCCAAAACACTTCCCATATGATTATTTCATAAAGCATCGAGAAACTGAGAGCAACACCGCTCTGGTTTAACCCCAGCCGGCAACTGAGCTCCATGCAGCTGCTCACTCCCTTCACCTCCACCCTGGTGGGATGGGGAGAAGAATGGGAAAAAATTACCACCTGTGGGCTGAGATAACACAGTTTGATAGGACAGCAAAGGAAGAGAAAAAAATATTGTTACTATTAGCAACAATAATAATAGAATACACAAAATGAGTGATGCATAATGCAATTGCTCACCACCTGAGCACCTAATGGATGCACAGCCCAATCCTGAGCAGTAATTCCAGCCCCCTGGCTAATTCTCCCAGTTTATATACTGAGTGTGACATCGTATGGTATGGAATATCCCTCTGGCCAGTTTGGGTCAGCTGTCCTGGCTGTGCTCCCTTCCAGCTTCTTGTACACCTCCACACCAAGACAGCGCAGTAAACTGAAAAGCCTTCAACCTGGTGTAAACACTATTTAACACACTTATGTTCTAGTTGTTGCTATCAACATTATTCTCATACTACCTAACAGGCAGAAAATTAACTTTATCCCAGTCAAAACCAGGACAAATAGGAATAATTTCATATAAGAAAGCACTGCAGTAGTGAAGCCTTGACTGAATGCAATCAAACATCAAGGTATTCACTCCATGCACTTGAAACACATAACAGTCGTTGCAGAAGTTACGCAAGAGGATGCATTTTCCGCTGCCTTTGAAGTATTTAATAATAAAAGCATAAAAATAGCCCCAGTGCACTAACCCTTCCTCTTAAATCTTCCGTGGTCTGCTCGGATAAGCGCTGCCAGCTTGGCCAGCTTCTGCAGCAGTTCCTCAAGCCAACAGCACATCAATTTTGCTCGGCTCCAAGTCACAGGGTGTTCACAAACAAAGCACAGGACAGGGATTTGTCTCAGATATACCGAGCCTCAGCAGACAAACGGATGGGAATGATTTTCACTCAATTAGGCAGTGCAGAGAAAGAGGAGAACAAAGCCAAACGAAATGGATGTGCTACAATATTAAGCTATACTTCTAGGCATGAAATTTGCAGCTGTAATGCCTGTACACCAACAAGAGCCACTCTAACTTGTGGCAAAGTGTTTTATTACCAGTAATTAAGAGAGATATATATAGAATGGCTGCATCCTCCCATGACAGCAAAAATAGTGAATGGGAGAGCCTTGGTTGCAATTACAGAGGTAAACTTCAGACTTGATACGGGACTCAATTACTTTCAGAGCTCTGAAAGGCTTGGGGAAATAATCCCGCCGGGAGTAAGCCTGCCCATCCATAAGTATGCGATTCTTCTTTAAACACATTTTTTCCCTCTGTCCTTTCCTTGGCAGGCTGGCACCACTTTGGCACTTGCTGTCTCAAAAGCACGAGGACTGGGTACTAAGCGAGCATCATTTCAGATGCCTTTCATTAACCTTTTGGCAAGGGCTTAAATACTGCACACAGGTAACACATTTGTTTATTGGGATTTATCCAATGAGTAAAAAAAATCCTCTACCTACAATCTCCCCAGCCCTTGGCATGAATTACTAAAGCAACTCCTCTATACCTTTGAACCGTTCCTGGTTTGTTAAAGAGTTGAAGAAATACTGTTCTCAAAAAGGCAGCGAGCAATTCATGCTACCAGAACGTGTCTGTGGCGCTTTCAGAGCCACAGTCCATTTCTTATTGCATTAGTCCTGCTGACATACAGAAGAGAAACGGGTTGTTTTAGGCTGTGCTACTTCTTCTAAGTGAATGCAAGTGACTCTGTTGAACTCTGGGCAATTTAGATACAGTAAATGGAAGCTTGTACATGATTACTGTCATTAGATTCTTTGTTTAATTCTAAATTGAAGTTTATTATATCCTCACTGTTAGCAGGTATGCTGACTTGAATGCTGTATACTTTTATTCATCTGGGGGAGGAGACCACTTACGCTTCCAAAGTTGCCAAGTGCATCCATCTAAACCAGGTTCTATTGCACTTTCTGAAATCCTTTAGCTTTGAATAAGTTGGCTCGTCCCCATTTTACCTTTCTATTCTTGATTTCTTCTCTCTTTTCGCTACCTTATTGCAGGTTTGCACAAGATGAGGGGATACAATCAGATCCAGTACTAACACATCACACGGAAATACAATCTAATCACCTCTCGACCTCAGTCAAGTCTTTACTGTACAAGGAGAGGCTGAGCCTTGTGGCTCTGCAGTTTAGCATAAGATTATTCGGTGCTTCAGTAGATTTTGTTCCATAACAAGTTAAGTCTTTGTATGTATCCCTGCTGCCATTTTAAATTTAAACACATTTAAATCAAAGGACTGACAGTGTGAGTTATGTTCAGAGGTCTAGGAGAGGCATCTTTTGCATAAGGCAGGATGTATTTATATAGTAACACTAAAATAGTTAATAAAAATGACAAGATTATGCTTGCATACACTTCACTCTACCAAAGGTTTGATCTGGGTTATCTGCAGTCTAAAATGGGTTCTAAAACTTCAATCAATCTGCATGATATTTGAAATTAAGCAACTCTCCAGACTGTGAAGACTGTGAACACATTTGGATACTGAATAACACTGGTAATGGTTTCAGCTCCTTAACACCACATGAAATAAATATTTCTCTCAGATTTTTCTTTTTGGGATGCCATTTTATTTTTTTGGATTGGTTAGAGTCAAGTGTAAGGAAGTCAGTACTTGCCCAAAACCCCTGGGTTCTTACACCCCTGTTTGAGCGTTTGCAGGGGTAAACCAAAATCCTTTAGGCTGTGAGAATTTTACCTTTGGGGGAATTTTGTACCAGTAGGAATCTTTCCATAAGTCCTTCACAGGCAGGGTTCTCAGCTCCTATCTGTGCTGAAGCAATCCCACGCTCTGCAATAGTCATGTGCTAACACTCATTCGTTCTGGAATAGGTCTTCTCTTACACCAGAGACTCATGGATAATTCCCAAAGAGGTTGTGACCTGGCAGTTCTCAAATGTGGCTCTAAGCATTTATGTTGTTAGAGCACAAAACAGTTTAGACATCTAACCCCAAACATTTTGACTTTTTTAAAAGCCTACATTTCTTCAGATGAAAACAAACACATTTGTTGCTTGAACACAAAGGAAGGTACCAGCTTCTGAATGCTGCTGACTAAGAAAGAGCATCTTGCCAGTGGAAATGAAGCCTAACACGATGTTATTATACACTTATAACAAGCACGTGATCCTCAAAATGAACTTCTATTAATGAAAGGACTCCAGCCATGCTCTGTGGGCCAGCCCTGGATATTAGTTCTGTAACCTGTGATCAGCAGAAGGAGGGACGGAGCTCAGCAATGGCGCTGTTGCAGCGCCTGTGTGGCACGTGATAGTTTCAGTTCATTGAATTTATGATGTGAAATTCCAACCCTGATCGTGAACACCCTCCTTCCTTCTCCTCTGAAAATTAATTCATATGAATTCCTGATTAATAATAAAAGGCCCTGCCATCAGCATTCAGAGCCCCAGCCGGGGCTGTCATGGCTCAGAGGGCAGAAATCTGCTTAGAGCTACAGGAGAACCCAACTGAATTTGTGGCGTCTCAGTCTATGAATGTGTAAGCACTTCATCTGTTCACCAAAACACAGCGTGCTGGAAAGCAGCGGGCAGAAGTAGCTGCCCATATGCTGGACCAGGAGCAGGGCTAGGTGGCAGTATGCGAGCGTGGAAACCAAGGCGATAAAGCTGGTACTGCTACATTTCCTGAAGGATCAACGGGAAACTGTCCGCATCAGGTGTTTACTTCTACCAAGAAAAGGATCAAGTCAAATCACAATCTTAGACACTTGTCTTTTTCTTGAGTTTTCAGGCAATGCATGTATTATCTTCCTATGGGGAAATGGTGTTCTGAGTCTGATGAGCAAAGGAAGACTGGATGATACTGCTGTTCTTGTGAAGCTGGAAAGTCAAAGTCACTCATTTGCCCTTCATCTGGGAATGATGAAAAGCTGATGGCATGGCAGAAACCCTATTTCACCCATAAACAGAGTTTATGGGTCAAAAAAGCCTCACTTCCTACTTCTATTGGACCACATTTAGTGTATAAGATTGTGGGGTATTCAGAAGATCTTATTCCACAAGGGGTTGCTGATGTTGCTGAAAATAACATAGAAAGTAAGCTTCTGATGCACTACAGCATCACAGTCAGTACATCCATGCTACCGGAAATCCAGTGGCAAGCTATTTTCAAATAGATTATAAATAGACCAAGCATTTGTCCAGCTGTCGTAATACCTTGTTATAACAAACTTATCCAGAGAGGGGCACTGAATTAATATACCAAATAGTTACAAGATTGATGGTCTTTAACTTTTTCCCCATACCTCCTCATCTGTGACATTCACATCCACTGTTTGTGACTGAATGGCTTTGGTTACATGGTCAATGTTGTTTTCTCTGCAGTAATCAAAAATGTTCTTGTCCTCTTCCCTAGTTAGGAAACAAAAGCAAAAGAAGCACCATGTTACTGCACAACACAAAGGCCACAATGCACATCAGATGCTCTAACTTTGCTACAGATATTTCAACAGGATTGCTGGACTGACACAGACACTTAGTATGGCACACTCAGAACAATGTCTTTTTTCCCAAAGTAAGAGACAGAAGATCCTGACACCTAGAACACAAAGGTTGCGTTTAGCAATATTACACCAAGGCAAAAGTCAGCGGTGAGCCAGCAAGACCCATGTTCAGGTCCCGGTATAAATCACTGCAATCCCACAGAAGATAAAAAGGCTAAAGCTACTCTTCTCTACACAAACTTCAAACAGCCCCTCTGGGTCAGACCAAAGACCCTTTCGATGCCATCTGTCTCAGACAGTGACCACTAATGGTGGCTTGGAGAAAAAAGCAGAAGAAACAAGACACATGCAAAGTAATCTGTCCCCAGTCCGATCCTTGCGGCTTCAGAAAATTAGCGGCTTAAGGATTTCTGTAGCTAGAGACTGCAATGAGATGAGCGTATTTATTAGCCTTTCCCAGGGCTTTTTTCCACTCTGTTCTGCTCTTTAGCCTATTCATACTCTTGGCCTCTCTAAAGGACAAGCACTACAACTTTGTATTCTGTGTGTGAAGGAGTCAGCAGTGGGCGACTACTCTGTTTGGTGGATTTAAAACAGATGCCTGACATGACTGGATGCTCTTTGCTAAGTAACAGTTCAGGGATTTGTGAAATCTTTGGTATTTATCTTGGAATTTGCTCACAAGGTTTGGTTGTTTTCATTTCTGTATTTACCAGCCTGCAAGTGACCCCATCACACTCCTTTTGGTATTGGTGCCTTACGACAATGTTTGACCATGATCTCAGCAGAGGGACCAGCATGTGTCTGTGCCGGGACAACACAGTGTTCTCACTTAGACCTGCTTGCAGGCAGAAAGATCCACAAGCTGTGGTCTCACAGGTCCTTGAGTTACACCCAGAGCTTCTTCTAGAGCTAAAAGCAGTACCCTGGCCTTACACACCTTAAAACTTCTGTTCTTACCCGAAAAAGGAACATATAATGAAGCAAAGATGTTTCACAGACTCTTAAAACTTGACGAAAGAGCTTTGTATGAGTGACTGTAACTACAGAGCTGAGGTGAAAAAAGCAAATGTTAGGCATCTGTAGCAAAGGGATGAAGTGGAATGAAGACATTTTCATCTGGCTGTATAAATCTGCACTCATGTATCTAATGATAAGAAGTTACTGACACCAGTATTAGTGAGAAAGCACAATTCTCCTACTGTCCATGCTGGTACGGCCGTGGAAAGTTATTTATTCCAATACAGCTGATTTTCCTACGGAAATGGGCTATGCCATACCAACATGAGGCACATTTACAAGGATACCTTTAGGTATAGATCATAGAATGGTTTGGGTTGGAGAGGACTTTAAAGCCAGTTCCACTCCTCTGCCTTGGGCAGGGTCACCTCCACCTCCCACTGACCAGGTTGCTCTAAGCCCCATCCAACCTGGCCTCGAACATCTCCAGGGATTGGGTGTGTTCAACACTGACACAACTGTGTTCCTATTAAGAAGTAAAGAAAAGAGGTCATCAGTTTTCCAGAAGTAAACTAGAAGGCCACATACTACCCTGTCTTTCTAGTTTCCAGATGAAATCTGTGGCTTAAGTGTACCCCATCTGTGTTGCTATGGGACTTGGCAGCTTCACGAGAGTTAAACACAAAGTTGTTGCCTCTTACGACATCTCCAGTTTTCCATCACCTCAACTTAAGATAGTCTGGATGCTCAAGCAGAAGTTATACTTGACAGCCTCAAAGGAAATGGTCTCGAACTTTGCAAGCTCGCAAACATTAGAGCAAACAGAAGTAAAATCTAAATGTTATTTGCATTTGAGCAATGGGTTACGAAGAAAAAGTGATGCTCTTCGACCCCTAGTCCCATCAACAATGAAAATACCAATGTCACTAAGACCATGTCCCCTGCTCCCAGCAGGGCAGAGCTCCATGACACAACTTTGCCTTCCAGTTTTATTATTATACAACTGGCTTACTAAGTTACACTCTATTCTTCAGATCTCAAGCAACTGTATCCTTCCACAGTACAGTAAAAAGTGGGAAAAAGTGCTGATACTCAGTTCCTGCGGCAAACGTGCTGCTTTCAACAAAGAAGTCACGTCCACTGACCTCACTATCAGGTTGCTCCTTTCATAGCACTGTTTTCCTATACATCAGCCCTATTATTTGCACAGAAGTAGTCCTTCCTCATAGCTGACTTGCATCATTCTAGCAAAGAGCTGGATGCCGCACAAGATTTCAGGCTCCACGTGTAAGCCAAGGGACATTACAGGAATCTTCCAGTTCCTTAACCAGTCTCTCAGGAACTCATCCACAGGAAGTCTTGTCCAAGCTCCTGGGATACAGGTCACTGCATGCTTTACATGCAATTACTTTGAAATCTAGGGAAAAAAGAAACTCATGGCAGGATTAGAGAAGGCAAAAGCTTATATTACTCTAGATGGAGCCTGACAGATCCATAATGGAGGTTATGAGACACACCTGCCCCCACTAACAAGGGCTGATGTGATACACTGGGGAGTCCCTCTAGTCCTGCCTTGTTAGTCCAACCTCTCCAACACATCCTCGGCTGCTGAAAGCAGCCTTTTGGGTGAAGCTGCTATTCAGAGGACACTGTGCAGTAACTTGGTTCCAGCATTTCCCCCATTGCACAGCCATACACACTTCATTTATTACAGGTCACTTTCTTCCGTAGCACCCAGTCCTTGCTAGGGAAGTCCACAACCATCCTCAGTTATTCCTGGATGATTTTCTGTGTCACAACCACGAGCTCCAGCTGTGCCCTCCGTCCCTAGCAGTGCTACCACCCAGCCGGCCTGTGTGTTGGCATTTCCCCAGAGCCCTGCCAGACCTTGCTTGGCAGCACCAGAGGCACCAGGATGTACCCAACATCAATAAAGCAACCAACTGTGCTCCATGGGGAGTGTGCCGCAGGCTCCGCACCAGAGGAGAGAGGGCTCGCAAACACTGACATACCAAGGCCAAGCAATCTTCCTACCACAGCCTCCAGACAATGCTTCTGCAGTCTTTTCCCGAGGATATTACTGCCTGTAAGCAGGAAATGACCTGATACAGCTATTTGGATATGATTTATCTTTTCTGGAATAACCATCGCTGAAAAATATATCCCCCTTCCAAAAAAACCACTTTTCTTTCTGAAGACTCCACACACAATGGATTTAATCCAGAACCGCAATTTCCCCACCTGAAGATAAGGTTTGGGGAAATTTTGTTTTTCTACTCTGCATTTATTATGTTTTAAACCATTCCTCTGCTCCTGATGTCCCCTTTAAAAAACACTTACACATATTATCCACAACTTTTCTACAAATATTAACAAAGAGAAATGAGCCCTTTCCCGAACAGATTTGAGGAAAGTCCACACAGTTGTAACAAAGACACTTTACCTGCAAACAAAATAATCACATGAGGCTGCACTCCAGACATTTAAAACTGTTTGATGTAGTTGTGTGCTAAAACCAGGAAGGCAAAAAGAGAAAATAGCTTAGAGGAGTTAAAAGCAGATTTTTGGAGGGACCAATACCAGGGAAAAAGTTCCACTTGAATGGAATAAAGACAAGTTGCTGTTATTTGCTGACTTGGCATTCAAAACCGCACAGAACAAATAAGAAATGCAGCTTGAAAATCTTACAACTCAGGGTTTGTTTCCCTCTTTATTTCACTCATGTTGTGTACATAGGGAAAAATCCTTCCACTGTAGCAGCTAGAAGAAAACAAAAAGTATGCAGTTTTTTTATCTGACTGGTTCCTAGCAGGAATTTGTACTTCTGTAAGAGTCAGCAGCAAGGCCCAGAAACTGGCAGAAACAGTCCAAAATCAGACAGAAGCACATCAGAAATACAAAAGTAAGTGACACTGCAAAGACAGTACTCAGATAATGATGGAGCAGAGGGGAACCCATAACATTTCACAAAAATCTCAGTTTAAGTAAAAATACAGCATTCAAGACATCTTCCGAATGTACAGACACTGAAACTCAACCTCATGGAGATGTGTACGATTATTAAAAACGTACGGCTAAAAGGAAGCCTCGTATGCAATTCTGTTTCTGTGTAAGATTCTGTGGTATACAAGCACTGGCTCTTCTTGTTGAGCTAAAAAGGAGTTTTCAATTCAGGGACCACTTGACTGTCAGTAAAGGCAGTGAATGTCTTTACATCTATTTCCTGAGGATGGCCAAAAAGGTTCCTCTTCTCCTTTGCTGACACATTTCAGCTCCCGAAGCTGCTTTCTTCTGCTCTCCCCCATCCCCAGTAAGAGATACTAACTGATCAATCTTGAGCTGAAGCGTATCTTTTTCCTGCAGGTAACATATGGGCAGCTTTTTCCATCCTTGAATAAACGGATGTGGTAGGACTTAAGCCAAGCCATCTCTTCCCAGGCTTGGAAGTCTTCTCAAGCCTTCTTCATAAGCTGGCAAAACACATGTTGAGCTAACAGGTTTAAAATGGCTCATGGAAAAGATCTGCCACCGCTTAATCAGCCTTCATTTCTTACCTGGAGTGCTGTAAATGTATTTGCTTCCTAAACAGCCACCGAGACTGCCATGGAAAAGGGCAGAGAAGAGACGTGAAGTTAAGATATTCTACCCTTGTGCACAGAGCATCGTCCAGGTTTGCCCTGGCGCCTTCTTCCCACCTCACAGGTTACCTCCAGCACAAAGCTCTTGGCAGAGGGCTGCAATCAGGTGCTGCTACTTTGGGCATCTTCTCCCTCTTTCCCAGGGCTGCTCCAAGCCACATCCCAGCGGCCCTGCTGGAGAGTGGCCCTGGATGCCGCTAACAGGTGGCTTTGCCAGTCTGCTTGGCACGGCGCTGCCGAGTGAGCGGGAGCAGGCGGCATGTGGGGAGCCAAGAGAGACTCGCAACACTTACTGTTTATGTCAAGGCCCTCGGCCCTCAAGGGGCCCATTTTCACATAATCTATAATTATCTCTTTGCTTTAATCGCTTCGTCACTTCTGAGGCTCTCCTGGGCACAGGAAGAGGAAAAGCTCATTAACTGAACCTTTTCTCCTCTCTCCAGCCACCCATAGCTTTTAATTGCTTGGTGTTGTTATTATCTATCAGTGCAACTGGGATCATTTTCATAAGAAAGGGTGGTGGGAGGGAGGAAGGCAGGAGCAGGTCCCTGAGGTATGCACCACAGACAAACCTTTGCTTTCTCAATTATTTATGCCAGCTGAGGTTTTACAAGCTGAATAAATCCATAACTCAAGTTTATTTTGATCCGGCAGGCCGTCCCGGGGGAAGTGTTGCCCACTTGCCGGCACACTCGCGTGCCGTCCTCTGAGAGCATCCGGGACGTAGTGAGACATGTGTCATCCAATTCCCCACCCGTCGCCACGCTGCAGCATGCACTTTGGTAGATTAGCAGCAGCACCGGAGGGGAGGTGGCCCTGAAAACCCCAAATAGGAGCCGCCACCAAAGGATGTGCTCTCCCAAAGGGAAGGCAGGCCTGGGCCAAGCTGCCCTTTTGCACAACAAAGCAAAGCCCCAAGGGTCATCCCTCCGGGGGACAATAAAAGCGGGGAAGCAATAAACTTGGCAATCATCTTGAAGTCAGGGACTTGCCCACTAACCACCACCACAAGAGCATCCATTTCTAAATAACACAGACCTGGAAAAATCCCAAGCGCCAGCTGCCTGGACCTGCAGGTGTTTTGTTTGAGACACCACGGCTGAGTACACCATGGGCCGCTTGGGCTCTGCACAACCAGGAGAGCTCTTCCGTAGGGATTCCCCAGCCCAGCATTTGTGTAAGCAACAGACATCTGTGGCGCAGCCACCCAAACGCGCACACAATACCAGCACGAGCCTGTAATTCCCAACATGGCAAGGATGCCGGATCTCGCGTCTCCCCAGCTTTGCTCTTATTTCAGTGCTGGTGTTCCCGAAAGGAAGGAGAGAACAAAACCTCAACCATGCTCCGGAGTGCCGGCCTCATCTCAAAAGCCGTCACCACTCCAAAGAGGCATCCTTGCAATGGATACTGGAAGCAGCTCTTTAAAATTCAGCAGCCTTTGTGCCTGACCACACGCAGCGACCTCTGGTATTTTCTGCCAAAACAGTTCATTTGTCTCGCACAACAACTAATCAATTCCCGAGGCCATCCATCACGGGGGCTCGCGCGAGCCGGCCCGGCAGCGGGGCCAGATGGCAGCTGTGTTAGTGGGATTAATACAATTCTGATAGATTACATGGCATCAGGCGGACTCCCAAAAATGAGGGGTGCCTGCTCTGCACCCTGATCCTAATTGGATCAACCAGGGTCGCTCCCAAACGTAAACGGTGGAAGTTTCTACCAGCAAAGGGCTTCTTTGGCTTCCCTCGGGATGGCAAAAGTGTAAAGCATAGCTCAGGGAGGCCTCCATGCCAAACACTGGATGTCATTTCCATCCCGGCATGTTAGGTTGCATGGAAGCAGCCCATGGTTGAGTGCAGGAGGGCTCCTCTAGAGGAAGGGGAAAGGGACAGAGACATTTGGCAACATTATTCCACATTCTTCATCTGCCAAGTCAATGCTTTCGTTTGCTGAAGCACTTATGCGATGCAACTCCCTCGCCCCTGCTTTAAAAGAATATTGAAAAATAACTTCAACGTTGAATTTCCAGTGCTATGGTATTTTTGGCATCTCCCTCAGTTTGTGTCTTTGATTAGATTTATACTGGTGACACATCAGTCAACCTCATCTCACTGCTCATTTCCCAGGTTTGTGAAACTGTAATTATAGCTATTTGATCATGAAAGAGCTCAACCGCTACTGCTTTTGTTCTGGTAATAAGACGAGAAAAGAGACATAAAGCTTTATGTAGCAGTAAAAACCCCCATCGCTATACCCAGCCTGAAATCACAGATCATTCCTAAATCCTTCCTTCCAGGGGAATCTCTGAGTCCCAGCATCAGTCACCAGCACGTGTTATTTCTTTGTAATGTGAAGTGAGATAAGTGATTCACAGAGAAACACAGAGGCAGAGCTCTACACTAATACATTCTCCAACTGCTCCCCATTAGTCACTGGGGGTACTTGAGCTCTTTATTGCCAGGGTTTATTAATGACTCCTAATTGATGACCAGTGCCCAGCACCCCAAAGTAAATAACTGCTATGCCTCATTAGCTCAAGAGACCGTCTCCTGATCTGAGGATTGATCTACGAACACACAAATTGCACTGATTTAACTGAATCTCTTTCTAAATTGATTTAATTAGATCAGTACAACCCGTTTCTATGGATGCTCTTGAATTTATTTGGAATCAGTGCAATGTACTTCTGTAAGCCAGACTGACCATTTTCTATCTCGTCCCCAAAGCAGAAACATTTGAGATAATTAGTGATAAGGCAAAATCGGCCCTGGCACCATCCCAGTTCCTCCTGCTTCTGATCCACGTGACTTTAGGGCAGGGATGGTAACTCCATGTTGTCCAACATCTACAATTTGCACCCTAAAACCCAAGCATTTCATTCCACAAAGGGAATATAAGCATTATTTATGCATAATTTTAGACACAGTTTGAAAGCAATGGCATTGCTGCTCTGCTTGGTAATTTACTGCTGATGGTAAACTCGTGGTTTACACTAATTAAAACAATCTCTCTCATCTTCCTATTACAAAGCAGCAGCTTGGAGGATCATTTAAGAAAGCTTCTGGTTTAAAAGCTTCTGGTAAGAATAAAATAAGTGAACCTGTTAGGTGAACTTTCAAAACTCTGCACTTGCATTCTTATCTGTCTCCTGGAGCAAGGTGAGGCTGTGACGATGCTGGGCTCTAGATAAATTAGGCAGCCTTTTCCTGCCTTTGCATCAGCGGAATCCTAAAGGGCATACACAGTAGGCTGTGTTTAGCAGAATAACGCCTGCTGAGAAACTGCTTTCAGCAGTCTGTCAGAACCCAGTGCTGATGGGGACATGAGTTTTAGACTTTTTAGTACACAAAAAAGTTTATTTAGCTTATTCCAGGCTTCCTTAACATGACCCTGTAACTAGAAAATATTTATCCTATCAACAGCCCTAGGAAACAGAGACTGAAGTGGTTTATGTTCCAGTACTTGCAGTCTCGTTGTAAAGCTCCAGCAGGCCCACCATAGGCAACCGACTCAATAAAACAGTCTGCATCCAAGTATCTTTTCTCAGATCTTTGTTTTTGAGGTAGCTAAGTCTGGAAAATAAAGGAAGATTGGCAAGGAGGCCTGCAAACACACTCAAGTGACTTGCAGCTGGGGTGTAGAAAAGCACGCAGATCATACTGTCATCTAGCCTTGGGTGTTGGACAAGCAGAACCTCTGCGTTTAGATGACATGGGCCTGTGATAGACTTAGAGGCACCCTGTCGAACACACTTGAGAGTGCTTCCCTGCTGTGGGAAAGATCAAAGCACAGTGGGAAACTACGCCTGTGTGAATCTTTGAAACACAGGCAAAATCAGCAGATTGGGTGATCCTCAAGCACAGACCGAGCTCCGTGGTGCCTGCATCCCTGCTTGTGTGCCTCTGCCTGGGTGCTGCTTCAGGTATCCTCCACTTGGCGAGGTAACAAAAAGATATTTACTCTTTGTATTTCATCTGGGGTTTTGTGGTTGTTTCTGTGTCCTGCCTGTGTGGGCTCACAAATACGCATACACACTGAGCTTTGAGGATGGGACTCACCTCTAACTATCAATGTGTTTAAGTCTGTCCTGGCACAAGCTATTAAGTTTTCTTTTCCCTGAAACATTTTCATTTTCTTCCTCTACATAAAAATGCTTTATTTTTTTAAGACTACCCTTCATTTACAGATGCACTGAAGCACTACTGAAGGCTAAACTCACATGCTAGTAAGTAACCACTCGCAGCCTCAGGAAAGTCACCCTTCTCAGGTGAGTGGCAATTCCACCAATTCACTCCATGCTTTGGATAAACTTGGCTGCCAATTGAATGGCTAAGGCCATCTGTCTTTGGCTCACCTGCTCGCAGATTTGGTCCCAGTGCAATTTTGCTCTTAAGGGCTATGCTTTTACTAATTGGAAGGAGGAAGATTCACATTAGACATTACGAAGAAATTCTTCATGGTGAGGGTGGTGAGGCCCTGGCACAGGTTGCCCAGGGAAGTGGTGGCTGCGTCATCCCTGGAGGTGTTCAAGGCCAGGTTGGATGGGGCTTGCTGCAACCTGAGGTGTTCCTGCCCATGGCAGGGGGTGGAACTGGATGAGCTTTAAGGTCCCTTCCAACCCAAACTATCCTATGATTCTATTATAATTATCATCATTTGTGATGTGCTTATACTTGCGCACATTCCCTGTTCCAGTAAGAAAATGAACCGCAGACAAATCCCATAATGGGCAACTACACCAAGAAAGCTGAAGCTGTAATGACCTGCCTGTGGACGAGACTATGATGACGCTAGCTCACTTCCTATCTCGCAACTGAAGACACTGATGCCTGTGAGCCAAGCTGTGCTAATGGACCACACGAGCTTCCATTCTGCCAGCAGTCATTGAATCCACTCTCAGCAGAATCACCCTGTTCCAGTGGCGTCAGAGACGCCTACAGCCTCATTTTGTAAGGACAACGCCTACGCTGTACTGACCATACAGCACACATGTTCCTCATGGTATGTTTGGAAAAAATGTATTCAAACTCCGCTCATATTCAAGTCCTGCAAAAGTGATGTTATCATGGAAATAAAACCAAAACCATGACAGAATTTTTAGGCTAGTCAAACCAACCGGGGCAAACTGCGCTGTGTTTCATATCCAAGAGCAGCTATGGGCAGTACTTGGGATAGCCACGAGTCTGAAAGCACTGTAGGACTAAGCATAGCACACACTTAACACCCAACACTGGGCAGCACTGGTATGTTCCACTCCTAAAAGAGGGTATAAAAAAGGATTTAAGCCACAAGGTCAATCTATGAGATCAAGGATGTTGGTTGAGACAAACATTGACAGCAGGCATGAAAAAGGAGCTTGTGCCTAGCTATTCCTCAAAGAGTGTGTTAAACCAAGGCCAAACCTGACCACCTCTGCGGTCAAGACCCAAGAGCAAGTTAAAGATGTGTTGGTTCTCCATGCGAGGCAGAGAAGTCTACTCTTGGCCAACTGTTCCACCTTGCTACAAAGCAGACTGCAACACCAACGGAAGTGCTCGCAGTACGGCCGAGCACAAACCTGCCACCCTATTTGCTTACACAGAATAGCTATATCAATTTATTTTCCTTGCAAAGGGTTCGGAGCCACCTGCTCAAGATTTATTTTTCATTGGTTTGTGACAACAAGTCAAAGAAATGCTGTGTTAGAGTTTTAACACCTCGAGAAAGTTCTCAGCAAGCTTGGGAAGCTTGTGTAGAGAAATCTGTTTATCTTTTAATTTCCTGGGACTAAAACGATGTGAGACAGTCAATAAAACAAATGGGATCACATACACATAAATAGGTGACTGCAACGTGACAGCAAACACTGCTCAAAAATTTAGTCTTCCCTGACTGTTCATTTTAACTAAAAATACGATGTTGTATTCTGAAAGATCCTCCAAGCAATCACTTAGGTATTGGAGTTAATATTATACCCATGATTAGTAGTCTGGAACAGTAAAAAAACAACCAAACAAAAACACCCAGCTGTCCTTATCCGGTTGCTAATGTCACTTACTGCTTGCACCTTGACAGTTTTTAAATAGCAGCCATTCTAGTTCAGTAAATGTGCTCCCGCCATGCTGGCCGCAACAGCTAGAAAAAATTAATTTGATATAAGGTACAAACTCTCCCTGAAGGCAAACACTGTCCGACGTTAAAACCTTCACTGAACAATCCTTAATGAATGTATTGGTAAAGAAATAACTATTTGAAAGAGGTAGTGCCTGAATAGCTTTCTATTAAAAATATCCAATATTACCTTTTTTTAGCCATATAACTGAAAAATGGGAAGCCTTGCACTTCCCCCACATTTTGCGCTAGGGAAAGGTTACTACCTGGCAATGATACAGGCAGTTATTGATTTAAATGATTATGGACCTGAAAAGTTCTTTCCTGTCATTTATTATCCTGTTGTAGTTGCCACCACACTTGTGCAATATTAAAAAAAAGCTTACCAAAATGGCATTAGAAAAATACTGGTTTTAACTCAAGTCTGGCACAGATAATCACCTGATTGTTTCTTCTTGGTATAATGAGCTGACAACTGGGCCTCCAAATGTAGTTTTGCTTTCCTTTCCCCTCTTCTCTGTCACCTGAAAGAAAAAGAAAGATTGGTCCACAATCCTGGCTCCCAAGCCTGTCCCATTCCTCTGCCATCTCCTCCCTTCACCTGCCCCGGAGATGGGATCAGACTTCTGGAAGCTTCATCTTCCCAGCAGACGGTACCCCACGACCCTACTCCACCCAGACCTGGTCGCTGGATCTCCGAGCAAACCAGATCAATGCTCCTCTGAAGGTAGCCCAGAAGGGTCACCCAAAAGGTAGGCTTGGCAGCCTTGCCGTCCAGCTCCTAAGCCAAAGCCACTGCACTCCCAGCCCTGGCCCCTCAGGACCCAGAAGCCGAACCTCTGTGAGGCAGCATAACGTTACGTTACTAGATTGCAAAGCTTGCCTTTATAAATCTATTTAATATAGATTTAAAATTAAATTTTATAATGGGCAGCATTTCCAAATGATTTACTCCCAGGAACTCTAGGATTCTGAATGATTCCCACCATAATAGAAAAGAACAATTAGAATAATGATTGATCGATACGGAGCCTCAGCCCTACCTTTTCAAAAAGCCCTCCTGCAGCTCGGGACCTTCAATTGCCTGACATGACATTGACGCCAGACTCTCAGGAAGGGCTGCGTGCCTGGTGTCTGAAAGCCTGACTCTCTTGGGGGGGCTGGGACCCAAAAATCCCAACTCTTCCAGGGCATCTAGTCCCTTACTCTTCAGGTAAGCTGTCAAAACAGGTTTGCGATTCACAGCAGTAATTCCTTAGAAAACCAGCCCATTAATTGCAACGTACTGTTGTCAGCGGGCAGTTCTGTGGCTTTCTGGGATGAGAGACTATCACACTCGGGGTGAATAAAATCATAAGCAAAGGGAAAGCTGTGCCAGCCTCCAGCAGGCTCTCAGTAGCTGCAATACACTGCTGATTACACCAAAAAGCACTGCTGCCTCATCAGAATTCTACCTAGAAATATGTTCAATTTAAATAAAGACATGTTTACATTTGTTTTAATTCCTGCTCCCTAGGTTGCTTGTGTTTTAAAAACATTTACTGTTTCCCCATAATACATTGAATGTTACATTCTGCACAGTTTGAGCCAAACAGTTCCACCTTTCATCTCATCTCTCCCAGCCCAAAGCTGTAGTATTTGGGTTTGCAGACATTACAGACATACTCCTTTATGAGAAAAAAATGAAAGGCTTTGAAAACTAATCTATGGCAAGTAGGCTTTCTCTAATTCAGCTCAAAAGATGACCCGAAGTTCTCCCTTCCTGAAGGGAAAGGCCTTCAGTGTCTTTACAGTGCGATGCCTCTCTTAAAAACTTATTTAGCAGAGAACCTTGCTGTCCATCAATTATTTCCACATCAGTTATAAAGAAAATTAATTTCAGATCATCTGCTAGTACATGCAACAGTTGCTTCTCTCAATGAAGCTATGCTCACAACCAATCTATTTTCTTTGATGTTAGGAAGAAATATTTTCCTGTGAGGGTGGTGAGGCACTAGCACAGGTTGCCCAGGGAAGTGGTGGCTGCTTCATCCCTGGAGGTGTTCAAGGCCAGGCTGGATGGGCCTTGGAGCAACCTGATCCAGTGGGAAGTGTTCCTGCCCATGGCATGGGGGTGGAACTGGAAGGGCAGTGGTCATTCAACCAGTATCAGAAACCACAAAAAAATGTAAATCTATGTTCTTTCATCTCTTCCCACTACAGTTTTTGGTTGCTGCTTTGTTTTTGAAAGTCAGAAACAACATCCAAGAAAACACATTTCATCTTTCTAGAGGCAGAAATTGTAAAAAAAGGTTTCTTGGATTAATTTCACCTTCTCTGCACAACCAATGCATTTCTACCCAAGATTAATCATGTTGATTGAGTACACATAAGGTCATCGGGAAACTTACCGATAAAGGCTTTCCCAAAAATGCTCACACAAAAACTTCTCTGGCTCTTAGTCCCTATATAGGTTACTTTGTCCAAGTAGCTTTTATCTCATCTCTTTCACACAGAAATAGGTAGTGCAATATTCAATTTATGAATGTTGAACCAAGCTAATTTCATCATAACCCTCAATATGTAGAACAAGGTTAAGAAAAATGTTCAGGAAAAGCCTTGCGTATCCTCTCAGGATTTAACGTACGCCTCTACTCTGCACAGCCCTGAAAGGCAGTATCGTGGCTCCACCATTCATCACCACTGGACTTGCCAAGGGGAATCTGTCCAGGCTACAAGGAACACTTCTTCCCAAAGATGTTAAGTCAGCCTCAACGCAAATACAAACTGGTTTATTTCCAGCCACCCTTGACGACTTGCTTATAACATGAGCTCATCTGCCCACTTCCAATGTCTATACTGGAATATATATCTATTTGGTCCACGTACCAAAAACGGGTTATGAAAGAGGTGGGACAGAAGCAACTGCTCCTTCCAAACCATGTCACAGCTATGGCACCAGCAGAAATCAGCGCTTTCATTTGTCGCTCATACTGGTTGAAGGGATCGGTAATGGGCAGATGCACTTTCTTTCTTAAATCTTTCGATTTTTCTACACCAGAAAAGAGCTTTTAGGGCTGGGAAGATAAAGTGAATGCTACATACACACAGATAACGACCAGTGAGTTTAAAGCCACATTACCTTGCAGACCACAATGAAATTAAAAACTGACACTGCAAATTTTCTCTCTCTTAAAAAAGGCACTAATAATTAACTATGTGGCTCTCAATTAAGCCAGCTCAATTTCTTTCACTGCTGGCAGCGCTGTTGGAAAGCACTGCAGATACACATGTAACTAATGATAGTTAAGAAATAACATGATCCCAGGCTCCCATAATTTGCAACCTGAATCCGAGAGAGATGACAGCAGTATTATCTGCAGTCAGGGCGATAGAAGAGATGCTGTAGGGAAGGCAAAATGACTGTGGGCTCCATCAGCATGGACAGGTTGCCCTCAAAATGCCAGTTAAAAACTGTGGGAATAAGGGGGAATTTGTGACAGAATGACAAAATACCTTGGAGGACTGCACTCGAGTGCCCAAGCACAGGCAGGGGGACATATGAGATCTGGGAAGAGATCATAAAGAAGTGTGAAAGATGCCTTAAGTGGCACTGGAATTTCTTGTGTTTTCCCTGAATTCTTGCCCATCGATTCTTTGTTGCTCATGTACAATTTAGGCTGATATCAGGGTCGCTGTTACTCTTGACAGTTAACTTTGGGAGGTCAATCTGGTTGACCAAAGCTAGCAAAAATCACAGCCAAATCTGCGCTTCAGTATGCAGCATATGTACTCATTAAGATACATTTTTAATTCCCCTGACTCCCGATGAGCTCAGGGATGGCGCAGGGAACTCCACTAAGCCCAGAATTACTCTTCTCAAATGTCACCAGGAATGCCAGGAGAAAAGCCACACTCCTCCCGGAACAGACATCAGAGCATCCTCATCCCTGCCTCAGTGCACTGTATTTGTCAATAAAAGACTGGCTCGATTCAAGGTACAATCGCATCTCGACTGGCTGTCACTGACAATGCTGCTCCAGACGGCCTCAAAGCCTGACAACCACTTTCGGAACAAAATGGAAATACAGAGACTAATATTTGCTAACATCATTAATTCATTTCTTTTCCTCCACTCCCCCTTCCCTCTTTATCCACGATGTCAAGATGTATACCTTTAAATTGTTGTCAGCCATAAAACAGACGTCGTGTCCCAGTTCAGAGGTTAACATATAATGACAGACACATTAAAAAACCCTGTCCAATGCCTCACTGACAATTTCAGCTCCATCTTCTCTTCAACGAGACAGAAGCTCAAACTCACTTATAAGATTTAACAACATTAAAGTCTAATCATGATTGAAAAATAAAGGAGAAGAAGATAGTTTTATCATACTAAGCATTACGGAAAAGAAAAACAATTGGAGATAAACATTTTCTTTGTGAGGGTTTTGAGTTTGCCTTCTATTTTGGTCTCAAAAGTCGCCCATGATCACAGCAGGATCCATGTCTCTTCTTGCGTTTTTGGAGAGCAATTATCATCTAAGAGAAAGAGCAGTAGTTTCCTGCCAGGGATTGGTTTGGTGGGCCAACCTCTTGTGATGTCCCTGACAGAGATTCATTCTTTTTCATCTCTGAGCCCAAGTGTTGTTTCACACAACCAGGCTGCCATGGATTTAACAAGATGGCAATTCCAATGGCCCTTCCGATGACTCACTTCAACTTCATGTGCCAGAATTCGTTACAGAGATGCAAGGGAACTTGCCACTGGTGATTAGGTGGGACTGACCTGGACCGAATGGTGCACAGCTATTTGATATGTAGGGCAAGGGACTGACAAATCTGACAGAAGAGGAGGTAGAAAGAAGTCCTACAAAGATGCCGTGGAACAACCAGAACAACACAAGTTCAAGCTGAAGCTTTGCAAAAAAGCCATACCTTAACTTAGAGTTAACAGAAGAGCTCGATCCTAGGCATGGGTTAAACTGGTAGGGCATCCCAGTTTTACCCAGAGCCCAACACCCACACCCACAGTAGCGAGAGCTGTTCCAAAAGGCACGTGGCTGCGTGGCACAGCACATCTATCACCACCCAGTTCCCTCACATCTCACTCTGGCTTTTCTCTACACCCAAAGCCTCTGAGTAGCTTCACCCAAATATATCTTTAAGAAAAAGAGAAAGCCGTTAGTAAAAAGGTTCCTCACATCACAATACTTTTCTTCAAAGCTACACTGGCTAAAGCCTTAAAATGCTCAAGACTTCAGATCTTCATCATCATGCGTCTTGGAAAAAGAAAAGTGAGTCAACTTAAGCTAAGCATCAGGATCTCACACCTGCGCCACCACAGCGCACGGCAGCAGATACCTCAGGTTAGGCTCAGAGGCTGCTTACTCTATTCTTTTTATCTGAGCCTGAATACAACTCAAACCGGAGCAGCAGCTGTATCCAGCTTCATGGGATGAAGACATGACGCACTCACAATAAAACTACTACAATCAAAACTGTTAAGTGTTTCCGAGCAGCGACTACACAGTGCAGCTTGGAATCTGCATCCATTCTGCATAATTTCCCTCCCTCCAGCTCACCCTTCCTCCAGCTGCAGGTGTCTGCGTGGTGCGGTCCCTGCCTTCCCCGCACAGAACCAAGCGCTGGAGCCAGGGACGAATGCTGCCTCACAGAAAGGTGCACACAGCAGGAGAAGAAGGAATCCCCCTGCTCAGTGGGAACGCAGCAGCTTTCAGCAGCCACCAAAACCTGCCTTGGCCTCACAGGGTGCCTGCAGGGTTTTGGGGTGCAACCAAGGGTCTGAGCCACCAAGGTTGGAGGAGCTGCAAGAGCTGGACATCCAGAGCTCTGCATGGTGGGAGCAGGAGAAACACCAGCTTGCATCCCAGCTTCCCAAACTACACCAGGGCAGTGGGCCAGGATCAGCAACTTCAGTCTCGGCTGCCATCACAGGACAAGCAACATCCTGTAACCCTGCCAGGCTCACGTGAAGGTACAAGCGAGTCCCTGAAGTGTCGCTGATTGAGCTGTAATTAAGCTGGTGCATTCTCAGGTGACAAATTTTACGGAAGATGTTTCACAGAGTTAACCCAACAGCAGACCTCAAGGCCTGCCCTGCTGGGCACCACATCCCTGTAATGCTCTGGATTAACATTTCTGGACAATTTGAGGAGAGGATTATTAGGGAGGCAACAAGAAAACATAAACTCTCCTAAAGTTTCATCCACTCACCTCCCTCCTCTCCCTCTGTGCCCCGGCTCGGCCGTCCCCTGGGAAGGGAACTTGGGCAGACACTAATTGTATTTGACAGCAGCAATTACACGCAAGGCTGGAGATTAGAAGCTCGTTAATTGTGTGTGCCATAATTGCGGCTGCCTTTTCCTTCGCTAGTTAAGGCCAGTGCCAGCAGAACCAAGGGGTAGGAGGGTGTGCCCCACCCCAAACGCAGGTGGTCTGAAGATGAGAGCCCTTGGACAAGGAGGAGATGTCCCCTCTCCCCAACACCGCGGGAGGCTCCTGACCCCAGAACAATGCGGGAGGGTCCTCCAGCAGGGCCACTAATGAAGCATGAAATGAGGACACACAATGTCCTCTTCCAAAGGTGTTTTCCACCTGTACCTTTCTGATTTTACAGCTCGGCTGAACTTCACACTACCTGCAGCAGGAAGGAAGGTAAATATTAACCCTTCAGAAGGGACGCTACTACAGGAATTTTTTTTTACCATCTATAAATTAGGCACTGCATTAAACACTTGAACGGGATTCATAATATCCTCTCTTCCCCACTAAAATGCATGTGCTCAGCATTTCTCGCCACTCCTTGCAGAGCAGTGGAGGCCAGCTCTGTCCAAACAAGGGAAAACCACCTCTAGCTGCGGGCATCCTCCCAGTTCAGCTCTGCTGCAAAGCCACCCTTGGTGACAGGCTGCTGTCCCCTCCACACCAGCCGTATTAATGGCAGTCATAAAGAGGCTATTTTAATATTCCACTCTCACCGATCCGCCTTGGCTCCCAGCAGCAGCTCCGCCAGAGCGCGCACATGACTCAGCACCTGGAGTGTTTTCAAGCGACCGCTGAGGATCTGTACAATTTGAGCACACTGTCCCATAAAAATGGCAGGAAGCTCCGTAGGATTATGTCAGGGAGTTCGTTTGTTTAAAATATTGCAGAAGTTTAGTTAATATTCCATTAATGGCTACATAAAAAAAGTTTTCCCGTTCTTTTAAATCTCATCACAGAACTTTTCCTTATAAACACGACCTAAGACAGGGAAAATATTGTCCAGATTATATTAAAAAAATAAAAGCAAACATATCATAATTAATGTGATTGTACTGCAGAGTTAAACAGTGCTGCAATCTAAAACAAGGCTTGTAGATTGCTCATTGAGCCTGTAACGAGTTAATTAATAGCTGCACCATCATCACAGTTGGAAATCAGCAGTAAAGATGATCAGAGGAGGGGAAATGAATGTAAAATGCTTAATGTAATTTTGAGCAAGTTTTATGCTTGCTAGTAGCTGTCATTTCATGACTCACTGTGTACGTTTTAACATATGCATGGCATGAAATAATATGCGCAATCAAAAAAAACTAATGCAGCGGCTTTGATTTGCGGATTTTCTTGATTTGCTTTTTTCTTCTTTAAATGGAAACACAGACACGTAGGTGGCAAACACGAGACCAACAGCAGACTCTGTCCTGCATCTCCTCTCTGCGGACTCCCAGTGTCTGCAGACCAAAGGGTGAAGCGAGTGGCCCGTTTGCACGCTTCCAGCACGAGGCAGCCTTAACTGGCTGGAAATTGGGAGCTTTCACAAGGGGAACACAGAGCACTGCACCATGAATCCTGGAAATGATTAATGGCTTCTGTCACACCACCCACCCAAGAATCCACAAGCGCCCAGGCTGAGGGGACCAAGCATACAAACACACACAGCCTGGACTGTAACTGCTGGGTTTTTTTGTCTAACACCAGAGAGTGATTTTCATGAATTTACACAGACATTCATACGGGCAACAAATATGGAAATACTGCAAGGCTACGTAACTTGGGCTGAAACACGTGCTCTGAAGCTTGAAGGCTAAAGGCAGCCTTAACTTTTGAGATCTAAAGTGGTGACAGGACATCACCCCCAGGCTGCCTGTTGACATATTCATCTCCTCCTTCCTGGAGCGACACTGGGCCAGAAAGCATCACCGCAGCGGCAGGGGCCAAAGTCCCCTTCTGCCAAAGAAATGCTCCAAGGCTGCTTGACCAGCGCCACTGAGATTTGTTTCCTCCAACAGATCTGGGCTGTGAAGGCAGAGGGTGGATTTATGAGCTCTGCAGACAGAGATGGCAGAATGAGGAGATCTTCACTGGTTCCTGGCCCCAGACTCAGGCAAAGGAGGGATCAGAGCATGCCAGCAGGAACAGAAGGTTTCTGAAGTTACGGTGCAATCCTTTGCAGGCTCAGCCGGAAGGATGCAGCAGGATCAGGAGGCAGCTGCCTGCTGAGCAGTCTTTAGCGCTGTGCATTGATGCTGTGCCTGAGCCAGTACATGCCTTTGTGTCTGTCAGTTCAGCTCAAAACACTTGCAGGATGATCTAGAGACATTTAAGGAGTGCCACCCTTTCTGAAGACAGGAGCAGTTGGGTACAGCAGTGCCGAAGTATCTGAGTACCAGACAATCTGTGCTTTTTTAAAGAATAACACTTTTTCCACTCCAAGAGATAAACAGCATTTACAAGAAATTAACCAATGTGTTAGCTTACATTCAAACAATATCTTAATCTCCAGTAATTACACTCAACACCTCCTCGATACTCTGGGTAAAGGGCAAGCTAAACATAACCACTTAACCTTCTTCTAACACAGAGAGCTATACTTTTACTAAAGAAACAGCTTAATTATGCTATTGCTTATGTTACACACAAAACAATTACAGCTATTTTCTCCTAACCAAGAGCATATGCTATTTTCAACTATCACATTCCCTCTTCCAAACCAGCCTCTACACAGCGATGAGAAGTGGCATGGTACATGGACTACTCCTGTGTCTGAACATCATCCAATAGATGTCTCCAACTCCACATCTAAAAACCAAGGCATGACATACTCCATAGTCAGAGAAACCTATAATTTCTACCCAAGTCCCTGAATTTTTTTGAACAGCCTCTGACACAGCAACTTGAAAGTTCTGTAACTGCTTCAATTACTTTGAAAAATTGGATTTTTAATTAGAGGTTTCACCCTTCCTCATTTAAAACAGTCAAGCTTCTAGCACAGCCTGGTTGGTTGCAGTCCAGAACAGGAGCAAGAGTTTGATAAGAGGCTACCATGAGCTCCTGCGCGACCCATCCACCTCATGCCACAAGAGGGGAGGCTGTTCCTGCTTCTCCTGCCCTCACTCACCACCTCACTTTGCTATTCAGGGCAACAGGATGTGGGTGCATTAAATCAGGCTCTTCTAGGTTCCTGGGAACCCCAGGAAAATATTGGGGTCCACGGATGTCAGAGAGGCTCCCCACTGCTTGGGAAGCAACCTGGCCAGCAGGAAGCTAAGGATGAGCAGAGGAAGCACCTCTTACCCTTCTGTTCCTCCTCTTGCAACTTCCTATTTAGTTTTCCTCCCCTTTCAAACCTCATCAGGTTGACATTCTGCCTGCTCTGCTTTCTGCCTCTGCTCAAGCTCCCAACTGCATCTCACAGCCTGCTTCTCTCCCTGCCCCTACAGCTCCTGAGAGCATCCTGCTCGGCTCAGTACCTCTCCTCTGCAAGCCCATGGTGCAACCTTCCCAGATCCCAATTTTGTTGTGTTGCCCAGTGCTACTGAAAGCTTCATTTTCCAGAATTTTCTTTCAGCCAGTGGAGATCCATGGAAATGAAGCTAACAGGGAAGTTACGATTGCCGTGAAGTCACTTCTCATGCCACAACACTGCTTGCTTCTGCTTCCAGCCTCACACAGCTGCTTCATGAAAACAGGCTTCACCATACTTTGTTATCCATATTTTTGTTGCTGGGGAGAAGGAGCACGTCTGCAACGAACGAAAACTGCACATGGCATTTAGAACCCTTCCTTGCTTTGCCAGGAATTTTCATCTCAAGGCAGAAATAGTAGAAGGCAACACCTAGTGGCATCTCAGCCACTTCAGCTTGTGGTCTGACACCTTAACAAACTCAACCTCTCAATTTAAGCCAAAATCTTGGGCTCTCCCTGGAATTGTTAGTACCTATCCATTTTCTGTCAACTCAGCCATAGCAGCACCAACCTGCAGGGGAGGCTCAGCAGCAACTTAAACCTGGTCTGGTGGCCCTTCTCTGATATTGAGATGGTTTCCAAGCTAGTAAAGCACTGGAAGTTTTAAGATCCCAGAGATTAGCTGTGTTCCACAGCTGTGGGATCACAGAATAGCCAGGTGCTGTGGGACTGCTACCTGTTTTACAGCCATACAGCAAAGCCTCTTACTTTTAGATACCTAATAAGGAGGAAACAGAAAAGCAAGTAGGTCCCCTGCTGCAGAGAAGGCTACACAGCAAAGTACCTTGCCTCATTCTGTCACAGCTTGTCATCACTGAATGCCAGTATTTTGATATATAGAGAGATTTAAATTTATTAGATTGGGGGTTTTTTTTTCAGTTGCCTCTGGTCTATCTGGCTAGCGTGCAAATCTTAATCTACCAGTAAGTTAGGAATCATGATGCTGGGATGGCACACACCTCGCTATACTGCAGCAGCACATTCAGCATCAGCAAGGCAGAGCTACAGCTCTAATTATTCTTTTTTTTTTTTTTCTGAATACATTCCAGATAGTACAAAATATTATTTTTAATTAGTGCATGATGATGAAAATTAACTCATTGACATATTCAGAAGGAAAAATATTTCATCTTTGCTTAAATGTTTGACCAAAATAACTACACTGGTAGCAAAAAATGATGACACTCCCCCCGCCCCCGGTGAATTTCTTACTTGTAATTCCAGAAATCAGCCACTGCTACATTTAAATAGCTGCAAGAGAATATATTATGCTGCCCACAGAACACTAACAACATAGTGCATCAGCATTGCTGGATCTGAGCCGGAAAAATAGGGTCTAACATTGTTAGAAGCAAAAGTAAGATTGTGTATTTAATAGGCAGTATGTTTTTAGCAAAGCCCGGCAGCTTAAAGGGAGAGAGAGAAGAGGATGTATAAATCCTTGTCATGATAATTCTTTACTTTAAAGAAGTTTAGGAACATAAAAGCATAGGCATTCTCTGTACTGGAAATGACTGTTTGCATTGCTAGTTTGCTTTCGAAACTTCAGCCTCTCTAAAATACAGGCTTGCAGTTTGGCACTGTTGTATTTCAATCAGTCACTTGGACGAGGAATATAATGTAATAAATAAAAGGCGCGAAGACCATAAATTTCTGCAGAGAGGTAAAATCAAAGAGAACAACCCAACAGGCTCCTGGGGCTGGGAGGCTGACACGTACTCCAGCTGTTTACATTTCCTCTATGGGACACTGGTTCATTTTAACTTCTTCACTTCTGCACAGCTTGTCAGAACCACAATCTTAAAAAACTGGAACTCTCACTCTGGATCTGGCATTTTGTTTTGTGCTTTACAATAAAATGCAGCTGCAAAGGGGAAAATGTCCTATAATTTATCAAGCTTGTCCATGGGCTGAATCCCAGAGCACCATCACTGACAGACCCACCAGCACAGCACCCCAAGATGTAGTTATGGTATGTGAATTACTTTCTAGAACAAAGCATTCTAAGGACATCTCTGACAACTCCATCCTCTGGCCACGGGCACATGGCAAACAAACGCCAGCTCCCACCTACGCTGTTAACATTAGGAGTAGAAGTTACACATACCAGTTTATTAATTCACTCCCTCGTTTAAACAAGAGCCAAGGGATGGCAGCATTACCCTCACAGCACTGAGGATTTGCACTGCCCGTGACCCTGCATTCCCTTTGAAAACAGTAAGTGTAAATAAGAAACTGAATTAGATTCGCTGCTTAGGGTATAACAGTCTGTACAACAAAGCAGCTAAGCAACATGCTCCCTGCTACTTGGTGTGCTAGGGCTGAGCTATCTTGTATAGAATAAAATTGATAAACAGTTACATGTGCAAAGACAGGGACAGAAAGGCAGCAAATAACTTACGGACAGCTTTGTTTATGAGTAGGACCTATATCAAGTACTTAAAGCATCAGCACGTTTTCCTCATGAGAAGGTACAGAGAAGCAAAGGATGCAACACTATCCACCTTTATTGCAGGAGAACGAGGAAATTTAGTTCAGGGTTGTAGCGTGATATTTCACTGTCTTGTACAACAGGGACAAGAAAACATCCCTGTGCTAGTAAGAAAAATTGCTTCTGGAAGGAGGCTCCAAAAGCCAGACACTCAAGGCCTAACTTGCACAGGTAGGAAGCTGCCATTTTCCCAACTCGGATAAAATAAGGAGGGTCACTGCATGTATGAGCACGGCGCACACAAACTGCAGGCTGCTGTCAGCCGAGCACGGCACGGATTACTCCCTCCCACAGGAAGGCTGTGTCTGCCACTGACTCTGCTTGCAGGATCGCATCTTCCCCTCACCCAGCCAGGCAGAATCATTCCTCTGTGCATGTCGATCTAACCCCTCTATGGGCAAACACCAAGCTATCCCATGCCCAGGGTGCTTCACAAAAACCCAGCTCTGCAGTCTGCCCAAACCCAGAACATACTGCATTCTTACATGTCTCAAAGCCAGAAGCCTGGGGGGGTAATTTTTGGGGGGGGTTGCTTTTAATTTTTAGTGCTTCTTTTTCTGTTAAAAGAAGAAAAAAATAGAAGATTGCTTTTTTTGTTGGTGGCGGGTTTTGTTTTGATTTTTTTTGTTGTTGTTTTTCAGAGGGGAAGAGCCTGATTAGAGTTTATGAATTATCTCAGTGATTGCTTCTTTCAACATGGCCATCTACTGAAATAAGAGCTTTAAAAAAAAAATAAAAATATATATATATATCAAAAGTACAGTTTTCTTTCTGCATTGTATTACAATTTTTATTCTTAAGTGCAATTATTAACATCTGGGTCAAACCAAACAAGTCAAACATGAAATTCACTGAGGATGAACCAACACACCAGAATCTCTATAAAACCCAGAGAGAAAGGGGAGCAAAGATGCTGGGAGCACTGCCGGCTCCTGTCCCCAGTGTGCTGCATTAGCAGGGCACGGGAAGGCAAGCTTTAAGGAGCACAGCCATAATTCGATTAGTCTCCACTTTACACGATGCAATTAAATAGCTTTTATACTACAAAAGAAAAAGTCACTGTTTTCAAAGTTTTTGACCGCACAGTACAGTAAGCCATAAATTGAGACATTTACCCAAACCAACTGCGCAGCAGGTATGCGAACACATGGGTCTCTTCCCCTCCCACTCTTCCCATCCCCCTTGTAATCCTGCCCACACGGCTCTGCTGCTCTTTCCCAACCATAAACGGTGGCCGCTTGGACAGATTATCAAGGGAGACATCTGTTTGACAGACAAAACAGAAAAAAAAGCGATGGGTGCACTCGTTTTGTTTACCGATCATAGCTTTTCTAATGCATTTCTTCATGTCCCACCAGCCTGCAATACTAACCAGGAAAACCATAGATTTCAGCCTGAAACTACAGCATGAGCTACTATTCACTAACGTAATTCTTAAAAGTTGACCAAACATAAAACTTGTAAACTGCAAAAGAGCAAAGCTTCTTGTTCCAAACACAAACAGGCCAGATCTGAGTCAAAGTTTAAGACAAATTAAGGTCTGGATTTTCAAATGCCTGTTTTAACACCATTGGATACACAGTTTGTATTTGAGCCACTACAGGAATTCTAAATTGCCTTGGAGATCTTACTTAAATACAAGAAGCTCATCAATCTAAATCAACCAGCAAAATATTTCAACAACACCTGGTGCAACCTACAAAAAGCAATCTACAAAAACCTACAAAATACAAACTTGGTTCCTCTGCACTCTGAAAATTGTTTTCTCTGCTTTTCACTCTATCCTTAAATTGCAAATTCTGCCTTCCACATTTCAGTTTTGACTTGCTTGTTGCATTTAAACTGTGACGGAGGAAGGTTATTTCAAGAGGAAGAAGGGGGACGGAGGCCAGCCCTGCGCACAGGGGAGCGGGCAACCCACCTTATCAAATATTGCCCCCTGCAGTACTTCCTGCAAAAACACCCACTGGTCACTGGACAAATCCATTTGCTCTGTGCCTACAGGTTTGTCGGCTTACTGGACTGCTCTGAGCCTGCAGCAATAGTGCATTTGCTGGTTTATTCACTCTGAAGTTTGTTTTTTTACCATGAGACTGACTGGTTATTCCCCAGGGGTCCTATCCCAACTCTGTGACTGTGCTCCCATGCCAACACAGCAATTTTTCACTCGTATGGACTACTTGGTCGAGAGGACTGAGAAATAAACCCTCCTTTCCTCAAACAAGGCACAGAACAGCAGCAGAAAAACACAGGCAGCTTCCTCCTCTGCAAGCAGCAGCGCTGGAATTCCAAAACTTCAAGAGCTTAAAAAGATGTTTGGTAAATGTCTTTTCTCTGAACTCCTGCTGTTGTCATGCTTTCCCTTAGAGATCTCTCTGATCTTCAGACTCCAATATGTAACTTTCCTCATTACACAGCAGAAATCTCACTAAGCACATTAACGGTGAAGTCACATCAAACCAGTTAAAATGCCAACTTTTTTTCTTAATATAGAAATAGAAAATCATTAAGTCCCCCTGCGAGTTTCAGCAGTCAAAGTGATAAGAAAGAAGGCCTGTAAGTATTTGGGGGAGGATGCCACTGAAGTTAATAGCGTGACAAGCTGTTGAGATTGGAACTGGTAAATGTGCAATATAAGAAATAGGAAAAGGAAATATTTAGAATCAAGAGATGCCAAAACTGCAATCAGTAAATGGAAGGCTAAAACTGATGAGCAAATCTGGATGCATTTTTTATTATTTATTTTTATTGTTTAAGCTGTGCCATATAACCATCTTGTTACAAGGAACAATCAATAAGAGCTCCTGACCGCCTTGCTGCGGAGTCGTGTACACACCTCCACCCGCATCTCTTGCGCCAAGAACTCAGCTGAGGATGTGTACAATGCTGCCGAGCAAAGGAAGTGCTGTCCCATCCCCGCCTCTGGATGATCGGTGCTGCGGACACAAACTCCCATGGCACTGAAGGTTTGAAAAATCTGGATACTTACAGTCCATGGGGATTTGTGACATCAAATACACAACAGAGATTAGAATGATAGATTGTGGGAGGGAATGGAGATACAGCCACTAAGATTGTCCCAAAGATGGCAAGTGTTAGAAGTGCCCAATTGTACAGCGTAGACAGTGATGTACGGGAGAACAAAGTTAATTGCCTAAGAGTGCAAGATAACCAGCTTGGGAAGGCGAACCTCCCTCAATCACCAATCCCACAGCCGAGACCCCAGGACAGCAGCACAACGGCGGGCACCGCAGAGCCACAGCGCGATGGCAGGGTCAGAGGGATAAGCAGGGGTCAGAATAGGCTGCAGGGGGCTGGTAGGGACAGCAAATGAATCTCACTGCCAAACTCACACAGACAGCAGCAAAAGCCACCCAAAGTGACATATCATTTGCTGCCAGTAAAGCAGGGAGATGGCAGGTGAATGTATGAAAAACAAAGCACCTGGAACACATCTTTCTCTCTAAGAGACCCAAAGCAGTGGGGATGCGTTGACAGCATGAAACATTTCTGTTTAAGGATCGAGAACGCAAAAGAACTGCTTCATAAATTATTTTCCGTTCTAAAGGAAGAGTGAATAGACTTGAAGGACAGGTGATGTCTCTGAAATATGCAAATGGAGCTGAGCTGGTCCAAGCAATTACCTTTCCATTGCCTGGAATTTCAGACTGAAAGGAATGACTCACAAGAAAGAATGAGAAAGAGAAGATGCTATAAAGGTAGATGACGAAGGAAGACTGCATCAAGAGGAGAATGGAGGCAAGCATGGAAAAGTATAGTCCTGACCTCCTACTACCAACTGATCTTGAGAAAAGAAACAAAACCTGCAACACAAAACACGGTAAGACCATGCCAACGTAGAAGGACTTAACTGCAAAGCATCCAGAAAAGCAACTGTGATGATTGGTTCTAGACTTCCAGGCTCAAGATAAAAACAGCAAGGAGATTCCTGCAGTTTCCGGAATGCAAAATGCCCTTTAGGTTATCTGCAATTTTAAAGATTTCCTAGCAAACAAAACTGCTGAAAATAAACACAGTGTGATTATTAGTTTTCAGGTTTTAGACAAAGCATTGAAAGAAATCATCAGACATGACTACGAGGCAGCCTGCTAGCAGCAAGGGTGAAGAAACTAAACCACATCAGCAACAGCCATGGAGATGAGGCAACTGATGTGCCTCTGCTCTGGAAAGTGGCATGGCAGCTTCATGGAGCAGAGCCTGGCTGTGTCCCTGTGTCTCCACATTCGGTTGTCTCCTAATGAAGTGTGGGTACTCCAAACTCTATGCAGGAGTAGGAAGCAGCAGGTTAGATTTTGGCTGCTACAGGTGCTCTCAGTGCTTCTGAAGGCAAATTCAGGGTTCTCCTCTGTATCAGAATGCTTTTACTTTGCCTTTTTTTTTTTCTCCACTCCAAACAAGGAAGGTTTACTAAATTATAGCAATCACAGTTTGATGCTGAAAATTACTCACACAGAAACTGCAAGGTCAATAAGAAAGAATGAACGGATGAAGAATCAGGAAAAAAAAAAGGAATGAAGAAGTGGATCTGTTTGGACTGCATAAGAATACTGCATTTAGTGCTGTTCGATTTATTAAGAAAAACACTGACAGCCTCAAAGCTGCAGAACAGCAGCAAATCTGCCAGGAAAAAAATGAACCTATGAAAAAGATAAGGTGTTCCTCAGCTTTAAATTTTGCATATTTAGCACTAAAGGATCAAGACGTTAAAAACCCTTTGTGAATATATGAAACAGGAGACTGAGGAGAATTGAAGATAAGACACAAGAACAGCTTTAAAGGATGAGATCAACTGTTGAAGAGAAAATCAGTAGGTAATACTAAGAAAGCTTTACAACAGCAAAATTCATGAAGCGGCACAATGAGAAATTCAACACCTTTGTACTGCAGTTATTATTTATGATTCATAATGATCCAAAACCCAAACTTTTCAAGCGGGTACCAAGCACTTTATACTGCTTTTAACCACATAGTAGGAGTACTTCATTCATGGTCTACTGAATCTAAGATTTCAAAGGATCACAGCAGATGAGAATGTAAAGAAGACATAATGACAGTGACAAATCTCCTTGTAAAGCACCCACAGATCTTTTCCATAAATCCAATTTGAAATCTGAAGCCTAGAAGAGCTATTAGCCTCCCTCCATCCCCGACACGCATCTCTTAATCATTTCAAGAAACAGAGCTCCCTCTCGTGGCTCCACAGGGTAGATGTGGTAGGAAAAAACAAAGTACAGATCAGTGAGAGGACTCCTCATAGGATTTCGGTTATATCAAAGTGGAATTAAAAGGTAATGTTAATTCTTTTAAAGAAAGAAACGTCGGCTATACTTTAATGTTAACTTTTCAATTACAGTAAACAGACAGTAAAGCAGAAAATTCCCTACGGATTTTCCTCAGCATTATAGTTCCATGCACTGAGACCACACAGAGGAAAAGAAATCATTGCCTTCAAAAAGCCAAGAAATATAGGTGTAGTTACATGAGTGAGAGAAGCACAGCTATTTAAACACTGCAGCAAAAGCCAGTGAAGAAAGAAAAAATGTATTTCTTTAAACCATGCCGACAACCCAGCCCCGCTGGAACTTGAGCTCTAGTATTGCTCTCCTGCAAGCGCACACTTCTTGCATCAACCACGCAAAAAGGGAGGATGAAGCAACCGATGAAGGAGTGAACACACTGGTGCAGTAGCATCCCCCAGCACCCCCCAAACCTGCGGATTGGCTTATGCAGGGACAGCAAGTGGAAGAACCATGCTCACGTGCATTCACCCCTCACCTCAGGGGCAGAGCCGTGCTGCAAATCAACCTTTGTTTGCTACATGGCTTCTTTAAAATATTTATTTTAAAATATATAACAGATTATTCCGCTTTCCTGGCTGACAGCTTTGCAACCTGAGGGCGACATCTGTGGCAATAATTATTTCTCCGAGGCAAGAAGGTAAAGGGAGTCCCCAAAGCTAAACCTGTCACCACACATAGGAAGTCTTCTGATAAACAGAAGTTTTGCCCACAAAAATCAGGAAAGTGTTGGGTTGCGGGTTTTTTTTGTGTTTTTTTTTCCCCCCACTGTTTAACAAATATTTATGTTTCACTTCACACTGCCAGACACTTTCTTCATACAAGATTCCACATAAATTATGTTATTTTTGCATGAGAATTTTAGATTGGACAAGAATTCATACAGAGTGCTACTAAATTTTGCTAAAACAATTTTCCTCCAAGGGCACTAAAAGGGATTCCCTCTAAATGATGTTATTTCTTTGCTGCAAAACCAGTATCAATGCCATGAAACGTGGACTAATGAAATAAAAACAATTACTCTTCAGTCTCCAGAACAGCATCAGAAGACAACTGAGGATCAAATTCTTGATTCACAGGCTTGTGCTCGCTCAAGATTTTGTTTCCAAAGTGCAGGACCAAAAAAGAACCAATTTCCTACCCTGCCTTTAGCATTTTGCTGTTAGTGAAACATCTCCACTCTATTTCCAGTCAAAGGCAGTACTTTTTCTAAAGAGCAATCCTCTTTAAAAACCGTACAAAAACCAGTCTATAAAAAGGGAGATATCCATAAATAGTCAATCAAGTAATAAACCTGGTAGATGAAAGACAGATTAATTAAAATGATAGCACAGTCCTCCAACACACATACAGGGACTTACAAATCACTTGTTATGGTGGAGGACCTAATCATAATCAGATTTGGTAATTTGCTGCATCGAAACAAAAAGGAAACATTTTTAGAATTGATCATTCAGTCCATGTCACTCTCACAGAGATTACTTCGTATTGATCAACATTTAAATAGTAGTTGAAAAGAGAAAGATGAGAAAAGGATAAAAAGTATCTTTACATGCTAAATACAGCATGAACCAATAAAAGCAACACAAATTAGATCACTGTGACCAAACCAACCCTGTGCATGCGCTTGCTGTAATGAAGACAATTACGAATGAAAGAGATTTCAGTCATAACAAAAGAAGAGTTATAAAAGGAATTTAGACTTTAATCTGCTCAAAATGAAGTTTGCCATGCAGCAATTAACATCTGTGTGAAGCTAAACCATTGTGAGCTTCAGAAAGACACACAAGCTGGTTTGTTTCCTGAACACTATTTTCGTGTTTCGTACCTGCGGATTCCAACTGGGATCCAGTTTTTTCACCGTAGCAACATACTCCTGCATAGCTTGATGAGGGCTGATGTCTCCCAGGGCTTTCCAAGCCTCCCTAGGAAAGAAAGCAAAACATCAGTAAGCTGCTTGAAGACAGTGCAATGTGGTTTTATAGTGTGTTCAGTGGAAGACAGCAAACGGATTCATCTAAGCATTTCCAGGGAGCATAAACCCATCTTTCGTTCAGTTTGAAATGGTTGGCTTTTCTCTGCAGCCGTGAATGGCCACTGCCACTGTGCCATCCCATGGTGAAGGGATCTTTCAGGGCATTCTGATCTAGGCTGGAACACTTTGCGTTCACAAAGTAAAGCTGTGTGCAAAGCTGAACTGTTTTCACATTTTTTTTGTTGGATGCAGGCTAGTTCCAGATGAACAATGTTAATACAGGAGCCTGGTATTTCACGTCTGCATCAGGCAGAGCAGCAAACATTCCCCCATTAAAGAAAGGATTTTAAAGCCACTTCAGTGGCAGACCCCGAGATGATATTCTCTAGGTCCACCATCAGTTAACAGATGAAACAAGATAAAACGAAAAGTAGAGCCAAAAGTTGCTAGGAATTGCAAGGATTTCCTCTTACCATTTCTGCTTTCCCTCAAAATCAAAGAAGCCTGGCTTGGGAGTGTTACAGGTTCCAAATTTCACCTAAAGAAAAGAAATTTCCTTCTGTTAGAACAAATCAGAGGGAAGGGGAGTCACATCAAGAAATAATGGGTTCTGACTCTTATAGTAAGTTTGTTCTTGTGCCAGCGGATAGGTTTGTAAGGGAAAGAACTGATACAACTCAACACGATTTTACCCTTAATTTAGCTCTCTCACAGTTATCAGCACCTCTGCATCCCTGTGTTTTCTTTGTGAGATGCAAGGGAAGCAATTTTGTTCTGTTGCTCATTTCTTTTGCATGTATTACCCAACAGGGATAACCAGCGAGTGATTTCTCACTTAATGTTATGTTTATTACCCAGCCAAATGCCTCATCCTCCACCAGTATCAAGAAAAATTCTGTTGATTAGGGTTTCTACAGAGATGATTCATTAAGGCTGAAATCCACCTGCTTTCGCACAAAGCTCAAGTAAACAGATTTTGCTTAATTATTTTCAAGGTCCTCTGGAAGGCAAGGGGACAAACTCAGAGAAAAGGAATGCCAGGCAGCTTCTGAGTTTGGTCTGAGGCATCCGGCTGCATAGGAAGCTCTGCGTCAGAGACAAGTCAGGGCCTGAGCAGGAACACCAGAGGTCAACCAGGCTGTCAGAAATTAAGATGTGGAGGGAGAAATGAGAAACGCAAGGAGGCAAGGGAATGAGCTAGAATTGGTGGATGAATACATGGAAAAAAAAGTCTTAGAGTAAAATGGACTTGGTGCCAGTGGGATTGAGACAGTTTTCCATAGGGTGATAAATACAACGCCCTTCCTCTCGGAGCAGGGAAGCCTCACAGTTGTAAGCTCACCCACAGAGGGGAACACAGAAGATTGACAGGGGCTTCGCCTCCCCAGGGCTCTGGCGACACAACCACATCCCTGCTGCGAGGCCAGCGCTGACAACTGCCTCGAGAACAGAGCAATTAGCAGGCTGAGATTTGGGTACCAGAGATATTGTTGAAGTCAGCTCAAGAGAATGTATAAGTCACTCATAAGAATGTCTCCGCCCCTGCCTGGAAGAGCCAGGGAATACAGGTCAGGACCCACCAGATCCAGCCGTTATCCGTGCCCCTTTCTTATAGAAAATAAAGCCCTTCATACACAGGCATCACTGGCAAAATGAATGTGACAGAAACAAAACCACCATTGTGACAGGGAATGAATTGGCACAAAACATGGAGTTTGCTTTGGGTTTTTTCAATCCTACAGGGATGATGAAAAGCTGTAGGAGCTGAGTCCAGAGCAGCATCGCAGCTCCAAACGCAGCAGCCCCTGGGAAATAATTACCACAGCAAGTCCCCACAGCACAAGGGACAGCCCTGTGCAAAGGCAACCCAGCACGGACAGGGTGTGTGAGCAGACCCCAGGGAGGGAACACAGGTATGTTCTGGAGGTGGGTAAAGGCTGCTGGCGGAACATTCTGTTAGCCCAGCAAAATAAAACTGCATCCATCAAATGTTTTATGAAATACGCTCAAGTGTTCAGGCAGGTGAAGTGCTTAAATCAACTAACAATTCTTCACCTTAACAGGGTGGGGATTTTATGCTGAGGACGGAATCATTAATCAGGCTTTAAAGAGAGCATGCCTGGGCTGAGAGATATTTATTAGTTACACTACGTTTTCATTTAGAGCGTTAGAGGAGATGAGTGACTGTAACCGAAATTAATTTTCTGTACATCTGACTGTCTCCCAGTGAGCAATTCATTCAAATCAGAACATCTTAGCTGGCCTTTAAAACAACATATTGCATTTCATGAAGAAACAGGAGAAAGGGATAACAACAGTTAAGTCTTGTAAATCAGTCACAACTCATGCTGTACTGTAAATGTTTTCTTTTCAGAGGTGAACTGGACCACTTTTCTTAAAAAAACAAAACCAACAGGGAAATAAAATGCATGTTCATTATCTGTACAGAAAATGCCTGCCTGGGAATTCTTTAGTTCAACATTTAACCTGCAAAAATTGGCCAAGTTGGATTAAAAAAAAAATAAATCTCATCTCTCTTAATATTAATTTTCCACTACCATCATCAAAACACAACAGCAGGTTCCTCACCTTAGATTTGGCATCTAAAGGCTGTTCCAGCAGTGGCAAAGACTGTTAGTAACATCGATAGTAATACAAATCAAGAAACAGTAGTTAAATTTCATCTATTAAGAGGGGGGAAAAGTGCACTTGTGCCCCACTTGCTATTTCAAGATATATTAAAAAGGCTTGCAATGGGTTTGTCAGAAAGAAGAAAATAAAGGTATTGGTTTCTCTCTTTTGGCTGCAAGACTCCATAAGGTATCAGAAACCAACCAAGAACCCAACATTAGAAGGGATCCAAGCCTGAGAGCTGAGGAAGGGGAGTTTTAGCTAAATATGTCAGTGCAAATTCACGGCAAAATGCAGGAATGAATTTTGTGAAGGATCCTACTTGCCTGCTCCTTCACTGGAATGCCTCAAAAGCTGTTTTTCTCCATAACCAGCAGAACGACAAGAGTCTCTATTAGTATTTCAAGTCAGAGTTTCTCATTCTACGTCTACAAAATAATTACTGCTGGTCTCCAGGGGGCTGCCTGGTCACTTGATGCTTTGCTCTCCTAATTTACAGTTCATCAGCCGCATTAAAAAAAGACGACAGCCAGAATGCATTAAATACTTTTCTAGCATTGCTTCTGCCTGCAGTCGCCAGCAGGCATTACACTCATGAATTGTACAAAGATGACCCAGGCAGCTCCAAATGGGAAGTGTCTGCACATGTCTCCACTTGTGGCCAAAATGGAAATTCAGAAACCTTGGATGAAGCCTTCGCCTGAGCGCTGAAGGACACAATGTTTAGAAGACCGTTTGGATAGACATACACTTGGAGATGTGTTAGCGCCTCATACCATTGCCGTACAGCTTCAGCTGCTGGTCTAGGCTGTGAAAAACCTTGAGATTCTCCCTACCCGTTACTCCAGAACTGACCTCCCCCACTCCTGGCGGTGGTGGGAAAACAGCTCTTTGCTAATTTTTCAACAAATACATTTATACAGCAAGGAGTTCCAGCCAGATATTCGTACCTGATTGTAAATCTTCTAAGGTGAACCATATTTGCAGCCCCCCTACAGCACAGTAACAAGAACAGAACTTACCTCCATGGACAGCAGGACAAAATAAGCTGAATATCTTTGGCAAGACAGGAATTCCTGCCCAAAGCTCTGCACCATTAGCCTGCCCCAAGCCATGGGAAAGCCCTAGATTCAACTGACTGAAAGTGGGGTGTCAGGAAGAACAAGCAAACATCAGCCACAGAAGGCAAAGGGCCCTGGCCCTGAGGACCAAGAGGCTGCATGCCCCAGCGAGCATGATGCTGATAACACTGAGTCAGGGAAGCTGCAGGCAGAAACTCCTCTGTTCAGGGCAGATTTGTGGCATCATGTTCCTCAATATTTGAAAGATGTCATGCAAAAACGGGATTCTATTCTTGAGCCTACACTCAGAGGCAGCATGAGCCCAGTTTTGCCAGCAGCAGTGGGTTTCTGGCTTGCTTGCACCTCTCAGCATTCACGTAGGCACCTGCATATCCTCCTGGCAGGGTATTTTTCTGAGCCTGATCATTTCCAGCAAGTTCTGGATTCCCCCCTGTCTTTGAACGATGACCACTACCTCGGTCTCCATCACTACACTTTCTGAACCTCATTTCTTTGTGTCCTCAACACAACAGGCAGGCGCTGCCTTTGCTTCACCACTACAGACTCAAGGCACAGACAAGTGATTTGCCCAAAACTACACAGAAAGGAGAGTGAGAAACAGAAAATCAGTCCCAGTCCAGAGCCCTACCAACTACTCTGTTCTTCCTCCTGCTCTGGGGCAGAGTCGTAAACTCAGCAACATCTTCTAAAAACCTCACTGGAGATGACAACTAAGCAATTCCCTTATTTTCAGGTCTCTGACACATAAACAAAATCAGAGAGAAAAGTAATAAAATCCTGAAATGGCCTCCAATAAAAGATAATAAAATTCCAGGAAAATGCCTATATACCCAAACAGTTTGAAATAAATAATATACAGTATTTTAACAGAGCGCTCAGCTGTTACTGTCACCTCTTTTATGATGGTGCTGTGTCTTAAATCAAAGCCCTTAGTGACATAAAACACTAAACTGAGGAAAGACAAGGATGCCAAATCAAGGACAGTGGACAGATCTGAGTCAGCACCTTTTGTGCGCGAGCAATACTACTGTCCACCGGAGTAATATATTAGCAGCCCATTATGCATACTGCTACGGCTGCTATAATTAAATACACAGAACTCGCATTAAGCGCCCTCATTTTGATTTAGAGCACAAAATGCTGCAAAACTCCAACTTAGGAAAGTATAATCCTGCAGTAGCTGTGCTAGCAAACTTCTTCCACTGCCAGCACTGCCCTCTCTCTCAGCGGCTCTGCTAACAGACAGCACCAGGCAGCCGAAAGCACGGAAACCCAGGAGCCAAGCACAGCCTGAAACCAAGGAGCACAAGGCACTTGCTTTTGCATCCTGCCCAGGCAGGGACAAGAGGACAGAAGCACCTTATTCCAGTTGCCTCTAGGGGAAAATGTGCTGATGCAGTGTTTATTATCAGCTTTTTGTGACTTGTATTAAAACCTGAGAAATAGGTTCTGATTTAAGCAATTTTTAACATCAAGCACCTTGCTGGTCTTACAGAGCTAACACCAGGAAACCCTCCGGAGTCTGTTGACAACCACAAGCTGACAGGCTAGTAACGTCTTCCCATTCCCACCTAGGACAGCAACAAAACACTTGCAATAGAGCAAAAAATGAGAGGTTATTTGCAACAAATCTCCTGAGAATACAGGCAAAAAAAATACAGAAGACAAAAAACTCTCTTTTCATCTCTTTCTAGGCAAGGTCTTGTTATTCTTAAAAGTTCTTCTACTATTTTTTCCCACCCTCCTTTTTATTAAAAGGGGAAGGAGAAACCCGGAGACCTGTTTAAGCACTAGAAAAAATCTGAAAACACAACCTTGTGTCACCAGTCTACTTCTAATACAATTAATGATCTGCAAACAACAGCCTAGGAGCCACCAGACTATAGGATAATTAAACATTGCATTAAAAACTGAAAGTACTTCTAAGTGGCAGTAGCAGGACAGGGTATGGGAGGAAAATCACGTGGAAGACGTGCACAACTTCGATTACTGAATCCAAAGAGGCGAGATTCAGTTTTCAAGTCAAGGCAGCGTCTCTTGCCACACATCTGAGCCATATTTGTACTTTTAGTTTTTCAGGTGTAACAGCGCTTAAGATTTTTCTGTTTCTCCAGTTTAGCTGATTATTAAGAGCCTTCTGTACCTCAAAGAGCGCTTCTTTGGTTTGTTTTAAATAAATTCTCCCACAGGAGCAGTAAAAAAGTTGCATTGTGTATTCCCGTAGGACTGAGCCTAGAGCTTGCTCAGTTCCCAAGAACTGAATGGGAAAAGGAGCCACAACCCACATTTTAACTAGACCAACCAGTTTAATCTCCCAGCTCACTCTGAAGCCCTCTGCAGACAGACCTGCACAGGCACATCCTTCGTGTGGTGGCACCAAATCCCAGAGATGTAACACTCACACTGGAGTGATTACTGTGGTTCCTCAATATCTCTGATGGAGAGTGGCAGCACTCGCTGTGTCCTACGAACCATTCCAGCCCCCTCTCTGAGCCACCTCCCCACCCTGGGACCCTGGCACACCAGCCCAGTCCCTCCTCGAGGACACAGCAGCCACTTGGACAGGTCACCAACCCACTGCTGACTTGTTCCAGCTAGGGACATAGGCCAAATCTCTTAAAGCTCAGCCTGACAGGGTTCTGGGCCATCTCATTTAAAGGAGATGTCAACTCGGAGGAGAGGCAACTCGTGCAATGAATTGAGCCGGACTCTATCCAACCAGCCTTGGTCTACCTTCAACACAGGCAATGCCAGTGGCTCCGCACTGTGTGCTAGACACCAGGCTTCCCGCATCCCTGCTTTCCACAGCCCTGACCCTGCTACCAAAAATGCTGTCAAATAAACTCTAAGATTAGTTTGTGAGTTTTAGAAAGCAAGCCTCTTTTATCAGGCCTGGGCAACACGAGGCAGTGATCTCCATCAATTGTTTGCAGCAAGACAAGAGCTGTTGCAGAATGGATTTTCCACTTAAAGGCATGTGTATACATTTTCACAGAAATCTTATGCATATTCTATTAGTTTCCAAGGTCTAATTTTAATGTTATTATGAACTTCACAACACCCAAATCTCTTGCTAATTTGGAGCTTTGGCTCCAGCTCTGCCTGACCTTGCATTTGAGATGGGGAGAGACGGCAAATGGGCGATTATAGAAACAGATGCATCTCTTTAGCACAGATCACAATGAACACAAGACATTATCATCTCCAGAGAATGAACAAGGTCTGGAAAAACACTTTGAAAGAAAAGCTGCTCTCAAAGAAAAAAAACATGCTCTCAGAGGAAAAGTCCATCTAAATTTTGAAAACCACAGTTACTCGGCTGAACTTTAGTTTCACTTAAATAAAAATATTCCAGTTTTTGTATTAGTAACTCCTTTTCCTGTCAACACAGTATAAAGAAATCACGCTCTCTGAGGGACATTCTGACTTTCAAAGCTGCCCTTCCCTGGGCAACCTGGGCCAGTGCCTCATCACCCTCATGTTGAGGAAATCCTTCCTTACTTCTAGCCTAAACCTGCTCCTCTCCAGTTTATACTCATGGCCCCTCATCCTATCCCCACAAGCCTTTGTGAACAGTCCCTCTCCAGCTTTCTTGTAGCCCCTTCAGGTACTGGAAGGTTGCTATATGGTCTCCTCGGAGCCTTCTCTCCTCCAGGCAGAATAAGCCCAACTCTCTCAGCCTGTCCTCATACGGGAGGCGCTCCAGCACTCTGATCATCTTCGTAGCCTCCTCTGGACCCATTCCAATAGCTCCATGTCCTTCTTACAGTGAGGATTCCACAACTGGACACAATACTCCAGATGAGGTCTCATGAGAGAGGAAGAGAGGGGCAGAATCCCCTCCCTTGCCCTGCTGGCCACGCTTCTTTTGATGCGGCCCAGGGTACCGTTGGCCTTCTGGGCTGCGAGCGCACATAATTCCCCTCTTTCCAATTCCATTGCAAATTCTTTTGCAGTTTTAGAAGACACCATCCTTTTCGATGGACTTAGTGAAATAATTTCCTGCTTCTATTTACTGTCTTTGTTTCGCTTCCAATCAGTATAACTTTTTGCTGAATTCTGACAACACATAAGAAATCCCAAAACATTATACATGCTATGACAATATTTGAGCCATTTCTGCTTTGGCAGCCAGGATGTAAGCTTTTCCCAGCCTTTCTGAAAACCATGTTTGGTGTCACCAGTAACTATTTTGGCTGGAGAAGTCAGACTGTGAGAAGCTCATGAGATTCAACAAGGCCAAGTGCAAGGTCCTACACCTGGGCTCGGGCAATCCCTGGTTTCGGTACAGGATGGGGGATGATGTGACTGAGAGCAGCCCTGCAGAAAAGGACTTGGGGTGCTGGTCAATGAGAAGCTCGATATGAGCCGGCAATGTGCGCTCGCAGCCCAGAAGGCCAACGTGTCCTGGGCTGCATCCAAAGCAGCGCGGCCAGCAGGGCGAGGGAGGGGATTCTGACCCTCTGTTCCTCTCTTGGGAGACCTCACCTAGAGGATTGTGTCCAGTTCTGGAATCCTCAATGTAAGAAGGAGATGGAGCTGTTGGAACGGGTCCAGAGGAGGCTAAGAAGATTATCAGAGGGCTGAAGCACCTCCCATATGAGGACAGACTGAGAGAGTTGGGGTTGTTCAGCTTGGAAAAGTGAAGGCTCTGAGTAAATCTTATAATGACCTTCCAGTACCTGAAAGGGGCTACAAGAAAGCTGGGGAGGGACTGTTTACAAAGGCTTCTGGTGATTGGACGAGGGGCAATGGGTATAAACTGGAGAGGGGCAGATTTACGTTTGATATAAGGAAAAATTTCTTCACCATGAGAGTGGTGAGGCCCTGGCCCAGGTTGCCCAGGGAAGCTGTGGCTGCCCCATCCCTGGAGGTGTTCAAGGCCAGGTTGGATGGGCCCTGATCCAGTGGGAGGTGTCTCTGCCCATGGCAGGGGGTTGGAACGGGATGGGCTTTAAGGTCCCTTCCTGCCCAAACTATTCTATGATTCTATGATCCTATGACTCTATGATTCTTGTACCAACACAACTTTCAGCCTCGCCATATCGAGTGCATTAGCCACGGAGCGGCCCGGGCACTCGGTCCCGGTGCTGGTGCCCTCAGGCAGAACCCCGCGCACCCGGCCCCGGCTCACCTGCTTGTACCGGGCGTACAGGTAGAGCAGCTGCTCCTTGCTGGCCGCGGGCAGCAGGGCGGGCAGCCTCTCTGCCGCCTGCTCGAACAGCGCGGCCAGGTCGCGTCCCGGCGGCTCCGTCCCAGTGTCTTCCCCGCCGGAGCTCCCCTCACTGCCGTCCGCCCCGGGCGCCGCCATGGCCGGGTGCACCCGCCGCCACGGTCCCCGAAGGCCCCGCCGTGCACGCGAGCGGGACGCCCGGCGGGGAACGCGCGCCGAGCACAAACGTTCCGGGGCGCGTGTCCCCTGCCGCCCCACAGCGGTTGTTACCACAGAAACGGAACACCTCGATTTGAGCTAAAGTAGAGCCACATTTCTCCATAAAGTTATTTTTTGACACTTAGAACGTCCCTCAGACAGTACTTTTTTATACCCTGTTGATACAAGCAGCAATTCCTGCTACATTGAATATTTACTGTTTGCATGGAATATTTTTTATTTGAGATAAAGTTTCATCCAAGTAATTATATTTCTTGAAAGTTAGACAGAATGTCCTTCTGAGACCATTTTTTTTATAGCACATTGATATAAAAGCAGTTACTAATAAAAAATGGTATATTTTGATTTAAACCAAAGTCAAGTTTCATCGAAGTAGCTGCTTTTTTTGAAAGTTAGGCAGAATGTCCCTATGATAGCCTGGTTTTTTTTTTAGTAGCACATTGATATAAAAAGTAATTACTAATAAAAAAGTGAAATATTGTGATTTAAGCTAAAGTAGAGCCCAGTTCATCCATAAAGATATTTTTTTGAAAGTTAGAATGTTCCTCAGATAGTATTTTTTTATATCCTGTTGATATAAGCAGCAGTTCCTATTACATTGAATATTTACTATTTACTTAAAATAGTTAATATTACACAAAATATTTTTAATTTAAACTAAAGTTTCATGTAAGCAACTGTATTTTTTGAAAGTTAGATGGAATGTCCCTCTGACACCATTTTCTCTTATACCATAGTGATACAAAAAGTAGTTGCCATTACAGAAAGTGGAATATTTTGATTTAAGCTAAAGTGAAGTTTCATCCAAGTATCTGTGTTTTCTGAAAGTCAGACATGTGTTCCTGAGAGTATGTTGCATATTGATACAAAAAGTAGTTACTACTACAAAAAGTGTAATATTTTGATTTAAGCTAAAGTAGAGTCAAGTTAATCCATAAAGGTATTTTTCGAATGTCCCTCGGATAGTATTTTTTATACCCTGTTGACACAAGCAGGAGTTATTATTACAAAAAGTGGAATATTTTTTATTTAAGCTGAAGTTTCATCCAAGTAATTGTATTTTTTGAAAGTTAGGCATAATGTCCCTATGTTTTTCCAGATACTGTTACATCTTACGTGGCTGCCCCATCCCTGGAGGTGTCAAGGCCAGCTTGTATGAGCAGCCTGGTCTGGTGGGTTGTCCCTGCCCATGGCAGCGGGGTTGGAACTGGATGGGCTTTGAGGTCCCTTCCAACCCAAACCATTCTATGAATCTACTTGCAATCTGTGCGTTCATCTATTCGCTTGTGCTGGATTAGGAACGCAAGAGGTGCCGGTTTGGGACATCCCGAGAGTGCCAGCTCTCGCTGTGTGTCCTGTGCGGTTACACCCTTGTTTCTGCTTTCATTTGGAACGCACTGACTGTGTTAACTGACGGCTAAAAATCCTTCGTTTGGATTTATATTTGTGTTACTAAGTAAATAAACCACTATTCCTTAGGGTGATAAGTAATCTTAGTGGATAAGCAGGGTGTGGGAAATCCCATTCTTTTTTTCCTAAGGAAGTTGGAACTGGAACTGGATGGGCTTTAAGGTACCTTCCAGCCCAAACCATTCTATGATTGTATGATTCTGTGGTTATGTGATTCTATGATTTTATGATTCTATGAGTGAATGATTCTACGATTCTGGGATTCTATGATTCTACGATGCTACGATTCTGCGATTGTGTGGTTCTCTGATTTGTTGATTCTATGATCACATGATTATGTGATTCTATTAATTTACAATTCTATACGTCTATGATTTTGTGGTTCTGTGATTATATGATTCCATGATTATGTGATCCCACAATTCTATGATTTGATGATTATAAGCTTCTATGATTCTATGATTCTGTAATGCTGTGATTTTACGTTTCTGTGATTCTGTGATGCTATGATTCTGTGATTCTACGAGTCTATGAATCTATGCTTTTATGGAATTAAAATTTTATGGTTCTGTGATTATATGATTCCATGATTCTGTGATTATCTGATTATGTGATTCTATGACTCCTTGATTCTATGGATCTAGGATTTTATGACACTGTGAGTCTACGATTTTTTTATTATACGGTTCTATATTTGTCTGATCATATGATTCCATGATTCTACAGTTCTATGATTCTACGATTCTGTCTCTCTGATGCTGATTTTGCAATTCTGTTTCTGTAATACTGTGATACTATGATTCTATGACTTTATGAGTCTATGAGTAAATTATTCTGTGATTCTTTGATTCTGTGACTCTATGATTTTATGAGTCTATGAGTAAAAGAGTCTATGCTTCTATGAAGCTACAATACCATGATTTTGTGATTATTTGGTTATGTGATTCTACAATTCTCTGATTATATGATTCTAGGACACTATGTTTCTGTGATTATATGATTTTATGATCCTGTGAGTCTATGATTCTATGACTTTTTGATTACATGGTCTCATGATTATGTGATCATATGATTCCATGATTCTACAATTATATGGTTATACAATTCTATGACTCTGGGATTCTGGGATTTTATGAGTCTATGAGTAAATGATTCTATGATTCTGGGATTCTATGATGCTACGATCTCATGATTCTGTGATTCTATGACTGTGTGATTCTGCAGTCTATGATTTTAAGACCCTATGGCTCTAGGATTCTGTGATGCTCTGATTCCTCGATTCTGTGATGCTCTGATTCCCGGATTCTGCGATGCTCCGATTCCCCGATGATCCCGTACCTCCCTGCTGGGCTCCGCACTCCCCCCCCGCTCCGCTCCCCCTCCCGCCGGTGCCGCCTCAGCCGCTGCCGCTGGGGGGCGCGCGCGGAGCGTGCGGGAGGGGGAGCGGAGCGGGGGGGGCAGAGGAATGGGAGACATTCTTCCTTATGTCCGGTCTAAATCTGCCCCTCTCCAGTTTATACCCATTGCCTCTCGTCCTATCCCCACAAGCCTTTATGAACAGCCCCTCTCCAGCTTTCCTGTAGCCCCTTCAGGTACTGGAAGGTCACTATAAGTTCTCTTCAGAGCCTTCTCTTCTCCAGACTGAAGAAGCTCAACTCTCTCAGCCTGTCCTCGTATGGGAGGTGCTCCAGCCCTCTGATCATCCCTGGAGCCTCCTCTGGACCCGTTCCAACAGCTCCATCTCCTTCTTCCAGTGAGGATTCCACAACCGGACACAGTCCTCCAGATGAGGTCTCCCAAGAGAGGAACAGAGGGTCAGAATCCCCTCCCTCGCCCTGCTGGCCACACTGCTTTGGATGCAGCCCAGGACACGTTGGCCTTCTGGGCTGCGAGCGCACATTGCCGGCTAATGTCGAGGTTCTCACCGACCAGCACCCCAAATCCTTTTCCGCAGGGCTGCTCTCAATCTCATCATCCCCCATCCTGTACTGAAACCAGGGATTGCCCCGACCCAGGTATAGGTCCTTGCACTTGGCCTTGTTGAATCTCATGAGGTTCTCACAACCCCACTTCTCCAGCCTGTCCAGGTCCCTCTGGATGACATCCCGTCCAGGTGTGGCAACTGCACCACTCAGCTTGGTGTCATCTAGGAATCACTAGGTTGGAAAAAACCTCTTGGATCATTGAGTCCAACCACTCCTATCTGCCACTAAACCATGTCCCTGAGCACCTCATCTACCCATCTTTTAAACTCCTCCAGGGATGGTGACTCCACCACCTCCCTGGGCAGCATCTGCCAGTGCCCAATGACCCTTTCTATGAAAAACTTTTTCCTAATATCCAGTCTGACCCTCCCCTGATGCAGCTTGAGGCCATTCCCGCTTGTCCTGTCCCCTGTCACTTGGGAGAAGAGCCCAGCTCCCTCCTCTCCACAACCTCCTTTCAGGTAGTTGTAGAGAGCAATAAGGTCTCCCCTCAGCCTCCTCTTCTCCAGGCTAAACAACCCCAGCTCCCTCAGGCGCTCCTCACGAGACTTGTTCTCCAGCCCCTTCACCAACTTCACTGCTCTTCTCTGGAGGCACTCCAAAGTGTCCACATCCTTCTTGTAGTGCCCAGAACTGAACACAGGATCCGAGGTGCGATCTCACCAGTGCTGAGTCCAGGGGCAGAATCACCTCCCTGGACCTGCTGGTCACGCGGTTTCTGATCCAACCCAAGATGTCATTGGCCTTCTTGGCCACCTGGGCCACTGCTGCCTCATGTTCAGCCACTGTCAACCAACACCTGCAGGTCCTTCTCCGTGCAGCTCTCCAGCCACTCTCCCCTAGTCTGTGGCTGCACAGGGTTGTTGTGCCCCAAGTGCAGGACCCGGCATTTGGCCTTGTTAAACCTCATGCCATTGGTCTCAGCCCAGCAGTCCAGCCTCCCTGCCCTCACGCAGATCCTTCCAGTACCCGAAGGCGTTACAAGAAAGCTGGGGAGGTACTATTCGTAAAGGCTTGTGGTGACAGGACGAGGGAGGATGGGTATAAACTGGAGAGGGGCAGATTTAGGCTTGATGTAAGAAAGAATTTCATCACCACGTGAGTGGTGAGGCACTGTCCCAGGTTGCCCAGGGAAGCTGTGGCTGCCCCATCCCTGGAGGTGTTCAAGGCCAGGTTGGATGGGCCTTGGGCAGCCTGATCTAATGAGGGGTGTCCCTGCCAATGGCAGCAGGGTTGGAACTGGATGGGCTTTAAGGTCCCTTCCAACCCTAACTGGTCTATGGTTCTATGACACTTCCTCCCAGCTTAGAGGGGCGTTGGGGCAGGAGTGTAGCCAGCATCATCTCCCAGGATGCAGGGGCTGCGGATGTCCCTGCCCGCTGCCACGGGGGTCCTGGCCCCAAGCCAGCCTCGAAGTGGTTTATATTTAGCCTGGAATCTGCTTGGGATGGAAAGTTCTCCTCGCTCTCTGTCCCAGCTGTCGAGTCCATCTCCCTTCTCCACCCCCCGCCTCAGCAAATGGCAGCTCCGAGTCCCCCGGGGACACCGCCTCTCCCAGCCCTGCCCACCACGATCCTTGGGGGCTGCCCCACAGTGGGACCAATTGCCAGGGGCACCTGTGGCGAAGGGGGCAAGCAGCGAGCACTGAACGGCGCTTTGAGAGTCTCCATCTCACTCCATAGTGCTGAGTGTTGGATGCCTGTGGTTTGAGAGTCCCCATCTCCCTCCAAAGTGCTGAATGTTGGATGCCATGGTTTGAGAGGTCCTCATCTTGCTCTGAAGCATTGGTTGTTGGATGCCCATGGTTTGAGAGCTCCCATCACTCCTGAGTGTTGGATGCCCGCAGATTGAGAGGTCTCATCTTGCTCTGAAGCCCTGGGGGTTGGATGTCCATGGTTTAAGAGGTCACATTTCGCTCCAGAGTGCTGGGTGTTGGATGCCCATGGTTTGAGAGAACCCATCACGCTCCTAAGCGCTGAGTGTTGGTTGCCTATGGTTTGAGTCCCCATCTCACTCCAAAGCATTGGGTGTTGGATGCCCAAGAGGTCCCCATCTTGCTCTGAAGTTCCGAGTGTTGGATGCCCATGGTTTGAGAGGTCCCCTCCAAAGCGCTGGGTGCACTCTTCTCATCCTCTGGGCATGAAGACGAGGATGCAGGAGCATCCCGTGCAGGGCATTGCCCATCCATATGGCTTCTTGCAGTCTCCTGGCCATGTCCCAGACACTACAGACACCCTCCCACAGCCTGCGAGCAATCCATGCGCCTGTCTTTCTGTCTTGGGGCTTGTAGAGAAATACAGGTGCGGTGGAATAAAGCTCTGGATTTTATTCTCTTACTCCTTTCACAGCTTCACTGGCTGCAGGAGGTTTTACTTAGGGGGAAAAAAACCCCAGGACAGGCAGCGCAGCAAACTGGAATATTACTGGAGCCCCTGGAGGTGGCCTTGCGTGGCTACCACCACTCTCCTACCAGGCCACCAAGCTGTGGCAATGTCCCCATGCCTGGGTCGTGCATACAAGAAGAGGTTGGGGTCCAGCCTTGGGAGCGTAGCTATGCCATAGCCTGCATGGAGCAGGAGGGGACTCCTGCATCCCAGGCCACCTGAGAAGGGTGATGGGGTCCTGGTTTCTGCTCAGCGGCGGAGCAGAGATAAGCCTGGCTGTGCCAGCCCTGGGAGTGAGACTACAAGTGCCTGCTCTGCTCCGGGCCACCTGCCGAGAAGACGCAGGGTGCCCTATGAGCAGGTCTGTGGTGTCCACGGCCTCCCTGCCTGCACACGGGCAGATGAAGCCCCCGTTTGAACCCAGAACAGTGAGAAAGACGGAAACAGCTTGGCTCTGAGCTTGCAAATAAAAAATAATAGCTCCTCTCCAGTGTGTGATCAACACCCAGCCTCATAAACAGACTGCTATATTTACACTGCATTCGTCTTCCCCACTGCTCTCCACCAGAAGTCGATCTTCTTGTGTGTCCCCAACGAGCCCCGCTCGCTGTGGGGTGAAATCGCCCTGTCTGAGCCTGCCAGTGTTCAGCAGGGGACAGGCACAGGGGTGGGTGGGCAGGATGAAACCCTCTTTCAATAGCTTGGAAAAAGTACTTGCAGCAAATTATCCGAAGTGCACAGCCTCCGCACGCTCCCCAGCTTGTCTCCATGGTGAGAGAGGCCTCCCTACCTTGTTCGGTTTCTTCGCTGGAGCTCTTACGGCTCCTTCTAGATCTCTCTCACTTTTTCCTTGCCTTTTTTTTTTTTTTTTTTTGAAGAGTGACTGCACCGAAGGCCTCATCCTTCCTTCCACCCCCTCGCTTTGGCACGCGTGGGAGCAGGTTTGATGCAAGACACCCATGGACGTTTGAGGAGCCCAGCATGGCAACGCTGAGGATGGGGATGCTGGGCTCAGACACACTGTGTTTCTTCTGCGGGATGATTTTATTTAGTTGCTGGTCTCCAACAGCCTGGGAGAGGGCAGGAGTGGAGCATGAGGGATGCCGGTGCTAATGTCCTTATGCTGGACAAACCAACCACCTCCTGCAAACATGAGGCACAGGGCTGGGAGAGCCCCAGCCATCCCAGTATGAGCCAAATTCGATCCGTTCTCCCAGCCCCTGGCTGCAGAGCGCAAAAATGCAGAAGCATTACAGGCACCAAGCGGCCAAGAAAATTGTACAAAGCCCTTGCACAAGCTACGTGTGTGGGTCAGCCCTATGTTTCCCACTGGAATCACAGAGACACAATAACAGGCTGTGAGCAGCAGTGCCGAGCAGGGAAAAAATATCCCTGTATAATTATCATATCCATCCTCTGGTCAGCCTGGAGACTGTCATTGTCCCTCTGCAGAGGGCAGAGGCCACTGGGCACACCAAGCCCCACATCTGAAGGGATCTCTGCGAGCTAAGCTATGATTACATCCTTTTTTTCCACAACAAAAGGAGAAAGAGGCAATTAAGAGCTGCTTTGTTTGTGGCTGTGCCCTTTACTGTGGGAGACACCTGGCTAGGAGGAGGAGTAGGGGCATGGGGAGCAGGGGGAACTGGGCACGCTCCCCTCCCGTGGCACAGCCCCCAGCATGCGTGTGGGTCTAGGACAACTCTGTAGCCAACTCTCCATGGGACGTGTCTCCATGGTCAACTCCACAGAAACAACTGGGGAGCACCAAGCACCTGGCAGTGAGCGCTTCGGCACATACCGCTGGTCCTCCATCCATGGCACACACCGAGTCCTACCCAGCCCTTGAACACTGGTGGGGGCTCTTGCCAGGTACTTGGAGCTCCCTGGGTAGAGTTGTCCCTACAGAGAGCTGGCTGTGGAGAAATGTCCCATGGAAAGCTGGCCACCACATAGAGCTGGCCATGGCTGGGGGAAGAATGGCTGGAGAGCTGCACGGAAGAGAAGGACCTGGGGGTGCTGGTTGACAGCCGACTGAACATGAGCCAGCAGTGTGCCCAGGTGGCCAAGAAGGCCAACGGCATCTTGGCTTGTATCAGAAATGGGGTCACCAGCAGGTCCAGGGAGGTTATTCTCCCTCTGTACTCAGCACTGGTGAGACCGCATCTCGAGGACTGTGTTCAGTTCTGGGCCCCTCACCACAAGAAGGATGTTGAGGCTCTGGAGCGTGTCCAGAGAAGAGCAACAAAGCTGGTGAGGGGGCTGGAGAACAAGTCTTACGAGAAGCGGCTGAGAGAGCTGGGGTTGTTTAGCCTGGAGAAGAGGAGGCTGAGGGGAGACCTTATTACTCTCTACAACTACCTGAAAGGAGGTTGTGGAGAGGAGGGAGCTGGCCTCTTCTCCCGAGTGACAGGGGACAGGACTAGAGGGAATGGCCTGAAGCTCCGTCAGGGGAGGTTCAGGTTGGATATCAGAAAAAAATTCTTCACAGTAAGAGTCATTGGGCACTGGCAGAGGCTGCCCAGGGAGGGGGTCGAGTCGCCTTCCCTGGAGGTGTTTAAGGAACGGGTGGATGAAGTACTTAGGGACATGGTTTAGGGAGTGTTAGGAATGGTTGGACTCGATGATCCAATGGGTCCTTTCCAACCTTGTGATTCTGTGATTCTGTGATTCTGTGATGGAGAATTATCCTTTTCTGGCTAGTGTCACCTGCTCTGCAGGCAGAGCTGCACCTCTGGTTAATAAATGTCCCCTCCTGTCTCCTGAACTCCTCTGGGCTGCCCATTGCATGGGTCCTCATACCACCACTCTTGTTTCCTTTGCCTTCCTCACTGCTTCTTCTTGGAATATTTGGCCCCTGTGCCTATGCCCTGTGAGGAGAAGACTCCATTGTGTCTCCCACTATCCCCATGTGGGACCTCCAGGGCACAGGAAGGACTGAGGGAGGAACTCACAGCTGACCAAGCCTTTACCTTTGCCAAACATTCCCGCCAGGCACCACCAGCAACCCCCAAAGCTGAGGACCCCCAAGGAGGACCATGCTTTGCCTGCTGATGAAGCCTGGAACTGCGTGGGTGGCAGCTGCCAAAGTCTCCTCTTGACAGGACACGAGACTGATAGCTGAAAGCTTTTCCCCTTGCCCTCAAGATCACAAAGTCCTCAATGCAAAAAACCAAGCTGTGCTGCGTGTTTCTGGCAGGCAGTACACTAGTGTAGTGCTTCTGGCTCCATGCTTTATCCCACCTGCACTTCTATTATGCTAGTACCTCCTGTATCTGTTTCAGGTCCTGCACCAAGAAGGTCCTTTCACTACTCTGGTGGCTCCCAAAACCCCACGTCCCCTGCGCAGGAAGCAGAACTCGGAACACGGTCACCTCCCCACACTGAGCAGAGCCATCATCCTTTCCTGCCTGGACCTGCAGGAAGGGCGCTTGCATGGGGCTCAGGCTGGAGCCTCTCGTTGGGTAGGGCATGGGTGGCATGTGCCTGTCTGAGCTGTGATTTCCACCTGGAGTATGGATTTTTTACGTGTACCGCTACCCACAATACATGTCACGGCACCTGACTTGCCTTTGTCGCTGCAGTGGGAGAGGAAGGAGGGGAGACAACTGCTGACCACTGCCCCTCTACTCTGCACACTAATTGCTTTAGCAGGGAGACAAAAAAACCCTGCTCATTCTGCACCATTGGCCGTGTTAGCCAGGCGGATGCACACCCCGCTCAATATTTTTGGGAGCCGATAGATGCTGTAGTGGCCAGGAGCCCGCAGAGTGGCTGTGAGAGCTGTGCCCCCTGCCCCTGACGAGGGATGTGATTTCCATGAAATGAAAGTGGAATCACAGGCAGCAAGAAAACAAAATTGAATATTGGCAGAGGAAAAACCTTAACAAAGGGCCAAGGTCCCTGCCCTGGCATAGGCAACATCTCTCTCACACGCTTCACCTCTATGAAATTCAGCTCTGTTGCACCTTTTACCTGCACTCGCTATAGCACCAGGACCGTTTGTTTGTGTATGATAAAAGAGGTCTGGGAGAAAAGCATGTAATTAGCACATCCATCATATAGGTTTTTTAGATATCAATAAAACATCAATTCCCTCCTTCCATAAATTCCTGTGCCGTGGTGAATACGAATCAGTAGCCGTGATGAAAAAGGAATGCATAACCCCCCTCAGAAGTGCATAAATCTCCCCTCTCCCCAGCATATCATTAACCCTCTTAAACACCGATGGAAGAACTCTGCCGGTGCCAAGCGCTGCTCCTCATCAGACCCAAAGATTTGCCAGGCTGGTATCAGCGACAGCGCGGTTGCAACACGGCGACTGGCCGATGATTCAAAGGTCGCATCCAGAGCTGTGCAAATAGTGGATCTTTCCGTGGAGAGAGAGATTTCATCACTAAGGCTTTTCGGTTTGAGGCAGCCAGGTGAAATTTTGTAAGGTATTTTGCTTTCTAAAATCAAATGAAAAGCATGAGGAGAAATTTCACTTTGGTTGACCTGGAGCATTTTGCTCAGTGTGAAACAAACACAAAAAGCTTCATTGTTGTTTCTCTTTACTTGGCCTCCTGTTCCATCCATTCTCTTCCCTACCTTTTTTCATGCATGTGCAAAAAACCACAGGACAACCCTTGGGTTTGAAACAATCCCCTAGGTGGGGGTTGTTATTCATTGAAAACTGAAATAAAAAGTAATTTCTTAAGGTTTGGGGTTTTTTTTCCCACCTAAGCTAACTATGAAATTCAGCTTGTTTTCAGACATTTCAGTTCCCCTGAAACTGCATATCAGAGCTGAAGAAAGCAGGAAAAAACCCCGCTGAGGTTTGGCTGCTGCTGGGCTGCCACCTCTGGGCTCCCCTGCCTCTTGCCAGCTTCTCCTCGTCTCACATCTCCACACGGCAGCAGACAGTGCGTGGTGGCTGGTTTTCACTGCTCTGTCACTGCAAGGCCACAGAGGTCCCTCATTTTGATGTCCATCTCCCCGAGGCAAGGTCTGCTGTCCACCCGTGCCCTGCTCACACCACGCCTGGCTCCTGCATCTCTCTGACGTTGCACGGGCACGGGTACATGGCTCTCAGATCCTCTGGCCACCACCAAGGTGACAACTTGCAGGCAGGAGATCTAGACGGTAACTTTGGCAAGATGTGCCCAGCCGTGACCCACTGAGGATGCAGCCCTCACCTGCCCCCCACCTTCAGGTTGGCTGGAGCCAGAAGCAGCATTTCACCCCATGAGTGCTTGGACCTGCTGTCGGTTCCCGCATGGCCCTGGGTCAACCCCTTGGTCCTGCCCAGGGTGGTGAGCACTAGCTCATGTCGTTCCCACGGAGGTAAGAACCAGCTGGTGGCATGCCCATGAAGGTGAGCACCAGATGACATGTTCAATAAGCTTTTCATCCAGGGGAGCATCCTGCATCTCTCCCCAAACCCTCCTTACTAGGGGTTACTCCTCATCCTACATCCTTTCCCCAACCCCACTTCTAGCAATGCCCAGAGGTGACAAGGTCCACTGGAGAAGGGACTCGGCTCTGGTAAAGCTGCTCCCAACCCCTTCCCTGCTCTTATGCTGGCTCTGCTCTCCCCCAGCGAGGAGCGATCGAAGGGAGTGCCTGTAATTGCAGCTGTCAGCAGTAACAATCACGGCACTGCCGTTATAAATGGCTTCAGCCTGACTTTTACTTACAGATTTCCCTCACGTGATGCTACAAGTCATGCAAAGAAAAACCTGCACCGCAGAAAAGCAATTCCACCTTCCAGCTCTACAGAAGGAGATTTATGGCTTGTTTTGGCCATAAAATAGAGCAGGCAGGGCTGGGGTTGCAGGTTGATGTGTCCTGACCGGGCAGGCTGGTGCGATTTGGAGGAAGAGGACACCCCTTCATGTCACCCCGCCGGTGCTGAGCCCCTGTCTGCGCCTGTTCAGTGGTCCCTGCGTGAAAGGGAAGAGTTTTAGCCTAATTCTGGCCAGATGCATGATAAAATCATGATGACATCTGGAATCAGAGAGGAACTGCATAGCATGGGAATCTCAGCGGTGACCCTTGCCAGATCTGGCATCAATCAGAGACACTGAGATGCCAGGAGTCTTTCTGCATACGTGCAGTTTGCAGCACCAGGACTAATTTCTACATTGAGGACAAAGCCAGGCTGTGCCTGGCTCACGGCTGCTGCTGGAGACCAGAGCTGTTGTTTTCCAAGCAGCTGGCTGGGAACAGATGTGGAATCCCCAGCACGATCTCAGCCCAGCCACTCAGCCCATGGCCGGACCGGGAACCCAACCGCTCCTTCTCTGCCCCAGTGGCATTAGGACCCTTGGGATCTGTCCTCACTTGCTTTAAATGATTCTTTCCAATTTGACATCTGTTCCGAGGTTGCAGGACCTGGAGCCATATGTTACGGCACCTATGGACACATTCACACTCGTTCCTTATGCATAAGGGAGTGACCCAGGAGATGCACTATTTCTTCCAGGCCAGATGTGCCTCCACGGAGAAACAGCCTGTAACCACAGTGTGTCCCAGAAGATCACCAAGCGGCCTGGCTGTGAACAAGGTCAGTCCCCCCACAATGTGTCATCAGTTGACCACCCAGAGGATGCTAACGATGCAGGGCTCGATGGTGGCAGGGTCAAACCAGGTTTGGCAGTAGTTGCTGTTGCTTTCCTAATGCAGCACTTGCAAACAGGAAGCCCGTGGCCCTTTGTGCCCTTTGATAAGGTTCAGAGGTTGCTAAAAAAACACCAAGCTGTGGCAGGAGTTCCAAAAATTCCCAGAAAGTCCAGTCGGCTTTGGAGATTTCTGCCATCTGATTACCACACACCTCAACCTCACGTGCACTTAGGTTTTTGTGGCTGTTCTAGACATGCTGGTTAAGGAACACAGGCTTTGTCCAGAGGCTCACGGTGACATGTCCTCTAGCTTGCGCTTGCACCAATGTACGGTGTCACACAGGGGTATGGTCTACTCCCCTTCCCTAGAGAGGACACCTTGCCCAACATAAAGCATCTTTATGGCTAGGCATGTTCAGCCTGGAAAAGAGAAGACTCCGAGGAGATCTCATAGTGACCTTCCTGTACCTGAAGGGGACCTACAGGAAAGCTGGAGAAGGGCTATTCGTAAAGGCTTGTGATGATAGGACCAGGGGGAGTGCGTATAAACTGGAGAGGGGCAGATTTAGACTGGACATTAGGAAGAATTTCTTCACAATGAGAGTGGTGAGGCCCTGGCCCAGGTTGCCCAGGGAAGTTGTGGTTGCCCCATCCCTGAAGGTGTTCAAGGCCAGGTTGGATGGGCCTTGGGCAGCCTGAGCCAGTGGGAGGTGTCCCTGCTCATGGCAGGGGGGGCGGAACTGGGTGATCTTTAAGGTCCCTTCCAACCCAACCTATTCTGTGATTCTATGATTCGTACCAGCACCAAGGCACAACCCCTGCATTTGTCCATCCACAGCCCATCGACGGCAGGGGTGGCAGGAACAGGGTGGTTCCTCCATCCTTGCCTCGATCCACCTGGCTCTGGAGCAGAAGAAGGAGCTCAGTGCAGGCTCCTGCCTGGGCAGTGGTGGGGAGGGAGCCGGTCACACGTGCAAAGGGCACAGTGACGCTGCCAGCACTGCTCCACTGCTTTATTGTGCTCGTGGCCGCTTGGTGCCTGCAGCATTGATAAACCGAGATGTGCTGATATCTCATGTTTCCTCCGCGACCTGCTGTGACTCCAGTGTGTGATGGCATCAGCCACGCAAACTAGCAGCAGCAGCGGCTCTGGGAATTCTTGTTCTTGGCCCAAGCCACCTCTCTTCCTGCTCTTTAGTGGGGTGCTTCCCCTCTTCCTCAGCCCACCTCACATGGTTTATCCCTATGGGAAGGTGGCAGCAGCCAGAACGCGATGGGGAGCTGTTTAATGAAGCGAATCAGGTTGAGATAAACGGGGTAGGGATGGTCCCAAGGGCACTGGGCACTTTTAACTGCCTCCTTCTCTGGAAAACATCCCCCTGTTCTCTGGAAAACATGCAGAAAGAATAAGGGTCCATCATGCTCCACATGGTAAGGCAATGCCATGGGTGTGGAGAGGTTTTGGAGGGCATAGATGCTGCACTTCCCTCTGCTGTAACCAGCGAGGAGGGGCATTTAGTAGTGGGGCCATAGGGCAGTTCCAGGGCTGGAGCAGAAGGAGTGCAGAAGACCTTCCAGGGGCTCTTCTGGAAGCTGCCCAGGCACCTCCAGGACTCAGAGGAAGCAGCTCTTGTTTCTTCTCTAATTTTAGACCTTTTTGGGGTGTTCAGTTTTCTTAACCACCGGTCAGCTGCTGTCTTCTCGCACAAAGCAAGCGTGCATAAATTAAACCCGACACATAATATACGTATTGGAAATGATCCAAGAGCAATCACTTACACGCCAGCGAAGGGCGTGAAACCCCCCATCTGCTCCCAGTTGTAAGAAAGCACATCGAGTCCCCAACCCAGCACCACCAGCACAGCTCCCTGGGGCTCATCCCTCTATGGTACTGGGAGGTGCTGAACCCCCCACAGTACCAGAGCAGGGCTGGAGGCAACTTGGCAGGGGCATCTTGACCTAAACTCTCTTGGCAGATGGCTTTTTGCTTATTCCCATCTGGATTTCTAGGCAGGACATCCCTGCAATCTCAAGCAAAGCAGAGGGGAGACATGTGAGCTGAGGAGCTGCTGCCGCTCGTGGCTGTGCATACATCGGCCGTGAGTCAGCCCAGGAAAGGTCAGACTGCTTGAGGGGGCCAAGCGATGAGCAGAGAGAGCCCCACTCCCTCCACTCCCACGATGGAGCATCTCCTAGCAAAGGGGAGCTGCTCCTGGTTTGGCTTTTTTGCTCCATTTTTCTGCATCCCTATGTGTTTTGGTAGCAATCTTGCCTCTACAGGCAGGCTTGCAGCCAGGGGTACATTGTTGTCCATCCTTGGGACTTTTAAAATCAGGGATGTTGACACTGGCTGAGCAACGTGTGGGCCGAATCCTGCCCTGGAGAGTGCAAGTGAGGTGATAAACAAGCCAGGCAGGGTACAGTTACTGCCCATAGACCCACAGCTGGCGTCTGGGGACAGGGTTGCCTCATCTCTGTCCCCTCCCCCAGCACAGGGCTGGCTGTTGGGGATCTCGAGTCCTAAATCCACTTCTGTGATGGGCTCAAGTCCCAGTGGATCAAATTCAGCCAGCGGGTAAAGTGACCCACACGCAGCCAAGGCGGAGGGAAGCCTGTCCCCTCCTGGCAGGTCTCATCCTGGCTCCTGCTGAAATGGGGACAACAGCATCATCTTACCCAGCTTGGAATTGCTGCAGGAGCCTATGGCTGCAGGGATAATGCTTGGAAAAGCCTGGATCAGTACTGACATCCCTGCCACTGGAATTAGGCCCATCCAGTGCATTATTATTGCCTGAAAACCACTGCTCTCTTGGCTTAAAAAACTGCTGCAGGCAGCTTGTCTGAGTATATAAACCTAACAATTCCCAATGGATTGGGCTACGCTGCTCCTGGTTTGACCCTGTGCACTGCCTGTGCCCTGGGAACCGAGCTCCCCAAGGCTCATAATCACAGCCTTGTTCTCCACCGATACCGGGCAGGGAGGGGGAATATATGAGAAATCAATAGCTCCAGCTCAGGCTGCTGGAGGATTTGTGCATTTTCCACCACTGTCTCTGGGAAATCCAATATATCGATCACATTTCTCAAGACCTGTATTGATGAAGCAGATAATGGGAGTGTTTGGGGCTGGATGCCGAGGGTGTCCGAAGCTGTTGCTGTGTTGATACTGGTAGGTAGGGCAGCATCTCCCAGCGTGATTTCCCGATACCCCTTGTTGCTCCACGCCAAACTTGCCCCCAACCTGCTTTTACTTCCCTATTTATTTATTCTTCACTTTCCTTTCCAAGCTGCAGGAAAGCCTCTGGTCCTCCCTCGGGAGCAGGAATCAGGGCCTGAGCAGGGCAGGGCAGCGGAGGATGCAGAGAGCAGCTTTGCTGCACCAAGGTCGAGAACACGCTGCTGCTCCCAGGCCCCCGGGGTTAAGGCATTATTCCTTTAGGTTTCAGTGGAGAGGAGTTGAATTTACCCTCCCAGCTCCCCCTGACACTGACCCACCCAGTGGTCCAGGCTCAGCACATCCTTCTCTGCTCATGGGGCCAGGGTTACTAAAGCATCTCCTCCCGTGACGAACCGAGCCCATGAATATCCCAGCATCTTAAAAGTCTGGGAGTTGCCTGGGGAGGAGGTGGGAAGAGAGTTGTAGGTCTGTGGGTGTCCTGCATTGTTTCCTGCTACAGAAACCCCTCCTCTTCATGATTTTATGAATACCATTAAAGAAAATTTTCCCTCTGCAAGACTCTTTTTCTAAAGCCTCTTTTGAAGCCTCCTTCTCCCAGCAATGCAGGATCTTTAAGAGTATAATTATATATCTTTTTTAAATCTCCACCATGCTATTTATAAATTATTCTATACGCTCTCAACAAAGCAAGTGCCAGACTGCACTGGCGGAAAGCCCACTCCCGACTTCTCCGTGCTCCGTTTAAAAACACAAATAACGTTGCTTCTTTTATTTTTTTCCCTAGCTAAAACAGCACGGGGGGAAATCACAATGCAAAATCTTTACAGCAAAAGAGTGAGACGTGATGGGAGTGTGGTAGCTTCCTCCAAGTGAGGTGTGGGGACTGAGATCCAGAACCGAGGCATGGGGACTGGGATCCAGAATCAAGGTGTGGGAACCAGGATCCAGACCCAAAGCATAGGAACCAGGATCCAGTCCCAGGGCTTGGGTATCAGGATCCAGACCTGAGGGATGGGCACTAGGATCCAGAACCAAAGCATGGAGGCTAGGATCCAGGCCTGTGGCAAAGGGACAGGGATCATCCGGGATCAGCATCCCTTCTCTGCAGGGATGCGCTGCCTGCATTCCCCATGCTTCCAACCCTCCAACCTGCCCACAAGCTGAAGGCAGCGGACAGTGGCCCTTCCTCTTTCATTTAAGGCTTCTCCTGACCTCTTTTCCTCCCTGCTTTCCTTCCCCAGCCCATGGGCGTGCGGAGCTGAGAGTTTTGGAAGGTTTCGAGGAGTCTGAAAGCTCTCAGTCCCAGCAGAGCAGCAAAACAGTGTCATGATGCCAAGTGTGGTCCCAAAGCGCGTCTGATAACGGGAGGCAGGGATTTGCCAATCAGATATTTAAACAGAGACGTTGCTAGAGAACACGACAACGGTGTGCAAGAAGGAGTCCAGCCTTTGCTCTGCCTCCCCTGCTATCGTCTGCCTTTGTTTAGTACCAATAAATAGCATTTATTTTGATTAAATAAACAAATAGCACTTATTGGTGGGTAAAAAACTCTCCAAGATACAAAGGGACAGGAGGATCGCTAGTTATATTCAGTCGCTGAATTTGCAAGCTGCCGTATTGGGAGATAATCACTTGTCATACACCACGGTATGTATTTCATGCAATGCATCCAGCAAATAATAAAGAGAATATTTATGTCTTAATCCGTTTTCCCCCCGCCCCCCCTTGCCGCACGTTATCTCTGGAAGCCTGATAGTATTCAAAAGGTCAGAGCTGCAAAGCCTCCCATCTCGTCTGCTCTCGCGGAAGTCAGCACCACCGATCGTGGTGGGAGCAGGCTCAGATCCTGAGTGATTTTATCTGGTACAAGATTGCAAAGGTAATGCATTAAAAACCCGGTGACCTGCTAAATGCAAGTCAAGCTGTGACATAGCGGCTGGCTCGCACGGAGGTCAGCGCTGGGCCGGCTGCTGAGTGTGAAGTTTCAGACGAAGGGCATTGAAGCTTTATTCATTAAATGGTTTTCTGCAAACATAATTAAGAGATGGTATCAGCGAGCATCGCTGCTGCACTGCCGGGTAAATCTTGGTGTGGGTAAAAGTGCTCGCAAATCAGAGGTCCCCAGGCCTGTGACAGTACCCCCATAAATCCCCACAGCAAACGAGCTCTGCTCCCGCAGACGTCGAGAGGAATGATGCTCCTGTGGCAGCGGGCAGGAATTCTGCCACGCCAAGGAACTGGCAGGTGGGATGGGATTGGCCCTGGTGTGGGTACGGGAAAAAGCTCCGGAGGCTGGGAGGCTTGAAGGAAAACCAAAATGAATCCCAAACACAGCAAATTCCCACAGTCTGGGAAAGGGGGAGGGACAAGATTAGGGCCACCAGGGGATGACCGAGGGCCACAGCCCCACTCCAGTGGCTCCAGTCTGGTCTCTCAGGCTATAAAGCAGTGGGTACGGAACATGCTGGTACCCAAAGGTGTCTGTATCTGGGGCAGCCACATCTTGGCACAGCTGGGCCTGGCTCTTATCCCTGCCCTGGGTTTCCCTTCACCCTCTGCTCCGCCACGGTGTGCGCAGCACCTGCACTCAGCATGACAAGCGGTACGAGGGTGAAAGCTTTCATCATGAAACTTTCATCATGATGAAACTCTTGGAAAATTTTTCCTTTTAAAAACTTTTTTCTTCCCTCCTCCTTTTCCTTTGCACCGTCTTCTCTATCTTTGCCTTCCCCTGGATTTCTGTGGCCTTTCAGCCTAATTTCTCTCCTCCCACAATCCTTACTCATCTTTTTCCTGTCTTCTCCGACTTTCCCCCTCCATCTCCATCCTCACACTCTCTCTTTTCCCTCGCTGGTACCTCCTCTCTCCCTCACCTCTTCCCGCCCACATACACCACTCTCCCTGCTGCCCTTCTCCCCATCCTATTCCCATCCCCATCCCCATCCAAATCCTATCTCCATGCCATCCCCATCCCTATCCCATCTCCTCCCACTCTATTACCATCCTACTTGCATCCTCATTCCATTCCATCCCCATCTCATTCCCATTTCCATCCCATCCAATTCACATCCATCTCCATGCTATTCCCACCTCCATCTCATTCCCATGCCATCCCCATCCTTATCCCATTCCATCCTATTCCATTCCTATCCCCATCCTATTCAATCCCATCCTCATCCCCATCCTCATACCTTCCTATCCCCATTATAGTCCATCTCATCCCCATCCTCATCCCACTCCATAGCATTCCATTCCCCTGCCATCCCTTTCACATCCCATTTCGATCCCATCCCCAAACCCCCATCTTCATCTCATTCCATCCCATTCCCATCCCCATCCTATTCAATCCCATCCCCATTGCCATCACTATGCTCATCCTATTCCATCCCATTCCCATCCTATTCCATTTCATCCCACCCTCATGCCATTCCATAAGCTTCCCATCCCATTCCCACTGTCACCCCATCTCCACTCCCATCCCCTTCCCATTGCCATCCCATTCCATCATCCTCATCCACATCCCATTCCATCCTCGTGTCCATCCCCATCTTATTCCAACTCATCTCCACTCCATCCCATTCTATCCGATTGCCATCCCCATCCTAATCTCATCCTATCCCCATCTTATTCCAACCCATCCCCATCCCATCCTCATCCCTTTCCCATCTTATTCCAACTCATCCTCATCCCCATCAGACCCCATTCACCCCAACCTCATCCCTTCCCCATCTTATTCAACCCATCCCATCCTCATCCCCATCTTATTCCAACTCATTCCCATCAGATCCCATCCTTATCTCATCCCACCTTCATCTCCATCCCCATCCTCATCCCCATCTCATCCCCATCTTATTGCATCCTCATCCTCACCCTCATCCTTTCCCCATCTTTCCAACTCATCCCCAGCCCCATCAGACCCCATCCTCATCTCATCTCATCCCACCCCCATCCCCATCCCCATCCTCATCCCTGTCCCCATCCCACGCCAATCTTATTGCGTCCCCATCCTCATCCTTATGCCCATCCCATGCCCATTTTATTGCATCCCCGTTCTCACCCTCATCCTTTCCCCATCTTATTCCAACTCATCCCCATCAGATCCCATCCTTATCTCATCCCACCTTCATCTCCATCCCCATCCTCATCCCCATCTCATCCCCATCTTATTGCATCCTCACCCCCATTCTCACCCTCATCCTTTCCCCATCTTATTCCAACTCATCCCCATCAGATCCCATCCTTATCTCACCCCACCTTCATCCCCATCCCCATCTTCACCCTCATCCCCATCCTTATGCCCATGCCATGCCCATCTTATTGCATCCCCATCCTCATCCCAACCTCATCCCCATCACCATCCTCATGCCCATCCTTTCCCCATCTTATTCCAAGTCATCCCCATCAGATCCCATCCTTATCTCATTCCACCTTCATCCCCATCCCCATCCTCATCCCCATCCCCATCTCATCCCCATCTCATTGCATCCCCATCCTCACCCTCATCCTTTCCCCATCTTATTCCAACTCATCCCCATCAGATCCCATCCTCATCTCATCCCACCTTCATCCCCATCCCCATCTTCACCCTCTTCCCCATTCCCGTCCCCATCTCACCCCCATCTTATTGCATCTCCATCTCCATCTCCATCCTCATCCTCATCCTTTCCCCACCTTTCCAACTCATCCTCAGCCCCATCAGACCCCATCCGCATCTCATCCTATCCTTATCCCCATGCCCATCCTCACCCTCATCCTTTCCCCATCTTATTCCAACTCATCCCCATCAGATCCCACCCTTATCTCATCCCACCTTCATCCCCTTCCCCATCTCATCCCCATCTTATTGCATCTCCATCCTCATCCTCACCCTTTCCCCACCTTTCCAACTCATCCCCAGCCCCATCAGACCCCATCCATATCTCATCCCCATCCTCATCCCCATCCCCATCTCATCCCCATCTTATTGCATCTCCATCCTCATCCTCATCCTCACCCTCACCCTCATCCTTTCCCCGTCTTTCCAACTCATCACCAGCCCCATCAGACCCCATCCGCATCTCATCTCACCCCCATCCCCATCCCCATCCTCATGCCCATCCCATCCCCATCTTATTGCATCTCCATCCCCATCCTCACCCTCACCCTTTCCCCATCTTATTCCAACTTATCCCCATCAGATCCCATCCTCATCTCATCCCACCTTCATCCCCATCCCCATCCCACCTTATTGCATCCCCATCCTCATCCTTTCCCCATCTTATTCCATCTCACCCCCACCTCCCCCCGCCCCTCCTCCCCCTATTCCCCCCCCGCTCCCCCCTCTCCCGGGGGCGGTCCCGTTCCGCCCCGTTTCGGGGCCGGGGCCGCGGGTGACGCCGCGAAGATGGCGGCGCTGCTGCCGCTGGTGCAGCCGGGGCGGCGCTGAGCGGCCCGGGGGGCGGCGGGCGGGGGCCCATGTGCGGCGGCGGCGGCTCCGCGGGCAGGCGGGCGCCCACCCGGCACCATGAAGTTCGCCGAGCACCTCGCGGCGCATATCACGCCCGAGTGGCGGAAGCAGTACATCCAGTACGAGGTACGGACGCGGCACCGCGACCCGGTACCGGTGCCGCTTCTCCCCCCCCCCCCCCCCCCAACCCCCGCGCTACCGGCTCCGCTCCCGTCCCGCTGCCTACCCCCATACTGGTGCCAGTTCCCCTCCCGGTGCCGGTTCCTTCCCCCCCCCGGCTCCGCTCCCCCTTCCCGGTGCCCGTTCTCACCCCCGCCCAGGTCCCAGCGCCGGTTCTGCCACCGCCCCGGGTACCGGTGCCGGTTCCCTCCACCCTCCCTCTCCTGGTCCCGGTTCCCTACCCGATGCCGGTTCCCTCCCTTCCCGTGCTGGTCCCTGCCTTCCCCCCCCGCCCCAGCTCCGCTCACCCTTCCCGGTGGCGGTGTCCCCCTACTCCCCGTCCCGGTCCCCCCCCCCCCTCCCGGTGCTGGTCCCCCCCCTCCCGGTGCTGGTTCCCCCCCATCCCGGTTCCCCCCCCTCCCGGTCCCGGTCCCCCCCCATCCCGGTTCCCCCCCCTCCCGGTCCCGGTTCCCCCCCATCCCGGTTCCCCCCCCTCCCGGTGCCGGTCCCTGCCTCCTCCCCCCGCTGGACCCTCTGCCGTCCCTCCCCGGCTCCACTCTCTCCCCCGGTGCCGGTTCCTTTCTCCCGGTACCTGTTCCCTCCCCGGTACCGGTTTCCCTCCTTGCCGTGCTAGTCCCTGCCTCCCTTCCCACCCCATCCCGGTGCCGGTTTCCCCCGGTCCTGGTCTCCCTGGGCCGTTATCCCCCCCAGTCGCGTTGCCGGTTCCTCCCCCTGGTCCCGGTTTTCCTCCCGGTTCCTCCTGTGCCGGTTCCTCACTCTCTATCCCGGTGCCGGTTCCCTCCTAGTGCCGTTTTTCCCCGTTCCCCCGGTTCCTTCCTTCCCCCCGCCCCGGTCCCGGTTCTCCCGGCTCCGCTCCCCGCTGGCCCTGTTCTTTCCTCTCTCCCGGTGCCCGCCCGGTGTTGGGGAGCGATCCCGGCTCCTCCCGGCCCCGGGGCTGGGACTCCGTGCTGGCTGCCCGATTAATTAATTAATTGCTGCCCGTAACCTCTCGGTGCGGGGACAAAGGTCGGAGGCTTGGGGGATAAACAGAAGGGGGTTTTGGGAAAAATGAAGGCTTTTGGGGGGTTGTTCCTGGGGCAGCCGGTGGGAACGGGAACCGAGGCCAGGGAAGGGCTGGCAGCCCCCACCTCTGCCCGGGGACGGCAGGTCCTCATGCATGCCCCATGCATGCCCCATGCAGCCCTTATGCTCCGGGGCAACCCCCTATGCACCCCCTCATGCATGCCCCATGCACCCCCTGTGCTCCGGGGCACTCCCCCCATGCACCCCCTCATGCATGCCCCATGCACCCCCTGTTCTCCGGAGCACCCCCTCATGCATGCCCCATGCACCCCCGTACTCTGCGGCATCCCCCATGCACCCCTTCATGCATGCCCCTTGCAGCCATTATGCTCCAGGGCACCCCTTCATGCACCCCCTCATGTGTACCCCATGTACCCCCTGTGCTTTGGGGCACCCCTCCATACACCTCACCCATTCATCCACTTGTGCTCCAGGCACCCCCTCATTCACCCCCCCCCCCGTGCACCCCCTGTGCTCCAGGCACCCCCTCATTCATCCCCCCCGTGCACCCCCTGTGCTCCAGGCACCCCCTCATTCACCCCCCCAGTGCATTCCCTGTGCTCCAGGCACCCCGCCATGCGCTCCCCATGCAGCCCCCTTGCGCTCTGGGGCACCCCCCATGCACCCCACATGAGGTACCCCGTGTGGTCTGGAACAACCCCCCATGCACCGCTCCCCCCTCCCCGATCCTGCTACTCCAGGACATCCCCCTCCATGTGCCCCACATGCTCTGGGGTGCCAACAGCCCCCATGCAACCCCCCCATGCTCCGGGACACCCCCCCTTCCCCCCAAAACCCTGCTGCTCCGGGGCACCCTGCTATGATGTGGGGCGCGCTGTACCCCATGCACCCCTGTTGCTCTGGGGCACCCTCTCCTCCTTGCAGCCCCTCAGCTGCTTTGGGTCACACTCTTTTGCTCCAGGGCACCTCCCACATGCACCCCTGGTGCTCTGGGGTACCCCTCCTCCTCCTTGCACCCCCGAGCTGCTCTGCGACAGCGCCCCACACTATTCCAGGACACCTTCCCCATGCACCCCCACTGCTTTGGGGCACCCCCTCTTCCATCTCCCTTCGTGCTCCTGGGCTCCCTGCTTGCTTCTTTGCCCCTCCCCCATGTACCCCTGTTGCTCCAAGGCACCCCGTTCCCTTGCTTTGGGGTACCCCCCACTGCCTCGGGGCACACCGCTCCCCTCTCGGCCCCCACGGGCAGGCAGAGGAGCTGTGACTTGGGGGCAGCTCTCGCCCTCCCTGCCAAGACACCCAGGGCCGGAGGGGCGAGTGGTGGCCGCGCAGCACCCGCCAGGAGCCGAGCTCACCCTCCTGCAGGGCGGCGATGCTGGCAGCTCCCCGGAGCAGCTCCCCCAGGGCAGCAGACCCGGCATCCATCGCCTTCTTTTTAACTAGAAGCCCAAAAAAAGCTTTGCGACGTGCAATTCCGTACTTGATTTCAGGTGAACAGCATTTACGAGCGCTGTTTACACAAAGTTCTGCTGCATTAATCGTGAATTACTTGCAGAATACAGCTTTTCAGGTTTTATCGTAGCAGCTTTCTAAAGGTCGCACGGATTGCTTCGTTGCAGATTTGTCACAGTGGTGCCTGACTTCAGTTTAACCAGATGAAGCTGAAGGTGGTTATTTGGAGTAAAACCGTGTCCTATTTCAGCGTTAGCTGTAACAGTCTTGGTGCCAGGGATGCCGGTCTTTTCCACAAGTAATAATTAAACCTCGACAATGGAAAGGTGGTTATAGGAGAGCGACGATCAGCAAAACTTCTTGACTGATGGAGTCAGTCAAAGCCATGCAACGTTTGTTCCCGTGTGAAGGCTTGTATTTCCTCTCCGGGACTATAACAGGGATTTATTTCTAGTATCCCTATTAATCTGTCTGCATTTGCAAGGAAAACCATGTTCATCTTAGCTGGCTTTGTTATAGCATTGAGCTTAGAGTCTGTGTCTGCCCTTTTGACTGGTCCTTTGTTTTCCTTTACCTGGCTGCAAAGGAATAGATGATTAAATAAAAACTGCATTCAAAGTTGACCTTAGAACAAAATTACGATCTCCTTGAGTTGCGTGGACAGCTAGATGACTGCATAACGCATCAGTTTTTGAGAAGGGGGAAACCGTTGTCTTGGTAAAACTAAGTACCAGCTCGTTTCTGCATGGCATCTCCGATGGCTTATGCAGGCAGGAGTAGTTTTCTGTTCTGGGAAACAGAACGCTTCCTAAGGGAAGATTTGAAGGGTTAGGCAAGGAGGAGATCGAAGGGCAGAAGAATGTCTGGCTGCATGCTGACCAGATAGATGAAGAGGGGACCCAGTGAACTATGGCACCTCGATTAATGTGTGAAGAACTCTGCTGCTTATCAGCCACTGGTTTGATTACAGGAGGTTAATTTTCAGATGTTTTATTAACTAGGGCAGTATTATTACATCATTCTCCCTGCCCCCATCTCAATTTAAAATAAAGATAGATTTCAGTAAAAAACTTCTACCAAATTGTTATTGTTTTTAGACTTCAAATGATCTCCTCCTTGGATTGATAGCTTAACATAGAGCGAATAAAAACAAAGCTCTCGCCCTCCGTTTTAGTAATAAGTTCCAAAACTCTTTGTTTCTCTTGTTGCAGCCGGCTGAACGTGAGTCAGCCTCCCGCTCATGCATATTACAGTAATGGAAGAGTCTGGCATTTATTATTCAATAACTGGTGGTCGTGTGGGTGCGGTGTGTAAAAGGCCGGCGCTGCCTCGGTTTATACTTCTTGGTTATACTTGAGGGAAAAAGCCTGTAGCCCTCCTTTGTCAAGGAAAAATCTGAGTTTTTGATCAGCAAATGTAAGGCTAAGTGCTGCTCTCGTGACTTGGGTGCTATATCGCTTATTGCATGCGTCGCGGTGAAACTTTAAAAAGCGATTTGTGTATTTAATAGCATTAAAATGTTTCTTCATCTGACAGTTTTTATCTTTTCCTTCTTAATTTGAACAATAATCTTGCACTGTTTTGGAGTGGTTGTATACATTTTTAACTCTGAAAGGGTTATTCCTGTTCCCAGCGGCTCCCCATATCCAGTTCATGATGCTGATGAAAGGACTAGATGATAGTATAGAAATTCCTTTCTCCAAGTCATTTCATGTTGTAAAACTTACATGCAGTTATCTTATTTTTCTGCTCTGATATTTGTAGTTATTTCCATGGGAGGGCAGGTGGCTCGTGCAGCCCTGATGTGCAACAAGACCCAGGTGACTTGTGAGGTCCTCACCCAGTGGTGTGTATCTGCTTTGGTCAAATGCGCAGGAGGAGCTTTGTCTCACATAACTTGCAGTCAGGCCAGGAGAAGGATGTCGTCTGTTGCTGATAACACCCGGAAGAAGAATGAGACTGTTTTGTTTTGAGTACCTCAAAATCTAGTTTCACTTTCGAATGGTCTTTAACAACTCAAGAGTCCTGAAAGTTCTTAACATTAGTGTAATCTTTTTCTTCCGACAAAAATTTAAGTATTATAACACTGCTTGTAGGAAGTTTCAAAGTTGCCCAGGTTTAGGGCGAGTGCTTGGTCAGTTGAAGATCTTCAGAGAAAAATGCATTCCCTTTTAATCAGGGAAAAAGAAGATATATTTTGATAGCTGTGGTGTAGCTTCTTGTTTCCTCTCAGCAAAAGCTCTGCAGTGACCATTACTGTTTGTCTGATTTCTAAGGAAGAGCACTTGGCCTGTAGGAAAGGAGAAAAATGATGATGTAAGCTATTCTGCTTCAGTCAGCTTTTCACGAAGACGTTTGCTACGACTGAGTCAACTGAGTAACACGGAGCTTTACACAAATCACGATCTGATTTTCCATTGCAAGTTTTCATTCTGAAGATTGCGTGAAAGCACGCAAATTTTACATTTCACATTTACTATCCCATTTCCAGCGGATGGTTCTTGAAACCTGAGTGGGTGCAGATATTGAGGGGGGCTTTATGGGAGGACCAGTGGCAACAGTGAAATACGTAGTCCCAATGTAAAGGGGCGTTTTTACTGTTGAAGTACTGAGTGTCATTATCAGGCTCCTCCCTGGGTGCAATTGAGTTTAAACAATGTATTGACAAATGCTTAATTTGTGGAAAGGCATGTTAATGATGTTAAATGCTAAATATGCCAAAGTTTTAAATAGCTTTGGTCCAGATTTCAGTGCTGCCACCCAAAAGCTTCCAGTCTGTTAAAAGTGTCTGTACCCTCTGCCTCCTTGATGCCAAGCTGACAGCAGAGGGGAGTGGTGGTTTTAGGAGTGCTTGCTGCCTCCTACACTGACCTGGGCTCCCGGCTCCCACAGCTCCGCTGTTCTCGCTGTGCAACTGGGCGCTGACCTGTGGATATGCCCTGATTCTCGCTGTGGGAGTGAAAAGGTTTGGTTTGACCCCTTTTGGAGGATCTGGCAGCATCTTCTGTGAAGTTAGTAGCCTTTTCCCAGGCAGTTAAACGGCGCATTGTGCTTCAGTGCGCTTCTTGTCTTGAAACCGTAAGTTTTGAACCATTCATTTACTTTCAGTTCCTTTGGTGTAAAACTAAAATACGAAAACAAACAAAATCTCATCTTTTTGTGTCAGTCAACAGAATTCTCTCACATAGTGAGTACTGAAGAAATTAAGGTAACTGTTAGTGATGGGTTTTTTTGCTAAGAGCGTGCTTCCCTAGATATAACACGTCCTTTGTGATGCAATGAAATTGTTGGGTTGGTTGCTAGTCTTCTGTTTATCCCCACATCACACTGCGGATCTGCTTTGCTCTCGTGTCCATCTGTGGAGTGCTTGTAGGAGAAAGAGGGGAGGGTTGCTCTGTCTGCTCAGGCTTCTAAACGGAAACGTACCTCTGCACGTCCGGCTGCTGAGAATTCGAGGGAGTCCTACAGCTGCCAGATGGCAGTTTTGTTTCAGTTAATCTGGCCTGAGTCTATTTATCTGGATGCAGAAGTCTGATGGTGTTTTTAAATAAAAAGTGCTGGGTACCTTTGGAATTGCAGCATCTGAAGAAGAAGGAGAATCAGAACAGTTATTGGAGGTGCGAAGTTCATGGGAGAGATGGGTAAAAGGTATGAGCAGGTGACTTCCCTTCTCCTTAAGGAGGCTCCAGGTTTTAAGTACTTTGGAGAAGAGAAGGAGGTTGCTAAGTTTTAGAAATCATTTCTCCACCACACAGCCTCCATCAGGAAGTAGGTGGGGAAACCGAAACTGATAGCTGCGATGGCCCGCTTGCCTTCGGAGTCTCTCTTCCAGAAACAGGCATTTGATTTTTGGGAGGTGGCCAATTCTGCTCATCAAACCCTGCTTCGTGATCGGCAGTTCGCACCCAGGCTTGCCACCTCCTGACACAAATCTGTTGTGCTATTTCACTGTTTGTCCTTCTGGGCGTTAGCGGACGAACTTTGAAGAGCATAAGTGGTTTGAAAGCTGCTTGTTTAAAACATCGTTTTTGTTCTAGCAGTTTAAGGGTTTTTGTCCTTGAACTTGTTCGCTGTTAAGGTTTGACAGTAGCATTTGTAAGTGTGTTTTCTTTCTGCTTTGATTTTGTTCTCTGATATACATTTATACAAGTTCCCTGCGAGCGCAAGGTGTATCACTAGCGCAATGTAGAGTAAGGAAGTAACTCAGTCTTGTTTGAGAACTTGGCAGTCTGGAGAGATGAGTGTGAATGTCACGAAGTTCAACAAGGCCAAGGGCAAAGTCCTGCACCTGGGTTGGGGCTGTCCCAAGCACAACTATAAGCTAAGTGGAGAAAGGATAGAGAGCAGCCCTGAGGGGAAGGAAGGACTTGGGAGTGCTGGTGGATGAGAAGCTCAACATGAGTGAGCAATGTGCTCTTGCAGCCCAGGAAGCCCGCCGTATCCTGGGTTGCATCTGAAGAAGTGTGACCGCCAGGTTGAGGGAGGGCATTCTACCCCTCTACTGTGCTCTTGTGAGACCTCGCCTGGGGTTCCGCATTCGGTTCTGGAGCCCTCAACACAGACAAGACATTGATCTGTTGGGAGTGAGTCCAGAGGAGGCCGTGGAGATGATCTGAGGGCCAGAGAACCTCCTATACGAGGACAGGCTGAGAGAGTTGGGGTCGTTCAGCCTGGAGAAGAGAAGGCTCCAAGGCTTAGAGCAGCCTTCCAATACTTAAAGAGGGCCTACAGGAAAGCTAGGAAGGGGCTCATTTTCAGGGAGTGCAGGGACAGGACAAGCGGGAATGGTTTTCAGCTGAAGGAGCGGAGATTGAGATGAGATCTTAGGAAGAAATGTTTTCCTGTGAGGGTGGTGAGGCCCTGGCCCAGGTTGCCCAGGGGAAGCTGTGGCTGCCCCATCCCTGGAGGTGTTTAGGGCCAGGTTGGATGGGCCATGGAGCAACTTGATTTAGTGGGAGATGTCCCTGCCCATGGCAGGGGGATTGGAACTGGATGCGCTTTGAGTTCCTCTCCAACCCAAAACGTTGATTCTGTGATTTGAGGGCAGGAGTATTTCTTAAATGTTTGAACTTGGCAATGATGGATAACTTTTTGAAACAATAATTTCTAAAATCCTGTGATCCAGAGGACTCAGTATTTTAGGTGTGAAGGAGTGCTGAGCCTTTCGCTTGCCGGTTATTAGTTTACTTATATAGGTCAGGTAAGCGGTAACAAAATCTGCTGCCCTGCAGCTGCCAGGCTGTAATTTGTCAGTCTGCACAGGGAGGAGTCTGCGGGATGACTGACACCTTTGGCTTTCAAGACTGTTTCGTCCAGGACTGTCAAGTGTTGTTGTCCTTTTTAATTATTTTAATGAGTAATAAAACCAGAGATAGGAAGTGCACTGCAGGTTTGCCTCTGGCTGGGTAAGGGATGGAGTTCTTGTTACAGTGACTTTCAATTTGCTGTCTCTTCAGGTTGGTTTCTGCTATGCCGTGTGGTTGTGGTTCATGGTAAAAGTTACAGGTAGGCGAGGTTGATGAGTGGGATGAAAAAGGGGGAAGGCTTTTTGGCCACTTGATGCATGGAGGCAGATCATGAGTTAGTGACTCACAGGGGGAACACGGTTGAAGCGGACCGTGTTTGGGAGGAATTCCAAAAAGCACTGAGAGGAGAGGAGAGCTGCACTGCTGGAACAAGGATCGTTCAGCAATGGCTCAGTTGGGGAAACAATTCTGCAAGTGACCTTTGTTGAGACCTGTGTAGCCAGGAGAGTGAGACCTTTGAGAGATGCCTGAGCTGCCACCTGCGATATCTTGTGATAAACAGACATGTCCTTTAGACCTTGGATTTACTTAACAGGTTCCTAAACACTGTGTTACAACAGTACCGTGTATCCAACTGCTGACCTTGTGGGTTTTGCCTTGAGGGTGTTTAGGCTGTGATGTTTTGACTGGAGGCAGAACCTGGATGGACACACAAGATGGCAAAGACAGAGGTGTAGGATTATACAAGTATTAGATAAATTGGGAAACGGGCAAAAGAGACAGGAAACTTGAAAGACCTGAGTGACTTTTGTGTGTTACATTTCTGTGGGCTCAAAAGTGGGGGAATAAAATGTTTTCACAGCAGCTGTGTATGAAGCGTGCTGACGTTCAGTATGTGCATTATCAAGTGATGTGGGTGATATGTGAACAAACCACTCGGTAAAAGGAATGGGCCCTTCCTGGTGGCTACTAGTTCCAAAATTACAGTTCAGTCTGTTCCTTTAGCCATCGATCTGAATTCAGTTTATTTGATTCTTGCTTGCACTTGTGATGTGTCACACCATAAATCTTTAGTCTATAGCTGGAGTAATAAGGGTGTCTTAATAACTGTATGAAAAGACCTCATCTGAGCAGGAACTGTGAGGGTTGAGGTGCCTGATGTGGTGCCTCCCTCCTGGCTCTGGTAACGGAAGGGGTTACTGCTGGGTATGGAGCTGTAGGAGCATCCTTGCCTCCTGCTCTTGCTGCCTGCTTTGCTGATCTCTGGCACCAATGATCCGAACGTGGGTGAGCGGCTGGTGCCGTGGTTCCTGGGAGGCAGCACATGGTGCCTCTTGGATGTGAAAAGCTGGTTAATAATTCTGGCCTGTGTTAATGTTGTCCTTCAGTTTTCACCTCGAGAGAAGGCCATCACCCCTGGTTCCCTAATCTCCTTCGTCATGCTGTCTTCAGCTTTTAGGATATATGTGTTATTCTGTGTTCCTATATAACAGTAATAAGAAATCCCCGAGGCTGCTTTTCTTCCGTTTGCCTTGACAAACTCCCTCTGTGTCACGCAACAGTTTTGGTTTTTTTTAAACGTAAAAACTTTCAACATCCTACCAACCAGGAAACATTTTTCCTAAGATATTGATAAATATAGTTGGAAGAATTTTTATAGGTTATTAAGGTATCAGGCTTCAGACAAAGCAGTCAGTAAATGTGAACTCGTGTTTCTCTTATTAGCAGAAATATGTGTGATAGCATTGACATCACGTTCCATAGCTTTCTGTGTCAGTCTGGGGGATAAAAAGGCTTTAGTTTTGTTTTCAAACAGGCATATCAAAATAATGTAATTTATTTTTTGATACTAACTATATTCTTTGTTTTCTCCCTTGCAGGCTTTGAAAGAGATGCTATATGCAGCTGTGGACCAGGCCCCTTCTATAGAAGGTAAGCAAATCGTAACCGAGTATCATGTTTTTCTTGGCATTGGGTGCTGGATACCTAGTCTCGCTTGCTACTCTGTCCTCAGTCCTCCTAAATTGGTAAACTTAATACACTGATGGGCACATGCCTGGCCTTTCACAGCCCACATGCTGGTTTTGATTGTTAGAACTCTTTGTCCTCTGTCACTTGGACAATACGTGTCTTTGTATGGTTTGGGACTTTGACAGCTGGATTCCTTTTGCTTATAAGGACATTCACTGGTGGAAGTACTTTCTCCATCCCTTGAGAATAGACCTTTGTTTTCCCGTGGCTGCTGGCCACTTTGGGAGATCAGCGTGCTAGAGATGCTGAGTCCTGGTTACTGGTGACTGGAACTGGGAGAGTCTCATCCTTTTGGTTCTGCATCCTCCCTGAATGCTGTGCTACCTCTTATACATCCACAAGGGTATATTTTCTCATTTTCATGTGTTTATGGCCACTGAGTTCTCTAGATAGATTCTTTTAAATACAGTTTTTGGTTTTAAGCTCTGTGCATTTTAAATAGTTTGTTTAGTTAAGCGATGATCTGTGCAAAATTTCTCAGTAGAGCCCTCTACTTGTTTTATCTTCCTTCTTTTCATTGTCTTTGAAGTACTGAATAGTTCTTGCCTTTGTGTTGCTTCACTCCCTGCTTTCTTGCCCTTCTTGTGGGTTTCAAACTAGTTTTAACCTTCTTACCTTCCTTATTTTCAGTGGGGTGTTGCATTGCAGTATTAATTTTACTAACCTCTCTGAATGCGGCTCTGGGCTTCTTTCTTCCACGTTTAAAGAGCGGAAGCTGACATGAATTATCATGGTTAATATTAACTTAGTGTCTACTTTCTTTGTGTTAATTAGAAATGGGAAATGAGCTATGACATAGTTAAAATAATGTGGAATATAGACTTTTTTTATTTGATTCTACCTGCTCTTTGATTAGAATTTTAAAACGACACCTGCCACAGTTGATACACCAAGTGTGTGTGTGTGTGTGATGGGACAGTCCTTTGTTATACTCTTCAAAGGCAGAATCTGAACTGAAAACTTCATTGAAGCAATGCTCAGCCAGGTATAATTTTTGGGGTTTAACCTGCCACTTGGTTGCTTACTTGACTCAGCCTGCTAGTATTCTTAAATCAATCGCCCTTGTCTCTAAAGTGTGGGTCCGACAACTAGATTTATAGAGGTTATGGTCCTAGCATCATCTGAAACCAACAGGTTGTTTTTGGAAAACTAAATAAAACTTGCCAGCAATACACAGGCAAAAGAGGAAAGTGTGGCTTTATTTTTTTGAGTGGCAAAATTGCTTAAAAACACCCACAAACCTGGAGACCCTCTCTCCCCCCCAGCACAGAATCCATTTTCGGTCCAAGAGGAATTAGAGGGTTGTGTGCAGGCCAAACGGGCTTTATTAACTTCTAAAGAGAACTTGCTGATTTTGTTGAAAGTCCAGCATTAGTTTTGTGGAAGACTAGAGCATTTACAAGACTTTTCTTTCTTTGTTCAATCCATCAATTCATTAATGACAATCGGAGCAAATGGTGTCTGTCTAGTAAACTTTTGTAGTCTAATGTTTGATTGTGACTTACTGGGTTTTGCTTGGATACCTAGAATTTCAGAGTGGGCTTTGAGTTGCTTGCCGCAAAACTCCAAAGTGTTATAACAGCGTTTTGATTTCTTTGTTTCAAAGTTCTTGTGATGTACCGATGTTCTGTGATGTCTGTATGCAAACCTATTTGGCAAAGGGAGAGAAGATGAAGAATAAAATGATGTGGTATTGCATTTGTTCTTTTAAATGTTAGAAGGATTTTAACTTGTGCTTCTGCCTCCTTTGATGCTTTATGAACCTCAACAAAAGGAAAGTAATGACCCAACATTGTTCTGTTTAGGAAAAGCATCTTCTGTTTTGTTTTTATGGGAGGCGGAGATGATGTTTCTTCCTCTGTACTGTGGAGAAGGAAATTATCCAGACTGTATTGAACTCCTGATGTTTAACTCTGCTTTGTCTGACCTTCTTTAGGTAGAAAGCAGCTATATTAATTCCTTCATTAAGTGACTGTCAGCATGTGCCTGGTGGTGGGGTTTAAAAAAGTTTGTTCACAGTGTGTTCTTTCCCCTCTCTGTCCATCTGGAGTCTGTTTTCCGCTTCAGTCTCTGGGTTCCCCCCTGCAGCTTGTGTGTGGCTGAGGATGGGGTGTGTGTGGCTGTTTGTGCCGGAGCGGCTGAGCTGTCTGTCCGGGCAGCTCTACTTGAGCTGATGGGCTTTTCTGTCACTGCCCGTAGGAGCGCAGAGGTGAGAGAGGGAAGGGCGATGGCTTTCTATGAGCTGCAGCTTTAGGAAGGGCTTGTGCTGGACATAGATCAAGACCAGGTGTTTCTCCATCCTTGTTGATTCCTTCTCCTTTAAGCCCTCCTGCCTTTGCTCACAGAAGCCTTAGGCTGGGTTTGGTGTGACTGCATACAAACTGTGCCCAAAACACTGCTGTAGGCCCTGTCGGAGGAGGCAGAACAAATCCCTTGCAGGTTTTCACTTTAATATGGATTTTGTGATGGATGCCTCTGTGCTATGCTGAGTTTTGCACAGAAACTACAGGATCGTGTGGCTGAAACCAGCTTCCCAGGAGGAGCCTAATATAATATGACTTTAGACTGGTTTGACTAAAATCCGTTTGCTAACTGATCTACTCAATCACAGGCACACTGTAGGAGCGTGCAGTTGGTTTTCATTTACCTTGTATGTATTGTAAAGCTAATCTTCTGTTAATACATTGGACTGCGAAGAAGAGGGATTTTGAATGCCGAAGCTGAGGCTATTCCTGGTACTTATTCTGCTCGGCTGGATGTGTAATTCAGGGCTTGTGAATGAGTTGCTTAGATTTCTGCTGCAGGCTGCTTACTGTATCAGTTGGTAAAATTTGTTTACATACAGCAGTGCTTGTATTGCTTAGTTGTATGCTGGAAGCGTTTTGGGAACTCTTTAAAAAAGAAAAAAGTGGTATTCGACCAAGGCTTGTTGTAAGTAACAGGCAAGGCAGGTAATAGGTAAACCATGCATCATTAACAGCTTTCCTTGGGTTTGTATTTAGGAACCTCCTGTTTGTGGTTGGGATGTGGGCAAACACAGCTGGCTTCAGAGTGGCTCAGAACTGATGGTCCTACTGCTATTTTAGTGGACAAAGTGTTGCTGGCAACAGGGTTTGGGTTCTAAATTGTGCAGTTTACTCTGCTGGTTACCTAGTTAACATGGTGACCCTTCTCATTGTGCGATGCTGAATCATACCTATGTTGTTCTGCTTTTTCCTGTCTCTAGGTAACAAACACAGACTGCAGTGCTGACCAAAATCCGTGTAGATGCTAATAAGGAAAACTTGCCAAGGCTGTACAATAGGAGAGCATAGTTTTTTGCTGTCCCCTGACACTACTGCAAGGTGCTGTGGCTCCCTGTGTTTCACGGGAGTTATACAGACTGCACGCATACCTCTTTTGGCAGTTCCTAGCTGTACACATAGATTTCTTTCATCTCTTCAAAGATATTCCCCCCCAGTCTGTCTGCTTTGTAATGACCGTTTTCTATACGCCACTGTTATTCCTCCAGATGCTCATTGGCTTTTTGCAGGGGTTTCCCCTATGGAACTTGCACCATCCTTCTACCTGAACAACATCTGTACAAAATTAGTGTTTAGTCTGCTAATTGAATCTTGTAAGCATCACTGGAAAAAGCATCAAATGATGCTTGGTTCCCAGCTGCTTGAATTTCTGGAGAATTCTTTGATGCATATTTGCTTTCTTAGCTGTTTGTTATGTGCTGCTTACTGTTACTGAATGAATTGATGCTGCCGTGATGTTATTCTCAGCTTCTGAGTCCTTGTGGCACGGGAGTAAGGCCTGCAGGCAAGTGCGCCAGGTCAGTGTGAGCAGGCATCCGTCCTCGACCCTGAGTTACGTTTACGAAGAATTTGTGACAATTTAGAGGTGAAAACCCAGCATAGCGCTAGTTTTCTCCCAGCAGAATGTGCAGTATCAAAAAAGAATGAAATACTGACCTCGCCATGAGCACGCTGGGGTTTTTTTTTTTTTTTCATTCCCTGTTCCTCCCACTGCTTCCTGTCCCATTTGTCACCTAAGTAAAGCAGGTTACTGGACCACTGTTGCTTGGAGTCCTCCTGATTATTCCACTTGGTGAGCAGATGTGTCGGCATCTCCCCAAGCTCCTTATGATGCAGCTCTTCTCGACTACAGTGGAGATGAAAGTGTGGCTGTAAATTATTCATTCTGATTATCTGCTCGAATGGGCAGGGTCCGCTCTAAATATTATTTCCTAGAATATTTGTCTTTCAGATATTGAAATTTAACCTACCTTTAATACTTGCATAAACAAATGTTGTTGTAATATCAGATGGGACAAGAACGTTCTTTTGTATCCTCTTATTGTAGAGATTACTTGTTCCGCTTATACCCAATCCTGAATTCCAGCGGCAGTTTTCGAACCAGGATCACTGCTTGTGGAAAGGCTGTGTGGGGCTGGTGTAACAGTGTAGGAGTAGGGGGGAGGGGAGGACTCCAACCCAGAATTAACAGCTGATGTTAAAATAGTGTATGATTGCTAGGGGGATAGTGTTAGTGCTGATAGAGACCCTCTGCTGGTATCTGCAATCTGTGCGTTCATCTATTCGCTTGTGCTGGATTAGGAACGCAAGAGGTGCGGGTTTGGGACATCCTGAGAGTGCCAGCTCTCGCTGTGTGTCCTGTGCGGTTACACCCTTGTTTCTGCTTTCATTTGGAACCCATTGACTGTGTTAACTGATGACTAAAAATCCTTCGTTTGGATTTATATTTGTGTTACTAAGTAAATAAACCACTATTCTTTAGGGTGATAAGTAATCTTAGTGGATAAGCAGGGTGTAGGAAATAACGTTTTCCAAAGGAAGTTACAAGGCTGACAATCACTTGTTGTTTGCAGACATGCTTTGTAGGGTTGATCAAAGGCTTGTGGCTTGTCTGTGGATATACAGATGTCTTTTTATATCAAAATAAACATTTATTTCCAATTGCATAAGCTGACTTTGTAGCAGACTGAGCCTTCATTTACATGGGAGTGCTTAGGCTTAAGGGTGTCTTCAACAAAACTGCTTCACAGGCACAGCAGATGAATGCTTTATTTCACTGTGTTTTCGCACACCCATAAAGGACACGGGGGGTGGTCATCCTTCTGAAGGACACATGTGGCTTTTGGAAGGTGGTGTCCTACAAGCTAGATGCTGGTCCTTGATTCTGTGCAGATTGCAGTTAAGTCTGGACGCCTCCGTATCTATAACTGACGTGTACACTCAAAAAATATCCCATGACAGCCCTCTTCTCAGTTGGAGCCCTGCTGCCAGGCATTGGACTAGCTATAGAAAATAGGTTATTGGGCTTGTGGAGAACATTAGCTTCCAGACCATGCCAACAGTGGGCAGGAGGAGAACTTGGCTGTGCACCAGCATTTAAAGAGGAGGTGATGTCTGGTTTCTTTTACCCTAGGGCAAGGAAATTTGAAAGGTAAATGGTGCGTGTGCTGTAGTAGAGTGCAGAGCGGTGTGAGAGAACAGCTGGATGATCACCAAAATCACATGTGCCTCTGAAAAAGTAGTGTACTGTGTTCTCATTTAAAAGTAATTTTGCTGTCTAAAGGAGTACAGTGCTCACAGCAACTCACCACTGGCTTGCTTTGTACCAACACGTGCTGCTTTCTGTTCAGTTGGAACTGTGCAGACCCACCTACGCTGCTGATACTCTGACTTCCTCAGAGGTGCTGGGGACCAAGTGGTGAATTCTGTTTACCTGTTAATTAGTGAACGTGGGTGTGGAATAAAGGTCAGGTAAGGTACAGAACTGGAATGACTGAGAGTAACTTGTTGATGGTGCAGTCAACTGACTGATATAAGTTTTGATTTTATTACTATTGCATAAGTCCTCAAGTTGTGGCACTGGAGCACGTTGGCAGCAGGGAGCACCCCTGGCTGTTGTCCACAGGGACTGCTGTGTTCTGGGTCCTGCCCTGCGTGCCTTCACTGGTTTCTGTGGGCTTTGTATTCCTTTGTATTTTTGCACTTTGCCACGAACCTTTCAGTTGTTAGAAACCATTTACTCCAGAAGTTCCATGAGAGAGCACCCCTGGTGCAGACGGGACCTTCCCTGAGGCTCTCCAGGCTCGTGTGGGACCACACAGCACAACAAGGGGGGTTGTGGTGGGGTGAGGGTCAGCAGGTTGACTGTGTGGATGAGTGTTTGTTTCTGCAGGAAGCTTGAGGCTGTGGTTGGTGGAAACACTGGACTTGCTCACCCTTTCCACTTCCCCCATGGTGAGTTCCTGGGTTGATGTGCTGCTTCATCTGTGTGCACAAGTCACGCAGCTTGTGTGGTTGCTGAGCAAGCCTTTTTCCTTTTCCTCTGTCTTCTCTTTGTTCTGGGTAACTTCCCTGGCAGCTGGACAAGCTTTGAGGCTTTCACACTGGGGGAAGAACTTGAGCTCTAAGTGCACCAAGGAGTAGGGGTTCAAGGCTTCAAGATGGGCAGTTAATTGCTTTGTAATTTCATTTTGTACCTTCTTTGCTCCTACTACTCAATAGGTGTTAAACCCACAATAATGAAGGAGCTGTGTGTAGCTCAGGAATAATAGGGAAAGCTGGACCTGGCAGTCAAGGCCAGTCCTTATGAAAGACCTGCACCTGGAGGCAGGTTTCTTCGGAGTCTGCAAGCTGCTTATCAGTCCAGCTGCAGAAGGGCTGTAGGTCATTCCGTAAAGATCTCGTTAGGGTAACAGCAACTATCAGACATTCTCAACTGTGCTGTTTTTATTTCTTTTTCCTTCCTGCGTTTGCTTCTCAGTAATTTAAAAATGCTGGTCTGTTACTGTTTTAGTGGTTAGAGGAATTAATGGTGCTTATAATGTCACTGGTTTGTGCCAGGTTTCATGTTAGTGGTCAAAACTTGAGGATCGGAAAGTAGAAAAAGATTTGCAAAGCTGGAAGATTGGCAGACAGCTGTGCCTTCAACAGAGCACTCCCAGGACAACAGCGAAACATCAAACGGTGTTTTGGCATTAGACATGAAGAAGCGCTGCACATGTGTATGGAAGAAGCTGGTATTTATTGCTTTGTTTCAAGAGGAGCCTGCACTAGATGTCTTAATGGCAAGATTTAGTGTGCGTGGAGAAGGCAACCTCTGGGTTTCTTCTTCTGGAGCTGTGTTTGAAATAGGTGACTTGAATTATTAGACAATTAAGATTTTGGATGAGGCTACAGCTACTTGGTGAATAATGTAATATGAATTATAGTTGATTGGTTTGTCTCTCTTTAAAAATGCATGCTGTGGGCAAGGGAACGAGCAGAATGTCCCTGGAAGCGATATTGAAAATGCCAACAAATAAAAGACTCATTTTGGAGGTTTAGAAAGCAAGCACCCTGTATCAGGCCTGGCAACACGACACAGTGATCTCCATCAATCACATGCAGTGAGATGAGAGCTGTTACAGAATGTATTTCCTACTTACATGCACGTGTATACATTTTCCCAGAAACCTTATGCATATTCTATTATTTTCTAAGGTCTAATTTTAATGCTGTTATGAAACAACAGTAAAAACTCTTGCTAATTTGGAGCTTTGGCTCCAGCTCTGCCTAAGCTTGCTTTTGAGATAAGAAGAAAACTCCAAACAGAGGTGATTACAGAAGAAGACACATCTGATCAGCACAGATCAAGACGTTATCATTTTCGAAGAATGAACAGTGTCTGAAACAACACCATTTTAAAGAAAACCTGCTCTGGGAGGAACATTGTGTCTAACTCTCAAAGAACACAGTAACTTAGATGAAACTGAACTCTAGCTTGAGTCAAAATATTCCACTCTTTGTAATAGTAACTCCTCCTTATATCAGAAGGAAATCTATTAGAGGTGCTTGTGAGATGTCTCAGAAAAACGGCTGACCTGCCAATATGCCGTGAGGCCCTGACATCTCCGTGTGATGCAGTGGCAGAGCAAAAGCTGTCCCAAGGCACCCTCCTGCTAGAGCCATCCCTTTGCTTTTGTTACCTTAATCTGCTGGAAGGCCGCACCGTGCAGAGGCCACAATAATGGTCTGTGAACAAGAGAAAGTTGGTCCCTTTGATTGAAGTAATACAAAAATTAGCACGGATATGGTGAAAAGTTACTCTGCTGCTGGTTGTGTTTCCTCTTTCTAATTCCTGACATTGAAATGAAGGTTAGTTGCTAGAGATGGGTATAATTTTGGTGACATGACACATATTTTACCTGTTTTGTTTAGTGTGTCTGTAAGCCGTGCAGCTTGACCTGTTTTTAGTAGAAGTGGATGAGTTCATTTAAAAATGTAATTGTGCTTACTGTAAATATATGGCCGTTAACTTTATATGTGAGCTTTCCATTTTTATAATGTAAAACTGCAAAATTACAGCATCTTAGTTTCATAAAGCCACAATTGAAAAAACTGAGCTTAAAAATACATTTTATTCCATATATGATATGACGTTTTAGTTGATAAAGATATTTTAGATTGTTTTATGCCACTCTTTTTGAGTGTGGTAACGCCTTTCCCCTGAAGTGGTGCAGCCTAAATGTAAAAGTCCAATCCTATGGTTGTGTTTGCCGGTGCACTGCTAAGGACTGTAGCTTCAAGAAAACTGCAGAGAGGTATAAAGAATATTTTGCCAACATACGGTATGACAAGAATACCTAATGCTCCTCAGCTGTAAGGCAATAGTCAGTGAGTCAGAGTTGTGTATATTCAGCTAAAAATCACGGAGAAAACTGCAAAAAAATACAAGAATCTACTTTTAAAGTAGTTATTGCTCCATTTGGGAAGATGAGTGGCGTCGCAGTAGACACAGAGTGGTCCTAGGATGGTGCAAAGCCCGTGGGTGAGCAGACCCAGCCGGTGTGTTTGCAGGTACAGCTCTTGCATTGTGTACCCAGCAACTCAACTTCCCCTCTGCAGAGGGAGAGGCCTTGTTTATCTCCTAGGAGATGGAAAAGCAATTTCTACTACCTGATGAGAAGCTGTCAGGCCATTTGACTTAACAAGAGAGGCAGGCAGTATGATTGGGAAGAGGGAAATTGCATGCCATAACATACCAATATAAATGCAATTTATTTTGCATGTGCTATATAGCTCCAGGCACACATTTTGGGGCGTGTGAGAATTCTTTGCATGCTGAAATGTGAGTTCTAAATAGTAAAAAGAGGCAAATTTGGCATCCAGGCTGTGTTTATAACCTTGGTTTTATTTTCCCTGCTATTGCTCAGCATGGTTTTATAAATGTTCCTAATGTATTTGTGGGGCAAAGTGCAGAGAAGCTGAAAAGATAGCACAAACGAGCTGTTCGCTTGGGATCTATCTTGTCCCACAGTTGCAGATTTGTTCTGACATGTGGCCAAGGCTATTCTGGTATGGCCTTTGCTGGTGTCCTGTCCCCGCTCAGCTCTCCACGAGTCCTCCACTGAGCTCCTGCTGAAATGGAGCTGTTTAGAACCACTCAGCCTGTCTGTTGAGCAATGCCATAATGTGTCAGCTACAGGGGAAAAAGGGCATCGCTGCTCTAAACCTTCATTCTTCGCCTGCATCGTTTCCTATTGCAGCTGACTGATCATTTATATCTTTGTATCTTTAATACCGTGTGTTGGGGCATCAGCGGCAGTTACAGCGTGGTTGCTAATCTTGGAACCCAGGTATGCTTTTTGACGGCAGCTCTCTTCTGAGTGCAGCTGTAGGAATGAGTCACAGGCAATACAGTAAAATGGAGTAATAATGAGCAGAATTGGCTAATGTAGTTATAAGGTAAATTCTATTAATAGGTTAATGGAATTTGGATTGTACTTCAGTGTTTTGGTATGACATTGTCTTCCCTAATCAGAAGTAGCAATTAGAAAGAAATAAATAATCTCAGAGCCTGATAGGGCATTCTCTGTTACTTCATAGTCTTTTGTGTATGCCAGTGGTCCTCGAGCTCTGCGGCTGTTTAAGGCAAAGGTTCATTTTCTCCCTGCCCAGCCATACTTCTCCGTTGGAAGCCTGAGTCGATGCTTGGTTCTGCTCTGACCTTGGTGAATGCAGGTGTGGAAAAACATTTCTTGGAAGTTTTTTGTCCTTTTGAAGCCTTTAAGAGGTTACAATTCACTGTAATCTAGAGATAAGAAGACTTCCTAGAGAGAGCGAAGGAAAGGGAAAAATCAAAATACCTTTTGCTAATCTGTGATTGAACTGGATTAACATTGAGGCTCATAAGTCATAATTGTGTGTATAGAAGCTGCATTTGTGGGTTTCAGGTGCCGCAGGTGATGCTCTTACCACACAACATTAATTTATGGTCTAGGTTTAACTCGTAGGGCTGCGATGTCCTTGTTTATTAAAACTCCATGTTTCACAGGGTAAGTTGGTAAAATATGGATTGCAAATGAAATTTTGGGTGGTTGGAGGCAGAGAGGTCAGAGCCAGGATGCTGAGCATGTAGGATTTGCCAGACCTGACCAGCCCCATCTGCTACAGCGATCCTGGCTCTAAGGTGGCTGCTGTTTCTCGTGAGAACATCGGGTCCTGCAAAAATGCTCCATCTCAGGCATGAGTTTCAGCAGTACAGCAGCAATGGGGAGCCTGCCACAGCTTTAACACTGTTCTCTTCAGCAGATGTCGTCTTCGTGGTGAAGCCTCCAAAGGGAAGGATCAAGAAAGATAATTAAGTGAGAAGGTGAACAGGTTGGTCTGTCTGCTTGCAGCCTGCCAGGAGCTGGGTCGGGGTTCAGCCCCAGGCAACACAGAGGCTGCGGCACTGAGAGGATCTTGCCAGGTTGCTCTGCGTTCCTGGCTCATCTTTCTATGTACATGGGGACACTGTTCTTCCCCAGCTGGTATCTCTGGCTCTGGTGTTAGCTGCACCCATGTCATCTTGCAGTAGAAGCCAAATTTGCCACTGTTGGTGTTAAATAGGACTTTGAGCTAGAGTCTCAAAGGCTCCGCAGATTCTGCCAAAAGGGCTTTCAATGAGTCTTTCAACTCTGCTCTGGCAGCGTTAGAAATCCACATGCGGCTCAGCTAGAATTGATCTGTACCAATTCCTCCTTCAGTTTCTTCTGCTTTCAGCCAGCTCCTACAGATCCGATTGCGGCTTTTGTTCGCAGCTGATTGCACTGGGTTGATGTGGCTGCATGCTAATGCAGTGTTCTAGATGGAGCAGATGTGCACCCGCTTGCTTTCCGGCTGAGGAGGAATTCAGTGTTGGAAGGTGCATGATCTGGGCTTGGACTTGCCTAAGCACAAACCTGAGTAATGAATTAGTCATTAGACATGGAATTCATTTCCCTGAGGACAGGGAGAGAAGGAGGCTGGTACAGCCCAGCTGTCAGTCAGGAATTGCTGATGCAGGACCTCTCACCAGCTGAGAAGGTTCCTCCAGCTCTGGTAATACAGTGGGGCTGGGCTCCCAAATCCTTCAGTTTGGTGTTTCAATAGTAACACGAGTTCTTTATAGTGGGTGTTTAAAGGCCTTGGTCTCTTTGCCCAACTTAAATGAAAATGTTAATTGACTGTTTTGACACCGAAGGCGCCAGAACTTAATTGTAGTAACTCTACATGCGAGATGATTTTACTGACTCCTACTTAAGTGGCAAGCAGGGTATGCCAGAAGGGTCTGCCTTCCTCCATCCACTTGGGGAGTGATTTCATGATTATTGAGGTATATGGGTGATAATGAGGTGAGTTTGGGAAGAGAAGTTTGTGCTCCATCACCGTCTTATCCTTGGCCACAATTCTCATTTTGTTTTTTCCCCTCTCTTGTGGTGTGTGGCTCATGGTGGCTGATCTCACGTATGGTAATTATTTTCTAAGATGTGTGGAAGCTTTACCTATTAAGTATGGAAGAGAAATTATGGTGTTGTGTGCTTTTTTGGTACATAACTAGATTAATGTCTGCTTGAGATTTTCATTTATGTGCACCATTTTACTCTTCAAAGTGGATAAAAAGGCTAGTATCAATATTCTCACCTTGCCTTATGAATTTTCCCATCAGTACTTTCACCTATGCTCATCCTTTGCAGAGTTGTTGTTCTGGCTCCAAGCCAGTGCATCAATTTTTTTCTGTAACCTTTGCTGGACAGAACCTTATGCACAGGAGCAGAAAAATGAGTGATTCTGCTGTAGTGAGGGGAAGTGGCGTAAGAATGCTAAGATTATATGGTTGATACTGTGGGCTTCTGAAAGATTATTTTTGTTTTGAATGCTCAATAATGGTGCTAAAGCCTTCCAAATACCAGCTTCCAGTTTGCCTTAACTTTCAGGTGTCGGAAGGCTTGATATTTATTAACTCCTATACTGAAGTGTGCTGAAGTGCAAAATGAAAATATTGCAGGGAGGCTTCTTCTGAATATTGCACGAAGCTGGGATTTGCATGAAACTGTACTTCATGCTTGCAGCCTTTTCTCTGAATATTTTGCACTTGGTTCGGAAAAGTCATGTTGGAGCTTGAAAATGGGCTTTTTGTCCAGAGAATGGAAGCATGCTGTATTGCTGCTGTACCATCCCTTTATACCAATTACATTAGCTCTCACTTGAAATATTCTATTCAAAAAATGTATTTATATATAGAGGAAGAAGCTTAGACAGTGTCAAATACCACAGCTTCCTTGAGTTGTCTTGCAAATACCCATCGAACCTTGCAGTCTTCATGGATTCTGCTGTTGTGAGACACTTAAACAGAGAAAGTAAACCCCAGACCTCTCAGAATATTGCCCGATGTCAATACAGGTTTTCATAGAACCCTTAAGGTTGGAAAACACCTCTAAAATCATCGAGTTCAACTGTCAGCCCAACAGCACCATGCCTACTAAACCATGACACAAGGCGCCACATCTACACACTTTTTTTAACCCCTTCAGGGATGGAGACTCCACCACTTCCGCGGGCAGCCTGGTCCAATGCTTTACCACTTTCTCGGTAAACAAATTTTTCCTGATATCCAATCTGAACCTCCCTTGGCTCAACTCGAGGTCATTTCCCCTCAATCTATCACTTGTTACTTGGGAGAAGAGGCCAGCACCCACCTTGCTACAACCTCCTTTCAGGGACCTGTAGACAGCGATAAGGTCTCCCTGCAGCCTTCTCTTCTCCAGGCTGAGCAGCCTTTTAGGAGTAGCTTGTAACTGTAATCCAAAGAGATGGTATTATTTCAATCTATTTTTTTTTCAGATGGCAATATTTGGCTCTGGTGGAATGGAGAAAACTACCCCCCTGAGTCCTCTTCCCATTCTTGCATTTGCTTTCTCCAACCTTTTGGCTAAGCCAGTACACCTTGTAGTGCTTGAGAACTGACGCTTTGTCATTCTCTGTTTTTCGATTCTAAGCTTATTTACGGAAAAGAGCAAAAATGAGGAAGAGCTTGAAGTGCTGTGCTGTGTTGTGTATTCTTAGAGTTGGCAGCTTCTCTGTGTACGGTGTTGGAGTCTTATTTGTGGATTCAGACTTGCTTTTGGTCCTTGCTTGGCCATGCTGTTCTGGTTTTAATCTTTCAAGATTTACATGGATGTGAGTGTTTAATACGAAGTCCTGCTTCTGATTTTTAGTTAACTTTACTTTTGCTGCGTCAGAAGTGAGCACAGCTGTTTCGCACTTGCGGCTTCTGGATTACGCAGCACTAATTCTTTCTAGTTTGCATAACGTTGCACTCATCTTCGTTGGAAAGTTAATTCATCTAGACCTTCATGCTGGAGGGGGACCAGAGGGTGTTTGAACTGAAAACAGAGGCTCAAATGACTGTGTGAAACCTAAACAAAGCGAGATGCACGAAGTCTGACAGCGAGGTTGCTGTTTTTCACCTGGTGTCTCTCTGGTACCCAGTGCTTGGTGGAATTTGTTGTTGTTGGAGAGGAAAGTTCTGTTGGAAAGAGGGTGGCTGTTCCTGGGAAGAGGCAGGGTCAGCTCTGGCTGCAGAGCTCCGAAGTGCACTGTGTCTGCCCGCCAACCTGGAATTATCTGCTGTGCTTCCCTTCAGTGTGGGGGAGAAAAATGTTCAGATCCTGTTCAAAAGTGGCCGATTTTATAAGCATTCTATACAGATACTTACAGATCTGCTTGATTCTGCCCCTCTATTCCTCTCTTGTGAAACCTCATCTGAAGTATTGTGTCCAGTTCTGGAATCCTCAACACAAGAAGGAGATGGAGCTGTTGGAATGGGTCCAGAGGAGGCTAAGATGATCCGAGGGCTGCATCAGCTCTGCTGGGAGGACAGGCTGAGAGAGTTGGGGTTGTTCAGCCTGGAGAAGAAAAGGCTTTGAGGAGACCTTATAGTGACCTTCCAGTACCTGAAGGGGCTACAGGAAAGCTGAGGAGGGGCTGTTCACAAAGGCTTGTGGGGATGGGACGAGGGGCAATGGGTATGAACTGGAGAGGGGCAGATTTAGGCTTGATATAAGGAAGAATTTCTTCACTATGAGGGTGGTGAGACACTGTCCCAGGTTGCCCAGGGAAGCTGTGGCTGCCCCGTCCCTGGAGGTGTTCCAGGCCAGGTTGGATGGGCCTTGGGCAGCCTGAGCCAGTGGGAGGTGTCCCTGCCCATGGCAGGGGTTGGAACTGGATGGCCTTTAAGGTCCCTTCCAACCCAAACTATTCTATGATTCTGATTGATCTTTAGCTAAAGACTGCAGCTCTCCTGGTTGCTGTGGGGTGCTCGCTGCCGGGCTGGGGCGGCTGCAGGAGGAGCGCTGACAGGAGGCTCTTTTTGCTCCGCGTCTCTGTCTGCTCCGAACAAGCAGTTTTGCAGCTGATCAAAGCAGGAGGATTTTGCTGCTGCCAAGGCACTAAACCAGCGAGGGGGGATAAATGGCAGCTCTGAAGCAGGCCTACCCGAGCTGATGGGCTCTTTGTTGTCAACGGGATAAAGTGAAGAATTTGTTTTTAGTTTGTTTTTTTTTTTAACAGAGATGCTGTTCGTTCTCTTGGAATATTTACTCTTGCATTTCAAAGCCCGAATTATTGGATTGCTTTAACAGAAAGCTGTATTGCATATAGTTCCATAGGCAGAGCAAAGTTTTTTCTTCACACAGGGCACCTTCTGGGTCTGTGGGTTTTCAGAACGCTTGTCTTGTAAAGAAAAGATGTTTTGCACACGGGTATCAATAGTCTGAATATAAAACCTGCCCGGAGATCATTATGTTTGTCTTACTAAGCAGTGTCTTAGTAAGTCTTACTAAGCAGTTTCTCCACCAGACATGGAGAGGTATGTGAAACTAGGAACACGTCACAGGTTACCCTTGCCTTTTGAGCTACAGGTAGGCAGACAGGTTGAGTCTTTTCTCCCCCTACTTTTCTGGTTTTATGATGTACCAGATATTCTCACCTAAATGGCATTTATTTAGGTAGCTGTGTTTAAAGGCAGTCTTTTTACTTTCTCTCTAATACTGCTGTTTATTCACCCAAAGTGCACCTGTGTGTGTAGTAGTTGTTATTAACCAATATAATCTTGATGAAAAAAGAAACAGCTTTTAGAGTAAGTACTTTTTTTTCACACGTTCAACGCTTAAGCATTTTCATTTGTTTTTTTTTTTATAATTAATCTAGCGGTGTAAATATCAAATTATTTGCAAAAGCCTCATTTTTCTTAGGTTAAATTGAAACTCACGCAAGTCTTGAAGTTTCTATGACCTGTTAATAATAAACTAAAGAAATTAATAGCAAAAATTTTCATCTAGTGGTTTAGGAATTCACTCTGCTGAAATGCTAGCTGTCCATGTCCAGAAAGAACCAGTCAACAAACTAAACAAGCTGCTATTACCTGTAGCTGCTGTTTTGTGGATGGTAAGGTTGTTGTCTCTTCTCTTTCACTACTTCATTTTATTTCAAGTTAGAAGACCAGTAAAAAGTTGAAAACCTTCCTGTTAAATCAAGAGTAGAAATATGTCAATGTGTCAACTACAATCTGTTTCCAGTTACTGCTCCTGTCACATTGGTTACATTGACAAAGTACAAGTAGCATTTGTGATATGGGATCATTTTTAAAAGCAGATCTTGTTTCATAGTGTTTTCTTGGAATTTTATTTTTGTTCAGAGTTTCACCTTACTGCCTAGTAAGGAATTTTATGGCTGAAGTAGGAGTTGGTGGCGGATTCTTTGACAAGCTGGTTTGAGTCTGGCTGTGTTGTGCTTTTATAGATGACAATATTGCTTTAATATTTTTGGGGTAGCTGATTTAGTGTCCAGTAATGGAAAATGCTTGTGTAGTGTGTAAAACTTTAAGTGCAAGAGTTTGAACTCAGAGGAGAAAGAAGAAGAAGCAGAAAACTAAGGTTTGATTTCTTTGAGTTCCTGCAGGAGGTATGGCGCTTGGCAAGGGATAAAAAAACAGTAGTGATGGTGTTGAGCTGTTTTGCTCCTTGTATTTGTTAAATCCTGTAAAACTATTGGAACAATGACTCTTTGGAAATAAGGAAAATAAGATAATGTGAATAAGTTCAGAGCCTTTACTGGTTTCCAGTGCTTTGTTTGTATATGACATTGTTTTCCTTAGGATTATTCCAATGGGTTTGCCACGTTACTTTAAAGGTATCTTGACTTGCTCATCTCCCAGGCAAAAGTTTCATATCTGGGAATAAAGTCTGTCCTGCCTTGCCTCTGAGGTTAAGTTGGTGAGTGTTGTGGATGAGCTGTTCCTTGTATCTTTTTTGCAGGATTTTATTGGAAGTGTTGTTGAAAGTCTGGATACGGCTCTGTAACATTGAAAAATGTAGCCTTTGATGTGTGCCTGATTAGGCAATTGTGATTCTTAGCCCATTGCTGGTAAAAGCTACTGAAAGGGTGCATGTGTGCTGGTGTATGTTCTCTTCAAAACAATGAACAGTGTAGACCAAGGCTGTAGAAGAAGGATTGTGATTTGTGTCATGATTGCTAAGCACGAAGAGATTTGCTAGTGGGCTTTTGAGTGACTTGAAGGTTGTTATCTTTATTTTCTTTTCTGCTTCATGATAATATTCTGTGCACTTGATCAGTTTTCAGTTTTCCAGGAGCTGCTCCCTCACAAGTGTTTGTGGTTTTTTTTTTCCCCCTGAAATTATCCTGTCAGTGTAGCAATTGGACTAATTTTGGGTTGCGCGCATCTTCTGCTAGTCATCGGAATGGCTGTTTCAGTTCTGAAGAGGCATCTCATTCCATGATCCATGGCTGTAGCTGCTTCTGGTGTCAAAATTTACTTACAATGAACTTTGTCTTAAGCTTCCCTGGCAGTTGGTGCTGGCACAGAGCAAGGACATGATCATCTGCTTAGCAGAGATAGCACGAGGGAGTTCTGTCCTCCTGCCGTTTGCTTCATGCTCTGAGTTGCCTGTTGTGCAAGGGCCTTATGTTTTGCATCTCCTTCTCCATCATGGGTCCAGTAGAATTTCAGATGTTTCACTGCATATTAGGATTTTATTTTTTTATATTTAACCTGTTTAAGGTTTAACTTTACATATTTAAAGCATTTCCTTTTGAAGAGGGGCGTTCATTTGATTTGGGCTCAGTGCTTTAATCAACAGTGTGGCATTGAGAACTTATCTGCATACAAGCTTGAGGATGGCAAAAAAACTTTTCAGGCTTCTCTCTGTTCCTGCTACTTGTGTATGGAAGAGCGTTGGAGCTTTCCCTGGTGATGCCAGGACTTCATTTGAATATCTTGGAAGTGATTTCTTCTTTTTTTTTGTGGAAAAAGCTTTAATGACTTAGATTTTTTTTTTCGTTACTTCCCTGTACCCAGTTGGTAATTCATGAAATCTGGTAGAAGTTAGAAGACCCTTAAGGACTTGCAGTGTTAAAATGGTTCATTAACTGTTCTAATTACGTGACTGCTAGGGCATGCCTGCGTGCTTCAGGGCAGATAGGTATAATGACAAATAGAGGATACCTGCCCTAAACGAAGGCTTCTGAAATGAATACGGATGGCTGGTGTGGATGTCAAGAATTTTAGCCTCCCTAAAAATGCAAAATATAATGATTGGTCAGATGACAATACATGGCCACTACTTGGCTTTATTTGGCAGATACTTATTTGAAAGACTGAAAAACTGACCACAAGGCTTTCTCCTGAGGTTCGATGGAGGGTTTAGTTTGTTGATGTTCTGGGTGCTCCTTACTCTTGTTAAAATCAACAGAAACATTTTTTTAAGAATCTTTTTTTACAGCTACAAAGGCAAAAAATATATTTTCCCTGTGAAGCAAACAGGAGTAAACAGATCTATATTTTTCTGTGATTGATGTGAGCTGATAAGAGCTGCTTTTGAAATGCAGGCTGCTGGCAGCTTCTGACACCGGTGTTGCAAGTAGCTCCTGTAAGGGGGACTTGTAGATAAGGCTGTTGGGTGGGTCTCCTGCAGCCTCTAATGTCAGAAAGCTGGGTTAAGGTGTGTTAATTTTATCAACATAAGTAAGTCAAAGCAGTGATAAAAGGAAGCGACAATTTGTAGAAGATTTTGAAGAGCAGTAGACCCGAGTCTTTAGCTTCAATTTCCATTCTGGAGGAGTAAAAATTCATTAGCTTAAACCAAGAATAACAACAGTTTCTCTTCTACCATGAGGAAATTAAGCTCTTAATCTAACAAAAGCCATAATGTCAGGAGTAGAGAAACCATCTTCTTGGGAGAAGTTGTATCTGATGATTCGTCTTGTTGTCAGTGGTGCCAGAGTTAGGCTGCTTCTTGCCATTTCCAAACGGCGGCGGAGTAAACTTCTGTTAGTGGGGATGGTAAATGGCTTTAACCTGTGCTTTGTCACGGAGCGCTGGAAGAATGGTACCCAGGCACTTTAGAGTTTGTTTAGATCTGCCAATAGGGAGATTTAGTGTACGTTATTAATTTGTTGTAGTATCAAGCATGCCTTTTGAAAATGCTTGTTGTAAGGTTTCCTTTTGGGTTGGATTCGTGAGGGAAAAGTGAAGTTGTTGATACATCTGTAGACTGAAAATTAAATCTAAAATTGAACCCCAAAGTAACTTTCTGCTACTCTGTCTGGAAGTGATCATTTTGGGTCTTGAATGGAGCCTTACAGGGAGCAACAGAACTGATGCCATTGGAATTATTATGAAATTAGAGCTTTACATGCAAATAAGATCTGAGGACTAAACACTGCCCCACCACTGCCCTGTCCTAGTGGCTAAGGTTCTTTTTGTTGCTTTTTTTTCCTCTTGCCACCCTGGAATAGAGAACTCCCCAGGGACATTTCTCATAAATGCAGAGCGCTCTTCGGAAAAACGCTGCTGTTGGAGGCTGTTGGGTTCTGGAGTGAGCTAGTGTTGTTGTGGTTTGGTAACCACAGGATACTTGAACACTCAGAGAGATGTGTGGAAGACAGCACACATTCTCCATTTGCAGGCAAGAACTTTTTAGAGGAACATTCAGGTTCATTAAGATGATTAATTAATGCAGTTTTCTGCCATTAATCTTTCTGAACACCAATACAGATAGCAAGCAGCAAAATCCATTAACATGCCATGACCCTGTGCTAATTGTTGAACTGTGTTCTTCTTGGAGTAGCTTAGTACTGAGGTAGATGCACACAGGTTGTGGTGGGCTAAGAATGACTCCCTCACAAATGAAACATTGAATTAGATAAACCAGATCATAATGCTAGCTCTCTTGCTCATCATTTGTTGATTAAGTAGAGGAACGGGTGGATGAAGTGCTTAGGGACATGGTTTAGGGAGTGTTAGGAATGGTTGGACTCGATGATCCAATGGGTCCTTTCCAACCTTGTGATTCTGTGATTCTGTGATTATTGGTAGTAAGAGTTGTTAAATAGGAGTGAGGAAGACATGATATGGGAATGGAGAAAATCAGTGCATCATAACCTTGGCCTCGTGGCAGGTTGATCCATAAGAGAACTCATTTAAAACTTGTGTAAACTGTTTATCATAGAGTTCCCTGACTTTGGAAAATGAGAATGATGGAAAAATGAGCACAGTCAAGGCTCCAGACAAACCACGCGTTTTGTGTGACTGTGATTTGAGTGACCCCAGTACAATGGAAATAAGGGCTCGACTTGCTAACTTTAGGGAGTCTTTTAAAACCTAGTTGAAAGGCTATCAAGGGCTACCTACAAAGAAATTTTACAGAACCTTTTTTTTTTCTGTTTTACAGTAGTAACGTGAATACCTGCTTGAAGTAAAAATATAGTGTACCTAAAAAGATACACAGTACCTGACCTTCAGCAAGAATTAGATGGAAAGTTAAGGTGACTGCAGTAACTAAAGCATTGTTTGAAAGCAATGCTCGTCTGCAGAAGGATGGATAAAATCCTGTGCAGCTATGTTTAGAGAAGTATGTGATTATCTTCATGTTCCCGATTGTATCAAAAGTGATTATTTACATCTTGTAAATGGATGTTTCTTGTTTAAATCTGCAGGGTATTCTTGATGCTGTTCTTCAGTTAATTGTAGAAACTAATTGGAGGAGAAACATTTATGCCTACAATTTACTCATAATCTCAGTGTGTTTTTATTTGAGTCAGCAGAGGAAAGAGATTGACCTCCTATTATAACAAATCCATGTAAACTCATAATTCAGGTAAAAAACCTAAACCAAACAAACGAAAGCAAAAAAATACCACCAAACCCTCACTATATTAACATGTCTGTTTTAGAAAAGAGGATATGAATTGTACATTAACTTTTCAAAACCCTTTCCTAAGGGAAGACTTTCTGGGTTTGAGCAGGTGCTATTTAGAGTGTGCAGAGTAGCGGTGGATTCTTGTTAGGGTAACAGCAAAGCTCTGAGGTACTTCAAGACTCAGTAAATCTCTCCTTGAGGTTCTGCTGGTGCTGTATGTACTGTAACTAGCTGGGTCATGTTGCTGGACATCCATGAGGACAGAGGTCTGCTCTTGCCATGCTGCCTGATGCTGCGATACGAGACTCTCTTTGAACCTTTCTGATCCTTTGGATGCTTTTGGTGTCTCTAACTTTCAGAAAACTTCTTTGAAACTTCTTCAGACAACTCCAGCTTCAATGGGTATTGAATAAATGTTATTTGTCCAATGCAAGACATCTGTTATCTGTTTTGGCAGCTTTCAGTTATTCGCATTCAAAGTAAAAAAAAATGCTTCCCTCAGTCTTGTGGTTTTTTTCTGTAACGTCTTCAAACAAGTTAATTTTGCGGTGTTCATCTGTTTGCCCAAGTTTCTTATCTCTGCAATCCAGGCTTGAGGATTCGCTTGCAGACCTTAGTATTTGGGGATTTGGAAGGGAGTGGTCTGGGGATAGAAAGTAGTTTTACCTCAATAATTGGTTACTTTTGCATTTCTTCCATTAATCTTTGTTTGTAAGATAGACCAGCTTAAAACTATATTCATTTTAACTGGCTGAATCGTGGAAGTTTATTTTTGTGTTGTCACAAATGATGGCCTTCTTGCGCCACCTGACTCTGGTCGGAAGAGTCAGTAGTCGTGATGGTGACGTAGGCTATAAGCAGACCAGGTGGTTCTGTTCTTTGGACCCCTGCAACTGTGCAATCTCTGTAACTTTCCCTAGGTTTTTCCTAGAATTTAGCCACTTGCAGGTGTGCTGATAGTAATATTTTTTTACCACCTGTAGGTAGATGCTGTCTGTGGTGGTGGATGGTGTTTCTTACCCCAGATCTCAGCTGCTTTCATCTTGTACATGGGCTTATTAAAAAATCAGAAGTGTGACCAGCAGGTGGAAGGAGGCGATTCTGTCCCTCTACTCATGAGGTGTCTCATGAGATGTCACCTGGAGAGCTGTGTTCAGTTCTGGAGTCCTCAGCACAGGACAGACTTGGATTTGTTAGAGCAAGTCCAGAGGTGGCCACAGAGATGGTTCGAGGGCTGGAGCACTTCCCATATGAGAACAGGCTGAGAGAGTTGGGATTCTTCAGCCTGGAGAAGAGAAGGCTCTGGGGAAACCTTAGAACAGCTTCCAATACTAAAAGGGGCTTTGAGAAAGCTGCGCAGGGGCCCTTGATCAGGGAGTGCAGGGATAGGATGAGTGGGAATGGTTTTAAGCTGAAAGAGGGGAGATTGAGATGAGATCTTAGGCAGAAATGTTCTTCTCTGAGGGTGGTGACAGGTGGTGGTGGCTGCACCATCCCTGGAGGTGTTGAAGGCCAGGGTGGATGGGGCTTGGAGCAAACTGATCCAGTGGGAGATGTCTCTGCCCATGGCAGGTGTTTGGAACTGGGTGGAATTGAAGGTCCATTCCAACCCAAACCATTCTATGAATCTTTGCTAGACCCATCACAGGTGTTTGCTCAGAGCTTTTAGACTTTTTAATACCGTAAGTATGGAACTATGGCTGATTCCAGGTTACCTTTTCCTCAAATCCCTGGTTTCTGTAACCCTTGGCTTTTCGGCAATCTGGCTAAACGCTGAGTCTGGTGGAGAGCAAGCGGATCTCCCTGGTGCCTCACCTGCAGGGTGTTGGTGAGCGTGGACCAGCAATGAGGAGAGTTTTGTCTTGCAGCCGAAGTGAGTTGTTTGAAACTAATGAGAAATGTTATCATCGAGAAGAGGATGTCAGGTATTTTAACTTCAGGTATTTTCAGATAGGTGTGAAACAACTGAGGTTTCTCTTTGGGATATGGGCAGTTTTTGTCAAAAGCCCTCAGAAGTACTTGGGTGGTGGTAAGCTGCTGCTGTGTCTTTGAACTGCTTGCTTGTCTTGTAACTTAAAAAGCTGAGTAGATGGCAGCCCAAAAGGTTTTGTGTGAAGTTAAAAAAATTGTTTGGCTTGTGTAAAAGTTTTGTTTCAGGAATGGACAGGCTCCAGTCTAGAAAAATGTGGGATATTCTCTAGTCTGCAGTTAAAACTGAAGGGACTTTGTACTTCAAAAACATGACTTGTATTAGCAACAGAGCATAGGAATCTTTGTAACTTTCTGAAAGTTTGGATCATTTGACAATTTTCTGTGAGAAACCAGTAAAACAGTTAATTTTCTACGAACAGTTGAACCATCTTTAACTGAAAGATGTTTTTTTAAAGAAAAAAGCAACTGAAATGAACAACGCTGCCTGAAATTTTAGTAACCTACTCTTATTGCTGTGGGGTTTTTTTTATAGGTTATGAAGGAAAAAGAACTCACGAATAAAGAGCACTCTACACACTTCTTTAGTGTCTTAATGTCAACATTTAAACTCAGAGTTAAGATTAAAGAAAGAGCGCCGTTTTTACATGTAAACCGTATGTGCTACTGTCTCTACAAAGTGAGAGTGGAGCTAATTAACCACAAATGAAATACGGCTTTGGATAAGGGTTCATTTCCTGCTTTCTGGATATGTGAGGCTGGCGATTATAGTCTTTCTTCCTCTGTTTCCAAGCATATGATCTGATTCCCATAGAAGGGTGAAAGGTCTTAGTATTGTTGAGTTCCTACATCTCTTCTGCAGGGAGAGGCAGTTGAGAGCCTGGGGTTGGTTTCTTCGTTGCTGATGCTGGGCTTGCATGAGAAAGCGAAGTGACCTGTAGTAGTTCTGGAAGATGGATTTGGTTGATTGCGTTGTGATGTTGGAGGGAGGTAGTAGAGATACGTGAGGAACCCAATTCCATTGTTACTTTTTTCCTATCTTTGTAACGGGTTATTTATTGCTGAATAATTGCATGAATATAGGGATAAGATATGTTCTGAAAATGCGACCGAGTTTCCAGTTCCTCTGTGATTTTCTTGGTGATTATTCCCATATCCAGTAAGCTTTCTGAGTTGCCAACCGTATGCTCAAAGAGAAACATTTAGTCACAGGTCTAGTGCGGGCAGATCCACAGACTCTTTGTAGCCTGAGAGTGTGGGACCAGTTATTTAGTGTAGTAAACACAAGGAACTTTAAATCTATATTTGATTCCTACATAACAATTAGACATCTTTAGAAGTTGGAATATGACAACTTTCATCTTATTTTAGATGAACATCTCATGAAGTCGCTTTTTTCTGTTTTGAAGCTCATACTGCCACAACATCATAATTAAATGGGATGCGTTTTCTAACTTTAACATGTATTGTTTGATGGGTTTTTTTGAGACACCAGAAACTGAAATAGCTTTACTTAGCAATTTGTTTCTTTTACCATTCTATTTATTGAAAAATAGAAGGAATTGAATAAATGTTTCTTACATTTTTATAGCTGGTAATATGTTTCAGGTCCCTCTGTGAGCGATCAGCTGTAACTTATCTGTTTTCAAGTTCAGGAAAGCTGCTGATATGATATCCAGTTAATCACTGATCATTTGAGACTTGATAGCTGCTAAAATAATGAGAACATATCCTCTTTTTTATAGCATCTGTGGGGTTTTAATGTCTGTTGAGTATTGTACAAGATACTAAAATCCCATAACTCCTTAAAGGAAACCTCTACTTGGTTGATCGCTTGAACTGGATGGATGATGCAAGATAATTTGAAATACATCTCTCTTTCTATTAAGAACGATTATTTGAAAATGGGGTTTTTATAGCGTACAATGTCTGAACAGTTCAGTTGGGGTACCTTCTTTGGTGGTGCCAAAAGCACCTTCTTCAGTAGCTTCTAGAAAACTGAGCAAGGAGGAGTTGTGCCAAATACTGTTAAATAACAAGAAGTATCCCTGCAATAGCTATCCTGCTTGGAGACAAAACCGCTACTCTAGGTAGGATGTTAATTGTGGAGTGAAAAACCTGTGCTGTGGTCTGAAAATCTACCAAGTCTCTCCTCTTTTCCCATTCTTGAGATTCTTTGATCAAAGTAGTTAGACTCCATGCATCTGGAAAGGAGCAGACAAGAATTTCTCTAAAATCTTGCACACCTTGGTTCAGACTTTGAAGGAAGCTTTAGATTTTTTTTACTGGAGGTTCAGCATTTCATATTTCTCAGGTGCCTAAGAGGTAAGCAGCTGACAGCTATTTTGGAGCCTTGGTGTCTTATTTTAGTATAGTAGCTCGATCACCACCCTTGCTATGCGATAGCCTCAATCTATCATGGACCTGCCTCTTGGCTTTCTGCTACACTGTCTTATCTTGAACAATTATTTCTACTTGCCTGTGCGTTTGAATGTGGTGGCTTATGCTTTGTATTTCCTGAATTTCAGTCACCCTGAATGTTTCATTAGTTAAAACTGCTCAGCGGTTTGGCTGATGATACTGAATTGTGTGACAGACTTGTGCCTCAACTGTTGCTGTCTCAATAGAATGTGAATTGCCTTTCATGCAATGTCTGTCAGAAAATGAATTGTATGTGTTTGAATCTGACTGTAGAGCCTTTATTCTACAGTTTCTAAATATTGATAGTTTATTACATGAGTCTTAAAAAAAAATAACCCCTTTCGGGAGTGAGTTCTTCCTGAGCTCTGGAACTGAGATTTTTTTTTTTCCCACCCCGTGTTTGTCAAGTTGTGATTTTGGTGTCTGAGAGCAGTGCAAGCTCAGACCACAAGTTTTTCCTTCGAAGTGCCTTCTTCTAAAGAGGCTTCCAGGGAGTTTCATTCTCTACCGTCTACCGACCGCTTCGTTTCATTTGGGGAAGCTGCTGGTGGGATCCGAGATTTTGGGGTGAAGGATGAGAGAGGCAGCACAGGGAGGCAGGCATGCAGAAGCTGGGCTCTAACAGTCATGCTTCTTGGGGAGAACCAGCCTCATTTAGATTCTTAGACAGTTGTTTGTTCACTCTGCTAGCTTATCTTCAGCTCTGTCTGCCTGCATGTTACATACAGTACACCTAACATACTAATTGCTACATTGATTGATTTCTAACAGCTAAGGTAGCTGAAGCAGCTTGATTAGCAAGGAAGTGGCTTGTTGAATCTGAGACTTGCTGAAGCGCTCAGCATTGATATGTCATCACCTATAGATGCCTACATTTCTCTAAGGAGATCTCACTGGTGATATGTTAATGGCAGTCACCCAATTAGGTTTGGCTTTGTCAAGAAGACACCACATTTGGAGAAAGCTGCACAACTAGGATCTTTTCAGAAAGATCCTGTTTTATTTTTTTTACATAACAGATGATTCTGTGGCATATTTTTGCAAGCATTTCTTTTTTCAGTTCTAACACAAATAATATTTTAAACAGTTTTAAACTGCGTGAAGTTGAGTTTGGACTGTTCTGCCAAGTGAGTTGTTGATTTTCCTGTAGCAGTTAAGAAGAGGGCTCTGAACTAGGAATAAATGCATTTTGTGGGAGGCTTTTTAGTGTCATCTGAAGTCTTCTGTCTTCCCCATTTATTTCCTTTTCAGTGTTTTCTTTATTCTTGATTTTTCATATCCCGACCTCACAGAATAAAAAATACCTGTGTTTTACAAGGGGAATTCTTTCTGTAAAGAGCTGACAGAGATGAGTGAGCATCACCCAGATTTGTCTTCTGCTTTCATGTACTTTCCTGATGAGTTACTGGAGCCTGACCTCACTTATGCTGGCCATTCGTGCTTTTAAAAAACTAAAGGGAAGGATCTGAGGCAGTAGCACATTCTCCGGGGACCTGGCATGACTTGGAGGATTAAATGAGATTTGGGTACAAGGTTGCGTCTTTCTTCAAGTGCCACATCTAGACATAAAATAGTTCTAGCATCCAGGATTTAAGAACAGTTCACTTAAGAGAAAAGTAAAGAAAAAAAATAATTCTAGAAGTGTTGTTTAAGCAGATCACTCAAACATTTTGTAGACATTTTTCCCCCTTTCCAGCACTGGATGTTGATTCTGGCATAACTCCTTTGTGTCATAACCCCCCAAACCTGACCAGTATTTAAGTCTGATTGTGAATCTGCCTCAGATTATGGTGAGGAAACATTCCCACTTACTCAGGCATACGTATTCAGGGTAATCATCTTGACTGTTGTGTTTGATAGGCAGTGCAACACAACATCAGGCAACAAAATGTGAGACGCACTATGATAGAGATCCGTGAGGAAAACTCCGATATTTTTTTTATTTATTAAGTTGTGGTTTTCTGCATAGTGCAGCACAAGGTAACATGGTTAGTGTGACCATGCAGCATATTAAGAAAATGTATAGCTTTTTTCCCCCAGTCTAGAGCGCAGCACTTCTGAACTGATGCTGTGAGACCAGATGCTCTCAGAAAGTTGCTGATGTGGAGCAGTCTCTTCTGGCTTCGTGAAGTTTTCATTCTTACTGCCTGACTCTGATGCTGACAAACTCTAAAGAGTTTTATAATTGTTACCCCGTAGAAGTTGGTGACCTTCTATACTTGTGTTGAGAAGTACTAACACTTGTTTTTTCTCAGGAGCCTTCAGGGAGGGGGTTATCATGAATAATAATAAATCACACAATTGCAGAATGGTTTCTGTTGGGAAAGACCTTTAAGATCAACGAGTCCAACCGTTGGTCCAGCCCTGCTAAGTCTACCACTAGACCATGTCCCCAGGTACGACATTGACTCATCTTTTAAACACCTCCAGGGATGGTGACCCAACCACCTCCCTGGGCAGCCCGTTTCAATGCTTGACAAGCCTTTCAGTAAAGAAATTCCTTCTGGTATGCAACCAAAATCTCCCCTGGCGTATCTTGAAGTCGTTTCCCCTTGTCCTGTCACTGGCTACCAGGGAGAAGAATATAGTATTCCAACCAAGAACTGCTTGTTGGTCAGTATTTAACTATCCCTTCTTGATATTCTCCTTGTAATATTACTTTGGAGGATTTTCTTAAATGGTTATGAAATAGAAGTGAAAAAGGAGAAGGTAATTTTTCTTCAATTTATGTTGCACAAGCAGAACTACTTCAGAAAATCTGTGTGCTTATTTCTGAGAAGCAGCTGGTAAAATTCCAGGCTGAGTGAGTGAATAGAGAGCAGACATAACTGCTGGTGTATTTGTTGCAAAGTTGTTTCTCTGGACCGGCATGGTCTTTAAATTCTGAACATCTCTGGCCCTGTAATGTTGTCTTGTCTCTGGTGCCAGCTTCAAAACTGTAACTGCCCGGTTTGTCCACCTAAGTCTCCCACCTAGTAATTTGGCTTCGCTTAATTGGTAGAATAGAGTAGAAGTACTCTATATTTGTCTCCTGTTTAGTTACTTTAATTATAGGAAATTTTGTCAGAAATAAAATACCGCTATGCTTCGTATGTTCTGAAGCTCATCAGAATGAACACCATCTTCTTCTGTGGACTTAAGTCATTGCTCTCTGTATCAGCTGTGAAGTTGAAGGAGGTGTTCTGAAGCCTGAGTCCATGTTGGTGCTGGAACAGGAACCAAGATGTTGCCTTGAGAACTGGCAGCGCAAAGTGGTTTTCATTGGCAAGATGTGACTGTTTTACAGCATCTGTGAAAGCTGCTGGTGAGCTTTGATTATGAACCATGACCTTTGTGAGCCCAGATCTATATACTTTAACCTAGCAGTGCTGTTCTTGAAGTTTACCTTTCCTATGCTTATCTTCTTTGTGTCTTAAGCCCTTGGTGTTTATGCCACAGGATTTTCTTTAGCTCTTTAGGGAGTCCTTAACTGTCAAGTCAGCAGTGTGGTAAACGCACTGTGGACATGAGTTTGATAGCCTTTGTAAAGGATGGATGTTGCTCTCTTAACTTCATTTCATTGAGTTTCTTTGGTCACAGCTACAATCAATGTGGTGCTATACTTGGGCATGCTATGTACTTTTAATGATTGATTCAGCAATGAACGCCGTTGGCATCGTTCTTCTGAGGTATTTTTGTATCATCTCTGTGCCTTTGGTCAGTATGCCAGGTCATACTCAGAAGTGCTAGCATAGCAGGTCAGGTAGGCACTGCTTCTCCAGAAGACCGTTACCCTCTTTCACACAATAGTTGGAGGGATAATATTCCAAAATTCTACCCACAAAATATGAGCAAGTAAAACCATGCCTCTTATGATCCGCTAAATGTGAAGAGCTCCGAGCAGGTTGTTTGTCTTGTCTCCACTTCAACACAGCTATTACCGCTACTGGCTTTGGCTATGTAGATGATTTTGTAGTGCCATTGTGGCTGGCTGGCTTACCTCCATAACCAAAATGAAGGTAAATTATAACGTTCAGCACAGAAATGGATCAGAAGTTAACAATGCTTGTGTTTATAATGCCGTTTGAAATTTATCTTTGAGATGTCATGGTAATATTATGTCTTACTGTTCTAGCTTCTTTGTGATTATCCTGTGGTCTATGGATGCAATAACACCAGTCTTTGGTGCTCTGCTAGAAGAAAAGTGAGGCAGGAGGCATTTAAAATGGAAAATATCTAATCATTAACTATTGGAGTGGAGGTGGATTGTGGCTGTAATGGGGACTTTGATTCTTTTGCACATCATTACAGTGGTCCTGAGTGCAGCTCCATGAGGAGACAGCAATTTTATTTTGTTTTCTTCTCGCCATGGCAAGCTAGGAATAGCTGTGTCCTTGAAACACATCTTCACTCTGAATGGCTGTGGAAAAGACTTCCCTAAAGCTTTTAGATCTTTGGTTCAGCAACAAGAAAATACAGCTGCAGAAGAGGAACCTCTTATGTTTAGGTGTATTAGATCTGTAAGACTGGAGGGATGGAGGGGCAGACTGAACAAATATGAAAAGGATTTGGCTGTAACAAGGCTGTTGGCAGCAGTGCTCTTCTTTCTTGCTGTCCTTCAGCTGTCCTTTGTGGCCAGATGAGAAGGGCAGAGCTTTTAGGTACAGATGGAAAAGCAATGTCTCACTTCTTGTTTTAAACTGTTTCCCCATGACTATTGAATCAAATGCTGTTTGGCCTTGAGTCACTGAGCCTTATTCACTGTGGAATTTACTGAGGCAAATAACTACGACACGCTGCTGCTATTTATAACGTTATCTCATTGTCTGTGGGTTACATGAAGCCATGTGGTTTGAGGATTTGAAGGACACGGGTGCAAGGAGATCCTTTAGAGTGTGCAGCATTTCAAAACTTCGTGTTTATTGCTTCAGTGTAGTAGCAGGTGACATTCCCTGTGCAGATTGCTGCCTGATGGCCAGGGCTGATGGGCAGGCAATAAAGAGGTGACTTTGAGGATCTTTAAGTAATTTGTCAAGGCTGAGATACTAATATCTTGAAGTAATAAGACTCTTTACTCTCTGTAAACCCCAACATTAAGGAAGAAATGTAAGGGGATATCCAGAAAAGATGTTAGACTGTGACATTTGGAAGCACACCTTCATCAGACCTTTCTTCATATTTTTCAGTAAATATTAAGGTGAAGGGGCTCAGATACTCAACTGGCTCATGGTACCAACCTCCTAAGGGCTTCCAGAAGAGGGTTCTCAAAACTTGCTAATCTTTTTTTTTTTTTCTTTTCTTTGAAATCATCTTTGGGAGTATTATGATGGACTTCCATCATCCAAACATGTTCCCAGAAATCCATGATGGAGTAATGGGATCTAGTGAGGTATCTGACTTGCCCTGAGAAAGTATGTGCAGTTTCCCCACTTGCTTTAGAGGGCTTTTTCTTTAATTTAGATAAGACGTCCTTTCTAGCCTCTCCTACCTCTGCTCTGGCTGAGGGAAGTCACTCGATATCCACACTTATTGTCCAGAACTTCAGACTTTGCTCTGTTCAGGATGCGTTAGATTTGCTGTGTATCCTCAGAGCACGTGAGCAGTCATAAAAAGTGGTGAGTTCAGTGGTTTTTGGGAAGCTTCCTTCATACTGGCTGCAACTTCTTTGAGACTGATGGAGATCCTGGACAAATGTATTTTCATTGTACTTGGACAGGCTTTCTGGGATAGGGGAAAGAATGCTCTGAGAAACATGGTATGTACCCATGATGCTGTTCAAGCACCGAAATAATCTGTCCTGTGGACTTGCTTCCTAAAACATCTCCTGATGATCTTCTTGGAAGCTGCTGCTTTTCAAACACTCTGAACTTTACACGAGGAGCCAGTAGCTAACACTGTCACATCAGCTCTCCTTTTGACCTGGAAAAGTCAAGTTCTCAGAGAAGTGTTATATGTAATTGTAAATCCATCCATGACCAGCATATGCCATCACTGTTAATACACCTGTTAGGGAAACCTTTGGTAAAAGCAGATGTGAAATCAATACCTACAAGATGCCTCCAACTCAGAATCAAACAAAACTTAGTTCTGAATGTCAGTTCTGGATCTCAGTCTTTTGGATTGTGTCCAAAATCCCAGAATGGGAATGGGAAATTGCCAAGTAATTTTCACTGGGAAAAAAACCAGAAGAAATACCTTAAGAAACCGGTCTGTCCTTTGCTACCAAGCATGATTATTGATGACTTCAGTATGGTGGTGTTTTCCAAATGTTGGCCAAAAGAACAGTCAGAATGGGAGAGGCCTCCTGGAAGCCAGCTTCAATACCAGAGAAATGCCTCTTCTATTGGAAAACAATAGAAAAACATAAACTTTGTTTGGTTATGTAGCCAGAAAAAGACAAGCTTTGTCTGTGAAGACATAGCGGGGATGACCTTAGAATTATAGAATCGTAGAATGGTTTAACCATTCTTTGGAAGAAAGCTGATGCACGTGGATGTACACAAACAATAGTGTGTGTAAGCCCTCTGGTACCGTTAGAGGGTGGAAACATAGCTCACGGATAAACCTGAAGAACAAAAAGCTTGGATTTACCAGGAAAGCATTCTCTTTCTTTCAGTGAGGTTGCAAATGCGAGGTCTCTGGCCTGAGAGTTCAAGGGCCAAGAGACGCCTCAGACATGCGTTCCATCATGTGTTGGAGTGTGCTCCCTGCTAACTGAGATTTGCACTGCAATAGGAGAAGGAGTTGTTTTAAAAAATTAATCTAGCCATGTTTTTTCTGACTCTTCATAATTTTACCGTTTTCCAATTTAGAAGATATGATCTGCGAATGCCTTTTCTTGGGTCTTTCTTCCAGGTAGGTGGGAGGTAGGAAGCCAGGTTGCTTTGTGGCCCTAAGAAGTCATCAGTTGCTTCCTTTTTCTCCTGTTACTGGCTGTAGAAGGGGGTGACTACGTATAACTGCTCCAGCAACCCAAACCGGTCAATGCTGGAAAAGTGGAGAGACTCATGACTTCAGATCATAGAATAGTTTGGGTTGGAAGGGACCTTAAAGATTATCTAGTTCTGCCCCCCATGCCATGGGCAGGGACACCTCCCACTGGCTCAGGCTGCCCAAGGCCCATCCAACCTGGCCTGGAACACCTCCAGGGATGGGGCAGCCTGGGCAACCTGGGCCAGGGCCTCACCACTCTTGTGATGAAGAAATTCCTTTTTATGTCCAGTTTAAATGTATTGTAGATGTTGTAGCATTTTGCAGCTAATAATCTGAGAGATTCACAATCATTTTGTGAAGGAGATTGGGCAGAGGTGATGCAAGCAGATGATTACTTTGTCCTTTGCAGCCACAAATAACAGATATCTTTCATAGAGGCTGTCTCTTCTCCTGCATGCTTGCAGGAATGTGATCTGTTGGGACAACAATCTTGTTGGAGTTGACATCAGAGCAAAAAAATCTTTTTGTCCCTGAAAAGTGTGCCGAGTCTTTGGATTTTTTCTTCTGCAGTAAAGAATTGAGTTAATGCCTTGGCTTTCTCACTTTGTTTTTGCAAGCGGAACGTAAAAGCGTTCACTAAGCTCCTCTTATTATCAGTCCTTAAGGAAGAGGAGGTAGGAAACCTTTTAATGGCAGCTGGATTCCAGGCATAGGTAGATTGTAGGGATGATGTTTGTGTGGGTTGAAGTTGCAGTTTATTTTTCTTTTTTTGATGTGTCTTTTGTCATAGATCTACTCTTCATCTCCCTGGAAACTAAGGAATTAGAACAACAGGCACAAAAGTGAGAAAGGAGCAGGTTTTAAGAAAAGGAAAATCTTATGGGGGCTGGGAGAGTTACCTGACTGTGTAGCTCGTATACACCTGAAAAGGAATATACTTTATTTGCACAAACCATGCCTTAAACACAACACTTGCGGCTGCATTTTCTCAGCTCTGAGATCATGGTAAAGCTTTTTACCTTGAGCTTTCCAGGTAGCTGATTGCAGAGCTCTGCACTGCCCTCCACCTGTGCCAGAGCCTGCCTGTGTCTTCTGTGTCCTTGAATTCTCCTTGCTGCCTGAATACACTGACAAGACTTTACTGAAAGATCCAGGCGTATGGCACTTGAGATGGGAAAATGCGTGTTTGGTGGAGATATTTAATGTTGTGCTGTACAGGTTATTGGAATACATATTTTTTAATAACTCTGAATGTTGTTCTTTTTGTATGCCAGACGAAGCTGTTTCAACAAAGACAAGAACTCAACTTGGAAGTGCAGTGGTAGACTTGAGAGGATGCTATGGCTTTGTAATGCATAAGTGCTCTGTATCGATGTGATGAATGTTCAAGGTGCGCATGCATGAGAAGCCTGTGAATAATTAACAAAAGCTGTGCGTTTCATTGGCTTTTGATTGACTAAACATGAGGATTCAAAGTGGGTTGAGCATTTTGTCTGCTTGCTTTATGTTGTTTTATCTCTTTGATTATTAATCTTACTAAGCTGAATGTTATGCAAGTTGTCTCTCGCATCCCCATGAAAGAATGAAATGTTGCTATAATAGCTACCCAACTGTGGAAATGAAGATCAAGAAATGATATCAGCTTCCTTGCATATTATTTTCACAGTTTTGGCTGATATTTTATCAAGGACAGCACATTCAAATGATTGAAGGACACCCCTAGAAGCTAACAGTACTGGAGGAAGACAGATGCCAAATAAATCCCTCCTGCTGTATCTACAGCCAGTCTTTTTCTTTTGGCTGACAATATTTTGAATTGAATTGCTGTGCGTTTTGTCTCGGGCATTGTATCGCTTGTAGGGTTGTGCTGAAGTGTGGAAATACAGAGCTGCAGATGTACCCGAGCTCTGCTTAGGAGCTGGCCTTGACTCACAGTCCTTTGCTTTGTCCCTGAAGCAGACACAGCTGATGGAAGGGTTGGGAAAGTGAAATCATGTAAAAACAAGGCTGCTAAGAAAAGATGGTTATTTTTCTGTCAAACCATTTGTGTGCAGTTATGGTGTTGCTGCTCTTTCCCACCTGTGTATCCTGCTTCAAAAGGCTTAAGAGCAAAGCCAAAGAAGGCATAAAGAATGGTGGTGAAGATGAATAAAGGTATAGAGTAGCTGCTGTGTGATGGTGTCCGTGTTCATGAGCACCATTCAGCCTTGAATAAGAGATCTGATAGAGGTCTGCGTGATTAAAAAGTTGAAAGGTTTACTCTTTCTTCTGAAACAAGAACTAGAGGACATCAAATGGAAGTAGCAGGTGCCAGATGCAAAGCAAAAGGAGGAGTAACTACTTGTCATAGGTGTGGAGGATGCTGGGATATTGTGAGCTCAAAAGGGATTCAACAAATTCTGGAGGAAACAAACGCACATAAGGCCCAAACACGAAGTCAGGGAGCCCTTTAAACACAAATAGCTACTTCTGGAGAGGTTATTTAAAGGAAGCTTTGTTTACATAGTTGTCTTTGCCTTTTTGGATGGTATTGAGTGTAAGCTACTGGGCTAATGCACCTTTTTGCCTAAGTTGATATGGCAGTTCTTATAATTCAACTAACCAAATGGGCATAACTTTTAGGAACGAATGTGCTTCATTGAAGTTCTTCTTCTCCTAGGGCATTATAATGGATCTTTAAAGACATCCACTCTGGATTTTTCCGTTTGATATGCATTTGAACAGAATTGCCTTGTTGCAGCGGAAGAATGGGATTTGGTTATTCATTAAGTTTCTCTCCGAAGCCAGCATTTTCCTGGCTTTCTAAAGTCCAAGCATGATAGTTGTGACAATACTTTATTAATTATTGTAAAATGACTTGTAGCAGTCTTTAGAGCATTTAGTCCAATGTTTTGGTTACTTTATTAGTGCCCCTATTGCTGTATGAGGGCATGAGGGAACTGTACAATTTGCTTGTTATAGCAGCATCTTGGCAGTGCAAACCTCTAAAGATGTCCCTTGTTTTGCACATTTTCCTTTTATATGTGCAACTGGTTGTTCATAACAACGACAAAATGGGGTAGGTAGATCTGTTTTAGAGTTACTGGAAGTTATGAGTGAAAAAGGTGGGACTGTTACACCCCCTCTGCTTGGTTTAAAGAGAAGGACGATGGGGGCAGTCCCTGTTCTGTGAATGGTGCATTAATTTTACCCTGCCTTTCTGAAAAGCGACAAAGTAGCCTAAAGGCATATGATCTGTTTGCGGACACAGTAAGGTTTACTCTGGGACGGTGTGGTCTGCATTTAGTAGCCTTCTGAAATCAGAAACTGAAATCACAGCTTTAAAGAGGCATGCAAAACACTGTAGGAACACTCTGATGACGCTCACTTGTCATAGCAAACTTTCCTTCTTTATGTATATGTGAAATTTGTCAGTCACTGTGGGGCGGGGGGGGGGTGTGTGTTTCTTCTTTTAGCATGAGCTGAAATTGCTTTCATGAAGTTTTATTTTACCAAGTAATCTCTGTCCTGGCAGCTAACACAGGCAAACAAGATGCCTCTGTGTCAACAACAATCCATCTGTGTTCCACCTCTGAAGATGTACTTCAAAACCCGGTTCTGAATTAGCAGTGATGCTGGGACAGGGATGCTGGTCAGCTGTGAGGAGCAGTAATGAACAGTGCGTAGGTAGCACCTCACTCCCTTGGTTTTGGATTGACCCAGATTGTATCTGAAAAAAACCCAACCCCAAGGACACTGTGAGGAACCCTTATCCATGCTTTACAACAGCTATTTCTTAAGAGGATTATATGTCTTTGTGTCATCTGTACTGAAAAGAATACATCGAAGTAGGGTGTTGTTTCCTGATCTTTGTAAAGAGTGTTCATAAATGAAAGGCACCCATTGCCTCAAATACCAGTATTTTAGGAGTTGTGCTATGGGAAGTTTTTTGCTTCTGGAGAACGGTGAATTATTTTATTACAACATCTGGTTAAGTGAGATATTGCCCATCCTTTGAAGCAGCACAGCTGTCCCATCTGGCTCCTCTCCATCCCCAAAGCACTCTGGCGGGCAGGTCCGGCGAGCCAGCCATTCTGCCTGTCGGATGACTGAGATATTAAACTGTATCGGGCTGCTGCTGCTCTTTGTCTGGGCTGATTACGTATATCTGATAGTACAAAAACTCTCTCTTCCCGTGTTGGGCAAAATGTAGGAGAGATGGCATGCCTGGCTTTAAGCATGCAAAGTATACCCGGGTTTGTGCCTAACCGCTGTTGGGGCTCTCTGCTTTAATGGTGTCGGTCGGGGTGCTTCTGGCTTGGCCAATCAGCCACTTGTTAAAAAGCTGACTGCACTCAGGATATCAGCAGCTGCTTCGGGGAGCATCTTTCTGGATGCTGACTTACATGAATTAGGTAGTTCTAATGCAGCAGCACTCACGCAAGGAGATTAATGCCTGTTCACGTCTCCTGCCTGGTCCTTGGCAGCTGTTTGTCAGGTGGGGAGCAGCCTTGGGTGTCAGGATGGTCTCCAGGGCTGTGGTGCATCTGCGTGTCGGGTGGGATGTTGTCGTAACTGTTTAAAAGCTCATTAAAGTTGCATCTCTCATTCTTAGTTCTTGCCTTACCGCCCCCTGGCTAGCTGTCCAGGCTTTTGTGAACAAACCAGAATCGATCATACCAATTAGCTAAGCCCAGGGGAGATTTTGAAATGTTAATGTATATATTTTTTCTTTGCTATTAGAGAGCTCTTTGCTCCTGCTAATGATTTGTGCATCCTTGCTTTAATGCATGTGTTCTTCTTCGATGGTCCTCAATGGACTTTTATTTAGGTAACACAGTAGACTTCAATGTTTGTTTAGCTTTACGTTTCTAACTTGCTATATTTCCAGCTGCTGTTAAATCTGGCTTGCCTTTTTCCCCCTGAATTATATGCATCTGCACGAAAGTTGAATTAAATGTCACTTGCTATGCTTGTAAAAGTTGAACGAATCAAATAAAGACTATATAATCAACAAAGAAATAAGTCATCCAGCCAAGTAAAACATCACAAACACCATCAGTCTGATGGATGGTGGCTGTGTGAGCTGTGAAGAGAAAGTAAAGGTCTACATACTGAAAAAAGCCCTGAAAACATCCAAGATGCTACAGGATTTTAAAGGAGCTGTTTCTTGGTTATATGTTCCTTGCCTTGAAACAAATCCAATTGAAAATGTGTAAAGATTTGGTTCAGAGGCAGTGGGAAATGGTGGCCTGAACCTTAAAGCTATGACTATTAGCTATGTCTTCCCAAACACAGTGCATGCTACAACACGTAGCTTACCTCTTCTTGGAAGATACTTGTCTCTTTCTTGCAGAATGACCTTGGGTTTGAAGAAATGGAAACTCAACAGAAAGCTGTGGCTTGACAGTTCAGAATCTAAACTGATGAGGTGGTTTTGTAGCATTGACTCATTATGGCAGTTCTAGTCAAAATAAACACATTTCGCCCTGTGAACTGGATGCTTGCTTTGGAAAAGACAGTAGAAGGAATCAAAGTGTTGGTATTTTAGTCTTTATGATGCAATTGCATAGCACCTAAACAGTGATGTCCTTATGGGCTCGGTTTCCTCTCCTGGGTGTCACAAGTAAGCACATCTTATCTTAGGCTAATCTGACTTTTTCCTCTAAGATTATTAAGTATTAAAGCTCTGATCTGTTTCTGATGTTTCTGGTGTCCCCAAATTCTGCATGTTTAAGCATGTAGGGGCATCCTGTACCAACACCCTTCTTAAATTATTTTTATCTGTTCTGGAAAAATACCAAACCAGCTGGGTTTATTCCCAGTTCACACCTATAACCTCATGGTGCTCTGTTACCTAGTTTGCTAAACTGCTGGATGTGTTGGTAATGTGACTCTGTGGATATCTGGGTATTAATCCTTTCTACCTTGATAACCAGATCCCTTTTTACATTATCTGTTTTTATAGCAAAAGGAGAGGGAAGGTGTTTCTACTCTCTCTCAGTACAGTACTAATTCTGGAATAACCTCTGTACCTAGTTCTTTGATGCTTTTTTGGGGGTTGCTTGTTTTTGATGCGAGAGCAGATATTTTAACCAGTGAACTTTTCTTTTATCACTTAAGTCATGCCTTAAGTAGGTGGTTTGTCTAACTAAAGTTTTCAAGGCACCCCCAGTCTTGTACTCTTTGTGTTATCCAAATGCTCAAGTCCTTTGTGCGGTGCAGCTGACAGGTTGGCCAGGAAAAGACCCTGCCCATGTTGCCCCGTGATTCATGCCAGAGCGATGCTGGATTCTGGAGGAAAGGTCTCTTCATGCATGCGTGCTCATGCCTCCTGCTCCCTTCTCAGTATTAGGCAGACTTCCGTGCCAGCTCCAATCTGGAGATTAAAAGAGCTGCAATGCTTCGGAAAACTATTGCAGGTTTGAGTTGACGTCTTAAAGGCCAAACCAATGGTCAGGGGAGGTGGTGGTGGTGACCTTTATGTTCCTAGGAAGTTCCTTTACCTTGCTCCTTATATCTCTGTGGGTTTTTTTTTTCTCTTTCCCACCTTGGCTTCTCTTCACTTCAGATGAATTCTAGTTCTTTCTTCTATTTTGACCTCTCACCTAAGTCTCTAATCCTACTGTTCAAACATATACACAAGTACCAAGTTCAGTGTTTGTGTATGGGGTGCGATCTTTGATGTGAGTATAACTTCCTGAGTTGTCTCAGCATTAGGACTATAAAAGGTACTCCAGAAGCATCAGAAACATCCTCCATAATATAATTAATTAAACCCATCGTTTCCAGCCTCAAACACATATTGTTCCAACTCATGACATTGTGATGATAAGATGACAGCTTTAAAATGTAGTGCTTTGGCTAAGTCTTCTCCTTCCCATCTTCCTTTTTGGTTTTAGGGACTCTTGATGTCACAGCCTTCATATGGTACATGAATTCTTGGCAGAGTTTCTTCTGCTTGCAGTCCAGACCTTTACTGCTGCTCCTCTCACACATCAAAACGTTGAGGGGTTGAGATTCAGTTTCTGTAGCCTTGTTGTCTCTTGTTAACCACAAGGGATAAATAGTTCTCATGATACAAATTTGCAAGACTCTAATTCATGCTTTAATACTGCTCGGTTGTGCATCTTTTCTTCTTCAGTGATCTCTGGAGAGATGTCTTCCTCACCGTGAGTGAGGCCTTCAACTCAACTCTGCTTCTCACCTTCATGCAAATGGAATACCAGTTTTTTTCCCCAAAAGTAAAGACCTCCTCATTGATTGAAGATGCAAAGATTAACTTCAGAAGAGCCTTAGTTTTGCTAGTAGAAATGTGAAGCATTTTCTCTGCTGCGTAGGGTGCAGATGGAGGTCACCAGGTGGCCATGATGTGAAAGTGCCTGCCTGTCTTCCCTGTTAACTAGTTTAATTGACGGACTGCTCTTTGGTTGCAATATTGTGGGTACCAGACGAGTTTGGTGCCTGTTCTTCTGCCTGTGAGCCTCCAGTTCATCATGAGAGGAAAACAAAAGCATTACAAATGACCATCTTGAGGATTAATTTGGGACTGAAAACTGTCAAACAACTTGCAGAAGACTAATTAGGTTTGAGGCCAATAAGCGTGGAAGTAATCACACCTTTTAGTAAGCTCTGAGGACGTCTTGGTTTCACCTCCCTCCTGTAAGCCGTAAGATTAGTTTATCATCAAACACGTTGCTACTCAAACTTGATATTTGCAGAAATGAAAGCACGTTTGGAGACTACGTTTCCTTCCTTTGCTTGCTTTCACCAACAATTTTGTAGGTTGTAAAAATGGTTATTGCCCTCAACACTAGTTGAACGACCCACAATGAGGAGTTGGGAGTGACTTGGCGGTGAAATAACCCTGTGCCATGCATACCTGCTGAAACACTGGTCTCTGCTTCAAAGCAGAGCTTTGTGAATCTGCAGTGGAGGTGGCTTTGCTTGTTTATAACATGTGCTGGTATGTGGATGACCTGCTGCTCTCAATTTTAGGTGGAAGGTGAGGGCTGTTTTTGAGACGCCCCTCATCGTTGGCTCGCACCGAACTGAGGGAGGAACATCCTCCTTGTTCCTCTCAGTGGGACTTGAGGTAGAATTTCCATTAATAAAACAAGTTGCTCTTAATCAAATCAATTTTGTAACAGAAAAATAACTTGGGAAAGGAGGTTTCAGATGTCAGTGGGTGTGATGTGCTGAGCTGGATCAGAGCTCTCTGCAGCAGTGGGTTTATATGCATCCAGGTGTTCGATCTCAACTGGGCAGAGACAGGGCTGTAATTTTAGGCTCTGAGAGATGGACTTAGCTGGGATTGCCATAGGTTCTAAGACTGAGTACTATAAGCATAAACATAAGGATAATAATGTAATTCATGATCATTCATCTAAATAATTACTTTAAAATATGAGGGGTTTATTTCCATGAATTAAAGCAATTAAACTGTGACTTTCTGCATAGCCCTGCAAATGGATTGGTGAAGCCTGTCCAGTTCCATGCCTACGTACCTCAATACCATGTGTGCTATTTCAGTGCCATGGCAAAGTTTTTCTGTCCTGGAGATACACAGGTATTGAGAATTCAGTGTTGCCAGGAGCAGTGAAGAAATCTGCCTTCAACTCCGGCTAATGCTTCCCAGGGATGAAGCGCCATCAACGCTTGCCCTTAGAAGAAACTGCACTTCCACACAAGGGGTTGCTATTTGTTTCAAATGCTGTGCTGGCCTTTTTCTTTACGATGTAGATAAACATTCCTAATCATTAGATTGATTATGACTCAAAACCTTCAGCTTAGATTTCTGAGCTGCAAGTTTCAATCCTAAATGAACCCATTTTTCTTCCTTTGTGGTATTCCCGTGTTTGGATAAGACACTTTGAAGTCAAGCAAATGCAATTTAACTTTGAAAACAACACTGATGTACTGCTCATGACTACAGTGGTGCTCCAGACTGTTATTTTATGAGCAGATTGACATTTTTAAAGGTGGTTTGCTACTTTTCTTTCTGCAGGTAATACAGTATTTAGGGAAGCTACTATAGAAGAGATATTGGGGGAAAAAGAGAAGCATACATTTTGCCTTCTGCTTTAAGTTTCTTTGAGACCTCCCAAATGCTACCTTTTTCTTTTTTTTTCCTTCTATTTCATTGAATTGAGAGCAGTCATAGACCATGTGACATATCCCTTTTTTTTCCTGAAATCTTGACATAGACAGTTTCTTCTCAGTGGCATAAAACTAGAGTATCAAGCCTATATTCATAGACCATTGCATCTGGTTGGTTTCTTTGACGTATCTAAAAAGCCAATGAGTAATCTATCAAACCTCCAGGAATGTTTGTTGGTTTTCTTGGTTTTTTTTTAGTTTCATTTTGAGATTTTACATGTGACACTTCCTGTGATGAAAGCTGTTCCCTGCAGCTTCATAGTATAATGTAGGTGAACCCTCTGAAGGTCTTTGGTCCAAGGCCATGCTCAGAGTAGGTCCAACGAGATTAGGTGGGTGAGGGCCTCCTCTAATAGAGCTTTGGTTACCCACAAGAACGGAGGTGCCACCGCCTCTCTGGACTCACACTCACCGCTTGACCATTGTTGTAGTGCAAACATTTTCTCTTGTTGGGTTTTCCCACCTTGCAGCTGTCCATTGCCTCTGTCCTGCTGTGCATCTCCAAGAAGAGTCTGGCTCCATGTTCTCTGTACCCTCCGATTACACAGCTGGAGTCAGCAGTAAGACTTTGCCGTTCATCATCTTCATACTGAATAAACCCGTTCTTACTTTCTCTCAGCTTGGCTACCTTAGACTTTTCTTTAAAAGGTGAAGGTCATCTAGAGGACTTTTAGCCTTTCAGCTACTTTCTTGCCTTTCAATGTGAAAGGAAGTAGTCTACATGGAATAGTGCCCATTGGTGAAAGACTCCTGAGTCTTCCTTTCTTCTTCCATAGACAAGTCTGGACAGCTTTCCTTTGCAGACATTGTATACCTTGTGTCAGACTTGCTTCATCTGTAAACAAGTCCAACTCAAGAGGAACTCTCCGACCTTCCGGATGGGTGGTTTGTATCCAAATGGTTGAGCATTGCTGCTCCGTTCAGTCTATACAGTAGGAAATAGGGCACTGCTCCAAGAAGAGAGTGTTCCTTGTAAGTTCAGACAGATTTGGAAAGACTTTTTTTTAGACTTGCATCGTGTTGACTGCATGTCTCTTTCAGAAGTAAAGGGGGGACGTTGTGCAGCCAAAAACCTTCCCTCTTTGTCTTCCCCTGATGGATGAGCCGTACTTTCTTATTTATTAGTGAGCTGGACAGCAAGTGAAGTGTCTCCTGTTGCCAGTGTGTGGGTCACTGTTCACATGAGCTGAAGGAAACGTAAGTACTAGTGGATGTGTTGTCCAGTCTGATCCGCTTCCCGTCAGAGAGCCCATTTTTGATGTAAGAGCTGGAAGCTGGAGGCAGTGTTTCTGAGTACAATGCAACAGCACCACTGACTTCAGGAAAGCTTTTCCCTTTCTATTCTGCCCGAGGCTGGTTATTCCCGGTACTGTGTTTTGGCACAGCAGCCTGTGCAGCGAAGCAAAGCATTGGATCTGCTTTAAACCCTGTTTTTAAAGGGCAAGTTTTTTAAAGAGCTGGGGTGTAGAGACGGGCAAATCAGACTGGTGGTTTTACCAGGTTCTTTGGAATGGTTGCATTTTCAGAAATAACCAGTTCAGACACCTGCCTACCTCGAGCTCCTTGCTGGTTATGATGTTAATTATATTTGCTTAAGGTTTTTAACCCAAGATTATTTGCAAACAAGGTGTGGGAGTTCTCATCTTTGCTTATGGTATGTTTTCCAGCTCAGAGGACTGTGCTGTTTTGGTTTTTTTTCTGTTTTGTGTTTTTTTTTACCCTATATCTTTTTTTTGAGCACCTGAACTTAAGTAGCAGTGCTTTAAAGAAAAACAACAAAAACAAACACTGAAGGCAAATCTTGTTAGATTTCATAATTTAATCGGATGCCAGTTCTTCATAGTTTTTACGCTGAAATACATGGAAAAGACCTGCTCTAGCATTAATCCTTTCCTAAATAAGCATTCCTGTCCTTGTGTTGGTTTTCCTCCACTGTTTAATATTCAAGAAACTGGTGTTGCTTCCTAGGAGGTCCTGGTTTTGCTTCTGCCTGTCTGCTGCATGCTTTGTTCTTCTTGTTGCAATTGCCTAATCTTACCATTGTACTCCTATATATATATTCTAATGTCCTGCTTTTCTCCTGTTTAATGTGTTTAGTAACGTCATTTTAGCTTTGGACCTATTAAAACATCATGTTGCTTTTCTTAACCTTTTTTCCCCTCAGTGTGTTGGTAGACGCTTGGTATACATGATAGCTCCTCATAGTCCTGGTATTTCTCCTCTGTTCCCCTTCTTTGAGGACTGATCTGAACTATTTTGACCGATTCTGCTTCAGAAACTGTCAGCCTCTGGCCTGGACAGGCGCACACTCTCCTGGGTTGAAAACCGGTTGGATGGCCGGGCCCAGAGAGTGGTGGTCAATGGAGTTAACTCCAGCTGGAGGCCAGTCACAAGTGGAGTTCCTCAGGGCTCAGTACTGGGTCCGGCTCTGTTCAATGTCTTTATCAATGACCTGGATGAAGGGATCGAATGCACCCTCAGCAAGTTTGTGGATGACACTAAGCTGGGTGGAAGCGTGGATCTGCTGGAGGGTAGGGAGGCTCCAAAGGGATCTGAACAGGCTGGACCGCTGGGCTGAGACCAATGGGATGAGGTTCAACAAGGCCAAATGCCAGGCCCTGCACTTGGGGCACAACAACCCTATGCAATGCTACAGATCAGAAGAAGTCTGGCTAGAAAGCTGCCTGGAGGAGAAGGACCTGGGGGTGTTGGTTGACAGCCGATTAAACATGAGCCAGCAGTGTGCCCAGGGGGCCAAGAAGGCCAATGGCATCTTGGCTTGGATCAGAAACAGTGTGGCCAGCAGGTCCAGGGAGGTGATTCTCCCTCTATACTCAGCACTGGTGAGACTGCACCTTGAGTACTGTGTCCAGTTCTGGGCCCCTCACCACAAGAAGGATGTTGAGGCTCTGGAGCGTGTCCAGAGAAGAGCAACGAAGCTGGTGAAGGGGCTGGAGAACAAGTCTTATGAGGAGCGGCTGAGAGAGCTGGGGTTGTTTAGCCTGGAGGAGGCTGAGGGTGACCTTATTGCTCTCTACAACTACCTGAGAGGAGGTTGTAGAGAGGAGGGAGCTGGGCTCTTCTCCCAAGTGACTGAGGACAGGACAAGGGGGAATGGCCTGAAGCTCCGTCAGGGGAGGTTCAGGCTGGATATCAGAAAAAAATTCTTCACAGTAAGAGTCATTGGGCACTGGAACAGCTGCCCAGGGAGGTGGTCGAGTCACCTTCCCTGGAGGTGTTTAAGGGACGGGTGGATGAAGTGCTTAGGGACATGGTTTAGGGAGTGTTAGGAATGGTTGGACTCGATGATCCAGTGCGTCCTTTCCAACCTGGTGATTCTATGATTCTGTTCTCAGAGTTTTTAGTTTAGGTGGTTTTGGGGTGTGTGGTTATGGTGTATGTTTGTTTTGTGTTTTTTTAAAGTGTGTTCTATGACTGCGTGTGTGCATATCATCTTTGGGAATTTATTCTAAATGGTCTTTAACTCCTCATACATTTTCTTGATTGGGATGAGAAAAGGTTATTGAATGGTGTTGAAAAGGTTATTTGGCTTGTTTGGAAAGAAAAGCCTTTTCCTTACAGGACACTCCCTCTTGCATCTGTAATTTAAGAGTACAGATGTCAAAGATGGAGATGACTGGCTTAAGTACTTATCTTGAAACATGGATAACAAGACTGTTATGGGTTTTTTTCCCTCAGTTGTCTGACAGAAAAAAAATCTGCACATAGTTATTGTAGATAAACCAGACTTCTTAGTCCTATCTGTAGATTTGGTTAGTTGTTTTGGATGGCTAAAATAAATTGTGCTATCATCAGTCTGCTTCCTTCCCTGGTTTGAAAATGCATCAGATAAATGCTCTTGATAGTAGAGGAGGCTGTCACTTCCATTTCTGAGGTGGTTTGGTGCCCCGTGATATGCCGCAAAGCATGATTAGGATGTCACAGGGGATTGTCACCTTTCCAGCCCTTTCCTGACCCCCATTTTCCTTTTCTCCTTGGTCAGTGCTATGTTTGCAGCTCATGGTGAAAGATAACAGCTTTGCTTTCAGCTTTCTGCAGGCAGCTTGGAATGTGAAATTCCAAATCAAATGAGGTCTCTATAGTTAGTACTGAATGTTGTTTCTTTTCTCCTCCCTGTAGATTTAAATTTCTGCCGTGAAGTATTTTATAGAATAACCAAATGTTACTGACCTCATCTGATGCCTTTGGTTTTGTAGAGCTTTGTAGAGACAACTCTTTGAGGGAAGAACGATTCTGCAATTAGTAGGATTTTGCTCAATGTTAGAGGTTGGAAATCTTGCCGGCAAGGAAGCTGGGTCTGTGCCAGAACATGCTTTTGAATACCCATTTTCTGATCCCATTTCCAAAGGCAATCCTAAGAAAGCCCAACCCCTTTACTTGGCTGCTGGGAAGAAAGCGTGTGCTGGAAGGAATCCATCTTATCAGCTTGTGGCATTTTCCTTTAAAGAGTAGCTCTTTGTCCTTTGCCTTTCTGAGAACCTCCTGCTTCTCTTAGGAGTGATTTTTCTTGCCTATTGTGTCCTTCTTTGAGCTGCCTTGTTAGTGCACGGCTGCGGCGGCCTTCCTGCAGGGTGAGCTGCTGTCAGGAGGTCCCTCCTCCCCCCTGGGTACATCAAAGTGTTTCCGACTCCTGCCTGCTCCTCATCCTCTCTGTTCAGCTTTCGGAGCCTCCGCGTGGCCTCCTTATCCACGGGGATGGAGCATCTTTGCCTAATTGTGCATCAGCCATCAGCACAGGCATAGAAATGATGTTGCTGTTTTTCCTTTGTCAACCCTGATCCTCCCCAATGATCTTAAGTGTCATCACTAGATAAAGAGCTGTGTGAATTCGTAGCTTCCCCCCACAGATGTTCGTGGCACATGTAAGTATATCCAGCCATTGGTAGGTTCTCAGAAACAGATGGACGTAAAATGGCATCATGGGACTGGAATTTTATTAGTTATCATTGTTCTTATTGTGCTTTGGAAAATGCATTTAATTTGAGATAACTAATGAGAAGGCGGTAGGGGAGCCTTTCCAGTGGCGGCTTTGCTGCCCGACTCCTGGCTGCGGCTGTGCCTCCGCAATTTGCTAGGCATGTTGGCCTCGATATAGCCATTAACGTGATCGCCTCTTGGACGGAGCAGCCTGCTGGCTGCCAGTCTGCTCTGTCTACCGCTGTCACTTTCCCATTTTGAGGAGCACAAACCTGCGAGCCATTCTGTCAGTAATAACCACAGTCCGCTTTTTGAATGCTTTTTCCTGGTGAGCAGCCAGTTTTTCTGCAGACCGGGAGGACAGAAGGGACATGGAGGGATTAGCTAGGTTGCTTGCTCATGCAGGAGTTGTTTTTTCTGCTCAGTAGGACAAATGCAAGAATGTGTAGTCTGTACATGTTTATTTTCAGCCATACAGTAGCAATCTTTGCCACATTTTAAAAGCTGAGCCTGAGTTGCTATGTATTACAATATTGATGTCTTTCAAAGAAAGCTGCCAACTCGATCGAAGTAGAGCAAAGAGAAAACACAAGCTTAGAGCATTCAAGTTTACTGACCTCATTACCTTGTCTCCAGCACTTAAAATTAAGCTGCTCAGGCAACAAACTTCCATGTTACAGAGACAGAGAACTGGTTTTGGTAGCACACTTAATTTGTAGTGTCTGCTACCTTCAGTCCTTACTGCATAAATCATAAAGAATCTTTGTGTAAGCCTTAATTAAACCTCCAGGTAAGCTATTTTTTAGTGCTATTTACACATGCTCATCAGAAGAGCCTTACTTCTGTGCCAGTGTCTCTGTTTCCAATGGATTTTCAAGCAGGGAGCAAATGGACCAGCTCGTGTCCTTCCATATCTCTATTTGCCGTATGATTTTTTTCGGTGTTACCAAGGCAACCGCTCCTACCCACCTGTGAAAGACGAGGTCTCAATACAATGTAAGTTATTGTCTGGAGCAATTATTAGGCTATTATTAAAGCGCTATTGAAATATGTCAGTATCTGGTAGGAATTTTAGAAACTAAGGGGGAGCAGAGACAACACGGAGCATTAGAGGACTGCGAATGCCTCGTGCTGCTGGTAGCTTTGGTGAGTTGTAACCCTCCTAACAGCATCTCATAAAAAGTGTGAGTGGCCTTCCAAAAGTGGCAGGAGTTAGGACTTGCCAATGTGGAATAATATCACAAGGTATGAGAGGGGAAATAACTGTATCAATGCATCTTAGGCATGTGCCGCTCCTTCTCATGCGGCTGCCATGCACACAAAACATCTTTGTGCGAGTTAAGTGCAGCCCACTGGGAGATACAGTAGCACTGAGTATATTGTTTTGATGGAAACAGTAGTAAACTATCCCCATCCCCTGTGGGTGGGATTGTGTTATTTGTTGGAAAGTCCTTTGTGTTCACAATCCTTATTTGTGTGTCCTGAGTTTGAAGGTGAATTACCCATCATCAGTGACAGGATGCCTGAGAACCGTGCAGCGAGCAGGTAAAATGAGAAAGTCAACCTTAACATTATACATTTATTTATTGATTCATTATAGCGTAGTGTTTCTTTTCCAAACTTCCTCTCTTTGCCCGTTTCCCAGCTGTGGGAGTTCAGAGATCTCAGAGCAGGGCTCGCCTTGCAGTCTCCTCTCACAGCACGTTTCCTGCAGGTGCCACTGGGGTTGTATTCCTGAAGCCAGCGCTGCTTATGCAGCCACAACAATCCAGCCTTTTCCATACCATCCCATATCCTGAGACTGAATTTTCTGTCGCTTTTGTCTTGCTGATGCAGGCCTTCTGTTGAGCAATAGCAAAACTGACAGGATTTTATGGCATTGTATCGATTTTATCCAGGAATTTCCTTCCAAGAACCTGCAGTGTTGTCACAGGTCAGAGATGTCACCAGACTGATTTGGCTTTTCATATCTGAAAGATGCCAGAAAAGGACTGCAGTTCACCAAGAACATCTTCATTTCAGGCTGCGCAAATGTTGGGAGCAGTTGTGAGTGCAGATGGAGAATCCATTAATGATTCTGCATATGGGGAAGGGAAAAAAAAAAAAGTAGGAGAGGTTGCAAGAACCTTATTTCATGCTGTTGGAAAGTGAGACTGTTCCTGGATCTTTAAGGAATTAATTTCTCTAGAAATTAATTCTCTTTAAACTTACGTAGAGATCCACCTCCATGATTTCCCCTTTCCACCTCTTGGGAAAGGTCTTTTCCTCCACCCCAGGCTTACCACAGAAGTAGAGAGGTTTGCCTCGCTCCTTGGTGTTGCGATGTGTCACAATTAATGCTAAGGATGTATTTGTGTGTCTATTGTTTGATTTTTTTTTTTTTCTCTTATACTAGAGCGCTACATCATAAGGCTGTAACCCTTAGCCTGATGTATAGCATATTTCTCAGTTCTCCTTTATGGCTTTCCTGCCATTTACTTCTCACATAGACTTTGTGTCCATGGATAGCAGCAGTGAAGGATTCCCAGCTCTTAGAGACCTGAGTGCCTTGGAATTCCTCTGCTGCCAGCGTCTGGCAGCTGCCTATCAGGTAAAGCCTGTGGTGGGGTTCAGTCTTACAGTTCCTGAGTCATTTCAGTGCTCACCTCCACTTGCCATTTCCTAACCTATGGTGTAAAAAGTGATGTGAATTTTGTGAGTGGTGTTTGTGGATAGTGGTGGTAGAAGTGGTGGGTTTGGGGATAGTGGCAAGGAAAACAGACACAAATGCTTCCACAACAGCTGCTTGGAGATCTCCTGCGTTATAGTGGCACTGGAGGCAGCTCGCCTCTGTCTCATTAACGAACATTGTGGTGATGTAAAAGTTGTTCCATTTGAGACTTTGTTAAAGGACTTGTTAAAGGAAGTCAGACTTGGTGGTTGGTGGCACTGGATTCTCTATCAGCATATATCTTTTGACTGCATTACAATTTCAGGCTCTGGAAATGACGGTAACTATTTACCTATAATAAAATAATTATAGTTCTCAGAGAGGAATTAGGGCAGTAGGTTGTGATTCATAAGGAACACTTGTTTTGGCAATCATTTTACCACTCAAAATAAAAAGCAATTATTTGACATTTATAAAATCTCTTAAGCCCTTTTTTTCAGCACCGGAAGCATTCCTTAAAAGTGTAAAGCTTGCCTGAATACACCCTCACATCTATGGAACATTGTTTAATTCTTGTCAAACTTGCCTACTTGAAGACTTACATTGTGAATATTCGAAATACATGCATGTGGGCTGTTGCTGTTAAATCTTTGTTACTAGCGGTTGTGGAGGTGGCATGTATTTGTACTGCATTTGCAGGGAAAGAGTTTCTTTTCCATCTTTCAGTGCTAATGCACAGCCTGTGGGTATCCAGAAACCAATTCACAGTCATTTCTGTAGTATCTAACAACATGCTAATACGGAACGCTAAGTTATACGTTAGTGAATCTTTGTGTTTGCTTTTGCATTTTGACATTAAAATGATAAAATTCTTTGAAGTTAGCTGCAAAGATACTTCCTCATAAAACATGACTTGCTACAAACTTCCGAGAATTACTCTGTACAATAAACACAAAAGCAATTATATCCATTAGTTCAGCAGCAGCCAGTCCAGCCAGGCTTTTCAAGCTCGTTCTTAAAAAGCAAGATTGATTTAATAGTCGGTGACTTTTTGTGTAGAGGCTGCCTGTGTGCAGTTGTATTTTGTGCCTTGTGGGTGTTCTCCTTTCCCCCAAAACAAGCCAGGGTGATGGATGCTGCCAGCTGAGCCGTGTGCTCGATGGCTGCAGCCCCAGGGCTGCCCCAGTGCTGCTGACAGTGGGCTTGGCTTGTGGGCTAGGCGCAGCTCAATTTAAGGACAGTTATCCATGCAGCCCTTACAAAGGGAAGGCTGATATTTTTCCAATAAATTATTATAGTTCCCTTGAAAGGTATTTGCATTTTATTGTGCACCTCTTGTCTTTGCTGCCTTCAACACTTGATGTTCTTTTGTTCTCTTGTAGTCATGCAATACAAAGCCTGTAGATCTTGTGAATATCTTTGCTTTGTCGCTGCTGAGTAGAGTACCACTAAATGGACTTTTCGGTTGGTAGGGTGATGTTATTTAGACCCCTTGTCCACATGAAGACTTGGATTCCATCCCACAGTGCTTTTTCAGGCTCACTTCCACTGTGTCCAGCATCAGGCATATGTGACAGCCTGTGCTTGTCAGGTGAGCTCCAAATTGGGATTCTCTCCCCAGAATGAACTGTGTGTGCTCTTGGAGCCTGTCCCTTCCAGCAAAAGTGCTCTCTGTGACTCTGGTGCAGGCCATCCCCTTTGTGTCAGCAGTTCCTCCTCCAAAAGTATCGAAACTTGTGGTGACTTCTTTCTGCATCTGAGAGGTTAAGACAGATGCATCAACTGATACTTGGGTAAGTTTGCATCCAAGACTCAGGATACGCTTCAGGTCTCAAATCCATTTCTCTTTTATCCAACTGAATTTGAGATTACGAAGGTAGTAGCAGCTGTGGAAATTATCACCTCCATAGAGCATGGAATCGTAGAATAGTTTGGGTTGGAAGGGACCTTAAAGCCCATCCAGTTCCAACCCCCTGCCATGGGCAGGGACACCTCCCACTGGATCGGACTGCTCAAAGCCCCATCCAACCTGGCCTTGAACACCTCCAGGGATGGGGCAGCCACAGCTTCTGTGGGACACCAACAGTTCCAGTGCCTCACTGCCCTCACTGTGACAAATTTCATTATATCTCATCTAAACCTGTCCTCTTTCAGGGTAGATTTAGATTTCAGGAGAGCAAAGATATACCGCAGTTCTTGTTGCAGCAGGTATCAGTATATTCCTTGACAAAGACTTATTGTCATCTTTCTGGCATCCCCATCTTGTATTTCTGCTGAATCCTGCCTGTTTTGTCATCTGCATGCTACCTGCCATGTGGCACATTTCATACACTCGTTTGGCAAAAGAAAGGAAAATACATCCATGTTCTGCTTTTAAAATAGTGCAGCCATCTGTAAGAGCGGTTGTGTTGTGTTGTGGGATTGCCATGATAACACTGTCTCCTAAGGCAGATTGATAGCCACCGAATTGCAGTTTCAGGGTGTGCGTGTGAACCAAGTGATAAAACAGCAAAGAGTCCTGAAAATGAATTCATATGTTAGATGTGAGTTTGCAGGGGGCTCTAATCTTTCGGATTACATTTTGGTTAAATATTAATGTTATTTCAGGGGTGCAGCAAGAAGCTTAATGGAAATCAGAGTTGATTCCGGTGGGCCAAAGGAGAGGTGGCTGAGGAATCTGGTAGTTCTCGGACACATCTAGCAGAATAGAGGCTGTGTTCCTAATCCAGGGTGGTGGAAGCCAAACCAGAAGCAAGTAGCTCATATCAATGGTATGAACAAATGCAGCATCAGCAGCTTCCCTTTGTATTGTGAGCATAAAGTGGTATTACTATCATGTGTACGTTTTTCTGCATGTGCAAAGCTATCGTGGTTTAATATTGGCAGACATTAAGGTTTTTCACTTAGAGACATTTCTTTGAGGTTAGGGTGTATCTCTCTCCTTCAGGAAGCCTGCGTGTGTGGATATGGACATTTCGCTCATGTCTCTAGCTTAAATTTTCACTTCATTCATTATTCCATCTTGTCCCTCCTAACCCATCCCTCTTTTCTTTTCTGACTGTAATGAATTAATGATTTTATGTAAATCTGGTGTTTGATGGACTCAGGAGGTGCCCCTTGGGACTTGTTTAAGCTATCGCATAGGAAATGCATCATCTGCTTTGTGTTTTCTGCAATTGCAGTCAGTTTCATTTTTCCTTTATTCCTTCTCAGTATTTTCTAATCTTTTTTCTTTAGCTTAAAGCAGTTCTTGAAACATGTTGAGACCATTTGCCAGGTTTTAAGGATTTAATTCTTTTTTCCCATCCTATCTCCCAGCCCCCTCGCCCTTATATTCCACCTTTAATGGGAAGGAAAAAAGCAGCCATCCCTGCATTACGTACCTGATTGCTATTCAATTCCCAGGGAGAGGCACTGAGAGCTGCCTACGAGGGCTGGAGCTCAGGGCTCTCTGGTTAGGCTCACTGAATGTCACTAACTGGAGTAAAGTAGCTGCTTACATATTAATTCGTGTTACTGAACAGTTGGTGAATCAATTGAGTGAATGAACTGAAGCAGTTTTGATGCTTTTTGTGTGTGAGTATTCTTAAAAGAAACCCCCAAACCTACTGAAGTTGGTTCTTCATGATGTGCTTGTATTGATGAGCGTGGCTGTAGCAGATCTTCATTTCCATGTGACTTTTTGGTGATGCTTTTTCCACTCCTTCTTTCTTCAGCTGTTGAAGAGGAACTGATTCTGTCCTCCAAAATATTTACTGAAAAATAGACTTCTTTTCTGGTGAGAAGAAAATAATGTTACCTTTAAGGCCACCCTCACTCTTTTTGTCGTTAACGGATTAATTAGGCTAAAGCTTCAATTAAAATCCTTGCAGGAAATAAAATCAGGACAACAACTTGTGCGGATGCATTGCTGACAGATACAGCAGCACAGAATAACCTTGTAATCCACGGTGGGTTTTTTAAATGCAGCAGATTGATTTCCTATAAACACCTCCAAATGTTGCCTTTCACCAAAATTCTCTCTGAATTCAGCTCCTAATTGATAATAGCTCATTTACGTCTTCGGAGCAGGATGGTGACAGCCTCCTGGTTCCCCCTCGCTGGGAGATTTGCATTCCATCTGCTCTGGCTGTTGATTAGCAGCGCACCGGCTACATGAGCAGTGTTTCTGGACGCTGTGGTCATCTGTTGCGTTAAAATTTTGTTATGAGGACATGACCACAAAGCTAAAAGCATGGTTAGGGGAGCAAGAATAACACTTTGGGGGGTTTGCTGTTGTTAGAGAGCGCCTCGTGGGCGGTTTGGCTTGAACATGCGTCGTTGGGTCCAGATTTCCTGAAGCATGGCAAAAGCTTTCAAACACTTGGTGGACAAAGCTCTGAGTTGCTGCAACTGCCGTTTTGAGTGCTTGCATCTCTGTTCCATTTGTATCACCCATAGGTTGAGTAAGGAGCAATCTTTAACAGGTTTTGCAAGCGACAAGGTTTCGGATCAATCATAGCTTCAAAGAGGGCAGTGGGTTGTTAACTGCAGCTCAGCAAAGTTACTGTGCACCGGAGGGCAAGGGGCTGGCAGGTTTTTTTACAGCAAAACATACTTAATTTCATTTACCCTTCACAAAGCAAGTACTTGTGTATCGGGTGATGTAAGTATGCTTAGAGATTGGCACGTGTAAAGGTAGGATGGAAAGGGAAATGGGGTCCTGGTACTTGAAATGTGTCGTGTAACTCATCCCTCTCCCCAGCATCTTTAAAAGCGAGTCCAGCTTTTAGTCTAGAACAGCAACACACGAAAATGTTCTCTTTTTCTTTTTCTGTCTGGGATATCAGAGAGTGAAGCTGACATTGGTCTTCCTAATCCTGAGCTTCTGTGCAGTAACTTGACTGCTGGAGCTTGTTTGTAAGTCCTTGTTACAGAGTGTTTTAACGTGTGTCTGTCTTATGTTGCTGGTGAGTGTGCCAGCTTGAAGGGGAAGCCGGTTTCTTTGGGAAGATATCCATAGACAATTTATTCAAGTTTGTTGAAGATTATTGTTCTGCCCATTTGCATAACTAATACTGCAACTGAGACTCATAGTTCAGGCTTTTTGCCACTGTCACAAATAGGGGCAAAGTAGAATTAATTGTGGTGGTTCTGTATAATATTCTTTGAAATGTAAATAAGAGGTGACTTCGGGAAGTTCAGCCATTCATTTCATTACCCTCAGCATACTTAGAATTTGTGCTTGGATGCAAAACCTCTCTGTTGGCAGTTACTTCTGCAGTTTGTGTATTCCCTTCCCACCAGGTTTTGTTCTGTAAGCGATAGAAATTACTGAATGGTTCCTTTTGCCTTTTTATTTACCAAGTGCCAGCAGTGAGGTGCATTGAGCCTGGGGGAAATGCCTGGGGGAATCACATGCCTCTAAATTTTTCTTCTCATTTGGGGTGTAAAAGTCCTTTTCAAAAGAATTCCAGTTCCAACCTGGCAGGGATGCTCCAAGAGCAGATCCCCAGCCCTTTTGGTTTCTGGATAGGGACTTGTGCTCTCCAAGAAGAAATATCAGCTTGGAAGACAAACAAATAAACACGGTCCTGGTCTCTGCTGCATTTTAATCTTAAACTAAAACTCCCTCTTGAACACAGTGGCTTTGTTAAAGAGTTGGAATGGGCATAGGCTTTCAAATCAGTTCTTTTGAAAGGCCATCTTCTCTCCTGTTGAAGGAAGGAGGCTTGAACTGTAGCTTAGTCCTTCCACATCCTTAAATCGTAGCAAAGCTTCCGATTGCAAAGTGGTGTCTTAGGAATGCTGCTTTTACTGGAATTGGATATAAAGAAGCCCTTTAAGTGCAGGATCGAGAATAAGGGAAGGCAAGGGATGCTGCTTGAAAGTGTGTTTAAAAGAAAACAACTCCAAACTTGTGGAGACCTGCACTGGAGAACTGCTTACCTTGAATTCACCGCAGTGACTCTGTGCATGCTTCAATACCTGTTTTTCACCAAGTAGCAGGCTGGCGCTCAGCTGGGTGGCTGGGCACGTGTGTGACTGAGGATGAATATAATCGTGGGTAGGCTTCTTAGTGCTGTGAGGATCTGACAACATCTGTCGCTACGATACTGTAAAAATTAAACCAGGAGAATGACTGCTTTGGGTAGAGAAGCAGATACCTTAATGCTCTTTACTGGTGCTAGAACTAGACTTGGAGCATTTAAAAAGAAAAATCTTTGTTTAAATTGTGCAAAACATTTGGGAAGACACCGATGTAAATGCTGATGAGAATTAAAAAGCTGTTGTTTCTTCTTTCCTGGGAAAGCAGAAAGAGCTAAACATGGTCTGACTGTAAAGGTCCCTGGTGAAGTCTCGCACAGAGCCACTCTCAAGCCCAAGGTATCTCTGAGATACCTTGGAAACATGGTTTTCTTCATCTGATAATTGCCTGCTTATTATTTTCTTGCTAACTCTTTGCTCTTAATAGCTCATAAAATAAAAAAAGGAAAAACGGATTTGAATCATGTTCTTTCCCTGGGGAGAAATTAAGCCATCGATAGCACATTTAAAGTAGACTTGTCTTTGTGCTGTGTGTTCACTGTCCTGCATATGGGGAGCCTGTAGCTGGTTCTGCATCATTTGTTTTGTCTTTCTGGTTGCTGTTGATATTAATTGAAGTCTTTCCCAAGACACAGTTTTGTTAATCTTCCTTTTGTCACTTCCCTCCTCCTCCACCATGATAACCCCAACAAAAGTGCTTTCCTGTCTGAAAACAGGTTTAAAAGTAGCATTTTTTTTTTAATGTTGGTGGTTCATTTATTCACCTGGGGTTTACCACCAGTGTTAGTGTTTCTATTTCTTTGCTTAACTTCTGAATGTTATATGTCCTGTAATTGTTACAAGAATGCAAATGGTTTCCTGGAGTGATGGGTATAGGTCTCTTATCAGCTCCAATTATGCAAAATGTTTTCAATTAGCTGTAATTCCCTTTTCTGCCTCCCCCCAGACGAACACAGCCAAGCAGGGCCCTCCCGGGATGCCGGTGTGCTGCACAAGAGCAGGCTTTCACCATCTAAACTGTGTCCTGTCCCAGGAGCGTTAGGATCAGAAAGCATGCTCTGCTACTCCCTGTATTCTTAAAAACTTATAATGCTCTTAATTGCACCATTTCCCTAAAGATTTTCAGTATAACTCTTGGCAACTAAAGGGAGGAGGGAGGAGCTCCATCTTGAGATTCTCACCATTGTGTTGGCAGCGATGGAAACAAATGAGTGTCCTGGGCTGCAGAGCCTTTTTTCCCTTATAGTGAAAAGTCACAGCAGGTTGTGAAGTGCTTTGACCAGTACTGGTAGCTCCAAAGTGGGGTGCTTTGTTAGACGGACTGACCGCTCCACGTGAAATGACAGCTTCTGTGGTGCTGTGTGAGGCAGAGAACGGATGCCAGTAACTGAGCAGAACATTCCTGGGTCTGACTCTGAGGTTGTGACCTCCATAGAGTCACAGAATCATAGAATCACCAGGTTGGAAAAGACCTCTTGGATCATCGAGTCCAACCACTCCTATCTGCCACTAAACCATGTCCCTGAGCACCTCATCTACCCATCTTTCAAACCCCTCCAGGGGTGGTGACTCCATCCCCTCCCTGGGCAGCCTCTGCCAGTGCCCAATGACCCTTTCTGTGAAAAATTTTTTCCTGATATTCAGTCTGACCCTCCCCTGGTGCAGTTTGAGGCCATTCCCCCTTGTCCTGTCCCCTGTCACTTGGGAGAAGAGCCCAGCTCCCTCCTCTCCACAACCTCCTCTCAGGTAGTTGTAGAGAGCAATAAGGTCTCCCCTCAGCCTCCTCTTCTCCAGGCTAAACAACCCCAGCTCTCTCAGCTGCTCCTCATAAGACTTGTTCTCCAGCCCCTTCACCAGCTTCATTGCTCTTCTCTGGAGACGCTCCAGAGCCTCAACATCCTTCTTGTTGTGAGGGGTCCAGAACTGAACACAGGATTCGAGGTGTGGTCTCACCAGTGCTGAGTCCAGGGGCAGAAACACCTCCCTGGACCTGCTGGTCACACCATTTCCGATCCAAGCCAAGATGCCATTGGCCTTCTTGGCCACCTGAGCCACTGCTGGCTCATGAGTGACAGCAGGGGAGAATGAGGAGAACAAGCAGAGAAGTTTCAGGATGGAAATACTTATCATCTAGATGATTTCTTAAAAAGTTTGAAGCCCTGTGGGTGATATTTGCTCAGGTAAAGCAGAAAAGAGCTGTGTGCCTTCTGCCTAGCGTGGAGAAGGCTCCTCTGTTCAAAACAGTGCTGGCTTTGGTTTGCCAATGCACATAGTGAATTATCTGCTGCGGAATGGAACAGCTCCTTGTTTAATAGATTGGTTGTTGAACAGAAATATTTTGAGGCTCTCTAAATGCTCCCTCTGTAGCTGGATCTTACCTTTCTTCCTGTCTTAAACTGGCCTTGCTCTGTCCTTTCGCCCTGACCGTGGCCCCTCATTCATATTCCCACTGCTGTTTTCACTGCTGCCTGACAGAGTCAGCCAGGAAACTGAGGAGGGTTGGGAATAATCTTTTCCGGCACATCGCTGTTTGATGGCACAGTTGTACTGGGGGGGCTGAGGTTGCTGGGTGCAAAGAGAAAGAGTGGCTCTCAGAGAACCGCTCAAATCCCAAGTGATGTTTTGTATTCAGTTCTTCTACTTATGTATTACTCACCAATGCACTTTTCTTGTAGGACTTGCTCATGCGCAATCTGTTTTTTTGCCAGCAATTTGAAAAGAAAAATAAATAAAATGTAAATTAAAATAAAATAAATAACATTTATATATATATATACACACACACACACTAGAAACGGATACTTGATGGAGGGAGAGAGAAAGCACTGGAAGAAGAAGACTTAAATTAGGTTTCAAGATGATTCTGCCCTGCATTTATCTTGTTCTTCAGATGAGTGGGTGACAGGTTAAGTATGCTGTGACATGCATGTGTGAGACTTGTTCAACCTTTTCAGTTCTTTTCTGGGGAGATTTTCTTTCTCATTTGTACATCACTATCGTACCGAATGTCACCTGCACCGTGGGGGCTGTGGACAAAGGAAGATGTCTGCAAGGTACTGTATGGAAACTTGGACCCAATGCGTAGCCAGTCATGTGCACAGCATCGTTGGTATAGATAAAACCTATGAGCGCAAGTGTCTTGGAAAAGCTCATTGGACCCAGCAGAAGACATCCCGAAAGTGGCAAAGCATTGGACCAGGCTGTCCAGGGAAGCGGTGGAGTCACCACCCCTGGAGGGGTTCAAAAAGCGTGCAACTGTGGCACTTCAGGACATGGTTTAGTAGGCATGGTGGTGTTGGGCTGACAGTTGGACTCAATGATGTTAGAGGTCTCTTCCTATTAATGATTCTATAATTCTGTGACAGGCATGGAAGGGGCAACGACTGGCCATCATGCCCAGGATTATTTTGATCAAGGCATTACCTCTTTCAAAGCTTCCAGTCCCACTTGCATAGCAAAGCGTTGCTGCAGTCGCTTGTATTAACACCATATTGCAGTGAATTCTCATGCTAGTTTTCCAACTTATTTCTTCTTTTAATAATTTTACCTTTTTATATGAAATTAACTATTTTTACGCCCATTCAAAATTGTTAAAACTATACTGAAATGTCCGAAAAATGTTTTAACACCGGTTGCACTGGAGTACGTTGAACTAGACAGTTCCCGGATAAGGAAGGTTTTTCCCCATAAATGCGTTGTTACAGAGTTTGAGAAGAAGGGAAGACGAGGTGCACGCATGCTGCTGGAGTGTTGGCAGGAACTTAGGTGCTATTGAGGAAAAGACCAAAGCTTGAACATGTTCAATCTGTTTAACTAATAATTGAGACATTTGCTGTGTTCCTGTCAAGGGTGCGGGCATGTGATTTCAGCTCAAGTGAGTTGTGTTGGCTTTACCAATGTCTCCTTATCAGCTGAGCTGCAGGGTAATTCTTTTAGTCATCTCTCGTCGCAAGATAGATGCGAATTGAAGGGGGGTGATATGATATTCCAGTTAAATCAGTCTAACAAGTAGCTGCTGCCAGAGGGGTGAGCCCCTTCTCACTGCCACCTCCCTACCTGCAAAGAACTCGAAATTTCAAGGACTAAATGAGAAATTAGTTTATTGATCATTTAGGTTTTTCATGCTTTTTAACTCTAGTGCCTGAGTAGTTCTCTAAATTCTGGATAAACTTCCTGAACTCGTTGATTGTGGGCTTGTCTGAGCAGCAATTCCAGAGCAAGGGAAGGGGCATGGCATGCGTGTCTGGGAGAAGACATGAAGGGCAGCCTGAATGGTCTCCAAAATCCCCCGTCACTTCATCTACATGCAGTTTTCATACGTGAATTTAGAGGTACTGCACTTTCTCACCATTCTGTTAACTGGTTGCAATTGCTGAGTTTTGCTTTAATTCCTACCTTGTGGTTTTGGTTGGTTCAGATGTTCTGAAAGTTTTTGTGCAGTTTTAATGAGAAGGTAATTGTTACTGCTCAGTAAAACTCTGGAAATAAGGCTATTAAAACTGGCAGCTCAATAAAAGGAGCATAAACAGCCATTATGAAGCATTATTTCCTGACAAACTTATTTTCCTTGATTAAAATATTCACAGGATTAAACTTATGTCTTTGTTGTAAAATATGAATGAACATTTAGAAGGATATTGATTTTTTTCTCTTATTACGTTTCCATGCTATGAAGTACGACCTTCATTGTGAGGGAGGGCAAGGAAAGAGTATTTGTGGGTTTTAGGGTGAGGAATCTAGTGAATTCAGCACTGGAATGTTTGGGTTTCCTTTAACTGCCCCTTGTTGCTGCATGTCCAGTCCCCATCACTGATTTGGGGACTGTCCCAAAGGCCCGGATGGTCTTCCCCTTCCCTTCTTGAAGCCTACATATCTACTTCTTTAAATGACATTGGGCGAAAAGGCCAGGAGCTCCGGCACTGGTATCAGTAGAGGGGTTGCTGAATTTAATAGAGTTTCACCAGGCTGAAGGGAAGCATGGAGCAGCTGAATATATTCGATTTGAACTCTTGAGTGGCAGCGGTTCTGCTCTTGTTTTTCCATGCTGCTCTGTGCTTTTGTGACTTCTTTTGTTTTGTCCTTGTCTACTTGGGTTAAGGAATAAGTCAAGCATATTAGGGATGTATCCTTTATTTCCATCCATATGAATTAGCAGAAGGGATGTTTATTAGATTGTTTTGTAGCTGTATAAAAGACAGCTTGGTTTATTTAATTGAGATCCCTTTGGTAGATCTTAAAAATATAAGAAGATGCTGCTAGTCTTTTATTTTGGTGGATCTTAACAATATAAGGAGATGCTGCTAGTCTTTTACTTGGGTGGCCCCATCATTCAGGAGGGGGGGAAAATATCATCTCAGATGCAACATTGCTTAGGTTAAAGACTAACGAACATCTCTTTCTGCAGATGGAATAGATGGCAGTGCTGAACTCTGTCTCATGTAGCATCTTTCCGGAGGTGTCTGGGCTGGTTCAGACCTCTTGTCTGCAAGAGGCTGGAGTATCTCTGTGTTACTTATCTCAGTTTACACATCTGAGGTTATGGTTTTTTGTACAACCCTAATTGCTGCTGACTCGTCTTGTGTAAATGAAACCTAGAACTGGAAGCAGCAGAACTGCAGCTTGAGGAATGTGTAGGTGTGTTGCCTAACCAGGAATAGTCCTGATGTGATCCTGGTTAATTCCGCAAAACTGCAATATCTCAGTTTGCATCACCAGTTACTTGTCTAAACTGAGCGTACGTGACCATTATGTCCAGACAGGTCCTGATGTGCACTGACTGTGTAACTCAGCCCTGGTATTCTCCATTTTTTTGTCTTGGAGTCTGGTAGTGGTCAATGTGAAATTTCATCTGAAGTCCTAGCTCTTGTTGAGCGCCTTTTCTTGATCTTTAAGTGTGCGGCAGTAGTGAATCTTTACTTTCCTTGAAAAGAGTAAGAATTTGAAGGTTGTTCTTAACCAGGGGAGGCAGGTACTGAGCGTCCTGTCACTGTTTGATATCTCCTGTCATCCAGGTCTGTCATGCTGTGTGAACATTTTAATAGTAGGTTTTGAAATCTTATTAGGCATTTGTGCTGCTTCTCTAATTTATTTTTTTTTTCTGTCACAAGTTTCTGACAAGCTTTCTTCACGTCTGAGGTACCACACAGCCATAGGTTTTGTTATTCTACTGAGAATATTGATTTTCCTACTGGTACGGAAGTGAAGCATTGTAAAAGCATTGACGCGTCGTGGTCATGTGTAAGGACAGAAGACAGAATGGATGTAGAATCCCAAAGCTGAGATGGTGTTGACGGTCTAAGAATGGTCAATTATAACAGCAAAACTGAGGATAGCTGGAATGTCAGCTTACAGAGCCTTGAGGTCATCTCTGCTCCAAAGCTGTGCCAGTCTAGTTGGGGTTTTGCACCTGTCTGACTTCCCTGCACCCCAGCTACATGGAATGTGGTCAATTAGATCCTCCTCCAGGGGTTAAACTAGCCATACTTTTATATGTCTGCTGACAGGTATTTTTCCTCCGATATAACAGAGCTTGAAAAACATCAACTTTGAAGCACCATTGCACGGATGGCTTTGCGGAGCCGTTGTCACGTTAATGTGCATGTAGTACTGGGAGAATTGGTGATGGCACCACCACGTTCTCACCTTAGTGACTTCCCTCTAAGAGCAGTGAAAGACTGGTGCTGGCAGCTTTGCAACATGACTTCCTTGGAGTGCTAGAAACTTGTTTAAAGAAACAAACCTGTGGAACGGCTGTGCAGCTGCCCTGTGGACTGCAAAACCTGACACTCTTTGAGCTGCGAAGCTTGTAGCCAGCCAGCAACAGCTGTATTCTCACATCTGGCTACTGCACCGCCTGTGTTTTCTGCACCTGAAGTTCATACCAGGTTGCTGTCATTGCTTTAGAATCGGTGTTTACATTCACAGATATAAATAATTTATCGTAGACACTAGGTTGGATGTCTAGCTCATAGGCATGTTGTGGAGGTTGCTTTTTTTCCAGTTAAATAAACCATCTACAAGAATCTGGCTGGTTTCATTGTAAGATTCTCTACTCTTGTGAGACCCCACCTGGAATATTACATTCAGTGCTGGAGTCCTCAGCACAGGAAGAACAGGGATCTGTTAGAGCGAGTCCAGAGGAGGCCACAGAGATGATCCAAGGGCTGGACCGTTTCCTGTGTGTGGACAGGGTGAGAGAGTTGTGTTGTTCAGCCTGGAGAACAGAAGGCTCTGGGGAGACTTTAGAGCAGCTTCCACTGAAAGGGGCTCCAGGAAAGCTGGGGAGGGGCTCTTGATCAGGGGCTGCAGGGACAGGACAAGGGGGAATGGTTTTGAGCTGAAAGAAGGTAGATTTAGATGCGATCTTACGGCTGTTGGAACTGGATGGGCTTTAAGGTCCCTTTTAACTCAAACCATTCTATGATTTCTGTGATAAAACCTAAAAACCAAAGCAGCAGAATTTTTACCAGCTTGAAAATCATACTTTCTAAAAGTATTTTGAAATGGATTCCATTCATTGTGGGTTAATAGGTAAAAACAATGAAATGGTGAGCCAAAACCAGAGAGAACTTGTGCTGGTGACCTGCAGCAGTTCTTGTCCCCTCCTTGCCCTTCCCCTACGCACACAGAAACACTGCCTGTGTGGACAATACCGGCCTCGTTTGCTACCTGAGCGGTTATTTTGTATTACTAGATTTAGGGAAATAATTTAATAATGAAATCTAATATGGGCTAAAGCATTCAGTGAGAGCTGACCAGCTCATCTGTGATGGTTTAGAAAAATAGGCATAGCCTGCTATGAATTTCTTTAGTGGTTTGGTTTTTTTAATATTAACTAGTGCATGAATCTTCTTTCTTTCTGATTTTATAGTGTGTTAATTCAAGGTCCACTTTTCGGTTGATGGAATAAATTCTCAGAGAGATGCATGCCATTACGTGTGTGTATACGTTTGCATCTCAGAAGTTAAGGTGGAATAATGTGATTACAAATGTTCTTTATTTGCAAGCAGAGTTGGCTTCTTTCCTCTTCGTATAGGAAGAATATGTCCCAGGAAGAAATGTCTATATGTGTACTTTAAGCATGTTAAGTTTGCTCCTACAGAATTTTATTTGCTGCAAGATTGGACATGAAAATGCATGATGAGTAATTTAATTTATTGGAAGCTTTCAGCGAGTGATCCAGTTTGCAGCTGACCCAAGTGTAGCTTTCTGTTTTGAGCAAGGGAGTTGCCTGGCAGAAGAAACTTTCCTTTGGAAAAATGCCCTAATAAACACGAGGATGACGCATTAGAGGTGTAAAGGTAATCTTCGGCCTTGTGTTTATGAACTACGCAGTTTGGTTTTTTAGCTGTAAGATTTTTCACTGTACTGTGTAAAAGGTTGGGAAAGTGTAGAGTGCGGTGCTGTGGAACTGTCAAGGATATCAGGAAATTGTGGTGGTTGAGTAGATGGGCAAAACTAATGTGAGGTTTGGAGACAGATACATTTTTTTTCATTGCAGGGACCCGCTTTTTTACTATTACTACCTGGGTGGTAATAAAAGTGACCTCTTTTCCCTGTTTCTCTAATGTGCCACCAAGCCCAGACATATAACCAGTTACTGTCTTCATAGACCTGGGAACAAGAAAGCTGTTTTCTAAATCTGTTAATTTTTAGAGCACAGTTCTGTTGTTGCAGACCTGTTTGAGCCCACTGTACAGGGCTTTTAGTTAGTGAGAGGCAGAACGTGGAAAATGTTAGAAGTGCAGCGTATTCCGAATGGTGCCAACGTTAACCTTGTCATCACCCGCTTTGTATGGTTTGATGTGTTTAGTACCAATGGTGAGTTTGACTTTTTACTGAATAGGTAGCAGAATCCTAATAAACAAAATTGCCTCCCCTCTAGCTGAAGTGTTGAAATAACCTTACCCAGATAAAACTGTCTTACGGTAAACAGAAGGTGATTCAGGGAACTCCACCTGTGCACATCTCATAACAAAGCTAATTAATCTTTTTTTTAATTAAATGCCCCTTAAAATTCAGCATGATGAAGACTGAAGGTCTGTGGTTTTTTTTAATGATTACTTTTAGAGGGTGCTGCTCTAACAACGGAAACTTTTACCGTCTGTATTTTTGCATGGAAGTGAATCCCCAGAGCTGCCCGGGATGCCGATCATTTGTTCATATTCTTCAGCCTCAGAAAATGAGGAATTAAATGAGCAATTGACAGATGCAGTGCTTGGGACAGCGTAGGAATGTAATTGCGTGTTAATTTTTCAACTTCAGGTTGTATTTTGGGTGTACTAGTATGTGAACTCTCTGCAAACTAGAATGTGTGGTGAGAGGGAAATACATCCAGATTGCTGCTGGTTTACCGCTTGGCTTTGCAAGTTAAAGCAAGAGTCTCTCAAGCTTACTGTGGTTTTTATTTCGAGCAAGCGATGGCAGAGGCAGATGAGTTTGGGAAGCTGCAATATTGATCAAACCATCTTCTTGGCAACCTTGTTCATGGCAACTTCATGGAGCTTAGGGTAAATGGAATATTAGGGCTATAGAAAAAGAACAAAAGGAAGGTTGCCGCGGTCCCTTCTTGGCAGTAATAGCTGGATGCCTTTTAGAAACAGCTCCTGTTGTCATGGAGCTTCTGAATCCAAGGCCAGTTTCTGGCACCGTGATTTTCTCATGGCAAAAACTCTTGTCCTGTCCTAGCCTTTGGGGGGGAAATAAATAAATAAAGGCAATAGCCTTGGCAGCACTTGTCTGTTATTGCAGCTAAATGACTGAATTGCAATGGGGACAGGACCAAAGGGAAGCCGTTTATTCACAGAGAATCCTGATTTTTAAAGCTGGCATCCACCATGGTCTGCAAAATGTCTTTCGTGAGAAGGTGTTTGACGTTTGGGGAAGGATTTTGAATAGTTTAAATAGATTTTGCTTTCCTCTGAGTCAGCAGTGTTTTGAGGTTGAAATAGAGACCTGAATTCCTAATCTCAAGGCTTTTGGAAGGTCTTCCAATAGTGGTTTGTTTATGTTTTTTTAAAGCTCATTTTCCTTTTCTAAATTTCAGATCTAGTCAAACAGTTTAACATGCCTATCTATTGTTTCGTGAAGTGGTCAGTAATGTACAAACCAAGAAAGTTATTAATTTATTTGGCATTTATTATGTTAGTTTAACAGTACGTAACTTTGCTGAGCCTTCTACTGTCTTAAAAAGTGATATTTCGATTGTGTTGAAGTATTCCTGCTTGACTTCATGGGCAAAAAGTAGACTCAACTTCCTGATGAGGCTTTTTTTGTCCTTGGATAGATCCAGTGACTGAAGGTTAAACTTGCTTGGTTTTACTTCTGCTCTATGAACTTACTGAAACCTAGAAACAAGTGATGATAGAAGCCGTTCAGTGTTTCCAAAGCAGGAAAGCAGTGAGCCTCGCTGCTTTTATTTCTGCATTACTACTTCTAAAGGCAGGAAAAGGTGATTACCCCATGTCAAATTCATCTGTAAGTAAGTTCCTTTGCTAGAGACGTGTAAACTCTTCGGGCTCAAGAATTTGCCCTTCAGGTCCATACTTAGTTATCTCTGTTTTGATGCTGCCTGATTATTGTTGTTTGAGAAGTTCCAGGAAGCTAATGAATAAAATATCTGCAATATTAAGTGTTGCATAGTGATTGCTGTTGCTTCACCTGCGTGTTTGTGTTTTGTCCGCCCGGGCTAGTGGTTGTTGGTTCAAGGATTACGGCTCTCGCAGGCAAGTTCAGATTGGCTCTACTGGTGGAGGGCCCCAGGGCAGGATGCTGCAATTGCTGTGACTCTGCCATGAAAAATCACCAGCCTCAAAGCGGAGTTATCTTCTGTCCTTCTGGTGGTTTAGGCAGCCCACAAAGAGGGATCTGTTTTCAGACACTGAGCTGAGTGGGAGCGATCGAGGCACGCGTGTGTGTGGTTCTGCAAAGCCTGTGTTGGGCCAGTGGCCTCGGGCAGGGGTGTGATGGCTGAGGCTGCTGCGGCTCCTCTTTGGCGAGGAGGGCGAGGAGCCCTGTCATTTTGGGGTTGGTTTGCTCAAGGGAGCGACCCTTGTCCTGGGGAGTAGCTGCAGATCTGCAAGTATAATCATCGGACAGTAAAGAAACCCCAGGAGCCAAAACTTGGCTCCAGAGGCTGTTCCAAACTCCTTTGTGAATTATTTCCTACAATCCCTTGGATGGTGAAATTGTAAACAACAGTCATCTCTGCGGTACTGGTTTTTTTTTTTTTCTCTATTTTACTCTTTAAAGCATCATCAAACTCCAAAAGGAGATAGACAACTTAGAACATTACCCCTGCAGGCTCGCCTTGTGTTATTGGCTCTCTCTTTGCAACCCCCTACAGCATTCATTGTCTGTAGGTTTATGGTATTCAATATCAGTGCCACAAACATACAAACCAGGAAATTCTATGATGATAAGCTGAGGGCTGGAGCACCTCCCGTGAGAGGACAGGCTGAGAGAGTTGGAGTTGTTCAGCCTGGAGAAGAGAAGGACCTGGGAGTAGTGTCCAGTACTGAAAGGGGCTCCAGGAAAGCTGGGGAGGGGTTCTTGATCAGGGAGCGCAGGGATAGGATGAAGGGAAACAGTTTTCAGCTGAAAGACAGAAAATTTTGATGTTAGGAAGAAAAGTTTTCCTGTGAGGGTGGTGAGGCTGAGGTTGCCCAGGGAAGCTGTGGCTGCCCCATCCCTGGAGTTGTTCAAGGCCGGGTTAGGTGAGACTTTGAGCAGCCTGAGCCAGTGGGAGGTGTCCTTGGCCATGGCAAAGAATTGGAACTGGATGGGATTTAAGGTCCCTTGCAGCCCAGACTGTTCTATGATATATTAATACTAATTCGAGATTGTTTTCTCCTAGAAATTTATGCTAAAAGAAAAAGATTTCTTTTGTTATGATAATTCAGAGTGTTTATCTGGTAGTGAGTGAAACTTGTCTCTAGATGTCATCTCAATTTAATAACTTGCATTTCAAAATCTTGGCCTTATCAATACTGCAATAAAATTTGAATTTTTCCTCTTTGTAGTGATATTAACCTTTTTTAGTCCATAATACTGCATGAAAATTCGGAAACTGTAACTGGAGGATATGAGGAGTCTGCTCTATTTCAGCATTAGAAGGATTTGGGACAGATGATTGACACAGCTAAAATTTGTAATTATAGTGTGGATTCTTTATTTTTTATTCGTTGAATTAATTTCTTAATTATTAGAAAATTCATTCCATCTTTGAAATTCTGCATTTCTGGAGATGCCACATTATATTCCTTATAATATCAAAGTGACCCACGTTGCTGCTTTAATAGCAAATTTTGACTTGAATTACAGAATCGTACTTGGTTAAGAGTTAAACCGGGCCCAGAGCAGTGGGGGATAAGTGTCGATCTGATCATGATCACCATAGTTTTGGCCTTTTCCTTTACACTTTGCTGACGAGAGGAAGCTTTTATTTTCCAGGGAAGAAGCAGGTGGTTATGATGCACTTTCCCATTCACTTGCTGGGCAGGATTTAGTTTGCTGTGTTTCTACATTTGTATTTGAAGGATTATTGTGATGAGAAGGTGGGAATGGTGGCCAAAGCCAGTGAGTCCTCCTAGAAGGTCGAAGGAAGCCTTTGGTTAAAAGCTTGACACTTTCCTTCTACATCAAATTGTTTGTGAAGCTGAGATGAATACTTGCCCTGGCAAGCTTTCTTCTGCAAGAGCAAGACCAGTGCCTGTGGTGGGTTGAGAACCTCTATGCCGGTTCTAGCACAAAGCGTGCTGCCTTGGTGGGAGCCCTGGCGTCTTTTAGGATAGTGGCTTAGTGGTGATAGGCAAGATTCCTTTTAAAAACAATTCCTGTGGGTATAAAGAGCAGTCTTGGTCCAGGATGGCCCTAGAGGCTGGCTTAGGACATGGAAAGGAAGCATGTGAGATCCACAGTAGCACTTGAAGGATCAGAAATAATGATGGGAACCTTGGTCACTGTGCAGTTCTGCTTCTCTGGATTTTTCCCTCTCTTGTCTCAATTCCTTTTACAGCCAATACGTGTTCTCTTGGAGCTATATGGACTTGATTGTTCTTTCTCTGCATGGCAAAGAAGGGAGATTTACTACCATGACTACTACTTAGAAAAGTGTTCCTTTGTGCTTCTGTTAAAACTTTTTTTTTTCCTATGTTTTATAGACACAGATGAGGACACAGTGAAAAGGTGTTTTGCCACGTTTGAAGAGAAGTTTTTCCAAACCTGTGAGAAAGAACTTGCCAAAATCAACATTTTCTATTCAGGTAAGGTGCTTATTTGTGTATATTTGTGGAAAATACAGCAACACAAAAGGAGTCTGAAGCTTCCAAACTTTCAGAATAACCATAGTGGTCATGCAGGTCTACCATCAGGTAATTATAGGGCAGGTTTATATGGGAAACTGCTCTGGTTTAATCACAGATGTGGAGCTAAACTATGGTATTTGAATGGAGGGAGAACAAAAGGCAGACTTTACTGCTTTGCAACAGCGTCCTGCTGAAATTTATGAAGATGCTCTTAAACTTAAGTGTCAGCTTATATATATAGATTATAGTATATATGTATAGTATATATAGTATATATATAATATATATAGTATATGTATAATATATATAGTATATATATAGTATATATAGTATATATGTAGATTACTGTTTCTCAGCTTATCCATGGTGACAAGTCTCCTGTAGGTGTTTTAGGTGTGCCAAACTCCTAAACTGGTGTTTCCTGAGCTTATGCAGGAATAGCTATTAGGGACCTGCCTATGTATGTTAACTTGTTGGATGCATCAAGATGGTCTTTAAACACTTAACTCTTACTTAAACTCTTGCAAGTTTCCGGAGTAGATCAGCGAGTGGCAATTTGTCAGTGGCTGCATGTAAAATCCTGTTTAGTAAATTGAATAAAATTGCAATGGCAGTAAGAGTAGGGATTGCTGGGGGCCATGTTTCAAAGTACTGCTATTTCTTGCTTGGCCTGAGAAAGTTTGCTTTTCCACCCTGTGTTTTGAAAATAAACTTCAGAATAGGATAATTGTAAATTCACCCTGTCATATTACTACAAAAGGCTTAGTAAGGGTGTGCTTCTGTTCCACCCACCGTTACACTTCAGCTGGTTTTCAGCTTCTTTTGGTAAAGTTAAAAATGGGTTTTCAACTGGAAAAGCATTTAAATGCAGATGCAATGATGCATTAACTTCTGCTATACTTCCTCTTAACATGTTGGTTTCTTAACTTGATGATGTAAACAGGCTTTTGCAGCACAACATGATAGCCTTTTCTGTTTCTGATTTTAATCTAGTAACAAAGTTGAATCGCGCAAAATATTTTAATAACCGTCAGGCAATGATTTCATTCCTAGCTATTTTATTGTTAGCAGAATCTGGGTTATAAACATGAGAGGAGCTGAAAGCGTAACAGATGTATTAACGGTGCGCTGCAGCTTGCCTCCACTCAGCTTCCATCTAGGGAAGTAATCCTCTCCGGGGCTGGCTACGCTGCTCCTCTGGCTCCCTGGAGTAGTGGTGTTTTGCTGTAGCCCCAGTGGACGTCAGGACAAGGGGCAGTAGGTAGGAGCAATGTGTATTATTAGACTAGCTATGTTTTATAGCTGTTTTTCTACATACAATTCATATGTACCTAACTCCGAACAATTGTTCGCAGATCTTGTTTCTTTCCCAGGTCTTAGGTAAGGCTTTTATGCTCAAAAACTTGGCTTGCTTTTCTGGTTATATCAGGTGCTGTGTGCTATGAGCTAGACTCTGTGGAGGAAGTTCTGTCAATTCTGATGCACAATACAGATGATAATTTTCCTTAATGAGGACCTGTTAGCACACGTGCACCCACATATGCGCAGCCATTCTGGCATTGTTTAAAATGGCATTAATAATACAGGGGAGAGTTTTTTCGACTTGCTGTCATTTCAGAAAGTTATAGGAGAGAATACGTGTAATTTGAAAATCTCGTGTGGTGAGAATAAAATCAGTCTTTTATTTGCAGAAGGGCGATGTGACTTTAGTATTATAGAGACCCTTTATTAGTGTTATTAAGGTTAAGGTGCATCAAGGCATATTCCAACAGCAATTCCCCTTCTTGACCATGTCAGCAATTTGTTATGCCAGACCCTGTTGTACCTCCAGGCATGTGTTGGCTTGGATTGTGACTTGGTACATCCTATTTAGTATAGACTTATTAAAGGGCTTATTGCACACTTGTCTTTAGGACAAGAAATATTGTCCATTTTTAAGAAAGCAAAGCTTTCTGTTGATCTCTAATTCATGTCCTCATCATTTTCCCCTGCACCGAGGGATCCTCAGGGAGCATTGCCAGGGAATGCCACAGCAGGGACAACCCAAGCCTCTTGGTATGGGCTGCTCCCGGACCCCAGCTCCTCCCTGGCTCCCCGGAGTACTGGGGTTTAGAGTGCCTGCTGCAAAATGCCTTTGACTTTTGCTGTATACTGAGATTGTCGGCGCTCATCAAACATGGCCATAATTCCCCAGGTTGTTATCTCAGCTCACTGGGAAGGAAAACTGCCATTAACTAAACCTGATTTGATAAACAGTTTGTGATTATTTGGACTGTACTCAAGAAAACCTATACTCAGCTGAACATAAAAAGAATAGCGGTGGAATTTTCAGATGGTTCCAGTATACAAATGCCTGCTCAAGTGCTGCAGTTTTATTGACAGCCAGTTTTGGTATGTGTTTGGGATTTTCTAGAGGCCAGGTTTTTTATATTTTAAATTAGCATCATTGGGATCTGTCTGGGCTACTGTTTAGCTAGTAACATTTTTGTGGTTAAGTTAGGAGCTGGTTTTATTATTCACAGGAAGCCATGGCTTGAACTTGGTAAGCAAATTATTGAACATTGTATGTGCAAGTAGGAAAAAGATGAGTGCTAAAAGAGCCTGCCTAAAACGATCAGAGCCTCGAGCCGGGTAGCTGTGAGCAGATCTGGGCTGTTCAATTGCCTCCTGTCTGGTGAAACAGGTTTTGTTCACAACCATGACCCTGCAGCTAGAACCCTGGGGGATATTTGACTGGCTCCTCGGTGGGATAGGTTTTCTACATGATCCTTATGTGTGAACTTTTCTTTAAACTTGGAGAAGAGAGACAAAACCAACTAGAAATTGCATGGTTGAGGCAATAAATTTAGATGGTGGGTTTTAGTCAGGGTCTAGAAGGTGGTTTTGGGCAAAGCTGCTTCTTTATTGCAGGCATTTTTGTCAAAGTCCGCCTCGGTTGGTTTAGATTTTTCCTTAGTCTTTGCTCTGAGGCTACACTTGAGGGCTCAGTTGGCATCGGGTCATGCAAAATGCTGCAGTCCAGTTCCTAAGTGTATGCTGATTTTTCTAACTCTTCTGAGTGGCATATTTTTTGAAAAGTCACTCTTTGGAGCCTTAAATTAGTGATAGTGAGCAATGTCTTTTCTCAGTATTTTGGAGAGTGTTGCAAACTGAGAAATTGATTTCTCCTCTGCTTTCCATTTCCCCAGGCAATTCGTAGACTTGTAGAATCACCAGGTTGGAAAAGACCTCTGAGGTCATTGTTCCCAAGGAGGTTTTAAGAATTAACAGCACATGTTTTGCCTTATTTTGCTTCTACAATGAATCTTGATGATAAAATGATTCTTTAACAAGATGAAATGATTTGTGGATTGGATAGCTGGTGTCAGTGCAAGGGAGGGGAGGCAGGAGGGAGAAGGAGGTGGCAGAGCTGAGGTTTCTCAGGCGTGGCATGTCATTATTGGACCGGTTTAGTTGCCTTTAAAGCCTCATTCTCTGAGGACTGTGATCCGCCCTCTTGGATGGAGAGGGTTGTATGGAAGACAGAATGTGACTTTCCTCAGCAGTGCATAATTAAGAGGAATGTTTGTGTTTGGAGATGGTGCTTTTTTTATGGATGGTGGTTTGCAAACAGAAAAATCGCAGCAGCAGTTTTATACCTATTTCAAAGCATTGTCCTTTCTTCAAATATTGTGTTGTTAGGATGATGGATTTTAAGATTTTTTTCTGGGCATAGGGACAATGGAACAGTTCTTTGAATTGAAAGATGTACGTTTAAATGTGGAGCCGTGGCACTCTGGGACATGGTTTTGTAGGCACGGTGGTGTTGGGCTGACAGTTGGACTTGATGATCTTGGAGGTCTTTTCCAACCTTCATGATTCTAAGATTCCATGGTATTTAATAAGTTCATCCCAAAGAAATCTCAATGTACCACCAGATGGTTTAGTATAATGTTTTGAATATAGAGAGTGAACTTGTGAGTTTTATTTATGTGGGGGCTTTTGATTTTAAAAGCCACTCTAACCAGTATCTGTTACTTCTTCCTGTGAGAGTTCCCAGAGTAGGGAGAGATGTTTGTTTTTACAGGCTGACCTTGTGTGTGTTAAATATTATGTGGTTGTAGGCTGTGGGCAGACACTTCCACTGTGGGCTGTATTGCCTCTGTTCGTTGGAGTCCTTGCAACTGTAGAAGTTGTCAGACAGGAGTTGTTCTTTCCTCTTTCTAAAACCTCTTACTTTAATAAAGTTTATTATAAAAATAGTTTTAGGGAGTTTCAGACTCTTCCTACTTGATTTTTCTATATTGATCCCCATCCTCTGTTCAGAAAGGCATTCTCGTTCTGGAGCACTGTAAATTTAAACAGAGAGGAGTTTTGCTCTTAAAATTAACCGGAATTGCATAGGACTGAGGAAAAGGTCAGAATTGCTCCCACAAATGTAAGTCGTATTTTGTGGGGGTCAATTGAGAATTACCGCTAAGTTGTAATAGAAGATAGTACTGAAGAGAGTTAAATTGTCAGCCGGGGGACTGTTGGGCAGAGCTTTGGGTTGTTGGGAGCCCCTGGAGCTCCATGGACTCTGGTATAGTGGTGTGTGTCCTGCTGGGTGAAGGTGGTTCTGGCTCCCAACCCTCTGTTCCAACACCCTGTAACTGCTCGGTGTCATCCTGACCAACGCCAGCGCCTGTGATCTGCGATGGTGCTTATCAACAGAGATGCCAAAGCTGCCACTGAAGCCATAGTGAGGGAGAAAAGCCTGGAAGGAACTAGTTGTACAGAGCAAAAAGAAAGATAACGATGCTGGTTTTAGCATAAAAAGATTGTTCTTTTGCCAAAAAGATTGTTCTTCTGAAAGTACATAAGCAACTTGTTTAAAGGAACGCCTTTTTCATATTGAGATGTGAGGAGGAGACTGACTTGTTCGGAGAACACATCAAAACATTGTTTAAATTCAGGTTGATTGTCCCTTTAATCAGTAAATAATGAGGCAATGCTTCTAACCTGCGTGAGCCTAAACTGAGGGAAAGAGGGATAAATTGTTACAGCAGATCATGTACAGCAGTTAGTAGTGTTGTAACTCCTGATCAAAGCCGAAGCTGTCTTTGTCTGTCACCGGGAGCTTAGCAGAGGGGTTCTGTTGCTCTCCCAGCTCCAGAGTTTAGCGTCACACTTGAAGTGTGGCTTTTTCTTTGATTTCATTGCTGTCATATAAAAAAAATAGTAAACGCATAGTTGGTAGTGCAGGTACAAATAGTGCTTTGCTTACTGACTGTTGAGTTGTAGAATATTGTCTAACGGGGTTTTTTGGGGGGGCTTTTTGTCCATTTGCTCTGTTTGAGAAAGGCAAACAGCTTTCCTTTGTGCGCAGAGTAGACTCATGATCACTGCTTTGGTATTTGGGTGAGATTCTGACCGCCTCCAGCTCTGTCTCTGCAGTGTGGGGAGCCTGATCCTGTGTCCCTGTATTGTATTAGAGCCCAGGTACAGATGTCATCTGCGTGGGTTGGGCTTCTCCTATACATACAGGTATCTGTGCAGTCCTGGTACGAGCATCCTCTAGAAATCAGATCTGGGGTGGAAATTGAGAGGTCTGAGTTCACATGGAATGAACTTTAACTACAAGGAGCTTCATAAAAGAGAAATATAAAGAGTTGTTGAATTAACACTTAGTTGGGGAAGGCCATGTGATAGGTTTTTTAATGCAGTGCTTTTTACCTCCAGGCACATTATTTGAGGAAACGGTATAGTGCTTTTTATGGGCTCAGTAGGCAAGTTGCTACTCACTCATCTGATTTTTTCCTTTCCTTACTACAGAAAAGCTTGCAGAAGCTCAGCGCAGGTTTACTACTCTTCGGACTGAGTTACAGTCAACTTTGGATGCACAGAAAGAAGCCAGCGGGGCTTCCACGCTGCACCGGCGCAGAAAGCCCGTCTTCCACCTGTCCCATGAGGAGCGTGTCCAGCATAGGAATATCAAAGATCTGAAATTGGCCTTCAGCGAGCTCTACCTCAGCCTCATCTTACTGCAGAACTATCAGGTACCAGCAAAATGAGGTGGCTTTACAAAGCCCTGTGTGTAAATGTCTCTGTGATTGTTAATTCTTGAAATGCCTTATTCAAGCCAGTTCTTGATTTCATTTTTATTTTGAGGTTCCTAAACGTTTTTAAAGAGGAGGCAGATGCCTAGCAGCCAGCAGTACACATCTTGTTGCTTTCTGTTGAGCTGGAAATGCTAAGGTGACCCGCAGAAGGACTTTCCTCCTCCTTTTCTGGGCTGGCTGACCCTCGTGCCCTTGGCCCAGGCGTGGTCAGGACATGGAGTCACATCAGGGACTCCTCCTTCTGCAACGTGTTGTTCTGTGCAGGGTTGGAGCCGGCAAGCTGGGGAAGCAGCTCTTTTATCTGATGTTTGTAATGAAACTTGAAATACTAATGTACTGTTTCTTCTTGGCGTTACCATGGTGGTGGCTGTGACCTCGCTGTATCAGAATGTCTTGTTAAAACATCAGTTTAAAAAAAAAATATTTTTAATTCTGTAGGATACAGGCTTGTTTGCCTTGGAGTATGAAAAAACAAATCTTTAGTCGTAGTTGGATTTCTGGCATGAAAGGACATGGTAAATATTGTGGATGCTGATTTTGTTCCAAAAATCTTGAAACAAAATTCTGGAACAGTTAAGATATTTTTGCTAGGCTTGCTCTTTCGGTGTTAAATAATCTGAAGTGCTTTTAAAATGTCTTGTTGGAGGGGATTAGCTTGGTAAGTAAGAATGTTTGAACTTAATTTCCTTAATTTACTTACATGTTTATTCAGATCTTTACCAACATTGTACTGGAGAATTTTGTTTAGCAAAAGAATTACTCGAGTTCCGCTTTGCAGTGTGGACAAATCTTAATATTCTGAGTGTTTGTACCTTGCCTAAAGTGATGACGTATCCTTGAGCACATGCACTGCCAACACTCAGTCACTTCAGATGCCTCAACTGGAATTACTTTGCTTTAGTACTGGGTTTCCAGGTTGGAATATCTTGGTCCAATTTGTATTGGAAAACGCACCAGACTACCTTCAAGGGAAACTCCTGGGGATGCATTCAGACCACCTCGTGCACACATTGCAACTCTTTATTTTCATGGGTTGAACAGACACCCTTCCAGGAGCCCTGAACACAGGTTTTATAGTTGCAGAAACTAATTATGGCTTTCTCAGTAAAGCCCTTTTAATTACTAGAGAGAGTTTCTAGTTTAAAATCCTGGGAAAGGCAGAGTATCCTTTGCTTTTCAGGTATGGAACAGAGCAGTGTTACCTACTGTGATTTCTTCACTTTTTTTTAGAAGAGAAAGCTTTTACCCTTGGTCACAGAAATCACTTCTGAGGCTTGATGAAGAATTTAAATAGAGGCTGACATAGATAATTCCTTTGAAAAATCCTTTCTTATTCTGCATCAATGAAGAAAGGCATCTTGCTTATTTGTGTTTTTGCTACTGCAAGTCCAGGTCCATTGCCTGTGTACTAAATATTGATGTAAACCCCATCTGGATTTGATAGCTTTCACAGTTTCCGAAAGGAGCAGAGCTGCTTTCTACAGCATAAGCAGCATAAGTTCAAAGAGGGAATGAGAAAAATTAGTTCAAATTGGGTTTGAAGTTGAGGGCAAAGAATACAAGTGCTAAACCAAATATAAAAAATCCCAGAATACTCCTTTTAATCACTGTTGAGGTCAGAATGTAAGAACTAGGAAAGGGAAAACAATAGGCAAGTGGGAAGATGTCATAGATAAGGCTTTCACATAGGTGAAAAAGTCACCGGTGACATCATAAATATCAAACTATGGCTTTGATGCAGTGCTGAATTCTTGAGTTGGGTTACCGAGAAAGGAAAATCCACAGGAAGCGAATTCCTCAGTGTGTTAGCACTGAAGCAAGAGTTGCATGCGTTCATTCCTAAGGTGCACAAACCAAACATCAGATGAAACCATAACTTGTCTCCAGGGTAGCTGTTACTTGTTTAGCTTACAAATGATTGCACTTCTGATAAAAATATCTGATTAACGGTAACGTACGATTCTAGAGTATACACATATAGAAATAAATCCATTTATTTGATGGTTCTCTTTCCTGGTTCCATTGCTGTGTGCTCCTTGTCAGAAGTACCACTGTAACCAGTGAGTTTTCATCATACATTTGGAGGCTGCAGAATTTTTGCAGTCAGAGGATGAGATGCTGCTGGCAAGGTTCTAAGGTACCTGGTGTAACCGTGTCCCGAGCAGCTGAGGCACACCAGAGTTAGGCTGTGACCACACGTGGTGCAGCTTAAGTGATGTTAGTTCAGGCTACAGAAAAATCTTTGACCAAAATCAGTATTTTTTTTTTCTTTTCAAATGTATGAAACGGCAATCTTCTCTCCCTGGGGTGGAATGCTGGCTTTTCTAATAGAAAGTAATTAAAGTCTCTTGTCTGCAATAATGCAGATCGTTAATACACTGGCTTCCTGCTCCTGTCTCCCTAGCCTCATTTCCCCTCCTATACTGTAGGGGTCTGGTATTAAATCACTCTAAGCATAATTAGATTGAAAATAATTTCAGTGAGTAGCTGGCGCCTCTCCCCAGGGCATTGGATTTTGTCGTTTTCTCTGTTTTTCTTTCCAAGCTACTTTCTAAGCTTTTTTTATAAGCGAGTCTTGCCATGGTCTGTCCACATTCCTGCTGTTGTTGAATGAAATGTTGAGTCTTTTGAGTCGCATTTTCTGTGTAATGAAATGTAGGATTTCAGATGCATCTTGTCACAGCGGTTGCCTGCAGCGTGATGAGCTTTGCCTGTCTTAGTTACTGTGCATTAGAAGAGTGTTGGGTCAGGGTTCATACGTAACTTGGAAATCAAATGTTAATTCTTGTCTTAATGCACCATTGTGTCCTTATCTCGACAGATTAGAGGGTTACATCTCCCACGTCTACAGTAGTTTTGCGGTCTCCGTGCAATGTACTCTGTGGAAAAGGATGTTTTTATGGGGATCCACTTGTCTATATTTAATCTGTAGCATTTAAAACTTCCACAAGTCCTCTTTTGTACAAGGATTTCCCTTTTATAATGTGCTCATCTGCCTCGAAACCAATATAAAGTTTAAACTACAGTACCCTAGCCTCTTCGGAAGGAAAAGCAACTGTGAAAGATTGGTAATGACTGTGGGAGTTGGGGAGTTGTCTGTATGCAGCTTTAGATTTCTATGAAGAGCTCGTGACAGTGTGTGCTAATCCAAAGAGCAGTTGCAGTACCTGGGATGTGCCCGCACAGAGGGAGCGTGTCCTGAAATACCCTAAAGCATATAGGTGTTCGGCGTGTCCACTGGCTATTTCTCATCAATGAGGTTTCATCAGGAATGTTGTCACTTCCTGCCTTAAGGAGGAAAGCAGCAGAGATTTGGCTTCTCAGGGAATATGAGTTTTGGTGGGTTCTTACAAATAAATTACATCTTTTTATGCCCTTGAGTCCCACGCTTTTTCTGTTATTTGCAAGGGTTCTGTATTACTTCTAATAAAGTAATAACTCAAAAACTTCCTGACAATAGATAGAATAATTTTGATTCTTCTCATTAACTTTCCATTTTTACTAGCACTGGAGATAAAATCATTTCACTTTCTTGATTGCTGACTGAGGTTCTAAGCCAGTAACCGTTTTCCCCGCCTCTGCAGAACCTGAACTTCACTGGCTTCCGCAAGATCTTGAAGAAGCATGACAAGAACCTTGAGACAACCCGGGGGGCAGAATGGCGGGTGGCCGAGGTGGAGGTGGCACCCTTCTACACCTGCAAGAAGATCAACCAGCTTATCTCCGAAACAGAGGTAAGGATGCTAGTCTAAGCACCGCTCTTCCTTTAACTAGAAATCAGTGTTTCCTTGTTCATCACTGATTTGTGGCTGCCCCCTCCCTGAAGGTGTTCAAGGACAGTTGGTTGGGGCTTGAGCAGCCTGGTCCAGTGGGAGGTGTCCCTGCCCGTGGCAGGGGGGTTGGAACTGAATGATCTTTAAGGTTCCTTCCAATCCAAAACATTCTGTGCTTCTATGTTTTGCCCTCTCCATAAATTTTATTCATCTCCAAGACAATTATTAATTGATTTTGAAATGCCACTGCTTTCTGGTGCTGCTTACATGAATTTGGGTATGTTCTCTTCAGCTGGTAACTTGTCACTCTGCAAAGCTCATGCAGAGTTAGCTTGTGTTGTATAATAACTTGATGCAGCATGGTGAGCTTTTCATCTGTTACTGCGTGTTATCATAGTATTGGGGCAGAGTTCAAACGTAACTTGAAAATCAACCATTATTTTTTGTTGTTGTAATGCAACAGCATGTGATTGTCATTAGATTGAACTTCTACGATGTATGTCTTCATCTCCTTAGGAAGTGGTGACCAATGAGTTAGAAGATGGAGACAGACAGAAGGCGATGAAACGTTTGCGTGTTCCACCCTTAGGAGCAGCTCAGGTGAGAGATCGAGTTATATAGCGAAGCTGCTTCTCCAGCTTGTCAAGGTGCCAAATTAGAGTCATTTGAGCACAGTAGTGAAAAAAGCCAGATATGATCATGCGCCGCAAATCGGGAGGGAGGCATGGTCACATAATCTGCTTTAGTTCCCAGAGATTCAGAAATAGCTTTCTGACTATTCCTACTGCATGCGGACAAGGTAGTGAAGAGATGAGGTAAATAGTAAAAGGAAATTTGTGAGAATAATAACATGTGCTTAATGTTTATGTGGTCTGGAATATCTTTCAAAAGGCATTAAGGTACCCAAGCTGTTTCAACACAGCAACAACACAAACAACAATGTTATGCGGCATTTTCACTTCAAGAACAAGAACATGATCAGAGATCAGAACATTGTATTCCTGATTTTAAATTTACTTTGCAAGTTAATCTGACTTTGCTGATAACCTGTTTACTCCACCTTAATTCGACCATTGCTTTGTTCACAGCCTGTACCGGCCTGGACTACATTCAGGGTTGGATTGTTCTGTGGGTTGTTCCTTGCACTGAACGTCACTGTCATACTTTCAGGTGGGTAATCACACCATTGTCAGTTATCAGTAGTTCTTAGTAATAGATTGTGTTTTTTCTCATGTTACATGTGTGGATTTGGGACTATAACCATATTATGATTTGTTCTCCATGTTTTCTTCTTGTTCTTGGAGCGATATTCTGGAAGTGCGACATCCCTGCATGAAGACAGATTTCTGTTATCGTTCTATGAACACAGCAATCTCTCCCACCTTGACAGAGGTGCTCATAGAACATAAGTTTTGCATGGTAGGCACTCCTTACAGAGAATAAGACCAGACACAGAGCTGTGTGAGCACCATACCACTTGGGACATTTTCATCCAGACATTTCTAGGATTTCAATGCCTGGCACCTATTAAATGGAATTAGTAGAGTTTTTCTTGTTGGTGAATTTTGGCAAAATTGTTTAAAAGCTATAATAAATCATTGCATATTTTAGACCTTTGATTTATTCTGCTTTGTACCTTCTGAGTTTGGACTCTGATTAGAGTCAAAACCATGTTAGTACTCTAGATCCAGATACAGCGCTTAATCACAAGCAGCTTTACTAATTGTGTGTGTGATTTCAGTAGCGTTGTAACTTGCTTAAGCCGTACAAAGGAAAAGGCTTAACAAATCAAGAGACAAGCTCTCACATTAAGGAAAGCCCATGTCTGTGTTTTTTACTTGAAAGAGTTTTTAATCAGATGTTTCTGTAATTGGATCCAGTCATCTCTTGGGATAAAATTCCTCTGTTTGAGAAGCTGTTTGCAGTGCTTCCCGTTTGGTCGTGCTGTGGTAGAGGCAGAAAGTTGACCCGACTGTGTGAAGGGTCTGTTTAATGTGTCAAAGCTGTTCTTTATTCATCGTATCTTTTTATTTTGCTGCAACTTACATGTTTGATCTCTTTGTGAGATGCAAATATGATTGAAGCCAGTTGTGTTTGCTTTGTTTCTTGGTATTAAGAATGAAAAAGTGAGACAGTTGTGAGAATGAATTCATAAAAATGATTATATCTCTAAAGCAGATATTGCTAAACTGGTGTGAATAATAGGTGTGTTTGTGTCAGCAGACACGATCTGCTATCTGTACAGTACTTCAAATATTGGACAACACCTATATTCTAACTGCAGAGTGTTTTAATTGGCTATTACTTTGCTAACCTTTCTGCCACTTATGCCAAAACATTGTTGTGATTTGATTGACTAAGATAGGATTTTAGCTTTGTGTGTAGAGAATCTGTGAAAACAGAATTAAAGCGTGACTTCTAGAGTCAAGCACTTCTGTGTTGCCTCATTTTAAAAGCAGGACAGCAACACCTTACAGAGGTGAGTTCACAATAACTTGGGGTCCATTAAAGGCTGCTACAGGTGGATCCCAGGAGAGTGTCACCCTAAAGACTACAGATTTTGAGGCCTTACTGTTTCTGTATTGGCTTTCTTAGGTGCCAGGCTAGTGTATATTGGAGGTTGAAAGTTCTGGAATATCTTTCAAAGGGCATTAAGGTGCCCAGGCTGTTTCAACACAGCAACAACACAAACAACAATATTATGCAGTGTTTTGTTAACCTGAAACCTGTAAGATCTCATGCACGATTTGAAGCCCTGTGCTGCAGCAGTCAGCCAGGGACATCTCTCTCTCTGAGCGCCGCCTTCAAGAGCCCACGTGTACTGAAAGGATGAGTTGATTGTGTGTCAACTACCTGCTGGCTTTAGGAGATGACTTTGCTTGTATTGGTTGTAAGTGGAAACAGTATGTGAGTGGAAAATTTGTGGCATTGGGGCCATGGTACAGAACTCTGGTCTGGGTCGCATCAGATTGCAACCTCATACACCTTTGCTGCGCACTTCGCTGCGAGCAGTGCCCTTGAGGGTCTTCAGTCAAGCCGCTCAGTGGTAGCACAGAAAATGATTCAATTAGGAAATATGAAAAGAGAATCGAATCTGGCCTTTTTGCTGCACAGGCTAAGCGTGATAGGATCTTAAGTACTGGAGGAGAGACTATACAGAAATATGCTTTACTTCTGTGTGTTACTACCTCAGCTCCTTGTACTGTTCAGCATCTGCTCTTTCTCCAGAACCAGCCTGCTGTTCCACACTGCAGTTATGGTCTTCTGCCACCCTAAGAGCCCAGAAATAAGATTAGCTGGCATTAGCTGGAGAAGTCATATGCTACGCTGGCATATCGAACCGTATTCAGCTCAGGATAAACCTTTGTCTGGGGGTTCTGTTTCAGACAGCACATCTATCTAGTCTGTCTGGTCATTTCTCATTCCACATTCTTGGGGCTACTCTGTCCCATGTGGAAGCACCTCCCTGGGCTTTGTCTGCAGGCATTTCAGATAAAAATTGTTTTTGCAATTCCATATTTCAGACTAATTTCAGCTTCAGGGAAGTCGTGGCTGCCCCATCCCTGGAGGTGTTCCAGGCCAGGTTGGATGAGGCCTTGAGCAACCTGATCCAGTGGAAGGTGCCCCTGCCCATGGCAGGACAGTTGGAACTGGATGGATTTTGAGGTCCCTTCCGATCCAGACCATTCTATGATTCTTCAGGGCATCTGTCATTTTTTTCACTCTCTTTTTCTTTATTCCAGTAGTCTCTCTAAGTGTTAAATTTACAGCAACAGTTCTTCAGTCATTGTTCCTTGCGCATTCCTTCTCCATAATTTCAAGTACTATAAAGTACAGAATACTGAACTCATGAAACTTCTTACAGATATGCTTTTTATGAAGAAAAGCTTGAAAAGCTCAGAACTGTACTTTAGACAGGAAGGTTTGTGGGAATAAATTCTCAGCATCAACTCCGTAAAACTGCATGTTGGGTTTTTTTCCCCTCCTAAAAAGTATGTGAGTGAGAAACACTTAATGGAACTGGAATTGAGGATTCAAATAACTGTATTTTATTTGTATTTTTCTCATAAAACCCATGTTGGGCAACTAGGGGACAGTATTTTGTGCTTGTGCTAGGGAGAGCTGCTGTTGTATGGGGCTGCTTAGTGTTTGAATTTAAGTGAATTTGTTTCCAAACCCTGAAGGCTGAACAAAGGAAGCAACAGGCTTTCCGGTGTTGCTGCCTTGTGTTGGGGTTTCTGTTTGGGTGGGGCTGGATATTATATTGCTGGTTATGAATATGTATTGCATTACAGTTGTATCGAGTTCAGTGATTAGGTGCAGTTTAGCATTGTTTTAAATGCTGTAAGTGATGCTTTTTGGTTTTGTGGGGAGCTGAAGTATTTGTGTATCTGTCTGTTGGGATTTCATCACCATTAAACCAGAATTTTTAAGTGCATATAGTCACAATTTATGGCAGTGCTGTCCCTCGTGCCTGTAGAGTGAAACAGGGAACTTAAGATGCTGCTAAAGACCTGACAGCACCAGCTGGAGAACAAATGGTCCCCAGAAGACTCCTAAATCCTCTGACAGGTTAAGAAAAAGTCATCCCCTTGCTGGTATGCAGGTGCTTGTGCTATCACTAAAGTCATTTAATTTTTATCTTTGCCAGGTGTGGCTTTTATAGATGGACCAAATGTGTGGCCACTGGTGCGAATCTATAGAGGTGGCTTTCTCCTGATAGAATTCCTCTTTCTCCTCGGTATCAACACATATGGCTGGAGACAGGCTGGAGTGAATCACGTCCTCATCTTTGAACTCAATCCCCGCAGCAACTTGTCCCATCAACAGCTCTTCGAGGTAAACAGAATAGATGGTAGGAGTGTTGGAGCTGTGCAGTGGATTGGGAGGGTAAATCCTGCATGGTTTCCTGGCAAGGAGTTCTAACACAATTAGAAGAGGAAGTTGCTGAAGTCTGATTAGATTAGAGGATTGAGCGCTGCTCTCCCTTTCCTTATAATGAGAATTCATTGTGGATTTCGGAACCGTATTTTCATAAGGTGTCTATGTGTTTTTGATGCCTTTCTGCAGATTGCTGGTTTCCTGGGGGTTTTGTGGTGCCTGAGCCTGCTGGCATGTATATATCGTCAATTCACCTACATCCCTATGCAGGTGAATCCACTCATCTTATACGGCTTCATGTTGCTTTTTCTCATCAACCCTACCAAAACCTTATATTACAAGTCCCGGTTTTGGCTGCTCAAACTATTGGTAAGTCTCAAACCTGATTTAAAGAAATACGTTTTTATAAATGCTGTAGCTGAGCAGTGGCAGTTTAGTCTATACAAGTATCACTAATCTTCAGGAAAAAGGGGTGCTTATACCCCTGTGTATTCCTAAAGCAGATGTGATAAAGTAGCAACTGCAAAGGGCTGTTGAGCTTGGGTTTACAGGAGCAGCTTATGCTTATCTGTGCCAGTCTATCATTATCTTTGTATTGTGGGTGGCTACTTGTTAATCTTATAGACAGCTTTATACAGACTCTTGCACATGGGAACACTCGGATATCTATGTTTGTCTGTTCTTTAATGTAATGAAATAGTTTGATCAGGGTTACAGTGCTCCTCAGATCAGATTGGGTGAGAGACAGCATTGAGAGCATTCGCTGATGGAGAGGGAACCTCTGCTAAGATTGCTGCTTACAAAATTATCTTAATGGGTGGGGTTTTTTTCAGCAAATGCTTTTGTAGTCTTAAGCTATTTATTTTAGACCCAGCTCTTATTTTCCTGGTGAGGTAGATCTGGTAAATGGAATATAAATATACACCCTACTTCAGTGTTCCAGTTGTAGGTGGAAGCTCCAAAAGAACAGTTTTCAGACTTGTTGGATGGCTCGTCAGTTTGTTCCCAAATGGGGATGTTTCACACATTCATCCACATCCTATATGCTCTTTTAAATTGACTTAAATCAAGTTAGCTCCCTTGATACCTTATTCTTGCTGGAACTGCTCTGAGACTATTGGTTGGAAGAGGGTTTGGCTGGCTGATATTTTTTGTAGAGTCGTTTTAATGCCAATTAAAACTATTAACTTTATTTGGAACATGACAAAGATGAAACGCAAAATCATCCTTCAGGCATGTGCGTGCAGGTATGCACTCAGCTAGTTAACCTCTGTGCGCTCACCTGTTATTTGATTTGCTACCTTACTACTATTTCAGTTTCTTCCTTATTAGCCTTCCAGCATTCAGCCACCTCTCATAGATGTACCTTTAGTCCCAAGCCTCATTACTCTTACTGCTGTCCCTTGGTGCTAGGGGAAGCACTGGAAGCGTTCTAACCATGTGAGCAATATCTGTGCTCATTTGCCTCAGTGTCTTTAGCAGAGTGAGGTTCTCAGTCATCACAGAGCCCTTAGTTTCCAGCACCAGCTCTGTCCGAGCTATCTCCAGGCTATGCTGCAGTCTGCAATGCAGACCTGCCCTCGAGCCGATTCATCCCAAGGTCTCTTGGGGAAAAAAAGCTTCATCAAGATGTAAAATCACCTTAATGGTGGAAAATCACACAGTGCATCTGAGTGTGTTTTATGCGGAAGGGGTAAAAAAGAGGCCAGACAAACCACATAAAGAGTAGCTGTTAGGCTTTTATAATTTTTATTGTATGTAATTGGCCACCTGGGTGTATTTTATTTCTCCTTGCAGTCACCAGCAGCTATCTGGGTGAAAGGAAGTTTAAATAGAGCAATTCTTGTTTGCATGAACAGCGCAGTTCTTGTGGTTTGGTAAGCGTTCACATGCTTCATTTTCAGCCAAGGTGAAGTCTGACACGTTGGCTGTAAGAGCATTACTGGCACCTTTAGCTTTTCTAGAACCAAATCAGGAACATACTTTAGTGTGCTTCAGTATTTTGTGACAGATCTAGGAGGTTTACTGCATCCACTTGTGATCATCAGCAACTGCTTATTGATACTTATGAGTGGGAACTATTTTGCAATCCCTAGGGGGTTGCATCTGCATTTATCTTCCTATCACTGAAAAAAGTTATTTGGCTCACAGTAAGTTTAATTCCCATTCCAGGCGCTTTTCTCGCCTGCATGCTTAGGTGAGCGTTCTTTGCCCCTTTGCTGCCAGATGAGAAATCCATGAAAGCACGTATGTAGGCTGAGGAGAACAGTTTACTGGAGGAATCAGATCTGAACACAGGGGCTGACGCAGCGTCTGCATGCCTGTGCTCTCTGCAGGGCGACGGGATGTGAAACAACTACAGGAAGCCTGTCTGTGAGAGCTGAAAATATAAGAAGTGTTTAGCTCCAGTTCAAATATCTACTGTCTCAGCACTTGATAAAACTGCAGTCATCAGCACCAGGAAGTCTGTCCTTAGATCATAGAATCATAGAATGGTTTGGGTTGGAAGGGACCTCAAAGTCCATCCAGTTCCAACCCCCGTGCCATGGGCAGGGACACCTCCCACTGGATCAGGTTGCTGAAAGCCCCTTCCAACCTGACCATGAACACCTCCAGGGATGGGGCAGCCACAACTGCCCTGGGCAGCCTGTGCCAGAGCCTCACCACTTTCACCATGAAGAATTTCTTCCTACTGTCTAATATAAATCTCCCTCCTCCAATTTAAAGCCATTCCCCCTTGTCCTGTCATTCCATGCCCTTGTATAAAGCCCCTCCGCAGCTTCCCTGTAGCCCCTTTCACAGAATCACAGAATCACAAGGTTGGAAAAAGACCCATTGGATCATCGAGTCCAACCATTCCTAACACTCCCTAAACCATGAAACTGCTCTAAGGTCTCCCCAGGGCCTTCTCTTCTCCAGGCAGAACAACCCCAACTCTCTTAGCCTGTCCTTGTAGCAGAGGTGCTCCAGCCCTGCGTTTATCTTCATGGCCTCCTCTGGACCCATTCCAACAGCTCCATCTCCTTCTCATGTTGGGGATTTTGAAACTGGACGCAGTACTCCAGGAGGCGGTCTCACGAGAGTGGAGTAGAGAGGCAGGCTCCCCTCCCTCACCCTGCTGGCCATGCTTCTTTTGATGCAGATGATATGGAACTGTTGATAAATAACTGCAACTGATTACTTGAAACTGAGGTTCAGCTCCAGCTTTTGGTGTTTTGTGATTTGATTCTTGTGGTCCATCTTCTTGGGAGGATGTTGCAGATGCTCCTCTGCTGGGAAGTGAGGAATTGCCAGTGGTACCTGCCCACAGCAGTGCCCTCTGCTGCCAGCACCCTCTGGGCTCCAGCTCCAGTGGTGCCTGGGCGGCATAGGACAGCCGTTGGGAATCCAAAATGCATGACATGTGGCATTGGGAGGGTTTAAATGGCTGCTCAGGCTGTTGAGGACGTTTGGCTGAGATACCAGTCGATTAGCAAGGCTGTGTTTGTATCTGCTGAGTCCTTGTTTGCAGTAACCTTTAGGTGGAAAGCTTCTGTTCTCTTAAAACTTTTATGCTGTCATCTGGCAGTGCCTAAGTGTCTCTCCCTATATTGAATAACAATATGGATTTTATTAATGTCTTATTTTTATAGAGAGATGTATCTGTAAAGCTGTTTTCACATGTCATTTATTTTAGTTAGTCTTTGTTTCCGGAAAAAAGGTCCATGATGAAACAGATAAAGATCGTATCAGGGAGTGCTGGTAAAACAGAGGAGGGACCTGTTGAGCAGGAAGGCTGATGCGGCTTCTCTGACCTCTGCAGAAGCTGTTCTGCAGCTGGATGGCTTTGAGGACAGACCTCCCCAACACTGGTCCCACTTGAGCCTTTGTGATAGGTGCCATCCTATGTGAGCACAGTGCTTTCTGGGTCAAGATCCGTATCTGCTTTATGCCGCTAAGTCTTAATCCCTTATTTGGCTTTAAAATTTAGCACCGGAGCTTTAAATTAGCTTTACAAGCTGATGGGAATGTGTCAGTCCGTTCCCGGGTTTCTGTGGCTGTGTACCCTGTAGGTTAATAAGGAAAGCGCTATAAAAGATCAGCGTTAGCCTGTGCTTTCATTAATTTAAAGGTTCATAAATCTCCAAACTGCGGGATGGTGCTGCCTCTTTGAGAAACTGGCCATTAGTAACTATAACTAACTGGGTAGAGAGAGTTGTAATCAAAGGTAATGGACCATGAAAACTGTCTGGTTTGAAAGCAGCAAAACTGCTGCTGAGGCTTAGAGGGAAAGTGGACTGGGATTGAGAGGGAGTCTAATTCACAGTCAATAGGATTTCCTCTGCCCTTTCTTTAACTCTTTTCCTGCTAGAGGCTTTGGGAGATCCAGCAGTAACAATCTTGCACTTACAACTTCTAACACTAAAGAACAACTAAGTGTTCGGTAAACCAAGCTGGGATTAGACTAATGGCCGCGCTGGGGGTCTCTAATCTAACTGACATTAAGAGTGAGGCAGAAAGTAAGTGTGGAAGATACTGTGTGTATCATAAGGTGTGATGTAAATGGTTGAAAGACAGTGCTGATCAAAACGAGGAGCACCGGGAGAAACAAATCTGTATACAACTCTTACGTGGAGATGGAGAGTTTCTGGGAAGGAGCTGGATTGGAGGAGACTGGGCTCTTCTGCCAGTAAAAAAACAAGGTGGGGGGCATGAATAGTTGCATACAGGAGGAGGAAAGCAGGCACGTTATTTGTACTAGAAGTTCAGAGACCGTTATCTTTTTTTTGTCAGCTATAGCAAAAGGTCAGCAATAAATCTTCAAGCATTTCTGTTATTTCCATATTTGTTCAATGTTGTGATGTCCTGTCACTGCATTTTGATGTCTTTGACACTATGTCATGAATTATTCCTTTTTTTTTGTCCTGACAGTTTCGAGTGTTCACTGCTCCCTTCCACAAGGTAGGCTTCGCAGATTTCTGGCTGGCTGATCAGCTCAACAGCCTGGTCGTGATACTCATGGATCTGGAATACATGATCTGCTTCTACAGCTTTGAGGTTCAGTGGGAGGACAATGCTGGACTTCTGGCAAATACAGGTAGAGTAATGCTGATGACCCCTACCAGTGGGGTCAAAATGACCTGAAAAACACTGAGCGAGGTGACTTCATAATCATCTGTCTGTTCTGAAGAGGTCTACCAATGACATAGGAAATGAAATAATTGGTATTTCTGGTAAACACAGCATTTAAAGCGAGTCTGCCCTTTCTTACTTCCATCGAAAGAAATGAAATTTCACCTCCGTGTTCATTTCTTAATCCAGTCATTTGGCCCGATCTGTATATTCATCAAAGAATTTAGACACAGCACTTCTTGATTGGAAAGAGAAATCCATTTTTCTGGCATTGTTGTTTTATTCCATAGTGGTTTAACCATGTATTTGCTTTTAGCCTGTTCCTGTTGCTCAGCATGAAAAAGAGTTGCGTGAGCTTGTTAACCACAATTTTCTGTGCTGTCACCTGGTTCTTACAGGCTGCATCGTGGTATCCTAAAGCCAGAGAGGACAGAGAAGCTTCCTCGGAGCTTGTTAGTGCCAGCCCTTATTCAATTAGAGCGATGCTGTGACACCAGGGTTGTGCGTGCTCTGCCTCTTCTCTCCTTTCTAGCCAGAAGAGCCACGGAGTTGGCATATGAATTTTGACATTGGCCTTCCCAGTGGCAAAATAGTACCTGTCTCCTCCTGGATCAGGCTGTTGTCTTTTCATTTTAAGCAGTGACTATGATAAATCAGTGTTGTCTGATGGTTTTGACACTTGCTGAAAGAATTTGCAGTACGCTTCAATAAGCGTCAATGTTCACTTTGGTCTTCCAATCTGTCGGATCTTTCTCTTCCCTTTAAGGCAGTGTTGCAAGTAACTAAATATTTATTTATTTAAAGTAATATATGTAAAGCAGCTGAGTGGATAGCAACTTGTCTTCTTCCAATCCAAACAGTGGAATTATTGTGCAGTGCTTTGGGATAAATATCAAGTAATCACTTGTCCCTGCTGGTCTGAATAATAAACAAATGTTTGTTAGTTAGTGGCGTGTTTGGTTAGATATGCTGAGCGAGAGAGACTATGAGTGCTGCATGCTTGGGGGTTCCAGGCAAAGCTGGGGTTTTCCTGATCCTTTCCTCAATAAAGAAAAGGCTTTCAGACATCGGGGGTGTAACACAAGGTCATGTTGCTGTAGTTGTCTCTCAAGCCAGTTGTCGAAGCCAAGGGTATGCCCTGGCTTTGCTTTTTAAAAAGAAAAAACAACAAAACCCCCAAACGCATACTGAAATCTGGTTTTTTTTCCTGCTAAAATATACAAGAAAAATGGGTCAAGGACATCTTAGGCAAAGTAGCCTTAATGTGCTGTCCTGCAGAGTTGGGAAATGCTCTCCCATTTATGCACAAAAACTCAGTGTTGAAGGCCTTTTGTAATTCCACCCTTAATTTGATTATTCACAGTACTGCCAATGGTACAAAATAGATTTTAAACCAGATTATTCCCAATCTTTTTGCATGTTAATTATTCTGGCAGCAGTAAAAGCGTTAGATAATGATCTATCTGGATGTGTCATTGAAGTCGTGTTACCTGAATACCTCTGAGGTGGAGTAAAGGGCTTCGGGATACTTCCTGGCAATGAGCTTCTCCCTGTTCTGGATATATGTGTGTGTGCTTAAGCATGAGATGTTGATGAGGAATTGCTCACATGCCAAGTGATACTAACTCTTTAAGAACTCCTATTGTTTGCTTTCTATAACTTACTGACTCGGTGTCCCTGAAACTTTTTGTTTTGCAGATAATCAGATTTGTTACAGCTACTCCTACGGAGTGAGAGCAGTTGTCCAGTGCATCCCTGCTTGGTTGCGATTCATCCAGTGCCTGCGCCGTTACCGTGATAACAAACGGGCCTTTCATCTGGTTAATGCTGGAAAATATTCCACCACCTTCTTCGTGGTGACATTTGCAGCCCTCTACAGCACTCACAAAGGTATTGATTCCTTTGGAAAGTCCTTGGCAGGACGTGGGATTTGCTTTCTACATGGGAAAAGCTAAGAATCTGGCATCCCACTGAAGCATGAACTTTTGTCTTTTGGCATCTGTGAAGCACCTCAGTGGAAAGCCAAGGGCCTGCTTAGTTTGCAAAGAGTATTTAAGGTCTTCTTTTCGGTATTTTTTTGCATACTTGGTCTGCTTAGAACTGCTCTTTGGGAGTGTGAGAGAGAATTTTCAGGTTTTTATCTCAGAAGGAGAAAACTGAAATACCTGTGAGGTTTTGCTGTCAGGGGACGTTGAATGGGAGATGTAAAATGAAAGGGGTAACGTAGGAAGTACCTCTCCCTTGGGATTCATGAACAGCTAACCTGGATCATCTGAATAAAGTTGGTCCATCACACCTGAATGTGGGGAGAAGCAGGGAAAATGCCCTTTCAGGATTTTCCTGTGTGTTTCAATCCATGTTTTTTCTGCAGCTGGCAGGGAGTTGTTTCCAATCCATTTAACTGCAGATTGAGCTCTGATCCCTCAAGTTTCCCCATCTCCCTGGAAACGACAATTACTCGATTCTGCTCTTGTTCTGAAGGAAAAAGCTTTTAGTTTCTGCACTTCAGGCAGTCGCCCTGCCTTTCATTGTTCTGAAGTCTTAAAAGCTGTATTCTTTCATTTGAAAACGCATACCTTCCATATCTGCAGCAATTGGCAGCCACACACACTTGTGAGCAATTACTTATCCTGAAATATGATTGAGGTGGGGCAGAGAGAAGTGTTCAAGGCGTGCTTCTAGTTAACAAGCCGGGTCTTTGGAGGGGTGGCAGCGCTATTAGAAACCTTCCTGTGGCCAAGGAAATGGCTGTTTTGTCGTAGCTGGGCCTGACATCACACCAATAATGTTGGTCAAGGCTTACATTTTAACACCAGAGAGGTGCACTGCTGCAAGCTGGCTGAAGGCTGGACATCAGGTGCTCTGTATCCAGAGGTACACGCAGACCTGGTGTGGGAGCATCAGTGGATGCAGTGCCTCTGTGCATCTCCTCCCTGGAGCTTGTTCCCATTTTAACTTGTTTGCTCAGTGACATTCTGCAGCTCTTCAGTTCCAGCCCTGCAGTCCAGTTAGTCACCACCGCCAAACCCTGTGATGAGACAAATGTGGAGTGCCTGGCTGTAGTCACTGCTTATACGCTGTTATATACGGTGCCTGCTCTGGGGAGGCTGACTAATGCTTCTCTCTTCGGGGGGGCAAACTCTGGCAGAGCCTTCTGTGGGAAGGCTGGGTTAGGTTTGGAACCAAGAGGAAAACCGTCTTCTGTCACAATGTCCAGTTGAAGAATTTGACCTCTTCCTACTCCCCTTGAAGTCATCTGCGCCAGTCCTGCTGACCCTTGTTCTCATGGCTGCCATACGTAACTGTTGTTTGCTTTTCAGGCCTGGCAAGGAGTGGGTTGTAATGAGGTGTTTACGAGCCAGGCACAGGGCTTGTTCCAATTGCTGAGAGATGTTCATGACTTGCAGCTTTTGTCTGTCCGGTTTTGCTAGTGGGAGTCTGTAGCGTGTAGCTGTTGGTATGGTACGAAAAAAATGGAAGCTTCATGGCTTTTGGAAGATTTTATAAGTATCGCTGTGCCTGGGCTTGTAGCGATTTTTCAGAGCTGCATAAAGACCTTGCCATGTCTCCTCAGCCTTGTAGGACTATTCCCATCCTGCCGTAAATGCACTTCCTAATATGCTGTAGCTCTTAAGAATCCAATTTTATCTGTGCTTTACATAGATTCTCAGTTCTTTTTGAACTTGGAATCAGATGGTCTGTAGTCAAGTTGTTATGATGTTACTGTTGAAAATAGAGGCACTGCTCGCCCACACCTTCCCTGTGTCTGCCTCAGGATAGCAGAGACAAACACGGATCTCTTACCTACAAAACATCTGCTGGGGGGTAGCCACTTGCTGTTAAGAGAGCAAGCAGTGTCCAAACCAAGTGTCAAAGTGGTAAAGATCCTTAGAGCTGCTCTAAATTACAGTAACAAACTTGTTAATTGCTGTGGTAATAAGAGTTTTATTTAAACAGTCTTTCATGTCTGTCTGTGCAATTGTATGACTTGTACCTCTGGAATGACAGCGTTCAACTGCCAGGATGAGAAGGTAATTGGTGGCCTTTTCTTGGGAGGTCAGGTAATGTAAACCAGCGCCTGTTCTCCACTTGGGGAGTCCTGGAGGCATCACAGCCCTCGGGAAAGGCTTGTCTTCCTCCCTTGAGTTGAACATGGAATAATTTGTAGTTGCAGGCTTTTAGCTTGCATCTGCCAGCCGTGTGAAGACGGACTGTGTGGCTGGAAGGGTTTCTCAGTATTGGAAGCCAGCTAACTCATGTGGAGTGCACTTAGGGCAGTGTTGTGCTGTGTTTACGTGTACTTGTTGGAAAACAACTCGAACTAAAGAAATGTTCAAATGTTACCATATTAAGTGGTTTATGCTGCTGCTTGTCCTGTGTGGTAGTCTCTTCTCCAAACCCGCTGTAACGAAGGTAACACACTGTACTGTGGGCTCCTGACTGGTGTCTTGGTTGCCCCAAAATACCACAGTTCAATAATTCATATTGCTAAGACAGTGCATAGTTCTGATTCTTTCTTCCTCTAGAGAAGCTATTTCTTTATTTTTCTTCCTTTTGGTTTAGATGCAGAATGCAATTTTCTCTGCTAAGCAGTTGAGATATTGGACTGGGAAGCTCTGTTAGACTTTTCTCTCCTAAACTGGTAATCCTGTTGTCCTGGGACTAGACCAGTTTTATGGAGTTAAACACCAAGCTGTCACCTCCTGGATTAGTGAAACTGAAATGAGAGTAGCTACCCCTTAACAGAAGGCCAGAGCAGGCAGTGGTTGTGTGGACAAGTGCTGACGCAAGCTGCCTGCTCCACCATGGCTCAGAAACCCAACTGTGTTCCAGGGATGACAGCGGCAACCCAAGGGCAACTGTTGCTGAGCTCCCAAAGGAAGAATTCTCAGTATTTTTATATCGCTCAAAGGAATGGGAAGCAAAGGCCGCGTTCTGTAAATATAGTCCTGCGGAGTGTGTTTGCACAGGCAAATGAGGCATATCTGTAACTCTAAGCTACCTAGCAACCGGAGTGTGTGCTGCTGGTCCCTGCCCACCTGCAGCACGGCCCAGCAGAAGCCTCTGCCCCAGCTCTTTCCTACCCTCGCTATAATTTCCCTGGCAGTGCCGAGCAGCCTTCCCGCAGGCCAAGCCAGCTGAATATTATATTGCTTTGTTTAATCCCTACAGAAGCGTGCGTGGGGAAACAAAGAATTAAGGCCAAGTCTGCAACAGAATATTTACCCCAAGTGCAGTGTTTGACACACGACTACTTTTTGCTGTGTTCTCACTTTGCCAAAAGCACATCATAGAATCATAGAATAGTTTGGGTTGGAAGGGACCTTAAAGCCCATTCAATTCCAACCCTCCTGTGGTGGGCAGGGACACCACCCATTGGATCAGGCTGCTCAAAGCCCCATCCAACCTGGCCTGGAACCCCTCCAGTCTGGGGCAGCCACAGATGTGCTTTCCTTTGACAAATGCACTAGTGTGGCTGCTTCCATTTCAGCTTTTAGATTTGTTCCACTGGGATCCCCTCTTGTAAAAAGTGCGCTTATATTTAACAGGGGATGTTGACATGCCTGGAATGGCCAGATGTACTTCTGTTCTTTACTCAGACCTGATTCATCTTTGTAAAACAGGATTGTTATATTAAAATGTTCGACTCTTATGAGAAACAGTGCAACTAGAGTTGTGTTCTGCTACTCTGAGTGCCAATTGCTTCTTAAGCTTTATGCATCATTTATGCTCCAGCCGTATTCTTTGTAGAATGAGATGCGTCTTGGTTGTGCTACTGTCTGTCAATTTTCACTTACCCTGATGCCTTTTCCTCCTATGGTGTCATCAGAAATTTCACACAGAATATAGATTTGGCTCCTGTGCTTGAAGAACTGAGCTTTCTGCAGTGCTTTGTGCTTCTGCATCATTTTCTTGTTTTGTAGGATTTGCTGTTTCAGCATGAGTGTTTGTGTGTTTACCGTGGCTTTTTTGAGGAATGAGATAACTGAGCTTAATCTGGGTTAAAATTGGCTGTGTGGAAGTTTATCCTTTAACTGAGAGGTGGTGTATCCAAGGCTTCATTGTCTGTTTAATTTACATACCTTATTCAATGAAATCATTGAGGTCTGGATAGTATCCAGCTATTTATTAACCTCTGAATTATTCCAGAGTTAATCCATGTGGCCTGGAAACTTGAGTAAGCGTCTCTTCTTCCTTACTGCTCCCACACGCATTCCAGGTACTCCAACTAAGACTGCGGAATGCTAGCTGTCACTGGCTTGGAAGTGCCTTGGAGAGCCTTAGATTGGTCTGAGATAACGTGACTGCCGTGTGCTTTCTTGTTGAACAGCCCAGGAAAACGACAGTAATTACAAATTCGGAAGTTAAATAAATAGGGTTTCTCTAAAGAGTAGTACTTCTGTCTGCGTTCTCAGCATTGCTTCAGAAACCGGCGTCTCCTGATGAAGTGGTGTGTAATTTGGGGGTTTTTATAGCCCAAGAGAACTGCGAAACTCCTTGCTTCGGCTACGGCATGGAGACACGGACTGTCAGCTCAGGAATCACCCTCAGATTAATGGGCTTTTGCAGGAAGGTGTTAGACCATCCCTTACTAATAGAGAGGTTCAACCAGGTCTGACCAGATGAAGATGAATGGAAAATGTGCTGCTCTTGGAAAATATAGTGGAAAATTCTCAGGTGTTGTTAAATGCTGCCCACTCCTCATTAATCACGATGGCTTTGGCCGTTACCAGTGCTGATACCGACTGGTGTAGCTGACTTCACGCTACAACGGATCGCTGCTTCTCCCACGATCTGCCTGCAGCTCCCATAGGGAGGGATGAGACTTCCAGGTGGAGAATGATGATGCACAGCAGGGAGGGGAAGGGGAAGGTGGGAACATCAAGCTGTTGCACTGGGAGCTCCAGGAGGATACCTGACTGCGCTTCAGCTCGGCTCTTCTCTGCCGGCTGAAGTTCTTGGTAGTAGGTAGTGTCGCTTAGCCCTTGTTGCTGCCTTGTTAGGAACTGCAGGGTGCAGCCCCTGTGGAGTGAGTTTGCCGGCAGGTGGAACAAAATTAACTGGGATCCTACGTGGTTACAGCAGGGGAGGAGAACAAGGTGATGTGAAAACTGGGACTAAAATGACTTTCTCAGAAACCAGACAGTGATGCAGCAGCTCAGAATACCTCAACGGAGAAATGTCGTTTCATTTCTAGAGAGCAGAGAGTGGAGCAACAGAGACGCAGAGAGTGGACGTAGAGAGTTTAAGTACAAATCTTTTTTAAAATAGTACAAAACATTAAAAAAAAAAAGGCAAAAGAATGAAGCGTTTGTGAGATCTTATTCCCTACTTTATCCCTTGTGTGTCAGTGCAAGATTTCCCTTCTCTTTCTTTCTCTTTTTCTTTCTCTCTTTTTCTTTCTCTCTTTTTCTTTCTCTCTTTTTCTTTCTCTCTTTTTCTTTCTCTTTTTCTTTCTCTCTTTTTCTTTTTCTCTTTCTCTTTCTCTTTCTCTTTCTCTTTCTCTTTCTCTTTCTCTTTCTCTTTCTCTTTCTCTTTCTCTTTCTCTTTCTCTTTCTCTTTCTCTTTCTCTTTCTCTCTCTCTCTCTCTTTCTCTTTCTCTTTCTCTTTCTCTTTCTCTCTCTCTTTCTCTCTTTCTCTCTTTCTCTTTCTTTCTTGCTCTCTTTCTCCTTCTCTCTTTCTCTTTCTCTCTCTTTCTCTTTCTCTTTCTCTTTCTCTTTCTCTTTCTCTTTCTCTTTCTCTTTCTCTTTCTCTCTCTTTCTCTTTCTCTTTCTCTTTCTCTTTCTCTTTCTCTTTCTCTTTCTCTTTCTCTTTCTCTTTCTCTCTCTCTTTCTCTCTTTCTCTTTCTTTCTTGCTCTCTCTTTCTCTCTTTCTCTCTCTTTCTCTCTCTTTCTCTCTCTTTCTCTCTCTTTCTCTCTCTTTCTCTCTCTTTCTCTCTCTTTCTCTCTCTTTCTCTCTCTTTCTTTCTCTTTCTCTTTCTCTCTCTCAGCACTGGAGGAGCAGTCAGTGCTGCGGGAAGCCAGATCATTTGATTTAGGTGTCACAAGAGCCTTACAGAGTGCTTGGATTGACCTCCTGAAGTAAAACAAACTTTGTAATGGGATTAACTGGCTTCTTTCTTAATGCTTGCCGTTTCCACGCAGCTTGCCTTAGCACAGCATCCTGGAAACTCCATCAGGATTGTTATTTGGAGCCGAAACATGCAACGTCTGTCACATTGCTGTGAGCTAGGATGAATTTTTGTCTGCAACCCTGTCATCCCGTGCCCAGGAGGCCTTCAGTAATGAGTGGTGTTCATTAGCCAGTCTTTCTGATCCTTTCCATCTGAGCAGCGGCAGTGTCATTAGCGAAGAATTGGAGGCATTGCCATGGGCAAACATTTCCATCCTGGCCTCTGACCTCCTCCCAGCTCTGACGTGGGTCTGTGCGGCACCCTGAGCAGCCCGGCTTCTCCACGCCGGCTTGGTAGCTCCTCTAATTGCTTAGACACCATCCTGGTGATGGTGCCTCGGAATCACGCTAGGAAGCGTGAGGAGCACCTTGGCCAGGGTGGAGGTGCCCAGCAGGAGCTCACTCGCCAGTAAGTGAGCGGGGAAGGCGAGATGAGACGGCAGCTTGTGCTCAGCACAGAGCCTGGGAGGGGGATTTCGGGAACTGCCACCGCACCTCCAACGTCAGCACAAATGAGGCATATAATCCCCAGGGAAATCTTCCCATGCTTTGTAGGTCTACAAATGTCAAGCAGGACATTCCTGGTGCTTGCAGCCACACCGTGGGGGAGAGGCAACCTCGGCACCCTGCCACTGAGTGATTCATGCCTTTGCTTCTCAAGTTTGCAGCTGGGAGAGATGGATTTTAATAGCCGGGGTTTGGAAAGTGGACACGCAGTCCTGTTTTTATCAATACACTTTAGCGTTAAAGGAGGCCGGAGAAGCGGGAACCCTGATATGTAAGCTGTAAGTAAAGAGATTGCCTGCTGATACCTCCTTTCATGGACACGTAGGAGGGGAACACCTGATCTTTTTTTTTTTTTAATGGAACATTCTAAGAAAAGCAATGAATCACAAGTGATTTCCCCGTCAAACGTGTGCAGGTCTGCAGTTCTCTGGGGCTGCAGAAATCGAGGAGATGCGATGATCCAACTATTTATTTTTCATTTTGATTTTTGTATGGTTGCTATTATATTTTGAAGGAATCTCTTTTGGGATCTCAAAGCACCCTAGAGGTAGCAGACGATATTGTGTCCTGATCCCTAAATTGTCCAGCGAAGGCTCCAATTTCCACACTATTTCTGATTATGCATCCAGATATCCTTATTAGCGAGACTGCTGGCAAACGACTAGATTGGAAACCCCATCCTTCTCAAGGCAGCAGTTAAACATCCCCCAGGAACACTTCTCAAATGCTAGATAAGCCACCAGACAAAGAATCCGATCAAATCTCAGTCATGACTGATGTGCTTCCTCCTATTTGCAATTAAATCGCATTCTTCTTTTTGTGAGATACAGGCAATGAGATTGCTGTGATGTCTTGAAATTAGACACAGTCGTATCATCCTACAACCCCAATGCAAACCTGCAGAGTATTTTTAATCAAAACACGATTTGGGGATTTCCCTGCTCTACAGATGTAGAATCAGAGTTCTTTGCTCTGCTATGTGTCGTAGCTTTGCTTTGAATTGTGCCCGGAGGCTATAGCAGAGGTTTGCGAAATCTGAGGGGGAGGTTGTTCATGTGAAATGGTTGGTATTTGATAAAGCCCATCAGCGCCCGATGGTGAGTCCTCCGTGTGCACCTCTGGGTTATTTGCCTTTTTACTGTATTAAGGCCACTGTCACGTCATGGCTTTGCTATTGATCAGCGTTAAAATAGCAGCGCATGCTGGCCGGGCAGAAAGGCAGCGCTGCTGCTGTTCCCTCATTAAGATGTATAATTACTGAGGGATCGGTAATACTGCGCTTCGAGCAGGAAGGTGTTAGACAAATGCTTTGGGATGTCACTCTGATGGCAGTTCTTATGTAGATAAGTCACTTCTGGCTGTCAGTCGCCTCCCGTTGTGTGCTGGGATGGAGTTAATGGGCACCTGGGCTAACTGGGTGGTGTGCTCAGTACTCTAGTGTCTGTGCTTGCCTACCACACTGTAAATATACGTATTTTTGTTTTGTTTCTGCTTAAATGTGATTGAAAGCCTGGTCGTCTGACTGAATTTGGCATGCCTTGACCAAGAGGTTTTCACTTGCTGCCGGAGGCAGAACTGCTCAGACCGGGGCGGTTTTGTCTCGTCGCAGGACTTACCTGACTGTGTTTCCTGATAACCTCCTGCTTCTTCCAGCTTGTATCACAGCTTTCACCAACAGCAGAAACCACAGCCAGATGCAGCGGCTGACACACCAGGAGTGCTTATCGGGGGGCCATTGTGCTCTTATCCAGATCTTCAATAATACATGGCATTGATTTTTGCTGTGTTGAATACTCTATAGTGTTTACATTCGCCAGAATAATTCAGCAGGGTAAACAGATAGTATTCTTTGGAAGTAAAGTCAATATTAACAGCGTTCAGGATAGTATTTGCTGTCTAGCTTTGATGGAAAGCAACCTTTCTCTTGCTCGTGTTTAGAAGAGGCTACAATTTCTGCAGAGTATTATTCTCTTGGAGTGTTGGTCAGATATGGTGTCCCCCGAGGCTGGGTTTGGGATCCAAGATATTGTCTATCAGCAGTTTTTGCAGGCAGTAAATTCTGCTGCTGCAAGTGCCTTTGGCTGTTTTCTGGCACTGTGGCCATTCACAGCTTCAGTTCAAAGGTGGAAGCCTTCCATTATTTATCTAGTTGACCTTCTGAAGCAATTTGTAGGTGTACTTTGCAGACTATCTACTGAAATTGCCTTTAAACTAAGGTTGCTAATGGAAATTTTAAACTAAGGGAAGGTAAATTTAGACTCGATATAAGGAAGAAATTTCTTACAGTGTGAGTGGTGAAACACTGGTGCAAGTTGCCCAGGGACGTGGTGGAGGCCCCATCCCTGGAAACATTAAAGGTCAGGTTGGATGGGGTTTTGAGCAACCTGCTGTAGTTAAAGATGTCCCTGATCCTGCAGGGAGGTTGGACTGGATGACCTGTACCTTCCAACCCAAAGCATTCTGTGATGCTAAATTCCGTGGTGAAGGTTGCAAACAGCCCCTGTTTTACCTACGCTGTTTCCCATCGACTTCACAGCAAGTGGAGATAGCAGGGAGCTGTGAACTTCAACAGCCTCTGAGGTAGCTGAACACCTCCACGTTGCAGACAGGCTAATGTGAAGGTCTGTTGAATTCTCTCTGGTGGCAGGGAGGGGGAAGCCACACCTGCAACTCAATGTGCGGAGGTTTTATCCTGCACGTGATGTTTTGAATAACGGTAGCTCGGGAAGTTGCTACATGGTGGTGCCCTTCGGAGCATTGAGTAGAAAGGTCCTTCATGCACCTCTTGCTGGGTGATCTGGTGGTTGTGCTGCCAAGGGGTAACTGCAGTCCGTGGGATGTTGAAGATCTGAGATCTACCAAGTGTCCAGATTTGCTCTCATCTTTAGACTACGGCTTTCTAATGGGTTTTGGCGGTTTCTAGCTCATTGTTATACAAAGGAAAAATGCAGGATGAAACAGTTCCTGCTTAGATAGACCCTGCCATCATCATGCATATTGCTCCTGAAAAACTGGCAGGGCGGGAACGGATGGAGCCTCTGGGTAGAATATGAATGCCTTGATTTTCTAGCCCCCTGAGCAGCGGTGAAGAGGGCTACTAGGACCAGCCAGTGGAGAATGGGATATAATTGCTTGCCTAGAGCAGTAACATATTTCCGCACACCAGCTGAATACCAATGAGGATCGAAGGAAGGAAGGTATCAAACAGAATTGCAGGCAGGAGGAAAAGGATGATAAGGGATTAAAGGAAGGGACTCAAAAGGCCAAGGCTGAAGACAATAGGCTAGTTCTGATTAGAGCATTTTAACCAGGGAGTGATTTGTGGGTTTAGTGCGTATTTTTCAGGAGTCAAATGCATTACTGAGCCTGTCGGTGAGAAAGCAAGCAGGAGTGAGAGGCGAGCAACGTGATCCCAGGTGCCACTGAAAAGACTGCTGCAGAGACAGGGGCAGGGGAGGGGAGCTGAGGCCAGGGTAACCTAACGAGAACCAAGTACATCCTTTTGAGATGAGGCTAATGCCACAAGATTTCTTATTTGGGCCTTTTTCTCCCTGGCATTATTCCTTTCTGTAATGGCGCACAATAACCCTTAAGGCAATTTAGGTTTAAGCAGCATGACCTTTTGAAATCACCTTCCTAGGTAATTATCAACTTAGGATACGGTTTTGTAAGCCTCTTGGGTAGTTGCAGATGATATTCTATCATCAGACTATCCCCATCATGATCGGAGAACTCCACAGGAGTGCCCAGCAATGCCACGTCACTGCTCTTCAGCTCTGCACTGCAGGAGATGGCTCATGCCAGGGACGTGGATGGAGGAGATGGCACTGCCTGCACTACCTTCTTTAAAGTAAATCTTTGTCGGGGATTTACTTACCATCCATGAAGATGTGGAGTAAGACTCAGTTTATTTGTATTGTGTCCTTAAGGGAAAAGAAAAGCAGCATGTCCTAACCTTCAAGCCTAAGTTACTGATAGGAAGCATGCAACCTTACAGGATGGTCTGGAGCATTTTAGATGCTTTGAGAGTACTTAGCTCCTTAACTCCCTCTCTGAGTTATCATTTAGGGTCTGGTAATGGGAACTAAACATGGAGATCTAATGAGCTAAAAATAACGTTGGAAAGAACAGGCTTAGTGTCTCTGAGTCACTGAATGTCAGCATCTGCCTTTTCTTCCAGAAATAATCTTGCAGAAGAGCTTTAATTGCTAAGCTCCAAACACCTCACCGGTGTCCTGTTTTGTGGGCAGCTGCACTTCAAAAACAGATGGGAGAGGTGGTTTCAGCAGCAGCATTAAACGTACCTGGGCATCAGAGCCTGTTTTGTGCAGGACCTCTCTGCCTGCTGCCGGGTGACGTCATGGCTCTCTGCAGCGGATGATGCGACGCTAGAGCTGTTCCTGGGTACAGCTGAGCCTCAGAAGGATGCAGGTTACTGCTCCAACCTTGCACAAAAGCAAGGAAGCTAGTCAAACCTGAGACCTGCAGCAGATCTCGTGTCCTTTTCCCCCCGCCGATGTGAAGCTTTGCTGCAGAAAGGCTCTGCTGCAGGAGTGGCTTTAATAGGTTTGCTTTAGGGGGGGGGATGTTTTGAAAGGAGAATGAATGTGTGTATTTGACCTATATCCTCCTCATCATGGCCAGGAAGCCTGAAAGGCATAATGGGAGGAATGTACTCTTACGCGGTGCTGCTCATTTTCACCTCCATTAATTTTATCGGATTGCTGCATACATTTATATCATAATTGTTAGAAACACAAAGGGAAGGAGGGAGGAAATTGCCCTGTTGCTCCCTCTGTGGTCAGCTTCAGGGATTCTGTTGTTTTAAAGCAAGTGTATGGGAAACAGAGCTGTCACTTAGTGTGGCATCGGGTTTGGACTGCAAACATCACGGCTCTTTTGTACTAGAAGTGTTATTGGCTTTGTGAGAAACAAAGAATGAATGAGCAATTGCAGGGGCTGCACAGAAAGGAGGAAAGACTCCTGATGCAGAGAGTCTTAGTCTTGCAAGGTGTTGTAATGTGGTTTATTTTAATGAACTTTATGACTCAAATTTGCTAATTAAAAGCACACACAATTATCAGATCTGTTTGTTTTTACCCAGCTGACTGATGTAGGGAAATTTAGATGCATGGAGAGAGCAGCATAATCTTTTCAGGGAGAACACAAAACAACTTAGTTGCAGAAACATCTCCACAAGTGAGCAGACACAGGTCCTGCAGTCCAGTGTTTCACAAAGGGGAGCTCAGTATGGGCATTTGAAACTCCTTCAATATTTATGCACACGTTAATGTATTACCTTCTTTTTGCTTATTTTTCCTTGCTATGGCAACCTATGAAATGGTTAATGGAAATTCCTGTACTGCCCGTGTTCTTTCAGGCTTCTAGTGCACTAATAGTGCACTTCTACTGCACAGTTGTTTATATTTAGCCAAACTAAAATATTCCCTTACAAATCCCACCTGACTGAGCGTGCTTCAGTGCTTTTGCCTTTGCCCAGGGCCGTGTTCTTTGTGAAATATGGCCCTCAGCTTCCATCTGCTGTTCAGAGTTGGGATGGCAGCTCTCTACCATGCACACGGGTCAAGACAACAAAACAAGTGCAAACTTCAGTCCCAAGAGATAGAAGTGGAATCTAAATGACAATATAACGCTAGTCCACTTTAGGCTTTCTGTTTGTTTGAGATTAGTCTGATTTTCCCAGAATTTCAATAAAGGAAGCGTTATTTCAACTGACCAAGTCAGCCAATTTGTAGCTGGTTTAGGAAGCAATCAGGTTTAAGTTGTACAGAAGTAAGCTATTCCTTCTTTTTTACAGCTAAAAACCACAGTGACACCCAAGTGTTCTTCTACCTGTGGATTATCTTCTACTTCATCAGCTCTTGCTATACGCTTATCTGGGACCTGAAGATGGACTGGGGTCTCTTTGACAAAAATGCTGGTGAAAATACCTTTCTTCGAGAAGGAATTGTCTACCCACAGAAAGTGCGTATGCAGCCTGCTCTTCGGTTAAAGAAGGCTTTTTAATATTCTAACCAAATATGTTGAGTTTAGAGCACGTTGTAGCGGGCCATTGGAATGTGATGTGCTGTAATTTTCTAGCTGTAGAGTTCATTTGTTTCAAAGAGATCATTTCATGCTGTTCACTTTTCTAGTGACAGAGCAGCAAATTCTGTATCTTCCTGAAGGCCTGAGGGTCTGCCTTCTGTGCAGAACACGTAGGATGAGCTGTCCTGTTTGTCTGTCTTGTTCTTCAGGCATACTACTATTGTGCCATTGTAGAAGACGTGATCCTGCGTTTTGCGTGGACCATCCAGATCTCCCTCACTTCCATGCAAATCTTTCCGTACGCTGGGGACATAATTTCTACTGTATTTGCCCCCCTCGAGGTATTCCGGTAAGGCTGCTTGACTCAACATTTCATTTCTCTTTTACATTTTTATTACTTTTGTAATGTCAGCATGGTGGGAAGTGCCTTGCTGCTTGGACCTGGAAAGTACCGGTCGTTGAAATGGAAAACTAAGTCTAACAGGACTAATCTGAACAGGGTGCTGAGTGGAGAAGGCTGTGGAGGGCCCTGCAGCAATGCAGGGCTGAGTGCTTCTTGCTGCGTTTGCAGTTCCTTCTGAACTGAGATCTAATCTGGAGGGGTTTGTTATTACTAAATTTCTCCTTGAAATTATCTTGTTGAGATTTCCAAATGAAATTTCACTTCATTCTCAGGTTTACAATTATTCTCAAATCTCCGCTGCTTTTCCAAACACTAATTTGGATCCTTAGAGGTTTTAGGGTACTTTACATGTTTGTACTCCAGCTGGAGACCAAACCCCCCAATTTCTCAAGATGAACGGGTCCAGAGAAGGGCTAGAAAGATGATCAGAGGGCTGGAGCACCTCCCATACGAGGAGAGGCTGAGAGAGTTGGGGTTGTTCAGCCTGGAGAAGAGAAGGCTCCCAGGAGACCTTATAGCGACCTTCCAGTACCTGAAGGGGCTGCAAGAAAGCTGGAGAGGGACTGTTCACAAAGGCTTGTGGGGGTAGGACGAGCGGGAATGGGTACAAACTGGAGAGGGGCATATTTAGACTATACATAAGGAGGAATTTCTTCACTCTGAGGGTGGTGAGGCCCTGGTACAGGTTGCCCAGGGAAGCTGTGGCTGCCCCATCCCTGGAGGTGTTCCAGGCCAGGTTGGATGGGCCTTGGGCAGCCTGAGCCAGTGGGAGGTGCCCCTGCCCATGGCAGGGGGGGTTGGAACTGGATGATATTTAAAGTCCCTTCCAACCCAAACTATTCTATAATTCTATGATTTGATGATTCTGTGAGTAAAAGCCCTTGAAGCTGAACCTCACTCGTGTAGATGGCAGGGGTTACGTTTTGCTTGTAACGCCTGTTTCCTCCATGCTGTTATTGTTAGGACAATGAACGAACTTGATAGATCCATTTATCTCCAGAGAGTTCGGAAGATGCTGTAGCTGCTGTTAGTGATTTACTGTTTCTCCACGCTCCCAGCGTGTTCACAGGGCACTTTGATCAGTGAGGACAGTCAGTGCTACCAATGTGCATGTACCAGTGCTTTGCCAAACACGAGCAATGCCTGTAAAAGTGGGACCAAATTGGTAACTGTCACTGTTTCTCCACCCAGGCGGTTTGTGTGGAACTTCTTCCGTCTGGAGAATGAGCACCTGAACAACTGTGGTGAATTCCGTGCAGTGAGGGACATCTCTGTGGCACCGCTCAACGCCGATGACCTGACGCTCTTGGATCAGATGATGGACCAGGAAGATGGTGTACGAAACCGCCGTAAGAACAAACAGTGGAAGCGCAGCCAGAGCGTGTCCTTGCGCAGACCTCGTCTTGCTTCACAGTATGTTTTGCCTCTCCTCTAGTGCAACAGTCCTAATCGTGTCCTTGAGCTGTTGTTAATGCTTGGTGGCTCTTTACGGATTGGGTAGTCATGCAAAGATCTCAGCCAAAATAGTCATTCAAAGGGAGGACAGGTCCAATTAGCAAACATTTCTCTGCTGGAGGGTTGATCTGTCCTTTACATCATCTTGGGGTTCTGATAAGCCACTGGAAAAGGGAGTTTCCTTTACAAAACTCCCCTCCTGTAAAAAAAATAGCCTATAGCAGTTGCCAGAGGTTGTGAATCCAAACCTGGAAGAGAGGTTCCTATCAATTGGCCATTTCCAGGCTTCAGCCCACTCCAAGTTTTCAGTTACCATTTGGATAAGTTTTCCAGTATGAGATCTCAGACCCCTTCCTCTCCCAAATTTCAAGCCATACCTTTTTATTTTCCACCTTTCCTCCAAGCAGCTGACATGTTTCTCCACCTCACAGCCCATTCCTGAACCCATTGACTGCTTATGTTCATGGCAGTGCCGGTGCTTTGAGCATCACAGGATGCTCCGGGGCCTGGGAACAGCTGCAGAGCCCTGCCCTTTGGCCAGGAGATGAGCTTGGACTCCCTAGAAAGCTGAAGCACAGCGCATCAGGAGTGTTGTGCAATCCCTGCAGCACATCCCCCTGTTGCATCACTGCAGGGAAGGAGAGGATGGGAGGAAAAGGAGGCCATGGCTGTCGTGTAAAAAGTGTGCTCTGGCCTGAGCTGCAGCCCTTGGGCCATGCTCCTCTCATATCCGTGTTGGCTCAGAGATTGGTCATATCATATCATACATGGATATGACCAATACCAACGGTCTTTGTGTGGCTGCTAGAGCCTGGAAAACTTTATGCAGAAGGGACATGGCCCAAAGCTTGGCTGCATTCCATACAACTGTGTCTGTTTACCCCTTGGACACACAGCAATGTGAGGCAAGTCGAGCACGTTCCAAACTAAGCCGCTGTAACTTTTTGCAGCCCAATGGCAGATGGGGCAGGAGTGCTCCTTTGGGTTTGCAGCACCAGCTGCAGAGGTTTCGTGGACTTTTGTGGGGAGGGGTGGATGGATGTACCTCAGGCAGCAGTGCCGCAGCGGTCCCTGTCGGCGCAGCCTGGCAGGGGGCACTGACCGGACGCAGAAGGTGGCTGGCGTGGTGTGACTTGGGCAGAGCCATGGGAGGAGGATGGTGTGGGACACATGAGCCGTATTTCTAAGGCTGTACTATTCATGGTGAGAGTGGGAAACAATTTGAGTAGACTGCTTATTCCTTCTCTGTGTGATTTTTCAAGCCTGCTATGGCTTTACTGTCTGCATGTATTGATGGGAATTTCTTCTCCCCAGTGATTGTTTTCTTTTCGTTTTTTTTCCAGGTCCAAGGCTTGTGACACTAAGGTATTGATAGACGACCTAGCGAATGAAGTGAACACATGAGATGGCCACGGGCTCTTATTCCGCATCCTTTGTTTTCTCGTTCTGTTCCCCTCTTCCCCAAGTAACCCGATCTCTGGTACAGTTCCAGCTGAAAACAGGAGAAAACACTGAACACGTTTTCCGAGCTCTTCCAGACCAGATCCTATGGACTCCAACAAGCTCACTGTGTTTCATTTCTTTTCTTCTGGGTTAATTTTAATGTTCTATTTTAAAAAAAAAATAAAATATTTTACTTTGTTTTGCCAATAAAGAGGACAGTTCAGGAAAGAAGGATTGTTTACAGTCTCAACAAGGACATACAAACCTATCTGGATAATGAAGCATCATAGGGACTCCCTCATGGGACAGTGCCGAGAGCACACTCGGTTTCTGCTTGGCCCGGTTTTGACTGGTTGAAACCGGACTTAAGTTTTTAAATCGGATTTTTTTTGGTTTTGTTTATTTTTCCTCATATCCAGCGCTGAGGCACTGGCTGCACTTGCAGGGAAAGTGCACTTAGAGCAGTATCTTCATTCATGAAGCTACTTTTTAATTTGATGTAACTTTTCTTATGATTTTTTGGAAATATGATGTATCTGTTGCATATAGTTTTCACATTATTTATGAAACTTAACAACCATATGAGAGTGATTTTGAGTCCTGTGCAATGAAGGTTGTAACGGTAAAACAAAGCCGGGAATGTAGATCCTAGATCTCCAGAGTTGTGGGGTTATGCCCTGCAAACACCCTGCTCATGAGATGACTTGCACCTGTGTTTACCTTTTCTCTCTTTCTTGCTTTTCAATTTTATTTTATTTTAAACCAAAGTTTCTCTTCCTGATTTTTTTAGTTGCTGCTACTGCTTCTGGGCATGTCTCTTGTGCTGGTTCAATGCCAACTTTCCATGCAGTTGTGTGACAGTAGTTCAGATGATACTAAGACCCTTCTGAAAGGAGAGTTGGGTCCTACCAAGAGTGCAAAAAGCTAGGCGAGCAAAGGCTTCAGAACATCTTTCTCCGGATCAAAAATTATTTTTCAAAGCCTTAATAACCCTTAGATGGCGTGAGGGCATCCCATATGGAGTAGGGAGCTTTTCTGGTGTTCTCTTGCGGCCCCACGCTGCGGAAGCGGCAGGAGGTGATGGTTCCTGTGGGCTGGGTTAGCAGGCTGGCATTCAGGAGCAACTGTGTGTTGAGGAGCATGGAAAGGACTGTGTTGTACCCACCTGATGGAGAAGGTGAAATTTAAAATGGAGCTCCCTGTGGCTTGTGGTTTGGCACAAGCTTCCGTAGGGCCCTATCCTGGTACGCTGCCCTGTGGCTTGGCCGTTACCCACGCCTGCCCCTTGCTTCATCTCACTAACCCAGTTTGGGACGTGTGATGCTATTGGTGGACTCGGGTAAGGGCAGCCGTACTGCCAAGGAAATTTGTTGGAAGAGCGATGCTAACTTGGTGGTGGTGGTGTTGGTCTCTCCTCCCATAGAGAAGGAAAGACGGGGCCCACAGAGTCCTGCCGTCCTCCCCCTCTGCCCAGCTCGTGGGCAGCAGTGGAGCACAGCTAGGACTGTGAGGAAAGGGTGAAACTCCAGATGTAGGATCCTCGTACTGACATCTGTCCGGTGACTTGCCTCTAGATTGGGTGATGGAATTGCAGGAATCCCCGCTCAGCTGCTCTTTGGTGGTTATTGTTTTTTAATTAGCTAAGAGCATGGTTTCTCACACGACTGGCACATTGCGTTTTCTGTTTGCCTGCTCTGCCTCTTGCCCAAAGGGACTGAAGAGAGAAAATTAGTTGTCTTCATTTAATTTGAAATGGTTTAAAGTTAAGTGGTGGTGAATCTGTGCCACGCTAAGGGCAACGCTGCAAACTTGTAACTACCTGCGCCTCTGTGACCTGCTCTCAGCTCACAAGGAACCTCTGATGGAGCTGCCAGGAGCTGCCTCCGCTCTGTCAGTGGGGTGTGCCTGGTGTGTCTGTTGTGGGGCTCCTCCTTGCAGGTCCTGTGTGTCAGTCTGCTCTGAAAGGAGCACAGCTGGACTCACTGAGGTTGTGCTGCTCTTCGTTTTGACGCCCGGGAACCTATTTCCCTGTATGTAACTTCCAGACCTTGTGCAGGTGTTTCCAGCCAGGGTGATGTGAGCGGAATGAAACCATGTTTGACTTGGGGGTGGCCAGAGGAGGGCAGCCGCATCGGGAGGCAACCCAAAATAAACCAGTGCTGTTACTTAACTAAGTAGTTCTTTATAAAAAGAGGCAGAGGTTACTGGTAATTCTTCCTTTCAGAGGGAAGATAGAATGCAGAGAGGCCTTCTGAAGCGATGCCGCTGCCCTGGGAGCGCTCTGCTTTCCTGAGAGGGGCATGGCTGGTGGCCTGTGTCCTCTGCTGCTGCACTGCCCAGCCACCCCTGACCTGATGGAGAGAGGCAGGTTGCGAGTTACTAAATTCTTATTCTGTAATTTATCACATCCTTACGAGAAGCAAAAATTCAATGTATCTCTCTGCTGCTCTGATCTGTCTCCTCTGTTCTGCTCTTTCCTTTCCCTTTTTCTCTGCTTTTACTGTCAGGAGAAATAAGGGGAAAAGCGGGAGCTGGTGTGCTACAGCTAGCAAACTTCTCCTAAAATAAAACACCACTCTTTGGGCAATGAAGATGCTCTCTCTAGGGGAAGGAGCACTGTTGGCCTGGCTTTTAAAGGCTCCCAGTTGCCCAGTGCTGTGCCTGCCTATTCCCTCCCTCCCAGAGATTTCTGAGAAATCAGGCGTGCAGATTCTTCCTGAGAGCGAGCACTAAAGCCGGGATGGCTCTGTGTCTACGAGAACATCTGGCCAATAAAGGGAGACGTAGTGAAGCTGAGCAGATGGTGAGAGAAAATAGCCCCGTCGCTCCTTGTGAGCAGGGTGAGGGAGCAGGGACAGTCCCGGGTGGCTTCGTTTTGTGAGGGGGCTTAGCTGATGGGTGCTTGGAAACAGTCCTGGAGGGAAAATTACAGGGTGATGATCCAGGAGTATGGACAGCAGAGTTAAAAGGAGCTGGGATCTTTTATCCAGTGCTTTAGTTGGGATATAGCGGGATGGAAAGTGGAAGCTGCGGCAGGTCTGTGCTCTAGTTGCTGTGAAGCTTTTGGGTGCTGAGCTCTCCTCTTTTGGCGATTTTGTGTGCCAGAGGCTTGTCGGAGGTGGTGTGTGGCTCCAAGGATGGTGGGGAAGCTGCTTTTGTCTGGCTGAAACTCTTGCAGAAATTCCTATTTAAGGGGAAGAGAGGCCACAGTGTCACCAGTGAATTTTGGAAATTCCCTTTGAACTCGCTCTGTATTGATTTCCCACTGCTTTCCATCCTTCCTGCTCTTCCAGGGGGTTTTGGGTTGCAGGGGGTTAGGATTGGCAGCATCTGGAGTTTATTTGCTAGCTGGAGTTCGCTCTGCAGCTTTGGCCATATCACCAGAACGCCCATGGCCTTCTGCCTGGGAAAGGCAGTGCCATGAGCGAAGTGGCAGTGGGACAGGTTTGGGCTTTATGGACTCAGCAAGCAGGAGCAGGAGCCGCTGCATCAACAGGAACAAATGCTGTGCCCACCATGTTTTGAAAGCAATGCGTTCGCAGCCCTCGGCCCTGTATGTATCAAATAAGCTCCTACCTCTCAAATCCATGCTCATTCCCAAAGGCAGCTGTTGCTCATCCTATGCCTTTCCCTGCCTCGCTCCTTGCCCTTCTTGTTCTGTCAGTGTCTTTGTGATTTGTCCGAAGCCAATGATAAGCAGGGCACATGGAGATGACCGGCAGCAGCCTTCGGTGTGAAAATCTTGAGGGGAGAAAGTCCATTGTGGAGCAGAGTTGGATCCTGCAGCAGCATCCCTAATAACTTTTTGTGCTGCTTGTTCTGCTTCCTGACCGGTGCTCGGCCACCGCAGCCGTGTGGGAGGCAGGGAAGGGAAGCACGGTCCTAGTTCAGGAGATAACAGTCCCTGGGGATTTTACTGCGGATCTTCCAAGGAGCAAGTGCGACGGCACAAAGCCTTTGAGCTTTGCCTCTGTTTAGAAGAGCCAGGGGAATGTGACCTTCTCCTTCTGCCCTGCTTGCCGTGACTCTGATGAGGGGGGTTTAGCAGCCCCGACATGGGACCGGTGTGTGGGATGTGCCCTGGGACTCAGGCATGGCTTGCCTTCTGTTGGGAAAACACAAAAGCCATTTTGCTCATAAGCTCGCTTCCGTGCTGCATCCCATGTCCTCCCTCCTCTCCTCAACCGTTCTGCTTTGCACTCGCAGGGGGAAGATGATCTTCTGCCTTAAGCATTATTATTTTTTGTTTAATTTTGCTTTTAATTCCAGAAAGCAATTGGATTGTTTTATCTCCTTGGAAAAGGGGCTGGGGCTCCTGGGGGAAGAGTGGAAAATCCCTCCGGTAACTCTGCAGCAGTCGCAGTTGGGCTTGGTGGCTGTCGCCTCATTAAATCCTGTCTCCCTTACATGATGCCATCCCCAATACCGCACCTTGGCATGAGCTGTCAACTCACCACCACCGTGGGGTTAAACTGGTGTGTCGGCATCCCTCGGGGATTTCAGTCTCTGTTGCGGCGTCCTGGGTCCAAGAGAAATGCAGGTTTTGGGGGGAGAGAGCAAAAGGCTGGTGATACTGGGTGTACCCAGATGTTGATGCCCCAACCCTGTTCCTGTTGGGAATTGGAGGCTCTGGTCCCAGCCCAGCCGTGCCGCGGTGGGTGAGAGTCACCGACCCTGCCCGGGAAGACATCCTGTGGGCTGACAGTCCCTCAAGCTTTAGAAACCAAATTGCAAACTCATTTACTCCAGAGGAGAAATTGGGCAGCCTGGTAGAACTTGTGATGACCTCTCCGTCCCGTAGGTCCTCTTGGCCGAGGATCGGCATTTGGAAAGGGCCTGGGGTGGAAATGCCAAAGTTCCTCCCAGTCCTGCTGCCGTCTTCCTCTCCCTTCCCTGCTGTGTTGGTCTAAATGATCTTTCTATGAAGCCCTGTAGATGTCAAAAAGTAATTATGGAGTGTGGTTAGTCCTCTGTGGGTGCTTTCTTTCTTTCCTCCTCCTTTCTCTTTTGCTATCCCCTTCTCCACTCCTCATTTTTGGCTAAGTGGAAAAGGTGAGGACAAAGAATTGCCGCTTGCTTGGACTCATGATGTATCTGTGACTGCGCTATTAGCTGTCTCCTCTTTCCTCCCCAAATGGATATAATTTTTGAAGTGTGGAATACCCTTCTTGATTAGTAGGTTTTAAGACAAAAAATAATGCACAATGTGATACTGTTTCATAGTTTCTAGGTGGTTGTATAAAGCAAAGTTACTGTGATTGTGTTTTTCAAAGGAAAAAGTGATTGGTTACGAAATCTGTCCTTTTTTCATTATTACAAGCTCTTTGTTTTCCAATGATCTCTTTTTTCCATGGTCTGTGTGTCTTTCTTCCCACATCCCGCCCCCGATGCTGCACCCACTCACACGGTGCCTTTGCCGCTCGGTGAAGATGCTGCTCTTGCACCCTTGGGAGATGCGGGCGGGCACTGGTGGCCTGAGGTGGGGGCCGTCTGCATCCCAGGAGGAGGTGGAGGTGCTTGGCGGAGGGAGAGGTTTGAGAAGGGGTTGGAGGTGGGCAGGAAGGCTTCATGGGAAGGTGCCCAGGGCTCAAACCCAATGTGCTGGGAATGATGCTGGAGGAAACCTCCTCCCCAGACCATTCCGTGCTCGCTAAAGGCTCTTGTTTTTTCTGGAAGCCTTTGGTTGCCTCTCTCCCACTTGTCTCTGGTCCAAGGCGTTGTCCTGCCTGCGCAATGGGTGACCGGAGGCTAAGCAGCCCAACTCTGGGTTGTCTGGGGTCTTTGCTTTCATTTCACTCTCTTAAATCTCTTCATCATCTCTTGCAATCAATCTTCCTCCAGAAGAGAGCCCAACGCCTTGAAATCATTCCAAGCCTGTTGCTGCTCACACCAGCCGCTTCCCAGAGTTTTAATCCTGCTGTAAAGCCTGACTTTGCTTCTTTCTTTGCCTTAAACATTTTGTCTGAGGGCTGGCCATTTGCACACTTGTTTTGTGGCGGCGGCAGCAACGAATAGCGGAGGGGGTGCAGCAGCGCGGCTCCCCGAAGACGGAGCTTGGGGTGTACCTGAGGGTCTCGGCACCGCTGACTGCGCTCAGACCCCATGTGCCGATGGGGGGCAGGGACTGACCTGAGTAAAGGAGCCACGTGGCGCTTTCACCCACCGCTTCGATGGGACCAGCCTGGACCACACAGCCTGGAAGAAGCTGCGTCGGAGACCACGTATTCACAAGGAGCTGCTGCTGCCCATTGATGTGGGGATTCCTTCTTTTTCCCTTCTCTCTCTCTTTCTTTCTCACTTTCTCTCTCTCCCATTCCCTTACTGCTTTCCTGATGTGGTATCGTTGGGGGGTGTGAGTTGGATCTGAGTGACCTTGGCTGGGTTCGCGGATCAGATTGTGACCTGAACAGGTTGGGATTTGTTTCCTGCCACTTTGGGAAGTTGCACCCCTACTTCTCGCCCATGCACCCAAGTATTTTGGTCTGTTTATCTTTGTGGGAGCTAGAATAAATACTGCTTTTGATTTGTGCCCTGAGAGTGACCTTGTCGGCCTCTGGATTGCTGCACAGATAAATGAAACCCCCCCCCCATATCAGCGTGTGGCTCGTGGATCCGGACTGTGACACTTGGCTGGTGGCAGGAGCCCGGTTGCCTTTGCTTTGGAACCTCACTGGGAGGATCTGGGATGCTGGATCTGTCCCTGAGATCTGCAGCTGAGGGAACTGGGGCTGTTTAGCCTGGAGGAGGGTGAGGGGAGGCCTTATTGCTCTCTACAACTGCCTGAAAAGAGGTTGTGTGGAGACGGGTGTTGGTTTCTTCTCCCAAGTGACGGGTGATAGGACAAGGCGGAATGGCCTCAAGCCGCGCCAGGGGAGGTTTAGATTGGACATTATGAAAAAATTTCTCCTCAGAAAGGGTTCTCGAGCACTGGCAGAGGCTGCCCAGGGAGGTGGTGGAGTCACCATCCCTATAGGGGTTTAAAAAGTAGGTAGATGAGGTGCTTGGGGACATGATTTAGTAGTAGACAGGTGTGATTGGAGTTGATGATCTCTAAGGTCTTTTCCAACCTAATGATTCTATGATTCATGGAGCAAGGAGTCATCCTGGTCAGCCCCGATGCTGCTGTGGGGCAGGAAGCCCTTGGGCTCAGTTTTGGCCGCAATGGGGCCCTCAGGGGTGGTGGAGGACATTTTAAGAAGATAAAAGTGATTTCTTGCCGCTTGTGCTAGTGGGGGGCAGCACAGCCAGAGCCGGGAGGATTAAAACAATTTCATAATCCTGGTGATTTCCTTTTGATCGGGATTATGAAACCAATCACGAATATCAAAAGCCACGGCTTAAAGCGGCAGCCGGCGCGGGGCCGGGCCACCCATGGCTCCCGCAGCACCCCTGGGGACGGCAGCCCCAGCACCCCCAGGTAAGCGGAGCCTGCCCGGGGCCCTCATCCTGCCAGATGAGCTCTGTAGGGTCTCGAGGGAGGCGGGTGGGGGTGCATGGGGGGCTCTGCAGGGGTTGTGCTGCACGCTGGCCTTGGGGGGGTTGATGTATGGGTGCCCGAAGCTCCGCTCCCACTGCCCTCCTGCCTGGGGGTGCTGGGTTGGCGCTGCTCGCCCTGGGGTCCAGGCAGGATTTGACCTCTGGGAAAGCAGGAAAATTTAACCTGTCTGCAAACGAATGATGCTTACAGAAGGGTGTCTAAAGCCAGCAGGCTTTGCTGTGGATTTGAAGGCTGTTGGAGAAAACACTCCAATCCTGGCGGGATGGCATCTGCGTCCCTTTGGTGCCTCCTGAAGCCCCAGCCCTGGCGCAGGGCGGGCGACTGCCGCTCCCCACAGCAGGCCCATGGAGCTGGGCTGCCGTCCCTCTCCTCTCGCCTCCCAAACCCGCAGCCCAGACAAAGGACATTCCTGAGAGCCCGCCAAGGCGGCTGGGCTCCCCTCTGTCCCGGGGCGTGGGGTTCTCCTCTCTGGCGGGGTCCCCTCCACCCTCACGCCACAGTGGCTTTGTGCGTTGGGTCCAGGCGGTGTGGGGCAGGCGGTGTGGGGCAGGCAGTTTGCCTTTGGGTTGGGGCAGGACTTGGCTGGTGCCTCGGTGTGGGGTGCGCAGAGAAGGAGGAGGAGGAGGAGGAGGAGGCAGGGCTGGCCACAGCTCCACAGCCCAGCCAAGCAGCTGAGCTGGGGCTCTGCTGAAGGGGCTGGGATTTGCTGGTTTGGCCTTTTTTTTTTTTTTTTAATTTTTTTTTTTCCCTTCCCTGCTTCCTTCCCTTCTTCCGCCTTCTTCTCCCTCTCCGCAGCCCTCTCCCGGTGCTGCTCTTGGGGTAAGGACAGCCTCCACCTCCCACCCATCCCGCTGCTCTGCCCTGGGGCAGTGAGGCTCTTGGTGCCTCAGGGGGTGCTGGGGATCTGGGGGGGTCCCAGAGATGCTGCCGCAGCCTCAGCCATGCAGGAGGCTCTTCCAGGGGTACCAGTAGAGATGGGATGCTCCCAACGGGATGCAGGTCTGCCACCGGGACCACGAGGCTGGTGCAGGACACAGGACACACGTGACCTTGGGAGCTGGGTGGCAGCGCGGGGTCGGTTGGGGTCTGGCTGGCGGCATCTTCAGTGGGCTGCAGCAGTGAGGGGCTTCTGTCCTGTGGAGTTCTGATGCCCTGATTTGGCTCAGAAATTGCCCCTTCCTTCTTGATCACCTTACTGGGTGCTTCGGGGCACCCAAAAGAGCAGGGGCAGGCACCCACTCTCCTGCTCAGCCCCTGGCCACCGGCGGCAGGGAGCCACCGCTGCCCCATTCCACCTGCCCCAGGGGCGCTGGTGTGGCGTCAGTGCTACAAATGGTTGGCCACATCCCTGTTCCCTTCCCTGCTGGACTGTTCCCTGCGGTGGCATCCCTCATCTTTGCCCCCCGGGATGTGCGGCTCTGTTCCTGCTGTCTGCAGCGCCTCGGGCAGGCAGAAGTCGTGCTGTTTACAGGAGGTGCCAAGGTGGGCACAGAGAAGACACTCAGCCACCCGGGTTCTTTCCCCACAGGGCACATGGAGGGGGGCTCTCCCCCTGATTCGCGGCGGGCACTGCGGCCCCTCAAGCAGCACAGCCAAGCCCCAGACCTGCTGGAGCACCACGAAGCCACCCACAGTCCCCATGCCATCCTGGAGAGCAAGGTGAAGGCGCTGAAGGAGAAGCGGGGAACCGGCAGGCCAGGGACCCCCACGGCCACCCCAGAGCACTCCTCATCCAAGAAGCCCCGACCGCGACGGGGAAAGTCGGGCACGGATGCAGCAGCGGTGGAACCACGGGCTCAGCTCCGCACGTACCTGACGGATGGGCTACTGAACGGTGGTGGGGAGCCTGCGGCCACCAGCCCCCCAGCGCCCCGAGCCGGCATCCCGGGGCTCTGGCGGGTGCCGACACCTCGGGGAGATGTGCCGGGAGGTACCGAGCTGCCACGAGATGAGAGCAGTGGGTCCCGGGGCTCTGCTTTCTCCCGTGAGAAACCCAAGGAAGATGAGGCACAAACCTCGCCGCGGGACCAGGGGACTCCATCTGTATTGCCCACCACGGTGGAGGGCTGGGAGAGGCTCTCACTGGCCGAACGGGTGGAGAGGAACCGGCGGCTGCTGCAGGAGGTGCTGGGCCTTGCCGTGCTGGGTGCGTACTTTGGGCAGACAGGGACTGTTCCAGTAGAGCCAGGGGGAGTGGGAAGAGAAAGCCTTGGGGTGCAAGGGGGGTCCTCGATGCTGTCCTCCATCCCCCTGTGTGTGCTGCACCCACTTCACCAGCAGCTGTAGGAGATGCCCACAAACAAAATAGGGTTCTTCTTCACTGGGATTCTCTGGGCCCTGCCAATTCCCTCCAGCATCCTGGTGAGGAATTTCACTGCTAGAAGCCAGAGCAAGAAACCCACTTTCTGGGGCACTTGATATCTGCAGGCATTATCTTCCCTTTGCAAGCTGTCACCAGAAAAGGGAATTAATTTATCCTTTGGAAACGTCTGCCCTGATGACCCTGTGGTCCCCCACCCCCACAGCCGCACTCCGCATGGGTGCTGTTAGCCCATGTCCTGCTCCTCTGGGCTCTCTCCAGAGCTGAGCAGCTGGGACAGCCCCAAAAAGGGTGTTTGTCAGTGGAGCTGTGGGGCTGGGGGTACAGGGAGGGGGGCTGGGCTGGGAGAATCAATCTGACCTTTCCCTGTCCTGTGTTTCAGAGGTGCCAGCAAGCGATGGGGACTGGGACACAGGCGTCTCGCTACAGGATGCCAAAGGCTGCAGGTAGGTCAGACCCAGCGTGGCAGAGATGGATATTTCCCTCTTTCCCCTTTCCCAGTCTTGTGTTTTAAATGCACCCCATGAAGCTGCTCTGGGGCTCAGGAGGGCTCCTGGGTGTCCTCCAGCCTGGCAGATGATGGGGGGAACGAGGAGAGGCTCCGGCAATGCTTTGCTACAGGTGGGGCAGGAGGGTCAAACTTGAGCGTGGTGACCATGGGCACCTGGGCACAAGGGACCCAGCCAGGACCGCTGGGTGGGAAGGGAGCTGAGGGAGAGAAATTCGCTCTAGGTGCTTAAGAGGATCGAGGCAGCAGACGTGTGTAATCTTGTTGAACTAATGATAAACCTTAGAGATACAGACTAAAAATACAGAGATGGGACAGGCAGGTGAGCCAGGCAGCGGCACGCGGGCTGGGGAGCAGTGCGGGGGGCTCAGGGGCTGCGTGGGGGAAGCCAGTGAGCAGGGAAGAACCCCCTGTGTTGTGGTGACTGGTTCTGCTCCGCTCTGGCAGCCGGAGTGAGCTGACAATGGCTGGGTGAGGGTTGAGAACTGGGCACGCTGTGCCCCCCGCGAGGGGCAGGAGGCTGGACCACCCCGACCTTGCGCTGGGGTGTGGCACGCACCCACCTTCCCGCCACAAAGAGGTTAAGGCCAGACTCCCCGAAGTGACTGCCTGAGCTGATTAAAATAATCAGGGGGATTAGGGCCATGGCCAACGGGGAAGGCAGCGCTGGAGCAGGGCTGTGCCCTCCCATAGCTGATGCATCCTTCACCCTGTGGCTGCTGGGGCTGGGGGTGCTGGGAAAGATGCCTTGCAAGGAAGGGAAGGCAGCTGAGCTGGGGGGTCACCCCAAACCTACCTGTGTTTACTTCACCGTGGGACTTACAGTGCTGGGGACTGGAGACAGCGTCTGCCTCAGTTTCCCCATGCACCTCTCTGCTGCCTGTGGTGCAAAGTGCTGCCTTGGTTAAACTGGTGCCTGAGATGTGCAGGCACTGAGCCTCCACCAACATCCCCAGTGCGAGCTGTGACCCCTCTTTCCCTGCCTGGCACTGGCGGGCATGGCAGCTCCTGTGCGTCTGTGCCCCAGCACGGCAGCCAGCCGAGCCCCGCTTTCTCTGGGCAGAGCAGCCTGGTCGTCACTGTTAAACCACGTCTAATCCCTGTTATTTTTTCCTAATCCCCCTCCCCGCTGTGGGGCTGCAGGGCCTTTGTCCCCCAGCCGGAGCTGGAGCTGAGCCCGCGGCACGAGCAGGCCAAGCAGCTGCTGCAGCGCGCCCGTATGAAGGCTCGGACGAACCCCCTGCGTGCCAGCCACGACATCCTCCTCCTCTCCACTGCTGCTGCCCCGCGCCCCAGGTCAGTGCCAACCTCCCTGGCCGCATCCTGCCACCCGACTCTCTGCTGTGGTGCACTTGGGGGTGAATCTGGGTTTGATGCGTGTGCTGAGTGTGCATGTGTGTGCAGAGCGTGCACTTGTGAAGCGTCTGTGTGTGTGCAGGTATGCGTGTGCAGAGCAGGTATATGTATGTATGGAGCATGTCCATGTGTGTGCAGAGTGTGTCCGTGAGTGTGCAGAGCAGATGTGTGTGTACGGAGCGTGTCCATGGCATGTCCATGTGTGCAGAGTGTGTCTGTGTGTGTGCAGATCATCTCTGTGTGTGTGCAGAGCATGTATGTGTGTGCAGAGCATGTATGTGTGTGCAGAGCAGGTATGTGTATGTATGGAGCATGTCCATGTATGTACAGAGCATGTCTGTGTCTGTGCAGAGCATGTCCCTGTGTGTGCAGAGTGTGTCCGTGAGTGTGCAGAGCGGATATGTGTGTGTATGGAGCGTGTCCGTGGCATGTCCATGTGTGCAGAGTGTGTCCATGTGTGTGCACAGCAGGTAGGTGTGTGTGCAGAGCAGGTATGTGTGTGCATAGCAGCTACATGTGTGTGCAGAGTGTGTTCATATGTGTGCACAGCAGCTACGTGTGTGCAGAATGAGTCCATGTGTGTGTATAGCAGGTACGTGTGTGTACAGATTGTGTCCACGTGTGAGCAGAGCAAGTACATGTGTGTGCATAGCAGTTACGTGTGTGCAGGGCAGGTATGTGTGTGCAGGGCAGGGACACGCGTGTACAAAGCAGGTACACACATGCAGGCACATCCGCAGAGTGTGCACACGTGTGTGCAGAGCCAGGGTCTGACCTGCTGCATGCAGCCTTGCACGAGCAACCTCCTGGTTGCCGGAGCATCCCCCTGTCCAGACATGCACGAAGTCTTTGCAGTGAAATATTTGGGGGTGTTCGTTTGATAACGTGGAGGCATTAATGGTGTGCTCCTGGCTGACAAGGAGTGCGTCCCCAGGGGAAGCTCAGTGCTGGAAGGCTCTATCACAGCCACAGCTCACCGTGTGTGCCAGGTCATAGAATCATAGAATCCCTTGGCTGGAGGAGACCTTTGAGATCATCAAGGCCAACCATACCTGAAAAAAATCATATCCCCAAGCACTTAATCTACCCAGCTTTTAAATACCTCCAGGGTTGGGGACTCAACCACCTCCCCGGGCAGCCTCTGCCAGTGCCTGAGAACACTTTCAGTGAAGAATTTTTTCCTAATGTTCAATCTGAACCTGCCCTGGTGCAACCTGAGGCCATTCCCTATCACCTGTCACTTGGGAGAAGAGCCCAAGACCCATCTCTCTACAACCTCCTTTCAGGCAGTTGTAGGTGGTGATAAGGTCTCCCTTCAGCCTCCTTTGCTCCAGGCTAAACAAACCCAGGTCCCTCAGCTGCTCCCCATGAGACTTGTCCTCCAAACCCTTCACAAGCTCTGTTGCCCTTCTCTGGACACGCTCCAGCACCTCAATGTCTTTCTTGTAGTGAGGGACCCAAAACTGAACCCAGTGTTCGAGGTGCAGCTTCACAAATGCCGGCTCTCTCCAGTACAGGGGCAGAATCCCTCCCCTGGTCCTGCTGGCCACACTGCTTCTGGTACAGGTCATGTGCAAGTCAGGGTTCCCAGACTGATTAACCACACACCTCGGTGTGAGACAAAGGCGGTGGAGGTTGGGCTGTGTGAGTGGGACGTTGCCACAGCCTCTCATCGTTCCAGCTTCAGGCAGCCCAGGCAGAGGGCTGGAGGGAAGCAGGGCTGCAAAGACCATTGAGTGGACTTCCCTCCTGCCTCATCTTCTGGATGGGGCTGGAGAACAAGTCTTACGAGGAGCGGCTGAGAGAGCGGGGTTGTTTAGCCTGGAGAAGAGGAGGCTGAGGGGAGACCTTATTGCTCTCTACAACTACCTGAAAGAAGGATGTAGAGAGGAGGGAGCTGGGCTCTTCTCCCAAGTGATGGGGGACAGGACAAGGGGGAATGGCCTGAAGCTCCACCAGGGGAGGTTCAGGCTTGACATCAGGAAAAAATTCTTCACGGAAAGAGTCATCGGGCACTGGCAGAGGCTGTCCAGGGAGGGGGTCGAGTCACCTTCCCTGGAGGTGTTTAAGGAACGAGTGGATGAAGTGCTTAGGGACATGGTTTAAGGAAGTGTTAGGAATGGTTGGACTCGATGATCCAGTGCGTCCTTTCCAACCTGGTGATTCTATGATTCTGCACTGGGTTTCCCCATCGTGCCCTGCTTTCCCAAGGAAGCCGGGCAGCCTTGCAGCTTGTCTGTGTCTGTCTGTCTGTCCCCATGCCAGGGAGACCAGCGGGAGGCCAAGCATTGCCCCGCGGGATGGCGGGAGCCTGAGCGACTCATCAAGTGGGGAATCAAGCTGTGGGCGCCCAAGACGGCCCCGGGGACCCTCCCCATCCCGTGTCCGCTTTGAGGACGAGTCGGTTCGAGACGCTGAAGTGCGATACCTGGAGCGGCTGCAGCTGCGGCACCGACGGGCACTGGGATCGGTGTTCTCTTCCTTGGAGCCAGACGATGGTGGGCAGCCAGGGAACAACGGGGCTGGCCAACCCAAAGCCCGGAGCAGCGACCTCGTGGTTGGGGGCAAGTGCAGTGCTTGTGGCTCTTTCCTCGGTGCCACCACTGGCCGGAGTGTGGATACACCAGCAGCAACCGACACAGTTGAAAGCAGCCCTGCGGCACAAGGAAGCGTCCCAGGGGACGGCGGGGAGCCGAGCGCTGCCAAGGCAGAGACCAAAACTAGGGCTCTGGGCCCCCGTGGGTCTCCCCTCTGGATCCTCCCCTCCCGGCAGCGCATCCACACTGAGAAGATCAAGGAGACGTACATTGGGGATGTCACGTACATTGATGAGGTGGACTCAGCTCTGGAGAGCACGGACACCTCCGACAGCTGCCGGACGGACAGTGAGGAGGCAGGACCCCGCAGCCCCCATGCCCAGGGGCACCGGGACCTCCGGGCTCACGGGCACAGGGCCCCTCGTGCCAGCCCACAACCGGAGACACGGGCTGGGAAGGGGACATCCGTGTCCAGTGGTGGCCCCAAAGAAGGAGATGGAGGTTTGGGCTGCACTGCAAGTCGTCCAGGAGCTGTTTGTCCCCTGACACTGAGCAAAGCTGGCAGCCAGGAGCACGGGGAGCTTCACCAGCGTCGGGGGAGCAGTGAGAGGGTGGGAAATGCTGCTTGTCCCCCGCACAAGACCCCGGACCTCTCCTCGCAGCAAGGGGCCAGCACCCCAAAGCCAGGTGCTCACCTCCCTACTCCCCCTTCCACCAAAAAGGCCTGCTCCCAGGTGCCTTGCAGGAAAGCCCTCTTCTCCGGCAGTGGCCGCCGGGCATCGAGCCAAGGAGCCAGGGGCCCAGACCCCGACAGTGAAAGCACTGGGCACCCCCAGCCTACCAGGTCAGGGGAGCGACGGGGTCCCTGCAGCCCCAGGTGGCTCCCAGGGAGTCCCCTCCGTGCCTTGTCCACCAACAACTGCAACAACACCCACGGACAGGACGGGCAGGATGCCCTGGGGATGGGCAAAGGTAAGAGCCCCATGCACAGGGTGCCCCAGGGGTCCCCAGCAAGGCAGGGATGTGACTTCCTCACTGTGGTTACAGGGGCACCGTTGCAGCCCACCGCTGTGCCCATCACCCCAGTGTCCCAGGAGGCTTCCCCCGGCGAAAGTGCTGGAACCTCTGGAGCACAGCAGCATCACCCAGCCAGGAGCACAGCACACGGGTGAGTGAGAGCAAGGGGCTGCTGCCATCCCACACCACACGACAGGTCCTGCATCCCTCAGCATCCCTCCTCAGTGCTGGCCCTCCCTGAGGGTTCTCGGTGGGATTCTGCCTCTTGGCATCGAAGACCTCCCCAAAATCGCAATAAGGAGGTGACAATTTTGTATGTGTGTTCAAAGTGGGTTTTGGGAATTTATGTTTCCCATCCTCAGCTTGTTCTGCGTAGGGGTTCAGCAGCAAGTGTGATGGTGCGTGCCCTTGGAACTGTTTAGCTCAGTGCCGGGTTCATCGCTTTGGGGAAAATCAGCTGCTAAGCTCTGCCAGCCCCAGAGCTGCTTTGGGGCTCACCAAACACTGTCCTGCTGGACCTGCGCCTGGGCGCAGCGTGTCTCAGCCTGGCAGCAGGATTTGGAGACAGTGCTGGGTCTTTCAAGCCCCTTGGCAGGATGCAATCCCTTCAGGCAGAAAGTGGGGGAGGTCTGAAAGGTGTTAAACCCCTGTAATTATGGGGAAAATGGATAGGGAGTGCTCTCTGGCTCCTGAAGCCATCCTTTGTGCACGCTGGGTTGGTGAGGAGGTGGCTGCGCCCTGTTGCACCCTGCACCCCAATCTCGCCATGCTGCAGCTCACAAGGCTGGCAAGGTGGGCGCAGGATGCACCCCCAGCCCCGAGGTAGCTGCCAGTCATGCTCCCCACCAGTCACGCAGCAGATGACCATCATCATCATCCCTCTCCATCCAGGGACCTGGGGAGGCCAGCAAGCCGCAAGAGCAGCAGTGCCTCAACGTCGGGGCTGAAGAAGCTCCTGTGCAGCCTGAGCCAGAGCACCAAGCAACGCCTGGGCCGCTTCCGCTGCTACAGCATGGAGCAGCTCCCGGTCCCCGGGAGCACCCCTCCGGATGGCGCTGGCATGAAGAAGTCACCCTCCCTGCAGTCCCTGCAGCTGGTGAGCCAAAATGTACCCCCAGTGCGGAGAGTGTCTGGAGGGGAGGGAGTCCCGCTGGAGGAGGGGTGCTGGGCTTGGGTGAAGCAGTCCTGAGTGTCAATTTGTGGCCCCGGAGCCAAACGGAGAGTGGGAGGAGGAAGAGGGCGTTGGAGGAGGTAGAGTGGAAGAGCAGATTTGGGGAGGGCAGATGGGGTGATTTGGTTTTGGGTCATGGCTTGTGTGCCCCAGCCAGCTGAGCAGTGAGGTGTGTCCCCAAGAAACCTGCTCCTTAAGTGGGTGTCCCATCCCGGCCCTCTTCAGCAGTAGTTTGGGGATAGCTTGGGTCAGAGGACAGGGAGGTGGGATACTCCCATGCCTCCTGCTCCCTGGGGGCATGCTGACAGGTGAAGGTCTGTGATGCCGCACAGCGTTCCTGGTTGTCCCTATCTCAACTGGGTGCTCTTCCCCAGGTGTCACCCTTCTGCCAGCCCCAAAAAGCCTCCTCCATCCAGAACCTGCGCCCCTTCCTGGGCAAGGCGCCCCGGGCCAACGCCTACCTCCTGCCCCAGACCGCAGCCGACAGGTAGGAAGGGACACAGTCTGTCCCCAGGAAGGCTGTTTTGGGGTGCTTGGGGACCCCATCACTTGGTACCCGCTCACCTCATCTCTGCTCTCCCCACAGGAAGGGGGGCTCAGGGCCACGGCGCTCGCTAAGCGTGGAGGACATCGGGGTGCCTGGCCGGCTGCGTGCGGTGGGGCGCGTGGTGGAGGTCTTCCCTGATGGCACCAGTCAGTTGGAGCTGCAGCGACCCCCTCATGGCGCCTTTGGGTTTTGTGTCACCTCTGGGCACGGACGGCCTGACACAGGTACAGTGGGGCTGTCCCAAAGTGTTCCCTGGACCTCAGGGGAGGCACCGCTCTGTCCCTCCATGGTGCCTCTCATCCCTTGCTAAGCGTGAGCCTGGGGATGGGTGGAGAGGGTTGCTTCATCACTGCAGCGCCCCAAGGGGGTGATGGTGGATGGGGGATGGATGCGGCCACGTGTGCCTTTGGCCACACAGCATCTGTGTGTCCATCAGCCCTTGGCTTGGGACACGCAGCCCATCCCAAAAGCCCTTGATAGTGAATCGGTTGGTGTTCACAGACCCAGTGTACAGCCCTTGCACATTAGGGGCACGGCCCCCAGCCATGGGGTGCAGGATGGGGGATGTTCACTCACACCTGTCCATCTCCATAGGTGTCTATGTGCAGGAGATGGCGGACGCTGGCACAGCCAAGCTGTACGCGGGGCTCCTGGGCGTCGGGGACGAGATCCTGCAGGTCAACGGGGCGGCTGTCTCTGGGCTGGGGCTGGCCCGCATCCGGGAGCTGCTGCTCTGTGAGGACACCCTGTCCCTCCGCGTGCTCAGGCACCGTCCACCACCCCGGTAGCACCAGCATGGCTCTTGGAAAGCCCAGAGGGAAGAGAAGGACAATGTCCTGGGATGCTGCAGGATGGTGCAATGTGGACCAAGCTGCCCCACTGCGTTGAGCTCTGCCCTGCTCCGGCGCAATACAATACTCGGCTCCCTGCTGCAGTGGAAGCAGGCAGGTTTTCCAGTCCCAGGGAAGCAGAGTGGGACCAAGAACCCTCCCAGAGAGTGTCCAGTGATTCCAGGAGCTGCCCCGAGTGTGGGGACAGGGACTGCTGCGGAGTCAGGGTGGGTCTGTCCTGTTGGTCACCAAGGTGGCCAGCGCAGGGATGCCCCATCCCTGAATCCCCAGGAGGTGTGTGGTTCCCTGCTGGTGCTGGAACCCTGCGTCCACGGGCTGGTGGGTTTCTGTTAAATTATTTCGAACAACAACAAAAATTATATATATATGTAATCATAAACCATGGTGCCCTTGGCTGGGGCTGGGAGGTGACACTCGGCTTCAGGGGTTTGACGTGTCCCAGCCCCAGGGTTTGGGGCTCCTGGAGGACGAAGGAGCTGGGGATGCAGGTGGGTGCTGGGGAGCGTGCGGGTGCATTCCATGGGGCTGAGCACCCCCAGGGCCAGTATAACCCCAGTGGGCAGCTGATCAAGGGCACCAAACACACATCCTGGCTGTGGGATGGCGTAGTGTGTGGTCCCAGGACAGGCTGATGGGATGCTGTCAGCTGAGGGCAGGAGCTCTTTGGGGCCCAAGGACCTGTTTGGTGTGTGGGGTGGGGAAATGGGGACAGGGCAGGGGGTTTCTCCTGGGGTCAATGCTCCCCAGAGAGCTGTGCTGGGGAGCGGGGGGGTGTCTCCTCATTGCCACCCCGAGGCAGCCTGTGTTTTGGGGGTAGGTCTCTGCCTGGGCTCTGCTGCTGGAGGTCCCATGGCCCAATCGCCCCAACAGCCGCCTCCTGACCACGTTGGGATGCTGGGAGGGCTCAGGAGGCAGCTGGGGGGCTCAGCTGCCCACAGCACTCCTTCAAGAGCAGAATGACTCCCATTTCTGCGCCAGTGAGCAGTGTGGTGGGAAGCATGGGGTGACAGGGCTGCTCTCCTCTTCCTGCCAGCACTGCGCGGCAGTGGGGCCTGTAAGTATCCATCACTAATTACAAAGGGGTCTGTGCTCCTGCTGTTGCTTTGGGGATTTTCTGTTTCCCAGCCGCAGAAGGCGACACTCTTGCTGTGGCGCCAGGGTGGCTGTGCAGGCCGGTGAGTGGAGCAGGCGCCTGCACTGGAGGGACCATAGATCCCTCCCGCCGGCTGCTCTTCCTGCCCTTTGCACGGTGGTGCCCCCACATCTGGGCAGCAGCTGCTCGCGGTACAGAGGGGACCCCAGAAACTGCGGTTGTTGTTTACGCCTTAAAAGCCAGGAGGGGTGATGTTCGGCAGATGCCGGTGGGAGCTTTTCCTGCTGTGCGGCGCCAGCAGATCTCCCTGCTTGTCCCTGAGCAAGGGTCACTGCAGGAACAACCGGTGATGTCTGCTGCACCGCGCCGGGCAGCAGCAACGCATTTATTTAGTGTTAAACAGAGGGGCACCACCAATAGCAGAAAAAGCAAATGTACACAGGAAAAGGACCAAAGACAGTTTGGTGGCTTGCAGTGATGCCAGCAGCTCGGCCACCCTCTGACAGTATGCCGGACTCACGAGGGAGTCATTCCCGGAGGATGCACAACCATACTGAAAGCAGCGCAGGGACTGGAGTTGTGCAAATACTGGCTAACTGTGAGCTCTGCTCCCTCGTCAGACTCGCGCTCCCAGGAACCTGCTCTTGGAGAGGTATTTAAGCCCAAGGAGCCGCACAGAGACTGTGACGGCCAGCCCTGGAAAGGAGACACGGTGTACTTCTTGCAGCATAACCAAAAGAGAAGAGGTGCTCTGCAAGGATGAAGAGCAACTGCTGAATAATGAGCACGGCCTGGCACAGAGGGCACATGTGCGTTAACGAGAACACCCGCCCAGGCCTGGCAGGGCAGCTCGGTCTCAGCCCCGGTCTGGCGCCCAGCTGCGGAAGGCACAGTGCCACCGGCTGTCGGCACCTGGCGCCTGTTGGGGGGACAGCAGATCACACAGCCGCTTTGAAGGCAACCACAAACGCGGTGGGGAGGAGTGTTCTGTCCGGGCTATGCATCCCGGAGATAGAGCTGTCTGGTGGTGAGCTTCCTGCTCGGGAAAGACAATTTTCAGGGGCGATTAGCAATTTCAGCAGAAGTCTTAGCGTCAGCACCAATTAACTTCCTCCCCAAGCCCCAGCTGACAGCCAGATGGGGAGGTGTAAGCAAGCCTGTCCTGAGTCTTTTGGTATTTGCAGCTTATAAATGGGAACAGGCTTTAGCAAGAAATCGTTTTTGCTCTCCTGAAGAGTCACCCCATATTCCTGCAACTGGTGTTTGAAGCACGGACCCCTGGTCCACTTCTCTCCTGAGCAATGTCACCAGGGTGAGCTTTCTTCACCACATCTGGGGATCGAGCCCCTGGCTAACACCTAGTTTACTGTACAAGGGGGACAACTAGGCTATCCAGGACTGCCGAGACAGCTCGACTGACAAACAACTCCAAAGTAACAAAAAGACTGGGAAGTAATACCGAAATGAGACTAGCTTTCAAACTCTTGCTTTTGGCTGCTTACAACGGAGGCATCCAAAAAAATAGAGGCTGGGAAAAATTAAGACATCCTATTTACAAGTTCATATGCACTGAAAACACATAATTGAGCCCCATTTCTTTGACAATGAGGGTTGTGCACCCGCAGAGAGAACGTGGCTCAAACGGTCATCAAAAAATCTTTAAAGTTTTTTTTTTTTTCCTTAAAAAAAATAAGTTATTTTAGACCTGACAAATCACTTGCCAAAGGGAAGCAGCTGTTAAACAGAAGCAGTTATACAAGGGCAAAGAAAGCATCAGTCAATGAGCTTTAGAGGCTTGTACAACGAAGGAGGCAATTTTAGAAGCTTTAAGAAACTCACTCTCCGGCTAACGGTTGTTTGCCAGCTTTCAGCGTGCACCAACAGCCCAAGTTTAAAGCTCTGGGGTCTCTAATCCCACCAGGCCGTCGATGGCAGGATGCTGCACTCTCCGGCTCACTGGCAGGCAAGCTTTCTGCTGCAGGGCACTGGCTGTGAATGCTCTGCTGCAGACTCACTGTGGTCAGTGGCACAGAGCTGCCCGAGGGAGGGAGAGAGGCAGCGTGGGGCAGGGGTGTTCGGCCAGGGCTCTCCTCCCTCGCCGTGGGGGTGCAGAGTTTCACCGCCCCAGCTCCTCCCATTAATGCCTTTGGCCAGCAAGCACCCGTGGGCTGGCGAGGTGGTTTGTAATGCTCAGTGAAATCATTAATTCCTCCCTGCCGTCCCGTCCTCCCCAAGGCTCGCTGCTCTGCGTCCACATCCGACCACAGGCGGTTTGGGACCGCTGCAACCGGCTCCTACCTGCGTGGGGTGGAAGCACAGGGGTCAAGTCCCCCTCCAGCTGCCAAGGTCCAGACCTGGAGTCCAGGTCTGGAGGGCACCACACCGGGGGAGGAGGCAACTCCAGTCCTCTAACCCCTCTCCCCAGGGCCAGGTGAGACATCGGTGGAATCGAGCCATGGTCCTCAGAGGAAAGCAGTGAGAGCTGGGTGCGGGTTTTCTTATCGGAGATCTCTGTGGGCGGACGGAAATGCTCAGAGGTTAATTTCCCCGTGCTACGGGGACGAAGGGGCGGGGAAGGGGCATCCGAGGAAGTTCAGTCCGTCACAGGACAAAAAGCAGGATGAGCACCACTACCAAGATGATGAAGAGGACGATAATTGCACACCACTGCCGTCGATCTGGAAGAAAAAGTATGTATCAGCGTTCCTGCTTTAACAAAGAAGGAAAATAGGGGGAGAGCTTTCCTTTGCTGTACTGCTAGGAGCCCAATTTGAGCTTAAAGAAGGCAGAAAAAGCCAAAGCAGCAGCTCCTTTGGCAACACGCCCCACTGCAGCTCATGGGGTGACAGCGTTACTCCTCCAGGATATACCTGATTTTGAGGACAACTGTGGGAATTTTGAGGCTTCTCCCCAACCGAGTTCAAACGGATTTGATAAGCCAGTTCAAAAGCAATTGGGAGGAACAAGCAGGGAGCTGCTGCGTGTGGCTGCTCATTCACGGAATAACCTGTTTGCTAGAGGAATAAGAAGGTATTTGGTGAAAGCTGCCTGAACGAGCTCTGCCAGGAAGAGCAGCGGCAGCTCCTCTTAGAAGAGTGCTGGGAATGAGCTTTCCCCTGGACATCCTTCCACCTCGCTGGCCCTGTGTATGCTCCACAGAAGCACAACGCTGCATCACCTCCGAGAGCTGCCATCTCTCTGTGGCTACATCTGCAATGGCAGAAAGCAAACCCCTGTGAGGCGATGGTGCACCCGACTCTGAGCACGGCAGCTATCCCAGGAAAAGCCCCAGCATGGGTGATAGCAGAAATGCTCTTTGAAAACCATCAGAAGCTCTCTGCAATAACAGAAGCATTTTTCCCAGAGGAAAGCAGAGATATGCAGGGTTTGCCAGTGGTTACACTGCTACTGGAGACTCAAAGTGCACTGTCAACACTCCAAACAGTCTCTTTAGGGCTGTATTTCCACAACTCCATGAATGCCCCCGCCAGCCTAATCCTGCAGAGCAGGAACATTTCTCCTCTCAACTTGTTGCTGGTACCCATGGTTAGGGTAATGGAGAAGGCGACCACTGGGGAGAGGCAAGCGGTGGCGGGGGACTTCCCGGCAGGCACGCAGGGCTTCCTGTTTGCTCTGCCCGTGGCGCCCTGCCAGCCCACCAGCTTCGCACACAGCCTTATAAGGACTTTTCTCATGGGCTCAGCCTCCCCCTTCGTGCAGAAATCGCCTCTTTCCTCCGCCAGCTGAGAGATATATCTGACTGACAACACCCCTGCGTCCCGCAGGCGCCAGCAGCTCCAGGACAGGTGGGAATTGGGAAGGGGCTTGCCAAATTGAGCATTCACTGCCCGGGAAGCCACTCGCGGTGGTGAGTGTTTTATGGCACCTTGAAAGTTTTTGCTCAGCAGGCAGCCCAGGAAACTGCAGCAGAGCAGGAGGCTGCAGAGCTTCCCCTCCCACCATCCAGAGGGGGATTTTCCCACTGTGGCACTAGCAGCACAAATAGAAAAGTATCTGTAAATAAAACAAAGGCAGAGGATATGCTGCAGAGCAGTGTCTGGGCAGGAGCAGCTGCAGGGCTTGGAAGACTTCCCCCCTTTTTTAAGCACAGAGAGCTGCTGCCTGCCCTCTGCTCGGGTGTGGGCTGGCTGTAGGTGGGAGCACATAGCATCCCAGTCCTAAGATCCAAGGGCTTGTCTCTCCCTTTGCAGGGCTGGATCCCACCTTCCAGGACCTACCGCTTGTCATGTGAGACACTTTGGCCAGCTTCTTCATGACGTTATCCAGCCGTGAATGAGTGCTATCTAACTCGTGGGAGAAGTCATCCAGCATCCTAGGGAGAGAGAAGCACGGCACTCATCAGCAAATAGCACAGCCTGATCACACGCACTGATCAAAGCAGTGATGGGATCAATGTATCACACCTTGGTGGAGAAACACAACTTGGCCCGGTCCCCTGAAAGCACTCATGGCAGGGAAACATCCTGCTGAAGTAGCAGCTTTGCTTTGGTGGAAGGTGGGAAGCCATTTGGGACTCCTGTTGGACTGGTCCCCTCTGCGTGGGGGGAGCTCTACATACCCCTGCAAGGTGAGGAGTTTTTTTTTTTTCCCTCCTTTTAAAAGGAAAGTCTCATTTATAATCTGTGATTAGCAGAGAATGATTAGATAGATCAAGGTGTCAGCTTGGACTTCATCTTCTTGTTCAGGGCTTACAGCTGAAGCTAAAATCTCGTTCCAGTCATGTATCAAGTGGGAATTGGACTTGCAATTGCTTTTAAGGTGCTTTTTAAGCTCTGCATGGAAGTTACCCTTCTACTTCCTCCACACAGCAACTGTAAAGGATCTAATAGCATTCCCAAAGCTGTGTTCTGCCAGTGCCAAGAACTCATCTGAGGAGAAATGAGCAGCTCCAGAATTAAGATACCTATCCAATCATCTCTTCCCAGCAGGAATTTAAAGTTAAATATGTTTAAAAGAACATTTTCCTTCATTTGGAGTTCTAGGGCACTTGTTAACCTTCCTTCAATGGGGAAAGAGTTATCAAAAACTCATCGCAGGAGGTATCTGCTATGCCTAGCAAGCATTGATGGGTTATGTGATCATCTGGAACCAGACACATAACATTAGTGTGTTTCCATGAGAGCAGAGGACTCTCTTGAAGCAAGACTGCAAGACTTCATACAGGAGGTAGGTTTAAAGTTCCTCCTCTCCATCAAAGGAGACATCACAAGGGATATAGCCCTCCAGTCTCCTATCAGCCAGGGGTTTTAGGCATGAACTCTTCAAGACTCTCCAGGAAACAGTAGCTGTTAGTCTATATAACTGGAAACTTTATGCACTGGTTTGCAAAGGACGCTGAATTGGGAAAGAAATCTAACTTATGTGTAAACGGTAGATGCAAATGACTTTGTGAGCTACCCTTTAACCCCTTGCGTGGGTGAAGGTTATTTTTAGCTTTTAACTATGAATAGCAGCTCTGTGCCGCATGCTTCAGAGTGGAAGGGCAGAGCCGACAGCTCCTGGGTCAAGCAGCTATCGAGGGCCAGCACAAAACTCTGTGGAGTAGGAAGTGCCCAGTCTCTCCATCACGCAGCACCTCCCCTCATCCATTCGGCACTGCTGGCTGCCTGAAGCCAAGGAGGTAACTGTGTGCCGGAGAAGGAGTGCATAAAAAGGAGAGAGAAGGAAAGGTAACCTGGCAGCTAAGCCTGCCCTCGGTGCAGGGTTTCAAATGAATGAGACTGCGGTTGGATCCTTGGAAATGCTCTCCACTGCCTAAAAGCAAAGGCCAGCTAGGAAGACACTGGCTGAGGGACTAGAAAATCCAAGGCTCTAACAGGGGCAGAGATAAGTGTGTGAGGACCCCATGCTGTGCTGCTGGCAGCCCCATGCTGAGTTTTTGGTGCCTTGTCTCACACTTACACCGCTTGCTCCTCCAGCTCGCCGCCAATGCGCTGGGACATGTTCTTCAGCACCCCAATGCTGCCAGAGACCAGCTCCAACTGCTCATCTTGCTGCTCCACAATCAACTGGGGCCAAAGAGAAGGGAAACCAGAAATTCATTACAGGTCTGCCACCTCCAGCAGCTGGGTCGGAGCCAGCTGAGCTGGTGGACAGATAGTCGCTGCTCAGCCTACATCAGCTGCAGAGCCTGGGCACAGACCAGGATTGAGGACAGCGTTCCTAAGAAATACTGGAGAAGTGATTGCTGCAGGAAGGCCTGCCCAGCATGGCATCCCTGCAGCACAGCAGGCTGCGGTCTCCTGATCTCCCTGTAAATCCAGCCTCAGCTCAGCCATGTCCCTCCCTTCCCTGCTGCATCCACCGCTAAAATGATTCTTGAAAACCACAGGGCCTGGTCACTGAAACCTCCGTGAGCCCCTCTGCCCGCAGCAGGCATGGCAGCAGGCACCAGGGAGCCATGATGATGCTGTGCCTGGGAAACACAACCTGGAACATGCTCCAGCTAATGAAGCGTTAATGTGAGTAAAAGCCTGTTGATGCTTCAACAGCTAAAAATAGCAAGCCTGGCTCAGAATGTGCTAAAGGAATAGGTCTGTTGATGTTTTAAGTCATTTTCAGGGCACAGTCACGCTAAGGATTAGATTTACCCTAGTTACCTACTTCTGAATCTATTTATCTTCCTAGAGTCACTAGGTAAAACCCATCTGAAAGCCGGGGCAGCATCACAGGTCAGGAGCTCAAGTAGAGTTTGCCACCTCCAAGAAGCTGCCTGTTTAAAGGCCTGCGTCTGGGTGGGCTGCTGCAGGCAGGTTTGCATGCTGCTTGTGCGGTTCTCCACACAAATTCCCTGGCGATGGGGAAGCACCTTGCCAGGGTTCTCGCAAAGCCCTCGCACGCACAGGCTTTCTCACAAATCTCATGTTGACAAAGGCAGGAAAAGGAAGCAGGCACGTGCTCCTGCTCCCAGCCTGTTCTGATGAAGACACACAAAAACAACAGCAAACATCAGCTCATTTTTTTAGCCAAGGGGAAGTTGCACAAGAGAAACAGGCACTCTTATCGACTGCAGTGCTTCTACTCTTCCAAGGAATTCAGCAATCCTTGCTGTACTAAAACTTAGCGTTCTACATCTTCCAGATCATGTTGTTTGCCTTCTGGACAGAGCAGAAGCAAACCTCAAGCATTAAGATCTCTACTCTACGATGCATCCAAAGCTGTGCTGTAGGGGAAATGCATGCACAGGTATACACGGCAAAGAGGAAAGCTGTCAGGCTCCTGGACCCACACCAGCCAAGGATTGGACTTTTTTGGCTCTTGCAGCCTGTACCTTGTCCCCTTGGTTCCCATCTGGCAAACAAAGCTACTCAGTCCGTGCAGTGCCATCTGCCCTACCTGTTGTTGAGCTTGCTGCTCCTCGATGAAGTGTGAATTTGCTAATTGCAGCTCCCGGTCCAGACGGCTGTATTTGTCAGCTCCAGAGCTCCAACTCTGACTTCCGCTTTCTCCCAGGAGCGCCTAAACAGATGCAGAGAACCCTTAACAACATCCTTGTGTCTGCTCATAGCCCATCTACAGGGTACAGTGGGAAGGCAGACGAGGTAATGCTCATGTACACATGGACACAACATCCTTTTCCTCCCGTTTTATTGCTACCCAGCCAGAGTGCTGTCATCAACTAAACCAATGCAAGGCCAAAACACCAGCCTGGAAGCCTCTGTAGCCCGACACTGCCGATATGCCTCTCCAGCAACAGGAGTATGACTGACAGTCAGTGTAGGCAGAGCACAAAGGACTAGCAAAGGTCTGCTATGACAGGTAAGCTAGAAAGTATCCCAATATATTGTGTTAACAGATGTATAGCTCAAACTGAACACTGTGCTGCTAGTAACAGGGGCTTAAGAGGGGCTGGATAAAAGTACTTAATGAGGGAGCTGACAGTAAAATACTGCTATATATAACCACAGCAGTCTTGTAGGCTCATGTTCTTTGATTCAGGCTACCTATTCCTCTGGCATACAAGATTAACCTTGCTACCTGGTCTACAACCCAACCAGAGAGGCTTGCGCAAAGCCAGCAGAGACGTGGCTTTCCTGCTGACTAACTCTGGTCCCTGGAATGGGTATGACAAGAGCAACAGATACTAGAGGATGAATGTGGCCTGCAGGTGAGGAGCTGCACCTTGCAGCACTGAAAATGGGATGGGGAGCTCTGCCCACCAGCGTGAAGGTGAGGCTGACTCGTAGAAAACTGCCCTGCAGCTTCTGGTCGTGGGCAGGAGAGGACATCTGAGTATTTGTGAAGAACAGCAAAACAATGATGAGGCTGCTCCAGCAAGCTAAATAGAAGATGATCTCTATGGTTCATCTGCCTTATGAGGTTCAGAGACGGGTGAGGAAAGCTGATGGACTGACTGTGCAGAAAGTTAGCAGGACATCTTGCTTTGTCTGCCCTGCGACACTGAGTAGCTCTTGGTTCTGTCCAGTTCATATCAAGTACAGCTACTGCTTATTTTAACATGTTGCATCAGTCTCGCTGCAGTTTCAACAGAAAGCCTGTTTGCCGGCCTCAGGCTGCGAAGGTCAGAGTCACTACCAGTGACAGAGGCACGCTGAAAAGCTGCTACAGCCCAGCACAAGCTTCGAGGTCTGGAGGGAAGGTGAGGGGCTGGGGAAGGGAGAGGAAGATGACAAGGGGAAGTCAGCTTTCCTGACCAGATGTAGCCGTGAGAGCTGGACCACATGGTATCCTGCAGCCAACAGGAACTTCACACAAAGGCAAGCAGTGAAATGCAGAGACAGCTACAGACTTGTTTGAGCAAGGGTACAAGGGACTTCACTTCTTCAAGTGTTTGCCAAGCACATTAATTAACCCTATAACAAGCTCAGGAATCAGCTCTGGGCTTCCCAGCAGCTTGTTGCAGTTTATAATTTTTGCCCCATGTGCCAAGATTGATGCAGTCAGATAAATTCCTTGTACGAACTGCACACCAGCTTTTACTGAGGCAGCTCTGCAAGTCAGCTCTGAGATCTCCTTACAGTCGCCCCATCTGCCAGGAGGGAGCACAAGCTGCATCTATTTCTATTCCTTAGATTACAAGTGCGACAACCTGAGACTCTTTGAGCTTCTTCCATCTTCTTACATGGCTAACTATTACGAGAGGCAGCTGTGTGAAAGGATATTGCAGCATCTTGGCTCCTAAACACAGCAGAGTGCAGGATTACATTCACTGACATGGATTCTCAGTCTGTTTCCCCTGAGGAGGAGGGAGATTCCCTTTTCCGCAGGATGATGCAACACTGACAGTTGTACACAACCAGAGCTGAAGACAGAGACAGATGGTGAGTGCTGACTTACTGCTTTGAGAGAAAGGCTTGGAAGAGGGTGGTAGCAATGTGCCCGAGACAACCAGCTCTCTCAGGTCAGCAAAACAGACACAGTTCAAACACCCAGCTTCACTGCGGCGCACAAGCCCCTTCCCAGAACAAAGGATTTTAAGGGAACGAGCTATCGAGGGGATATACATTGCAATTACAACTTCTACGCTGTTTTGATCAACGCTATACATTCAATGTGGGGCCTCAGAGCAAGTGAAAATGCAAGTTTCACCTAACATATACCTTAAGACAACAGCTGCTAGAGCTGAAAAATCCTCTTCTCAAAGTACCAGACACTGCATTCACCTAACTTGCCCACTTCTGGTTCTCACCTGTCTGCTTCTCCTTTCAGCCAGCGCTTGCACAGAGGAGTTTGACATCTGATCCTTCATTTCCTGTTTGTTTAACAAAAGAAGTAGTATGTGAGCATTGGATTTGAGGCAACAGGCAGTTTCAGCATGCTACAGGGCTGTCAATAGCCAGCAAGGCTTCTTTAGGGGGACTGAGGGACAGGAAGCATGCTTTTAAAATGTACAGTATTGAAGAGCCTGAAAGGATGTTGTAGAAAACTTCACCACAGTTCATTGTTTTACTAACACGAGAATCAACAGCTACGGGAAACTTTGGAAATATTCTTTATTTCCTGCTCATTTTGCTCCACTACAGAAAGAAAAAACTTTCATTTGTTTAATAACAAGCCAATGTTCCCTCTGACAGATGTAAGGAAGAGCCGTTTGGTTTTATACTGCACAGGATGAGACAGATTTCCCATCCAGCGGCGTCCTATCCAACTATGCCTACATTTTCTCTTTTATCAATTAAGTTTTGCTGTTGAGTTCCTATGGGAGAATGCTACCCACAGAAGGCTCCTCATCACAAGGTAAAGCAGTCTAGTTTTTATAAGGTAGATTAGCAAGTAGTCAATGCAATCTAGCAGGGGTTGATCCACCAGCACAGCTCTGATGTCAGCAGAATGTTTAGAAGTGTTTTACCGTTTTACCGTTCAGAGACGTGGAATACGTCACTTAAGAACACCAGATCCCACAATGCCACTAATGAATTTAATTTAACAGTAAGAGACGCTGCTCCAAAACCCATTAGCCAGCAGTTTTCAGCCAGGAAAAGAGGACCAGAGAGCGGGCTTGCCTGATCCTGCCCGCTTGGGAGTGGACTACACTGAGAGCAAGGTAGTGAACACACACCTGCTACCTGGGGCCAGTGTGGTTTTGGGATCCGTTCCCAGGCAGCAAGCCTTCGGAATTCCATCCAGACCACAGGACTGCAGGTAGGGTAACAAGCTTGCTGCCAGCCACAGCAATGCATTTTGTGAAGCAGGAGTATCAGAGTCATGAGGGGCAGCAGAAACCAAGCTACTCTCGATGTAGCTATTAATAGGGAGAAAACTTCCTAACTAGCAGCTTGCTACCAGGCACTGAAGTTCTGGGGAAGATGTTTCTTCTCTATATATTACCACCAACTTGTTAAAATCCTCCTTTTGCTTCTGAAGTGTGAGTTTAAACTAAAAAATCTCTTCCGAGTTAAAAATAAATCTAGTTGTTGTTTGGGTAGTTTTGTAGAGGTAGGAAGTTCAAGTCACCGCATCAATACTGCTGGGCTTTAACCATCTGCTGGTGTTCAAAGTGGACTCAAAGTGTTTTTAAATACTAGAGCTGCAAAAGCACAGGACAGTCACGATTTCCTTCAACTGTGAAGGGAGGTTCCAGCCACCCCTGCATCGCAGCAGGGTCTTTACTCTTCCTTCCCAGTTCTGAGAGGTTCACAGGTTCGCTGTTGTAAGCGAGGTGTGAAACCCCAAGGGGCAGCAGCAGCAAAGGGCGGTTCGTCATGGGCACCTGCACTCCCACAGCCCCAAACTTGTCTGGGCAGCCCCAGGAGGGAAGAGGAGGAAGCTCCGGAGAGCAGGTAGCAGGTTTATTCTCCGCTCCCCACTTCCACATGGAAATGGCCACAAGTTTTCCTTTTTTTCTGAACCACTGAATCACCCGCCTTGCCTTCCTCCACGTTCCTTACCCTGACCACCTGCCGCGTGCTCGTGATGAAGGCTTTCCTGATACCCAGCTCCGTCGCATCGAGGTTGAATTTCCGTGGGTTTGCCTCAACGATGCGTAGGCAGTGAGTCAAGGAATCTCTGTTAGCAGTTCTGAGTAGACACACAGACACACAAACCTCGAGTGTGCCGCTGCGGGCAACTACCAAGTGACCACTGCGCTGTGCCTTTTCCCAAAATTTGATTAGGAAAGTGTGAAACACTGGAGGAAAAAACAGGCATGGCAGGAATGTACTGTGCAGTACACAAACCAGTGTGAGTCTTCTCTCTCCTATTTTTTGGTTCTCTGATGCTATGCAATGCTTTCAGGAGCATTCAAACACAAGGGAAAAGGAATAATTCTGGAAGCCAGCCTAGAGTACGACTGACTACACAGAAATCCAAATTCATACAACACAATAGGCTTTCCAGAACAAAGCATCTTAGAATATACCTTATCAAAAGGAAAACAAAAAGGGGAAAGGAAAACCCTTTTACTGAAAGCATTTGCCTTAATTTCTCACTTGCAGTTTGAGCAAAGCTGGTGTAAATGCAAAATTCAATCCCAAATAGCCCCGATTTCTGCAAAAAGTAACTACTGCCCAGCACTGGCGCTTGGCTACTTAGTTCAACTTGGGACCTGCACACCCAAAGGACCACAGAAAGGATATTAATTGTTTCATCCAAGTCTTCCAGGTCCCACTCAATGCTCCGCAGGTTATTCCTGAGCTCATTAGTGGTCCAGTCGATTTCTTCTCTTGTAGCGATGGAGGGATCTTGCAAGAGCTCTGTCCACCTCTGGAAGAGCCCTTGGGCGGTGTTCACGGCTTTCTGCACCTCCCTGCAGCAGGGGTGAATAAAGAGAAGCAAAGGGACTACCATCACTGGCTCTACAGCACTCATGGTGGGATGGCCACGTGTCCAGCTGTGCAGGGAAGCACAGCTTTCTCTCACCTGTCTTTCCTTCAAACAAATTTTAGTTTATTTTGTAAAATAAGGATTTGCCATTCCTGCTGGACAATCCCGACTCTTGCTGCAGCACAAAGTGCTGAGCAGCAACAAGTTACAGGACGGCTGTTACTGAAGGGACCTGTGTGTTCATGGGAGGTTTCTATCAGGTGTCACACAGGCAAGCCAGGACAGAGTGTCTCAACAAGGCAGCTCTTTGGCATTTAATCTTTTGCATTCCTCTCAACAGCTTTCCTCTGAGGACTCTTGACTACCTATGTAAGGTACCCCAAGGGCACAGAGAATTACAGGAACCGTCCTCACAATACAGCCAGGCAGACTGTTGAATGCAGCACTGTTTGTTTTAATTCAGCACTTAAAAAATACACAGTTCCACCACACTGGCTTAGGGAACAGAAGTCTTTTCTGCTGCTCTAAGCTTTTTGGAGACACGTGCATTCACAGCCTAGGAAGGCAGGCTTTGCTGACAGCACTGAAAGCTGCTTTGATGGCTTGGAGCAAGCAGGTCTGTAAGTTTGGGTCACAGTTTGTTGGTGTGGTTACTTATCTTTACAAACTCTGTAGTCCTGAGCTGTGAATCAATCCTCCATGCTCCAGGGGAGCCAGGATGAGGGACGGAGAGGAGACCAGACTTTGCTGGTGGAAAGGGGCTACCACGAGCCCAAGAGCTTGCACACAGCATCCACATAAGATGCAGGAGCTTGTTTCCAGTGAAGAAAAGCTGTTTATCGGCAGACAAAGCCCAGGACAGATTAACTGGGCCTGCATCCAGAAGGGGTGCCAGGACTGCTGCTCTCTTTGTTACAACTCAGCCTGAAGTATGCAACTTTGATGTCTAAGGTACAGTCTCTCAGCACCCTGAGGCACGTCCCTCCTTGGTCCTGTTCCCTCTCTTGTGCTAGCACTAACGCCCTTGTAGCCCCACAGCAAGCCAGAACCAAATCAAGAAGCTCATCCAAGTTGAAACGGATCAATGTATTTAGGCAGATCAATTTTCTGTCCCAGGTGACTGTTCAAAGCTGTCTAAGGTGCAGTTTCTCAGTACCCTGATGCACAGAATCGTAGAATCACTAGGTTTGAAAAGACCTTTGAGATCATCAAGTCCATCTGTACCTGTCCGCTACTAAACCATATCCCTAAGCACTTCATCCACCCATCTTTTAAATACTGGCGGGGATGGGGACTCCATCACCTCCTTGGGCAGCCTCTGCCAGTGCCTGAGAACCCTTTCAGTAAAGGAATTTTTCCTGATGTCCAATCTGAACCTCCCATGGCACAACTTGAGGCCATTCCCTCTCGTCCTATCACCCATCACTTGGGAGAAGACACCAACACCCACCTCTCTACAATCTCCTTTCAGGCAGTTGTAGACAGTGATAAGGTCTGCATGTTCCTCCTCGTCTTGCACACCCACGACTCTGAGTCTCCCACATTGAGTGCCCTGAAGTCAGCAGCCCACACTGAGGATCTGGCAAGCTTCATTCCCTCCGCTGTTTGCTAGCAGAAGTTTGGGGGGATGTACCCACAGGCAGGAATTTGAAGCAGAACTGGATGTCCTCCAACAGGAGGAGTTACAAACACCAGGAATGCAAACTAAATGTAACGCTGGTGGCTCCACCACCAGCTCTTTCCACCCCAACCTGTTGGGTAATAATTAACGCTGGGAGCGGGAAGCTCTCCGGAAAGCATGACAGGACTCCCCACCCACAGCACCTGGTATTTTTTCCCCTTAGCACCAGTAGGGCCTGGCAGAGCGATTTGCTCTCCCTGGATGTACCAACCCCCTACCCACACCTCTCCTGCTCACGGGGCTTCTCCCAGTGCTTCCCTTAGTGCCCTTGTGCCGCTTCCCTGCGACACAGGGCAGGTGAGCGGCCTGTGGCAGAAGCTGGGTGGTTTGTAGAGATTACGGTGCTTCTCACTGTATTAATTAGAATCATACAATAGTTTGGGTTGGAAAGGGCCTTAAAGCCAGTTTCAGCCCCCCTGTCATGGGCAGGGACACCTTCCACTGGATGAGCGGCCTCAAGCCTCGTCCAACTTGGCCTTGAACTCCTCCAGGGATGGGGCAGCCAAAGCTTCCCTGAGCAACCTGGGCCAGGGCCTCTCCGCTCTCAAGAAGAATTTCTTCCCAACATCTAATCTAAATCTTCCCCCCTCCAATTTAAAGCCATTCCCCTTCATTCTATCACTACACACCATTGTAAAAAGCCCCTCCCCAGCTGTCCTGGAGCCCCTTTCAGTGCTGGAAGCTGCTCTAAGGTCTCCCCGCAGCCTTCTCTCCTCCGGGCTGAACAACCCCAACTCTCTCAGCCTGTCCTCACAGCAGAACTGCTCCAGCCCACGGACCACCATTGTGGCCTCCTCTGGACCCGTTCCAACAGCTCCACATTCTCCTGATGCTGGGGATTCCAGCACCGGACACAGGAACCCAGGTGGGGTCTCAGGAGAGCGGCTCAGAGGGACAGAAGGATTACAATGCCCGTCCCCTTCCGCCTCGGTCGGAGCTTTTGTCCGGGCCCAGGCCGCAGCCTGTCCCCAGCGTGGTCCCCGCTCCCCACACGGAGCCCCGGGGCCGCTCCCCCCCGCCCCGGGCCTCCCTGCTGCGGGCCGGCAGCGCCCAGCCCCTCCCGGCTTGTGGCCGCCCCCAGCGCCCTCCCCGGCTCCCCTCCCCAGGCCTGCGGCGCGGGGCTCGTCCCTGGGGGCGGGCGCTCACCCCTTCACCACGAAGAAGGGGTCCTCCATCGACATGGCGCTGCCGCCGCCACCGCCGCCGCCCGACACGCCCCCAGAGGCCCCACCACAGACCACGCCCCCGACCGCTAGGCCGCGCCCCATCCAGTGAGACGTCGGTTCACGCCCACCACGCAGACCACGCCCCCCACGGCCGCACCGCCCACCGTCAGGCCACGCCCCCTGTGGCGAAGTTATCCACTCAGGCCCTGCCCCTCAATTAGACCACGCCTCCTGAAGGCCATTTAGTCGTCAGAGCACGCCCCTTGGCAGCTAGGCCACGCCCCTACCCAGCCGCACGGCCCGCCGCCAGGCCATGCCCCTTCAATGCAGACGGTCGCCTATCGGATCGCGCCCCTCAGTCAGGCCACGCCCCTGCCCATCAGGCCCCACCCCCTGCCCGTTAGGCCACGCCCCAACCAGACGCGCTGCCCACCTCCAGGCCACGCCCCCTCCGCTAAAATGTTAACTGTTCAGGCCACGCCCCGTCCGCTAAGATGTTATGCAGTCAGGCCACGCCCCTCAGGCCACGCCCCATGTACTCCACACCTCCCTCTAGGCCTCGCCCCCTCTGCTAGGACACGTCCCGTCAGGCCACGCCCACAGCCAAGCTACAGTATCCACCTCCAGGCCGCGTTCCAGCAAGGCCCCGCCCTCTTCGCCAGACCACGCCCCTCACCGCCGAGCTTCATTACTAGACCGCGCCCCTTTGTCCCAAAGCCCCGCCCCTTCCGTCAAACCCCGCCCTTTCTTCCCGCCTGGGGTGGTCCGCGTCGCGGGTGTCCGTGGGAGCTGCGAGGCTGCGGGGTGCGCTGCTGTAACGGGGACCGTCCCGGCTCCTCCCGAGGGCTTTTCCTGCCCCGGGCAGCCCGGACTGCTCGGCACCGATGGGCGCGTCCCGTCCCGGCTGCCGGGTGTCCGGCAGGAGTGGCTCGGCTGGGCTGCGTTCCCACCCGGCTGGGGAGGAAGAAGGGGAGAGCGACAGGCAGTCTGCTCTGCTGCCGCTACCCTTCCTGCCCCGGGAACCAGCAGGCACCGCTTCCTTCCTCCTCTCCCTTCCGCGGGGCGACAGCATTCCTTGGGCTCTTGGCTTTTGTCCATGTCAGGGTGAGGACACCCATTCCCTCGCTGCCCCTTCTCGTGGGGTGAGAACAGCCCTTTGGCTCTTGGCTTTTGTCCGTGCCAGGGTGCGGACCCTTTATTCTCTCCTTTCCCCCTCTTGTGGGGTGAGAATAGCCCTTTGGTTCTTGGCTTTTTTCTATGCCAGGATGAGGACACCCATTCACATTCCCTCATTCCCCTTCTCGTGGGGCGAGAACAACCCTTTGGCTCTTGGCTTTTGTCCATGCTAGGGTGAGGACACCTGCCCCCTCCCCGCCCCCCAGCCATTCCTTCATTCCCCGTTCTCGTGAGGCAAGAACAGCCCTTTGGCTCCTGCCAGGGTGAGGACCCTCTATTCTCTCCTTTCCTCCTCTTGTGGGATGAGAATAGCCCTTTGGTTCTTGGCTTTTGTGCATGCCTGGATGAGGACAACCCTCATCCCCCCCCCCCATTCACTCATTCCCCCCTCTCATGGGGCGAGAACAGCCCTTTGGCTCTTAGCTTTTGTCCATGCCAGAGTGAGGACCCCCTGTTTCCTCATTCTCCCCTCTTTGTCCATGCCAGAGTGAGAACCCCCTGTTTCCTCATTCCCCCCTCTTTGTCCATGCCAGAGTGAGGACCCCCTGTTTCCTCATTCCCCCCTCTCATGGGATGAGAACAGCCCTTCAGCTCTTAGCTTTTGTCCATGCCAGAGTGAGGATCCCCTGTTCCCTCATTTCCCCCTCTCATGGGGCGAGAACAGCCCTTCGGCTCTTAGCTTTTGTCCATGCCAGAGTGAGGATCCCCTGTTCCCTCATTCCCCCCTCTCATGGGGTGAGAACAGCCTTTTGGCTTTTGTCCGTGCCAGGGTGAAGAACCTCTGCTCCGTCACTCCCCCCTCTCTTAAATCTTTCCTTGCCACTCAGCTGTGAGCACAGATGGCCCTGGGCTTAGCCAAGCTGGCAGGAGGGGAAGGGTTCCCATGTACATAGAGATGAACTGCCGCTGCGCAGTCCTCTGCGTGAGGGATGTCCTTGTCTTAATCCAATGGTCGATTTTGCAGAGGGTTGGCCAAGAGAGTGCTTTCCAGCCCCGCATCCCTAGCAAAGGCAGTGCTGGTTCAGCGAGGGAGCAGGCACAAACCCCGTTTGGCAGAGATGCCTCCTCAGCAGGTGAACTGGATACCTGGCTTTTGCAATCGCAGCAGCTTTACTCATGAGTGTGGGGTGGGAAGGCTGTGGCACATGTAGAACCGGTTTCTGCAGTTTGCGGGATGAGAAAGCTGCCTCCTACTCTGGCCAGTCCCACGCCTGGGAAGCTGCAGCTTGCCAGGTGTGGTGCAACAGGCGGCTTGGGTTCACTGGCCCTTCCTTGCTTCACCTTGGATGGCTTCTTTCCCACACCAGCAGGTTTTGGAGGATCCCTGCCAAATGGACTTGTTCTGAGCGCAGGAGGTTCCCTCTGGGAAAAAGCAGAGTGCTGAGGAGGCACCGGGCCACTTATATGTGTCCCTGTCCCCCAAAGACCTTGGAGTCCCCAAAACTCCATGATCCTCCCATAATTTCCACCTCTGCTTTATGGTCTTCAGAGCTCCTGCCTTTGGCATTGCTGCCATTCCACATAGAATCATGGAATTCCCAGGCTGGAAAAAGACCTCTTAGATCATAAGCACTAGGATAGGAGTATAACCACTCCTATCTGCCACTAAACCATGTCCCTGAGCACCTCATCTACCCATCTTTCAAACCCCTCCAGGGATGGTGACTCCACCCCCTCCCTGGGCAGCCTCTGCCAGTGCCCCATGACCCTTTCTGTGAATTTTTTTTTCCTGATGTCCAATCTGACCCTCCCCTGGTCAAATGGGCTCTGAGGTGACAGGTTGTGCTGTGATGTGTGGGACACAATAACTCACCTCAGCAAGGACGCCTCTCTGAAGCAGCTCAGACAATGCCATGGCCTTGTTGCTCTGGTTTGGAGGGATTTGGTTGTAGTAGTTAGGGTGCTTAAAGAAGTGGTTTGTTCTGAGAGCGCACCGGGGGTTAGATTTGTTCAAACGCTGGTGAAAGTCTTGCAGGAATGATTTGCAGTGCTCTCCTTTCAGCTTGATGAGGCTGCAAGGTTCGCCTCACCTTGAATGGTTGGACTCCATGATCTAAGAGGCCTTTTCCAACCTAATGATCCTATGATTCTATGACCTTCTCCAAGCACCCCCTGAAAACTTCACCATGCTCAGAATGAAAAAGGAACGAGCTCCTATAGCCTCTGTGAGTTACTGGCTAAGAGTTTCAGAAATACTTCCATAAATTATGTGCGTGCTTTATTCACTTAATTGAAAATACTTTTTTTAAATGCATTTGCGAAGAAGTGTAAAGCTTCGCAGAGCTGTTGGGGGCTGAAAATAAGGCGGCGCTAGTGAAATGTAAGGCAGTCACAAACTTTCTAAGAATAAAGACGACAGCTTTTTCTTTGATGCTGGAAATTAATTTACATGAGGTAGTAAATGATGTAGATTTTCACATGAAAGCCTCTCCAACCGCACTGCTATGTGTTATTTAGAATGAGGGCATTTTTGCCGTTTCTTGTGGGAAGCTCTGATTTTTTGGTTTGGAAGCAGAGGGGAGTGTTTCGGTAGCTTTTCGGTGTGCTTGGCTAACCAATTCCTCCCTGGGAAAGGAGTTCTCGGTGCATGGTGCACAGCTGCAGGACTGGTCAGGAAAGATCTGATTAAACACTTCTGCACCAAAAAGCGCCAGCTTGTCAAAATCCCAACCATCTGTAGGAAAGAACTGGGATCATGGAAACTTTTATCAGGAAAATTTTTACGGTGTGTGTATACACAGGGATGTGTGTGTGTCTGTGTATGTGTGATCCCATACACATTGGTAGCATTGTGCAAAGAATATCCATTCCACACGGAGGAGATGGCTTTTGCTGTTGGGGATTGGTTTGAATTTGGGTTTTTAAAGTATAGGGGATTTTTATTTTTTTTCCCCCTGCAGAATAGGTTTTGCAGCTAAAGGAAGACGTGATAAAACAAATGGGTTCCAGATGCTTTGGTGTTTTTCCTACTTGTTTGCATTTTTAGTGAAAGTTGTTGGAGATTTCCAGTGGTGGTTGTAAGAGAAGACTTCAGGCAGTGACAGCTTGATACAAAACACTGGTCTGTAGCTAAATATTCAGTTGTGGTGGGCAGCAAGGGTTTCCCTCAAACCCTGAGGGTTTCCCTCAAATCCTACCCACTCATAACCCTTCTGCAATTGTAAATGAGTTTCGTGAACCTCGTTTTTACAAACACGTGGAGTCTTCACTGTAAAGCACAAAGGAGACAGACGAGGCTTCAGCTGTGCGATGGCATTGTGCCCTGATGGTGGCAGCTCTAAGGTGTCAAGAGGTCACTACTCCTTGCTTAGAAGAAGGCTTGGGTGCTGGGTGCTCCTGATCCCATGTGCTGGAGCTGATGGAGCGGGTTACCTTGGGCTTGCAGCTGTCTAGGAAGGAGTAAAGCCTGACTAAAGCTTTTCCCATGGTCATGGATCTCCTCCTGTTGCTGTCTCTTGTGAGCTCTCTGTTGTCCACGAAAGGTGTTTTCATGCCACAGCCATACCCTCAGTTGGGTTTGTAACAGTGCAAAGCCTGTGTGCAGCAGAGATGTCAAACCCTGGCTGGGCAACCAGACAGAAAGGGTAAAAATGCAATCGAGTATAGCATAAATGAGCCAAAGCAGGTGATAATTCACGGTAGGACATGAGATGACTGTTCAAAGTAAGGATTGTTTTGGAGAAAATTAGTTTTCCTCTTCATAGTGAATGAGCAATCGGTTGTTCTTTAATGAAGATGAGAATGGGAAATGAAATGGAGCAAAGGCGGCATCACTTTCTGCAGGGTGAGCCTCTGGAACTGCCTGCCACAGGATGCCAGGGATGCTGAGAGATTCCCTGGATCCAAAAAGAGATTAAATTACATGAAGTGCTAGACTGCCAGAGTTCTCATTACCTTATTAAATGGGTGAAATTAGAAGGAACTTTTCCCCGGCAGCCTTACCCCATAATCATTCCTCGTTATCCCTGTGTCCATGGATGACCTGGCCAGGGCTTTAGGCTCCGTCAAGCAGTCAGCCCCCCAAACCAGGTGAAGGAGAAGGTGGGCATGGTTCCCATGAGAGGGAAGGGGCACACAGATCAGAAGGAGCAGGAATGCCTGCTGCAGACGCAGCCATTTCATTTTGCAGGTTTCCTTGATGGTGGAAGGGAGGGATTTGACACAGAGAGGATCTGCTCTGCCCTTGCTGCTCCTGTTGGCAGTTACTGAGGACTCAAGGTTGCCTCCCGGCATGCCTTTGGACTTCTGATAAGCACAGTGTGTGGTGTCATTTGCTGGCAAGTCCCAAGGACTCTGTTTCTCCCGTTTTGTAAATATCCTCTCCTTGGAGAACAGCTCCATGGCTCTGGAGTATCATTGTGCGACATCCCTATCACACCGAAGCGGGAGTCAGTCGCACAGAGGACACATCTGCGCTCTGGGATGTGCACAGGGCTGCAGTCTTCATTTGCCCACTGGCTAAAAGGAAGGTGACATTGAGATACGGGAGAGAGAAGAAAAATAATTAGTCTGAGTCTCCTTTGGGCAGGAGATCTGCCCCGCGGTTTGCCGAACTGTGACTTCAGTTAGCTCTGTGCGGAGTTTGCACAATTAATTTGGGATATTTAACCCCGTGCTGGGCTGCAAGTGAACACCAGCGAAGCTGCCACCTTCTTTAGCAAAGAGTTTGTTGGGGAGCAAAATTCCTCCAGCAAAATGCCTGGGCTTTGCTGGGCAGCTGGAGGGTCACTGCTGGGCTGATTCCCAGAGCTGTCCTGCTTTTTTTCCCCTGGACACAAGGCACCTTCTGTCTGCGTAACGAGGGTAGTGAAAGCACACGGGCTGTGGGCCTCCACACTTCTTTGGAAATGGCACAGGACCCATTGCAGGCGTATCAGGGAGGCGAAAAAATACAGGAAGGTGAACTACAATGGAAGGGTTGTCTGATAGGAAACCCCGGACAAATAAATGCATTTTTTTTCCCCAGGAAATCCAAGCCACTTCCATAAAACACTGAAAGATACGGGGCCACATTTTTTCCAAGGGAAATGTCTGCCTGAAGAAGTTGATAGCTGGGAACGGGTCTTTTTCCCCCCTGCTTTTTGTTGGAGGAGTAGCAGGATTTCTTATGGGTAGGGGTCTGGGTCACGGATCTCCGGAGCTGGGGAGGGAAATCCCAGGCCAGTAGCTCAGAGTAAGAGAAAGGAAGCTTTAAATCATTTGTGTAGGGGGAAAGGGAGAATCCCAGGTCACTGGTGAAAAAAAAAGATGTGGGAGGAAGTCCTGCCTGCCTAGGGTATCTGCACTATCATCTCTGCCTACGGAAGAGGGGTTTTAACCCTGGAAAACCCCTTTGCTTTCTAGTAGGGCTGCGCTACAGGCTCAAACCCACTGCGGTTTGAAGGGTGGGTGTCTCGGTGCTCTCGGAAGCTGAAGGAGCTGTTTTCTATCCTTTCAGTTTAGGTTTGTATCGATTTGTTTGTATTTGCTTGCGCCTGCTGTGTTTGGTTTTCATTCGGCAGTGATTAGCGGTTAGCACTCTTCTTGACTGTGTTTTGGGATGTTTTCCAGCTCTTCTGACCTTATCTCCAAGTATGGATAAAGCAGAGCGGCTGGGAACCCTGGGGGATTAGTTGCTCTATCCCATTGCAGCTGCTCCAGGCTGCATCCCTGCAAATCACTGATTTTCTGAAGAAAATACTCCAAACGTGCCGCCTCCTCTTGAGCCCCTCACAATTCAGATGTGGCTTATCCCCATCTAGAAATGAACTCGGGCTGGGGCTGCAGATGAATCCATGTTTGGAAATGTTCCTCCTTGTCCTGTTTCGCTTCTGTCAGCAATCTCTGGGGATGTGCCTGGATCTCCCCTGGGCTTCGGCTGTCCTGAAGCTCTGTTTTTGCTGCAGGCAGCTGTAGGTGCAAAGGCTTCTGCACTGGTGAGGGAGATCTGGCTGTTTTGTTCTCATCGTCTTCCCAGGAAGGGTCTAACTCACAAATCCTGGTCCGAATCGGAGAGGGGAGGGGGGGATGACACCCTGCAGTGATGCTGGGACAGCCAAGAGAAGTGATGGATGACTTCAGCCTGTGCTTTCAAGAGACCTTAATTTCAGCATCCGTCCTACCCGGAGGCTTTTCCACCTTTTCCAGTGCAGCTAGCTTCCCCCTGGGGCCCAGGGTTGCACATTTGGTGACAGCGAGGGGCTGCTGGGGGGTGGGGATGTGGACAGGCGCCTCCGTCGAAACAGGATCTTGCTAACCACATCCTCAGCCCCACTGCTGCGGCCGGAGCCGTGCTGCGTGCCAGATGGCTGCATCGCTACGGCTCCCAGCCTCCCTGCTGCTGCGTGGGCTGCGGACGGGGGGGACAGGACACAGGAGGACCCCAGCCGGGGTTTTGCGGCCGTAGCTGGGGATGCAGGCAGCTGGCACGCAGCCCACGCCGCTCGCGGCCAAGATGCAATGGCACGAATCCTCAACGAGCTTCCTGGTGTCGAAGGCGGATTTGAACGCCTCCGAAAAAAAAAAAAACCCCGATGGTACGCACAGCCCTCTGCAATTATTATTTGTACCACAAGCTGCTTCCTGCCCTGAGCTGCTTTTATCTCATAATGTTTTCCTTTCCAGGTGGGGCCGCGGGCTCCCCGCTGCTCGGCCTCCGGGGCTGCCTCCTCTGCCGGTTTGCCGCTCGCGGGTGGAGAGGCCACCTTTGTCTGCCAGCCCGTCCGCCCTCCTCCTCCTGCCAGAGCTATTTCTGGAAACAGCAGCTGAGCCGGAGGATTGTTAATTGTTCATCAACCCCCTTCCAGCCTGGTTAGGTCACATGCGGAGATTAGAGCCTCCCGTCACACCCTTTCCACCGCCTCCTTCTCCTGTGACCCCCCCTGACCTACAGGGGTGGGGGGCAAGGACCGTTCTGTGGGCAGATCATAGAATCATAGAATCACCAGGTTGGAAAAGACGTCTTGGATCGAGTCCAACCATTCCTATCTGCCACTAAACCATGTCCCTGAGCACCTCATCTGCCCGTCTTTTAAACCCCTCCAGGGATGGTGACTCCATCCCCTCCCTGGGCAGCATCTGCCAGTGCCCGGTGACCCTTTCTGTGAACAATTTTTTCGTGCTATCCAGTCTGACCCTCCCCTGGCGCAGCTTGAGGCCATTCCCCCTTGTCCTGTCCCCTGTCACTTGGGAGAAGAGCCCAGCTCCCTCCCCTCTACAACCTCCTCTCAGGTAGTTGTAGAGAGTAATAAGGTCTCCCCTCAGCCTCCTCTTCTCCAGGCTAAACAACCCCAGCTCTCTCAGCCGCTCCTCGTGAGACTTGTTCTCCAGCCCCTTCACCAGCTTCGTTGCTCTTCTCTGGACAGCATCCAGAGCCTCAACATCCTTCTTGTAGATGGATGGACACGACATGCATCCGACTGTCTGGGAAGCTGGTTCCACCGAGGCGATGGCTCCCATGCCGTGCTGAGCCGTGGGTATCGCGGAGAGGCTGAGCTGTGGGTATCGTGGAGATGCCAAACTGTGGGTATCATGGGGATGCTCTGCTTGGAGGGGAAGCCGAGCAGGGTCGCCCAGCAGTGGGAACAAGCTCCGGGTGCAGGCAGGCGCCCAAGGCAGGCAGGCAGACAGACAACAAAGCCACCCCAGGGCTGACCTCAGAAGCTGCCATGTGACTCTGCCTCAAACTTACTAAAGCATGACATCAGCCTGGGAGGGAAAGGCAGGGCTGCCACCAAAATACTGCCTGGCTTAAACCGGCTGCCTGCACGCTGCCGGGACGGCTTCTGCTCGCACCGCTGCCCGCCCTCTCCTCCTGCCTCCCTCTTGCCATCCGTGGGAAAGGCAATCCTGCTCCCATCCCTTTGCAGAGGGCATGGAGCAGGGCAGATGTCAAAGCAGGGCTTTGATGCCCAGGGAATGAAATGTGCCCATAGCTGTGCCGGACACCAGGCATGGTGTTAATGGTGAAATTGGTGGTAATGGGCAGTAGCTGCTTGGCAGCGTGTGCCTGTGCTCTTCCCTGCCAGCTCTCAAAGTCCCCTCTCTGAGCACTAATAAATAGGGAGGAGGGACCACTTGGTACCCATCCCCACCAGACCCATCCCTGGCCAGGGCAGGGGAGAGGCTGCTGGCCCGCCTGCTCCCAGGCAGGGTAGGTAAGCAAAACCTGAGGCCTGGAGAGAAATGGTGCCTCATGCCATGGAGGTGAGGTGGTGAGTGGCAGAACAGGTCAGTCCGCTTGGATCCAGGCATCTTTACTCAGCAGAGCTCTCACTCCATGTCTCCACCACCCCCATTCAGCTTTCCCCAGCCAGTGGGGCAGCTTTGCACCGCCGTTCCTTGTCCGTGTTCCGATTTAGGAATATACCCAGCTGAGATTGTCAAACCTGGCTTCATCCTTCTCACCGGGGTCATTTCTGCTGAGATGCAGGTGCCCAGATCCTGCAAAAAGCAGTCCCAGAGCAATGCCTGGTGATGCAGGAGCCGTTTTGCACAGATACAACCGAATGACATGTGGGCCGCAGGTGGTGGGCAGACGTACCGGCTGCGGGCGAGGAGGTGTGACTGCAGTCCCAAACATCTGAGCCCAGACCTGCCCCGGCTGGTTAGACTGACCTGAGGGCTTAGGCCAGGGTGTTGCCTGCCCTCTAAGGCGCGAGGAGCAGGTTTGGCTGGTCTGGAAACCCTTGGTTCCCACCACCTGGGCTTGCGTCCCTCCAGCCTCCCACGCCGGGCGTGGGGGACAGCCCCGCTCTCTGCCCCGGCGCAGGCACGGGGAAAGCCGGGACCGGCTGGTTCAGCAGGTGTTTTGGCTGTGCGGTTGAGCATGCCCTGGTCTAGTCGTTGGAGATGGAGCATGGCAGGTTTGTGCAAGAGAAGGTGGACATTTTGAGATGTCAGGCCCTAGGTTGACGTGCCGTTGTGTTCAACATCCAGAGAGTGGCATTTGAGGTTTTCCAGCTGCTCCTGAGCTGGAGGAAAACATGCTTTTGGTCCGAGCATGGATTTTTTGGGGGGAAGGCTCCCGTTTTCTCAACTATATCTCGGTGTGGCTGAATCTTCACCTGTTTTTTGTTATTGCTGTGACCAGCCACCCTCTTGTCCTTCCAGCAAGCCAGCATGTGGTGGCAGATCCTGCTGGTAAAGCATCATGACAGGCTGTGGCTCTCCTTTTATCACTGGAGAAAAAGGGATGGAAGCAAGTTGTGATGTGTCAACTGGGAATAGAGAACAGTACTCCAGGGCAGCATGCTGAACTTCCTTAATTTTGGGCCCTTTCACTTCATGCCTCTTTGCAGATGGTGGTTGCTCCTTGGTGGAAGCAGGAATGTTCCTGCTCCAAGCCCTGAAGTACCCCCTGGCTTGCCCAGAACAGGAGCTGCATGGAGCTTTCTTGGAGGCTTTCTCGTGCCTAGACCTGCATCTGGAGGTGGTGGGTTGTCTCCTGTGCCCCCCAGCCACCCAGCTGGCCCTGCCATTGCCTTTCACGGCTAAGTCAGAGTGAGGTTTCAGTTCCCAAACCAAGTGCTCCAGGCTGTCATGGTCCCCATCACCATCAGAGATGCTGGTGGCCTGTCCTCCTCCCTCATCCTCCTTTGTAGCCTTTCCTACCCTTGTTGTAGATCTTCCACCAAGGTCTAATTCCCCTTTGATTCTTTCTCTAATGCCATGAGATGTCAGAGATCGGTGCTGAGTTTGGGAGAAACATTTCTAACCTGTGCAAAACAGGGGTTGCTCTTGGTTTGGGTTGGGATTTTTTTCACCCTCCAGGAATGTTTCAGCTCTTTTGACCAAAATTCCCACTGCTGCCTTTTGGTCTGAACAAATCAGTGTGGGGTGCAGTGAAGCTGTGAAGCCTGGAGAGCTGCAGAGGTGGGGTGCTGCAGATCTTGGGGTGCTGTGAAACCTGAAGTGCTGCAGAGGTGGAGTGCTGCACATCTTGGGGTGCTGCAGAGGTGGGGTGCTGCAGATCTTGGGGTGCTGTGAAACCTGAAGTGCTGCAGAGGTGGAGTGCTGCACATCTTGGGGTGCTGCAGAGGTGGGGTGCTGCAGATCCCGCGGTGTTGCACATCTTGGGGTGCTGTGAAACCTGGGATGCTGCAGAAGTGGGGTGCTGCAGATCCTGGGGTGCTGCAGGGATGGGATGCTATAAATCCTGGGATGCTGCAGAGTCTGGGAGTGCTGTGAAACCTGGGGTACTGCAGAGGTGGGGTGCTGCACATGTTGGAGTGGTGCAGATCTTGGGGTGCTGTGAAACCTGGGATGCTGCAGATCCTGGGCTGTTGCAGATCCTAGGGATGCTATAAATCCTGAGGTGCTGCAGATCTTGGGGTGCTATGAAACCTGGGATGCTGCAGAGGTGGGGTGCTGCAAATGTTGTGGTGGTACAGAGCTAGAGTACTACAGAGCCAGAGCGCTACAAATCCTGGGGTGCTACAGAGCCGGGGTGCTGCAAATCCCGGGGTGCTGCAGCGGGTGGACCCCACCACCCCTGAGGCTCAGGCGTTGCCCCTTTAAGAGCGCTCTCCGCGGGGCTTGCGTTCGAACCCGCTCCCCCGCCTCGCCATTGGCCGGTGCGGGCGCGCGGGGCGCCGGCGGCGGTTGGAGCGGCCGGCGGCGCGCGCTGATTGGCGGGCGCGCAGCGATATAAAAGGCGGCGCGGTGCGTGGGCTTTCCCTAGTCGGCGGCGGGAAGGCGCGGCGTGTGGAGCTACAGCGCGGGCGGAGGCAGCGGCAGGAGCGCATCTCCACCGACCCACCCACCCCCTTCTCTACTTCTCCGACCCCCATGGAGTTCAAGCTGGAGGCGCACCGCATCGTCAGCATCTCGCTGGGCAAGATCTACAGCGCACGGGGCCAGCGCGGCGGCCTCAAGCTGCACAAGAACCTCCTGGTGTCGCTGGTGCTGCGCAGCGCCCGCCAGGTCTACCTGAGCGAGCCGGGCTGCCCGCCCGAGCCGCCCCCCATCGCCGCCCCGGAGGAGCAGCCGCCGCCCCCGCAGGACCAGGCGGCGCGGTTACCGGCGGCGGATTGCCGGGAGCCCAGGCCGCGGGGCTGTGGATGTTGCGGAGAAGCGACCTGCGGCGCCGCCGCCCCCCCTACGCCGCCCCCCTGCCCTCGGAAGCGAAGCGCCGGCGAGCGCGGCCAGGCGGGTTCCCCAGTGAAGAGACCCCGCCGCGAGGTGGAGGAGGAGCCGCCGCCGGGCGAGCAGGAGGACATGGAGACGGGCAACGTGGCCAGCCTCATCAGCATCTTCGGCTCCAGCTTCTCGGGACTGCTCAGCAAGGAGCCCAAAGCCCGCCGGCGGGACCCTCGTGACGGCGGGGATGCGACGGAGACCACCGAGCCGGGACAGATCTGCTGCGACGAGCCGGTGCTGCGGACCCTCAACCCCTGGAGCACGGCTATCGTGGCTTTCTGAGCCGCAGAGACTCGCCCTCCACCGCGGGGAGGGGGCGGACAGACAGACAGACAGACGGACCCGGAGCCGGCACCCCCTCCCCCCCCCTCCTTTTTGCTGCCGGGGCGGAGGGGCCCCCGCACGGGAAGGACCGCGGGGCGGCAGCGCTTCCCGGAATTCCCCTCCCCGGGGGAGGCGCCCACGCCGGGGGCTCTCCCACCAGGTCATATTTTAAGCTCGGAAAGTATTAAGTTTATTAAATAAAGTCTATATTTTGGAAAGGTTTAGGGTCAGAACTATCACATGGTGCTTTTAAAAAGTGTTTAGAGAGAGGAACGAAGTTTTACAGGCGCTCGGATGGAAAGTCCTTCAGCCTGGTCGTTAGGCTTGGCGACTCCCGGCCTTTGTTGTATAAAGGCTTGGGGCTCCCGTAGGTTTTTGTTTTTTTTTTTTGTACAGTGTTCTCTTTCAGTGATGTATCTTGTTTTGTATAAAATGTAATTCTACGTGTACAACACGTATTAAATATTTTCAACTGTATAAGCGTAGTGCCTGTTTGTGCCCCCGCTTGGCTCGGGAGGAGGAAAGCAGTCGGGGTGTGGTTGCTGCGTGTCTGTGGCTGGATCCACCCTGCCTCGCCAGAGGCCTGGGGTGGGTTGGACTCCAGCTGCTCCAGGAGCCGGGAAGAAAGGGAACCTCTGTCGGGTTGGCTGGAGTCCTTCCCAGGAACTTCCAGGTGCTCCCGTTCTCTCCTGCTGCAGCCTTTGCCTGAGGCTCCCGTGGCATTTGAGGTCTTTGCTCAGAAAGTACCTAATGTGCAGAGTCACTCTGTCTGTGGGCGGAAAGCGGTTGCTAAATCCCAGAAGAGCAGCTGGGCGCAGCCGTGGCCCTGTGGCATGGCCAGGCGCAAGGCTGGCCTCGGGCTTTGCCCGCTCCAAGGTCCAGAGGGTGGGAGGGGATCCTTCCCAGCTGCTGCTTGGCCAGAGGTGTTTTACAGTGCCTGCTGTTTGCTCTTGTTTGTGGAATGGTTAAAATTATGAATATTGGGACTTTTTTTCTTTTTTTTTCTTTCATTATCAGCAAGACTGTAACTGGGTTAAAGTTCCTGCTCTTAAGGGTGGGGAGAAAAATTTGGCCTCAACTTCACAGCGACTGTGGAGTGCCCTGAGGCCTTGTAATTAGACTGAATTGTGGGGGAACTTTTTTTCCTGCTTCTTGCTGGGAGATTCACTGGAGGCTTCTCTGCTCCTAATTAACGAACTTTTCAACTGAGGATTGCATCTCTGGCGAGTCAAGGAAGATGTTTGTGTGCTGTGAAACGCTGCCTGGGGTGTCTGGCTGAACCTCAGGGGCCCAGCTCGGGTGGGAACGCTGGGGGGCCGTATGGGACATAAGCGATGACCAATGTGGTTCTTGACCAATGTGAAGCTTTTTGTTGTTGCTGTCTCTGGTGTTGGGAAGCAGTGCTGTCCCTTACAGGGGCAGTGGGTTTTTTGCAGCCTGTTTCTGTAAGAACTGGAGGTGTCAGGCTTGGTCCTCCTCATGCACTAGAAAGGCAAAAAGGGAAGGACATAGAATGGGAAAGAAGCCTTCCAGTCTGGAGTGGCTTAGAAGGAGCTCTGCTAGTTTGTGTACAAGTCAGTAGCTCCCTGTTCTTAAGTAAAAGTGAAAGTCCTGTCATCTTAATTTTCTTGGTAATTGCACTTAATGGTGACGTACAGTTTTAGTCTGGTAGACAACACCGAGGAAACTGTGAGTGATGAGACATTTCTTTCCACTTGATGACCTTTGGGTGGTGACAAAAGGGCCTGTCCCTGCTTCACTTTGTACAAGTGCCCTCCAGGAGAACCCAACAGTGTGGCCATCAGATGGGAGCTGAAGTCACCTTGGGCCCTCTCCAGTAAGAGGACAACAGCAGGAAGAGGATGATGGCCTCTGAGGACTTTCCCCCAGCTCTCCTCCTGCTCTCTTGCAGAAGAATGCTCTGCTCTGAGGGCAGAGCTTGCTCTCACGGGTCAGAAGCTGGGCTGAGGGGTGGAAACAGCGTCCTGTACGACCGTGGCTTGCTTCCTTCCCAAGGCAAGGGAGGGAGGGCTTCAGCCTTGCTGCTCGTTTGCCAACATCATCTTCATAGCAGCAGATGGTTTTGCCCAGGGCTTGCTGTCAGTTCCTGAGTGCCAAAATAGGATGGGGGCACTCCTGCTCTTGGCTGTCAAGGAGCTGATCAGGAGCAGCTTGATGTGTCTAAAGGTTTTCTGGGCAGCCAGCTGCTGGAAGAGCATCTGGTCCAGTTGGTTCCTGTGTCCCTGGTCTCCCTATGCAGCTAAGACCCAGCCTCCCTTTGGCACAGATCGCCGGCAGTGCTACTATCTGTCCCATCTTCCGGAGAGGGGTTGTGCAATCACTTAATTGCTGTTGGGCTCTGGAAATATGGCAAAGACTACCCAGAGATGCCAACGCAGCTCCCTCTGGCTGGTGTGACCTCCCTGTGAAGCTATCTAAGGTGAGCAAGTTCTTACTGGCTGTGTCCCTGAAAGACCTGATCCATCTCCATCAGCTGCTGTAGCTGTCTCTGCTGGGCCAGTGTGTGCCTTGCTTGTTCCCATGGCTGTGTTTTTGTAACGCGTGGGGTTGGCTCCCTGGGACGTGTGTGTCCCCAAGGAGCTGCAGGTGGCTGATAGTGGATTGGAAAAATAACAGATGAGAGCGGGCAGTGAGCTTTGGCTGCTTATAGAGGGGTCTGTACTTTGCTGGAAAATTAATCTCCAGTCAAAAAAGACACATAATCACCATGCATGTTACTTTAGGAATCTGCTTTTCTGCTCTTTGCTTTGTATTTTCTGTCCCTCAGTGTCTTTTTATTCCTGTAACTACTTTTACCTAAACAGGGTCTGTTTTCCTTATTTTGTCTGTTCTATCATGCTGCTTCAATCCCTGGACTTTTCTCCCTGCTGATGGCGCTGCCTTTTGATTGCCTAGAGATGAGCATGATAGGATGGGACAGCCAAGCAGGGAAGGGGGAATAAGCTCAAGGAGAAGCTCAGGTCCCAACGCCGCTGCCCAGGCCAATGCTGATGAAGTGAGAAGTGCATAAATAAGCCAGATAAAAATAAAAACTTCCATCACTTGGAAGAGAGGGTGACTTCTATGGAAACTACCTCACGGGGTTGAGGAGGATGTGACTTAATGGCAAGATGCAGGATCCTCACCTTCCTATAATAGCAGTGAGCTGTTAGAAGCACTTGTCCAAGCTGCTCCAACCTCCTGAGCTCAGCTCCCTCGAGAGCCTGGGAGAGAAGTGATGGGAAAACCCCTTAGCGTAGCTGGAGGGTGGGATAAATGTTGGCGGAGGATGCTGGAAGCACAGTGGCCGGGTTGTCCGGTGATGCTGAGGGCAGAGGGTGAGAGGTAACCAGCGAGGAGGAGGGATGGCCCGGTTGCAGTTTCCCTCAGGGATACCTTCTGGAAGGAGGGAATGATTTAAAACAGGCTCTTGCCAATAAGGGAGTGTTAGTGGTGTGAATCATCTCAACCTTTAAAGGGATGGATGTACATCTGGCCTGGGACAGGGGCCAGCCAGAGGCCGGAGGAAGCCCACGGGGCAGAGAGGCAATGGGCAGCAAAGGACTGGGACTCCCAGGAGGCTCCAGATCTCACTCCAGATGCTCTTGTTCCCTCCTGGCCTGACATGACCTGGCTTTATCCACCTATCCTGTCTCTCCTGGGGCAGGGGAAGGGGGGAAGGCGCTGCACACTCATTGCTGCAGCATCCTGTGTCAGCGCTCAGGAATCCAGTGAGCTGCTGGGAGGGAGGAGAGGGAGGCAAGCCAGCGCTGCGGGGCTGCGCGCCTGCTGGGGCCTCTCCCCACCGGAGCAGCCCTGGAGGGGAGAGGGGAGATGCTTTGCCAAGGGCAGGGCTTTTGGGAGGAGGGAGGGATGCAGAAAAACTTTGACGCAATGCTTCTTCCTTGAATGATGGCTCACAAAGCTGGTTAGAGGCACATCTGGATCCCTCCCAGCCACTCGCGGGGCTTGCGTCTGTCTCCGATGTAATATGTTTGCTGGTGATGCTCTGCCAATATATATTTAGGGTGGGTGGAGGGGGTCCCCAGGTCCCCAGTGGGCTCGGCAAGGCGAGGGCTGGCCTGGGTGCTTGCAGGGGAGCAAGGGCTTGTCCTTGCTATTCTCCTAGGACAGGGATGGGCTTGGTGTTTGCCCAGGCAGGGGGGCTCCTAGCCCAGGGTCAGCTGTGCCGCAGTAGGGAGAAGGTAGCAGAGCTTCCTGGCAGGGCTGACCCCAGCGGCAAGCCTTGCAAAAGAACCCATGGCTTCTTCCAAGAAGCATCCAAGCACATTTGTGAGCTTGGAGAGGGGATGGCTGGCAGGAGGAGAAAGTAGGAGAGCTATCCCAGGCCAGCACGGGTGCTGGAGGCAGGTTCAGGGCAAGGTGAGTGCCAGGATGCAGTGACAAACACAAACAGCTCAGTTCTCCTGCTTTTCTGGTTGTGATTTCTGCTCCTGACATGCAAACCCCGCAGGCCCCCCCTCCTCTTCTCCCCAGCTGGGCGAGGGCTGGCGTGGCTGCGGTAATGAAATGCAGAGCTGCTGGGGAGAGCAGGGGCGGGAAAAGGCTCCTCTGTCTGAGGTTTTGTGCCTCTGGTTTCCTCTGGCCCTCTCTCCCAGTGGGGTGATTTGTTGGTGATGGAGCCTGGGGAGTGGGGGAGGGAAGGGCTTGGAGCTGCAGGCAAATAGTCATCATGTGTTTCCCAAGCACTCAGGCGAGGTAGAGGGGAAAGCAGGATGAGAGGAAGGTAAACTGCCAAGACAGGGACCATAGAGCATCATTTACTGGAGTTAGGCGCTCCTGAGCCTGTCCCAGTTGCTCCGAGGTGGTTTTGAGCACTTCGCACACCAAAGGATCTGCTTTGTGGTGGAGGAGCTCCCATTCCATCCTGATTTCCCCACCTTCCCTCCATCCCAGATTCCCTGCTGGGCGGGCAATGAGATGCTCAGACCTGCCTGCAGGCAGCTGCTCCGGATTGGCTTTTCTGGCTCAAGAAAGGGTTTGCTTCTCTGGTGTGGGTGAGGAGGAATGAGGAGGATGGTTTGTCTTTTTTTTTCCCTTTCTTGCAGCTGTGGGAAGCCAGCAAGGCCTTTCCCAGAGTGGTGGAGAAGTGGAGGTGCTGCTGACCTGTTTTCAGGCATGCATGTGGAGCAGCTGGCGGCACTGCCAGGCTGCGACCTCCCTGGCTGCAGATGCATTTGCTGCCTGCAGCTACCCTGGCTCAGCCTAGCCTTTCCCATAAATCAGGCTTTGGGATCCTCTGTGTTCCTCTGGCTCTGCTCCTGTGTGCCACTCCGGATGCTGATCCCGCTCCGGTGTGCTGCTGTGTTGTAGGCTGACCTCCTGCTTGGGAGAAGTAGGCAGGGCTGCCTGTTGTTCACACTCACTGCTCTGGTTGGGAATGTGTGTGGTTTCCTAGCGGGAAGGTCTCCTCCTCCTCCTCTCCTCCACTGACAGCGTCTGACCTCAGCTGTCATCCCTGGTGGTGCAGAGGATTAATCTGAGCCTCGGGACAGGTTGAGGCATGTCCAAGGAGGAGGAGAGCTTCATGCGTACAGACACAGAGGAAGGAACAAAAACAATTCCGAGGGAAATATTTTCCTGCTGCTTTTCCTGGCAGCGAGCAGAGCGTGAGGAAAAAAAAAAAACCCTCGCTATAAATTGCTTGCAGGAGTCTCAAGCCCCAGATTGGCTTTCCTTTGGCCTCCAACAATCCACGAAGCTCTTTTGCTGCCCCAGACCCACATGGGGAAAACGGCAAAGGTTGTGAGCCCCCCAGCCTGCTGCTGAGCATTCCCGACCATCCCTCTGACACCCACCGCTCCAGGGTGCACGGAGCCAACTTGAGAGTGTTTAAAAAGCAAGAGGAACATCCCCACTGGTGGACTCTGCCCTTTGCCTGCTCCGGGCTCGGCCATCCTCCTCCTCCTCCTGCCTCTGTTTGCTTTGGCAAGTGCTGGGGCTTCACCCCACCAGCAAAGCCCTGGGCCAGGCGGAATGGGAGGGGAAGCGGGAGCCGTGGGGTGCAGAGATCGCCTGCGGGGAAAGGAGAACAGGGAGGGAAATGGAGAAGTAGGTGGCTGGCTGGGCGGATGGGGCACGCCAGCTCTGCTGTAAAGGGCAGGAAGGATGCCGCTTGCTCGGAAATCTGGAGGGTGGGCTGGGAAAGAGCAGGAAGGAGGAAGTGTGTCCGGAGTGGGGTGCAGGGGTGGGAGCCCCAGTACTGCACCAGGTTTGGTCTGTGGGAGTACCATGGGTGCCTACTCCCCTTGTCGCTGGGCTGGGGTCTGGCATGCTGATGTGCCCTGCTCCGTGCCTCCAGCAAACAGAAGGATGCAGGCAGGCGGCGATGGGAGCAGCTTCCCCCCGTACTGTCCGTTGTGGAGCTGGGGTCCCAGCCAGACTTTGGATGGAGCATCACTAGAAAACAGAAGGAGAAAGCGGCTGTTTCGGCGGCAACAGGCAAAGAATCCCTGCTGGCCACGTCCTGCTCAGTTCCCCAGGTTGATTTCTGCAAACCTAGGCACTGTGCAACATAGACAGGTGGGCTTCACCAGTGCACGTGGTCCTCCATCCCAGCTCCCTCCATCCTTTAGTGCACTGGGGTGGTGGAAGCACCGAGCCAGGAGCTGGGGTTTGCCCCTGAAGTGCAGTGCTGGGGGTGCCAAGCATCCCTGTCTTGTGCAGCTGGGCGGACGGGGGCCGCGGGAGCAGCGCAGTGTTATGTTTCCATGGCAATGGGGCTGCTTTTTTTCAAGGCGGGAGGAATTTATGTGTTTTTTCACCCAGCACTGGCCCAGGGCAGTGCTTTATGGGAGCTGGGGCGCAACATCAACAAGAAGTGAGGGCAAAATCCCCGAACCCAAATCTCTCCCCTGACCCAGGGCTGAGCTGGCTGCTGCCCACTGCAGCTCTTCTTGCTCCAGGGGGAATATTTGACCCCGTGGGCTGAGGCCAGGAGGAGTCACATCCGGAGGAAGGCACTGCTCCCATGGGAAAGCAGGAGGGACGGAAGGATGGACAGAGGAAGGAACAGGAGCTTTACTTTCCTGCTCTGTGGAGCGATGCGGGCGGCCAAGGAGAGTTGCAAAGCATTTGCTGGTGTTTTCCAGCTGGGATTTACCCTGCGTGGGGCTAATGGGACTGCGCTCCCCTTCCCGGGTCTGTTGCTCAGTGTGTGTTGGTATCAGGGCCCACTGGCAAACAGCTGCCGCTCGCTTAATTGCTGTGGGCAGCAAGTGGCCCTGCCTGGTGGCTTTTGTATTTAATGGAAAGCAAATATCAGAGGGATGTAAACACCAGCCAGGGGGAGCTTGGTAAAAGCCTCGCTGGATATTCACATCATTGTTCTTCCATCCTTTCCTGGAGCACGGCTCTGTCTCTGAAGGCCACTGTTGCTGAGCCTGTTGCGGGGTGAATTTCTCCCTGCCTTATCCTTGCTGAGGTTTTCCAGGGAGAATTTGTGTTAAAGGGCCAATTTGCAAGGTGGTGGCCAGCATCACACATGCCTCCTGCTCACCCTTGTCCCCCTTTAGCCCAGGCAGTGCCCCCGGTGCACTGGACTGGCCGAAATTCCCCTCCTGGAAAGGGCAATGGAGTGAGTGTTTACCTTCAGCTCAAGGGAGTGTGACGTGATGTCCTTGGTTGGTGGCCAGGCGGGGAGGGACCGGCCACCCTGGGTTCAGAGCGGTGGCACGGGGCTGATTGGTGCTGGGAGACACTATCCTTTGGGGGTGGGGGTCATATCTGAGCAGGGAGAGAGCTGTTAAAAATAAATGGTGTGACAAGTGGCAGGAGGAAGGAACCGCCTCTCATGTCCTCACAGAGTAAGGCTGTAAGGTGGCGTGTGCTGCATAGAAAGCTGAGCATGAAACTGGGCGCTGATCGCAGCCTCGCCGTGCTGAGGTCAGTCCTGTCCCAGGTCACCCCAGTGCCTTGCACTCCTGGTCGCAGCCTGCTCCTTCCCTCTCAGCTCACGGTGGCAGCCCAGCAGTCCTGTCGGTGGAAAATGTCACCTTCACAGGTTGGCCGAAAAAATAAAGGAGGAAAACTGTTGCTCTTTTTAAGGCACCTCCTGGGTTTTCCTGGCACAGATGGGTGCTTGGGGGGTGCGGGCGATGCCATGGCAGAGCCTGGTGCTGTCCCAGTGGCTGGGACCCTCCAGCCACGGTCACTTGGTGGTGGCACTGCACTTTCCCATTCTCCATGTTGGGACACGGCTGTCCCCTTCTGCCAGACGCCGTTGCTGAGGGGCACCTTGTGGGCTGCTGGCAGAGGATGGCAAATATGAGCCCATCCGTGCTGCAGAGCAGGCACGCACAACCAGAGACAAGGTGTCAGGCAGTGGAGCTCTTTGTGCCACCAGCAGGGGCAAACCCCAGCTCCTGGCTTGGTGCTTCCACCACCCCAGTGCACTAAAGGATGGAGGGAGCTGGGATGGAGGTCAACTCAACTCCCCAGAGGACCTGAGCTTGGGGTCAACAGTGTTTTGTGCCTGTGGCAGCGTGATGCCTGGCTCTGGACCTGTGGAGGTCCCGGTGCCGCAGCTGGGCAGAGCTGGCCGTGTCTTCTGCCTGCAGAGTTTCCTGCAGGGGAAGAAGCTCTGGAGTGCTGAGAGAAGGTAGGGTGGTTCTGAGCCCAGCTGTGGCTTGGTCTGGCACTCTTGTCAGAGTGCAACCTCGGGAGAAGCAACCAGCACGCAAAAGCAGCCACTATACCCCCCTGTGGTTCCCTGCCCATCTCTGCATGTCTGTTCTTGTTAGATCAGGGGCGTAGGCGTGATGTGACCTCGAGAGACAGCATGTCGCTTTGGCCATCAAGCAAGCCAGGAATTGCGATGGATGGGCCAGGCTTTGTCTTCACGGGACTCAAACTCCATGAGATGTAGGGGCTGCCCTAACCAAAACCCCACTGTTCTGGACGTGGTTGATATTCAGAGACCTGTTCCTGGGTGGTCTCCAGTTAAGGCAGTACTGCCCAAACCCAGCCACGTTGTTGCATCTGCTCAGAGAAAGGATTTTTGTGCCTGTAAGGGCTTGAGAGAGGACACACTCAGGGCTGGCCAGGCAAGGTGCAACGTTCTGCTATCGCTTACCAGAGCCGGTGGCCTGCAGCTTCTCCACACCTACACAGTGATTCACGTCTCCTTCTAAAGACCAGCATGAGTGTGTATGGAAATCAGGGTGAATTCCTTTGGTTGTGCCAGGGGCAGAAGATTCATCCTCCTCTCTCCTGCTACTCCTCTGCCCTGTGAGTTCCCACGGTGGCAACCCAACAGATGCTTACCTTTGGGACCACGTGCGTGGGAACAAGGGCACTGCCTCATCCGTCATCATATGTGCTTCAAAGCGCTCAGCTCTGGTGGGAGGAGTTGTGGCTGACAGCCCTGTGCCTCCCAAAACGTGGTGACCGGCTCATTTTGCAAATGCGTGCATTAACACCAAAGGCTGTGTCCATGCTTGGGGGCCAGGGTTGGTGCCAGAGACCCCTGGGAAAATCGGGCTCAGCCCTCACCCAGCCACAGCCTGGGATGCAGCTTACACAAGAGAGGCTTCAGGAAGGAAAATAAGCAGCTATTTCCAATGCTGTCACTAACATACGAAGATCATCAGAGCCTTTGGGTCTGATCCTTGCTGACTGTGTACCACTGCAGCCTGCTAAGCTGTCAGGGAGAAGAAGTGGGGAAAAGACACGACCTAGCTGGAAGCAGGCTTTAAATGGAGCTTGTCTTATTTCGTTTCCTTGTACAGCAAAGCCCTCTCGTGGAGGTCGGCAGTAGCTTGCCAGAGAAAAGCTGGCTGCTGCCAAGCGCTGCTTGTCTCCCTGGGAGACCTCTCCCTGGGACACCATCCCTGGGGCACCAGGGCTGTCCGGTGGCTCCAGCCTGAGAGCATCTGGGACAGACCTGGATGTGCCATCGCACCCCTGGAGTGCCCGTCTGCACGTGATAGAATCATAGAATGGTTTGGGTTGGAAGGGACCTCAAAGCCACTCCAAGCCCACTGCCAGGGGTGGGGACACCTCCCTCTGGATCAGGGTGCTCTAAGACCCATCTAACCTGGCCATGAACGTCTTCAGGGATGGGGCAGCCACAACTTCTCTGGGCAACGTGTGCCAGGGCCTCCTCATCCTCATCATGAAGAATTTGTTCCCAGTGTCTAATCTAAATCTTCCCTCTTCCAATTTCAAGCCATTCCCCCTTGTCCTATCACTCCATGCCCTTGTAAAAAGTCCCTCCCCAGCTTTCTTGTACCCTCCGTTCAGGTACTGAAACATCACCTTTGCATGTCTGTGTTTTATCTCATGGGGAGTCTCATTTTTTCCAGGGAGCTGCTGAACCCACTCTCCTGGCTGTTAGAAGATGCTCGGCACCTGGTGGGGTGGCCTGCTCCTTTAATGTGTGTCTTAGAAAATGGGAATGATTAAAACTTTGGCTTTCCTTATAGACCACTGCTTTTAAGGACACCCCAAGGCACCCCATGTCTGTAGCATCCTTTACTGGGATCTATGACACTGGGATGGGACAGGTCGAGAGCTGGTGCTGCCTGTGTCTGCTCCAGACCCTGTGCACATCACTGTGTTCTTGGCATGAATAATTCCCTGGGGCCAAAAGTGGACGGTGTCAACCTGCTTTCCTTCAGGAGATGTAAGGCTCCCTGAGAGAGCTGCCACAGCAGTGAGTGACTGTGTTACTTTGCGTTCTCTGGCCCTGGCTGCTGAGCCACTGCTATCCCATGGTGACACCTGAGCATTATTTGCTGTAGAGTATCTCGGTTCACCTGGGAGCATCACAGCTGACAGTGGCATGTGCCCACACCAGGTGTGAGTGATGTCCCATCACTCAGCATCTCTGCTCCTTCACCTCACCTGGGTTGCCAGCTAGCAAGGAAGGTATCTTCTCCAGTGCATAGAGCCTCTTTGGCTCTTTAAATCCAGCCAAGAGGAGCTGCTCTTCACCTGCAGAGTGGGCTAGTTGATGGCAGGGTCCCGAGTACTCTCACCTGGGTTTCCACTCACACCCTACACCAAAGGCTACATTTAAGCTGAGTCCAGTGCTCTTAGCTCTTAGCTGAGTTGTCTGGAGGATGGGGCTCTCTTGCTCACCAGGAGGAGCCTCCTTGGTCCTGCCTGGTGCTTGAAGGCACAAGGAGTGTGGTCGCACTGGAATGACATCTTCTGCCCGGCTTACAGCTGAGGACAGGGAGTTCAGGTAAGGTTCGATCCTGCCAAGTGTCAGGTGTGGGAATGGTGGGTTTTGTGCTGAGCTCTGGGAGTCTTTCCTGTGTGCTGTGCTGCTGGAGCTGTGATCCTGCAACTGCTGTAGCACGTGGCACTGACTGTGGGGTAGTGTCCCTTGTCTGTAGTGTTTAAGTGCCTGGAACAGTGAACAAGTAGCACTAAGAGTTTACTTGCATTTTATTTTGAGGCACCATTTAACAGTCACCTTGCACATATTGCTTCTTTGTGAGCTTCCCGAGTCCTGATTGGATTCCAGTCTTAGTGATTGCATCCTGCTGCCGTCAAATGCCTCCCCCTGCCACAGCCTCCCCTACCTTGCTATTCTCTGGCCCCTTGTGAAATGGGTATTTTCCACCTGGGAACCCCTTTGGTGCTGCTGCGGGGAGCTGGGTGCCCTTCCACCCCAATCCTGGCTCTGTTGGGGGGTCGGCAAGGGGTGCCCTTGTGACTTGGGGCCACCAGTACCTTGTGACTGCTAAAACCTCGGGAGCTGCACTTTTTCTTTACATTGCCCAAGCGCTCAATTCCCTTTGTCCTGCCTGAGTTTAATCCCCCACGTTGGGTATGTTTAAGTAATTTTCTTGCACTTCTAGTTACACAAAAATTGTTATGCTGGTTGCATTTAAATTGTACAGTTGCCACCTCCTCGCCTGGGGGCTGATGGCAGGCTGTGTAAATATTTAGTGTTTCTGTTCAACTGGCATCAGCCTTTTGGTTTCTGCAGCCCACCTTCTCTGCTGGTGCCTTGTGTGCCATGGCATTGAGCGAGGTGTTAGCAGGGGCTCGTTCCTTGCTCGCTGTGGGAGGCTCTGGGGGCTGCTAGGGGCGATGGGTAAAACATCACTCTTGCGTCTGGGTGAAGGTTGGGTGCATTTGTGTACCTGAAGAGCAAAGCAGTGCGTGTTCTTTCGGCAACAGTGAGCAAGAGCAGGTGAGTTTTGCAGGCGAGTCACTGGGTAAGGCTTTGGTGTCCTGGTGAGGCTGGATTCTGGTGGGCTGTGGAGGGCTCTCTGTGGGCTTATCTCCTGTGGAGCATCCCCCGAACCCACCACAGGCATTTTTTTTGCTCTGAAGAGAACCCACAGCAGTGCTGGGTGCCGTGTTCCTGTTGATGTCCCCTCATCCTGATGAGCTGGGATGTGTGTCCTCTGTGGCCAAGCCGGCAGATGGGGCTCCTGCCCACGGTGAGCTGCTCCGGTGGAGGCTGGAGAGTTGGGCATCCCTGGGCGGGCAGTGCTGGCAGTGACCCAGGGATGCTTACTGGCCCCAATCCCTCGTGAAAGATTTTTGGTCCACTGCACAGGCTTTTTTTGCCTCCCAATTATCTCACGACAGCTGAACTCAACATTTCCTCGAGGCTTTCCTTCAGTGCTGAGCCTTGCCACACGCACGGTCACTCAGGGTGTGCTTGACCTCTACTCAACTTCACCTCCTATTGCCTGGCCCTAAGCCCACTTCTGAGCCACTCCTGCCCGTGCAGCAGGGAGGGTGCAGGGTGAGGGGGTGTCTGGGGAACCCTTCCCCCTTGGGGGCCCATCATGGTGGTGTTGCAGCGTGTAGGATTTATGCAGCGAGTTGTCACGTCTTGGTCCTGTTCAATATCCTTGTCAATGACCTGGATGAAGGCATTGAGTGCACCCTTAGCAAGTTCGCAGATGACACTAAGCTGGGAGGAGGTGTCTGTCGATCTGCTGGAGGGTAGGGAGGCTCCAAAGGGATCTGAACAGGCTGAACTGCTGAGCTGAGACCAATGGCATGAGGTTTAACAAGGCCAAATGCTGGGTCCTGCACTTGGGGCACAACAACCCTGTGCAGCTACAGACTAGGGGAGAGTGGCTAGAAAGCTGCCTGGAGAAGGACCTGGGGGTGTTGGTTGACAGCGGCTGAACATGAGCCAGCAGTGGCCCAGGTGGCCAAGAAGGCCAATGGCATCTTGGCTTGGATCAGAAATGGTGATCCAAGGGTGGTGATTATACCCCTGGACTCTGCACTGGTGAGATCGCACCTCTAATCCTGTGTTCAGTTCTGGGCGCTACAAGAAGGATGTTGAGGCTCTGGAGCGTGTCCAGAGAAGAGCAACGAAGCTGGTGAGGGGGCTGGAGAACAAGTCTTATGAGGAGTGGCTGAGAGAGCTGGGGTTGTTTAGCCTGGAGAAGAGGAGGCTGAGGGGAGACCTTATTGCTCTCTACAACTACCTGAGAGGAGGTTGTAGAGGGGAGGGAGCTGGGCTCTTCTCCCAAGTGACAGGGGACAGGACAAGGGGGAATGGCCTCAAGCTGCACCAGGGGAGGGTCAGACTGGATAGCATGAAAAAATTTTTCACAGAAAGAAGTCATCGGGCACTGGCAGAGGCTGCCCAGGGAGGGCGTGGAGTCACCATCCCTGGAGGGGTTTGAAAGATGGGTAGATGAGGTGCTCAGGGACATGGTTTAGTGGCAGATAGGAGTGGTTGGACTCGATGATCCAAGAGGTCTTTTCCAACCTGTTGATTCTATGATCTTGGTGCCTTTGAGTGGCCCTTTCTGCTGGGCTGGAGGCTGAGCCCTGGGAGGACCAGGCTAGAGGAGAGGCACATAGCTCTGTTGGCTCCCAGGCAGGTTTGGCTCTGCCAGTACTGGAGCATGGGGTTGCTATTTGTTTGGCATCTTCTCCTCGCTCTGTTTTAAAAATAAAAGTGGTTCACAGCCAGGCACTTGGGGTGGAGCAGTGCAAGGTGCTGTCCTTGCTCTGTGAAGACTTAGGTCAGGAGGACCCTGTGCCTGAATGCTTGTGTCCCATTACATCCTCTCCGTGGATCCTCTCTGAGCCTGTGCTCAGGCTCCTACTGTGCCTGAGCATCCTCAAGCTGCTCTCCTACCTGTGGCTGTATGGGATGTCCCACTGCCAGCAGCTACTTGGCTTATTGCCTGTTACAAATGTACCCAAAGCCATCTCCCAGTACCGTGTCCTCAGACCTGTCTCTTTGCAACCCAGGAGCCTGGCTGCTCCAGAGTCTCCTGCTGTCCCACTGGACCCTGGCACCCTCCCACCCCTCACCAGCTGTCACTCTGAGCACCCAGATGCAGCAGCATTCATTTTAGTTGCTCAATAACGTCTCCTCTGGTTGATAAATTACTCTGAAGATGGCAGAGAGTAATAAAATAAAAACCTCATGGCGCAGAATGAGTCAATTGAAATTAATGTTTGTCTTGTTGTCTTTCTTGAGCTGTAAAACAGCCTCTTCCAGCTGCTGTCACTCCTGACTGCTCTTGTCCCGCTCTGTTCTGTGCTCTGAGGGACTCGGCATCTTGAGGAACAGTTTGTGGCATCTGGGTCAGGGACCCGGGGCCACCAGACAGCTGGGAGATGGTTGTTAGCATCATTAGCTGCTGTGTTGTCTGGAAAGAGCTGCTGAACTCGGTTATCCTCTTGGACGGTGATCAGGAGTACTCTGTGCCTCGTCTTACATACATGGAAGGTGTAAGAGGCTATGGCCAGCTCTTCTCTGGGCCAACAGAGCCAGCCAACAGATTTCCTGCTGTTGGCAGCTTGCCTGCTGGGTGTTTTCTAGGGAAGGGGAAGAAGAGGTCTAGGGGTGTGACTGAGTCTGCTTCGCTATAAAATCACCAGTGACCCAGAGAGGGATTGTGGGAATGACTTGGGTTTGGACTCTGATGTGAGATCTAAGGGACTTCAGCTGGAAGCAGTATGGTCCAGGCAAGCGAGCTGTCTGGAGTGGTGATAAGCAGTTGGAATTCCTTGCTGCAGAGTACTGTGGATGCTCAAAAAACCCAAAAAAACAAAACAAAAAAAAAAACAACTGAGCTTGAGGGGTGGTTAAAAAACGCCTGGGAGAGCATTTTTGGGAAGCATCGCTACATGCTTGCCCTGTTCTCCTCCACTTCTCTAAGCATCTGCTGCTGGCCATTGCAGGAGATTTTGGGGTGGTGGGTTGGATTTCATCTGCGTAGCCCAGATGTCATAGAATCGTAGAATGGTTTGGGTTGGAAGGGACCTTAAAGCCCATCCAGTTCCAACGCCCCTGCTATGGGCAGGGACACCTCCCACTGGCTCAGGCTGCCCAAGGCCCCATCCAACCTGGCCTTGAACACCTCCAGGGACGGGGCAGCCACAGCTTCCCTGGGCAACCTGGGCCAGGGCCTCACCACTCTCAAGGTGAAGAAATTCTTCCTTAGATCTAGTCTAAATCTGCCCCTCTCCAGTTTATCCCCATTGCCCCTCGTCCCATCACTACAAGCCTTTGTAAAAAGTCCCTCCCCAGCTTTCCTGTAGCCCCTTCAGGTACTGGAAGGTCACTCTAAGTTCTCCTTGGAGCCTTCTCTTCTCCAGGCTGAACAACCCCAACTCAGCCCTCTATCCCTCTGGCTCTGAGCATGTCAGGCCTTTTGCTTTCTGCCCACGCTGCTAGCACTGATTTTCGAGCTTGACAGGATCTTGTCTTTGCCCTCTGCCACAAGGTTTGCAGCCTCTGAGAGCTGAAGGGAGGGTCATCAGAGGTGGTGGCATCGCCCCACACTGGGCTGAGGAGGTTTGATTCTGCAGGTAAGAAGCAACTCATCATTTCCATTAGCCTGATGCAGGTTAAAGGCTCCTAGTAATAACATGGCATGTGATTAGGCATATTAGAGGAGGGCTATGGCTTTCTGAAGATGGGAGATGGGATGCAGAGAAGGGAGAGATGGACTCTGGGAGGCATTTCTCCTCGCTGGCAGCAGTTGCAGTGGATTTGAACAGTCATTTTTTTTCTGGCTGCTGGGGATGACATGTGCTGCCTTGCATGGCGAACTCGGGAACTCCCTCCAAAAGTATCTGGAAAGGTTTGCCTTCCTCATCCCTGGCAGTTGTCAGGGTCTGAGCTGGGACAGGCTGCTGGTGGAGCTCCTCTGGAATGCTGAGCGGTGGCAGGCTTGGGGTTTGCCTGATGATCCTCCTGAAAATGAAGGGTGGCTGAGAGGGGCTGAGCAGATCTGCTGACTCCCAAATATAGGTCTGAGGGAAGGAGACCTGTGCAATACATCTCCCTGCTCCCAGGCTCCTGGTATTTGTCCTCGGAGATGGCCAGGGTGGTGCTGTATGGCTGGGTACATAAGCCAGCAGCAGTAGGTTTTAGCCAGAAAAAGCAATCCCAGCCCTGCGAAGAGAGGCTGCATTTAGCAATCTTCTCTCTCCTTCTGTGTTCCCGAGACATAAGTGAGCAGAAGGCTGCTGGAGCAGGAACCAGATTGCTCCAAGAGGGCAGTTTTAGGTATTTTTTTCTTTTTTTTTCTTTTTTTTTTTTCCTGATGTTGATTTTTGACATGTGGGTATTCAGAAATCCTGCCCAAGTACCTACTAGGATAGCATCCCAACCCACTAGTCCTCTGGAGAGCAGCCCTGTGCTGGCCATGGTCTCTCTGATGGTGAAGGGAGTCACATGTGTATGCACTGGGAATGCTGTGTGCTGTCCCTCACCTGGGAGGCACTGACCATTTTAGGATGCAGATCTCCTGCTTGCAGGTATGGTGATGTCTGTTTGCGCTGTGGGGTGGTGGATGTGGCCTCCAAGAGAGCATAAGTGTAAAGAAAGATGGAAACAAAGAGCAAGGCTTGGTCTTCTCTTGACCCAGAGTGGTCAGCATGGCCTCCCTTGGCTGGGAAGGACCCTGCTCTGAGGCTTATCCCTGTGTGAAATCTGGGCCATGCCTGCCTACAGCCCTGCTCTGGCTGACTCTCCATACCAGGTGCGGTTGTTGGAGCACAGAAGAGTTGCTACATCTCCTTGGTTTCCCTCTGTTCTGATAAAAAAGCATCCAACCCATGCCCTTGGCAAGGACACCCAAATCCCCAGGTGATAGCTCTCTGGTGGACACCCCTGTGGGATGCTAGTGGAGAAGACTACCCTGGGGGATGTGTTTTCCCATCCCCAGTCAGCATGGATGCTCTTCACTGTGCATATCACTGTTGTTTTGTTTGCAGCTCCCTTGAGTTGTTGCTCTCAATTAGCTGTGTGGTGATGAGTCCCACAGGTTAATTGCATATTGTATCTAAAAAAACAAAAGAGAAGATCTGTCTGTTGTTCTAAATTCATTGTGCATTGGTATGAGTTCAGGGCTGTTGTTTTCATGGGCTTTTGTAGCAATGGAGATAGCAGAACCACTCTGGGCTCCCCGCCTCTCATCCCACTATTGCTCATACTTGTGTCCTTGCTCTTTTTGGTTTCACCATAGCTGAAAGCTCTGCAGTCACCTCTTGGCCTGATGCCCTGCTGTGCTCCTCACTGTCCCTGTGGAGCTGGGATGAGTGGTGCGCCAGCCTTACCTAAAGCTGAGGCTCCCCACCGCAGCACCTCCCAGCCAGCAGACCAGCACTGTGGACTTCTGCAGCACCTCTGGTGATGACACTGAGGCTTCCTCCACCTTCTTCCCAAGCAGCTGCAGCACCCGTAGTGCCCAGAAATGCGCGTGTGTAAACTGTTACTGCTTTGCCCAGAGGACTTTGGTCCTCTGTCGACAAGAGATGTCACCTGCCTTCATGCTGCTCACATACCTGGTGTGGGCTCTATGGTCCCAACCACAGTTCTTCTTCTGGTTCCCTTACAGCCACAGCTCTGGACTTTCAATGCCACCAGGTGCTTGGGCTGGTCCCCAGAGCTGAATTTTCGGTATGCCTATTGTCTGTCACTTATTCCTATTTATACTGCATGTTCTTATTAATTTATGATGGATTAATTCAGTTTATGGCTGAGGAAGCTGATGATTTAGTTTTCTGAACCTGTTGTTCACGGAGTGTTGGGCAGAAACATTTGAAAAATTCAGATAAATTGCAATATTCTGAATTTTCTTGAAATTCTTGCTCTAAACTACCTGCAGCTTGAGAAAACACTTCTGATGCGGAAGACCTGGTATAGATCTGCTGTGGGCTCTCCTAAGGACTTGTAAAATCCTGCTGTTGTGATTAAACCTGCTTTTGCTGCTGCAATGCAACAGTTGGCTCTGCGATTACTTGGACCTTTCTTAAAGGTGGAGGTGATGCCTGCTATGACACGATCTTTTGGTGCCACGGTGAGGATCCATTTGTAACTGGGATGTTGGATTCTTTTTGGACATAGCTGTAAGGATTGGGGCAGAAATTACTTTGCTTGGTGCCTGAGGCACAAGAAGCCTGCAGACTGCCTCACGATGGGCATGGGAGGAGCTGAGGGGAGCACGTGTTCGGGGAGGTGGATGAAAATTCAGGTTGCATCAATTTTGTCTTCCTTGAGCTGACAAAACAGTTTTCTCCATTAGAAAACTGCAGCATTTCAGCACTCGGCTGTCTCAGAAGGCAAGGAAAAGGTGATTATTCAATATGGAAATCTTGAATTGTGCTTTGGAGTGTTCCCAGAGTTGAAATCCTTGCATTCCCAGATGCATTGAAGTGACCTGAAATACTGGAGCTGCGGAAACGCAGCATCTCCTCAGGCAGCACAGTTGGTGTGGGGGAGGTTTGTCTGGTGGCTCATCCCTGCTCTCTGCCTGGGTGATGCTGTGGCAGAGAAATGCATCTTCGTTTTTCCATCACAAACACTTGGTGCCTTCCTAGGTTTGCACTGAAGATCCCTGGGCATGTAATGCGTATGGTCCTGGGGCTACCGAAGGCTATTGAGATGAGGTGTCTCTCTTGGGTTCCTGCACCCTTGGAGCGGTCTTGGTATCCATAAACCAAAAGGGCTTTGCGACTTTGATGCTTTGTGTTGGCACCACAGCCTGGCTTAGGGCTTTTGCAAGCCCTGCTTTGCTCTGCGCACTTTCACTTGGCAGGAGAGCAAGGAAGGACAGCCCAGGAATCCCAGAGCAGGAGGAAAAGCTGGTGCCAAAGCCTTCCCCCACTGTGCTACATCCCCAGCTTGTGGGCAGAGGCTTTTAATGGGGTTTTGGGTGGTGAAGGCTGCATCCGTCTGCTTTCAGCTGTAGCAGGATGTCCTCTCACTGCGTGTGCCTGCCAGGCTTTCTGCTGCTTTGAGGTGCCCTGCTTGGCTTGTTTCTCTGGCAGCAGGGAGTAATTAGCTCTACGCTGGAGCAGTCAATACTGCAGCCAAGGTAAATGGAGGGGAGCATGATGCTGCCATGAGCCATCGGGGAAGGGGATGAGAGCCCTCTTGGGGACTGGCCGAGCTAATCCTCTCCACTGGTCGTAATTACAGGCTGGCCTGGCAGGAGACCCTGCAGGTAGGATTGTTTCCAGGGCAGAGCAGATGGCAGGAGAGCCACAGCTTTCTCTGCAAACCAACACGAGGTTCTGAAGAAGATGTCCTTTGTGTTGGTGTTGCCCTGGTCCCAGGCTGGCGGTGAACCGGTGGGGAAAATGGCCTTTTGTGCTTGAAAGATCTTTTTTTCCCAAGGAAATGGGCTGTCTGGTGCCCTTGGAGGCTCCTGGCAGCTAGTGTTGCTGTGGCCAGTCTCATCCAGGGAGTGCTGCGATGTGCTGAGAAGCCTTGGGGTGCTCATGCACCCACCCTCCAGGAACATGGGGCTGAAAGGGTGCTTTTAGAGCCACATGGGGCTGAAAGGGTACTTTTAGAGCCACATGGACTGTAAGTGATGGAGGCGGCAGTAGGAGAGGTAGGGTGAGCTCTTTGTGGGGCTGTGGCCGTCTCATGGCAACTAGGGGCCTTTGGTTCCCTGCTAAAGCCACCGGAAGGGTTTTCTTCTGTATGTGATGGAGAAATGGTCTCAGGAGCACAAACACAGCTCTGTTGCTGTCAGCTGAAAATAAGGAGAGGAAAAAGTACCCCCCTTGGCTTTCATTGCAGAGGAGGGAGGAAAAGGAAATTAATGTTCTCCTTGGGACTTTTCTGAGGGGATAAGAGAAACAACAGGAGAAGGGAAAGCCAGCAGAGGAAGTGATTCATATGTTTAATTCACCCTCCAGTTCCTATTATCACTTTTTATTTGTGCTGCGCGGCGGCATTCAGAGGCCCCAGCTGAGATCAGTGCCCCACATGTGCAGCCGCTGCTTCACCTGGAGCAGGAGGCGCAGCGAGGAGGATGAAGGGCATCCTTCATCTGCAGGGAAACCAAATCGTGGGGTGAGAAAATAGCTCTGCTGGCTGAGTGGGGGCTGCACAGAGCTTTCCTGCTTATTTCTTTCAAGAAATGGGCAGTGGAGAGGGGATTGGTGGCGATTCTCTGGGGTAAATCTCCATCCCTGGATATTTCTGCTGCGTTTGGGATCATCCTTGGGTCTTTCTGTCACATCACATGAACCCATGGCAAGCACCTGGGTCTTCTGCTGCCCTAAACCTCAAAGGTTTGTATTTTGGAGCTCTGGCAGTTGTGGCCAAGATCCCCCCCAGGCTGGCTAGCTGAGAGCTTGCCTGGCAGCAGAAGGGCAGCTGCACCCCAGCTATGCAACTGCAGGTTTCAGAGCAAGAGAAATGAATGTTGTGCTCTTCAAAACTCTGGTATCAGGCGCTGAGGGAATTGCATGAAGCTCAAAACCCCTCAAGGCAGTGCCTCACGGGGGCAAACGTTCATTTAACCATCTGCTGTCTGCACTGAACTAGTTTGCCGCAGAGCAGAAGTGGTGAGAATGAAAGGCATTTTCCTCCTGCAGGCAGCAAGTAAGGTCCTTCCATGGCAGCAGGGTGGAGATGAGCTGTGCTGGGTGGGGTTTGGGAGCAGAAACCCACCCCAGTGAAGCCCTGTGGATGCCCTCACATGGGATGGCTCTAGTGCTTTGGAGCTGGTGGAGCTCAGCAGCCTGTTTTACAGTAGGGAGGTCTGTGTGCATCCAATGAAATGGAAGTTTTGAGATCGGTCTTGCACAAGATATGTATAGCGTGTTTATCAAGACAGTGCAAGGAGAGTTTTGTGGGGGAAACGGTATTTCCTTTTGAAGGAGCTTGTAACTGCTTCCTTTTGTGCCTAGCCTGGGTCTCTGCGTGTCCTCGGCAAGGCTGGGGCTAGCCGGCAAAATCCCCGAGGGCTGCGGTGCAGATGGGTAATGCGCGGTCACTCGGAAGAGTAAAACTTGTTGCAGGCTCAAACATGTTCCCAAGGGCAGGTAGGAGAAACGCGGGTGCTGACAGGGTAGCAGTTTTGTCTGCTCTGTAGCAGGACAGAGAATGATGGTACTGAGGTTACTGTTGGCACTGAGCTGTGCACTCCCTGAAGATGCTGAGCCCTGCATCCAGTGCATCTGCCCTGGAGGTGGAAAAGGAGAAGCTGGTCTGGGCTCCTACAGCTCAAGGGGAGACAAACACAACCCAGCACTTGGGCGTTTTGAGCGGAAGCCACCTCCACACGGACACACCAAACGCTTTGATGGGGTTCAGGGGACCAAGTTATCGATTATTGTTCGCTCAGCAGATATGCTGTTCTGATTACCATCAGCATTGTTCAGCCTGTCCTAAATATGGATCTAATTTGCAACTATCTGGGCTGGAGTGAAGTGGATGGTTTGCCGAAATACATGGATGGATGGGATCACTGGGCCGCTGTTGCTCGTGCCAGCCTGTGCTGCTTGGGTACCGTCAGCTCTGTGTTTGCAGGTGCCTCGTCTAGCCAGGGTTTCTGAACAGTTTCCCAGCAACAGTTCCCTCAGCTCCTCGCTGCCTTCAGCTGAAACTACCCGAATGTAAGCTGCGAGGAAGGTGTGTGGGGTGAAACAGGCAGTGGAGCAAACTGTCTGAATCTTCTGAAATCCTGGGATTAAAAGCTGAATCTTCTCGCTGTCTTCCTCAGAGCAAAGCCATCAGCTCTTCATTTTACTTTATGACTGTTTTCTTGATCTGCAGGCGTTTTCTGCTGTTTCTTTGGCTACCGGCTTCTCCCTCCGTGTGCCCTCATTATCCATGGCAGTGCTGTTTCCACAGGAGATGGTGCAGGCAGCCCAAGGCGTCTCCTGTAAGGTGAGACCCAAGGAAAATATGGAGAAGCTTTCTAAAGTCCTGCCCGGGTGAGGTGGATTGGGGTGAGTCCAGCAGGTCTTGCATCCGAGGTGGCTGGGGAAGGCAGAACGGGAGGTGAGAACAGAGACCCAACGGGGCTCAGGTCTTGAGAGCAATTTTTTCCCCCGTTGTTCTGTTGCTCAATCCAGGTATGAATTTTTAGGTTTTAAAAGTGACACAGTAGCTCCTGCTCCCCGTCAGCTGGGTAACGGGCTGTGCTTCAAGCCAATACCTGGCACCCGTCACCTCTGTATTTCCCCTGCCAGCTTAAAGTCATTTTTCATGTAGTCTTGAGACCACAGATGCCCCCGAGGCATGGTCAGCTTTAAACCTGGACTTCGTCATGCCGGGCTGTCCTAGAGTAGCATGGATACATTAGCACTACCTGGGGGAAGTTCAGTGCCCAAGTATAGGATAGGCCATCACCCAGGCCATCCAGCACATCCCAGCATCCTGCTGGCACTGGGAAACGATCCGGACCTGGCCTGACAAACTAGCCACTAGCTAAAGGAAGCTGTGGTGCCATTCCACGTACCATTACAACTGCAGGCTGATGTTTGTTTTTTTTCCTCACTGCTTACCAGCTTCCACTGGATTTAGCTGAATGATCTGGACATGAAGTTTCTCAAAGCCCCCTTGAAATTTCATTTCTGCTGACAGACAGGCTGGGAGAACTGTATTAAACCTGATAAGAGCTGGCTCGGAGATCCCAGCTTTCATAAATACGCTAGCTGACAACCGCTTCGGTAATGCTTTAACACCCATTGTAAATACTTCCAGCAAGCAGAAGGATAAGAGTGATGTATAATAGCTGTGGTTTAGGATATGTGCTGGTTTAATGTGAGCAGCTTGGGGATTAGATGGAAGCACTGGGAACTGGGCTATGGTTCTGCAGGCAGTGCTGGGAGTGCTGTCTGCTTATGCCGCCGCAGCCCCCTCACACATCAGCCCCCTCCCTCCCCCCCCCAGACAGTGCTGCACGCCTGGGACAGAGGTGGCGTGCAGCACTCAGGTGTTTATGGAGTCTGTGACTGGTTTGCCTAAAGCTGCAGTCCTTGGGGCTAAAATATGAATCTCCCTCTAGGCAGGCATGGGAATATAGCAGAGACTTTAAAAGATACTTTTCTAAGAGGCAGTATGCAAATATGCATCCACAAAAGCCCTGACTGATCCATAATGGGGAAAGAAAAGGTCTATTTGGCATAGAGGAGAGACTGCTTGGTGACTGGGATTGAGATGAGCTGCATCAGAAGAGAGATGCTGTAAAAGCTATTCAGCATTATAAGCTATTCCCCTGTTGCTCGTACACGTCTCTGGGTGCCTCCTGCAGCGAGAAGCCTTCCCTGCCTGCTGGCAGGAGGATCCCAGTTGGATCTGTTTAGACGTTATTTCACTAATATTGTTGTTTATCATATATTGGAACCGTGCCTCAAAGTCTGAGCCGCTCTGAGGGGTGCCAGTCCCCATGAAAGCATTGCAGAAGCTCCCTGGGGATAGCCATCACCTGCTCTTGGCTTTCCTCAGAGGGTCTCGGTGTCTTTGGATAAAGCTGGGGCAGGCTGGCAGCATGGGGGTTATCTAAGGACTTGGCAGGATGAGTCTGTAGTCACCCGCACTGCAGCATGAAGGTCATTTTGCTGCCATGTGGCTTCCAATCCACGAGCAGTGATGGGACCAGAGCTCACTGGGTGAGCCAGTGTCTCTCGGCAAATCCCTTGGTTAAAGAGTTGGAAAAGAAAACCTGGTTTGTTTCTGGATGTTAAAGTGAATGGAAAGGATGCTGCATGCTAAATCTCTCCTGTTTAACGGAGGTGATTTAGATTTGAGCTGCCAAACTTCAGGGTATCCCAAATGAATGGACTGGGCACAGCCCATGATACTTGCTGAGGCCACTGAACTTCAGGGGTTTGGATGGATATATTTGGGATGGGAGGACTATCCTGTAGCTTTTGAGTTTCATGTGGTTCCTTGGTCTTGAAGTTAGAGTGACGTTCAGACTGTGACTGCCTGCTGCTTCTGTCCAGGTCAGTGCTAGAGAATCTGGGGGGAATTGAGGCAGACTGGGCAACCTGCAGCATCCTCCACCCTGATTTGGCTCTGGAAAACGCTCCTCTTGCTGTGGGCTGAAGGTAGATGTTTCATACGGGCAAGTACATACAACGTTGTGTCAAAAGGTGGTCATAGAAAAGAGGTCGGTGGTGGTTTAACTCCAGCCAGCAGCTAAGCTCCGTGTAGCTGCTCGCTCATCTCCACAGGGATGGGGAGGAGAATGAATAAAAGTGAAACTCGTGGGTTGAGATAGACAGTTTAATAGGACAGCGAAAAAGAGTGAGGGAATGATGATGATAATAATAATAATAATAGAATACATAAAACCAGTGAGGCACAATGCAATTGCTCACCACCTAGAAACTGATGCCCAGCCCATTCCTGAGCAGTGATCCCAGCCTCCTGGCCAACTCTCCCAGTTTATACACTGAGCATGACATTGCATGGTATGGAACATCATTTTGGCTGGCTTGGGTCAGCTGTCCTGGCCGTGCTCCCTCCCAGCTTCTTGTGCACCTCCTTACCTGGAGAGTGTGGAAGCTGAAAAGTCGTTGACTTGGTGTAAGCACTACTTACCAACAACTAAACCAGTGTTTTATCAACATTATTCTCATACTAAATCCAAACCACGGCACTATTTCAGCTACTAGGGAGAAAATAAACTTTATCCCAGCTGAAATCAGGATGGGGCCATAATGGGTTAACTTGGTGTTGCTCATAACATCATGATTTTCTTGTCCACTTCAGTGTTACTATAGTGTGGTGAAACATTAGAAGGTGTGTGTCTTTGGAGACACTCAGTTTCAGCCCTAAGCTGTGCTTCTCAATAACGTTTTTAGTAACGTGAAAGACAACAAAGATGAGTAGATCTGCAGCTGATGGAGAAGAGGACAGGAGATGTAAAGGCTAATTGAAAATGCTTGGTAACCTGGTCGTGGTTGTGTGCAGTTCTTGGGATAGGGAGGTGGTGGCTTGGAAGGGAGTAGGGGCTGATTTGGAAGATCCACCAAGCCCTGGCTGATAGCCACTGGGGTTGGGGAGGAGCAGCCAGCAGGTATTGAGGGATTTTGCTCCTGCTTTTATTTATTCTCCTAGAATAACATGCCCTGTTCCAGTCTGCAGTCAGGGGGATGCTGAGAAGTTAGCTTGGAGTGAAATCAAAAGCATGATTAAAGGTTGTTTGGGGGAAGTACCACGCAGCCAGGTCGATTTGGACTGCCACGGAGGGGCAACTTGATCTCTGACCCTTAAATGCTTGTAGCAAAATGGAGGTGAGGACTTGGCCATCCTACCCAAGCGGGAGGAGGATGGTGTGCTTTTTGCAGGAGATGGGAAGATGCTGTCCAGGTGATGAACCTGGGGGCAAGGCTGGTGGGCTGCCCCTCCTGGGCACTCTGACCCTGTTGTGCCTCTCTCCAAATCTTCCTGATCAGCTGTGGCTTTCAGATATGGAGCAGGGGTGGATTTGGGGAGGTACCTCAGCTAAGGTGATGTTGTAGGCACCAGCAGCCTCGTGAGCTGTGGGAACAGCTACCTGGGAGGGGCAGGAGGAGCATCCTTGGTCTGATCCGGCAATGATGTCCCAGGGTGCTTGTTTGAGTTGACTTTCCTGCACGTGTGGCTACCAAATGGCTTTGCAAAACACCCGGCTACTGCGAGGAGCTAATTGACTTCCCATCAGATCCTCGAGTCTTTTTGCGAGTGAAATGACTAAAACGAAGCCACAGGCTTCCCAGTAAACAATGAGCAGTTGGTTTTGCATGGCTCCCTGTCAAAAATCCCAAACTGGAAAGGCAGGAAAACAAACAATCAGATCAGAAAGAAATGGGTTTTTGGCACAGATTCCCTCTGTGTTGACTGGGCTGTGAGACAGACCTCGAGAAATGGCTCAGATTTTAGTCAAACAGCTCAGACACGGGGAAAGGGGTGGGGGGGGGAAGCAGATAAAAATGTTTGTGTGCTTAAATCCAGGCACCTGCAGTCAGAGCAGAGTGAAGCAAGGGGACGGGTCTCTGTGTGCTTTCCAGATGGCAGATACATTTTAAACACAAGAGGTGCAGTTATACCCTGGGTACTGAAGCAGAACGAGTGCCAGGAAAAATATATGCTTCAGTTAAAAGATAAGAGTTTGGAAATCGAGAGCAGTGCTTGTTTTGTAACTGGAATATAAACTACAGGTCTGAGTTGGAGCAGCAGGCAGGGCAAAGGCATCTCCCCTGCGGGCTCAGCGTTCCCAGGTCCAGGTGGGGTCTGCACCTCTTTGGTGCTCCTTAACCTAACTGACAAAATCTGGTCAGAGCATCCATGGGGGAATTTGCTGGTATTCTTTTCTTGCAGTCTGCAATAGCTGATAGGTGAAAAGTTTTGTTTTTTTTTTTTTTTCTAAGCAGAAGACAAATGAAGTGTTTCTTGATTGTTCCATTCAGAGCGCAGCTTCCCTGTGATTCAGCTGGCCAGAAGCATAGTCTCAAAGGAGAGAGGTCCGCGCTTTTGTCTGCGTCCCACTGCACTGTTTTTCTTCTGCATCATGGTCTCGGAAGCTTCTGTTACTAAAGGATGGGTTTATTTGGTGGCTTTTAGTTTTTTTTTTAATCAGGGAGGATTGTCTGGTGTTGGAAAAGTTCCCACTTTGGTAAAGTTTAGTCTCGCTTTACATAAAATCCTAAATATTTAGCCCATTTTTCCCCATTTCAGTCCTTGTTAGAGTGTTCATATTATCGTGAGAGAGTAAATAACATTAATGATGATTCAAGTTTCATGGGCTGTCCTGTTGTTAAACAGAAGGATTTGGTGTACGTAGGCCCTGGGGAACAAGCAATGAAGGCATCAGAGGTAGCATTTGCCATTTACCGAAAGGTGATTTTCTTCTAACCCGAGGAGGTTTCACAGGTTTGTGTGAGTTTACCAGCCATGGAAATCATATGGCAATCCTTACATGACTTCCTTTCCCGAGGCATTTGCAACTTCCTTTCTCCAGGAAAGCAAAGGTTGCTCACCATGAATGTCTATGGCTTTTTGGTGGGTCTCTCCAGCTCTCACTGCTTGGCTGGACCAGCTGACGATTTGGCAGCTTGCGTGGCCTCTGCTGAGTTGGAGGATTTTCTAGATACGCACAAACTCTTTGTTTTTAAAGATGCTTTCGAGCTGGCCTTGCGCTTGATGTCCTCCTGTCTCTTTAGCTCTGTTTGAAATACACACATAACCATTTAGTAGAAAAATATGCAGATCAACTTGAAAGCCGTTCTGAGGATGAAACTAAAGGAATAAGATGGGCCTAACAAAGCAAGGAGCTGGGCTGTCTGACCCACGTTAGACTTGTCACCTCTACAGGTAGTGATGACCCAGTGGGAGTGCAGAGTTGTACTGCACCATTAATTCCTCCTGGGAAGCGGAGTGTGGGCGATGTCCTCCTGCTGCAACTCCCATGGCTGGGGAGGTGGTACCTGCCTGGTGGTCCTCGATATGCTGTTCTATCCCTGCTAGTCCACTCACGCTTTGCAGAAACCAGTGCAAAGCCAGCCTGAACCAGCCACTGAGTGCTAAAAACCCAGGACAAAAGCGTACCTTGCAAGGGGCTCTGGTCCACTCCTCTGTCTCAAAATGTGAGATGCTTTTCCAGACCATTTCTCATTAGGGCTTGTCTGACCTCTCAAATCCCAGCAGCTCCCCAGCTCTCTTTCCTAAAGCTTAAATAATCTTGCTGCTATGTTTTTTTTCTTACCCAGTGTCTAATCTACAATTTACAGCCCATTACTTCTTGTCCTGTTCCCCATGGGGATGCAGTGCAATTTATTCCCGCACCCTTTGTAGCAGCCTTTTACATAATTGAAGACTGCTATCACATCTCTTCTGATTCCCAGACAAGACAAATCCAGTTCTTTTTGGGCTATTTTTTTTCTGCAAGAGGTTGTATTTTACTGCTCTCTGTTAGCCTGCATCTGAAGTGTTTGTGGCTCTGAGTGGGGAAGAGGAGGAGAAGAGCTAGTTAGGCTTTTGGGCTGCGTGGAAGGAAAGCAACATTAAAAAGCTTAGAGGTCCTTAGGGTTGTTCTGCACAGTGCTGCTACGTGGGAATAAGAGGTTAGTAAGTGAGCAGTGAAAACAGATCAAGACCAGGTAGCGCCTGCAAGGGAAACTGTGCTGGGTTTGGATGATGGGATCAGGTATCTCTGGGAGCTTCCAGGAAGCTTGAGGTTGAGCAAAGTTGGATGCTCCTGGATGTAAAAGATGCTCGTTTCTGTCTAGCTGGGCTTTGCAGTTCTATATTTTTTTGCTCTTTCCAGCCAGTGCCTTGTGCTGCTGACCTGTGGCGCTCACCTTGCCCCCTGCATGCCTGCACGGCTGAGAGAGGCTTTTGCAAGCTCTCAAGCTTGCAGGGATTGCTGCCGGCAGGTGGGCACCACTGCCTCTGCCGCTTGCTTCCCCGAGACAGCAGCAGCTCAACACGGGGATGTCGGCGCTGCTCCTGACGCCGTCTCTCCATATTTCATTCCTGTCTAGCCGGGTGGTGGGAGGAGACGTTTGACTTCATCTCAGTACTGATCAGGATTGTCTTTTCTTTTGGGATGGGGAAGCTGATCTGCATTCGTGTCTAATCATCTATGGAGCTGACAAAATTATTCACATAAACGAGTTCTTGAGGAGAACCTCGCTTCTCCTCCCCCTCCCGCTGTACTAGCAGAAAGCAGAGAGCTGCCTTGCCTTGGTGCTTCCCAGGGAAGGCAGAAGGGCTGTACGGAGCTGCAGGAATGGGAAGAGGGAGCTGGGCGATGAACGGTGAACCCCCAGAGTTCAATTACCCCCAGCTCCCACCATGAGCAGTAACCATGGATACATCGGAATCCAAGGCATCACCAGTCCCAAAGTAACAGCATATACATACATATTTATTTAAATAAAGTCCCTGGGCTTGTCACAGAGATCGCTGTCTCCGTGCATTCAGGCTGGCTGCTGCACTGGGGTGGTCTGAATTGCCGGGAAGCCACACAAGGCAGGATTTGCACGAAGGGCTGTGTGTGAGAGGGGGGCAAAATCACTTTTGGGAGGCAGAAAATACACCTTTATAGGGTGCAACTGCATCCCTCCCCGTGTCAGCTTGTTGCAACAACATAGGAGAAAGGGTGAGGAGTGGGGTTGCTGATGTGCATGGGCCCTCTGGCAGCATATTTTCCCTTCTGCATGGGCCAGGATGGCCTTGCTTGGGCTGGATTTGGGATTTTGGCGTGCACTGTCCTGGTGGTAGATTAAGGAATTTCTGTGCATCCTGAAGAGGATGGGTATTAGCAGGCATGCTGTGCCTCCTCCCTGAGGAGCAGGTAGAAGAAGCGTGCCAGGGCAGGAGCACGCTCGCGGAGCGCGGTAATGAATGGGAGTGTTGGAGGAGACATTTAAATGAAGCACTCATCTCCAGGATTTTCTTCCCTTAGCTTCATTCAGATTCAGGGATGAAGGTTTTAAAGAGACAGCACCCAGGCTGGGTGGCACAAGCGGGCATCCCTGCGAGGGGGTGGCTGGGCACCTGGCTCTGCTTCCCCAGCCCTGGAGGTGCCAGTGAGGCACTGCAGAGCCATGCAGCATCTCGGCAAAGCAAAAGTAACCCAACCTGTCCCTAAACAGACTACTGCCCGCGCTCTCTGGGGTGATGTGCACCCACTGTGCCACTCGTGACTGCCCCGTGTTGGGGTGCTATGCGCTGGGGCAGAGGTTGTGTGGCACGTGGCAGCGTGCGCTGGGGCTCAGCACAAGCACGGGGACAGAGGAAGCTTTAGGACAGCATTAGCAATCCTGCCAGTGTCCAGTCCTGGAAGCTTCTGAAGTCCAGAGTGCTCCTGGGCGCTGCCGAGCCCAGGGTTTGTTGGGATGCTTTCCAGTGTAGTGGGAGGAAAGGGAGGAGGTGGAGAGGCACTGGTGGGCATCTCAGCCACCCAACAACCCTTGGTTAAAGCTGCGGTGGGCTGGCTTCCAGAGAAGCCAGCAATTACAAGCTTTTGGGAACTCTTGTGCAAATCAGATAGGCTCGTGCTGAGCCGCACCGTGCTAGGGCTTCTCCCTGCGCATGTGAAGGGCTAATATAAAAAGAGCTGCGTGTTGCCTCAGTCCAGCAGCCTCTTGGCAGCATCACTGGGCATCTGACACAGTGCTACGGGTCTTTTGACTGACATGCAGTGTCACCTCGAGCTCCTTCGCCCTGCATCTTCAAGCCTAGTTGTCCATGGGTGCTGCCTGGGGCATCTTGGAAGGCAAAATGAAGCCCAAACAGGAGCGCTGTGGGTGCATCTCTGCCAACCGGGCTGCAAATATGATTTAAGAGGTCTCCAATGCAAGCCCTTCCCGCTGGCAGCCCTCGGATGCTGTGGAGTAAATCTCTGGCTGATCTGGAAGGCCATATACCTCCACGTCCCTTGTCCCCACAACTGCCCTTGCTTTGCCTGCCTGTTAAGGGGTGGCCTTATACTGGAGAAGGGCAGAGAGCACAGGGTTATATTTTGCATGGATATGTGGTGACTGGAAAACTCATGGTTACTTTGTTATGGGAGAAGCTGTGGCGGTCTCCATGCCCCAGGTGTGTGCAGAAAAGGGGGTTGGGGAGAACCAACACCATCTGATGGGGCCATGTGGAGGTCCTTTGCCACCAGCCCTGGTGTGGGACTGAGCTGATCAAATTGAACCCCCTGAAGCTACCAGGGTGTGGGTTTCTGGGCGGTGGCTGAGCCCGGGGTGGCCCAAGCGGCCTGGCTGGGCAGCTACATGGCTCTTTGCTTGGCTGCGCACCTCCTTCCCCAGGGTGTGTGTGCACAAGTGTTTGTGTGTGTGTGTGCAAGGGGTGTGCCCGGACAGTTCTGGCTCTATTTTGGTGGAGCGCAGCTCCTTCTCTCCTTTGTTATTCCCTGCCTGCCCCCTCTGGTATATGTGCGAGTTCCCTTTCTCCGATTGTCAGAAATTTCTTTTCCACTGTGTGGGCAGGAGACAGATTTTAACTGTCTCTATTTTCTCCTCGTTGTTTTTTTTTTTTTTTATTTCGTTTTATACCCCCTCCCCCTTTCCTCTCGCATTCCTTCCTTTCCTGCTCCTCTTGTCTCTCCCTCCCTCCTTCCCCTCCCCTCTCTCCCTTTTTTCCCCTCCCTCTCCCTGGCTCTTTTCCTCCCTTTCCATTACAAATGATGCCTCTGGAATAACATCCCGACCTCGCCCAGCTCTCCCGCAGGAGCCATGCCTCTGTGTCCAGGTAAGCGGTGGCTGCTGGCAGGGTTGGTGGCCCTGGGGACCTCCCAAAGTCGCCGTGGGGACATCGCTCCTGTGTCCTCCTCCTCCTCGCTGCTACCTGTTGGGGACAGCCGGGAGACGGCAGTTCCCACCAGTTGGGGCTGCCTCCATCCTCTTCCCCTCGAGCACCTCCTTCTCCTCCCCTTCCCCTCGAGCATCTCCTCCTCCTCTTCCCCTCGAGCATCTCCTCCTCTCCCTTTCCCGGCGGCTTTTGTCTCCTCCCGCCCGCCGGGGATGCCCTGAGCCCCAGGGACACCTCGCACCGGCTCCTCGGGGAAGAACGACGGGGGAAGGAGCTGGTAGCAGCGGTGACAGTGGCCCAGGGGGGCTGAGGGATGCTCTCCGCAGGTGAGGCTGCAGCTGCGCTTCGGGAGGGCGCCCCAACTTTGCAGCCGGGCTCCCCGTTTTGCTCCTTGCCCAGGCTCCCGGTGCCTGGCAAAGCAGCTCTGCTTCGACAAAGTTTTTATTAAGGTAGTCTAGGAGCGGGGGGAGCCTCGGCACTCTGCTTAAGGTGGCTCGTTGGCCAGGAGAAGGGGGCTCAGGGGTGGCTGCAGGGTCCCAGGTGGCACCAGCTGGTCTGGGGTGGCTTGGGGAGTGGGGGGTCCCCAGCCCTCAGGAGAGAGCAGGGAGACAGGGGATGCCCTGCCTCATGCCCCAGGTGGGGTGGGTGAACCTGGTTGGGGGGTGTGTAAGCCCTTTTTTCTTCCTCTGTCTCGGGGAACAGAGCACCCTGGAGAGCCCTTGATGGGCGCAGGGGCTGTGGTGGTGGCCAACGATGGGCTGGATCAGCTCCAATCCTCCTCGGCAAGCCCAAGGCCTCCCAAAGGTGCCAGGTCTCCTCTCTTCCCCGGGAGTGCGCAGGCTGTGTGGGTGCCCTCAGCAGCCTCCTCTGCCTGCCCTGGGCACCCAGGGTTTTGTGTTGCCTTCTTGCACCCAGTCCCCACTTTCTGTGGGTCTGAGTGCTGCTCCTAATTTTGGCCCCTGCCTGGGTGGTGTTGATGACAATGATGAATGAGGTTCCCCAAAATCAGGGTTTGCCTTGTTCCTGCAGCTCTTCTGGCCGCTTTTGCGTTGCAGAGCGTGTGTTTTGGTGTTTGTGGCTCCTGTTGGCCCTCTGCGTGGCTGGAGGGGATCCAGAGAGAACTCCCCACCATGATCCTGAGCAGACAAGTGCTATTTGTACCCTGGACCACCTTGTCTTCCCCCACAGGCTACGTTCCCCTGGATGAGCGATCTCATCCAGCTCTCAATGCTGATGCGAGGCCATGCTTGGTCTTTGCTGCAGATGGGGAGATCTGGGCTCAGGATGCTGTGGGATGTGGTGACGCTTTCAGCTGGTCCAAATCCACGGCCAGGGTTGTTTGGCAGATGAGGCGCAGCATTACGGAAGGCGCTGTCAGCGAGATGAGACACGCGTTCACAGTCTCGGCTGCTGCTGACGGCACCTTTGACAACACGAGGGCATTGCTGCCACTCATTGAGTAACTGGAAACCAAGAACCAGCCCCATGGGAGCGTGTAGAGGGGTTCCCTTCATCTCCCTCTCCCCAAAGTGTTTGTACAGCATTGCTGGTACATGGCAGCGGTGGGGTGCCAGGGAACTGAGATCTGGGGTCCCTTCAGTTGGCTTTTGTGGGGGTCTATCCAGCTGCATGGCACTGGCGGGCTGGGCATGGCAGAGCCACAGGGCGGGGCTCGTCACTGGTGGGTTATGCTCCCCTGGATGTGTCTGCAGGTTTGGGAGGTGGAGGACATGGTTGTGGCAGTAGGCTGTCCCCTGGCACTGAGTTCCCTTCTGGTCTTACTTTCTGCTTGGCTAAGTTTCCTCCTTCCTTGGCAGTCTTGGTGTACCTGGAAAGTTTGCTCACAGTAGTTTGGGATGTATTTGCATCTCTTGAACAGCTGGAGGTTTCTTCCTCCTTTGCAGGGTTACACAGGACAGTGTAAGCCTTTCCTCCGAAAAATGCTGAGTGAGAGCGTGGTCCATCCTGATTGCACCTTGGCACCTATCTGGACAGGCAACAGGTTGATGCTTGAGGTGCGGAGTCTCCCTCGGGTTCATCTGAGCATGTGTTGGGGATTTCCTGGCTGGTGGTGCCTTTAACCCTATGCAAACAAGACTGTCGCCGTGTCCGTGTGAGCCTGCAGCCCCCCGCGCCCCCTCCCCGGTGTGGTTGAGTCAATGCACCCACCCACTGCATCCAGTGCGTGAGTCACAGGCTTTTCATACACTGGTGTGAATCACTCACACACAGCCACACTGATGACTTTAGTGACAGCTGAAAAGAGAAAATAGTCCTCCACCTGTCGCCCAGCACCACTACTGCTGCCGCTGGGCTCCTTGCTCACAGTGACCCCAGAAAACTTCTGCGAGTGGCACCGAGGTGACGGTGGCTGGAGTTTCTGCTAACTTTCTGCATCTCACATTTGGGTTGATCCGTGGATGCCACTGAAGGTGCTCACCGCTCAAACGGATGGGTGGACACCAGGGTGATGCAGCCCGGAGGACGGCTATTCTGCTTGGGGTGCTCTGCTGGCTAGATTGGGGTGAGTTTGGTGATGTGCTGACCCATCCCCTGGGCTCTTCCCTTGGACGCTTTGGGCCTAAGGCTGTTTTATGTTCCACTCTATTTTTCTGAGGGCCACACGTGGAGGTCTGGAGGCCCACCCGAGTGGCGTGCTCTTCCCTCTCCCCTGCTGGGGTGCAGCAGGACTGCCTGAGCCCCAGCGGGAGCAGCTGGTGATGAGCAAGAGCTGCCAGGAAAACAAGCCAGATCCTCTCCATGGCTTCGGCTGCTCCTCTCTCTGGTGTTGCTGGCTAGCAGATGGCCACGGCCAGCAGCTCAGCTGGTGGCTGGGATGCTCTTTGCTCCTCTGCCCCTCCTGGGGATGTGTCTCCTCTGCCCCTCCTGGGGCCGGAGGTGACTGTTTTAACACAAGGAAGATGCTTGCTAATTAACCACCCCAGGGATCACAGTCTGTCGCCTTCCTGGCACTGCTGGAGAGAACCCAAAGCACAGAGCTGAAGGATTCTGGAGGCACTGCTTTCTCCTGCCTGCCTGGGCAGGGGACAGGGACAATCCTACATCCCTGGCCACCAGGCAGTGGCTCACTAGGAGTTGGTAGAGCATCCCTGTGTCCCCACACAAGCAGTGCAATTGGTGGTTTGGGACTGTTAAAGAAATCCAGTGGCTTTCTTGCACCTCTGTAGAGCTCCAGGGAAGGAACAGGCGAGGACCGGATCAGACAGGCTTCCCGGGTGCCTTCCAGGTCCCAACCCGCCCCTTGGCCATCTCCCGCATCTTTTCCATGCTGCTTTGCTTTATCACTGCCTGTTGCTCTTGCAAAAGCTCTTCCTGCCCCTCCTACCCGGTGCCGGCTCCCCACCAGCAGGTCCCCTCCTTCCTTCCTGCTCCCCGCGGCTGAAATGAAGTGCTAGAGTATTTCAGGGATGTCAAAACATACCATTAGTCACAGCCGTGAGGCTTTGTGCCCGGGGAGAGGCTGCCAAGCTCTCTGTCAGGCTGAGAAATGATCAGGGAAGGCCGGAGCTGGGAGTCTGGGGGGCAGAAGGATGGCAGCCTGCTGAAGGCTTCGGGGTTCCTCCTTTTCTGATATCTCTGGTGTGGCTGTGACTTAGCTTTGAGCAGCAAGTTGGATCAGAGGCCCCCCCAGGCATGAACAGGGAGGTGATTCTCCCTCTGTACTCGGCACTGGTGAAGACCGCACCTCGAATACTGTGTTCAGTTCTGGGCCCCTCACCACAAGAAGGATGTTGAGGCTCTGGAGCGTGTCCAGAGAAGAGCAACAAAGCTGGTGAAGGGGCTGGAGAACAAGTCTTACGAGGAGCAGCTGAGAGAGCTGGGGTTGTTTAGCCTGGAGAAGAGGAGGCTGAGGGGAGACCTTATTACTCTCTACAACTACCTGAAAGGAGGTTGTGGAGAGGAGGGAGCTGGGCTCTTCTCCCAAGTGATGGGGGACAGGACTAGAGAGAATGGCCTGAAGTTCTGCCAGGGGAGGTTCAGGTTGGACATCAGAAAAAAATTCTTCACAGAAAGAGTCATCGGGCACTGGAACAGCTGCCCAGGGAGGTGGTCGAGTCACCTTCCCTGGAGGTGTTTAAGGAAAGGGTAGATGAAGTGCTGAGGGACATGGTTTAGGGAGTGTTAGGAATGGTTGGACTCGATGATCCAGTGGGTCCTTTCCAACCTGGTGATTCTGTGATTATTCTGCAATTCCCCTGTGATATTGAGATGTGTCTTCTGCAAAATGAGGGGCTCGCTTGCCCCTCAGCTTTGCTCTAGGATTCTCCCCCAAAATACCATGCCAAGGGGATTATTCAACCGTGTCCATCTCCTGTGTTAGTTATTGGCTCAGAAGAGATGTTTTCCTCCTCTTCACCACGGAGAAGCGTTCTCTTTAGTACTCTCTGTGCTCGGTTCATGTGCCTCCTGCCTTGGAGCCCACCTCGTGTGGATGTAAATCAAATATTGGGTTTCCCGAGCAGCTGTTTAAACAAGGCAGCGTGGGCACTTAAACACCCACTCCCTGCGGAGGTGCACAACCTCGCTGTCCCGGTCAACACCTGCAAGCCTCCATGCTTCTCAGCAGGCTCAGGTTTTCTTCTATTTCTTTGGTACCAAAATAATCTCTTTCCTTTCATTGCACAAGCAGGGAATGGGAGAGATCCTGTTGTAAAGCACCTGTCTGATGGCACAGACGAGATGCTTGAGATGCCGGAGCCTGATTTCTGCTCCCTCCAGTGCTGCTTCCCTCACTTAGCTTGATGGCAGAAAGCTCCAACTTGTCCAGGTCCCTGTGGAAAGGTTTGAGCTTCATCTCTTCCTGCAATCCACTGAGGATTCTTCTTTTGCCTATAAATAAGCACCAAAGCAGCCGGGAAGGTGCCTTAAAGCAGGGAGGTGTAGGCAGCCCTGGGCGATGATGAGCCTTATCCCTGGGAGCAGATCACTGCAGAGGGCCAATTAAGCTGTGGCTACTATTTTTATGAAGTTTTCAGGTTCAGTAAAGCCTTTGCATTTCTTCTGCCTTGTTTTTTTTTCCCTGACAGCTTTTTTTTCCAAGCTGCAGGCAGAAGGTGGGCTTTAACCCCTTGTTACCCTCGGTGCAGCGAGGGGTCCATCTACTTTATGCCCTCTGACTGGGACCAGTGCGAGTGCTTTTAGGAGACTTTTGGGGATCGGTGTTGGAAAGCAAAGGGTTCTGTGCAGGCTCACACTGCTAGCAAAGAGCTTTGGAGTGCTTTTTTTCCTGCAGGTGAAGTGAGCCTGCTCCCCAAATCCAGGGAGTGCCTGCCACGGGGTGCGAGTCTTGCTGGGAGTGGGAGTTCGTGCGGTGGTGGGAGTGTGCAGGCACAGCTCCAGAGAGAAATCCCGGCCTCGGTCTGTGCTCAAGGCATGAATCCAATCCTGGCAGCGGGTGGGAAAAATTCAAGCCTCTCCCCTCCAGCCGTAGAGCATCTGCTCTGCAGAGCCAGTGTGTGTTCTCTGAGGCTTCCCGAGCAGGGCTTGGGAAATAAGACCCAGTTTAGAACTGAGCTGGTTCCTTCAAGGAAGCAAACGCCTCTCCCGCATGTTTGTGTGTCCTGGATGAGCCCTGTGGTGGGCCAGGGTAGCTACTTTTAAGTTGGCTGAGTGGTGAGTTTTAATTGAAATCTTACGTGCTGACTGTGCCTGAGAAAATCAGGCTGTAACTAATGGGAGTCACTCAAGACGGCGGCTAATTATCATGATGAACTGAGCAACAGTTTGGGTGACTCTTCCACCTGCTCTGCCAATCAGCCCAGCCCCTGGGGAGCTGCTATAGCAGCAGGGCAGGGTGGCACCCTGCTCACCCAGGATGGGGGTGGTCTGCTCTGTCTGGCCATTGCTGCAGCTCTGCTTTCTGTATTGACAGTTTTTTTGCTCTCTGGAGGCAGTTGGTGAGGGAATATTGGTGCTATGGGCATAGTTGGAGCTGGGACCCTTCTGAGGGGGCAATAGAGGCTGCAAAACTCCATCTTAAAAGTGTCAGTTGAGATATGAGGGATGTGCTGAGAAACGGGGTCCAGTCCTTGAGTTTTCCATGTCCTGTCCTCCTCCGTGGGATTTTTCCCTCTTGTTGGGTCTTCCTTTCGTTTCTGCCGCATCAGACAATAGTTTTGGCTGTTTGATCAGCAGCTTACTAAGCAACCTTAAAAAAAACCTGTTTACAAAACACATCTTCACTGATGCTAAGTGAGTCTGGTTCTGTGGGCTGCCGCTTGCCGGCTCTGCTCAAAATGTGTCACTTGCACCGATGGTTATTTTTAGAGCTGAGGTTTGCAAAATGCAAAGGCTGGGCAGGTTTCTTCAGGGTGCCAGATTCCTGGGAGGAGGAAAGGGAGACCGGGATGATCTCTCACTCTGTGCCGATGTGTGCCGGCCACTGCCTTCACCAGCATCCTCTGAAAAGATGATGCTCATGTGGCTTTTCCCATCTATGTGGGAATTCATAAATCCTTTATAAATCCTTTCTCTTGGTCCTCCCTGCTTTGTGTTCTGTGGTGTTCCTGCCTCCCTACTCCATCTGTGGAGGCTGGCACTTCCCTCAAGGCTGCTCCCGGTCCCCCATCTCTCCGCTGGGGCTGGATGTGATGCAGTCCTGCCCATCCTGCTGGCCTCTCTCCTTGCCTGCAACTCCTGTGTTTCTGCTCCAGGAGCCGAGGAACCTGCCTGCTGTCGCCTGCTCTGCTGTTGGTGTGAGCTCAGACTGTGCCAGGGTGAACATTTGTGTGCAGAGAGCCGGGGAGGCAGTGGGAAGAGGGGGTTGGAGGAGATGAGGAGCGGCAGCCCCTCTGCTCCTGGTGGCAGCCGGGCTGCCTCCAAATTTGATGTTGAGATGGAAAAGCAGCAGGAATGGGTCGAATGTTGGCTCTGCTCCCTTCCCAGCTGCTCTGAGGCTGGATGGGTGCAGTGACTGCGAGCAGCTGGGCCTGGCGAGACACCATTGCTTCATCCACGTTCACCTTCAAACCAGTCTGTGCATCTCTTCTACCCCTTTCCAACCTCTTTCTGACCCAGGCTGGAAAGCTGTTATCTTGCATCCTGTTCTCTAACCTTGGCCTCTCTCAAACTCTCTACTGCTCGCTTTCCTGTCTTGGAGAGTCTGTGAGCGTCCTGTGTGTTGGACCAACTCGCTGTATTGCAGTGTCTTGACCACACACGGTTCTTTCCGTGTCTTCAGAGACAGCAGTTTGGTTGAAGCTGAAATGCTTTTGTGGACTAAAGCTGGTTTGCACCAGGCAAATTCTCAAGAACAAGTAGAGAGACGTGAGGAGAGGGTAAAAGCTTTGAAAACACCTGAATTTGCTGTTGCATCTTGGAATGGGAAATTAAAGTTTGAAGGCTTTTAGATTCAAAAGCCATTTTTTAAACCTGGTGGTGTTTTTCTTCTGATGGATATGATATAAAAAGGAAAATCGAAATGAAGCGTGTCTGCTGTGTTGGAGTAGAGGGTTTCTACCGGCTACAAATGACTTCCTCCCCCTTCTTTTGGCACTTTTCCCTCCCAGCAACTTCTGGGGCTGATGCTTTTCTTTGCTGAGCAGGTCTCTCCTGGCCCATGCGCCACTCCCCTCTGCATCCTGGGCTGGCATTGTTAAAGGTCTGGAAGGGAGAATTTCTCACTGCTGCAGGATTTTCCCCATCTCCCAAAGAGTTATGGTAATGCGCAAACACCAGCCTTGGTCCTTGCTCTTGTGGGGGACCTTTGGAGAGGTGTTGCTCTCCTAGCACCACATAGCTGGGTTGCAGCTGGACACCAAGCTGGGCAGCGGGGATGCTGCCAGTGGCTCTGCCTGATTTATTTTTTTTCCAGTGTCTGTTTCCAGCCAACTGCCAAACTTACTCAGACGTTCTCATGTCTCACTCGCCTTACTTGTGACTGTCGTGACTTTTAGTCGCTTCATCTCTTTTGCTCATACACAAAGCTGTTAGTATTGCTTGGAGGGTTTATTAGCCTCAAAGCTGTCACCTGTTTCCTACTTGTTATTCCAGGTAGTTAATTTTCTTTCTGCTCCTTGAAAGCTGGAGCTTGTTTTCCTCAGGATTCCCTCTGGAATTAAGGCAGCTTCCTGGCCTCTGCCCCGGAGGGGGCTGCTGGGGTGGTGGAGAGGGCTTTGATATACCTGGGGCTGAGGCTCAGAGCTACCAATTTTCATCGTTGGGCTCTTGGAGTGACTCGAGCTCACTCGGAGCAAAACCTGCAATCTGAATTAATGTTTTAATTATCTCAGCCTCTTCCCCAAAGGCTTTTCTTATTGTTTTTAATTTTGGAAAGCTCTCATGCAATCTTTCTTTTCTCCTGCTCCCATCGTCTATACCGTGCCGCTCACCCCAGGAAGCAAGCCGAAGGTGTGGATGATTTCCCTGGCATGAAACACAAACCTCTGCCAGGGGCTGTGGAGCAGCTCGGGCACTGATCCCACCCAGGCTCCCATCACAGTCTTCACGTGCCAAAACAGGCAAGTTTCTTGGCACAGGCTTTCAGAAAAGGCGTTGGGTATTGAGATGGGAAGCTCCTGTGTTGTGAATCTCCTCAAGCAGCTTCTCCCCGGGGTGCAGGTAATGGAGAAGAGCTTGATGCTTTAACCGGAGCATCTTGAAGGTGTGCCAAGCTGCTTTTGTAACGGTGGACTTTTTGTATGCTCTACATGCGTAACCGTGAGGGGTGCGGGTGCTGCTGGGGTGCTCTGCATCCCAGGGAATGGCATGCAGGGTGCAGAGGATGGGGGCAATTCCTGGAGTTGATGCACAGTGATGCCTCTACACCGAAGTGAGGAAGGAAGCTGGTTCTCAGCAGCGCTGTGCTCCTCCTGCCAGGGAGAACGTGGGAAGGGAAGGGGGCTCTGGGGTGCTGCTGCTTGTTTCTGTGTGCCTGGAAGAGGGGGAGAAAGGAAAGTGTGTGTGCACGCACCTATATGTGATTCTGTAGTCCTGTTATCTTCAGAGGGGTATCTTACCTGCAGTGGAGAGCTGGAGTGAGGTGACGAGAAGAAGAAAGGCTGAAGCTGCTCTGTTAGATCAAATATGTATTTTATTAATAAAAAAGGTTTATGCTGTGATTGGAGCTCCCTGCGGCAGGAACGGTGTTGTGTGAAAGTGAGGATTTAAACGCTTTTAAAAAAAAATCAAGTTGGACAGATATGAAAGAGCAACTTAGGATGTTTTCATCTTGCTCTATTGTTCATCGGTGCCCTTAATAATTCAGGGTTTTTTTTATATATTAGAGGAGACCAGACTTGAGAAATAATTCAAATGTAACTCCTGGAGCTACAGAGTAAGTACTGAGGCTTCCAGGTAACATTGGATTATTGCTATTAGAAAACATGAGTACCCTGCATCAGGAATTGATCACCCCATCTCGGGCTCTTGAAGCGCATCAATATTAACATTGCTTTATGGGATTGCTTTGAGAAATGCTTATATCTGCCTAGGTGAAGCTGTTTTGCTGTGGTGCTCTAACTTACTGGTGTACTGGGATAGGAAGGATACTTGGCTTAGAAGTGCCGGTGAAGGTCCCATCTGTGTGGCAATATTTGGGTGTGTAAAGTGAGAACTGAAGGGGAACTTTGGGTGCCAGCCTTCACAAGCCCTGCCTCAACGTGGGGCTCCTCTAGGTGAGGCAGGTCTGGGTGGATGTAGTCAACAGAAATAGATGCTGCCTGTGTGATGATGGCACCTCACGTGTGTTCTGCACCACTGCTGTTAAATCACCGGGGCTGCCGGTGGCTGTTGCCGTGTATCACTGGGAGAAGAAGAAAAATAGCCTCCCTTGGGCTGTCCACGGTTCCCAGCATGGTATAGAAAAGCTCTCTTGAGGAGTATTTAATGTGTTTCCTAAAGGCTAAGAGGTACGGGTGGCTTGAAATGTCTCTATGTGTACTGGTTGCATTAAACGTCTTTGCTTGGATTTTACACCCTTTTCTCCCCTTTTTTTTGGGGGGGGGGGGATGTCTCTAATTCTGTGGGTTCAAGGGTTGAAGGCTGCAGGCTCTGGGCTGCTGTATCCTGCTCTTTCTACTGGCCAAGGAGATGCAAATGTTGCTTTGCAATACAGAAACAAGTAAAAATCACGATCTGCGTTCTGAAAAACAACCACTCTATTAGTGCTTCTTGTATTCACATTTTCAGGTCTGTCTCTGTTTCCTGAAGTTCTGGGGCCAAAGAAGGAGAGGAAGGAGGGCTGGAAGGTGCTCGTGGTCTTGGTCCTGTTTAGGCTGTGGAGCGGTTTATTTTATGGCCTCTCAGCAATGCTTGGTGTGGTTGAGGATGCTGCGGCCTCTGTTTCATCATCTTGATGCCAAACAAGTGCAGTTCTTCTCATTGCTTCCTGAAACTCTCACGTTTTGCCAGGTCGTGCTTGTTTTTTTGACTCTTCAGTAAATCAGTATCTTCCTCGGTGTGTGTTTTCTCCCCGAGGGCTCCGTGGCTGGGGTTGCTTTAGGGACTGTCAGACACTGATGCTCATCGAGTGCTGAGCTGGGATTGCATCTCTATAGCTGAGATGGGATTGCATCTCTATAGCGTGGAGGCTGGGGCTTCCTCTTGAGAGAGCTGAGGCTTCCCCCATTTCCTGCCTCCAGGCACCAGAAATAACCAAAATCTCATTAGATTTGCAGAATGCGTCGGGCACAGCCAGCAGATTGGGATGGCAGCCTGACTGCAGCTCTGCGGGTGTGCCCTGCACCAGGGCTGGACTGGATTGGATACTGCAGCCAAGCAGCACCACCACGACCCTCTCCCAGCCTGGGATGGTTGGTGCCCAGCAGGGTGGGTGAGATGTGTGGAGAAACCCTGCGAGGAAGAACAGGGAGAGCTCACTTCAGCCAAAACGCTGTGGCTCAGCCGCCCGCTTGTGCTTGCATGTGCTGTTGGGCACCGTCTCCCTTCCCCAGCACGGGACAGGGTGTTAGTCACACACTCCTGGTGTTAGTCACGTTGGGAAGTGCGCCGGGGCCAAGGTGACGATGCCTGTGCGAACTGGGAGAGTCATAGGTAGGGTCTATTTTTAACAAAGATTGCTTTGGGTCTGGAGGGGCTTTAGTTGGTCCTGAAGTTTGCAGCTGAAGGTGGGCACCCGTGGGCTTTGCCCTCCTGCACCCTGTCAGCATGTGTTGGGGCTGTGCTGCTGCTGCAAGGCTGGCGGGGAGCGAGGGGCTTGCTGCCAGAGGCTTTCCTGGAAAACTTAACGCCTGGGTCAAAACTGGCTCTGACGATGCTGAGGAGTATCAGCAGCTCTATGCTTAGGGACGTGGTTTAAGGGAGTGTTGGGAATGGTTGGACTCAATGATCCAGTGGGTCCTTTCCAACTCGGTGATTCTATGACTGGCTGGTGCGAAGCCCCTGTCCCTTGTCCACTGCCATGCACCGCTGCCACTGGGCGCTTGGGATGGGACACCTGCAAATCACCTGGGAGGATGCAGCACAGTGACAAGGATGGGTGAAAGCAGGACAGCTTCTGCTGGGTTTAAGATGAGCCCTTGTCCCTTCTGCAAGCCCTGGTGTTTAGTCCATTTAGGTGAAACACAGTGTTTGCACTCTCACTTGAGCAATGTGGGACCATCCTGCATCCCTGTGCCCTCCTTTGATGAAGGTGCGGGTTTTACTACTTCAATAACAAGCTGCTGCAGTGGATGCTGAATATGAAAGCAGCAGCGCCGGACCCCCGTTAGTGTTGTCCTTTTGAAAGGCAACACAATAGCAGTCTCTTATGGAAGGTGGTTGCTCCCCCTCTTTTTCCTTTTCATTTAATAATTTGGCATTCACAGCACAGGGAGTTTCTGAGCGATGCATGAGGCTGCTTCTACTGCCGGCGGTTTGTTTTTCCTTGCTACAGTAGCTTTAGAAATTTATCACTGCTCTGGCTTTGGGCTGTTTTTTCCGTGGCATATGGGAGTAACAAGCTTGGAATAAATGCGGTCTGTTAGCCGTTTCATGCAGTCCGTATGTACACGGTGCTCCACGTCTCGCAGGCTGGGATTTTTAGAAACATTCTGCATTGGCCTCATGCTAAAGCTTCCATGGGCTGTGAAGAGCACCCAAGCCTCTGTAGAGGTTGTATCCTCGGTTAGAACCTGCTCAGGGAGCTGAGCTGTGCAGTGGGATCTGTGCCTGTAGCACTACTTGCTGGGCTCCAGATGTGCTGGACCACATGTGGAGCAGGCAGTGAGCCGTAGATGTGTGCATAGTGCTGTGGTCCTCATCCGATTTGCTTGCTTTGATTTTTTTTTTTTTTTTCAAATGGGATGAGCAATCCTGCAGGTGAAAGGATCTTCTGCCAGAGGTGTTGACTCCTGGCTGTTTGCTGCGGTGGTACAGGAGACCCCAAGCTCTCAGCAGTGGGATGAAAACCAGGGCTTACTCTTGCACCCACACCTGGCTACAGGTGATTCAACTCTTTTTGCTGGAGATCTGAGGTGGCTGGAAAGAACCTAAACCTACTGTGGACTCTTCTTGTCTCCAACAAGTTTCTCCAGTGGGGTAACTTGGGTGCTGAGGCTGCACCGTCTTGTGTCTAGAAGTGGCTGGGTGGGATCTGCAGCCGGCTTTGCCTCTCCTCCTCCGCAGGGCTGCTGACTGCTCAGGAAGTTCTTAGCCGATGGCTTGACAACTTCTTTGTGTGCTTGCTGCTGTTAACAAGCTTCGCTGCTGAATGTCTGAGGCGAGGTTTTTCCATGCAAAAAAATGAAATAATGAGCATGGTGGAAATGAGCCACAAGCGTGAACACCAGGAGCGGCTGGAGGAGGGGAGTGGGTGCTCTGGCGCTGGGTGTCTTGGGAGACATGGGAAGGGTGAATACTGGGAGCAGTGCAGATGCTTGTCTTGCACGGTGATCTGTGTGTACAAAGCCAGTAACGGATGGGGAGATGTCCTGAGGGAGTGTGGGAAGTGGCTGGGACGTGGGATGTCTGCTGTGATCTGTACTCGGCTTGAAGATGCTCAGTACTTCAGCTCAGAGGAGAGATGGGACAGGTTTGTCTTGGTGTCCAACTGGTGCTTCCCTTTCTTGGACACAATCCCTCATTAAGGAAGGGAAGGAGAAGAGGGAATGGGAAAGGCCTGGACACAAAGCCTTCTTCCTTCCCGTTGGGATGCTTGAGTGGTTGCACTTAGAGGCTTTGGGCAAAAAAAAAAAAAGACCAGAACCGACCAGTTGCTCTCAGCTATTTCCCTGGACCCCAGTGCAGGTTATGAGCTCAGCATCACTTGCAGAGGGGATGATGAGGTGAGCATTGCTTGTGGAGGGTGACAGTGCTGAGTAGCCATGGAGCAGAGCCTGTGAGCAGCTCTTGGAGCTGGGGGAGGCCAGAAGCTTTGTCCAAGCAGCTTCTGCTCTAGTGGAAATCTTGATTTTGCTGCCGCACCGGTCCCACCTGTAGTGCTGACCCTTGTGGAGTCGGCACTGTGTGCCCTTTGAAACTGAGAATCCTATCTTGGTGCTTGTAGGCTTTAAGCAGCTTCTGTTTTCTTCTGGGAGCTGTTTGTAGAGGTTGTCCAGCCCATTGTGGTTAGAAGGAAGGATGTAAACCCCAAGGGAGCAGGAATGTATTCCCAGATGATGTTTCTGCTCTAGCATGTAGCGTGGTGGGGGTTTTAATACATCCCAAAACAGATCAACAGGCACTGAGGGAAGATTGGAGCCCTTGCAAGCATTTCTGTTGGAGGCTAACATACAAATGAGGTGTAAACCTGTAAAACTGCCTTGTTTAAACCCTAAATATTGTATGGGAGTCGTGTATCGGCTCCAGCCTGGGAAAGGTGGATGTGTTAGCGTGGTAGCCCTCCTGGGAGGGATGAATTTTGGTCATTGCCACTTGGAGGGATGGAGGCAAGGGGCTGGGACCATGAAGAATAATTTCTTGGATTCCCTCAGCTTGCTGGTGCTCTGAAGCTTGCCGGCAGACGATGGCTGGCTGGCATGGGAAAATCAATGGTGTTAAACTATTTAGGAAAGAGCGAGTGGGCAAGGGGAGAGAGGGGGTGTGACGCTCCCCAAAATAGTATTGCCTGTTTCCGAGGCTCTGAAAGCAAATGGTTTCTGCTGATGCCCAGTCTAAGCTTGCACGAAAGGGTGGTCGTGAGGAGGGGCAGTGCCAAATTATACAGTAGTGCCGAACAGCCGTGACGTGCCGGAGGAGAAACCCTCAGGCGGCTGCATGCTGAGTGACATACGCCGGCAGTCTCGCACCGCCGGTCCTCAGCCAGCCTTGAGATGTCTAAAAATTACAGATGGCAGTTTCCTAGTGTAAAAAAGAGCTGTGTGCCACCCGTGGAAGCGCCTTGTCTGCCTTCCTGGAGACAGAGAGGGCCTGATGAAGGGGCCACTGATTAGCAGCCACTTCCGTGCTCCGCAACGTGATTGCCGATGTTTGCAAATACGGTAAAGTCCAAGCTCCAAGCAAATACGCTGCTGTAAAAAGGGCCAATTTCATGATAGAGTTATGAGCTAATTCAGTTGTCAGTCATCATTTCAGTAGAAAGACAAGACTAACAAGTGAAGCCTTGGTGAAAGCAGAGCTCCTTTGTGCTCTGTGCCTGGTCTGGCTGCTCAGCAAGGACTGCAGAGGATGCTAGCCTGGACTGATACGCATCTTAAGAAATATAAGGAATGGTGTAAGAAATAGGGTGTATGTTGTGTTTTTTCCTGCTAGGTTTTCCTGGGCTTTGGCTATCAGCAGTGCAGATCTCTGTGATTGCAGCTAGGCTGTTATTCCTGGCTGTGTCTGCTCTCCTCTGCTCCACAAATTAGTCTCATCCTTATTTTGAGCTCGTTTTGCACCATGCGTAAATGTCCCACAAAGCAGCTATCTGGCAGGAAGGTTGCTTTGGTATGAATTGTTCCGAGTAACGTGCTTCAGAGGGATGAAACAGCAGCGATGAAATAATGCCACAAATGAAGAGGAGAAGGGGAGGGGATATTAACAGCTTGATGCCAGCAATTGTAGCAAACTGATACAAGAAGGAAAAGTGGAGCTGGATGAGCTCTTGTTGAAAGAAGAGACATTTTGAGGAGAAGAGAGAGCCTGACGATAAGGTGGTGGCTTTGATCCCAAAGGGAGATGCTGGAATTGCCAGCACTAAGGGAGCGAGGCAGACAGTGGGCAATGAGCACCGTTGTGGTTGGGTTTCGGAGGGGGGAATTTGCCCCAGGAGTTGGGAGCAAGGCTGCATTGCTGGAGAGGGAGGAGGTTGGGGTGGTGGCTGGGGTTCTGAAAGAGCAGTGCCTGAAAATGCCATGCGATGTGCCTGTCCTCCTGCCCACACGCTTTCCAGAAGTGCTAGCCTTTCATTTGGCACCTCAGCAAAGCGGCTGGGCTCGTGTCCAGTTTGGCTTAGCCCACAGCCCCTCATGGGGTCCAGGAGCCCATCTGCCTTTAGGGGCCAGAAGGAAGCACTCAGGCTTTCCTGGGGCATTTAGTGGTCTTTCCTGAGGAGGACAGGGGCTCCTGGGACATCATGGGAGCGTATGCGTTGGGTGGGAGGTGAGGACTGGGCACTTGCTGAGTGAGGTTATTAGTCCTAGCAGAAAAAGCAGGATTACTGTATTCTTTTTGGCTCACTGTAAACGTTTAGCTTTTTTTCCCCTCCCATCTCCCATACCATAGGAGATTGGGGAGAAACTGAGCTTTGTGTGTGCGTGTGTGTCAGCTTGGAAGGGCTGAGGGTGGCAGGGACAGGTGAGGATGAGGAGAGAAGGAAGGGCACGGGCTTAGCAGAATGTCCCCGGGCTGCTTTCATACCCAGCAGTGAAGCTAATTGCTTGCTAAAAGGTCCTCAAGGCTCAATTTGCACATCTGTTATATTGACAAGTAAGGAATACCTTTTAATTGTCCGTTTCTCCCTACCCGACTCAAGCCAGGAGAAGCTAAAATATAAATCCACTCTGTTCTCTGCAGCCTGTAAGGTAAGCAGGGAAGGGTTTCAGAAGACCTGGGTAAGGGAGCAAAAGGAAAACATGCCTTTTCTCCTTTTAGATTGAATTGGGAAGGTCTTGCTCTATTTACCCAGTAATTTGGCCCGACTGTGTGACATGCATCTTGTCAGGGGCTCTGCCTTGTCCTTGTGGCTTGCAGGATCTCACAGCAGAGGGTGCGTGGTACGCTTTCTTCTCCTTGTCTCCAGCATGGCAGGACAGACTCATTCTCTATCCCCTTCCTTTCTTCACTGTGCAATTTGTGCAAGAGACTGGTTTTTTTTTTTTGCACAAATAATGAGACCTTCTCAATGAGTCTTTGTACATAAAGAGAACAAAAGTCAAAGAAGAATAAAGCCTGCCATCGCTCACCTTTAAAACATCCCTTTGTTTTAACCTCTCAGGGGTGCTGTGACTCCTTGTGCCGGCAATCTGATGTTTGCATGATCCTATAATTGCCTTTGCAGGTCTATTAAGCAATGACACACGTTTTGGTTCATGAGTCACTCTGGTGAATGCACTGTTGGAAGTTAGAACTTTTTCTCTCTGGCTTTGCCAGGTTAAACAGGAATTTTGTTATATTTGTTAAGCTTCCTTGCTGGTGGGAAGGAGATGACTGTGGGATGCTGTCCTCCCAAGACGCTGTAGTCCAAGCGGTGCGTTGTGTCCTTCTTGCCTTGTCCTAGTAGGTGGTTTCTGGCTAAGCCGGATACCTTTGGAGAAGCTATAAGGTGGAGTGTGAAGCCTGGATCAGGTCATGTGCTGGCGATTCCTAGAATGCACAGGGTGCCATCCAGGTCCGTGACCACCTTCAGAGGAGCCCAGATTGAGCAGCTCCCAGGTCTCATGGTCCACCTTGCAACTACATGTGTTCAGCTTGCATCAGCACAGGGGAAGAAACTTTTTTCTCGCGGCACTGCTCAGGAGTCCTGAGTGCTTCATGGCTCCCTGTTTTTCCATCCTGTATTTACTTCAAAACCTCTTTGTATCCATGGTTTCCAGTTGGCCTGGGTTTCCGACCTCCTACAACAAAAGCAATGCCTTGTTCTCAGCCCCTTTCTGCCTGCTGTCTCACTTCGGGTGCTCCGGAGCAAGGGCTGGCTCGTGTCAGCAGCATCCCAGACACTGGCCAGTCTATTTATTTTATAAAGCCTTTTCTTTCTCCGTTGTACGGCAACTCCTAACACCCTGGTTTGCGCTGGCAGCTCCTGCTCCTCTCTATACCCTGGCAACTCTTGCAGTTGCTTTTGGGATGAGAGTGGTGGAGACCAACGCTGAACCTTGATGTCGCTTGGTCACCTGTCCTCTTCGAAATGAGCCAGCTCAGACCAAGGTACTGCGCTCGGCAGCACTGCTTCCCACGTCCCTGGGTGCAGGAGCAGCAGAGTTGACATGTAGAGCTGGATCTGCTGCTGTCTCATAATTAAAGCATAAATTCTGACTCTCTTCAGGGTTGGTGGTGCTCTATCTTTCACTACCTGCACGCACCAACTCTTGGCTCACCCAATATCCAGGGAATGACAAGCTGGGATGTGGAGAATCTGCTCTCCCCATCCCTGTGGCTGGGTGAGGGAATGGTTTTGAGGCTCATCAACTCGGGGAGGTTTCCATACGCGTGCTCTATGTTGGCGCTGGCTGTCTGCCCTGCGTTGCAGGAATGACAGGCAGCCCAGGAGGATCGTTGTACCTTTCTGGGAAAAACCTGCTTGCAGTGGGAGCTGGAGGGGAGGGAGGAGTGCAGCGTGGCCCTGGAGGGGTGACAGCTTGCTGTCTTGTGCAGGAGCAGAGTTATATTCCTGGAAGGTGGCCCAGTGGTTACGGCTGGAAATTTTCTTTAAGTCCCGACTCTGCCCTTCTTTGGAAAGCAAACTGTGAAGGGCATGCTCTCTGCCTGTGTGTACATATAGTTCTAAGCACCGCTGGTTTCTAGACACTGCTGTTGCACAAATCACTGCTTGCTGTCCTGTCCCCAATTAATTCTGTTGCCAGGCTTGGTCCTGTGCTGTTTGCAGAGCAGCAGCGCTGTGCCAGGCGAGCCTGAGTCCAGCACTTGCTTGGCCACTGGAGCAACACCCCTCCCTGTGGCTGCACTGGTGGGAAGGACCTGTACAAGGAAGGGAAACGCTCAGCTGTACCGGGCGTTGTCTTGTGTTCCCCATCTCTGCCTGTGGCTGACGGCATGCATGCTCTCAGTTTGTCCTGCGCGTGTTTTCTCTGCCTTTGCGGGGGAAATTGGGATGCTGATGGGTGTCAGTGCTGGTGTGGGGCTGGTATTCGGGGTGGCAGGTTGCAGGCGCGATGGGTGTGTGATGTACTTACCTTGAGATGGAGAAACATCTGCTTGTCTGGCACCGAGTGGCACAGGAAGAGGTGGAGAGATGGGTACGGTCTCAAAGGTGATGTGAAAGAAATTTAGGCATCAGGCTGTTGATCAGGATGGGTGTTCCCAAGCACTGGGACACCTTCCTGTCCCTTCTGGCGTTGCCCCATCATTACAATCCCTATGTCAGACCAGCCAGAACCCTGTCTCTTGCTGCCACCCCAGCAGCGTTGTGCCTGTCCTTGGCCGTGTCCTGCAAGCATCCTTGGGCTCCTGCTCGCTTGACGGTCTCTGTCTCTCCTGCTTCTCTCTGCTGGAGATGGAGGGCTGATTTCTTTGATGTACATTTATATAAATAATAGTGGGGTTGTTTAACGGTTGCTCATAAAGGCGAGATGAGATAATTTTATGTTTTGGTATTCTTAAAGCTGACTCCCCTGGGATCGGCGCTCTGCGGGAGGGCTCTGGTACCCGGGGCTATGTAACCCCTCTGCTGGCACAGGCAGAGCCCTCGCACCCAGCCTGGGCTTACTGGCCTTCGAGGTGTCGCCTGATTGTGGCGGGGTCTGAGCAGCAGTCTGGCCTCATCCAGGCTCAGAGTGGCTTTTCCTGGGAAGCAGAGCAATGCTCAGCCCCAGGGAGCAAGCTCTGCTGCTGGAGCATCACACCAGCCCTGAAAACCCAGACATGGCAGAACAAAAGCAGCTTCCTAGACAAAAGATTGTCTGGTGCTGGAGCATCTCTGGGCCTGAAGCAGCCCCTGGATATGCGAAGCTGTGCTGTTTCCTACATCTGATCTTTGCAGTTGTTCCAGGGGTCTTTGTTGTTGTGTTCTGGTGTAGTGAAGGCTCAGAAAATAGCTTATTATGTGTGAATGAGTGATGAGATATGAATATTTCTTGAAAAACAAGCCAAGCAGCCCTTCTTTGACAGCAGCATGTCCCTCTGCCCCAAACAGGCTCTACTGGTCTGTGTGATGCTGCTTTGTCCGGGCTCTCCTGTACTGGCATGTTTGACCCAAACCTTATACCTTCGTTGGAGCATAGGCACAGGGCTGTGCAGGCAGCCTTTGCCTGTGTGTGTGTCTTATTTTCTTTTCTTTTCTTTTTTTTAAACTCATCTTGCTAATTCTCTCTTACTGGTGGTGTACAAAGCTCCCATCCATGGGTTGCAGAGCTGCTGCAAACCCAACAGTGGTGGGGGCTATGGGAGGGGGGTTTAATCCAATAAACTTTTCCCCAGCAACAAATGACTTGACTAAAAATAGCTCACCCTCACCAGCTGGTTCCCGCAGCCTCTGTGCTGCACAGACCCAGCCGTCGCTTGCGGTGCGAGACGGAGGAGCTGGAGGACTTGGGGGGGATTCAGAGCTGGCCCGAGTGGGGCTCACCCACCGTGCATCTGTGCCGCTGCGAAAGGAAGTGCACGTGGCAGGGGAGGAAAAGGCCACGAGAATGAATCAGTCGCTCTCGCAGCCCATCTGTCTCTGTTTGGAGGAGCCCCACGCTGGATGTCTTCCTAGAGCTCTGAGGTTTAGTGCTCTGCTTGGCTGCACCGCGTGAGCTCACCTTCTCCCCTTGAACGGGGACTAATAATTAGCAGCTCGGGGTAAGCACGGCTTGGCAGAAAGAGGCAGGTGGCATCTCGTTGTCCTGAAAACTAAGTGGTCTCTGTGGCCCAGGAGAGGCAGGTTAGCGAGCTAGAGGGAAGGGGTGGCAGGGCATGGATTTGGAGCACCCCTATGCCCTGGGAAGGATGGAGCAGGGCTGAGCAAATGAGTTCCCAGGAAGAGCAGCCAAGCTTGGGAATGAAATATTCCCCTGTGGGCTGGTGAAGCAAAGAAACCCCGCCTGGCTCAGGGTGTCCCCGCAATGTTTGGGGACAGCATCCAAGATGCTCTTCTATATATATACATTTCCTGGAGGGGTTCACTCTTGTCCCTGTTGTGCTCCCTCATTGCTCATTCAGGAGAGAGAAGGGATGCTTGCTCACAAGGTGAAGGAGCAGCATCAGAGCAAGAAGCTGCTGTCAAAATAATCCCCCACATCTGTCAGGAAGGCTGCTGAGCTGCTGGACCATGGTTGGAGGACTCTGGTAGCTTTGCTGCTTGTGCATTTGACACAACCAGGGTTTGTCCACCCTGGGCTAAGGCCCTGGGTCCTCTCAGGAAGGGGTCTCTGCCTCCTTACTCACTCGGGGCTTGTGGCAGTGCTGGAGCTCAGCACTGTGGAGCCACGCTCTTGTGCTGCCTGGGCAAGATCAGCCCCATGAGCCAGCACAGCACTAAGCTTTTCTGCTTTAACTCTGGGAGTTTGAGGGAAGATTATTCAGATAACAGAAGCAAAGAGCTCACCCAGCGCCTTAAGTGCTGAGTGTAGTTATTATGGTAATACCTACTTACTTGGCTAAAAACTTGATTGCTGCTATTGTAACACAAATACATACACAGAGAAAACCCCTAAAAGGAATTTCTGCTTCATAGATCAGGTGCTGCTGGGAACCTGCCTCTCACTGTAGCTCTGTATTAGTTAATCAGCTGCTAGAAGGGAAAAATGAGTATGGTGTGAGAGTCCAGGGTCTCCTGCCTGCAGAGGCTGTGTTCCTTGGCCGTGGTGTGCGGTTTGCGTTGAGATAACGGGTTGATTCACCTGGCAGTGCGTAGTCATCTTTCAAGGATGCTGCAGAGGACCTGTGCATGTCTCTCCTTCCATCGATTGTCTGCTGGTGCTGAGGTCTCAAAAAGGCTGTTCACAGTGGTTTGTGGGATGGGATGCTGTCCTGGTCTGTGTCCCGTTGGAGCCTGTGTTGACACACAGGCCAACGGGCAAGAGTTGCTCACTGTGCTGCCCCTGTTTGGCCATCGCGATCCCAGCGTGGGAGGGGATGGATGGATGCCGGGTGTGATCTCTCTAATGAGATCTCCATTAGACAGGGTGAGCTCTGGCTGTGCATCATCACAGCTGGGTGGTCCATGTCCTTAGATGTCCCAAGTTGTGCTGAGAGCATCTGGGAGCACTGCACTGCTTCCAGATACCTTGCAGGTGAAAGCACAAGTGCCCCCCTTTTAGCAGCTGAATACCCAACCTCTAATTCGGTTTGATAGCTCCCAGTGCCCTGCGGCCGTGGTTTTATCTAGATGACTTCTCTGCTGCAGGAGCAAACAATAAATTTCCCCGACTCCTATTACTTCTAGACTGAAATTTGGGAGATAAGAGCCTCAAAACTTCATTTTCTGCTATTGAAAGCCAACTATGTGTCACAACAGCAGCTATTCCTTGGCTCTCCTGTATCAAATGAAGCCAAACACACTGTTCCTGTGCAGTGATGTTGTCTGCTCCTGCAGCAGTCAGGTGAGCAGGGGAAAGTAGGGTCTGCCTGGAGCCATGTGCCGTGCTCTTGCCATGTGCCCCTGATACAGACAGTAACCATCAGCTGGAGTCACCTGTGGAAAACCACGTGTGGTACTACAGGGGGAGTCAAACACGTGGATATGCTGGTTTATTTTTTTCCTGGTTTTAATTATTAAATGTACACGGGTAAACTGACAGATGTGATCTATCTGGACTTCTGTGAAGCCTTTGACACAGTCCCCCACAACATCTTTCTTGCTGAATTGGAGAGATGGATTTGATCGGTGGATAGTAAGGTGGATAAGAAACTGGTTGGATGGTCGTATTCAAAGAGTAGTGCTCAATGGCTCAAAGTCCAGATGGTGATCCGTGACAAATGGTGTCCCTCAGGGGTCCGTACTGGGACCGGTGCTGTTCAATATCTTTATCAATGATATTGACAGTGAGATTGAGTGCACCCTCAGCAAGTTTCTGGATGGCACCAAGCTGAGTGGTGTAGTTGCCACACCGGAAGGACGGGATGTCCTCCAGAGGGACCTGGACAGGCTGGAGAAATGGAGCTGTGAGAACCTCATGAGGTTCAACAAGGCCAAGTGCAAGGTTCTGCACCTGGATCGGGGCCATCCTCAGTTTCAGTAGACAATGGGGAATGATGTGCTTGAGAGCAGCCCTGCAGAGAAGGACTTGGAGGTGCTGGTCAATGAGAAGCTTGACATGAGCCGGCAGTGTGTGCTTGCAGCCCAGAAGGCCAACGGTGTCCTGGGCCGCATCAAAAGAAACGTGGCCAGCAGGGAGAGGGAGGGGATTCTGCCCCTCTGTTCCTCTCTTGGGAGACCTCATCTGGAGGGTTGTGTCTGGTTCTGGAATCCTCAACGTAAGAAGGAGATGGAGCTGTTGGAATGGGTCCAGAGGACGCTACAAAGATGATTGGAGGGCTGGAGCACCTCCGATATGAGGACAGGCTGAGAGAGTTGGGGTTGTTCAGCCTGGAGAAGTCTCTGAGGAGACCTTATAGTGACCTTCCAGTACCTGAAGGGGCTACAGGAAAGCTGGAGAGGGGCTATTCATAAAGGCTTGTGGGGATAGGATGAGGGGGAACTGGTATAAACTGGAGAGGGGCAGATTTGGGCTTGACATTAGGAAGAATTTCTTCACCACGAGAGTGGTGAGACACTGGCCCAGGTTGCCCAAGGAGGCTGTGGTGGATGCTCCATCCTTGGAGGCGTTCAAGGCCAGGTTGGATGGTCCTTGGGCAGCCTGATCCAGTGGGATGTCTGTGCCCATGGCAGGGGCGTTGGAACTACATGGTCTTTAAAGTCCTTTCCAACCCAAACTATACTATGATAATTTTCATTAACAGAGCTGCAAATTAATTTTTGCCCAGCTGTTAACAGGGAGCTGCGCTGCAGATCTGGGTTTGTTCCCACACAAAGGCTGATTTGAGCTGGAAGGTTTCAGAGGCGCTGATACACATCCAAGTTGTATGGTATTAAGGAAACCCAGAGTAGAAGCAGGGCTGCTGTCTGACTCTGTGATCCAAGCTGCAGCCCCAGCCCGGTCTCCTGGCAGATACTGAGCTGTAGATTTCCACAAATGGGATCAGAAGATAACTCTGTGTTTTGAAAAACACAGAGTTGTTGGTTGTGTGTTGGTTTCCCATAGGTTGCCGTATTCCAGGAGGCAGCGCTGGCATTTAAACAGCAGAAGCCAAATTATATGAACGAATGTGTTGTTTTTCCCAATAATTTGGCTTTTGTGTAAAAATAAAGTGACTTTATTTTTGGTGTAGGTGGGGGGGACCAAAGGCTGGAAGAGGGGCAGGTGCCCTGGTGTCAAATGCTCCGTACGGAGCCCGTGGCATCCCGCAAGCATCCTCGTTAGCACGTAGCCTCATCAGCTCTCCTTAACAAAATGTTCTGGCATCCTCCGTTCTCTACTTGTCACTTCTCTGGAGGGAACGTGGCTTGTTCTGCTGACAGCGTGAGCCTTGTTTGCTTAGGCGGAGACAGAGCTAATTATTTCTATTTATTTCTTCAAACTTTCTCAGTGTTTCATTTGAGGGCTCTGCTTGAGCTTTTTCACTTGTCTCCAGGCTTGGGAGTCACTTGTGTCCCTGGAGAAAACCTCAAGTGGGATGCGTTGGTGGGCATCAGGGAGCCAACGTCCATGAGAATGCTGAACCTGCCCTTGGGATGTGTCTTCACTTGCCCTTAGCTAATTGTCCCCATGGCTCTGCTGCAGCCGTGTCATGGCTGAATCCCAGAGTGCTTGTGCTTGGTATGCAAAAATTCCCCCGTTCTTCCTGAGGAAATGCTCAGGGGAAAAAAACACATCTGCAGAATGGTGGTTTAAACCGGAAACACAACACAAAAAATCAAAATACAACCCAAAAAAGTCCCCAAACCCTGAAGAAAACCTGGTGTGGCTGGACAAGGAGTTAAGGTTTAGCAGGGAAGGGTTGAAAATGAGCAAAGGAATATGAGGAGGAAAGGCTTATGTTAAGAAAATAAGAAATTGTAAAGGTACCCATGACTGGATTGAAAAAGTAACTAATGCCTTTAAAAAAAGCAGTCACACGAGTAAGCAAAGTAGTGAAGAATCTGTTTATAGCTTTCAGTGAGAGCAGCCAAACTCCTCTTATCGATGTGCTAATTAATTTGGCGAGGCTCTTAGTGGCAATTGCCTTTTTCCTTCTGGAGGCTATCTCCTGGGCTGGGCAGATTCCCTGTGCTGGACCACAGGGCTGCAGGGAATGGGATGCTTCCCTGGATGGGCTGTATGTGCCTTCCCCTACAGTGTAGGGATGTTTATTTTGGCTAGGATGGGGGTACATACTCTATTCTCTCAGTCATTCTTGGGTTTTTTTTCTGTATTTAATTTCTTTTGGCTCCTTGTGTGGTGATTTCCCAGCCTTTTTTCCCGATAGCCGTTCTTACCTCCCTGTTTGCTCTGGAGGAAGAGCTCAGGTGTCTCCAAACAACACCCTGGGCAGGGGTTAAGATGACTGATGTGCTCCATTTGCTGTGTTACTGCCATATTTTGGGGGATTTAAATCCTCCTTTCCCTTGCTGGGTTGTTTTCCCCTGTGCCAGGGCTGTGGTTTTGAAGGGGCTGACAGCCCTGGGATGAAGTAATGCTGCCTTGCTCTTTTCTCTCATCCCCTCTTTCACCTCCATCATGGGCAAGTGCTTGAGGGGGGAATTTCAGGGGCTGCCAGAACAAAGCCCTTCCCACAGCAATTTTATGCTGGCTGGAGCTCCTCTAACACGAGAATAAAGTATTTCACCGTGACGAGGCTTCTGGTGTATTCTCAGGCACAAGCACCTCCTGTCTATAGCACATCATTTATTTTGCTTAGCCAAGGAGTGTAGCTTGGTGCAGCGTTTCTGGCAGGATTCCTGCACCTTTTTGCTCCGATGTACAGCTCCCGAGTCAAAGACATGCTGATATTTCCATATCCAGCCTCCTAAGCCATTGTCTGTCTGCCTGGCCTTCATCCTGGAGGATGGACGTGGATGCTCTGACCAGGGGTACTCTAGTGCGGTGCCCGCCAGGGAGGCACCGTGCAAGGGCTCTGCACCATCTACCAGTACACGTGCCGCTTGCACGGCCCCTGCCCACAGCGGCAGCCGAGTGCGGGGCAGTGCTTGGCATCATCCTGTGTTTTGGCAAGTGCATGGTTGCCTGCAGAGCTCGATGGGGAGGGTTGTGCTGTGGGTTATAGGTTGTGTTCCCAGCTGAGCTGTGCCATGCCAAGCCTTTTTATTCCTTCCAATTCCTACAAAAGCAAGGGGAAAAAAAAAAAAAGCAAAAGCAGCCCAGGGTAGTTTGATTCAGGTCTCCCAAACCCCCTCTTTTCCCATCTGTGAGGGCTCATCACATGTGGTCCAGCCTACCCAGGCTGCGGGGTCAGAGATCTGCAGGTTCAAGAGGTGCAGAGGTGGCCAGATTAGAAAGGAGGAGGAAAGCTGTAAGGCAGGAGATGCTGCCCCTTCCCATAGACTGGAGGGGCTGCTCTTGTGCCTGGTTTGAGAGGATCTAGCCCAACAAATGCAGGCGAAATGGGACTTTCAATTGGTGTGGGAGGAGAGGAGGGAATTGTGGGGGCAAATGGATCAGTGCCCTGAGCCTTCCCTTTCTGTCTTGTGCCCCTCCAGAGTGATGAGCTACACCACCACCAAAGATGCTGGGATTTGGCACGTGCTCCATCAGCGCCCCGGCGCCGGGCAGGGGGGCTGAGCTGGATGCTGCCTCCCCTCGCTACATCCTGGCTCTGCCTGAGGAGGAGACATGGCGCAAGCACCGGCTTGGTCTGATGCAAACCACTCAGTCCTGCAACCTGCTGGAACCCGAGGGTCTGGCCGAAGCCCTGGTCTCGCGCGCCGCCAGCTTCGATGCCCTCTATGAGTCCCGGTCCCGGGATGCCGATGCCAGCACAGAGACGGGCAGCACCTTCGACCTGGGGCTTGGCCAGTATGTCCCGGTGAGCCCGGACGTCATCAAGCGCCGGCGAGGCGGGCTGATTGAGCAGAGGGACATCATCAAAGCACACGAGGCACACAAGATGCAGAGCACGCCGCAGGCACGGAGGAAGGAGTGGGAGTAAGTACCGGCGAGCCCCCAGCCCAGGTGGGCAGCTGGAAGGAGTGGGGCAGCGTTCCCCGTCCTCCATGGGGTGGGTTGGGGGGTGTCGTGCCTCCGTGGATCAGCCAACAAAAACTGTGCTTGATCTCCTCATGTTCCTGAGCAGAGCTGCATTTCCCCAACGTCAGTACACAATGAGGGATGATGCGATGGAGAGCAGCCTTGTGGAGAAGGACTTGGGGGGAGTGCTGGTCGATGAGAAGCTCGACATGAGCCGGCAGTGTGCGCTCACAGCCCGGAAGGCCAACGTGTCCTGGGCTGCATCAAAAGCAGCGTGGCCAGCAGGGCGAGGGAGGGGATTCTGCTCCTCTGTTCTTCTCTTGTGAGGCCTCATCTGGAGGATTCTGTCCAGTTCTGGAATCCTCAACACAGGAAGGTTATGGAGCTGTTGGAACAGGTCCAGAGGAGGCTACAAAGATGGTCAGAGGGCTGGAGCACCTCCGATATGAGGACAGGCTGAGAGAGCTGGGGTTGTTCAGCCTGGAGAAGAGAAGGCTCTGAGGAGATCTTAAAGTGACCTTCCAGTACCTGAAAGGGGCTACAAGACAGCCATGAAGGGACTGTTCACAAAGGCTTGTAGTGACAGGACAAGGGGGGATGGGTATAAAACTGGAGAGGGGCAGATTTAGGTTTGACATTAGGAAGAATTTCTTCACCATGAGAGTGGTGAGGCCCTGGCCCAGGTTGCCTGGGGAGGTTGTGGCTGCCCCATCCCTGAAGGTGTTCAAGGCCAGGTTGGATGGGCCTTGGGCAGCCTGAGCCAGTGGGAGGTGTCCCTGCCCATGCCAGGGGCGTTGGAACTGGATGGGCTTTAAGGTCCCTTCCCACCCAAACTATTCTGTGATTCTATGGTGTTCATTTCCTGTCCTGCTAAAACTTTTCTGGATTCTTTCCTCACCTTGTACTCTTAAAACTGATGGGATGCGTGATCCTGCCTTCAACCGCTGGAACCTTGCATCAGCCATCCTGTCCCGGGGCTCGGCATGTCCATGTGTTCCTGCAGGGCTTCGCTGGCCTGAGCTGGCTCGACCCCAGTATATTTCTGATGATGTGAATTTACAGGGTGTGTGTGAGAGACAGGGAGAGATAGCAGTGTGCCGTGTCTGGGAGGCCAATGTTTGTCAGACTGAGAGATTGAAGACGCCTCTCTTGGCTCTGAGCTGGAGGGTGGCATCTGATGGTGCAATGGAGTGATTCCCCAAACTGTGGGGCACTTACTGGGATGTAGAAGAAACTTGAAAGTTCTTCATGCTAGAAGTTTTCAGAACAGTTTCCCCTGACTGCAGTGAAAATTTTCGGTGCATTTGGGGTCATTGCCTTCTGCTTTTGCTATGGCTTGAGCCCTTCTGCAAAGGGATTTATATTTATACAATATTTATATGTATATATATATTTAATCTGAGGAATTGGCCAGGTCCGCTGAACCAGAGCAAGGCAGAACCATTCATGAACTTGGGAAAGCAGAAGGGAAGTGCTTGGCAGAGCTAGAATCCTCTTATTTTGCTTGTTATTTTCATTTAACGAACTTCTTCCTGTAGTTTGGGAAGTGCTGCAAAAGCCCTGTCTCTAAGTCCTGCACTGTTCTCCCTTGCCTGGCATTCACTGCAGCCGCGCGCTTCAATCGTGCATTTGATTGACAAGATTTTCCCTCTCGTGTCTACTCAGCAAAACTGCCCAGGATAAGACGCTGTAGAACATCCTGCTCCAAAATTACCGGTCCAGAGCAGCTGCCTGCCGCAGACGCTTTATTTGGGGAATAATCTATGTATTATAAAACACCTGAAGGAGGTGGGAGCCCCAGCGTTAATCGGACGTGGCTTCTAGGTCAGTGAGATCTAGGTCAGTGCTCTGCTTGTTTGAAGCAGGGGGGATTTCTCTGGGATGCTTTGCATGATAAAATTGCTTGTGATAACGGTGAGGCTGTTCCTGCCTCTTTTTTTTTTGGAGAGCAGCCCATCAGTGAGGAGGGCTGTTCCTGACCCTTTCCGCTCAGTGCTCATCCCTTTGTGCCCAGGGAACCTCCTGGCTGGTGACTCAGGAAGTCCAGCACAGAGAAAATAAATTGACATATGGGCTCGGCAAGTGCTCGGTGCCTTGTTATCTTTCGTGACCCACCAGGGATGCCAGATGAATAAATCATGGCTGGGTAGGAAGCAGAGAGATGGCCTCGTTAATTGTCGGCTGGCGGAGTGAGTTCCTAGAAGGGCTGCTCGCTAATTAACTGCCTGGATAACTACAGCTCTATTCCGTGGCAGGGAGATGAATCCAGAGCCTGCTCGTACCATGAGGATGTGCCCCTTTTCCCACCCTAGGGTTCTCTTTCTAGCAGTAAATGAAACACAAAGCCTAATGGCTTTAGTGCAATGGGAATATGCACATGGCGCGGCTGCCATCCCAGCCTCTCCCTCTCCAGGCCGGTAGGGTCCAACATTTGCGTTTCCCAGCTCCTGGATACTTGGTTTTGGCATTTCGGTTTGCTTTATGATGGTTTTGTGGGTGTTTGTGGGAAGTCAATTGAAGTCAGGCATCCCTCAAATTTGGGATGGGCTGTCCTCCCTTCGCCCGGGCTCATTGCTGCTGAGATCCGACTGTGGGGCTCTCTCCTTTCAGAAGCCCAAGCCCTCAGCCTGGTAGTCACACCACAGGAGCTGGAGATGCCAGTGCTTTGCAGTAGCTTTGTCTTTCTAGATGCAGCATTCCTCATGTACAGCCAGATTTGTGCAGCCACTCTTGTGCTGGGTTGCAATGAGGGAAGAGAAGACAAATGAAGGCTTTTTCTTACTTGCCCATCAGTGTTAGCATCAGCAGCTCTGACCCCTACTAAGCCTCCATCTCTGTTGCCTTTTGCCAGTGAAAATACCCATGAGTAAAACATGCTTGCCCCTTAATAGGGTGGAATGAAACTATGAGGGGGAGAATGTACTTTTCCCTATTTATTAATGGGGAAACTGAGGCAGAGAGCAGAAAGCACAATCCACCACATGCTGTTGGAGTGTGTGTGGGGCAGTGGTTCTGTGGGATGCTTAACTTTATGGTGAAGGGTGTGTGTACCAGCCTACCTTGTTCTTCTGTGGGGGACTTAAGCCCAAGGCAGACGATAAAACCCATTTTCCACTGTCCCACTCTGATGTCCTGCCCTCCTTCTCACTGTTCACGCACTGGGATCGGGGATGGACATACCTGCTGTGCTTCCACAGGGCTTGGCCTGCTGCTTCTGTGTGAGGTGGTCGTGGTGGGATCCTTGGAGTCTTTGTCACATCCGTTTGGCAGATCATTTGGACCTTGTGTGTGTGTCTGAGAGAGAGCTCAAAGGAAAAGCTCCTTGTCAAAATCGGCAAACGCAACCTCCTGTGGCTTCTCCAGGCTGAGCAGCCGCATCCTCAGCTGATGGCAAGACAGGCAGAAACACCTGGGGAGCAACCCAGAAAAGCCTCAAGCTGAGTGAGGAAAGCAGCTGGGTCTTGATAGAGTGTGGAGAGGATAGTGTGGGGATGGGATGCTGTAATTCAGCATTGGAGTACCTGGGTGACAGGTGGCAGGTTTCAGTGTCCTGTAGGAAATGATGCTCTCTGCCCACAGTACAGGACAGTGCTCCTAAAGGATAGCATCATTAAAAGCCACCTCCTGTCTTGTAGCATCTTGGAGTTAATGGCTTTGTTGGAGTTTGCTAGGTCTCCCCTGCATGGTGTGATCTCCCTGTAGTCCATCTGGGAGCGCGTGGTCCATGGATTGGCAGGACAGGAGAGCTCTCTGCTGCTCACCCAGGTCGGTACCTGCAGCACCAACCGTGGGGAGCCTTTTGGGCTGGAGCATAATGTTACAGCAGCTCTGCCTCCATGCGGCTTTATTGGAAGAAGAAAGAGAACAGAAGAAACTGTGAAAACGCACAGGGTGTTGCTAACAGATCTCAGTGGCTCTTTATGACTTGGCAGTCTGTCTGGTTCTGTGCACACTCTGCATCCCAGATTACGTATGAAGCTAACATTCTTTTCTTAAAAATCTTTTTTTTTTTTTTTTTTCCCTTGTTGCTGAATGAGACAAAAGGTCCCCTTGGTGTGTGCTGGGCTGCCAGCTCCATCACGGCTTCCCAGCACATTCCCCAGCACGTCGTACCAGCTGGGTTTAATTGGCTGCAGTGATGGAGAGGGCAGGAGCACGCGTGGGGTGGCAGTTCTGTTTGCTCCTTGTGCTGCCAAGGCTGCCTGCGATATGCCCTTGGGCTGGGACTGCTTTGGAAGCAGTGTGGCCCTGGGAGGACCAGAACCCATCATCTTCTCCCTGCCTGGATGTGCTGTGCTGTAAGCAGCAGCCTCTACTCAGCAGCTCCTGCCCAGTGGGCTCCGTGGAGGGCTGCTTGGTACCGTCCTGCCATAGCCTGGAGCTGGTGGTGAGGGGCTGGAGTGTCGACTATGGGAGGGAATGGTGAAACAGCAGCCTTTGCTCCTCTGTGGCTGCTTCTGGGGAAGGGAGAAAGCACTCTGGCACCCCTTCCTGAGATCTTGGCTGTGACACCAGCATGCCCATCACCTCCTCATACCTCCCTGCCCTGGGAGGTAGATGACTTCTCCAGCACCTCTGCAGTCTTCATTTCTGTCAGATGCATCTTAGCTGCATCCTTCCCCACCGTGGGCTCCTGTTCAGATGCCTGCTGCTGTGTGCCTTGGAGCTTAGGAGGGCTGGGTGGAAAGTCATGGCAGCACAGGCAGCTGGTAGGAGCTGCAGGGGCTCTGCAGACAAAAGCCCTGAGATGTCAGTGACAGCCGAAGCCAGGCTCCTGCACCTTGGAGCATCCCTTCTGCAGATACATGCATGTCTCCCATGCAAGCCCTTTCTAACCCAAGGCAATTAAGCTCTCTGAGAGCCTAATGAGCATCTCTCAGTTAAGAGGACTCTCTGTTTTTCCCTGCAAGATGTGGCGGAAAGGACTATGTACACTTTAAGCCCATGGGCAGTGAAATATTGCCTTATTATGATAAATTGGCCTTCAGCAGCAGGGAAGCATCTCACTCAGAAGTATCCATCCTGGACCTCCCTGCGCTCTCCCTGCTTCCTCACAGTGCAGTCCAAGGTTTTGATACATGAGGAGGAGATTTTCTACTGACCTGGAATGAACTTGAATTCTGCTGAATGTCCTGGCAACAGCATGGAAATAGCAGCATCTTTCCCTGAACAGCCTCAAAGTCTGGGTTTCTGGCACACCCTGGAGGAATTCCTTTCTGAGTGAATTTAGGTGACTTTGCAAAGCCTCTCAAGAAGGGCTGCCAGCAGGGAGGGCAGTTACAGTCGGTTCCTATCCTTTCTGCATGGCTGAGGCCACTCTTCTGGGGAGCTGGGCTTGTTAGGAGCTGGTTGCTGAACAAGGAGGTCGAGGGGGTTCTTGGTGGATCTCTCTGCTTGGGACCTACTGCCTCACATCTTGTCACCGCATCCTGGCACATCTTATTCCTATCTCCCTTGCTGGATCACAGCTGTGGGTGTCGGAGATCTTCATCTCAAGGCTGTGGTGAAGCCATGCACCGTGCTGGGGCTGGTTGTGTTTTCCAAGACCTTCAGAAAGAGCTTCCCCTTTGGCCTGGGGCTAGCCAGGGCTCAGGAGCATGGAATCACTGGGATGTTGTGAGGTGGGAAAGGATCTCAATCGGGTTCACCTACAGCAGACTGCCCAGGACCATGTCCAGGTGGGTTTTGAATATCTCTAAGGATGGAGACTCCACAGTCACTCTGCGGAGCCTGTCCCAAATACTCAATTCACCTCACAGTCAAAAAGTTTGTTCCTATGTATAAACAAACTTTCTTTTATTGCTGTTTTTGTCTGTTGTGTCTCGTTCGTTCACTGGCTGCCACAGAGGAGAGCCTGGCTCTGCCTTTACTGCCCACCATCAGGTCCTCCTATGCAGTGATAAGACCTGTTCTGAGCCTTTTCCAAACAGACTGAGCAGCCCCAGCTCTCCCAGCTTCTCTTTGTAGGGCAGATGCTCTACTCTTTTAGTCACCTTTGTTGGAGTTGCTCCAGTAAGTCGGTGTCTCTCCTGTCCTAGGGGGCACAGTACTCTGGATGTGTCTCACCGAGGCTGAGCAGAGAGGAAGGGTCATCTCAGCATACTGGCAATGCTTTGCCTTATGCAGCCCAGGAGGCGGTTGGACACCTTTGCTGCAAAAGCTCACTGCTGGCTGATGGTCAGTTTGGTGTCCACCTGGTCCCTTGGGGATTTCTCAGCCAAGCTGCTTCCCCACCAACATATACTGGGTTGTTCTTCCTAAGGACGTGGCATTTCCCATGAAGCTGAACTTCACACTGTTCCTCTGCCTGTTTCTCCAGGATGCTGAAGCCCCTCTGGATGGCAGCACAACTCTCTGTTTTATCAGTCCTGGTTTTATATTGTCTCCCTGCACTGCAAGCATGAATGTAGTGACATCTCTGGTATTCAGTACAAGTTTCCACCCTCATCCTTCCCCACCCCTGGAATAATCCAACCTATTCCCCTCTCCCAGGCAGCCCCCGGCTGTCCTTATATGATTCTGATGGGAGGGCTGTCTGCTGGCCCGGAGATGTTTGTGGGAGAGGTGCTTTCCAGCCTTTCAAGTATATATAGTGCACGTTATTTCTGTTCACAGTTTCTGAGGTCTACTACACCCCACCCCCTTACGCTATTTGTATTTCAGAGATGACAGGGTAATAAGATAATTCAGGGTGGAAGGGACCTCAAGAGGTATCTAATGGTTTTATTTAACTCAGTGCTTTACAATTTAAAACATAGATGTCTCATTACGCACTTCTTCATTTCAGACCACACTCTTCAAACTTGGAAAGGGTTTTGAAAATCTGGTGAAAACCCAGCTATCAGGATTAGTGCATAATTCGTCCCCAGAGAGACCTGCTCCTCCTAGACCTACCTGTACTGTGGGAATGGCACTTCCACCTTACTGTGCGTGAGGGAATGCCAGTGGTGGTGTGTATGTGTGGGACAAGATCTCGGTTCAGCTGTCTCTGAAGGGCTTATAGGATTTTCTTTTGAACTTGCTAGTCGGTCCTTCCTAGTTCACAAAGGGTTTGCTGTGTTCGTGCATGACACGTTAATCCCTGTCTTGGACCTCTTGCTCTGTGTGGGAGCTGAAAAAAATCAATGTGAAGTTAGGGAGGTCCCTGAAATTGTACTAAAGCGGCTTTCAGATGTATCTCTTGATTTTCCAAGGTGGCCTTTGAAATATTAAGAGATCTTTCTTGGAAAAGCAGAAAGGAGAGAGATGCATTTCTTGTCCCCGCTTACTTTTTGCATGCTTGCAAAGTATGTAAATGGATGGATTGGAATGGGAATGGAATGAAAAGGATGGAAAAGTTCACTCTGATCTTTTGGCGCAGTGTGCATGGGTCACCCAAACCATATTAATGTTTCTGTGACCTTCCAGTACCTGAAGGGGCTACAAGAGAGCTGGAGAGGGACTGTTCATAAAGGCTTGTGGTGATAGAATGAGGGCGAATGGGTATAAACTGGAGAGAGGCAGATTAGACTGGACAGAAGGAGGACTATCTTCACTATGAGGGTGGTGAGGCACTGGCCCAGGTTGCCCAGGGAAGGTGTGGCTGCCCCATCCCTGGAGGTGTCCAAGGCCATGTTGGATGGAGCTTTGAGCAGCCTGATATAAGAGGGGCTGTCCCTGCCGATGGCAGGAGGGTTGGAACTGGATGATCTTTAAGGTCCCTTCCAACCCAGACTGTTCTATGATTCTGTGGTTGGGGTGGTGCTGTACACACCAGCAAGGCTCTCTCGAACTGGGACAGACATGCTGATGCTCATCCCCGGCTGTGGGGGGACCACAAGTTGCCTGAGGAGATCAGCGTGGCATCCTTCTTACCCAAACACACCTGAAAGAGCCGGTGTTGTGTCTCATCTTTCATGGATGATGTTATTAGCTGCATGAGGCTTGCTTGGTGGGAAGCAGCTTTCTTGCAAGCTTGAGGCACGCAGCTGTGGTAAATGATTCTGTAACGAAACACACATCGTCTTCGTGAGCTCTGATACAAACCTTGAGTTCTTTTTTTATCATCAGAGAAGCTTCACAGGGGTCATTTTTTTCCTACTACAACTTACGAGACAGCAAAACTAGCTAAAGTGTTGTAACTGTCTTCTCTGTACATTTGCTTGAGTGGAAATAAGCCTGAAAAATTCTTCAATTAATTTTTTTCCCATTGAGGAATCGCACAAGACATGCTCAGCTGTGCTTTGCTGGTGATGGGCGAGGGTGTTTGCCTTCGCAGAGGATGTCGAGCCGATGACTGCCTGTTGCTGCAGCAAGGGGGGTGGTTTTTTTCGCACCTCCCAGCACCAACTAGCTTTCAGAGAGAGGTTTTGCTCTTTGGCCTTTTCTCTTTCACAGGTTTGGAAGATGGAAGCAGCATCTCCTTCCTGGCTGTGCGCCAGGGATGGGGCTTCTCTGGCTGTCTTGAGCATCAGCTGCTCAGTGCAAGTTCAAGCTTGCTGGAAGAATTTTTCAACAGCTCTATCTTCTCCTGGCTCTTGTCCTGACAATGTAATTTCGTTGAAGGCACCCTGTTTCCTAGCAGGTTGCTCCTGAGAAAGCTGAGACTGTGAGTTTGGCTTTGCTATATTGCAAATGAAGTTGGGGGGCTACTGATCCAGCTCTCTTTTTATTGCTGAGGGTATTTGCAGCCTAAAAGCAGGAGGTTCCTCTGTCAACCTGCTTGATAGTACTGTGGTTGTTGTGTTCATTTGGCTTGAGCCTTGCAGGGCAGGTAGAGGATCAAAGAAAGTGTCAAGTGCTCCTCAGGTGTGGACTTGCCTTTTGCAGGGGTGAAGAAGTGATCTAAGAGAGGAAACAAACTTCCACCAGCTTTGGTAGGAGCTAACACTGCTGCATCAGAGGAGACATAAGGATGTTGATGGGGAAAGCGAGAGATTTCCTCTGCTTTGCAGAGGTTGGAAAAAAAAAAAAAAAGGGTTTTAAAAATCCCTCTCCAACACTTTGGCAGGCTAGAAATATGCTTTCTCATGTTGACTGTCTATGGCTGGCCCTGGGGATGTCTTTTCTGAGCTCAGCCTCCTCGTTCCCCACACACACATAAAGCTTGGCAGCTTGGTGTTTGGCTGTGGCAGAATCTGCCCCCTTGAGCCCTGCACTTTGATGTCAAGAAGGAGGATATCCCCCAGGTCTGTGTTTCTTCCCTCTCTCCTTCTCTCCTCTTACCCATGCCCCCCAGCCCTGATCGTTTTGGCACTGACGTTCGCAACTACTCCTACTTTTTCCCCATTGGATCCTCTTGAGTCAACTTCTCTGGAAGTGGCAGTGCCCCAAACTGGAGCCATCTGAGATTGAGGAGGGTGGAGAGGTTATATCCTGCCTGCTGCCAGCTTGGTTAGTGTGGGCCTGAGACGCTTTGTGGTTCGGCAGAGGGGAGAGGTGGTGCAGAAGGATTTGGGGATTGGAAGCAGGGAAGGAAATTTGCTTTAATCTGATAGAAAAGCAGAGGCAGACAGACAGACAGCTGTTCTCAGAGAGGTGGGATTGCTGCATGCCTGCCCTGAGCAGCCAGGATGTGGCTGCAAATGCTAATTAGAGGCCAACTCCTAAGGCTAAATAAAGCAGCAGGGCACTATGGGCAATTTATTAATGGGTGATTATTTCAGGTCTCTTCAGCTGAGCAGCAAAGCCTCCCAGTCTAAGGCAGAGTTAGCCAAAGGAGCGCTGCAGTCCTTGGAAACACTCAGCATGGGGTGTTTCAGTAGGAAATACGAGAAAGGCAGCAGAGGTCTCAGGGATACTGCCCTCCTGCATGGCATCACTGCAGCCAGCAGCAGTGCAAAGCCCTTGGTTGCTGTGGTTCGGAGGGGATGGGGTCTTGCCAGCTTCTGAGCTGTTGGCAAACGCTTGTGCTTGTTTGATAGTGTATGGAGTGGCAAAGGTGGTGACCCTTGTTTTTGGTGTGGGCTTTTGGAAAGTACAAAGACCTGAGCAGCCTGTGGCAAGGTGGGTAAGTGTAGGCATCGAGCTTCATGGTGACAGAGTGGGACCAGGCACCAGAACCAACTCCTGTGGGTTTCACAGAGCTGGATGCACAGCCCTACTCCATCTCCATAAATGCACAGGACTGGAGGTTTCTTGGCTGTCTTCTAAATGTCTCCCAGCTCCTTCAGCCTGTGGCCATTTGGTTACTGAATCCCTCTTTGACATTGGAGGCAGGATCTGAGAAGAGAAGGCTCAGAGGAGATCTTATAGCGACCTTCCAGCACCTGAAGGGGGCCTACAGGAAAGCTGGGGAGGGGCTATTCGCAAAGGCTTGTAGTGATAGGACGAGGTGGAAAGGGCATAAACTGGAGAAGGGCAGATTTAGGCTAGACATTAGGAAGAATTTCATCACCATGAGAGTGGTGAGAGACTGGAACAGGTTACCAAGGGAAGTTGTGACTGCCCCATCCCTGAAGGTGTTCAAGGCCAGGTTGGATGGGCCTTGAGCAGCCTGAGCCAGTGGAATGTCCCTGCCCATGCCAGGGGCGTTGGAACTGGATGAGCTTTAAGTTCTCTTCCAACCCAAACTATTCTATGATTCTACTTTATTGGCAGCTCTGACGGATGAGCTGCTCTGTACTCCCACAGTGACATGGTGTAGCGGAACATCTGACTTCAAGGCTCTGCGGTGTGTTTGGACACTTTTGGTGGCTTCAAGAGGTACACGAAGAGTTTATCTTGGGGTGCTGTGATCCTAGGGCACTGTGGGAGGTGGTGAGCCCTGGCGCTCAGGCCACCTGAGCAGGACCTGGTGCCAGGCGGTGGCACTGGCATCTTGGCACGCCTGACCAGCGCTGAAGAGCACTTGGGGAGAGCACAAGAAGCAGATTATATGCAGTGCCTGATCCCTGTTCTGACTGCAGAGACACCTTTAGTGTCTTGCCCCTGTTCACACAGGTGGTTGTTAGAGCAGACCAAGCCACTGGGAAGTATCTACGTGGGTGTAGCGAGGGGAGGAGGAAATGGGATAGAGGCTCATGGTTTTTCTTCTGGGCTCTGCTTGGAGCTCCCTGAAAAAGTGTGGCTTGTGTGCAATCAGCATCTCGCCCCTAGAGAAGCGGGGGGACTGGTGGGTCCTGTTGGGAGATGTTGGGTGTCATGGGTTTGAGAACCTTGAGTAGGACCTGCCAGGAACTCCACTCATGTTTGTGTGGCATTTTGTTTGGCAGCTGCTAACTGGCAAGTGTTCTAAAAAAATAAAAGAGGCCAGAGATGCTCTGAGCTGTATTCTCTTAGACAAACACTTGCAGAGAGGTTAGGAAAGGGGGTTTCTGGGTGGGAATGGAAGGTATGCTGCATCTTGTGTCTCGGGAAGGGACTGCAGAGGGGAAGGCAGGGTGCGAGCTGCTATGGCCCTGCTACTTCTGTGCCTCCACCACTTGTGCTCCTGCTTGTGAGAGAGCTTGTTGTGGGGAGATATAGCAACCAAAATCCCTATTTCCAAAGAGTTATTCCTCCATCTCAGAAAAGAGAGCCTAACAGGATCGTACCTCATTAATTTTGAAGGAGCCAAGACTGGATGTTGGACTTCTGGGTCTTGGTAATTAAAACTAGCAGTGTTTGTGAATACAAGTATGTTTAATGGCAGTGTGCAGCAAATGACACTTCCAGCTTAAAACCGTTTCAAGTTTTTCTGCCGCCACTGCTGTGTGGCACCTGGTGGGGCTGCTTCAGCCCAGTGACCAGGAGAAGTTTCGTGGAGTAGTGGCAGTTGCTTAAATCTGGATGCATAATTTAGAGCTCGGTGTGAAATTTGCTGGCTTTCTCTAGTTTTCCAGCTGTCTAATTTCCCAGTGAATAAATTATGCTGCTGACCCTGAGAAGTCAGCCCTCTGGGTCTGTGTTGGGAATGTGTCCAGGCAGTTCTGCAAGAAGATGCTGCTCGTTTCTGCTTTTAGTGCTGGGAAAGGCATGGTGAGGCTGATAGCTCACGGGAGAACCGTGAGTAGGGCAAGGCTGTTATCAAAGAGATCGAGCAGATGACAGAGAGCAGCCTTGGCTTGGGTGAAAGTTGCCTTCCTGCACCAGAGCACAGAGTCCCTGCAGCATAGCTGAGCCTGTTGTGCCTGGCTCAGGGCTTTGTCAGCCAGAATGATGCCAACAGGGCTGTCGTGGCCCAAACCACAGCTGCCAACATCTGCACAGATGAACACCAAGCACAGACTGGTGTAGCATCTTCTAGAGCCACTATCCTGGAGCTGCTTGGACCTTCACCCACATCCTGGATATTCGTGGGTGAGCTGCACCTGCCTGGGGATGCTTCGACCCTGCTCGGCTTGGCAGGGCTTCCCCTTTGCAAATGGGGAAAACATCTCTTCCTAATCCAGCAGGTAATGAATTTGTTCCTGGAAAAAAACCACCTTCCAGTTCTGCACGGTTATAAACATGCTTCTGAGTCACAGCTATCCAGTCCCAATTTGAAATTTGGCCAGAGCACTGTAGATGATTTAATTTGATCCCGTTTCCCTGCCCTCCCCCCCCCCCCCCCAACATAACTAAAGCTTTATTTTAAAAATAAAATCAAATCAGGATGCCAAAAGCCACTTTCTAAGATGAGTGCAGCTCATCAAAACTCCTGGGAATAATATCAGTCACCAAAGCAGAGCCTGTCGCCCGCTCCAGACCCTGCCTGGGCTGCACTGGGGATCTGTCTCCTGCATGATGCTGTCCCCGAGATGGGGAGCAGCCCCGGCTTTCCGAGCCAAAGCCACTCGGGGCTCGGCAGAGGATGCTTTTAGCAATATTGCCCGTCCCCAGCGATGCACAGGTGGATTTTGGGGTTGCCTGGGGTGCGCCGGAGGCTGCTCCAGTGCGAGGACAGAAGGGATGCAAAAGCTGCGAGGGAGGCTTTGTGCATCTGCTTCAAAGAACCCCTCGGGAAGGGCAGACGAAGGGGGGCCTGTTCGGATGCCGGAGGAGGAGCTGGGGAGCTTGGGGGGCTGCAGGGAGGGGAGAACAGCCGCTAGATGGCAATGCCGGAGCGGCGGCAGCCCGGCAGCATCCCTGCGGCGGAGGGAACGGGGGTTTGGTTCTCCCCGGGAACCGGCCCGGTGTCTCCGGTGATGCCATGCAGGGGTAGCTGCGATGCTAGGAGGGCAGGGAAAAAGGCAAGGAAGAGGCTTGGATGGCGTTATCAAGGTGAGGAGTGTGATATATGTGTAAAATCCATCTAGGTGTAAAGCCCATACATGTGTAAAACCTAGCGCATCCCTGTCCCAGCGCTTGCTGTTGCTCTCTCTTCTTGGATTTCCTTCAACCACAAAAAAAAAAAACCCAAACCAAACCAAACCAAACCCAAACCCTCAACCAGCCCCGCAAAGCTGGCTCCGAATCTCTGTGCCATGTTGAATGGTGCCGGCATCAGCCGTGCTTCTCCCTGACTCACCGATTCCAGCGTGCTGGGGTGAGGGTCAAGACGAGAACAGCAATAAACATCCTGGGAAAACGAGCCTGCATCTCCTGGCATAGCCCAGGACTTTTTGTTGTTTTTTTTTTTTCGCTTTCAATCTTCCCTTAAGGAGCTGCTTTCTCATAAATATCCCATCCTTTAGCACTGTCTGAGCAGGAGAGAGGCTCCCAGCGGGGTCATCCTTCGCTTTGCTCTGCAGCAGTGAATATAGAGTAGAGCTGGAAGTGAACCCCTGGACGCAGGGGATAGTCTGCTGCCCCAGCAGAAGTGTCCAGGTAAGGCTTGCACCCCTGCTTTGAGGAGCCAAGAGGAACGGGAATGCTGCCTTCCTTCTCCTCGGCCCCTTGCGCTGAGCCATCAGGCAGGTGTGGTGTCTCTGAGCTGGGGAGGGTGCTGGGTACAGCCTTCCCCATCCTCCTCAGCCTCTGGGTACCAGCCTGAGCACCACGGGACGTGTCCCTGCCCGTGGCAGGGGGGGCTGGAGTTGGATGGTCTTTAAGGTCCCTTCCAACCCAAACCATTCTATGATTCAGGCTGGGTAGAGGCGTGCCTGCAGGCACAGGGGAATGGGAGAAGGCTGGGGGACTACAGACAGGAGCTCTGTGGGGCTGAAGATCTGCTTCTGGCAATCGGCCCAGCCTCGGGCTAATTAACAGAGGTTTAAAGGGTTGAAAGGTGGGAAGAGTGGTATTGCTGGTGGTGGGGAGAAAGAAGAGGAGGCAAAGGGATGGATGAGCCACAAATCATAATTGATTCGCATAGGGCAGTGTTTTGCCTGGAATGAATCGAAGAGACTGTAATTAGTTGGGTAGCCAGTGTAGCCTCCTTGCTGCCCATCGTTAGTGGAATGAAAGCCCAGGGTCACCCCGGTTTGTGCCAGGGACGGCTGGTGGCCTGGGAGGGATCTGCACACCCTTTCTCCACTCTGCTGCAGTGTAGTGGTGGCAGAGCTCGGAGGGCTTGCTGACACCTCCTCTCCCCCCCAGTTATACCCCTATCTGTTATAAGGCTAATTGGAGAAGTAAAGTTGATTAGAGATGCAGCAGATGGGCGTTGTAGTGAGCTGGTGAGCTCCTGGTATCTGGCTGAGGCTGGGGGAATGAACCCACACCCTTTTTTTTTGTGAACATTTGTTAGTTTTCTTGCTGTGGAGGGCCTGATCCTTCTTCTTCCTTGCCCAGCCAGCCCGGGAGCTGCGGGCAATGCACCTGTGAGAGCCTGGGCCAAAAAGCAAGCACCAAGGCTGTTCAGTCATGGTAGTTGTGCCTGCAGGGTGGGGAAGGCTGTGGTGAGGTGCTGCTGAGCTGCACTGAGGGAGTAGCCCTTGCCTAAATGAACTAACGATTAATGTGATTAAAGACTTGATTTTGATTCTTTTATTTTTTTTTCCAGTTTTTTTTTTGGGGGGGGGGGGGGGGTGTTTGTTTTTTGTTTTGAGCTGCCCCGAGTGTTCCTGGCTGCTGCGCAGCAGATGTGGGAGACGGGGCAGCAGCTGCTGTGTTTGCAGAGCAGGTTGCTGATGGTGGGGTGGACAGGGAAAGAGCATAGTGGGGATGTGGGGTGTTTTGTGATGCTAGCTGGAGCTGTGAGTGCTCTTCCCATGGGAGAAGCACGTATTGAGCACTGAAGACCCTGAAGCCCTTTGGATGTAGGGTTGAATAGAAGGGGTGGGAGATCCTGCATGTGAACAGCTTGCAGGGTAGCCAAGTGTGCTGAGCAGTGAGGCTGGTGCCCTGCCCGTTGGGTAGGGAGGACACTGGGGACATCCCTGGGGACCCACGAACCCCTTGTGTGTGCCTGGAGGGCACGGTGAGTTCCCCAAAGGCTGGTGGGCAGTCTGGCCCAGCCCAGGGGACGCCGAGCATCCCTAGGTGACCTCAGCATCTGCATGGCCGCAGAGGCGAGGGCACGGCACCAGCCAAGTCTCTCTACCTGTACAATAGCAGGGAAGAGTGCGGCCACTGCCAGACTGGCCCTGGGGCCAATTTCCCCCTCCGGATCCCCATTGTAGCCGCTGCAGGGATGCATCCAGACCCAGTTGTTTACACCTCTCTGATGAGCTGCTGTTTCTTCTAGCCTATATCAAGCATCCAAAAGAAAATCCTGAGGCAGAGGGTGCTAAGTGTGCTGATCTGTATGCCAGTGTGGTGGCATCGGGGCGGCTCCGGCAGGGAACCCTGAAGTTTCCCAGGGCTGGAGGGATGGTGCATGCAGCCAGAGACATGCTCGGGGCGGGCTGAGATGGAGGGGAAACCTCTTGCCTTCCCTTGCAGGCAGAAGGGGGGCAGAGCCCGTCCCCCCCTCTTTTTCCCCTCCTGCCCCCCGGTTTAGCCACTCACCTAGGAGCACCCGTGTGCTGGAGAGCCCTTTGCAGCCGGGGCAGGGGGTGCTTCTTGCAGGGTGGGAGCTCCCCTATTGCCTTTGTTCCCTTCAGACCCTCCCTCGCCTCTGACTTTCCTTTGCGGCAGTTCCTGTGCTTGCCAAAAGAATGCACTGGATGGAGCGAGGGAGCGAGCCGGGCGTGTGTGTGCGTGTGTGTGTGTGTGTGCGCGCTCGTGTGCGCGTGTGTTGCCACTGACTTCATTAAAGCAAAGCTGTCCCTGAGCTGCAGAGGCGCGGCAGCCTTTAATTTCGTGGCCCCGGCTCCTGCGGGAAGCCGGCATCGCATTTGCACGCTCCTACCCCGGCAGGGAAAGGCTGAGCATCCCTGCTGCAGCAGGTGCCTGCCTTGGGGCTCGTCCTGCCATCCCTGCCCGCTGCCCCCCCCGACCCAAAGGATGGGTGGCCGGGCTCCCGCAAGCTGCTGAAGATGGAGTCAGGAGGAGGGAGTTGGACACTTGGCTCCAACTAGGCTGGACCACGCTGCAACCTGTTCCCCTGGCCTCCCCTCCGCTGCGCTGGGTGCTGTACCACATTGCATCTTCTTTGCGATGGGGCGGATGGAAGGACTTGGATCCAGCCCTTTTCCCGGCCTGGTCTCTGGTGGCAGGCAGTCCTCGGGCTTGACGTGGTGGAGGGGGCTTAAAAAGGGCTGGTTTGGGCTTGCAAGCAGAGCAAAGGCGAGGATGTGGCTGGGTTTAACCCCTTGCTTCGTGGCAGAAGGTGCTTAGGGACCGAGCTGCTGCGGCCTCTGCCAAGCATGCAGGATGACTCCGTGCCCTCCCCGCTGCCCGTCTGGCTGTCAGGGTGGGGGGGCTGGAGGCAGCTGGCTGCCCACCATGCCGTGCCACTGAGCCGGTGCCGTGCGTATCCATCTCTCCTTCTCCACGCGGATCTCTGCTCCCTTGGAGGGATGGAGGAGAGACGGAGCTGAGCATCTCTGCTCCCTTGGAGAGATGGAGGAGAGACGGAGCTGAGCATCACCTGGGGAGGAGGGGGCTGTGGTTGGGATTGCACCCCACAACCCCCCTCCCTCTTCTCTCCCCCTCCTTCACCGCCTCAGTGGTGCTGCTTCGGCTCACCTGTGTGTTTTATTCCAGGATGGCTTGCTTTGGGGAGGCAGTGGCTGGCAGGCTGGGCTCTGGAGATGGGGGCTCCGACCAGAACCGGAGCCGGCAAGGAGCTTCTGCCCCTGCAGGAGGGACCCCAGGAGCCTTCAAGCAAACCAAAGCGCAGAGAGCCCGGACTATGGCTCTGTACAACCCCATCCCCGTCCGGCAAAACTGCTTCACCGTCAACAGATCGCTTTTCCTCTTCGGAGAAGAGAACATAGTCAGGAAATATGCCAAGAAGCTCATCGACTGGCCATATCCTTTCTGTGCCCCCCTTTGCTCCCTGGATTTGCCTTGGTGGCCACCTAGGACACGTGCGTGTGGCATTAGCCAGCAGGTAAGCGCCTGCCTTCTGCTCTCCTTTGGCACGCGGAGAGGGGTGCCCGGTCCCCCCTCCATCCCCCAGGGATGATTTCCTCACCCTGTTGCTGCTTCCCCTCTTGTGCTCTGCTCGGTGCCTGGCAGGGAGCTGAGCCCCTTCTTCTCATGGGGAGCCCCCCAGCCCCTCCTCAAGTTTGGATTTGGAAACCTCCTGTGCTGGCACGGAGGGGTGCTCTGGTGCCAGTTTAACACTGTTTTAGGATGCTCTGTCCGTGTGGCTGGCGGAGTGGGTTGTGGCCTTTCCTCCTCCGTGCCTCAATGTCTTGCAGGAATTTTGCCACCCCACCCCACCTGGAGCCACCTATGCCATCGACGACAGACCCCTGGGAGCATGCAAACTCCAGTCCCTGCTGGGTGGCGGCTTTGTCCCCTCCTGCACCAGCCCTGCATGTGCTCCCTTTGCTGCTGCTGCTGCCTGGCAGGGGCATGGCCGTCCTCGCTCTGCAGCCCCCGGCCCCGGCAGTGGTGCTGGGAACTGGCTGCCCCCTCCCTGCGGCAGATGCTGAGAACCTCTGACTGTGCCTCATGGGGGGCTGGCGCAGGGGACCGCGGCTTATCCCAGAGACCCCTCCGCCTAGGGTTGGGTGGATTCCCTGCTCCTCCATCCTTTCAAACACCCCCTCATGGTTCTCTCCCCTCCCACCCTCCCTGCGGGTGGCCCTGGGTGCCCTGGCTGGTGCCCAGCACCGCAGCTCTCCATCAGCCAAGGCTCAGCACCAGAGACCCCTCCTGGGCTTTGCCCCCTTTGAGGAGGCGAGCCTGAAAACTTCAGTGTGGCCACGCTTTGGCTTTAGGTCCCTCCCTGTGCAGTTTTCTGCAGTGGCGATTACATGCAGCTCTTGCTGCTGCTGTTTTCTCTCTCTGCAACTTGTTGGTTAACTTGCTGGCTCCTCCGGCGGGCGCAGGAGAGCTTTCCCTGATGCCAAGCAGCAATGCCTCATTCCAGTGCAACAGGTATCTTGGGGAAACTGCCTGGTGAGGCACAGGGATGCAGGGCAGGTCACCCACCCTGCTGAGCATCGTCAGAGAAATAGCATCCTTGCATCTGCAACGTGTCAGGTCAAGCCTCTGCCAGGCCGGGGATGGAAAGCTGTAAAGCCTCCAGGGCTGGGGAGGTGACCTGGGGATGAAGGGGCAGCTTGGAGAGACTGAATTATTCCTCGTGGCATCCCTAAATCTCTCCCTGCCAGTGGTGGTGGGTGGCTGTGGGAGCATTGGTGTGGCAGTGAGAAAGGAGACGTGGCAGCTCAGCTTGGAGCTGTGCAGGGCAGCGGCCAGGTTGTCTTGCTTGCTTTTCCAGAATATGCCAAATTATTCGCGTGCTTTTCCAGTGTGATGTGGAGGGCCTCACCCCTTCAGCTTTCATTTAAAGCAAGAAGGAGTTGAGGTGCTGCTGCTGGCCCGGCACTCCCTGCGTGGGCCAGGGTCCCGTGCCGGTGTGATGTCTCATCTCTAGGCAGCCGCTGTTTCCTAGAGACTAGAGCTTCACCAACTGCGTGGTAAAAACTCCCCAGCATTATTCTTTCCTGACATTTGCAATGCATGAGGGAGATGGACTCATTTTATAATTTATTTCCAGAAGTAAATGACATATCCCCCTGTGAGTTCTGGGAACGAGCGTGCTCCAGGTGTGGGAGTTGAGCATCCCTGGCCATGCCCCACCTAGCTGCCATCTCTCTCTTTCCAAGAAACTCATCCATCTTGGGGCTCTTCTACACCACTTGAACTCTTGCGGGCTTGGGGGTGGACAAGGCTTTTTGGTGATGAGTTTGGTGAGGTTGGTTAGACAAGTTGTTCCCATCCTTGTAGTTGTACCCTGGCACACGCTGCTGGTGCCTTGTGGTAGAGCCGGGGAAAACGTGTGAGCATCTCAGCTGCTTGGCCTGGAGACTACGGCATCGCTCCTGGCCGAGGGTGATTTGGGTAGGCGAGTGTGGAATTTGGCCCCTGTCAACGAGAGCTGCTGGCCTCGGGAGGGAGCTGGGCTGGTCCCAGCGCTGCGACTCAGAGCGGGCATGGCACCGAGGGATGTCAAGGGGGCTGGGTGGAGCGCGGGGAGGAGTGGAGGCTCTTCTTCATCCAGCTCCAGTTGACTAGGTAATAGGGCTAAAAATAACTGGTGATTCAGGCCTGTATATCTGCTGGGTAACTGTATAATTATAACCAGCAGCCTCTGCAATTTGGCTTTCCAGTGTAAATAGGGATGATGCATGGAGGGGAAGGAGGAGAAATACGAGCAACTGGGATTGGGATGCAGCTACTTGGGGAGACAAGTCTTTGCCGAGTTCCTTGCTGGAAAGCCCAGGGTGTTACCTCCTCTGGAGCTGCTCTTTTTACTGGTCCTGCTCAAAATGTAAGGCAGCTGCTGGTTTGGCTATAGGAACATCTACTCGTCTTCTTCTTTGGAAAAAAACCCTTGTCCTGCCGGCTGTCCTGCTGATGGCCAGGCCTTTAGCACTGATTTCATTTGTTTGGCTGCCTGGAAATCTGCAATTCAGTTAGCACATGAGATGGGCTGCAGCTCATCTATATCTGCTCCATTCTTCATCCGCTTAATCACATTTGACCTGGATAAGATCCTTCTCCCGCCCTAGAACCACCAGATGACACTGTGGGGCTCTGGCTATGTCCCCAAGGACAGCCTCCAGCTGCGGGCACACGCTGGCCACTGTACCTGTCCCTGTAGTTTGGCAGGGGTGAGGGATGTCCATCAGTTCTCTGGAGACCTTACTGCTTGCTGCAGTGAGGGCTTTCTCCTACCTCAGCCCCTTTGAGGACCAAATCTGGTGCAGGGCTTGGCCAAGAGCAGCCAGGGCATCTGCAAAGCCCCAGTGCGCATTCCCAGTCCAACACACGTAGGGTTTTTTTCCTCTATGAGATGCACAACCGTGTATGCCTGACTTGTTTGGTTCATGATAACTCCCCCTCTGTCCTGGGCATCTCTGATGCTGTGTGGATGCTGCCCCTCAGGGACCTTGGTAGTGTCATGCCACGCCTGGGCAAGCATCTCCTCCACCTTTGCTTTTTGCCCAGCCAAGATTTTGGCAGGTCTCGCGTCCCCTTGGGAAGAGCTGCGCCATGTCATGCCATTCTTGGGCAGCTCACTCTTCGTGCTACACAAGAACATGTTGGTTTGGTTTATTTTTTTTTTTTTCCCCTCCAAGGCTGTTTTCTGTGCCCTTCATTCATCAGATTTCTAAAATGTTTTTTTTTTTGGGGAGGGGCGAGTAGGTGTAATGGCAGGTACATCTTCTTGACAGCAGGAGAGAGCGAGGCTGCCTGTCAGATGGTGAATTTAAACAGAAGCAGCTGTTGTCATGGTGACACCAAGTTGCATCCTGTTGCCATGGCAACCAAAGTTAAAAAACTGATGTTAAGGCAGGAAAATCACATGATGTGGTTCTTTTTGTTTTTTTTCTTTTTTTTTTTTTTTCCCCTTAAAAAAAAAAAAAAAAGGGGGAAGGGGGAGGAAGAGATTTGATTTCCAGTTTTTAAGCGCAGGGTTAGGTGGGGGAGGAAGAGACACTTCTCCACGGAACTGTTTGCACGTGGCACCCTGTGCCCACATCCCTTTGGAAGCAGTAGCGGTGCGGGCAGCTGTGCCGCGGGCAGCTGTGCCTCAAGCAGCTTCTGACTGGTACTGCCTTCGGTTTAGTCCCTGCTGAGGGATCACACCACCACGTTTTAGAGCCATAAGCATCAACATCTACAGCTGCAGATCGTGAGTGGGGTCTCCTCAGCTGAGGCACATCCATGCAGTGTGATTAAGACAAGGCTGAGTGTCTCACTTGGGTGCTCCCTGTGAGCTGTGCAGAGATGTGAGCACAGCCCTGAGCCCACGCTCGCTCTCCTGAGCCTGTTTTGCTGTACATAATGGGCGCAGAGGAGCTGGCTCACATCCAGAGCATTGCTGGAGGAGTTGGAGGCTGTCAGCACCTTGTCCCCCTGGACATCATTTTCTGTTGACCCCAGCGAAGCACAGATGGGCCAGGGGTGCTGGGTGGTAGAGTGCAGGGATGGGGATGGTCCCAAGGATCCACGACTCTGTGGCTGCTCGAGGGCGTGGGAAAGCCTTATCTGCTGGGGGAAAATCCCCCTTGTCCTCAGGGGCAAGCCAAGCAGGTGCTGTAGGGCTAGGGAAACCCAGAGCTGAATTAGGACCGTTCGTGGACTTTCCCTGGCATTTTGGGTGTCTCTTGGAAAACAGACTTGGAGAGGAGGTGCTCGCTTTCCTGCTGGAGTTTGTGGCTGAGAGGAGGGAAGTCGGGGTGTTCTAAGGATGGAGATATTGAAGAGGTGGGTCTTTCTTCCTGTCATGCCACATCTGTGTGGGGCAGGTAGCAGTGATAGGATTGAGACCATCAAGGTCCTAGAAAAGCTGGGGAGGGGCTTTTTATCAGGGAGTGCAGGGACAGTAGAAGAAGTAATGGTTTTAATCTGAAACAGGTTGTCCAGAGAAGCTGTGGCTGCCCCATCCCTGGAGGTGTTTGAGACCAAGTTGGATGAGGCTTCGGGCAACCTGATCCAGTGGGAGGTGTCCCTGCCCATGGCAGGGGGATTGGAATTGGGTGATCTTCCAAGGTCCCTTCCAACCCAAACGAATGTCTGAGTCTATGATTCTATGAAGGTGAAGTCAACAGATGCAGCTCCCTCTCACTGACACCTGGTGAGCAGGGAAAGCCCCTCAGCACAGCAGGTCCTGGGGAAGGCCTGGGAAACAGTGGGAAATGAAGAATTAAATTTCTAGGAGGTGTTGGAACTGCACTGGATGATGCAGGCAGGGGAAGAGGTTAAATTGTTCCTGCGTTTCTTGCTGACCCCCTGAGGCAGGCTTCCCCAAGAGCCCTTTTGGAGATGCCCATGTGGCCTCACTCTTCTGGGTCTTCTGCTCCTTCCCAATCTGCCTGCTCAGGAGCAGGGACAGAGCACAGTCGCTGAGATGGAGAGATGAAGGGGGACTCTCCGCAGCTCTTGGTCCTTGCCCGCATCTGAGGAGGGATTTATCTTGCACCAAACCTCTTGAGAGTTTGCATCAACGTGCCATCAGCACTATAAATCCATCTTCAGGTCTTGGAGCTGAGCACACTCTGTGCTATAACAGTGTAGATGTTCTGGCTGGGCTGGTTTTGGCTCCCTGTTGGAGGGGGAGGTGAAAAGGGGGAAGATAATTGGAAGCAGGCGTCCACTGGTGGCTGGACACCTCCCTGCTGCTCCCTGTAGACCCACCATGGAGCTCCAGCTCCAGGCATGGGGGTTGTTAGCCTGCAGTGCCTGCTCCGTGAGGGCCATGGCATGGATCTGGATGGCGGTGGTGAGGCGGAGGGTGTCCGTGTAGCCTGAAGGCACCTACCCTACCTCAAACATACTGAGAGGAAAGTGTGGAGCTGCAGGTGTGGCGTACACTGGGATCGGCTGAGTTGCTAAGGAAACAAGTCAACGATGCAGGGGAGAGAGAGTTGGGTAAAGGAGATAAATCAATAAGAAAACCTATTTTTATCGGCTCCCTAATGATCCTCCAGGAGAAGCCAGACGAAGGGGGAGGAGAAAGCTGGAGGGAGACCGGCTTTCATTACTGGGCTTGGAGGGAGGCAAGTGCTACTCTGCGTTTTGGGTTACTGGAAGGTTGTGTAATTAGACATCTAAGCAGAGAGGAAAGAAAGGCGTGACACCATTGTCCGGTGAGCTCCAGCCTCGAGCTGGGAGGATGCTTGCTTGGTAGAAGTGAAGCGTGTTGACAAAATTTCCCCCAGTTCAGCTGGATGTTCCTACTGTCCCCTGAGGAGGGTTTTCTTACCCTTGGCCTCTCAAAAGCTGGTGCAACTGGAGCTTGTTTCCACAAGGCTGCTACCTTGCAGCTCTCAACCAGATGTAATAACCTGGGTTTGGATGCTTGGAAATCTGGGCAAGCAGGGTTTGAAGAGTCACTTTTTGGCAGTGATCTTGTGCTTAAGTTGCTGCTTAGGGCAGTGATTGCCCTGTTTCCCTTAATCTTAATATCTGCTGACCCATGTGCCTTGTGCTCATTAGAGATGGAGCGGGGATGTGTTTCTGTGCTGAGGCTGTGTCAGATGTGCACTGTCCTCATGCTCTTGAGCCAGATGTTGGAGCCAGCAAGGAAATATAGGGGCAAACTGAGCTATCGGAGGTGGTCCTGAGCCTCCCAACCACTGCCAGACAGGACTCCCGTGCTGTTGGCTCTGGAAAATCTGAGTTTCTCTCCACCTCTTTGATGTTCCCCCTGTGGGACTAGCGGCCGCAGGAGGGAGGAGGCTGTGGTAAATGCCCATGTGGTGGGGAGGAGTGCAGGATGCTCAGCGACGCTGGGGCAGACAGGCGGACACGCCGTGCTGTTCTCACACTTCTCATCTAGGCAAATGTGCCTAGCGCCTGGGGAACCGGCTGCACCGACTCGCTAACGCACTGTTTTCTTTTAAGCCTGTGCTAATTGCTCACAGACTTTCAGGAAAATGAAACAAAAGTCCCCAAATAGGCTGGTGGCTCGGGACCAAGCGCAGTGGTCTGTGTAGTAGCTGAAGTGTGTGGCCAGAGGTGGGAAGCAGGGAACGTGTGTGGCTTTCACAGGAGCTGTGTGATGAAATCCTCACTTGTATGAAGCCTCAGAGGAAAACTTCTGGTGTCTGGCCTCTCCCTGAGCATGAGGAGCTGCTTGCAATTCGCCCTGGGCTGGCACTGATGTCCAAGCCCACAGCAGCGAGCGCTGCAGCGATCTCTCTTTTGGTTTGCCTTTAACTTAGCAACCATTAATTTCACTGAGTGGCCTTTTAAATGCCTTGGCTGAAACTTCCCTGGCTCTCCTCCCTCTTAGGCTAAATGCATCCCAGCTCCTGCAGGCTCTTCTTGGCTCTGCTTCCTGGCCAGCTCTCCAGGGACCTGCTCTGATGCATGGCCTTGCTCCTACCTTGCCCATGAACCACGACAGGCATGAGATTGTTGCTTGTGGAGTCACTTAATAGTTTCCAATTTCCCATGCTCATGGCCAGCACTGGGACGTCTTCGCTTGCCCATGGGCTCAGGGCCACTTGTTTAAACTATCTCTCTGCAGCCAGCACTTTGATGGCCAAAAGTCAAGGCTACAAAAAAGAAAATCATCCCTTTCCCCAGGGGTGGTGGCATGGGTGTTCAGCACCTCCCAGCCGGAGTGGCATGAACCTGAAGCCACGAGCTCTGGAGAAGCTTGATGTGGTAGGGAAGGGCTCATCCAGGGTCCTGGTGCTTGTGCTGGCTTGAGATAGTAGGAGTGTGGATGATTCCTTTATGGGCAAATGTATCCTAGGTGGGATCACATCCCCTTTCCACAGACAGGAGCCTTGGGCAGGTGGTAATCCCCTCTCTGCTGGCTCAGGTCCTCAGATGCAGCATTTGCTGCCACTTGTTCTGGTGCAGGATTGGTCCCAGAGAGGGGTCATAGCCCTATACATGGTTGTAGGATTTAGGTTGCTCATAAGGGTCCACCCAGATCCTATTGATAAAGTGCTGCTGCCTCTTGGGGTCTCGCTGAAGCGTGGCTGAGCTGGGACAGCTCTTCTGGGGAGAAGTGGAGCTTGGACCCAGGTACCATCAGCATCTTGAGCTGGAAACATTCAGCCTCGTGCTCTGCAGCTCCCGGTGCTGCCTGGGCTCTGCCTGCCACCTGCAGAGTGCTTGGCCAGGGACCCTTGGCTCTCAGGACATGTCTACCTTGCTGATGGGGGGCGCGGGGTGGACTGATCCAGGTCAGATCCCCAGGACTTGCCAGGGATGCCCTGTCCTCCTTGGGCTGTGCAGATATTCTCTCCCACAGGGGTGTCTTAGGACTGGCACTGCCTCCAGCCTATGACACCTTCTCCTCCAAGCCTCCTTGAGTTCTGCTTCATGATGGGAGAGAGAAGGCAGGCAGCAAGGCCATGGCATGCAGGGATGTGCCGGCCCTGGCCACCAGCATGCCATGCCAGGGACAGCCTCTGTGACACTGCCAGGGATAAAGCTCCCTTCCAGATGAAGCCCAACCTGATCAGAACCTGGTTGTCCACCTTCATGCTTGTGTCTATCTTCTGGGCTTCTCTCTCCTAAGAGAGTTCACAACCAAGCAAAGGCTGTCGGTTCAATGTCCTATTGCCTTGAGAGGGAGGTGATGAGACTGAGTAGGTCTCCAGTGGGGAAGGCCCTGAGGGCCCTCAGTTCTCTTGTCCCCTCTTGTTTCCAAATAGCACCAAAGTGGGCTTCACCCTCCTGCTCGGGAGCAGCAGGTGGTGAATCCCGGCCACAATGTGTGCTTATTCCTGTGGGGAAAGCGGTGGTGGTGGCTTACAAACAGAAGAAATGAGGGATGGGCAGGGGTGGGCTGGTAGGTTGGGGACGTCATTCACCTCTTCTCTGCTCCTTAACTCCCCTCCACTCCTTTCGAGTACATGATTCTGGCGACCATCATTGCCAACTGCATCGTGCTGGCCCTGGAGCAGCACCTCCCTGAGGATGACAAGACACCCATGTCACGGAGATTAGTAAGTACCCCGTGTCCGTCCCTCTCTGCCCTGTGTCGGGGGGTCTGGCGGGTGAGCAGGACCATCAGCCAAAGGAAGCCACCCCATCCTACCTGCCAGATTCTTCTGGTTACAAGGTGTTAGGGCAGGTGATTTCCTCTGGGACCAGCTCCTCCAGCCTTCCTGAGGCTGCTGTCACACACTCCTCCATGGAAAGTGTTCAGGAAGGTTTAAGCCCCTTAAAAAGTGCGGTAGGGAAGGGGGACTGGGCAACTTGAGTGTGTTCTAGTCCCTACTTTTTGTTTCTGATGTTGACGCCGGCTGAAGAAGGGCTGGGAAAACTCACAAAGGGAGGAAGATGGGGCAGAGGGAGGATGGGGCTGGGGAAGGTGGGATGGGACATGAGTTAGTGTGAAATGGCTGGAATTGTGTTTGCCTAGTCTCCCCCTCTCACTGTGTATCTGGTTCACCTCTGGCAGGAGAAGACAGAGCCCTACTTCATTGGGATTTTTTGCTTTGAGGCTGGGATTAAGATTGTGGCTCTGGGATTCGTTTTCCACAAGGGCTCGTACCTGCGCAATGGCTGGAACGTCATGGACTTCATCGTGGTCCTCAGTGGGTGAGTTGAGCAGCGTGGGGCCATGGGTGGGGTTGGGCACCTGGGTGCAGGAGCTCGTCATGGTGGGGACACAAGCTCCAGGCTATGGGGCAAGGCCCTGGTTTGCTGTTGTTGGTTTTTCTTCATCACAACAAAGGAAGTGGTTCTCCATGCTGGAGGCTCCTGTGTTTGATTTGTTGTGGGTCGCTGATGGTGAAAGAAGGTTCCCTGTTGGGTGACTGGCTCTGAGGGCATCATGTCTAGCTTTCCTCAGCTGGTGGCCGGGCACCCATCACCCATCTGGGCAAGGAGACAAGATAGGGGCATGGCCTGTTAAGCAATTGGATGTGGTCTGGGGGAGATTTTGGTCAGTCCCTACGTGGGGAAGGAGAAAATCTCTTTTCCTCGTACTTTTCCAAGCACTCTCCAGCCTTGGCCTGGTGCTGGTGTTCAGAGAAAGAAGTCCATGCGGGGCTGCGTTCCCAGGTGATGCTCGCTCAGCGTCCCAGTGTGTAGCAGTGATGCTGGGGGTGGTAGCACACACAACTTAACAGATGCTGATTGTGTCGCTGGTGATATCGCCTGCCTAGACGTGACCTAGATTGGAGTTCTACTTGTGGTGTGACGGACTGTGCCGATTACACAGAGACGAGCAGGGCCATTTGGGCTTGTGTTAGCCAACACTGGCAATCGGCTTGAGCAGCAGCCTCCTAGGGTAATGCCCCCAACCCCTCACTGTATGGAGGGCAGGGACTGCCCACAGCCACCAAGGGGTCCTGGGGAAGGAGTGAGTGGATTGTGACACTTTCTTTTTGCATGCTGGTGGAAACACCATGTGCGGAGGAGCTGGTTTGATGCATAAAACCTGATGGTGCCTGTGGGTCTCCAAGCTCTTCACAAGCTCTGCGGGGTGCAGAGCAGCCTGCAGGTCTGGCTGGGAAACTGAGGCACAAGAGCCAGGTGAGATATCTAGGGTCTCTCCTGAGTTGCTTGCTGGACAGTCTTGTCTCTTGGCTTGCAGGGTGGTGGCACCATGTCAGATGTGACACTGTTTGGATATTTGGAGGAGGAAAGAGGGATGTTGAGCCTAGTGCTGCCAGGGGTGTGGCAATAGGTACTGCTTGTCCACAGTGGAGAGGTGTAGGCTGGGATTGTGCTTGAGAGAAGGCTTGATGAGGACACCACTGGGAATGTTTTGACTCCCTTGGTCCAATGCAGACATGGATGGCCTTGCTGGGTAGTGGGACCGTGTCTGCCTGTGAAGGCAGGGTATCTCTGTGTACTGGTGGTGGGGCGATGCTTCTTGGTGGACACCAAACAGGCTGCCTGAAGGTGTTGCAGCCATCGCACAAGATGCTTCTGGCTTTACTGCATCTGCAAAGTAACTCTTGGGGCAGTGCTCTGTGCCCAGGTGGGCTTGCTGCTGTGGGGACAGCAGCCAGGCACAGCTCCTGGGCTGGGCAAAAGTGGCTACAACCCTATTCATGGCTCTGGGGACAGCGTGAGATGTGTGTCAATCCTGATACCAACAAGAGGCGATGTCTCAGCCACACTGTGCAGCTGTGGTGCTGGGCTGAAGGTGCAGAAAGCAACCGGGTGGCTGGGAAATGCCCATCAGCTGCCTCCTGGTCTGGGCATTGTTTGGGACCTTGGCCAAGGGGAAGCACTGGGCGGGAAGATGGGGTTTGTTGGGACCTCTCCCTGCCCTCCCTGGGGCTCCAGGTGAGTTGGCTGTAACCGAGACGGTGCTGAGTCAGCGCTCGGTAATTACTCACTCGCAAAAGCGTCTCCAGCTCCTTTCAGTGCTGCTCTGCACTGGGCCGTGTGCCAAGGAATCAATTGTCCATGAAGGGCTGTTAGTGCCACGCCGGCCGTCCTGCCAGGAGGTGCCCAAGTCCCCCTGACACTGCCAGTTACGGCACACAGCCCTCCACGGTCTGCTTCTCCACCCTTGTATCCTGATGTTTGCTCCAGTGGGGTGGAACCCTCTTCACAAAATGCATGGATACCCTCAACTTAGCCACAGTGGTCCCAGCACCTGTTGGCATGGGCTTAACTGGGCTTTCAGGGTGAATTCTGTTGTGTGATGGGCAGAGGAGACAACCCACAGCTTTTCATCTTGGACCAGTTTTGGGTCACTGAGGGATCAGCTGGACCGGGTCATGGGCTTCTTTGTGCTATTCAGCTCTTGCTTTTGCCATGCGGTGCTGATAAAAGCTGCTGTTCTTCAGTGCCATGATTGCACCTCCCTTGCAAGAAACTCTTGCCTGTTTGATCTGCTGAATTATCGGCAAATTTCTTCAGCAAATAATCCTCGGCTGGCAAATGACTTGCAAACAGCTTGTGGGAGAGGGTTTGCACTTGGCGGTTCATGCTGTGTTGGTTGTGTAAGGCGGGTGGTGAAGTCTGCACGAGGGATGTGTGCGGGCGACCAGCAGGTTCAGGATTGTCTTTGCAGCTTAAAACTTCAGGTTTAATTAATACGTGAGTGTCTGGATAGAGACTGTTGATCTTGGGAGAACTGATGGTCATTGAGATCTTGCCACCACTCAGCAAGGGGTGGAGGGAATGTTGCGAGCTTTAAAGGTATAGGGTAGTGCTCACCTTGGGATGTGGTCAATGGTTTAAGATGCTGATGCTTCCCATGAGTATGGTTCAGAGAGGATATCCACACGAGTAGGACCCACCCCAGTGGACCCTGACCATCACACTCGCTGGCTCTTGTATCTCTGAGGGTGACACAGAGTGTAACTTTTCCTTTCTGATCTTATTTTTTGCCATGTGTCCAAAGAGAGAGATGTCACCGCTCCAGACACCGTGTTGGGGTTTCCATGAGAATGGGATATCCTGAGTGCGCTCCCCCTGGTGTTAATTAGCCCAGTGAGGGGCTGCTGCAATGAATGGTCTCCTGAGACCCTGTGAAGGAATGGATGGCACTGACTTGGGTTCAACTGGTGTTTGCTTTTTATGTCAATAAATCCATTTTTTTTTTTTTCCATTTCGGTGGAAATCGACGCCCACCTAGAACTCCCTGATGCTAAAGCTTCCACTGGGGAACTAATAGTCACATTTGTAAACCCGCTCTGTTTATAACCTGTGGTTTCCAAATCATCATCGCTGCCTGAAAAAACAGCCTGTTCTCCCCCAGCTAAAAATAATTTTCACCAAAAACGTGCACAAAATACCTTCACTTGTTCTGAGGCTGTGCCGGGGAGGGGAACGTCTGTGTTTCCCTTGGGACTTGGAGATGCTTACCTTGCCTACGCACGAACCGGAGCTGGCTGGGCACTGAAACTGTGCTCGTGACCTGCTCAAAGCAACATGTTCTGGACCAAAAAAGGGGAAAACTTCCCAGAAATGGTCAGGAAGGGCAGCAGGAACTTAGTGACCTCTTAATCGGTGGTCCTGAGAGGGAGAGGTTGAAAGACCTTCAACCATTAGCAACTGGAGCATCAGGTCCTTGCTTTCTGGGTCCCATTAGTGTAACGAGTAAAGACTGAGCATCCTAATCCAGCCTGCCTTGTCCTATGCCATATTTGAAGGGCTTAATAAAAAAATGAAAAAAATCCAGGTGGGTGTGTTCTTCACATACTCCAATGCCTGAGAAGGATAGCTTTTTATTTTTTTTTATACCAGTTGCAGCAGTAATACAATAACACATTACGTGAGAGGTGAAGGGATGGGGGAACACTTCTAACAATGGGAAAAAAAAATCAAGATGTAAATCAAAAAGCCCTTGCGAAATTGTGCTGCTCGGGAGCTGGGGAAGCAGCTGCTCTAAAACCAGGATAAATACACCAGGGTTGCTAAAGGGAAGAGCTGGCGTCAGGGTTTTTTTGGTAGGTTTAATAACAGCCGCTACACCTGGATGCCTTTTGTGAAGCCCTAGGGCACTGTGGTTTATATTAAGGGATTTTGTGGGGTGGAGCATGGCCAAGGGAAGGCAGGAATTGAATGATCGCCAGCGGTGCCCTTAGCCAACCCGAGGGCACCAGCCTGTGCTGGTGGAGGAAAGCCCGGCTCTCCAAGGCTGGCCCAAAACCCAAAGTCCTCTCCTTGCAAAGGCAGGTGGCAGTTGTGAGCCTGGCCTCTCCCTTTGACATCCTGGTGAAATCCTGCGTACACCCATGCCCTGATTTTCAGCTGTGGCTGCAGTGAAGCAAGAGAGAGTGGTTCATAAGAGGCTGCTTTCCTCTTCACTGCAGGGTTGCAACATGAGCATGGGGACAAGGAGGGCAAGTTGCCGCTTGCTGTCGTGCTGCCTGGATTTTGAGGTGACTGCCCTGGAAAGCGCCCTTTTTTGTAATCCCCCATGGCAGAGGCAAGGATGCTTTGTGCTGTGGCATTTAATGCACCTTGCACAACTCAAGTTTTGGTGTCTTAGGTGGTCTTTTTAGTCTCAGAGGTCCAGAGATGGAGTGGGGTGGTCCTTGAATGAGTGCTGGCAGAAACTCTGTGTGGGCGTATTCATATGCTGCGTCCCTTCGAGGTCTGGGGCACTGCCCCCCAGCAGCGTGCCTCGCACCCCACATGTGTGAAAGCATACGTGTGCACGTGCACGCTCAGACTCGGAACAGACTCTTCCCGCAGAGCTGACACCTGCATTCTCCTAACAGAGAGAGGACAGTACACCTCCAGGCAAGGGAGCTTGGGGAAGTGGATATGAGGGTTGGAGAACAAGCGTTAAATTGGAGCACAAGTGCAGCATCCTGACATGATTATTCCGCTGGAACACGTGCTGTTGCAAAGAGTATTGTCCTAAAAGATAAACCAGTAAAGAGGCAACCCTGAGTCCAAAAGCAGTGCGATGCTTTGATCACACCAGCCAAGACTTTTTTAACTCTTCCCTTCTTTTCCTTTCATGAATGGTGCAGGTCTCCAACTTGATGTCTTCCTCACCTCCTACCCCCTTCCCAGCAATTTCCTTCCAGGACAATTAGTAAAGTGTTTGGTCTTTCGTTTGGATGAATAATTAATTTTCCAGCTTTGTGAAAGATTCATGTGCCATATGTCATGGCAACGGGACGTGCCTGACATCCACACCTTTTACAAAAGGCAACGCTGTTTTGCTCACCTGGTGAGGGGAAGGGATTGACAATGAGGGAAAAGGCTTCATGCTGCTGGGATGGATGATGAGGGGACATGGTGTGACCCCCTGAGCATGCAGACCCACAGCTCTGGCTTTGGAGGGGACAAGCATCCTTCCTTTCCCTCGTGCAGGATCTGGCCCATGTGCTGCTCATGTGCTTCTCCCCGTTCTTCCTGGCTCCTCTTTCCTTGGTGGTTGATTTCCTGCAGCTGCTGTGGAGTGAGTCAGTCCCTCCCACGGGCTGCGGATCCTGGGGGGCATTGCCTTCCCTCCGCAGGCACCCCTGCACCCTGTGTGCTCCCTGGGGCTCCTCTTGCACCCCCAACACCCTTCTCCTGGGCTCCCAGGCTGGTGTGAAGCCCTCGTCCTCCTGGGGGATAAAGCCTGGGGCCAAGCTGCAAAGTCCCTGCACACCATTTCTTTGCATGGCCATGGACCTCGCTCTGGGAGAGGAGCTGCAGGATAAAACCCTGTCTCGAGGGAAGGGGAAAAGTATTGTTTTCCACCACATCCTCATATGGGGAGGTGGTATCACTCAGGCTTGGGTGAACATCCCTGGGGTCGTGGACCTCTCCTTTGGTGTGAGTTCCGCCAATTCCTGCTGCACCATGCAGTTACGTGTGCTGTATTTGTCTTTGTGGGGCTGGATCCCCAACGTCTTGGCAATGACTTTGTTTCCACCAGGTCTAGTTTGTGCAAACACAATTTCACCAGCATCTCCTCCCCCTGCCAAATCCTGCATCTGCTGAGAAGTGTCGCAGGGGCGGGAGGTGGGAGGGAGGCACAGGATGGGCACGCAGGGTGGGTGCTCTATCCTGCACCTGATCCTGAGGGCTTCTCTGGGAAGAGTTGGCCTTCGGGGATGATTTCGTTCCCCCAGATTGAAGGCTGGTGAAGGCAGATTTTGTGTTCACCCTCATCACACTTTACAGGGAGTTGCTGGTGCTCACTTTAGAGCTTTCAAAGCTGCCAGGAAAGACAGCTTTGCAGCAGTGCAATCCACTTGGGTCACGGCCCCAAAACCTAGAAAGAGCGAGCAAAGATGATAGAGGCTTTGAGGTTGCTCTGAACTGTGCTGAGGGTAGGACTTGGGGCTGTTTCCCAGTCTCCTGGCATCCTGAAAGCAGGAGCAGCGTGCTCTGCTGGGGCGTCTTTGGGGTGGGCAACCTGTTCCCGCTGGCCCTGCCTCAAGCAGGGTTTGGACCCAAGAGCATGGAGTCCACCTTGCTGCTTGTGATGTGGAGAGAGGAGGGATTGATTCACCAGCAGCAAAGGGCAAGAATGGGGTAAATTCATCAGGTAACTTACTTTCTGTGAGCTGTTTGACCAGTGTATTAATTATGAAGTAGTCTCCCTTGTAGAGTCAGGTGGCAGTGCAGGCCTTGAGGGGCCTTTCCACTTAATTATAAATACCAATTTGTGCATCAGCCAGCCAGCATCCTCCCTGTCCCAGATTTTGAGCTGCAATTAGTCTGTTTCAGCCCATACCTCCCTCCACATAGAGCTTGGGAGCTGCCCTTTGCCGGGACGGCTTGTCTGCATGCGCCTCTGCAGTGGTTCCTGATGGAAATGGTCAACGGATGCTCAGTTTAGGGGGATGAGTCGAGGACTGATCACATGAATGATCACATTAATGGGTTTGGTCTTTGCTTGGGGTCCCTGGTGTGAAGACCTTCGCAGCATGCCCCGAGCTGTGTGCGCTGTCTAAGCTTCAGGGCTGCTGGTGCTGCTCTCAACGCGACGATGAGGATGGGAGCGGGTGGGATGTGCAGCCCTTGGCACGGGCAGTGGAGGCACGGTGGGTGCTGTAGTGTGTGATAGTGCCTGAATTTGGTGCTAGTAAGAGGGTTTTGTGTGGGCAGGGTCATTGAGCATCACTCATGGTTCATTCTGCTAAGTCCCAAAGAGCAGAGAGTCATTTTAAATGTCATTATTCTTTCCCCTCACCCTCTGGGAAAAGAAACCCATAGGTGCTGGTCTTTAGCTGGAGGCGAGGGCGTGCGCTTTGCTCAGCTGCTGCGAGCTGGAGCGATGCCCGAGGGCTGAGCATCGCTGCCGGCAGCCAGCCCCAGAGCCTGCAGGTGCAGCGGGCCCAGAGGGAGCTCGCCCTTCCCTCCACAGCCTGTAAATAAATAAAATAAAATAATCATCCTGGTTGCAAACACAAAGAATCGGATTTTTTTTTTTTCCCTGAAAGCATGTTTTTGTCTGCTGGTGATTGCTCACTATTCAATTATACTTTGGGGATTAGCATATATTTCCCATCCTGCCTCCTCTCTCATTTGCATTCTTCCAATAGCTCTTCACTCTGCTCTTTCCTCCACCTGAAGTCTCTTCCCCCTTTCTTCTGAAGAAGTAAAACTAACCCCTTTGCCTGGGTGACCTATAAAAACGCCTTCACTTCTTTTTTTTTCCCCCCCTTCTTTTTTTCTCCAGTACATATGATGAAAAGCATGAGATCATTGGGATTTTTATAGCCCAATCTGGCAGCTTTTTCAAATAACTTGGATGGTGAGATGTAATTTTAGTTTGGGTCCTTGCCTAAAAATAAAGAATAATTATTAGCACATCAGACGTGGATATTGTAAGTGTTCGAGTAGGGTTTAAGTTGTTCGGCAGACACCGGAGCTGCTGTCCTGTGTCATGGCCCAAATCCCTTCTCTGTGCCTCACATCTTGAGGAGCTACAAGAGACCTTAATATGTGTCAATAAATAAATTAGAAATGGGTCGTGCTGTGTGATACAGGTGGCTCTCTGCAAAAAAAAGGCATGCTCAGAGGGTTAATGAGCAATTAACAGGTGAGATGGTGAGATGCTGAAGCCCAAAGCAGAAGGCTGTGTTTTGAGTGTTATATTTGTTATTAGTGGTAACGCGGTGGTGGTGTCTGTGTGTGCTAGTGAAGCCTGGCTGTTGGGGAGAGGTGATGATTGTTATTTAGAGCCACTGAAGGCCTTGGGAAGGGCAGAAAGAGGATATCCTTGCATGCCTGAAAGTTTGCTTGGCTCTTTCCAGCTACCTCAACTGGTCTAAAGGTGGTCCAGGGCTGTTCAGACCCTACTTAGAGGCTCTGGGGTGCCTCGGTGTTCTGGGAGGGATGAACGTGCTGGGTGCAGCTCCAGGAGAACATGTTCCCAGTGCATCCATCCTCTGTGGGACCCGTGCTTGTGTTTGCGAAAGGATGCACAGGCACTTATGTCGTAACAAGGAGTCATCTTTGTCATCTGTAGCGCAACCGCCTTGCCCTGGCGATCTGTCCAAACCTCCTTCTAAAGGAGCTCGTGTTGTCCCTTGTCCCCTTGTGAGGACAAGGAGCATGTCACCTTGCCACAGAGGAGTCCCATTCTTAGCAGCTAATTTGGAGCACTGGGAAGTAGTGCCCTGAAATCGCCTGAACCTTGCCTGAAGGCTCAGTGCGACGGCTCCCGAGCCCTATAAACAAATCTGGGTTAGCGGAGGACTTTGCAGTCAGGGAGCTCTCTCCCCTCTGCAATACTGGACGTGTGGTACCTCAGGTGATGCTCCTGCCCCAGGGGAAGATGTGTGGTGGGGCTAGGAATGGTGATGGCTCCACCTCCATCACTCCACCCACGTCTGTAGGACCACAGTTTGTGCTGATCCATGGTGGTAGGAGAGAGCTTTTGATCCCACTCTGCTGCTGGGAGCTTTCTAGCTGCGATTTTCACAGCACTGGGCTCACATTGGTGAACCCCCCAGGCTGGAGTCTGTGTTCAGCCCAAAGGCATCCCTGGCCTCCTGGAGATGCTCGGCCCCAGATTGAGTCAATGCAGGGGCTGCACATGCCTCTTCTCCGTCCCTTGGGAGGCTGGTTGGACACCAGGCATTGGGATGTGAGAAGCAAAAGCCAAAGGAGGGTCTCGGGGTCTCCAATGCAGCGTTGGACACAGCACGTCCTCTACGCTGGTGTTTTGGGAAGCACTGGGTTACCCTGTTCTCGCTGGCAGCTTGCGTGAAAGAGATGAAAGCACCCGTGCTCTTCTCTCTCCCACGTGCTGCTGAGTGGCCGTGCTTTATCGTACTTATTGATTTTGATCTTACAACCAATTTAACAAGGCAGCTCTCCCTAGCCTCTAGGTGCTCCTGACTTAATTAAGTCCCTTTTCTGCTCTCCCATCAACCCCGTGGGTAGTGGGGGCTGGTCACAGGCTGGGGCACGGGCGAAAAAAAAGTGCCATCAAGGGTAAAAGATCCCTATATATATTGGAGATAAGTAGACTGATATACGGGGAGATGTGGGGTGATGCTAGGACAATTCATCCCAACCTCTGCTGGGGCCAGGCTTTGCGGCTGACCCCTTGTGCTGGGGCAGGGAGAAAGAGGAGGCAGAAAAAGCACTTGAAAGAGCCTGGTTTGTTGATGTGAGAGCAATCCTGCTGCTGGGGTATCCTAGGAAACCCAGCCGCCTTTCTGGAGGGGCAGATTGGTACCTGCTGTACCTCAGGGAGAGGGGAGAGAAAGAGTGCTAATTGCTCAGCGTGCCAGAGAGCTGCTCTGGCCTGTAATTAGATGAATTAGTGGAACAATGACCCAATTTCTCTCAGTCTTTGGATTGCTATATACAGCCCTGCCTCCCTCTGTCCCACTCTCCTCCCTGTCCCATTCTCTCCCATCCCCTGCCTTCTCCATTGGCACCCTGGGGACTGCGTCTGGAAGGGAGATGAGGCCATCAGCACTGGCATCACTGTCTGCGTTCCCACGGCACTGCCATCATCCCTGAGCCACACCATCCCAATCCCCCAGCAGGTACTGAGGCCCCGAGTATTTTCACTTCTGCCCCAATTTGTTTTCCAGAGACAGACTTGAAAAAAAATTTTGTGTTTGAAAAGAAAACCTCTGGAGTCCTCCTTGTGCCTGCTGATTGCCTTCCAAGGTCATCAAACTTTCATTACTATGGATTTTTGAATGCGTGTGAGGTTCTCGGCTGCTTCTCAGCAATCCCAGTGGTGGGGCTCCAAGGAAGCTCCGTATCTGGAAAAAACCAAAGCAACTGATGGATGGAGGTGTGCTGCCAGGGAAGCATGGCTAACCATCAGGGGAGTGACCCCCGTCTCTGGGGCACCATCTCTAGTCCATGTGCCTCCTGCCTGGAGGACAGGTTAAATCCATTCCGTGGCCATGAGCACCGTGTTGATATTGTTGAGACCCCAGAGTGTGACTGCACAGCACGGGTGATGACCTCCTCTGTGGTGTAGGGCCATCCCAGCCATCCTGGCATGTGGCGGGTATTGATGAGGGCTAGCAGGGCTGTCTGGCTTCGGCTGGTTGGATTGACCCATGAGCTTTGGTGCCAACATCAAACGAGCTCACTGGCAATGTGGGCTTTTGGAGCTGTTGAATCTCTGTGTCTGCCTGGGGACATGGTGGTCCTCCTTCCAGCCTGGTGTAAGAACATGACTTGGCACTGGGGTGACCAAGAGCTGCACCCAGGGTAACTCTGCTCTCTCCTTTTCTGCCCACAGCATCCTCGCCACTGCTGGGACACACTTCAATACCCATGTGGACCTGCGGACTCTGCGGGCCGTGCGTGTGCTCAGACCTCTGAAGCTTGTCTCAGGCATTCCCAGTAAGTTGGATGCTCCTCATCCTCCTCTCAGGGTGTCTCCATCTGTCTCTGCTGCCTGCCAGAGTGAGAGGGGTCCTTGTGCCACCTCAGACATAGGGTGCAATCTGGGAGAAGGGGAACAAACATCCCTACGGAGTGGGCATCACACATTCCACCGTCTCGGCCATCCTTTGGGTAACCCATGGAGGACAGCAGAGTTTGGTGTCCCCAGGTGGCATTTCCCCCACCCAGCCCTCTCTGCTGGCACAAGGCTCCGCTCAGCAGCTTGCTGGGGCCTGCCGGGGAGCTCCACTTCCCTGGCCAGAAGGCGGTGGGTGGATCCTTTCAGGACTGAGGTTTATTCAAGGGAGATTTCAGTTTATTGCAAGATTTCATCTGCTGGCACGGGGCTAAATAAAGAAACCAGGCTGCTGCCAGTGCTGGTGCTCCTGTCCTGGACACGGGCTGGGTGGTGTGCTGGATCTGCGCCTTGAGGGCAGCAAGGGGAACAGAGATGCATGGGCCAGTCCCACCAAGTCCAGGTGGGACAAGGACAGGCAGGACAGCAGAGATGGGACCAGATCCAGGAATCAGCTCTCCCGGGGAATTTCTGCAGCCTGCCCACCCCCTGCTCTCCCTGGGTTGGTGCTTTTCTCTGTGGTTCTCAGCTACCCGAAGGGACCCTCTAGGCTGTGCTGGCCTCTTGCACCTGTCTGGTGTCTGTTCTCTCTGCCTACTCTTACCACAGGTGAGATGGACTTGCCTCAGACAAGGGATTTGCATTCACTGCTCTGAGCTGTGCTCTTTTTCCCCTTCCAGGCCTGCAGATTGTGCTGAAATCCATCATGAAGGCCATGGTGCCCCTCCTCCAGATCGGCTTGCTGCTCTTTTTTGCTATCCTCATGTTTGCCATCATCGGCCTGGAGTTCTACAGTGGGAAGCTGCACCGAGCCTGCTACACAAACAATTCAGGTGGGGAGAAGGGCTCTGCACTCACTATGCATCCTGTGGGTGGAAAACAGCTGGGATGAGCGCATGTTGATATCGTGGGAAGCCCAGGGCTGAGAAGATCCTGCATTTTGCTTCATGCATGCCAGGCATCGCGTAGCTGCATTCAGGATGTCCGAGTTTCTTATGGGAGCACTTTGTGTGTAGCCAGGGGTAGTCCCAGCGGGATGTCCTGCTCTGCCCCAAGTCTGTCTGCATTTAAGCTCTTCCCCACACCTGTCCCCTTCCTCTCTCTTACTTCTGCCTCCTTTGGCTCTCTGCTGTGTGCTCACAGGTGAACTAGAGGAGCTGGACCCCCCTCATCCATGTGGGGTGCAGGGTTGCCCCTCAGGCTATGAATGCCGGGAGTGGATCGGTCCCAACGATGGGATCACACAGTTTGACAACATCCTATTTGCTGTGTTGACCGTCTTCCAGTGCATCACCATGGAAGGGTGGACCACAGTCCTGTACAATGTGAGTAGAGCTGCTTTGGGGTCTCTTTGGGCAGCTGGGCATTGGGACGGGGAGCCTGAGATGGTACTTCTGTGCCCTCAAAACCTGTGAGATGCTGAGTTTCCTTTGTGATGAAGATGGGAGTCAATCCTTCCCATTGGGCAGGAGATGGGGAATAAAGAGGCATGTGTTACATGTCTCTGGGCAAAGGGAGCTCTAAGGGCTTGGCTCCCATCTCTGGGCTGATTGTGCAACGCATCGAGGAGAGCAAAACCTTGTGGACACGGGCTGCAGCAAGCCACCTTCTCAAGGGCTGTCCCTAAGGAGCCTCTCCTTTCCCTGCTCTGCATCCCGCACTCCTTGGGAGTGAATGTGGTTTCTGGGAACTGCTTGACCTCCAGTCCCTGTTGAGCAGGTGGTGGGATGTGCCTGCATCCCTGTGGTGGCCTCGGGAATACCCAGAGCTGGGCTCAGAACTCCTGCCTGGAGCAGAGGCGGTGTTTCAGAGTACGACAAGGAGCTGGGATTGTTGGTATTTATGCCTCTGTTGGTGCTGAAGAAGCAGAGAATGGTTGGGATGGTTCCTGTGGTTTGCAGCTGCTTTAAGTTGCCGGTGGCCGAGCCCTTGGGGTACGCTGGCAGTGACGTGGGGGCAAAGCTGGAAGCAGGAAAAAAAGGAGATCACAAAGTGTGATATTGGTGTGAGTGATTGTCCATATGTGTACGTTTCAGTTTATGGGTTAGAAGCAACTGTGCTAGTCCTGTTCCCAGCCTAATTTCAGCATCAATTTTGGCATCATTGCACCAGGAATGCTTTTATACCCTGGTTCCTGTAACACCTGGAGATTTGCAGAGTGGCATTTCTCCCTGGGAGGCAAATTGGATGGGTTTTAATGGGGAAACATGCTTTGGTAGTCACTTCGTTGTAACCAAAAAAGCTGGTTTTGAACCCCAGGTGAAGGCACTGTGCTGTCTGTGTTGGGGTCCTAATTCTGGAGTCCTTCTAGGGTGGCATGTGCAAGCAGATGGACTGTGACACCTAGACTGGGGTTGTGTGGTTCACCCCAGCTGGCAACTAAACTCCATGCAGCCACTCATTCACCTTCCACCACCTGCCCGAGTGGGATGAGGAGGAGAATGGGAAACAAAAAGTTAAACTTGTGGATTGAGATAAAGACAGTTTGATATGGCACAAAAAGGGTGAGAGAATAGTAATACCCAATAATAATAATAATACCCAAACCAAGTGATGTTCAAAGCAATTGCTCACCACCTAAGCACCTAAGGGATGCCCAGCCCACTGCTGAGCAGTAATCCTGCTGCCCTGGCCAATTCTTTCAGTTTAAATACTGAGCAAGACATCATATGATATGGAATCGTTGGCCAGTTTGGGTCAGCTGTCCTGGCTGTGCTCCTTCCCAGCTTCTTGTGCACCTCCTTGCCATGAGAATATGGGAAGCTGAAATGTCCTTGACTTCATATAAGCCCTACTTAGCAACAACTAAAACATCAGTGTGTTATCAACATTATTCTCATACTGAATCCCAACCACAGCACTACAGCAGCTACTATGGAAAAAAGTTAGTTCTAACCCAGTAGAAAGGGGAGAGTTCATAGCCAGGGGTTGATCTTGCCACAAGGATTTTGTTTTCCTCTTCCTAAAGGAGATAGTGATGTCTGGATATTGCTGGTTTGGTGGGGGAATTAGGCAGGATTGATCCACCTGGGAGGTCAGACCAAAAAAGACCATTTCTTGGTTGCTTCTGGCATATCAGGGAGATTAGAGACTTTGACTACAGTGCCTGTTGCCCCGGCATAATTGAGTATAGCAGGAAAGGTAATTTTTCCTGCCTGGCAGTGTGTGTCCCCTGCCTTTAATGCGGCTGGGCAGCTGCTGTCTGCTCACATCGCTGTAGAGCAGCCCGTGCGCGCCCAGCACTCCCCGTGCCCGGCACCAGCGAACCACCCTTTACCTTGTTTCTTGCATTAATGACTGGATGACTGCAGAAGCCTGGGGCTGCTTCCATCAGCACCTCCCGTCCCCTCTTTCCAGTCCATTGGCCCCTGCAGCAATTAGTAGCAGCATTCCTTGTGCTAGAGCCACAGCTACAGTGTGCAAGGAGCCGGTGAGCGACATGGATGGGCAATTTATGGTCTGATTGACCCCGTGGGTTTGTACTGCCATTTCCTGAGAAGGTCTGGTCCCCAACCATTTAGGGTGTCTTTACTGGGAAGGCTGGTGCTGATCATTTGATATCAGGGATTTGCTCACCCATCATCTGGATCTTCACCATGAGAGTGGTGAGGCCCTGGCCCAGGTTGCCCAGGGAAGCTGTGGCTGCCCCATCCCTGGAGGTGTTCCAGGCCAGGTTGGATGGGGCTCTGAGTACCCTGATCAAGTGGGAGGTGTCCCTGCCCATTGCAGGGGGAAGGTGGAACTGGATGATCTCTAAGGTCCCTTCCAACCCTAATTATTCTATGATTCTGTCTTACTAGGGACAAGGGTGGGAGCACTGATAACCATGCTCCGTGGGATCCACCCTGCGGGATCCCCTGTTTACCACCAGAGCTGCAAAATTAAAGGTCTCCAAGTCACTGTGGAACTACAGTCCCGGTGTCTGAATGCTTTTCCCAGCACCAGTCACAATGCCAGGAAGACATCTCTGTCACAGTGTCCCTGATGGCCAGGACCATGAGGTGCCTCCCTTTCCAGCTCCTCTGCAAAGAACCAGCTATTACTTTATCTGTAATGGAAAGGATTAGAGACCTTCCTTGGCTTTTAATTCAATGACGATTGGGGCCTTGGTACAGTAAAATGCTGCTGATTCACTTTGGGAAGCAGCAAAGAGCAGACACCACTCCCAGCACTGTTGGGCTGTGCCTCCCAGGCTCTGCAGTGGCACGGGCTGTTTTGCAGAGTGCCTCTAAGTGACAAAGGTTGTGGATGCTCAGTCCTTTTGCTGCTTGGAGGCATCAAAATGGCCTTCTGCCTGGTTTGGTGTTTTTTTTTTCAATAGAAAATTGAGGCACACGCGGTCCATGGGGGATGTTGAAGGAGGGCTGATAGAGATGGAAAGCCACTGAGATGCTTTACCATCATCTTCATCCTTCGCGGCAGCAAACTGGAGAGGGCTGCCACTACTAAACTACATAGACCATGTCCAACACATGCCCCAGGTTTGGGGTAACATTAGGAACCTCTGCTTTCCCGCTAGATTAAAGAGATGGGAGGCTGCATCCTTGCAGGTTAATGCCACAGCCTTTCAGAGGAGAGGAAGATTGCAGAAGAACCACTTTAGCAGTCTCTCAAAGAAACTGCTTACTAGAGTATTCCCATGTGTAACTGTATCGTGATTGTAAAATCCATTTTTCCGCAATTGTACTGGGCCTGAGAAGCGTGGCTCCTGGAATCTGCAGATAGCTTCACAAAAAGCTAATCGGCCCCATGGTACTTTCCACGAGTGTTATTTCCTGGATGTGTTTGCCTTTTGCATTGTTTTTGTCAGCCTCGCCTGTGTGAAATGCTGTCTTGCTAGGCAAAGGCAATGGCATGGGTTAAAAAGAAAAGAAAAAGCCCTAAACCGTCGGGTGTTACAGCTTTTCCAGCTCCTGTCCCTGGGAACCTGAAGGACTTCTATTTTTTTTGAGGGGCATTTTGGCTTTGTGGCTTCTCTGAGTGTCTCCATAGCCCAAAAACAGGGTTAAGGAGTATATTGCTGTTTTTTTTCTCTCATACTGGAGCACATGCCCCTTCCCTGGGCTGGCTCCAGACCAAACCTGATTTCTGTAGAGACCAGAGGGAAAAATAGTGCTGGCAAAGAGGCTCAGTGTCCTACTTCTCCACCTCTGCTTGCATGCTGGCACGGGGCAGGGGCTGGCTTGCAGTTTTGTCACGAGCCGGTGATGCTGGGTTCTGGCAGGGAGCGGCTGCTGGTGGTACCACGGGGCTGGCCAGGTGTGGCACACCTGCTTGGTGATGCTGGTGGCTTCGGATGCTGAGCCTGAGAGCAAACAGGAGTTTGAAATCATGATTGCCTCAGCAACACTGACTTGAGAAGGCTGCATTTATCTACTGAGATTGTTTATTTGCTTTCCCCCTTGGAAGTGATGAGCCGCTGTGCGTGCAGGTAATAAGGAGGAGCCTGGCTTGCCAGGAGCTGCCACTCTCCTTTTCCCCCATGCTGACAGGAGCCGAGTAGGGAAGAAAACCACCCGTGGCTAGTGTGTGCTGCGGCTGTGGGCTGGCCTGGTGGGCTCTGCAGGGAGAGGGGTCACCCTTGCCTGTCCTGACTGTGTCCCTTGCCTGGAGCATCGCTCTGAGTTCTCTGGAACTGCCAGAATTTGCAACACCAGCCACGTGGCACAGGACCTACAGCCTCTAGTTGTGAATTAGTTAGTCCAGGACAAACGAAAACACAAGTGCGTGGAAAAGATTATTGCTTATAGCTGTGGGAATGATGCAAACGTGGATGGATGCAAGCAGGGTAGTCAGGGCTGCCTGTACCTTCTGCCAGCATTGCTCCTGGAGGCTGAGGCTGCTGCAAGGTTGGAGTGGTTACTGAGGTTGCACGTGGTTGCAGGTGGCCAATGCCCAGTTGTGGTCCTGGGCAGCCTCTGCTCATGCTGGAAGAGGCTCCTGAGTGCTTCACAAGTGCAGCACAGCCGGTACAGAGAACCAGAGCCTGCTGTGTAGGGAAAGCCTGCTTCCCTTTATGGATCTGGCTGTCAAGTTGAACTCCTGATGCTAATGGTGTGGTCCCAGTAAAGTCCCAAGAGTCAGAGCAACCTGCAGACAGGCAGGAGTGCCTGCACGGTGGTGGTAACCAAGCCCTAGCCAGGTCACGCAAGGAGCCAGCTTGACTTTGCACAGGGCTACGACCGCTAGCAAAGATGGGTAAAAGCACTTGCAAGGGACAAGCATTAAAGCAGTACCAAAAGAGCAGCTGTGCTGCTAATTAAAAACACAAGGCAAGGCCTAACTAGCCAGAGTTGCTGCCTATAAACCCCAAAGGCCTCTCATGGCACAAGGGATTGGGACTACAGGGAAGCAGGAGGGCAAGAAGGTAGAAGAAGCCTTAGGAGATGCCAAGACTGAGTGCTGGAAGCCTTCTGGGTGCTTCTGCAGCAGGAGGAGAGCAGTTGCTGGGGGAAAGAGAATCATTTGGCAGTTTGCAAGATACCTACCGAAAGCCAATGGTTGTGGGCAGATAAGTGTGCCGTAGCCTCAGGGGAGTTGGGGTGTGCAGGTCTTGTAGCCCATTGCAAAGCTGAACAGCCTCCGCAAGCAGCCAAGCAGTTGCAAAGACGCTTGTTAGGTGCGAAGCGCAAGCCGCGCATGCAGAGCTGGGCAGCAGAGCCTCTGTAAGAGCGGCTGTAAAATGCGAGCTACTGCAAGGAAAGGGCTTTGCAGGAGTGTGACTCAACCACCACGTGCTTCCAGCTCTCCTGAAGCACTGCAGCCAGAAGCGTGCAAGGAGAGGGCACCGTGCAAGAGCGGTGGAGCTCACTGCCACCCCCTGTTTGGGATCTCTTCTAAATGTGGGGTGCAAAAGGGCTGAGAAGAATTGCACCATATGCAAGATGAATCTTGCCATGTGCAGAAGTCAAGGTTTTGTGCTGCTGAATGAGGGACGGGGTTTTTGGAAGTCGGCTTGGGCTGGTTCTGACTGTGAAGCACTGAACCTGAGATCTTCTGCTGGAACCTGGTTTTCAAATGTGGTGAAACGTCCATTCTTTTTGAAACAAGGACTGTTCGGGCAGCCTTAATTCGAGCTGCTGAAAAAGGGAGGTGTGTTGAATTACCAGGTGTGCTGGAGCACATGGATCAGAGATAGGAGCAAGGCTCCATTCTTCTGCTCACTGTTGCACTAGTTGAGTGGCCTCTGTGAGGCTCACAGGGGGAATCATTTCAAAGCAGTTATTTTTCTCTGTGTGTATGTATGTACAAAATTGCTTGTCAGCGTGAATTCCCAGGATGTCATGGTTGTCCTTTGGGATGCTCTGCACTCAGCTTCTCTCCCTGAAGCACCCGAACAGCGTGAGCGGAACCTGAGCGTCGTGCAAGTCTGAGTGGGTTTCTCCTCTTTCTTTTTGGAGAATGAAAGCAGTGCCTGCCTTCGTGTGTGGCAGCCAGGGGCCAGCAAAATTAATGGCTTGACCAGAGAGGAGTTTGCTCCTTTAGGGGTTTGCTCAAACCTGAAACAAGCTGGGAAACCTCCCTGAGCCCCAGGGTTTCCAGGAGCTACTGCAACTCCTCTGGACATTGTCGTCTGTCCCCTGGGGTCCTTGGTCTCAGGGCAAGAGCTGCATCAGTGCCAGCAATTTGCTGAGGATCGTGTGAACTGTGCAGTGACAGCCAGTGATGCAAAGAAACAGCACTTGCCCTGACACCACGGTGTTGGGCAGACCACCGACGGAGCTCAGTATAGCAGTGGTCCTGCAGCTGTGGGCTGAGCCTGCCCTGCTGCTCCTTTGAGCACTGTGGAAGGTGTGGTTGGGAGTGCGATGGATTATGGTGGCTCCTGGCAAGGAGCAACGCGGGCTAGAGATGATCTCTGGGGAGAGAAGGAGGGAGAGAGGCTGGAGGGTGGAGGAGATGGGAGGGATGGTAAAGGAGGAAAACCACTTGGCTTTTTAGCCCTCTGTGCCCTGGGACAATGCCAGGCTCTCAAGCTGGAATGCTTGCAAAGGGAAAAGGAGTCCCTTCTTATGTGTTTTAAATTAAAACACACCACACACAAAATATTCTGTTGGGGAGGTATGAAAATTTAATCAATACCCAGTGCTCTTAGCAGCTCGGTAGCAAGTACAGATCGTAATGCCTCTGCAGCTATTCCTGGCGGCTCCCGGCCGTGCGAGCGAAGTGAGGTGTGCGGTGTGCTGGCGGGGGGACAAGGGCTGCCAAAAAGTCCCCTGAACTCGTGGCATCTCAGGACGGAGCCCCTTCCTCCTTCTTCCTCTGCAGCATTAAATAGGGAGAGTTTTAAATGCGGTTAAGGAGGTAGCGAGGACTCCAGAGAGGAGACTTCAAATTCCACCCCCAAGGTTTAAAACCTTCCTAACTTTTAAGGAAACGAGCTGTTTTTCCCCAAATGGCTCCTGTTGGAGCCCAAGCTGGCAGCTTGCGTGCTGCCAGCCATGGGTGCTGGAGCCCAATCCCAACGGGCACGTGTGCGGCAGCCAGCCTGCTTTACTCTCCTCTCCCTTTGGAAAAAACGACTCTTTCTCTGCACTCAGCATAGCCAGACCCTCTCCAGCTTGCCAAATGTTCCTGCTTTATTTTTTTTTTTCCCTTTTTCCCTCTGTGTGTGTGCTGAAATGACACAGCAAGAAACAAACTGTGTCTGCTGGATCCCCAGCTTTGCAGGCATGTTCTCTCATAAGCTCCCTGCCCACACCCTCCTCCCCGCCCGTGCGGGAAAGTCTCACTCCTAGACCGTCTGCTGGCAGGAATGGGGGAGCTGAGGAGCCGGTGGAGATACCGACACTCCAGCACCCATTCTTCAACACTGCCCAACAACTCCAGGCTCGAGAGGAGGTGGCAGGAGGACTCTGCTGCTTGGTCCCCATTCCTCATCTTTGTTAAGCCCAGGGTCTGTAATTTTATTATCAGGTTTGGTGCTGGAAATGGTGCTGGTGAGACATTGCAAAGCTGTTTCCATGCCTCAGTGTTGGTGCACGTGCTGCTTTGCATTAGGACTGGATTAAGGGGTATTTGAGTGAGTTGAGTTTCTTGACTGAGGTCATATGTGGGTCCGTTGCCCCAGAGCGTCACAGCTATAGCTGAGGAGGTTTCTGTGCCTAGGAAATGCATGGTGGGGCCCAAGACAGCTCTCTGAGCTTGTAGCACACTCAAAACAAAGCAGAGATGAAGCCTGGCAATCACCAAACCCCACTGAACCCCCACTCCCCAAAACTGATCTCATGGAAACCACGCCCCACTGCAGTGTGCATGCTCTGGATCCGGATCCAGCAGCAGAAGCAGTGCTGGCACGTGTCCGAGCTCAATGCTGAGGACCTGTAGGACCTGTGCTGAGAACACCAGCGCTGCCTTGGCCAAGTGTTGGGTTTAACGAAGGCTGTGGAGCTTTTACAAATACCATATCATGAACGATTCATCCTGGCTGTGGGGCAGTTAGGGGGATGTCCTCATCTGGGACTGGGAAGGCACAGGAGGGGTCCAGGCAGGAGGAAGGTGGAGGTTTGGGAGCAGAGGTGGAGGCAGACAGAGAATGACAGCAAAGGATGGCTGGGGGGAGAGGAAGAGGAGCTGGCGGCACACGTCAGGTTAGAATCTATGGATTGATGCTGGGGCATCTGAGTGTAGTTCCTTGGTGAATCAGGGGAGAACAGAGCAATAATTGGCCTCCATGCCTGTGGCAAATGCTTTGAAAATGCTTGATTTTTAGTCACACTTCTAGCAGTGGATATTTTGCATTCCATTTTGAAAATAGAAAAGTAAAACGCATTTATTTTTTTCCAGTTTCCCTGCTCCCACACATGCGCAGGCACAAGCATGCCCTCATCCTTGGGGCTTCCTCTGCAGGGACTCCTGCCTGCCCCCAGCACCCCAAATGCACCCCGGAGCCAGCGAAAGGCAGTGGAGCAGGCAGGACATTGGGCAGGAGGTGCTCATCCTGCCTGGAGACCTCGATACCCAGCCAGGGCAGGATGTATCCCACCATGGGCCAGTCCCAGCCCTGCAAAGGAAATGTGCCAATTTCCTCATTAACCTGATTTGGAAAAGCAAGGCATTTTCATTCAGATCTTGTCCAGCGCAGGGGTCACTGATGGATACCAGGCAGGGCTGGCAGGGAGTGAAGCATGGCCCTGCACGCCGAAGATCAAATTATGGCTATTAAAGGGAAGAAAGAGATCTGTTACTGGTCTAGGGGGAGCAGAAGAGGGTGCCAAGGTCTTGCGGGAACTCGTTAGGCCAAGGAGTCTGCTGTAAGCTATTTTTTAAAGTTTTTTTACCCTCCTTTTTGCTGGGGCATGGAGATTTTGAGGCTACTCCTACTGGTCTGTGTGTGTTTCTCAGTGGGACGCAGCTAAGGTTTGCGGGGAAGAACACATCAGGGGCTATGGAGGTAATGTTGGGGGGATGGCATCAGCCATTGGCAAGGTGTCACCGTCAGGCAAAGACCATTGGGAGTTGCAGAATTGGGGATTCAGTGTACAAATTATGGAAGCTGTGGTGTCCTGGCAGATCTGCTCTGCCGCTGTGCCGGGCAGAAAACCCCTGGGAAGTGCTGGAGATTGCAGGCACAGCGCCCAGGGCAAAGCCTCCCAAGATACCAGCTTTCCTCATCAACCCCAAGCCCCCTTCACTAGGGTTGCAGCTGAGGGGACAGTCAGACCCCTCCTGTCCAGCTGTGGTGGTTGGAAGGGTTTGGTCACCCTGTCCCTGCCTATTCAATCCTTTCTGCAACGCAGGCAAAGCCTTGGGTCCCCATGGAAGCTCTCCATGGGATGAAAAATCCCTGGAAACAGACTGTGATGAGAGCAGGATGGGGCTACCCGTGCCCCTGGAGGTCCCATGGATTTTTTACACACACGCCAACCCTTGTAGCGCAGCACTGCCATATCCCCAGCACATCACGGCCAGCTGGTTACGGTAATGCACGTACGTTACCCAAGCCTAAGTATGTGCTGGTTTGGTCTGGATCCAAACAGAAACCACAGAGGCTTTCTCCCAATACGGATGGATTTTGAGAGAGGGGACCCAACTGCCTACAGGGTATCAGCATGGGCAGTTGGTGTTGGCCGGGCTGGTCATGGAGGTCTCCAGGATGTACCTCCTGCTGGGGAAGAGGCAGGAAGCTCCTCTCCTCTTCAGGGAAAGCCTGAAGTGGGAGTCCAGCCCTGTTTCTAGACACCAGGGAATCATCAAAGATGGAATAGTGTGTGAATGAAGTCCGGTGTCTCCTTGTGTCCTGCTTCTCCATGAACTGGATGGGTAGACCCTCGGTCTACCAGACCTCAGTTCCTTTCCCTGTGCTGGTGGGCAATGAGTGGCCTCTGAAGACAACCTACACAGGCAGAACACGCTCTCTGTTTATTTTTAGGTAGGAGAGATTGAATTTTGGGGTTTTTTGTTTGTTTTTTTTCTCCCCTCTTCCCCTATAGCAAAGAAATCCTAAAGTCTCCCATGCAAGCGCAGCCTGGGGGAGGGTACGTGTGGGCTGCGAGCTTGTGCTTTGCATTTGACTCGGGTATATATTTAGATTCCTTTAGATCTCTGGCCCCCCGAGTGAGACCTGCTTTTGCAGCATCCTGTGCCTTTTCCCGCCCTTTGGGAAAAAAAAAAACCAACAACACAACGAAACGAAACACAAGAAAACCAAAAATACCAACACAAGAGCTGCCACAGGAATAACCTCATGCTGAGGATTGAGAACCAGGAGCCAATACGGACTTCTTTGCCAGATAGGGACCCGCCGTGCCAGCTCCGTTATTGCACAAGGGTCTTGCACCAACAAGCTCATGTTGGTTGTGTTGGTGTCTCCGGTGTGCCTGGAGGCATTAGTAAATTTGTTTTTTGGTGTGGTGGCCATGGGAGAGGTTAGGTGTGATAGTTTAGGCTGGTGGGGTGCGTAACGAAAAGGGAGTTGTGTTAAAAAGAATGGCAGAAGCAGCAAATATCAGTTGTCAGGCAGTATGTCCGTTGCCCAAAAGGCTTGGGTGAGTGATGGGACGTGGTCTGCTGCACAAGGAGCTGAACATTGCTGCAAGGCTGAGGCAAGAGCAAGGAATTTCTTTATAAGAGGAGTTACCTCATTCGTGCAATCTGGGGATTAAACTCCTTGTGTCTATCCTGACTTCTGTACGCGATGATGACCTGGTACTTTCATCAACGGAGAAAAAACCTGTGGGAAGGTAGGCTGGAAAGAGTTGATGAACCTATGGAGGGATATTAAGAACAAAGGATGGGAAAAGGGGCTACTCAGTCAAGAGGTGTTGAGGAGCTGTCAAAAGTCACACTGACATGGATCTCATGTAGAATGCTCAATGGGATGGTGAGTAGTTCTCCACCTCTGCAGATGGGAGCAAAGCACAGTGGAGCAACGGCTGGAGAGATTTGGGTACAGATGGATACCATCTTTTGGTCAACACAAAGACAGAGGGAACAAAAAGGGCTGGATAGTGAGAATGAGGCCATAGCCACGAGTGCAACTGATGTGGAAGCCAAGCGCCAAGACCATCACACCCATCAGCCTGGCGCTTGGGATGACTTCCCCCCCCCCCCCAGCACTCGAAGGGAGCTGGCACATGAAATGGCAGGTCTGGTAACAAGTATTTTTAACAACTCCATCGAGTTGGGGGAGGCACCATCTGACTGGAGAATAGCGAATGCAATGCCTATATTTAAAACCGAGGGGAGGAGGGGAGAAAAAGTAAGGCAGGCAGGAATAGGACTATAAGCCTGACCTCGATCGCATGTCTTTCCAGAACAGACTTGGAAGGCAAAAGAGGAAAATGAATCATGGGTTTGCCAAAGGTAGGTCATGCCAGGCTAACCTGGCATCAGAAACCTGGAAACGTGGAGAGCTGCTCTCTGTAGTAAAGCTTTTGCAATGGGAAAGTGTTAGTGAAGTAGAGAAGGGGAGAAGGAGAAGGCAAGGCTGGCAGAGAATTGAGCAGCATGGGGATGGTGCCGAGTGGTGTTGAGGGGACGTAGTGACTGGTGGTGACCAGTGGGGCTCATCAGGGATGAGTCACGGGCTTTCCTGTTTCCAGGGTCAGCTGGTTTCCTAGAGCTGGGGGACAGAGCCTGCCACTCCGGGCTGGAGGAAGAGATGTGGGACGCAGTGAGAAATGGAAAGCCATGTGGTCGTTGAGGAACTGCAAAGATATCTTCTAGGAGCCTAGGTTTTGCTGATTGGGAAGTAGCAGTGTGGAGGAGGAGCGAGTGAATGCAGGGTGACTGCAGGCCAGTGGTGCTCTGGAGGAGGAGGGAAGTTTGCAAGCAGGATGACAGTCTCAGTAGCATCGTACAAGGATGGAGTGGGACCCATCAGGATCACTCATTGGGGTCTGCTGTGTCCAGGGAAGATGATATGAGCTTGGACTGTAGTAGGGAAAGGGGTACTTGATAAAACAGGGAGGGAGAGCCAATCATGCAAGAGAGAACTGGAGAAACCTTGTTCTGGCTAGAAAAGCGTAGGCTGAGAATGGCCATGAATTGCTATCTATAAATACATCAGGATGGGAAATGGGAAGGAAAAGAGCCGTTTCAGCCAAAGGCCAATACTGGCAAAACAATGGAGTGGTATATAAAATGACCGCAAATAAATTTAGGCTGAAAATTAGAGCAGCCATTAGAGCATCTGCTCCAGGGACCTTCCAGAAGTAATAGTGAGATTTTAAAGTAGAGTTGACAAAATCTGGGGGAGATTGAGTGACACAGGGGGGTCTCTTGGGCTTGGGCTGAGGGGTGCACGATGACTTGAAGACTAATGCTGTGGCAAACGGTGCTGTTAAAGCAGAGAGCACGGTGGCCTGGGTGTCTCTGGAGGACAGTGATGAACGCTGGCTGTATGGGATTCCCATGCATCGTTCCCACTTCCCTGTCCTCGCTTCTCCCTTGGCCCTGAGGAAAGGGGCTGGTGGTGGACTGGGGATCTTGAAAGCTGCAAAAACTTGAGAAGATGTGTGTGGTTTCCACGGTGCCATAGGAGGAGGGCAGTGAGTCTTTCCAGATGCTTTCCCCTATCTCTAAGCCCTTATTGTTGCTGTGTGTCAGGCACTCCTGGCATCCCTCTCCCAGTTCTTTGGTTGGTACCTGCAGTAGGATGTGCTGGCGTCACCCTTCCTGCCTTGGGCCGAGTGTCAGGGTGGTGAGGATGCCCAGCTGGAGTTCCCACTGATGCCTCAGTCACAGAGGAAGACTGCAGAGTTGTGGCTTTCTCTTCCCTCTCAGAGACGTGTTTCTTGCCTTGCAGAGCCTCATCTCGGCTCCTGCACTGGCTGACCGGGAGATGTGGTGCCAATGACTCAGATGAAGATGAGGGCTTAATTAGCACTGGGAGAGGGGGGAAGAGAGAGAAAAGAGAAAGAGTCTTTCATTGCAATAAGATTGATACCAACTCCCCCAGACAGTCACGTTCTGCTGCATCACCCTCCAGCCCCGCGTCATGTGTGCCATGCCTGAAACCGGAGGACAAATGGGGCCTGAGAAGTGGCTGCGAGGTACAGAGGGGCACTGCTTTCTTAAAAGCCTCAGTGAATATATGTCTGGAGGTGTTGAGCAGGTTTTGCCAGCAGCTTTGTTAGCTCCTGGGCTTTGCCCTATGGTTAGAGCTCCTCTCTGCTCTCAGCTCCTTGGTGCTGGGGTAACATACCCAGGACGGAAGGGTGTCCGTGATTTATTACCAGTGATACTGTCAGCAAAATGCTCGTGTGAAGGTGTGGGGCTTGTCCACACCAATCCCTTTCCCTCCTGTGTGTGGAAGGACAAGCATTGGCTGCCTTTTCTTCAACTGGCAGCTTCCCTGACCCTAAGGCACTTCATAAATCTTTCCCTCTTAACTGGCATCGTTACTTCTGGGGGAGGCACTCTCAGGGTGGCCCCTTTGCCCTCATCACCATGATTTTGGGCTGCACAGCCATGCACCACTGCCTCCCCACCACTGAGAGACTGAGCCAATGTCCAACAAGTCCTCCATCCCTGCAGGGATGGTAGGAGGAGGAAGAGGAGCACGGTCCTGCCTTATGAGGACTGGAGACTGTGGAGAAGAGCATGGCTGGGGCAGGATGCCATGGGACACTTGTCAGGAGGCCCTGTCTGGCCATGCTTGCCTGCATAGCTGGCTGCCTGGTGCCTGTCAAGGCTTGGTGGGCATAGCTGCATGACCCTGAGGTGCCTGGTGTCGTCACCCTGCAGAGAAAGTCGCCACCGTTCCCGAGTTGATTCATTCTCCCTCTGCCCTGGGTGCTGGTGTTGAATGTACCATCACACATTTTTTTCTTTTCCCCTCCAGACCAATGATGCCTTAGGAGCCACCTGGAACTGGCTGTACTTCATCCCTCTCATCATCATTGGATCCTTCTTTGTCCTCAACCTTGTCCTGGGAGTGCTGTCAGGGTAAGCAAGACACTGTCCTTCTCCTCCTGGCCATGCCTCTTCGTATCTCTGAGCCTGAAGGTGGGCCCCCTGTACCACTGTGCCCCCCAGGACCGCAGTGCCTGGTTCCCTTGTCCCCTCCATCCCTGCCTGCCCCACAGCGAGGGATTGCTCCCTGGCTCTGCTCGGCTCCTGGAGAGCCGAGAAAGGGGCAGTATTGAAGATGCCTTCTCTTTATTTTACTTTGCTGAAGAGCTCATGGCTTTGCTCACCTGCGAGGAATGGTCACTGTTGATCTTCTGGCTGCTTGGAACCTGCTGAAAGGGACAGATGTTGGGGGAGCCTTATGGAAATGTGTTTGAGTCTGGGATGTGTTTATAGTGGGGTTTGTGTTCACTTGATGATGAACTGTGGTGGGCATGGGGGGAGATAGATTTGAGATACACGTAGAAGTGATGCAGTGACTTAGGAGGATGTGCGTGGCACCAGTGGAGGATGCACACTGGGGAGGGTGGGGGTGCCTGGTGTGCATGTGGAGAAGCTAGAGACACAGACACAGTGCAGCTGTCCCTGTTCTGCTTTTCCCATGGGAAAGGAGGTTTTAATCCAAGCTGCTAAGCTGAGTTTAGGGAGAAAAAGGCTTCTTGTCTCCATGACAATAAACTGTGGTTCTGTCAGCACATCCTCAACCGCTGGCAAGGATTGGTGCATGGGGAGGTTGTGTCCTCTCCTGCTTTGGGATGTGGGCTCCTCTGCCCTTGCTGCAGGTGGCAGTGGGCACCCTGCGTGCAGCAAGGAGTCCTTTCTTTTTTTTCCTAAACAGCCACAGTAACACTCTTTTGACCAGCTAGAAAACTATTAGATGCAAGGGTCAATGTGGAGACTGGTCCTGGTAATCTCTGTCCCTGTCCTAAGTGTCCCTGTGAGTTGAGGTGTGGTGGTAGTGGTTTCAGGAGTGCTTCTGGAGCAGCAGGCTGAGCTTTGAGGTCTGCTGGGTGTGTTGCATTTCCCCAGCTCTCAGTCTGGAGTCCAACTGACAGCTGGGGCTCTGGGGTCAGGCTGCAGGAAGGGCTTCATGCTACCTGCAGAAAGGGAGCTCTAGTGGAGGATAAACTCATCCAAGCAGTGTTGGGTGGCTTTTTCATTTCTTATGTCACATCCATCTTGGGAATTTGAGCAAAGTCCAGATGGGTGTCAGCATCAAGTAGGAGCTTTCCTGCAAAAAAATCCAGAGAAGGGAAATTAGGAAGCTCAGGGCTCAATTGCTGGAAAAGCCCCTTCTTGCAGCATTGAATGTGACAGCATGGTGTGTTGTGTGGACACCAAAGCTTTTGGTGGCAGGGTAGCATAGCTCTGGCCTGCAAGCCAGCTACTGGCAGGAGGATCCGTGAGGTGGCTGGTGGAATGTCCAAGCTCCCGTCCTTTTCTGTGCCAGGACTGTGTGAGGCAGCGGTTCCCATGCTCCCTGAATTGGATGCAGTTGTCTAGGGCTCTTCCCAGGCACCGGCTGGCATTTCGACTGTTTGTTTATCGCTAATAGGGTTTGTATTGGGGAAGGATGCAAGTGGGTGGGTGGCCTAATTGGCAACGGAGATGCACTCATGGCGTGCCAGATACCTAGGGAAAAGTGTGACTGCTCAGCTCCCCGGAGGGCTGAGTGAGGTGAACAGAGGCAGCGAGCTGGGCTCTACCACCTGATGACAAGGCCACTGCACGTGCCCTCTTGCCCATCCACAGCCATAGGCATCCCCTGCAGCTCGGTGGATGCAGCACTGCGGCGGTGGTGATGCACCCTCTTGCCAAAGCTGCTGCTGGAGCTGCAGAGTGGTGTGAGGCAGGAGAAGGTACTTCTGCCTCACAACAATGTACGTACGTCCTTGAGTGCAATAAAGAGGGCTTCGTTCTTTGCTTTGCTTGCTTAGGTTTTCTTGTTTTTAACACTCTTGCGATCCTCTTGTGTCAGAAGAGAGCACTAGACCTTGCTGCAGAAGGGGGAGCGTGACATTTCCGTTGCCCTGCTTCTGAGCTAGATGAGCAGCCAGGGTCTGGCTGGATATCCCCTGTGCGCCCCACAGCTGGGCTGAGCTGGAAGGAGGCCACTTAGGGGATGAGCTCCATGGAAACATCTCCATGTGAAGGAAACCTTTCCCTGGCGTTACAGCGCTGATCTGGGGAAGGCAGGCAGCTGTGCCAGGCTAGCTGAAATCACAGTTGCTCTGCTAACTCAGGGTGGAGTAGGGAGTGGTGAGTCCTGGTAGCCTGCTTGCAGAAACCTGGACCCACGTTGCTTGCAAACTGTGCCATCTGCACCAGTGAATAACAAGGTCCGCTTGGGATTTCTAGGTGCCTTCTCAAAGTTCATGCTCTTGAGCTCCTGCAAAGCTGCCTCTCTGCTCTTGTTTCGGCAGCGTTTTTCTTTGGGGAAACAATCAGATGCCCAAGGCAGGTCCTGAATGTGAAGAGGCTGCAGGAGGACATTTGTATGTTTAACTTGCCACCATCAGAAGTTTGCCAGAGCCCAGATTTAGCAATCTTCTGGTTGCGATGCGCATCTCTCCCAACAGTCACTTCTCCAACTGTTAAGCTGAGGCATGACCTCCGTGATGTAAACAGCCTGGATCCATCTGCTCCTAAGCACAAAGTATGTGGGAGAGGGAAAGAAATGATTTCCATCATACTGAGGCTCCTCGATTTTTCTCTCTAAATACTAACATGCACACATGCACTGGAATTTCATGCAATGCTAATAAGAGGAGATGGAGTCCCTCCAGGCAGGGGCTTGGAGAGCCATTTCCACTGAGGCTTTGGCATTTATTACTGTGTCTATTAACTTTCCCCCTCTATGGGTGCAATTACAGATCAATTAATTCTAACTGAAAGTAGGGAGCAAAAAAAATATTGGCCCCGTTCCTCTTTGAGAGCAGGTATGAAGCCCAAGGAGATGTGACTGCTCAGCTTTTAAAGCTACACAAGCTACTGAAATAATCCTGGCAGAAGAGAGTCAGTGGGAGCAAGCGAAGATAGAGCATCAGCTGAAATGCCCTATTTTCTGCCATGTGGCAGCTGGTGGATTTGAGAGCTCAGGAAGATGCTGAGACTCATCAAGTGTTGCTTGCTGCCGTCCTGTGGCCTGAGGTTGGTGTAAACCAGCATCCTGCTGCAGTAGGACAGGATGTACCTGCAGCTCTGCGCCCCTTCCTAGGGAGAACTGCTGTAGTGCAGGGAAAGGGTTGCATCCCACAGCCATCTCTGCTCTGGGATGGGTAGGAGAGGTGGATGAGACCCCTCCTGCCCTGCAAGGAGGCCTGTTGTGGGCAGTGCCCTGTGGTCGATTGGCTTTGAGTCTGGGGGTGCAAAAAGTTGCGTGTGCCCCTTACCAGAGATTTGCAAATTTTTATTGTTCAGTTGTTTCTCGTTTATAACAATTGGGATCTGTGTGCTCGTGCTCCATCTCCACAGCAGAAGAAACTGGTTAAAAGCTGTGCTGCTCAGTTCCCTCCACTTGTGGCGTGCACGGGGCCACAGCAGCAGTAATGCCATGCCAGTAATGACCACAGCTCACCACTGGTCCTGTCCAAGCCACTGCAGTGGTCCTGCCTGCCTTGTCCCTTCCAGAAAGAAGATGGCTCGTGTCTAGCTCGTCACTGTGAGCAAGAAGGTGAAAAAGTGAAGATAAAAAATAAGCCATGCTTGAATGAATAACACTGAGGAGTCATGTGGAGTTTCTGAGACCATACAAGCTGTGTTTTGAATCCTCTCTCCTTTTTCTCATCCCCTGTAGTAAAGCCCTTCTCCATTCATTGCAGCATCTTCCTGTTGAGGTAGACCTGGAGCGCTGGTGAACTCCCCTATCCAGTCTTGTATTTCCAGCCCCTTTCCAGAGTGACAAAGCTGCTGTAATCACCTGTATTTGTGGTCTGCAGCAACAGCTGAGCATGTGCACGGTGGAAGGGGATGCTGTCTGACCTAGGAAGACTGGGTCCTTGGGTCTGTCAAGGAGAAGACCTCTGGAAGCTGATGGCAGAGCAAGAAGTTGAGCACGATGGCAAGGAAAATGAAATCCATCTACCTTGTACCAAACAAGAGAGTAATTTAAATCCTCCTAATTGCTTCCACTCATCCTGGTGATATTAAGTCTTTTCTCCCTTTAAGACTTTTCTGCCCCCCACCCCCAGCTCATGCACTAAGCCTTTGAAAGAAAAGACTAATGTTATAATTAAAGGATCAATTTGGCAAGATTTCTTTGTCTTAAGATCTTCTTTCTTTCAGGTTGGGTTAACGCTGTGTTCCCAGTCTCCGGAGAGTTTTCTTCAGCTCCTTCAGGAGCCTTCTGTACCATCTCTGAAATCTTTTCACTTCACTTCATTTGATTTTTTTTTTCCCCCATCCAATTTTGAAGCATAACAAACGATGAATAAAATTAAGTTTTATAGCAATTAATAATAAGGACGTTGAAGGAACAAATGTACATTTTCAATGGAGGCAGTGAGGGGGTACCAGCTCTATGCAAAACCTGGGCCCTGTGTGTTTGAGCTGGATCAGGTGGTTGGAAGCCAGAAACGCTGGGAAGAGAGTTAATGTCTTGGAGGTAGGTGGTTTGTGGAGTGGGGAAGTAGGGAGAGGTGTTGCTACAATGCAGGAAAGCTTGCGAGGAGATTGCGAATTGATAGCAAAATGCCAACAAACGTGCCTGGAAAATATTGCATTGGAAGTGTGGCAGTTTGGAAGCATCATTGTTTTCCTTAATGGTTGTAGCATCTCGGGGAGTGGCTCAGATGAGAGGTGAAATATCTGTGCCCGTTGTGTGTATGGGGATTCGCTAGCTGGAACCACTTTTGGATAGGGGTGTGGTTGTAATGGAGAGGATGGGCTGTGATGCCTCCTGCCAGGTCCCCCCGAACCATTATGGGATGCACATTGGTTGGGCCGTGCTTGGCAAGAAATGGCCACGCTTGTTGCTTTGTTCGGGGGAAGCTCTTGTGTCATCAATGTGGCATTTGAACATAAGTGAGGCAAAGGAGTCTTTGAGTTCTTCATCTATATTCAGCAGCCAGGTGGGCATCCATATTCAATGAGTGCCTCTGCCTTGCTCTGCTGTACCACCTTTCTGCGGAGAGCCTCCAAGCCTATTGCAAACAAGCTGCCTGACAATAGACACGTGCGTCTGGTGTGCTGTGTTCCCCCCGGTGGTACAGGGAACAATGGCTCCTCTTACAGCCAGCCGGACAGGATTAAAAAAATACACAACAAAGAGACAACTCAGTGACTTCCCCTTTGATTTCTCTTCACAAATTATTTGCCAGCATGTCTTAACTCCTTCAAATTTGCTCTTATTCATGCCTCTTGCAAATCTCCTCTATGGACTGGCTGTTATCTGAGGACTATGAGTAAAAAGACTTATTTTTGATTCTCTCAACAAAGCATGCGGCGGATATTTCTTGCTTACGGATTGCTTTTGGAGTTGTTTTTTTCCAGATTGTTGCAATTTCCATCATTCAGTGACAGCTCTTAGACTTGGGGGATGGCTTTAGGGGTGGCTTTGGAGATGCCTGGTTCCTCCATAACCAACTCCATCCTTGCAAGAGGGTGTTGGGCACTGCTGTCGGGTGAAGTAGACAGGATGCCCCAAATGAATCACACAGTGTTATCAGTTCCTTGTACATCGTAGGCGGCTGTTTGTTTGTTTTGCAGTGGCAGAGTAACATATCTAGCAGCTGCATTGTGGGTTTCGCGCTTGATGATTGGTTCTGAATTCATTGTATTTGTGTGCTGAAGGCGTAAATTAGAGTGCTTGGAAGTTTCTAGGAAGTTAACGTGATGAAATGTTGAAAAGCAGTGATTTTTTTTTTTCTCTGCTGTAACTCACCTGCAGTACTGGCTGCACACCTTTCCTCTGCGGATTGTTGTCGCTTGCAAAGGGGGTACTATAAAACTGTTCTCTGCTTACATGGGGATAAAAACTGGAGCATAGGAGGGAAGGAGAGGAGTGATGTTTTCCCAGCACTGCATGAGCCAGTGGGAGTGATTGCGAACAAAGCCCGGGGCTCTTGAAGCAGTGAAGCTGCGCTGCTCCTACCAGCCCTGCCTGATAAGAGCAAAATAGAATCCAGAGCTTCTATCTCTGTTTCTTGCTGCTGGGGCTACCAGACCCTCTGTCTCCTCTCTTCTTGCAGCATGAGTTGGCCGTGCTGTGCTGTCTTTGCTGCAGCATTGCAACTAGCAGCATTCTTGAAGCAGGAGGGCAGAGATGCTAAACCCTGGCATTGCTACCCTTGGAAAAAGTGTTGAAACTGAGCCACTACAACTGGAATGTCGGTATCTCCTTTCTTCTGGTGATCCTCTTTGCCGTTTATTTTTCTCAACTTCAAAGCAACAAGCTCTCCAAACTGTTGGGTGCTCTGGGCCCAGCCCAAGTGTCGCAGAAAACTTGTTGTTTTTTTTTTAAAGGTCACAGCAGGGTTGAGCTGAACGCAGAGCAAGCATCCACGCCTGCTTTTCTCCCGTTGATAATGGAATACTTCTTATTTTTGAAGCATGTAGAGAGGAACTGATCCCACCCTGAAATGCAGAGGTTGGACTGGCATCTCTGCTGTGATCCTTTGGTGAGGGACAGGCTTTGCGGCAAGGTGCGGCGGATGCCCAACCATCTTCCCGAGCAACGGTTGTACTTGCTCTTGGGTGAATGAGAGCCTGTTGACTGAAGCTAACTGTGGACAAGGAATGAGGATTACTGGAGAGGACAGGGCAGGTACTTAGAGTCCTTGCTCTTCAGTGGAATATGTTCCCCATCAGCAGATGCAAAGTCTGAGTTCTTGTGTTTCTCACTTCTTTGAGTCATTTCAGTGTCTCCGTTGCTGTTCTGGCTTTCTGTCAAATGGCAGTTATTTGAATTCTTGAACTTCATCTTCAAAGCTCCCCAATACTGGGACCCGAGACATTTGGTGGCATAGCTGGCCAAGGGTGACCTCATCCCTGCTGCTTTGGGCCCTTTGTGCAGCCGCAGCGGCCCATATCTCTTTGAGACACTGGCTTATACAGAGAGCTCTTTAATGCTGGGAGTCTTTACTTTGCTTCTGGTGGCTCCTCACCTGGAGTGCCTCTGTGTTCTCTCAACTTGTACAGACAGTTTCCCAGTTGGGCTGCCTTCTCCCTGCGTCTTCATGTTGTCATTGCCTTTCCCTTCTGTTGCTATTTTTGTTCACTTCCCCTCTTCGCGTGGGGCATCAATGCAGAAGAGCATGATGAGGACTTTCTGAATTGTTCACGCTGTTTAGTATCAGTCCTATCTAATACAACCCCCTTTAGGACTTCGTAGAAGTGACAGACAACAGCAAGTACCTGTCAGAATATCTGATGTAAATCACAAGTTTTATCCGAGGTAGAAGGTAACCATCAGCATCTGCCCCTTCTTAAATGGGACAGTGATATAATGGGTGATCTCAGGGCTGGTATCTCCTAGCTCCTTCCCGTTTTACCATTTGATGTCACCAACAGCTTGTCAACTTTTCATTTCCCAACTTGTGTGTCTGCTGGTGCTCTATAAACGTGTTCTCTTTAGCATCGTCAGCTGTATGCTCCGCTTCTTGCTGCAGCTTTGTCACCATGTGGTGAACATGTAACGCTCACTGATATACCCAGGGGCGATCAAAAGCTAGTGGCCACTGCTAAAAGGGAGTACAAGAAATAGGATATTTTCCTTTTTTTTTCTTTTTGTTTGTGTTCTTTCTTTTCCCCGGTTAGCTCTTGATGGAAAGACTTTGATGAAACAGTCCAGATTCATTAAAGAATCTTAGAATCGTAAAATGGTTTGGATTGGAAGAGACCTTTAAAGGTCATCTACTCCAACTCCCTTGCAATGAGCAGGGACATTTTCAACTCAATCATGTTGCTCAGAGCCCCATCCAACCTCTGACTTCTTTTGGCAATTCAGTTAAACTTAAACCAAGCGATTACCCTTATCCAAAAAACATGTGGCCTTCTTCAAAGAAGACCTATGAAACACATCTTCCCTCAACTGAGAGGTTTTTTGTCCCTTTGGGCTCCCTCCTTGAGCCTTTGCTGCCTGGTCAGTGCAATAATCCTGGTATGCAACCCCAGTTCTGCTGTGCCTGCTCGCCACCATCTACTTAAGTTGAAGCACCAGGTTACAGACTGCACTGCTAATTCAACACTCTTCCTTTAGTCCTTTTACACCTCTTGGGTAAATGCCATCTGATCCCCACGGTTTGCAGCTGTTTTCCAAACTGTCTGTTGTCAGTTCTGGCCCATAACCTTCTGTGACACCTTATTGGAGTCGAAGGCGGTTTTTCCTCAAACTGCGGTGCTCAGACCTGAAGCAGAGCCATGAGCTGAGATGTCACTAGAGCTGAGGAGAGCAGCAGTATTACCTGATGTCTTACAGATGGCATTCCTTGTTATACATCCCATTATATATGCTTTTTTTTTCATGGCAATGTATTGCTGCCTCATCTTCAGCATGTAATCCAGTATTTCTCCTCTTCATACCCCATCCTTTCTGCTGCCGCGTGTCATTTTAAGGCTCGTTTGGTAACTGGTTTGTTGGAGACATCTTCAATGATGGAAAAGGTGATGAACTGATGCGTTTGAAGAGTGTTGGCTTGTTGTTTCAAAGCATGGAAGGCACATTATTGATGTGACAAGCACTATATGCCTACTCTGGCTCAAAGAAGCTCCAAAAAGGAGAAAAGTGAGTTGCATTATCTGTGATATTTTCTTTTTAACTGGTTTTAGTTGTTGATTTTCTTGTGGTTGGGGATTTTTTGGGTTTGTTTGGTTGTTTTTTTTTTTTGTTTTCAGTTTGCTTGGGTTTATTTTTTTGGAAAAAAAAAAGGGGCCTATTTTCGCCCTGGATGCTTCCACATGGGTTCTCCCATTAAAGCTGGGCTCTCCAGTCCTTTGAGAAGAGCACACTGATATAGTAAAAGTATCGCTGCCCAGGTGCAAGCAAGGGTGCAGGAACCTGGGGAGGAAGGTGGCTGAGTGGTGGTATCCCCCAAGACCTCTGAGAGCGGAGATGCTTTCAGGCTGCACGAGGAGAATGCCAAGGGTATAGAGGAGAATTTGCACGCAGAGGAGGAGCGAACCATCTGTGCTCCAATCACCCCGTCAGGCCGGGCATGGCGTGTGGATGGATGGTGCCCTCGTGTGCAGGAGGACAGATGGCACACTGCTCCCCAGCCTCACCACGACCTTCAGCGCTCACCTCCATTGCTTGCTGCGTGCCTTCAGCTTTACAAGGCTGGGTGGAGAAGGGCTGCAATGACACACGGTCAACACAAGTAGAGCTCAGCTGTCATGGGTGGCTGTTTTCATGCTGGAGGCATGAGAATTTGGGGCCAGGAGAACAGGTCGACAAGTGGAGGTGTTACCAGTGGGGACCATGCTTTCTGCAGGAGTCCTCTGAGCTCCTACCTGGGGACCTCATTGGGCAGCACTGAGCCCTGGGCTCTTTGCACGGCGAAACTGGGCCATTACTGGCAATGTAACCCAAACATGCCAGGGAGCAGAGCCCTTCGATGGGAGGCAGGCGCCTGGCTCTCTTGACAATGCGATGCCACCCTGCCTGTGACTTGGAGCCTTCCCAAGCGCCTGTCAGTCACCATTGCTGGCCCCGTTCTCACTCACATACAGTATTATCTCTACCCGCTGCTGCAAATTGGCTCTGAGCAATCCTTGATCTGTCAGCATCGCCTACCCACTCTCAGATGTCACCAGCCCCCGCTGCTGCCCTGCTCGGTAACGTGTCTCTCTGAAATGTAATAATTCATTAAGTTCAGTTTAACTTTTTTTTTTTTCCCCCTCCCCTCTCTGCCACCCCATCCTCCTTCTAATGGACAAAAGCAATTAAGCTCCATTAGGGATCAAGCATGTGGGAAGTGTCTCCCTCAGAGACGTTGCCTCAGCTGCACAGACCTTGTCCCTGCATGTGTGTGGCACCAGCTTCTTGCAAATTAGGGCTCTGAGCAAACAGTTGGGTAGAGGGAAGTGGTGCTCGACGAGAGGAACGCTGGAAAAGATGCTTCCACTCCCTCCTGTGGGAAAAGATGATTGGAGGCTCAGCTGGGCCTTCAGGGTTTTATCATGGACATGAGATGATGGGTTCTCTCACCAAGCAGCAAAAGGAGACGTGGAAGGGCTGGAAAACAGTGGGATAGGCATGCAGGAGGTGACAGAGAGGGGGCCAGATTCCCAGCTGGTGTAAATCAGGGGAAGCTTTCCAGGTGATCCTGGTCGCAGAACCTATCTGCAGGGTGTGGGTGGCAAAAAGTCTGCCAAGGAGCTGTGTGGCCTGGGGTTATGGCCTGTGGGGCAGAGGTTCAGGGGATGGGAGGACCAGTGGACCAAACCAGAGGGAGAGGGGCAGCTTCTCCTCTAACTCTGGCTGCAGGTGGCACCTTCTCATTCCTTGACATCCCGGTTTGCTAACAGACAAAGGCCCGTGGGGGGTGATGGCACAGCCAAAAAGGTTCTGCCTTTCCTCCAGCTAGAGCAAGGAGGGAGTTTGGGATGGCAAAACAGAGTGCGTTTTGCCGCTGGCTGTGGGAAGTCCTTCCTTCTCCCCCATCTCTTCCCGCCCTTCTTCCTTCCACTTAGGCTGCTTTTCTCTTTCTTGCCTTTTGTTCTCTCCCCCTTCCCTGCCCTAGGAAGAAAGTCTCATTTCAGTCTGAAAGCCACCGATGGAAGGGGAGAGTCATTTGATGCTTAATGCCAGAACGGCAGGAAACTTCACCTTCCTGGGGTGGAATTAAAAATGCTTGAATTGTCTGGGGATCTTAAACAAGAGATGCAGGGAACATTCAAGGCTTTTCACAGAAACAGACACACACACGCACGCGTGCGCCAAAGCCCACACAGCATTAGGGTGTAATAGCTCAGCTAGGGTAATGCTCTTGAACTCTCTCTGCAGCAGACAGACCAATTCTTTCAGTTCTTTTGAATATATATATATATATATATTTTTTTTTTTAGGCTGGAGGTTGCTGGTAGTCTCCAGCGAGAAAGATGTTTGTCTTGCAGAGAGAATGGTTCCACTTGTTCTTCACAATAGCAGTTCCCTGGGAGAATATTGGGACCGGGAGGGGGCTGAATGCACGGGCAGCTTGGGCTTTGTGCCTGATGGGGCTCAGCAATGGGATGTGCATCTGCAGCCAACAGACCACATCCCTGTGATGTTGTTACAAGGAAGGAAGGGTATGCTGGGGGAATGTCTGGTGTGAGGGATGCTCCTTGTTTGCAGATGTGGTTAATAAAGGTATAACGTGTAGTTTGAGATGCCCAAGGTACATGGTGTGTGCAAGCATGAGTTATGAGACCTCCTAGAAGCAGGTCCGGCTGTGTTGTCTCACTTATTACCCGTGGCGTGGGTGGGAGGTTGTCTGCATTGCCACCCCTGTGTTTATTGCCAAATATTTCTGTTTCCCTGTATGTGATGGCCTTTGCAGTCATGCGTAGGGCTTTGGGTTCTGCTTCATATGGAGTGGGTGAAAACCTCTGCCTTCAGGAGGGCAGCCTGCAAGGACAATTCTGTGTATGGCCACAAGTGTGTGTGTACCAGAAGGCAGACCATGCTTACTAGTGCAGTCTTGCGTCTTAACTCCGCTTGAGAACGTGTATGTAGCCCTAACTCATGTGGGTATCTTTGCACTCCTTTCGGCTGAGCTACAGGTGAAATTGTATTTATTATGTACCAAGGAGTGTGTTTGTGATTGTGTATGTAAGCACATGGATATGAGTGCATCTGTGCACCATGTGTGTTAGAGGCTGAATGAGCAGCGGGCACGACGTTAGCTCTGGCCTGTGTTGCTCAACGTTTGACTTGCCCTTCCTTGGCTGCACAGAGTCCACGTGGCCCTGCCTGCCCTCCTGCTTGGTGTGGTGCCAAGCTGTTGTCATTCTCTGGACTATAATGCCTGGACAGTTCATGTGAGACACTGAAGCGTGGAGAAGGATGGCAGGGATGTCTCAAGCCCTGGGAAAATCCTCCAAAGAGAGGCGAGAAGGAGAAGGGATTCAGAGGAAAAGGTGGTGAAGGCAGGGGGCAGGACCTGCCCTTCTCCATCCCCTTGTTGCCTCCTTGTGATGCCCAATTTTATTTCCTGAAGAGGGACACAGAAGCTGAGCTGGTTCTGGAGTCAGGCGCAGCTGGGAGCATCCTCCCCGAAGGGCAGTGGCTCCCAGCCGAGGCATGCAAGGCTGAGTGGCGAAGCAGAGTGATTGCTCACGTGCATCCACACCTTTTCTCCTGCAAAGAAGCCTTTTGGCCTGTCTGATCATTCATCCATCCCCTGGCCATGCTTTGGCTGGGGATGGCCATGCACTGCCCCAACACGATCCAGTCGCCCTTGGCTAGTGCTCGCCCTTGGTCCCTGCCTCCCCTCCTGGCCCTCCGATGCCCCCAGCCTCCTGCGTACCCTGTTACCCAACCAGCCGTGCCCTCACCAGCGGCCTCTGCCCTTCCCCAGGGAGTTTGCCAAAGAGCGTGAGCGAGTGGAGAACCGCCGAGCCTTCATGAAGTTGCGGCGCCAGCAGCAGATCGAGCGGGAGCTCAACGGCTACCGGGCCTGGATAGACAAAGCGGGTAAAGGCTGGTGGGCCAGGGGAGCTCCTGGGGGAGCGGCGGGCACTACAGGCTGTCAGGCAGAGTGGTGGGGATGGGAAGGGACGAGCGAGAATCATCCAGTGCAACCCCGAAGCTGCACAGGTGCTCTCATGGTGGCATTGAGTGCAAGGATGACGTCGGCTCCAGATGGTGTAATGGTCCAGCCAGGCTGCAAGCAAAGACATTGCTAACAGCTGATGAAACATCACATTCTGGGGCATGAAACTCATATTTTGAATATGAGATATATTACAGCTTCAGGGGAGGCTGTGAGCATCACGACTGTGAGCTTTGCTCTGTGATGATTTCCTTTCTCTTGATGTTTGCTGGAGTCCCCTGCACTTGTGAGTGTCTGACAAGTAAAGCAGTGAAGTGACAGTGGTTTTCTACCTAGAGGTGTTCCTGGAGCAGTCTGGAGGGGATGCACTCACTTGTTCCCACCTCAGGGCTCCTGGACCCGGGAAAGGGCTGAGGGTGGTAGAGATTCCCAAGCTTCCTGGAAATGGGTCCAGAGGAGGCTACAAAGATGATCAGAAGGCTGGAGCACCTCCCATACAAGGACAGGCTGGGAGAGTTGGGGTTGCTCAGTCTGGAGAAGAGAAGGCTCCCAAGAGATCTTATAGCGACCTTCCAGTACCTGAAGGGGCTACAAGAAAGCTGTTCACAAAGGCTTGTGGTGATAGGACGAGGGGGAACGGGTATTAACTGGAGAGGGGCAGATTTTGACTAGACATAAGGAAGGTTTTCTTCACCATGAGGGTGGTGAGGCTCTGGCCCAGGTTGCCCAGGGAAGCTGTGGCTGCCCCATCCCTGGAGGTGTTCCAGGCCAGGTTGGATGGGGCTTTGAGCAGCCTGGTCCAGTGGGAGGTGTCCCTGCCCATGGCAGGGGGGTGGAACTGGATGGGCTTTAAGGTCCCTTCCAACCCAAAGTATTCTATGATTCCTGCTGACACCCTGCCAGATGCAACAGACCATAGTTTCTGGTCCCCAAACTGTCACAGATTGTGTCCTCGCTTGCCTCTCACGGGGATAAGGTCAGTGCATTCATCTCTGGGAAGGGAAGATTAACACTTTCATTTAATGTTCAGACTTGAAAAAGAATGGGTAGCTTGAAATGGCCTCTGAGCCCCAGACCTCAGCTTTGGTCCTGGGTTGGGATGTTAAGCCGCTGACCTGTCTGTGCTGTTCAACTTTTTTAGTGGGGTTAATTACATTGGAGGGAAAAAAGGGTAGATTACAAGTAATTTTTCTTCCTGTTACAATGAGTGATAGCTGCCACCTGCCACCCTCCAGTATTAGCTTTTAAATGCTTAACCAGTGCTTGACAAGATTTTGCAGCCTAAGGCAACCATCTCCAAGCTGGGCAAAATGCTTAGGTACAAAGCGGTGAGATCTGATGTGTTCAGCCAACAGTGTTTTGTCTCCTGATACTGAACTGTGTGTTTTGCATAGAGGAAGTCATGCTGGCCGAAGAGAACAAAAATTCTGGGACCTCAGCCTTAGAAGGTAAGAGAAGCTATGCCCTGCCTAAAAATCTGTCTGCCCTTCCGGCTGCCCTTCCGGCTGCCTGCCTGTAGTTCCAGCTGTGATGGGAGGTCTGGGAATGCCCCAGTGGGGTCTACAGCCCAAGAGAGGGATGTGGGGAGGTGGATTGACAGCATAACCCCTGAGAGAACATGGAAACCAGGAGGTGTTGGGCCCACACAAGAGATACCTCTAGAATAGTGTCACCTGGGTGTCTCCATCCTGTTACTAGACCAGAGATAGCTAAGTATTGATCACCAGGTCTTTGTCCACTGAGCTGGCTACTGGCAGAGTTGGGCTACTGTGGCTTCAACACCCATTCCTCTTCTCTTCACAGTGCTCAGGCGAGCCACCATCAAAAGGAACCGGACGGATGCCATGAACCGTGACTCAAGTGATGAGCACTGTGTCGATATCTCCTCCGTGGGCGAGCGGAGACTGGCGCAGAGAAGACCTCTTCATCCAACCTTGGGTTAGTGCAGTTTGGAGCTTACTTGACCAAAACCTTTGCTAACTTATTGAGTTGCTAGGGTTGCACTTATCATGTGGAGACTGTCACAGATGAGCCGTCACTGCTAATTTTGCAGCAAAGAGGGCAAACTGCCTGCTTACCCCTCTGCCACATAAAAACTGTCTGGATAAGTCGTGTGCCATAAGAGCAGTGTCTGTGAGCTGCTTGTCCAATCTCACGTTTCAGGGAATGCTGGAGCACCCAACTCCTTCTCTCACCATGACTGGAACATCCAACTCCTTCTCCCTGCTCTTTTCCCTTAGGTAACCCTTTGAGTCACTCAGGACTCAAAGGAGCCAGAGTAGATGGAGCCTCCTACTTACGGCACAAGGAGCGACTCCTGCGCATCTCCGTTCGTCATATGGTGAAATCCCAGGTCTTCTACTGGATCGTCTTGAGCCTGGTGGCTCTCAACACTGCCTGTGTGGCCATCGTCCATCACAACCAGCCAGCCTGGCTCACACACTTCCTCTGTGAGTCCCTGGGCTTTGTGTAGGTGTGACAGACCTGTGTGGGCAGGCAAATCCCCCTGCAATCTTTTCATCTCCAGTGGGTGAAGGTTGCAGTATGCCCTTGCTCCCTGCCCCAGGGCATGTAGGGATGAATTCCTCCAGAGCCATGGTGGTATGGAGCTGAGTGGGGAACAACCTGAATTACATTCACTGTTGATGAAAAGAAGGACTGTGTGTAGCCATGTAATTCAGATTTGCCCTTGGCCTTGTTGGCCACATATGACTGTCTCAGCTCTGTGGGGAGTTTTACTGGCCTCATGGCCTTCAGTTCCAATGTGTTTGTCAAGAGAGAGAAACAAACTGCAGGCCTCAGTTGAGTTTATCCTAGAACTAGGAACAGTGGTGATGGAAAGCTTGCTGGAGATCCATCTTCGAGTGTCCACAAGCAATTGCTGGAAAGATGTGAGTTTGCAGGGATGGAACCAATCACGGGGGAACTCTCTGGTTAAAGTTTTGATGCAGAGCATAGTGTAAAGATCTCAAGCTTGAAACCAGTTATTGGAGCATCCCCCAGCCCACCACGGGCCATAGCACAAGGACAGGTCTCGGAGGCAGCACGCCCGGGTCTATCGTAGCATGGTGCTAACTGCAGGGCAGCTTAGTCAACCCCATGGCAGCCATGTGTTACTCCTGAGCTGCTACAAGAGGGACAGTACTGCTTTCTCAGCCGTGTTATTCTTACTCACCTTCAAAATGTCCCTGTCAAGCACTGGGCCTGCCCAAATTTGCATTAGCACACTCAGGCCTGCCAGGTTCCCAGCATGCCACGGTGTGGTATGGCAGCTGGTCGTGGTGAGAAGCATCTTTTGGACAAGGTGAAGAGCCAGACTGTTGCCTGCTAATGTTCATGAAATAGCTGGAAAAGCTTTTCACTGGCTTTTGGCTGTTCGGCTTGGTTACCCTGGCCAAGTTCCAGCCATGCAATGATTTAAATCCAGGTTGCTAATCTTTCCCTACGGTGTCGTGTGGTTAATATCTTTGCAGATGCCTCTGCCACCATTGTATAATGCTAAAGAGCTGCTCTGCTCCATGCTGGCCATGTCTGATCTTCTCAGACCACTGGGACATCAGTCCACCCACCCTGAAAGATTAATTGGTAGGGCTGGTGCTCTGTTACACACAATTTGGTTCCTCACAAACAAGCTTCCCTTATCCCATACTCTGGTCTGAGAGAGCTGCGGGAAGCAGTGTGGTCCTTGTCCCATCTCTGCGATGTGCTACGTGGGCTACTGGCAGATGCACGCAGTATGTTCCTCACAGCTCCATGCCCCATGGGTAGCACATTTGGGTTTTCTCTTTCAGACTATGCAGAGTTCCTGTTTCTTGGGCTCTTCCTTCTGGAGATGTCCTTAAAGATGTACGGGATGGGGCCACGCCTTTACTTCCATTCTTCCTTCAACTGCTTCGACTGCGGAGTAAGCAGCTCCAGAGATGCTGTGGGTGGGGAGGGAGGTGTTTGGCAGATGTCTGCAGTGCAAGGCATCAAGGGGAAGGACAGAATGGTCCCTTTGCAGCAGGCATGGGAACCCTTTCTGCTGGGATAGGCTGCCAGTGCCAGACTAAGACACCAAGTTCTGGTCAGGGTTGTGGGTGCCTTGTCTTCAGGTGCATGCAGGTTTCCTGCAACAGCTCATCCTGAGCCTGTCTTTGACTCGTGGCTCTGTCTGCTTCTCAGGTTACTGTGGGGAGTATCTTTGAAGTGGTTTGGGCTATCTTCAGACCAGGAACCTCTTTTGGGATCAGTGTCCTACGAGCCCTTCGACTCCTGCGAATATTTAAAATAACCAAGTATGTACCAACCGTCCGTGCCTGTCACCCTCTGCCTTGGTCTTTGCCTGCAGCCCAGATGCAATCGCTCCTGCTCTCCTGTTAGCACCACTGCAAGTGCTCCAGCACCGTCTCTCTTTTCTAGGTACTGGGCATCTCTGAGGAATTTGGTGGTCTCACTGATGAGCTCCATGAAGTCTATTATCAGCCTTCTCTTCCTCCTCTTCCTCTTCATTGTAGTCTTTGCCCTGCTAGGAATGCAATTGTTTGGAGGCAGGTAGGTTTTAAGTCTAGGGAAAAGGAATTTTTTTGGTGTTAGAGCCCTCTTAGGTGCCTAAGGAAACTGTAGCCCTGCCCCTCATCCGGATGCTAACAGTGGTACCTCTCACATACCCAAGTCCCTGCTCTGGCAGGTGCCTCTGGGCTGTGTGGGTCTTTCTGGCCAGGATAGCTTTCGGATTCCAGCGCCAAATGCTCAGAAGATCTTCCTTGAAGTGGAAAAAGGTCCTTCTAAGCACAAGAGAGCTGGCAGCACAGCAGGCAAGGATTTGACGACCTTGGCACTCCAGCCTGTTTATGTCCTCCTGATTTCGCTTCCAGGTTTAACTTCATTGATGGGACGCCGTCGGCCAATTTTGACACTTTCCCTGCAGCCATCATGACGGTGTTCCAGGTAGGAACTGATCTGCAAGGGGACGCAACCAAAGGGTCTTGGGTCTTTTTGCTCACTCCCACCTGGCTGGAAGGGGCTTTTTAAACCAAACAAGTTCCCTTTCATCAGCTCTTAGGACATAACTTGCTTCCTCAGTCTCCTCCTGTGTAACAAAGCAGATGGCAATGGATGGAAACTCTTCCACTTCTGTTATGCAAGATGGTACAGTTTAAAAACTCTTCTGAGGACACTTAAATCCTCAGCAGTCTTCAACATCTCCCTCAAGTGCTGCAGCTGTAGAGCTGGGTTATCCACTGCTCAGGGTCTCCGTGTTCAGCTCCTGCGTGTGGGTGGGATAGGTCAAGCGGTCTGTCCAGGTGGAGAGAATGTGTGGGTGACAGAGCTGCTGGCTTGCTTTCCTGCAGATCCTGACAGGTGAGGACTGGAACGAGGTGATGTACAATGGCATCCGCTCCCAAGGAGGCGTTCGCTCAGGCATGTGGTCCTCCATCTATTTCATCGTGCTCACGTTGTTTGGAAACTGTATCCACCCGGCTGCTGTGCTTTTAGTGGAGACAACCCCAACTCATCTCCATCTATGGAGGCACTCTCTTCCCCGCCCACTGCTCCTTCCTTCTCTCCCAATTGAGGGAGTCCTGTCACACATGTGGCAGCCCTGGATATTCCAAACATAGAGAAGGAGATGCCTGGAGATGCACAGAGGGCTATATGTATGAGATGGGTGAGGAGTTTGTCCTTTTGGCTGCTTCTCACTGATCTGATGAGGAACCATCAGGGCCACCCTTACTTGGTGGCTGCAGACACCCGTGTCCTTAACAAGTGGCTTGTGCATCCTTAGCTGCTCACAGATACCCTGCTGAACGTGTTCTTGGCCATTGCGGTGGACAACCTGGCCAACGCTCAGGAGCTCACCAAGGTATGTTCCTTTTACTCCTTTTTCTTCTCTTGTGAAGACATTAAAGGATGAGGCTGGTGGGAGAGGCAACAGGAACAGTGCCTATGGCTGTCCTCACTCCAGAGCCAGGGCCACCTGGTCCCTTACTCAGCCTGCCTTGAGAAGAAATTGCATCAAATTGGAAGTGGAGGCTCTTCCTCTGCGAAGGTACCCAGGGTGCTCCCCTGAAACACAAACCTGTATCGCTGAGCAAAGCCATTTATGCTTTGATATAGGAAAGTGCTTAAACCTGCCAGTCTCTCCAGGAACACACATGCTTCCTGTCTAATGTGGCTTAACTATTTCTTCTTTTAAGCTCCTAGTTTTGTTAGCCTCCATCTATCTGATGGGTTCTGATGCAGGGACAGTTATTTGCTCTGGAGATGTGGAGCGGGAAGCGCTTTCCAGTCGTGTCAATATTTATTCCCCATCTGCTCATAGGGCACTGGACGTGATTTAAGATGCAATTCAGAATGGTGCTTATGAACATTATTGGGTTTAGCTGTTTTTAAGACCATGCTGGGAAATATTTGAGGAATGCTAAAATGTTAGGGCACCATCTGGATAACAGTGATTGGCGAGAGCTGCAAGGGTCATTGCTGCTTTTCGGAGGGGACCAGAGATCCCGTGGTGCCCATTTTTTTTTTGTAGAGCCCGTGTCTGTCGCTCGGGACCTTGGGGTTTTCTGAAAGGCTTCCGTGCTGGTGTAAAGAAATGGGGCATGGTGCTCGTTTGCTTGAGGGATGCATGCAGGGCTCCCTGTCCTCCTGCGGCGGGTGCAGGTGGAGCTTCCAGGGGCTGCTGGCTGCCACCAGGGTGAGAGGGGTGGGAGAGCCCCACAGCATACCAGAAGCATCAATTAAGGGAGTGCTGAGTTTTTAAAAAGGCTGAATGCACGCTAATGACTCCTAATGACATTTTTTGCTCTGGAGACACAACCATACTCATTAAAGCAATACGGTTTCTGCTGGGGTCATTCATGGATGCCTTGCCTCCCACTCCATCAAGGGGATGCCTGTCTCACCCCTGTGACTGTGAAGAAGGGAGGGCTGAGCTGGTCTGTGCTGTCTGGGGCTGTTCTAGCATTCACAGGCTGGCTCTTGCCTGGGGTGGGCTGGGTTCACTTATTTAAGTAGCACTCGTGCCTTCAGTGATATCTGTCGTAGTGGGGAAGTCGCATCCCCACAGGGAGGAACATACAGGCTATCTCTGGAAATACAGTTCCTCCTTTCTCCCACAAAACTTGGCATCTAAGATAGCCCTGTGCCTCCCTTCCTGCCTCCAATGGCTGCACCTTCTGTTGAAACCCCAATATTCCACTGAGCAACTCCCCTTTCTTCCGCAGGATGAGCAGGAGGAAGAGGAGGCCTTTAACCAGAAGCACGCCCTTCAGAAAGCCAAAGAAGTCAGCCCCATGTCTGCCCCAAACATGCCTGCTATCGAGTGAGTGCCCCTCTGAGCCCAGCAGGGCTTCCCAGCAGGGTGGAGAGATGATGCAGAGCCTGGCACAGCTGGTTTTGGGGGCTGCCACAAGATAAAAGGGTCCCCAAACAGGGAGACTTTCTGTCTGGATGCCTTCCTGAGGATGGATGGAGATCTAGGAGCATGGCCCCTGCAAGCAGCAGTGCCTTCAGAGAGGTGTCAGAGTGGGGATCTGCTCACCTCACAGCCCACCTCTGTCGTGAGCAGCATCCTCAGTGCTCGGGTATGGCAAAAATCCACTAAAAGAGTCTTCCCACCCCAAACGTACAGCTCAAGCACTCAGGGCTGCTGCTTGGAGTGAGGAAGGAAGCTGGAGAGGAGGAAGGTATCTCAGTGTTTTTTCTTGAGGAGGGGAATATTTGTTCCAAGGGAGCGTTCCTTTGTGGCAGAGCTGTGGGATTGCAGCCAGGGCTGGGGGAGAGGGAAGCAGTGGTGCCACAAATCCCCCTCGGGCTCCTTTCCTGGTAATGAATGCAGTTATAAGAGATAGAGCGGGTTTGTGAAACCGCATTTGATTGTACAAAAATCGGATTTGGGCAAGGAAAAAAGCCCCAAACCACATAAACCCCTGGCACAGTGTTAAGGAGCCTTGTCTCTGCTTTTCAGCAGAAGAAAATTGTGTTTTTTTACTTTCTAGATGCCTTTTTTCCCCTTTATTTTGCAGGTCTAAATCACATAAAACTTTCAAATTCAACATTGGAACGAGGCGTTTTGATTTGTTTCCCAAAACAGTACATTTCAGTACAGCTGAAAAGATTTTTTTTCTTTTTATTTTTATAGAATTCCCGGGGAATTTTAGGTTTCGTTGTGCTTTGAAACCCAGCTAAGCTCGTTCACAGCAGAGTCTCTTGCAGATTTGCTGAGAGAAACCGCTGTCTTCAGGCAAGCTCCGATCCAGGGTGGGGGTGGTCAGAGACAGTCGACAAAGCTGGATCAGCCCTGGCTTGGCAGGGGTGGGATGTGATGGTCCCCCATCCTGCATGCATCGCCTGTGGATTTAGGGGCAGCAGGGGTATTTGTAAGCCCTGTCTGCTTTCCCAGCAGCCACAAATATTGCCCTGTTTTGGGGTTGATGCGAGGTTCGCAATAAAACTGTGCCTGTCCAGGTACTGGGGGAGAGATGGCAGAGTCTGTGCATCACAACTGTCTCTGGCTACCAGCGGGGATGTGTCTGATAAAGTGAGGGAACAGAGGGGTTTAGGCTGCAGAAGAGGCTTGAGAATGGGCAGATAGAGAGGAAGAGGGGGAGATTGAACCTGGTAGGGCACTAGGGGTTTGCCTATGTGCCCATCCCTGCTGGAGTTTTTTGGCCATTGTTGGATATATCTGGTTAGGAAAACAGATCCCTCTATCCTTTTGTTGTTGTTCTAATGGCATTGAAATGGGAGGTACTGATATTTGCAGACCTTTTTTTGAGCTCCTCCCCCTCATCCGAATGGGTAGTGACAGGGGCAGGAAGGGGATGCAATGCCATGGGGGCGACCATCTCCAGCATCAGGTCTGATGTGCCTTTGGTGGTGCAAGACTGATGCCAGCAGGTGGGGAAGGCTGGAGTGGACCTTAGAGCACGGGACAAGCCAGAGCAGAGCTGGTTCCAAAAGGCTGTTGGAAACTCAGGATGGTGAAGTTGAGCCGATCTCTGTGTTTGGGTGTGCGCAGACACAGATGGCTTCATTTCTATGTGGGTACCCAGCGCAGGCAGGTTTTGTACACGCGTTCCTGCTGGCAGAGAGGTCCGGTGGTGCTCAGGGATGACTGCTCCCACGTGGCCAGGTTGGCGTGGGTGGCTGCGGTGCCGATCGGAGTATTGTATTTGTACTTGGGCGCCGTTGGTGCAGATGGCTCGGGGCTGTTTGACGAGTGGGTGGCCAGATGGACACATGCGGATGCTGTCATGTGTTGGTGCCTACCGTGGTGCGTGGATGCGTTTGAAGGCTCGGCCACTTGCTGTGGGGATGGCGGTGGATCCCTGCCCGCAGGTCCTGCCTGCGTGGCTCGCTTGTGCAATTCACCCTCTCCCTTGAGCGTGGCACCGGGCTGTTCTGTGCACGTGGCCATAAGGAGGCGATTGCCAGCGTGACTCACCCGAGGGCTGAGGGTACCGTTACACTCACAGGATGGCAGCAAGAAGAGTCCTGTCTTGCTGACGTGAGCTCTGCATGCACGCAGGCACTCGGTCCCATGTGGTTGGATTATATTTGCTTGAATGCCCTGCACACACACACAGCATTTGCAAAAAGCAAAACCTGTAAATCCCTGCATGCACATTTGCGTATGCTCGTGGTTGTTTGCTCAGAGCTATGCATATCTGAATCTTTTCTCTGCTGATACAAACGGGAAAGCCTTGAATCTTCCCAGCTGCCTGAAGTAGGTGGGGATGGAGGGCACTGACAGCCCTGTTAAGCTTTCCTGTGTCGGGGCTGCTCAGGTGGCAGCGGCTCTGTGGCATCTCAGCCCTGGGCTCGAGCCTCGCTTTTGCTGGGGAGCTTCGTGTGCCTCTCTGCGGTCTCAAGGCACCGTCAACCCATAGTGATACTTTTGAGCAGCTTGGGGCTGACCTGATGCGTTGCTTCCTCCTTCACATTGCCGTATCTTGCTTGGAAGAAGGGGATTTGGAGAAGGTTGAAAGGGCTGTCAAATACCAGAGGATGTACCAGGGCTTCTGAGAGGCTGCAGCCTGCACCACCCTACCTGTGCACTGCGTGGAGAAGGCTCCATGGCCCCCACAAAATGGATCCCAGCGTGTGAGTGTGAGCGTGGGCAGCTGGATGGGCAGCTCGTTGCTGGTGTGCAAGCGTGTACGTGCAGGGAAATCACTGCTGGCTGCTGCACTCCAGCATCCCAGGAACCGGTGGCCGATAGGCAAAGAGATGCCGGCTGTTCAGGGTGGGGGGACGCCTCTTTGCATTGCCCACACAAGTCGAAGGAGGGATAAAAGGGGGATTGAACCCGTTTGTTTTTCCTCCCCAGAAGAGACAGGCGAAGGAGACACCACATGTCGATGTGGGAACCACGCAGCAGCCACCTGTATGTGGGCCGCGGGGGCGGGTGTCGTCTGTGGCTCCTGTGCTTTCTGTGCGTCCACGGGGCCGGGGTGCACACCGCTCCCCTCCAGCCTCCTTGGCGGGGGAGTTGTGTGTGTGTGTGTGTGCGCACCTGTATTCAGTGTGCTCCTTTGCACCCTTGTTTGTGTGTGTGTGTGTGCATTTGTGGATTTGTGTGTGCACTCGTGGTTTTGTGCGTGCCTAACCTTCTCGTGTGTGTGTCGCACAGTACGCATGTGTCACGCGTGCTCTGGGGGTGAGCAGGGTATGTGTTTGTACATGTGTGGGCTTGCGGGTGTGTCCGTGTGCCTTGGTGTGCTGGGAAGGGCATGTCTGTCTTTTCCAGGGTGTTCGTGTGTGCATTTTATGCACTGAGGTTTCATGGCGTAGCACAGCCCTCCCTAGAACACACCTGCAAGATAGAGAAGCCCAGTATAGGTCCTTCCCCATCAGGCAGACAAAAATACTGCTCCCCAAGCCACGGGGCTGGCTTCTTACCTGGGATGTGCCAGGCGAGGGACTGTCCTGGCTGAGGGACTGTCCTGGCTGAGGGACTGTCCCAGCTGGATATGGCTGAGCATAGGTTGAGACGGAGCTTCCTGCACCGGGTGACGTGCTCCAGCTGGGGTGGCCATGTCTCATTGAGAAAGACAGGTCTTGTATCTGTCATCGTTTCTCCTCTTACCATCCCCATCCCATCAGGATGCTGCCCTTGTCGGCAGGTGCCATTGTCCCCTACACTGTCATTTGTAACGTTAGGGCAGTGCCACTCCAAAAAGGAGCCAGCTCCGAGCAAAGCAAAGACATCCCCAGTGCGAGGTGGGATCCCTGGCTGCAGGAACAGGGCATCGCCCATATTTTAGGAGTCCCCATGCACAAGGAAGGTGGTCATTGCCTGGCTGAGATGGGGGAGGCCGGGATGCTGGCTGCTCCCAGCAAGCTGAGTGTGCTGCCTGAATCCTTCAGAGAAGCTTTGAGGCTGCTGGGACTGCTTCTCCATCAGCCTGACTTCTCTGAAGGGGCAGAAATACAGTTTCAGCCCCATTTCCATCCCCTGCCAGCACCAGAAGGATGAAGGGCAGGGGATGAAGCAGGAGCCCAGCCTGTAGCCCTAGGGATGGCATCTCCTTCTCCCCATCATTCCCAAATTAAATCCAGGATGCGTGCTTCACTGGAGGGGTGAAGCACCAGCAGCAGGGTGGGTGACCATGATGCTGACCCCTCTCTGTCCCCTGTTGCAGGCGGGAGCGTCGCCGGCGGCACCACATGTCAGTGTGGGAGCAGCGCACCAGCCAGCTGCGCCGGCACATGCAGATGTCCAGCCAGGAGGGCATCAACAAGGACGAGCCGTCCCTCATCAACCCCCATGCCAGCATCTTCCGCAGGAAGAAACTGGGCGATGGTGTTGCCTTGGAGAAATGCACCGAGGAGCAGGGCAGCAAGGGTGAGCGACCATCAGCTGAGGGACCCGAGCAGCCGGCTCCAGGGGCCAACCCCGGCGGTGGTGAGGACAGGAGGAGCCCATCACCCCGGGCCAAGCGTGACAAGGAGCCATGGCACCAGAAATCATGCCATGGGAACTGTGAGCCGGGTGAGCAGGATGGGACAGGAGGCAGCATGGAGGACAGGGCACGGATGAGGCAGAGCCAGCGGCGCAGCCGGCACCGCAGAGCCCGGATTGAGGGGAAGGAGCCGGCCAGCACCCTGGGGAGCCTCTCAGCCAGCCAGGAGATGGGTCTGGAGGAGACCAGCCCCGTGGAGGGGGCACAGGATGGGGACCGGCACGGGGATGCAGCTGCAGCAGAGACATTGATTCAGGGCGAGACGGAGGCAAGCGGGGAGCCCATCAGGTTGGTACTCGGGGAGACCATCTTGCAGTTCCCACAGCTCTTTGTCCTTTCCGTTTATCTTCTCACACCTCTTTTCATCCTGCTTGTCTTCTGCAGGACAAACGGGGTCCCTGCTGGTGATGCTGAGCTGGTCAGGACCGTTGCGGAGGGGAGTACCCTGCAAGGAGCATCTGAGCCCCCCCAGGGGAAGACAGGCAGCCTGATGGAGCAGGACTGCAGCAGCATGGACACCAGCGAGAAAGCGCTACTGGAGGCCAGCCGCACCGTCAGCCGGAGCGAGCCCGACCTCTCCTCCATTACCCCCAACACTGAGAAGGCAACGGAAAGCACCACCATCATGATTGATGTCCACGACTCCGCTGTGGTACAGAGTGAGGACCCGTCTCTCTTTCCTGAGCCCATCTGCTGGCCCCTGGGGACCCTGCGGGGATGGAAAGCTGCTTGCATAGCTTTTCCTATCTGCATCCATCAACTGGGGAGGCTTTCTTTGCTGTTCATCTCCCTCCAGCATCCCAGTTTTACAGGGGAATCTGAATGCACTGATGATGTGCCGCCTTCCCCTGGGGACCTTCTCCCTTTCTCACCTCCTTTCCACCTGCACCTTTGCCCGATCCCCCTTTTCCCCTTCCTCCTGTCTGAGCAAAACACTTGCATCCCCTGTTTTTCCTAACACATTCATAGCCTCCACCTAGCTCGTTGCCACTCAAACCTCTTAACAGCATCCTCACTGTCAAGGTGAGCTGCTTTAAATGGTGTTATTAAACAGCACTGTGAAAGCTGGCCTTGTTAAAACCCCCTTCACCTGCTTCATCCCAGCAGCTCGTGTCTTTTCTTCCCTTCTGGTCCCTCTCACCTTAACAGCATGGGGATGCAAAGCAGAAACCAGGGGGGGCTGCACGTGCCCGGGTGGCAGGGACACCCCAGGGTGCTCTTTGGGTGCAAGGCCAGGCAAAGGCTCTCGCTTTCCTGCAGTTAGCAACAAGACTGATGGCGAAGCCAGCCCCTTAAAGGAAGCTGAGTCCAAAGAGGATGAGGAGGAAATGGAAAAGAAGAAGAGGAAGAAGGAGAAAAGCGAGACAGGCAAAGCGATGGTGCCACACAGCTCCATGTTCATCTTCAGCACCACCAACCCGTGAGATATATTTCGGACTGCTGGAGCCTGGGGCTAGGGAGGGCGACAAGGGGAAGGAACGGCAGACATCACTGGAAACAGGGGATTGTTTTGGGAAGGGGGTTGAATATCTCCCAAGCAGCCTGGATAACAAGCCATGGTGTTCTCCAAAGCCCGGTAGTGCTCTCCCTCTGTGTCAGCCATGCTCATGGTTTTCTTTCCTGACTGCTGATTGCTAGGTATGATTTTTTATTCAGTGCTCGTTAAATTTATCCGCAGTTTTCTGCTCTTCCATATCTCTTGCCCAACCTCAGCAGCCTGGAAGAACAAGTCCCCCAGTTTCTCAGGGACTCTACCTGGCTGGCCACAGAGTGGGTGGGGGCTGGTACAGCTGAGCAAAGGGTTCAGCAAGCCCGAAACACCCTTGGGCTCCCTTGTTTTCCTCCTCAGGCTTCTCTGCCTGTCTTTCTGCCCTGGAAACTTGTGACATGAAATGGGTTCTACATGTGGGTCATGCCTGGGTCATGCCAGAGTCTCACAGATTAGAGTGTGGACTGTCTCCCCACAGGGTGCGGAGGGCTTGCCACTACATCGTGAACCTGCGCTACTTTGAGATGTGCATCCTCCTGGTCATCGCCGCCAGCAGCATCGCCCTCGCGGCAGAGGATCCTGTCCTTACCAATTCCGACCGCAACAAAGTGATTGCAAACCTCCCCTGCTCCCCTTATCCTGCAGACAGAGGGTCCTGTAGGATTTTAACTTCCACGGTGGGGCATATGTGGGAGATGGATCAGGCAGCCTGTGGCAGTGCTCACACCGTGCTGTGGGATTTGACTTCTTCCCCATTACCTTACTCTACAAACCCTGGGAATCCCCCTCAGCCTCCCACACACAAAGTTTAGAGATTGGCGAGCCGACCAAGTCACCTTGTCAACAGTAAAATAGCTTAAACCGAGGAGATGCTTGGTGTGCACAGGCACTGGTATCAGGGAGCATGATTCCGGCTCACAGCATGATTTCAGAGCTGCTTGCACCGCACACTGAAATGTTTTTCCCTCTCGCCTACACAGGCTGCGTTTAAGGCTGTCCTGAACTCTTAGGCAACGGGTTGGGTTTGGGGGAAGCAAACAGATCCGAGTTGCTCACAGGGTCTGGGTGGGCACCAGTGAGCCTGTTTGCTTGGCAGTGGCTGCAGAGCACCTGTGCCCTCTCTCTGCAGGTCCTGAGGTATTTTGACTATGTCTTCACTGGCGTCTTCACCTTCGAGATGGTTATCAAGGTAAGAACCCTTGCAGACTGGCTGCACCAGGAGTGCAGTCCCACGGCATCCTTGCAGCGGGGGCAAAATAACTCAGTTTTTCACTTCTGGTCCTAAGTTTGGATGAACGGAGACTTTAAAGCCTGGTTCTTCGTGCTGGAAGCTGAGAGTGCCAGGCTCCTCCTGCTTTTATCAGTGTCCAGGCTCCTCGAATTTGTTGCTCCTTGACACACACCTGGGGTACAGGGACAGATCCACTACTCCCCAGCGATGGCCCTGTCCCCAGCACATCCCACCTGTGGCTGCTTCTGCTTGATGACCAAGCTGCTCATTCCCTGCCTTTTTTTCTCACTGTTCCTTCCCTGCAGATGATCGACCAGGGCTTGATCCTGCAGGACGGGTCCTACTTCCGAGACCTCTGGAACATCCTGGATTTTATTGTGGTGGTGGGAGCACTGGTGGCTTTTGCCTTGGCGTAAGTGGCCGTTGTCTTTGTAAGCTTTTTGCCTTCCCTTGGCCGAGGTGGGAGGAGGATGCAACTGTGTGTTATAGCTACTATATCCTGCTTTTCCTGATATTATTATTATTTCTCTGCGCCCTTCTGCTCAGCTTCTGGGATGGTGTGTGGCTGCTCCAGAAATATATTTCTCCTTGTTTGTCAAATGCTGGTGAGCAGGAAGGCAGAGGGCAAGCAAGGCAAGCTGGAGCTGCTAGGAGAGGTTGGTGGTGTAAGAGAACTTCACAGAGGGCAGAAGGGGCTATTAGAGGGGGGGAAAAAGACCTAACGATGGCAGAGCTGGAGTTGTATACCTGGTATGCATCCCAGGGCACACAGAGACAGCAAAACCAGCAGCCTGTCAGCTGGAGCTGCCCTCTGAACAAGTTTGTGCTGGAAACGGTACCCCGGTCTGTGGCTTTTCCTCTGCTCCAAGGAAGAGCATTGCCCTGGAGCTGGATGGGGATGGGCATGAAGCCGGTGGGGTTTGTGCCCACATCCCCCACTGTATCATGCCAACGACAGGGTGCTGCATGCCTGCTCTGCAATGTGCTCCTGCTGAGCATGGCCTTGTGGTTGGGCTCTGGTACTGAGCTTGTGGCACCTGCGAGTCCTCCTCTGCAGGTGGGTACGAGGTAGCTAGACATCTGCCACGGAGGAGAGAAACATCTAGGGATGAGTTTCATGCTGCTCTGCCCTCCTCTGAGCTGCTGGCTGGGGCAAGCGGTGCAGTGTAAGCTTGAGGAGGGACAACTGGTGCTATCATGAGGTTCACTGGTAACGAGCACCCCTTGCTGCCCTCCGTTGGTGCCCAAGGAGGGAGAAGAGAAGAGAAGAGAGGCTTAGCTCACGCTCCTTTGTCACGCTGTTGTTCTCTCTTTGTGCCTTGACACTGGCAGCAGTGGCGTTAGTGCTGGTGAGAGGGGAGGGCCTGGCAGCAGCGCAGACTGGAGCCCTGTCCTTCTCCACAGCTCAGGTACCGTGCGAGGCTCTTGGGGTTGCTGGGTGTGAGCCCCGAAGTCGCTCGATGGATTACAGGCTGTAATCCATCCCTTTCACCTGGCCCCAGATGGGTCGTAGCTCCTTCCCCTCACTCTCGCCCACTTGCACCCTCCCTGGCTCGTTGCTTTTGCCTTCCTCACCCCCTTCTTCACCTGGTGCTTTCAGCTGCTGCTCTCTCCTTAGGAAGAGCACGGGAGAATTCAGCTCACTCAGCACACAGATGAACCAGCCCCTGGCAGGGGAAGGGCTGACCACCGACCCTGGCATGGGGAAGGGACATGGGGCAGGTCTCCTGGCTGAGGACATTGCTCAGAGCCTCTAGGAGGCCACCCAGGCCACCATGAGGATGCATCAAGCATCTCCAGGGTCTGGCTGATCCCACTTCTGCCAGGGCAGCCCCTCAGATCATGTCTGGAACTGGGGCTGAAGGATATCAGCAGCCTGAAGATGCGCTGGGTGGTTTGAGAGGCGGAGGACAAAAGAACCTTTTCCTTCCAAGAAAGGAGGGCAGGTTGATGGCTCAGCCTGCTCCTGTGTGGATGGGTGCTCCTCACCACCACCAACAGTACTGTAATCAGTGTTCATTGTCATTACTGTCCCTTTTTCCCCATCCCACAAAGGTGACACAGTTCGTGGAGAGGCCCCTGCCCTGGCGATGGTGGGGTCCCCATGTGCCACCACCGAGCATGTGGGGAAGCTGCCATGCCCCTTCCAACCCTGCTTGAGGGAAGGACAGGTCCTTTTGGGCATGGCATAGCTGAATTCTCAAGGACAAGCATCTCCATCAGCCGCAGCACCCACATATGTTTGCAGCAAGCATCTATGTCACCTGCCCACTCTTGTAGCTGTAGCTGGGTAGATATTGAGTTGCTTGTGTCGTGGATGATGGCTCTTTATAATGTATACCTGATCTCCCCCACATCTGATGGTCCCTCCTGCCGGAGGAGGTGATCTCATGGCTTCAGAGGTGAGGGGAACAAAGGAACCGCAGTGATCGCTGATAGATTTATACATTATAAAGCATTTATTAGAACACCTGCCTTTCCCGTTGGCAGCCTGTCACCGCTACAGCCCTGGGAGCAGCAGGGTGTTTGCCAGTTATACATGTCCCAACCTGACACCTACCCTCCCTCCATCCTGGTCTCAAGAGGAGAAAACTGGCAGTGACATCTGAATCCCTCTTATTTTCTTCTCCCTCTGTAAGGTCTTTGATGTGGGGCCATGGAGGCAACGTGTCCTCCATGTCCCTCCTCTCCTCTATGGTGCTGGGTGAACAAAGTGAGGCCCACAGAGTCACTGTGGCCACTACCTGGATGAGAATGGCTGGTGACCAGGTCCAGTGCTTGCTGGTAGAAGTACTGGGACACATGGTGCTGTTCGGTTTTTTTGCCTCCCCACTGCGGTATGGTTTACCTGCAAGGATCTTGGGTAACCGTGGGCACAACTCTGAGCTGGTTCAGTGGTGCCACCATCATCGACTGGCAGTCAGTGCCACATTGAAATCACCAATGAGCACATGCCCACAAGTAAAGCCGTGTCTCCATGTGCAGTCGTGGCTTATCCACTGCCCTCTTGGAGATGGTACATCCTGAGCGAGAGGTCATCTCGGTTCATCCATAGCTCTCTGCATGGAAGGGTAATACGTCAATCCAAATGCAGCCTAAATAAAAAGCCCAATATAAAACTCTAAATCTCCTAAGACTTCAAATTAAATTAGCTGAAATACCCAGAACCATAACTAAAGACCCTGCTCTCTTTTGCCTCCCGTGGCCCTCTCCGAGGAGGCATTGCACAGAGGAGCAGCGATTGCTTGTGGTTTTGCGGAGCTGCCGAGAGTTGGTGATATCTATGCCCGTAGGCTTGCAGCAGCCGAAAAGGTTGAGCGGTGGAAAGGTTGAAGGGTGGTTGGTTTGTAGCCCTTGTCATCTTGCCTGGCTGGTAAGGGCAAGAGTTTCTCCACACAGAGGTACTCAGCACACCTGCCTCTTTCTTTGCCAAGCAGCACCTCCTTCTGCTCATCACTATTGGTGTCTGGGAAGCAAGAGGGACCCCTGTATATGGCAAAAAAAGCCTGATATGAGGCTGGTCAGGACAGAGGTCTGATAGCCCATCACAGAAGTGCTGCAGAGTTAGACAATCACCTTTTCAAGGCACCTTCCACCTGCTTCACTAACGTGGCCAAGGCCTGAGGTTGCTTTTATGTTTTGTAAGAAATGTTTTACTTCATAGGCTCACCCCAGTGCTGAGCCCTCAGCCTGCAAGTGGTAGTGACTGACCTGAATCAGCGGGGAAGGTTTGGTTACTACTAGGGACCTTGTAGACCACTTTGGCTTGTCCGAGCAAGTGTCCTGTTGGGTTGCAGGAGATCCTGTGCTGCAGCTCAGCCTCTTAAGCGATGGATTTCTTGATGGAGGTGATTTACTAAAGTTAGCCTGTCTGGGTGGCAACTGTGGCCTTGCAGGAGGGTTCCCTTGGGGGCAGCTGCCTTTGGCTGCTTGGGGCTGAACCTCAAGATCCCTCCCCAACTCCTGACTGAGGAGGACCACGCGCCTGCCCGCTGTCACCCACCATCCCGCTCTCTGCAGGTTCCTCTTTCAGCAAAAGTTTCACTACACACACTCCCTCCCAAAACCTCCAGCAGGGAGAGCAGAGACTCCCAGCTCTCTGGATGAGTCTCTACCTGGACATAAGCTCCATCCCGGAGGACACAGTATGGTCTACTCATTGTGCCTTTCAATTCAGGTGTGGGGTGGTAGAGGGCTGCTGGAGGGTCTGGGCTGCCCGAGAGGCTGTGGTCATCTGCACGCGGCTCCCCCACTGCTTTTCTTATCTTTTTTCTCTCTTCTCTCTTTTTCCTTCTCTCTGTTGGTGCTGTTTGGTGGCTGCCGGGCTGGATCGCTGACAGGAATGCATTGGGGTAACTATACCGTTCGGTTTGCTGCAGGGTGCCACCCTGGGGAGTGCAGGGGGATGCGTGCAGGCGGGTGTCTGTCTGTCCAACACCTGTGCTGGTCCTTAGCTGCGTTCATAGAGATCAGAATATGCTGCTCTGCACACACCCCTCTACTGTCCTGGAGTGCATTAAAGATGATGTGCTCCAGGGAAGCGCAGGAGAGGTTTTCTTTGCAAGGACTTGCTTTTGGAGGTGGCTGGTTGAGTCGTGGATCTCGGTGTCTGCACAGTACATCAAGACGGTGTGGAACACACCCTGGAGAGCAAGCTTGGGGAAAGTGAAGTCTGCAGCAGAGTTGAAGGCTTTGCCCTGGAAGGGGCTTTGCTGGTATTGAAGCACTGCAAGGACTTCAGCCCTGAGGTTCTGCAAGGGCACGGGACGTGGTTCATGCCAAGATTAGGGCCCTGGGGATAGCTCAGCTTTGGCCATAGATGCAGCAAGGCCAGGCTTTCCTCCAGATGTTATGCAGCTCTATATCCCAGATCTGTGTTGAATCCCAAGCAAATACCAGGGCGTTTCATAGAATCATAGAATAGTTTGAGTCGGAAGGACCTTAAAAATCATCTAGTTCCAACCTCCTGCCATGGGCAGGGACATCCTGAGTTCTAAAGAGGGTTCTCTTAAGTAGATGTAAACCACTGCAGTTGAGTTGCCCTTGGTAGCAGCTCACACCAGCTGAGTGCTGCCCTCAAATCCTCGCCCCAGCGCCCAGTCAGGTGCCCCAACCACTCACCTAGGCCCTGACACTGAGCAAAGTAGAAGATGAGAGGGTCTAAGTGAGTCCTGGGGCTGTTTGTACGGTTGCTTTCCATGCATTTGTGGGCCTGTGCTCCTCGGGATGATTATTAATTAGTGGCTTTGTTTACATCTCTTAATGATTAAGCCCATTATGGTGCTCCCTGTTGCAAAGGAGCTGTGTAATTGGGACTGACTGTTGTAATTTTCTTGGCGTCTTTTGAGGGTGCCCAGTGTACACAAACTGCTGCTTTTACCAGGACTTCTCTACTCCAGGCCAGGGTCCAGCCCATGGGCTTTAGCTAAAAGACAAGAAAAAAGCCCTCATGTTGTGGTTGGGATTAATCACCATATTCAGTAAATGAGGGCCAAGAGGGGTCTTAGTTCTGCTTTTCTAAGTAATTTTAACAGTAAGCTCTGCCTCCCTCAGCTGACTTGGGGTGGAGGCAAGCGTAGCCTTGATCTGGAGAGGGAAGAAAGGGCTGAGGCGTTGTGAGATGAAAGACCAGGATGACCAAGCCAGGTAGTGCTGATGGAATAAGGCTGAAAGCTGTAAGAGACAGCATAGAATCATAGAACCATGGAATGGTTTGGGTTGAAAGCCACCTTAAAGTTAATTCAGCTCCAACCCTCCTGCCATAGGTAGGGACACCTCCCGCTAGATCAGGCTGCTCAAAGCCCCATCCAACCTGGCCTTCAACACCTCCAGGGATGGGGCAAAGGACGAAAACTGAAACATTAGTGCAAAGAAACCAAGCCCAGAGCTGGTGCTTCCCCAGGTGACCGCAAGGACCGTGAATCTTGAGTTTAAACCAGGATGGAAAACTCTTGGCAAGAGACCTGCATGTAGACACCATTGAGTACATCTCCCTCATTTTATTAGGAAGTTCTTGGAACCAGTAGTAATACTAGAAAACAATTTGAAACAGTGGGGGCCTTTTGCAAGCCCTGACTGCAAATAGCACATACCTGCAGTAGGGAAGCAAATCTTCTGCCCTGGTTGAGCAGTGTGGCTTGGGGACACAAGGAAGGACAGCACTGCCTTGCCTAGGGAGAGTGTGTCATCACCTTCCCTGCCCCATGTCACTGCTTTCCTAAGGGGATTTGTTAATGTTGCTCCTCCCCAGCGAAGGGGAAAGGTGCTAACCCCGAGGAGGAGAGGATTGCTTGATTTTTCATCTCTGCCAGCTGTCAGTGTGTGTGTTGGAGGAGACTCGTTTGGGTGGGCTGAGTGCTCAGCAGTCACACTTTTGTGGCCCTTGTGTTCCCATCCTTACGTGTGCTGGGGAGGGTTGTCATCAGTTGAAACCCTCAGAGCATCCAGCCCCAGGTCTTTAGGGTTATTGTCTTTCCGTTTCATTTTTGGGTACGTGTGCCTCCCTCCGATGTGGTAGGACCAACAAGGGCCGGGATATCAAGACCATCAAGTCTCTTCGTGTGCTACGGGTCTTGAGGCCCCTGAAAACCATCAAGCGACTGCCAAAGCTGAAGGTAATGATCCCCATCTCCTGCTGTACATCTGTCTTCTCCGGCATGGATTGGTTGGTGCAGGGACCACACACACTGATTTGCTCATGAGCGATGAACAAGTAGTTTTCAAAGCATTCACTGTTTTCAGGAGCCCTGTTTTCAAACACGTTGCCCTTCAAGCTGCTTCACATCTGGAGATGCAATGAGTTGTTAAAAGCAAGCCTGGATCTCTGCAAGGTGTCAGAGTAAGGTGTCAGGGAAAGTGGGGCTGGAGTCGAAAGTGGAGCCCAGATGCTCTTCTGATGAAAAAAGCTGCCCCAGCTTTGGAAGAGCTCAGGTCTCTTTCCAGAGTTTATGATCTTTCTCACCAGAGCAGCTTACAAACAACTTGGGATTTTGTGTGCTGTATTGTCATGGTATTGCACCGGAGAGGGGTTTCCCACCAAACAGGGAGATTATTTGAGCAATGCAGGTAGGATTATGGTTTTCCCTACCTTAGCTGATGGGATATAGAAGATAGATGAGTAAGAGAACAAGGAAGCCCTGGGTTTTTTTCTCACAAGAGGTTATATGGCTGATGGATGAGACCCAGGGTGGTACCCCAGAGACACGGATTTTGACCCCAGCTTTTGCTTCCTGAGCGGTGGATGGATGCAGACCATGTTAGTTAATTTCTGGACACCTCTGCCTCCACTGTGAAGCAGGGATAAGGACATTTGTCTCCTTCTTAAAGTGCTATGAGAACCAGGGCTGTGAGCACAGCCTGGGGAGATGCTGCTATTGCAAGCAGAAGTATTAGCTCTGCCTTGTTATTCTGGGTGATGTGAAACAAAGAAGTGTTTCCTAATTGGTCTTGAGTGCTGCTGCTAATTTCATCACTGGGGCGGTCCCCTGTCTGCTACCCTGGTTGCAGAGAATGTTGGAGGGTATAAATATCCATCCCTGCGGCTGCCTCAAGGGCTGCTCCGTGTCTGTGTGCATGCTGGGGTATACTCCAGGTCTCGGATACATCCATAAAATAGCCCTTTGCCCATGAGAAGGCCTAGCCGTATCCTCCTTCTCCCCCAGGAGTGCGAAATGTCTTTACCCATGGTAGTCTTAAGGAAGGTTTCGGTCCCTTTGCTAAGACTGTGGGTTCTCCACGGTGAGCAATGCCCTCTCCTGCAGGCTGTCTTCGACTGTGTGGTGACTTCCCTGAAGAACGTCTTCAACATCCTCATTGTCTACAAGCTCTTCATGTTCATCTTTGCTGTCATTGCCGTCCAGCTCTTCAAGGGGAAGTTTTTCTACTGTACTGACAGCTCTAAGGACACAGAGAAGGACTGCATGTAGGTGCTCTCTTCAGTAGGTCTGATGCGATGCTGCTGACACCTCTGGCAAAGGCAGGGTGCTGGGTAATGTCCCCTTTGGGTTCCCAGTTAAGTCCGTGGTCATGGTTTGCTCTTGGCCAGCGTGTTTTGGGGTGGACAGCATGGGGTGAGCCCCATCCCCATTGCTGTTTCAGCACTGTGAATCCTTGTACAAAGGCGGGATGCAGAGCCCTGTGTTTTTTTCCTCTCTTCTTTCTTCCTTCTCCTTTCCCTTATTCTTTGCCATTCTCTTCTAGTTGTTATCCAGTCTCTCCCTGTTTCTCCCCCCAGCCCAGTAAGAGGAGAGGTGTTCCCTCCCTCACTGCATACACACACTGCTCCAGGGTTTGGAGCCACTGTCTCACAGTCTGGCAATTCAAAAAGTGAGGTCACTGCTCTCTCCCAACCTTGCAGAGGGAACTATGTGGACCACGAGAAGAACAAGATGGAGGTGAAGTGCCGGGAATGGAAACGCCACGAGTTTCACTATGACAATATCATCTGGGCTTTGCTCACCTTATTCACAGTTTCCACTGGCGAAGGTTGGCCCCAGTGAGTATTCTGCTCTGCCCATCCCCTTGAATAGGGATAATCACCCCCCCCCCCTCATTAGGGTGATTGGTTTAATAACTGGCTACGCTCAAGTGAGACTGAGAGAGGAACTGCTGGGCAGGTAGGAGGAGAGGAAGGATGAGAAATTATGTCAGGACATGAGATCTTTTCTAACCCCCATGTGAAGCTGGAACCGTGGCTGGGGTTGTCTTCTTCCCTAGGGAGTGAGTGATGGGTAATTCCATGTCCTGTGTGGCCCTGAGCTATATTTTAGGTCAATTTTAGAGACAACCATAGGACTAGACCTTTCTCCATGCTCTGTGAGCTTGGGCAATTTTTTCTCTGTGTGCAGAGCACAGGAAAATCCATTTTCCATCAGAAGCACGGGCAAACCACCGTAAAACAAGTCATAGCAATAACGTAGGCTTGTCTTTGTAAAGCAGATTAAGACAGAGCTTTATCATATCATTGTTACAAGTGTGGACAGACAGACCTGGCTGTACGAAGTGGATCCCATGAGACGTATCACACGAGGCAGTCCTGATGGGCATATCTCTGGTTGCTTTTCTTCACTTGTCTGCCCACAGGGTGCTGCAGCATTCGGTGGACGTGACAGAGGAGGACCGTGGGCCCAGCCGCAGCAACCGCATGGAGATGTCCATTTTTTATGTCGTCTATTTTGTGGTCTTCCCTTTCTTCTTTGTCAACATTTTTGTGGCTCTCATCATCATTACGTTCCAAGAGCAAGGAGACAAAATGATGGAGGAGTGCAGTCTGGAGAAGAACGAGGTACAGTCTCGAGATGGGGAAATAGGACATTTTAGTGGGTTTTCTGGGGTAACAGATGGGTTTGGGAGCCCAGAGCTCCCCAGCTATAAGCAACCAGTAAGCCACCTGCCTGCCCAGCCTATGAAGGAAAGAAGCGTGGCAGGCACTGTCCCCCACATTACCGTTGGCCAGGGTCTGATGCATGTTGTTTTGTTCCAGAGGGCCTGTATTGACTTTGCTATCAGCGCCAAGCCCCTCACGCGCTACATGCCCCAGAACCGGCACACCTTCCAGTACCGGGTCTGGCACTTTGTGGTCTCCCCATCCTTCGAGTACACCATCATGGCTATGATAGCATTGAATACGGTGGTGCTGATGATGAAGGTGAGCCAGTTAGGGTGAGCCTGTCCTGTTTGGGGTGCTGGGGAAAAGAAGGATCAGTCGGAATGTGACCAGAGGGTATTTTGTTTGGTATTAGGAGATGCTTTAAGACAGAGTCTTAGCATGTATTCCCTTGGCATAGTCACTGGAGACACCACATGCCCCAAACTGGAGGCGAGATCTTCACAAAACCAGATGACCTAAATGATCTGAATCTCTTAACGACTGCAGAAAAATCTGGATTTACTCTGTGCTTCCTTCTTAGAAACAGTGGCAGATGTCCTGGGAGGGGGATGGGGAAGGAGGAGATGGTCTTGAGGCACCTAGAGCAAGGAACATGGGTCACTGCAGTTCTTCCCTGGGAATTCACATCAGCCAAAAGGCTGGCAGGCCCCCTCCTGGCTAGTGATATCTCTCTCTTTCTGTCAGTACTATTCTGCTCCATACACCTATGAGCTGGCCTTGAAGTATCTGAACATTGCGTTCACCATGGTGTTCTCCTTGGAGTGCGTCCTCAAGATCATTGCTTTTGGCTTCCTGGTGAGTTGCTGCTCCTGTTCTAGACAAGGGTGTTAATTTGGTCTTTGGCAGCACACAGATCACAGAGAGAAGGTGTTAATAATGTGAGGTTGTTGCTATTTATTTTACGTCTCAGCCCAAGAGCTGCTTTTAGGTTGGAAACACTCCTTAGGTTCTCATTCAGCTTCCTGCTGCTGGGTGCTTATGGGAGAAGCCACACCGTTTCTTTACCTTTTGCCTTGTTTCTGTGGTGCTTGGACCATGTATTTTCTGTAGAGCCGCTCTGCAAAAGCCAGCTGCTGCTGCAGTCTTGCTGGTGGCTACAATCCCTTGTCCCTGGGAACCACGAGGTACCAGTGCATTGCTGTCCTTGGGCTACATCATTTGGACAAGACCTGAGCAGCAGTGAGACCTCCCTGCTTAATTGACAGCCCTCAAGTACCCAGCTGCCCATTTCAGATTTGAAGCCACAGACTGCCTTTCTTTCAGCTGCACTTTGCTGCTTATGAGCAACTGTCAGATTTGCTCTTTTATAGTTTCTTTCCTGTTTCTAACCTATACTGGTAGATGATGTCCAGTGTCAGGAAGGGTTTCTAGCCACCCTCCTTGCTCCCAGCCATGGTCAAGCCCAGTCTTGCACCAGCTGCTGCTCAAACAGAGGCTGAGGTGGGGTCTGGGTGCCCATGACGAGGAAGGAAAAGCAGCCCCATGGCTGTGAGGGTCGGTGTGATGAGCTGTTGCAGCCTCACTGGGGCTGGCTGTAGCCGCTTTTCCTGTTCCCGTTCACCAGGGTGTCCTGTTGAATGTGTGAGTCATCTCCCAGGAGAAGCTGCTTACTGCAGACACTCAGGTCTGCCACCTTCTCAGACACAGGAAGATGCTCCAGACCCTGGCTGCATACAAATGGGCAGCAAGGTCTCCGCCGCCACTGTTGTCTATGAGCAGCCTTGGCCCGTGGCCCAATGCCCTTCAAATCTACCATCCCTGAGCTTAAACCCACATTCCCTCTTTCCTTTCTTTTGTAGAATTATTTCCGGGACACCTGGAACATCTTTGACTTCATCACCGTCATTGGCAGCATTACAGAGATTATTCTGACGGATACCAAGGTGAAGCGAGGGCTGGGAGCAGTGGGGTGTGCTGCTGTGGGGTGAGGAGCTCCCATCTCCCTCTGACCCTCTCATCTCCTCCTAGCTAGTGAACACCAGCAGCTTCAACATGAGCTTCCTGAAGCTCTTCCGGGCTGCTCGGCTCATCAAGCTGCTGCGCCAGGGTTACACCATCCGCATACTGCTCTGGACGTTCGTACAGTCCTTCAAGGTAAGTCACACGTACCCTTGCTCTCCTCCTAGGCCATGGTGCTGGGGTGATTCTCTCAAATGCAGGCTGTCCCCAAGGTCTTGCTGACTTGTCAGCTGGTGGTAGAGGTGGATTGGCACAGCTTAGCTGCTTGCTGTCCTTTTTGTACTCCTCTGGAGCTGAACCTGTGCTAAATGGGATGACTGATGTGCTTCTCTTGCAGGCTCTCCCCTACGTCTGCCTCTTGATCGCCATGCTTTTCTTCATCTATGCAATCATTGGAATGCAGGTGAGCACAGACATCTCAGTGCGCTTCCCTCTGGGTCGGACAGGCTGAACCAGCATGTCCTCAGCATTATGCACAACAGCCAGCTTTATGCTCACCTGCCAGTGCTTCACTCGGTCATGAAGTCCGGGAAGGTCCTGAGGGTTTAACAGCTTGTTTGGGAGCTGCAGAGCTGCATACCCTGAAGGAGCTACCACCAAGCTTCTTCAGTCAAGCTCCACAGCTGCCTTGCCTACTTGTACCTGTAGAAGTATGGCCTCGGGGAACAGCTGAGCGTCCTGTGCAGCAGCTGCTTCCAACCGACACACCTTCATTTCATAGGCACTTCAATTTCAGAAATGACACTCCATCTCCAACTCCCTAGCAGCCCCCAGAAATTGTTTTCATGCCTGAGGGACCTGGCAAGCGGCTTTCTGCCTCTCCCATCTGAACAGCTGGATCACGGCAGAGATCCCTGCAGCCTGCCATCCACCTTATGCCTCTGTGGAGGGTTTATATTGTAGCTGTGCCACTGGTGGTCTGCTTGGGTTGTCGTGCTTAGGTACCTGTGATGACCTGCCAGGTGGTGGGAGGTCTGCAGAGCATGGGAAGGTGTGAGCTTTCCAGGCTCCAGCTGGTAAATAAGAAGCACGTGAGCTAAAACCCTCAGCTCCACACGTGCCGTGGGACTGGCTCAGTTCTGCGATGACTAAATCCCACGCTGAAGTTCTGACAAAGCATCCTCGACGACGAACACTTGCGATCCTGAGCTGCCTGATGAGCGAGCTGCCGCAGTACCCAGCGCCGTCGCCTGATGTGTGCTGCTAGGACAGGCAGATTTTGGGGAGGCAGTGGGCAGCGAGGTGGCCCCCTGCTCGGGCTGCTTGGCAGCGCTAGTGTTTAGTCTTTTCCACCCCCTTTCTCCCACCCCGAGAGTCGCGTGGCTGCTTTTGGCTGCTCTGTCCTACACATCTCAGCACCGGCTCCAGGTGTTCTGCATGCTAAACAACTGCCATCTGACTCAGCTCCCCTCCCTGCTGTGTGGTAGTATTTGATTTATTTTATTTTTTTTTTTTAACACCATTGTGAACAAATCCCCAAGCAGTAAAGTCTGTGGGCGTTATTTGAGCAAAATAGCTGGAGGCAGAAAATATTCCACAATTACACATTCCAAAAAACCTGTACAGGGAAAAAAATACTCTGCAGTTAGTGTATTTTTAGGTTCACGGAAAGTGGAATAAATATTTAACAGTAATAACAGCACATTTTTCCTATTTGAGGCGCTTGATGAACTTTCGTTATATCCCACCACAGCCTTGGCTGTGAGTCGTTATTAGGATGTTGTCCATGTTTGAGGCTTCATTGCCTCTTTTGGCCCTGAGGACAGTGGTCCCAGCTGTCTGCTTGTCTGTGTTGGTCTAGTAGTTGGTCTGTCCTTCCCTCACTGAGTGCTCCCCCTGCCTGTTTGCACCACTGTGCCTGATCCTGCCATCACGGATCATTTCAACACGAAGGCAGAGGCTTCCTTGAGTTTCCAGGAGCCACCGACGGTGGTGCAACTTGTCCCTGCACCTCCAGCACGCTTCGGACTGCCAGCTGCCATGTGGTGCTCACATGCCGCCTGGAAGGATGGATGTGGATCGGTTGGATTTGGTTGAGCCTAGGTCCTCCGTGCTCCTGTTTCCATAGCAGCTCAGCCTCTTGCAGCCTTTGCCACCCACCATACAACCCTGCCAAGAAGAGAAAAGTCTCCTTCACGAATAGCTGCTCTGCACCAACTTCCTCACGTGCTGGCTGTGCACTGGGATGCTTTTCCATGGGGAATTGTGCAGAGAGGGCGTTTGTTGGTTGCTTTGGAGGGTGATGGACCTGGGGCAGGATTGGTCCTTGCAGCACAGGGATGTGTGCTCACGGGGATGAGCTGCTTCTCTGGCCAACATGCTCTTGCCTGAAGCGCTGAGCCCCTTTCTCCCTCCTGTAGGTTTTTGGCAATATCAAACTAGATGAGGAAAGCCACATTAACCGGCACAACAACTTCCGCAGCTTCCTGGGCTCGCTCATGCTCCTCTTCAGGTAAGCAACCATAGAAAACTTTTTTGACAGTGTTTTTATGTGCAGGCATGCCAGGAGCTGGGCTGGGCAGTTCTTAATGCAGGCTGTTTGGTAGAAGTCAGCTTTTCAGCAAACACACAGCCGCAAGACCTCGAGAACTCCCTTTTTTCCCCATCCTGACCCAAAATGAATATCTGTCTCCCAGCTCTTTGGACAAGCTGGCTGGTGGGGGGAAATTGGCCCCCCATGCCAGGAGGGGGGGTGCAGGACTTGTGCAGGTCCGGCTTGGTCACTGCTGACCCAGTGCCTTGCTCCTCTGCACGCTGGAGATGTGTTTAATTTGGGCACAGGGTTGCACAGCTTTTTGAGAGGCTTCTGCTGGGTTTATCTTGGTCTGGCTTCATCCTGTACCACCATGAAGTGCTGACTGTGGCTGTGTTGGGCACAGGAGTGCCACGGGAGAGGCATGGCAGGAGATCATGCTGTCCTGCCTGGAGGGCAAAGGCTGCGAGCCAGACACGACGGCGACGTCTGGGCAGAATGAAAATGAGCGCTGCGGCACTGACCTAGCCTACGTTTACTTTGTCTCCTTTATCTTCTTCTGCTCTTTCCTGGTGAGTTCCTCTTCCCTGAGAGCCCTGAACGTCCCTCTCATCAGACCCCAACCTGCACCCCTGCCATGGGGTCATCAGACATCTTCCATCTTCCCACGATTACCTTTCCTTCTCCCTCCCCCTCCACTTTCCTTTCTCTCTGCCTTTTCCCCTCTCACTTAGATGCTCAACTTGTTCGTGGCAGTCATCATGGACAATTTTGAATACCTGACTCGTGATTCCTCCATCCTGGGACCTCACCATCTAGATGAATTTGTCCGGATTTGGGCAGAGTATGACAGAGCCGCGTGGTATGTAGCCAGCTCCTTCTCTCCCAAGCAACTTTTCAGAGCTGGTTTTAAATAGACGCCTCTAAGTTCTGCTGTTGGAAACTGGCTCTGATGCCTGGGATAGTCAGGGAAGGGCTGTTCTTGTTTGCAGTCACTACAAGGACAGCAGCTGGTTCCCACAAGACCTGGTGGCGCAGACATCTTGGGTGATGTTCACTGTATGCCACGGTGTTTAACCTCAGTGCTGGAGATTCCTGCTCTTTCTCTCCTCCCCAGCCAGTGAGCAGGTTCCTCTAAGCCTCCTTCCCCATTCCCATGCACCAGCAGGGTGCCTCTGCCCAGAGATCAGCTCCATCGCCTGGTCCTCAACACCCACAGTTCCTCACCAGAGCGGGGTTGAGTGTGGCTTGTGCCCAACTATGGGGAGATTCTGGAAGTCTTCTAGGCTCCTGCCAAGTCACCTTGTTTGGAGCGGATTTGGGAAATCGTGTTCCGATGCTGGCCAGTCAGCTCACCCCTCTAGAGATAGGAGGACTTTGTTTCCAGCACTCATGCCTTTGCTGATGAGGACCCCAGCAAACAAGGCTCCCATTTGCAGGCAGCAGTGTGTTCCCAACAACGGGACAAGTCCACACGGGCCGTATATATTATAGGTTTCTGGGCTTTGTCTCTGCTTCCGCTGCTGCAGAGCACTTGCTCTCCACCGCTCCTCCCAGGATAGTCTGGAGCATCTCTAGGGCAGTGTGGAGCACTTGGCAGCCCTGGGAGCATGTTTGCCCTCCACTCAGCACCTCGAGGGTGCCTTGTGTGGCCCGTTCCGCCCTCCCACAGCCCAAAGACTGCCTCTTTGGAGCCATGACTGCTGTGCTACGGACCATGAGAGATCTTAGCTTGAGAGCCCTTGGTAGCCACACACTCTCCCTTTGAAGACTCTTCGCCTTCACTTGCTGATGTCCATTTTTATGCCTAAGGTCGTCAGCTCCTTACACAGTTTCCCCCACTGTTTCTCTCCAACCCTGTGCAGAGGGCTCTGTGCTGACCAGGTTCCTCCCTGCACAGTGCGGGTTTGCTTGTTAGAGGGTGAAAATGCCTTGTGCAAGGGGGATGAGGTCAGCATGGGTGAGTAGATGTCCCGATGGCCTACTAGAGAGGGGAGAGGAGGGGAGAGAAGTGAAAAATTCAGCTGCTCAGTGCTGGGCTTTCCTCGTGTGGCTTTTGGGAAGTATTTCTCCACACCAGGCACTTCATTCTCTCTCACTCCCCACGCTGGTGCCTGGGGACACCAGGACAGTCACTGTAAAAGCATCCCTGAGCTGTTCCATTGAAGCCACGCACCACTCTGACTTCTGAGCGAGCCATGCTCTTCCATCACGATATGTAGCTGATGGTTAGGGGATGTGCACAGGAGTCGGTGGTGCTGGGCCCGTGGGGGCAACCTTGGCCCCCATTACTGGGTGAGGAATGGGTGAGTACATCTGAATGGGCCCCACCACATGAGTGGGGCAGCAGTTCTGCATCCTGACACCAGGGACTATCACATGAAGGTCTCTTGGGGAGGCCATTCAACACCGGGGGGGCTCAGGGTTGGATTTTACCAAGACAGTTGGGCTAGCTCTGGCCAGCGATGAAGAAGGGATGGAAGAAGAATAAGGAGAAACCAGAGGCAAAGGCACTGGGTAGGATGGTGGTGCTGATCTTTGCCTCCTTGCGTGGTTTCCCTCTAAGCTTGTCTAAGGATGCCCAGGAGGCTGCAGCAAGCTGCACCTCAGCATTTCTACCCTACGTGGTTCTGCTTCCTGAAGGGCTCTGGTCTGGAGCAGCATGGGGAGCTCAGCATCTGATGGCCCCTGCATCCTTTCCAGCCAGCTTTCTGCCTCGACTGCTTTGTTATTTCAGCTGGTACAGAAGGGATACGGGGCCTTATCCTGTGATGACTACATCCAGACCTAAGGATGTGTGCTTCTGTGGGCGAGAAGGGATGTGTGTATGGGAGGGTTTGCTTCAAATAATGTGTACCCTTGGCAGAGCGTGGTCTGGTGGTCAAAGCACAGGACTGAACTGTGAGGGAAATAGATGCTAGTGCCATAGCCGCTGGTCACCAGCTGGTCACATTATCTCTCCCTGTCTCAGGTTCCCCAGATATTGGAGATACAAGTGACTCAGCTGCCAACCTCCCTGAGACCTGGTGAGGACCAGAGAGTTGGCTGTGTTAAGGCAGGCTCTCTGGTGGTGTAATGGGACACAACTCCATCCAAAGGTCTCATGGTGGCTAGAACCCAACCAAGCTGCAGCTAATCCTGTCTGAAATTCCAGCCCTCTCCCATCAGGCGTAGGCAGCCGAGGGCACAAAGAGGAAGGGAGATGGGTTGGTTTTCACTGCCAAAGCTGTCCTTCTCCAGGGTCAAGATGGGTCTACGTGAGGAGGTATGAGGTGACTCACGGTGAAGAAGGCAGTAGCTGATGCTCACAGCTTTCTCCTCTCTGGGTCTGACAAAGCCAGAAGGAGAAGAGCCATGCACCCACAGGGGCTTTGCCCCACAGATGACCACAGCATCCTGCGGTTAAGCCCTCCATCCCCCCCTCCACCCTCTCAGTGTCCTATTAACCCACCTGTGCTTCCTTTGCAGCGGCAGGATCTCGTATAAGGATATGTACAAATTAGTACGGGTGATCTCGCCTCCTCTGGGCCTAGGAGAGAACTGCCCCTACAGGGTGGCGTGCAAGGTTTGCCTCCCAGTCCTCTGCCACAACCTGGCCACGGGACGCACCATCCACCCCTCCTTTCCCCCTGCTCCACCACCACCGCACCTCCTGAGGGAACCCTGACGTTGCTTTCCTTCGAGTTTAAAGAGGTCCATGGCCTCCCAGAGCCAGCAGCTGTCCCCCTTGAGGGGAGGCACGAGTGGGGCCAGGGGGGCTTAGAGCCTCCCAGGGTGGGTTTTGACAAATTGTGTCCCCCGTCCAGCGCCCCGCCCCGGCTCTCTTGGTGCAGACAGCCCTTGGAGGGTGCCAGGCCAAATGCCACCATCATGCTTGGCTTCTCAATGCACCCTCACGTGGGAGCAGGAGGTTTTTTGGGGTTCAGATATGGTTTACTCCTGGAGAGGGAATGAGGGAGCAAAGGCAGGAGGATGTTGGGGACTTTGCCATTGTTTTGGAGAGTAAGGGCTGGGAGGAGGATAGGGAGAACTGGGTGACCTCTCTCTCTCCGTGGAGGGTGCTGTGCTGTACCTGCAGACACTTCCTCAGGTGTGGCACTTTGAGGGCACACAACCATATCTCTGGGGAGCAGGACTCTTGCTAGTATTGCCTTTAACTTGCTGGATCTGCTTGGGAGGTGGTGACACCTGAGCATACCTCTGGAGCTCAACAGCTCCTCTCCCTCTGCTTGACCCAAGCTCCCAGCCATGAGTCCACAGCAGCAATTTGGCCTCCTTTTGTCTGTCTCTCTGACTTGCATGGTTTTAAATTTTATTTTGGGGTGACAGTTGAGCAAAATCCTGTGCCTACCACCTTCTCTGAAGTGCCACAATCACAGAATCACAGAATGACCTGACTTGGAAGAGACCCACAAGGATCATTGAGTCCAACTCCATAGGCCGTGATGCCTACATCTGTGTCCGTGGCACGAAAGGATGAACTGCGGAGCGTGCTCTTCTCTCTGCATCCCTCGCAGCATCTGAGGAGATGTATGAGGGGAACTTAGACGCCCCTAGCCCTTGGTCTTGGCTCTGTAGGGAAGAGGATTCTTTGGTGTGGCATGGTGGAGCCATCACATCCTTCTCACCACATTAGAAATACTTTTTCCAGCCAGCATCCTTGGAGCAGTTCTGTCAGCCTCCAAAGCTGGTCATGAGGACGATGCACACATTTCAAATTTTGAAGTAGGCCGCCAGAAGTAAAGCAGAGCGAGCAAGACAAGACCTGGAGTCTTGGTTGTCTCATTTATGAAGAGGTATTTAGGTATAGGGGATTTCTTGCAAGAATCTCAAATGACTCATCTGTTCAAGGAGGAGCTCATTACAGTCTTTCTCCTCTTCCCTGTTGCACCCCTGCAAAGGATGGTGGCTTTCCTGAGGACATTTGCTCAGGATCCTGAAGACACCTTCAGAATGATTTTCTGGTCTTTCTCAACTGACATCAGGTCTTCACTGGCAAATGCTGCTCTCCTAAGCTGGATCAGTTGGTGCTCAGAAGGGTATCTATAATACTTCCTGGGAAGCAGGAGTTCTGCAGTAGTCCAGGCTTTCTCCTAAGTCTGTGGGATGGGCAGAATCTAAGGTGGATAAATACAAGAGGAGGTGGAGGCAGAGAAAGCGAGATCAGCTCCTCCTGTCACGTGAGAGAGACCATCCTTGTTTCTTCTGTATGTACCTTGTTCTCCTCCTCCCCTCGCATGGGGGTATTTCAAGGACAAGAGAGATTTTCAAGTATTCCTGTTGCCCTGGAACAATTCCCAAAAGGCAACTGATGAAAATAGAAAACACACATTTGTCATTGCATCTTGCCGCTATGGTCCAGATCCCAAAATGCCAACCCAACTTGCTCACCTTTCAGTTTGGTGAGCCTGTCCTACATACCACAGTGCACGAATTCACCTTCCTGGAGCCCACACCTCTGTCCTGCCAAGCAATGCGACAACAAATTGAAGAAATAACCACCGATTTGTTTATGGAGTGGTGGACAGCCTTCTCTGGACAAGGTGGTGCTTGGGCAAGTTTAGGGCACAACGTAGTGGTGCTGCATGGTATGGAAGCGTATCCACCAAGCCATCCGTAGGTAGGCTAACAAAGAGGTATTGATGCAGGAAGACTTCTTGCTAATGTTCAGCAAGATCAGTCCTTATCTTGGGGAGAGCAGGTCTTCTAACCAAATCTTGCTGTGACTGGCAGCCCGATCCACTCCTTGGGGCTGTCTGTGCCTTTCTTCACCGCCTCTGCTGCTAGCAGTCATGCAAAAGTGAGCCAAGGCATCATGTTGCCCCCCTAAAAGTAGCCCTTGAGATGGTCACGGGTCAGGCAAATGCTCCACAGACATTCATGTTGCCGTGGACATCTATTCCTGAATCTATTCTCTTATCACTTGCTATTCTGATGCTCTGTTCCAAATGGCCTTGTACGGCACAGTACTTATTTCCCAACCACAGGAGGACAGATGTCCCTCGGATTTCCTCCTTCATCCTTCACAGGGTTCTCTCAGAGCACTGGGAACAAGTCATTGCTGCCTGGCAGTTTTACAGACCATCCTGTGGTTATGGCACATCTCCATCCAGATGCATGAGAGATTAATTGGCTTCAAGGACGTGCCCGTGCTGGGATCAGCTCTTGGGAGTCATCCTGTTCAGATGGATGTCATTCCACCTGCCTTCTTGTGCTTCACTCCATGGGAATGTGGATTCTGGGCATGCTGTGCTGCTCAAAATGCTTTAAGTTCTCTACTTTGAGAAGCAGCAAAGCGTGCAGCCCTTCTGTGAAAACAACACAGTTCTTGCGTGATCTGTCTTGGTTACTGATGCAAACTCTTCCTTTCATGGAAATCCATTCCTCCTTTATTGTGCAGAGAATTTCAGAACAAAAGGCAGTGTCTGACATGTGCTTGGTACACTAAAATCCTCCCCTGCTGTTTCCTCTGCGTGAAGATCACAATTTTGCTTCCTTTTTGCACGGAGTTCATGCATGAAAATTTTGGATTCACGTTCTCCCCTTCAGACACCTCCTGTCTGTGCACATCCAGCTCTGCCAAAGTACTGCTTATGGACTCTTGGACCTGGCTATTTCCTCTTCATCATCCCACTTCAGTCTCCAGCATTGTTATCAATCCTCTTTCTAACCTGTTTAGGTGTGTCAGGTCTCAAAAGCGATGGCTTGCCCAGCCTGTTCTCTGCCTGCACCCCAAACAGCTCCCATTGTGGATCATCACCATCCCTAGTTCACATCCAGAATGTCAGGACATAACTTGATGGGGGTCTTTCTGGACAGGGGGCTGCTTCCAAGCCAGCCAGTACCCCCTGAGGAGGAGAGATATCATCTTCCCCCCTTTTCACACTGCTCTCAGCCCACAGGTAGAGAATTGGCCAGGATCCCACAAGGAATGCTTGATTTTTTGGCAGTGCCCTCTCTCCCAGACCACTCTAGCTGAGATAGGTTCCTCTCCAGCAGCATCCTCCCAGTCCAGCTGAAAGGGTTGACGCCCTTCCTATTGCGAGGTTGCTCTTGTCCACTAACCATCCTCGATGTTGCAGCGCTGGTTAGAAGCTTGGTGTGAGGGGAAGAAGAGGTGGCCAAGCTCAGGATCCCTGGGAGATATACTTGAGCAGCCTCCTGGATATGCAGAGAGAGGGAGCGCAGCCCAAACATCTCAGCCAGCAGAGGACTCAAGTCATCATTGGGTGGCCCGTTTTCAGTAGCGTTCCTCACTGCAGCAGCCCTAGGCAGGTCCTTACAGAGCAGAGGAGCACGAGGTGGGGGTCCATCCTAGCTGCCTCCCTTGGGAATCCCAAACGAACTCCAATGTTGGAAGGCCCAAACAGCTGCCTCTGCTGAGACTCTTTAAACTCCAACCTGGTGGAACTTGCAGCCGCATGTGGGAGAGAGCCAGGGCGGGAGCATGGCATGTACAACTTTTCCTCCCGGTTTTGTTTTTTCAGCCAATTCAGCATGCCTTTTGCACTGGTGCATGGTGGGAAAGTGGTCCATCCGCAGAGCCAGACGGAAGCAACTGGGCATCTTCCTTTGACAAGTGACCCTGGCCCACTGCCTTCTATGCAAGATGCTGCCTCCCAATTGCATAGACCTTATGAGCTGGGGATACACAGCCTTCTGGCTATGGGTTAGGTGGCACTGCAAAGCAACATCCAGGCATCCCCCCCGGGAGGGAAGACGCTACGGAGGCCACAGAGCACTGTGGTGCAAACCACCGTTACCTCAAATAACCCATGGCTTGAGTGCCGTGTATCTGATTTATACCACTCGCACACAGCCCTGGAACCTGTGGGACAAGTTGGGGGCTGCTGGAGGGCTTTAGGAGAGGGGTTGAGACCAGAGAAGGAGTCCCAGACTGCTAGTGAGACAGGCGCTTTAGCCCAGCAGCAGAGAGAAGAGGGGTGAGTTGCTTTCTGCTGCCATTCCTGGGTCTGTGTGAGCAGTGCTATAAATCGACATCAGGACAGTCTCTCATGTATGATTTGCCTTGATTAACGGGTTTCCTATTCTTTTCCTGTTTGTCCGTTTGTTTTTTTTTCTCTCCTGTTTTCCTGTACTATTTTTTGTTTGTACGTTTTTCTGCTCTCTGGGAATGCCTCCTCTCTCTCTGCATCTCCCTCCCTCCCCTTCCCCCTTCATGAGCAGTGGCCGAATCCATTACACTGAGATGTATGAAATGCTGACTCTTATGTCACCACCGCTAGGCCTCGGCAAGAGATGTCCTTCCAAAGTGGCCTATAAGGTAGATCAACCCTTCCTTCTACGGGGGCTAGAGCCAAGCAGGAGCTGGGGCTCAAGGGAGCTGGGGGAGGTGGTGCTGGCGGGACCTGGGAAGGCGTTGGGGGCATCCAACGCGTGTTTAGCTCGCTCCTGAGGAACCAGGTGTGCTCAGAAGAGTCCTGGCCGTGCTGGCCAGCCCAAGGATGTGACACTGCTGCTGTCACTTGCAAGCCTGAGGTGGAAGACCCCAGTGGAAGAGGAGAGGCAGGATCAGCAATAGCGTGGAAGTAGGAGGGTTGGAGGAGATGAGGTGAAGAGCAAGCCTGTAGCACGGCTGGGATGGTGGGATGACCCCAGGAGCTCACTGACCCAAGCTCATCCCCTGGGCTTGGAACTGTCCTTGCTGCGGCCAACGCAGAAATGGAGCTCAGGCCTATGGAGATGGGAAGCAGGTGTGCAGCAGGGACGTATCTCGTAGGAGCAGCTCTGAGCGCGTGAGAGGCCACATGTATCACCACAAGCTCTCCCAAGGATGGCACGTGCAAGGCAAAGCTAGGTGCTTTCAAAAGGTGTCTCTGAGTTTTACCGTCTTGTTCCTCCTGGGGCTGGTGCTCAGTAGCTAGCTCACAGCACGCTCCCAGCTCTCATGGAGCAGGAGAACAGGAAGCCCTGAAGGGTGTGGGATGGGAGCTGTGTGGCTTTGGTAAGGGCAGCAGTTGCTAGGACAAGACCCAGAGCTACAGAGCAACGTGTTGCCCAGGTCTGGAGCAAACCAGCTTTTCTTGGCCATGGGCTGCTGCCTGCATTCAGAGCAGCGTTCAGGGCTGATGAAGGGGGGATTTCTGCACACTTGCAAACACGCTGCCACCCTCTCCAGCTCCCAGGTGTTTCTTCACACATGCATACATCCAGCATCGTGCTTTTCCAGGACAAAAAGGAAAGCTTCAAGGCAGGGAAAGAACATGAGAAGCCAGGGGAAAAGGAATGGGCCAGGAAGGGCTGACCGAAGGTATTCACAAAGCAAAAAATACTCTCTGGAAAGTGGATCTGGTCACTTCAGTTTGCACCCCGCCTGCCCAGGGTGGCGAAGGAGCATGGCGTGTCTAACCTGCCTTGGTTGCCCTTCTCTCTTTCCTTCTGCACTTCTACCCCTCCTTTCCTTCCCCACCCTTGGATAATTTGGACCCTGTGCATGTGCTGGCAAACCTCATCTCTGAAAGACGCAAAAAGGGAGCGCCAGTATGTAGCATGCTAGAGGAATCCAGCTGATCTGAAGTCCCTGAAGGTTAGGGACCCTCCTCTCCCCTGCCCCAGGTGGGAAGGGTTGAGAGCTGGAAAGCCAAACCACCCGGGAATGGAAACCTGAGCCCCTCTCCTCTTCTTGAGCATTCCCCATGCCTGCATCCCTGACGGATCAGGCGTGTCTTCCCAAAGGTTCTGTGGGGAGGGGGGCTCAGGGGCTGTTCCTGGGGTGCAGGAGGAGCCCTGGAAGGCAGTGAGCCGGTGTCCTGGGGTGGAAGGAGCCAGGGGGGTGGCGGGGTGATCCTTGCCCTTCTTTTTTGGCTGTGCTGTTATGACACTCTTTGTTGCTTTTTATTTTTTAATTTTTTTTTTCCCTTTTGTTTAATGTTTAATTTCTTTTCCTCCAGCCTGGTCGATGTGTTTTTCGATATTGTTTTCCGTCCGCTGTTTTCTTCTCTCTCTTGCACAGAGACTGGTGCTGATGAACATGCCTGTGGCTGAGGACATGACGGTCCATTTTACCTCCACCTTGATGGCACTGATACGCACAGCCTTGGACATCAAAATTGCCAAAGGTAGAGTCGGTGGGGTAGAGAGGAGACCGAGCCAGGAGAGTTTTGGTGTGACCAGCACTCATCATTTGGGCAGGCTGAGGACATCACAGGCAAATTAGGGTTTGGCTGCCCAGAGCCTGGTATGTGGATGGAAGTGATTACCTTGCAGGCAAATTTCTGCCACTCTGTATAAAAAAAAAAATTGTATTTCTTTAAGGAGGAAATGGCCAGTTTTCCACTAGAAGCTGCTTCTAGAAAGCAGAAACATCTTGATGTCCACTGTGTAAAGAGAGGAGAGAGAGTATTCCCTTTCCTTTCCATGTACAAAACCAAACCAAGAGGGAAAAGATCACAGAAATCTCTCTCTTAAGGAAGATAAAACGTTCAGAGCAGGAAAATCTGCTTTGTTGTTGCACTGGAAACACTCTGATTCATCAGATCAAAAGCTTTCTGCAGGAATATGCCATTTTCAATAAAGCGTCCCCTGGGAACAGCTCAGCTGTTGGAAGAAAACTCAACCCAGGGCAAGTTATCAGCAAAAGCCCAGTGCTCAGACAGCTCCTTGAGTTCAAGTCCATGTAGATAAAGCAGAGATTTGAACCATGCCTCCGACAGCTCAGTTGAGTTGCCCCAGCCTTGTATGTCTCTGGTTGGTGTGTGTTGATGGTTCCCTTGGAACCTGGGTCTTCTTAAGCTCAGCAAATCCCTTCACCACTGGTCAGAGAGCTCTGCGTTCCTTGCACAGGATCACCGAGTATTTTAAGGATTTCAACCAAGTGGAGCTGCTCTTTCACCAGTACATGATCTGCTCACCAGAGAAAGTGGGGCAGCAGCAGGTGTGTGTGGGCTGGAGTAGGATTGGAGCTGCAGAGACGGGCCCAAAGCAAGCTTGAAGATGGCAGCTTTGAGTGGGAGGGTAGGGGATGGGGAGATGGAGGCACATATGGAAAGGATGGTAGGAAAGTTTCCCTCTGAGAGCAGGAGACCAGGCTCACTGATGCAAGATGGCCCTCACAGCCCAGAAAGCTGGTTGTTGCTTCTGAACTTCAGGATGGGAAAGTAATGTTTTCAGTTGGATCTTGGAGCCAAGTCTTCATGTATGGTGGCCATTTCTTTCTCCTGTTATTCAAGGTGGTGCAGACTGGCAGCAGTTAGATTCTGAGCTTCAAAAGGAGATCCTGACCATCTGGCCTCACCTGTCCCAGAAGATGCTCGACCTCTTGGTACCCATGCCAAAAAGTAAGTCTCTGTGGCGTCTGTCATCGCGGCTCAATTCCCATCATACCTGCAGCAACTTCTTCCCAAAGGGAGGTGGGAACTGGTCAGATCTGTTCCCAGCTGGGGAAGAAGTGGGAAGAGAGTTCACGATGCTACAAGCTGGCTTCTGCCTTGCTCTGCCTGGCTGCTTCGGAACCGTCTTGAAAAACAGGCCGTTTGCAGTGATCTACTCTGCCAAACCCAGAATCTCCTGTAAATCATCTGTAGAGCATGTAAGGGAAGGAGCAATCACTTGCTCTGTTATATCTTATGATGTGCATCTTGGTGGTTTATGATGCCTTCAAGCCATCTCCATGCGGTGTATCCCCCTGTGGAGTGTTCAACTCTCTCTCTTTCGGAGCGGTGAGCAGAGTTTAAGGATCACTGGGGTAACCCACAGCAGGGCTCTTCCCAAGATCCACGGTGGTGCCTTCAGACCTGCTGTTTCTGTTAAGACAAAAGTGTCTCCTCCTTCCTTCCCCTCTTATGCTCTCAGCCTCTGACCTGACTGTTGGCAAAATATATGCAGCCATGATGATCATGGATTACTACAAGCAGAGCAAAGCGAAGAAGCAGCGGCAGCAGCTGGAGGAGCAGGTGAGGTTCACGAGAGCCCGCGGTGGGCAGGATGAGGATGTTCAGAGTAACGGTGCTGCTTCCTACCACATCCCAACCCAGCGTGCAGCCAGCTGCATGGAATGCAGTCAAGGGATGAAGATGGCAGCGCAGGTTGAGGTTTGGTGACTACAAGGCATGTGTGTGTGTTTCCTCGGTCACCAACAGCAAACATGAGCATGCTGTTGCCTCCCCAAGTGGTGGGGGCTTGGTTGGGGAAGCACTGGAAAGCTTATCTGCATTTCCTACAGTCTCAGCTTCTTCCTTTCTTCAATACAGAAAAACGCCCCCATGTTCCAGCGCATGGAGCCTTCCTCCTTGCCACAGGAAATCATCTCGAATGCAAAGGCTTTGCCTTACCTCCAGCAGGACACCATCTCAGGCCTGTGAGTATTGCCTTGAGAAGAAAGGAGGCAGACCTGTCTCTTTTCTGTTCCTGCAGCCCTCATTTTGTTTTCTGGAGTTCGCAACAAGAAGCACTGGGGGTTAAAGAGCTGCCAGGGGCAGGGGAAACCCAATCCAGGGCAGAAAGTTCCTGGCACAAAGCTTTCGCAGGATCCTGGGTAGCTGGTGTGCATCAGCATCACCAACAGCAGCAGGGGTGGCTAAGGGGGATGGCCAGGTGTCTGCATAGACCTTCTTTCGGGACCATCCCAACACTTATTGCAAGCTCTCCTACCTAGGAGGTCTGGGATGGACCTGGGAGCGGTGGGTCCCTGGGTGGTGTGGGGTTGGTGGAGAATCCCAGCACTCTGGCTGGTGGGAACAATTATCTTTAAGGTCCTTTCCAACCCAACTATGACTCTAATGAGATGGTGAGAGCTGCAGGCATTGCACTTGGTGTGTCCCCACTTCTGCTGTGGGACCTGGGGCACTGGTGTCCTCTTCTGCCTGGGCACCACTTCAGCTCTCCAAATAACATGATGTTTGTCCTGGGGGACTCGACAGCCTGGGAGACAAGCATGGGTGCTCTCCATCTCTGAGCCACTGGAGGGGTGATGCCCAACAATGGCACCACCCAGCTTGTGGCCTCTCTGAAGCTGGACTGTCTCTACAGGAGCGGCCGAAGTGGGTTCCCCTCGCTGAGCCCGCTCTCACCACAGGAGATCTTCCAGCTGGCGTGTATGGATCCAGCCCACGAGCAGTTCCAGGAGCACCAGTCTCTGGTAAAGTCATGCACTGCCTGGCAGGCGCTCACCTGTGATCCCAGAGCTGGTGGGCGTGGGGAGGTGGGGTGTAGGACTGCTGGCATGGTGGTGAAACTCTGCTCCCTGCATCTATAACAGCGAGCAGAGTGTAGCGATGGCAGCTGCTGTGCCACACATGGATCCAAAGCAGGGGACGAACATCCCTGCGTGTCCCCTAGCTGGGGCTCTGGCCCCTTGCCTCTGTCTGGGCAAGGGGACGCAGCCATCCATGGACCAGCTCTGGCTGGTGAGGCCAGGCAAGTGCTTTTGGGGCAAGAGCTGTGATGTGGGTCTGATGTCCTGCAGTAAAATATCCTTTTCTTCACAGGCTTCTCTTTTTTTTCCACTGAGCGCTCGTTTCAGTGGGTTACCCCCCGTGCTGAGTGATGGTATCTGGTGTTCTTGAATTCATGTTCATTTTGTTGTCAGTGCTGGTGTCCCCAGTCCCAAACCAAGCTGTTAAACTGTCTCCAACAGGAACACACCCCTCCGGCCTCACACACATGCCGGCCGGCAGTGTCTGTTTGCGTGTGTATATATATATATACATATCTATATATACCTCTCTCTCCATGTCTGTGTGTGCGCGTTCGTGCACCAACCTGACGCTTGTCGGATGCAGTGTTGTATCACTGTGCCTGGTCCGTGTCCCCAGGGTCTGTAGTACTCCGTGCACCCCCTGCCCTGGCCACCCTGCCCATGCCACCACCCTGCAGGCTGGGAGGTGGCAGATGACAACCTCTTCCCCAAAGTCACCTTTCAGCAGGTCTCAAGGGTCACTCCCTGTACCACCAAATTGAGTGTCATAAATTGGGAATAAATTAGAGTGCAAAGGTGCTATTGTCGGCACGCTTTCTTTTAATAGAGGTGTGTCCAGAAAGAAGGGTCAGAGAGAAAATCCCACACGTTTGTCCCCTTCTGGCAACAGCATTAAAGCCTTTGCAGTCAGGTCATGATCAGATTCAGGCAGGGTTTCCACTGCCGCTGTCAGAAGGAAAGAGGTGCAAGATGAACCAGACATCAGGCAAGCCTGAAGCACCACATCTGGGCTCACCTGCAATGGATTGTGAATCAGAGATTATCTCTCAGCCGAGATGTGACAGATGATATGTCTTAGGCTTCCTTTTTGGCCCACTTAATACCCGCTCCTGGCTGAGCGAGCAGGGCTATTCCCTGTAAATGGGGCAGAAGCAGCGCGCTGCCCTGCTCCAACCCCATCCCAAGAGCTTGGCTGTGTGTTTGTTTCCAGGAGCCAGAGGTTAGGGAGTTTCAAAGAGTGCAGCCCTCTAACCGTGGCAGCTACCTTCCCGTGGACACTCAGGATCATGCTGTCTCTGGGAGGGCCTCCTCCATGCCTCGTCTCACTGTGGATCCCCAGGTAAAACCAAGAAAAGCCACCACGGGTGCCGGGTGCAAGCAAAGCCTACCAGGTAACACTGGGACTTCTTTCCACGCTGAGCGATTCCTGAGCCCCACAGCTTCCTCAGCACCCCAATATCAGACCATCTCCCCATCTTTTGGGTGCTGCACAAGTAGGAAAACTGGTGTTGCCCTGCGTGTGTAACACCAGCAACCAGGAGAATTGATTTCCTGGCTCATGTGGGTGGCTCGTGGTGGAGGAGGGCCATGCTGGGAGGTTGGAGGCTTCCCTGCAGTGGGACACCCCTTCTTTTCTCCAGCTCTGGATGATGGCTGAGGTTTGAGGAGTCCCAGCCCAGGTGATGAAATACTTTTTCCTTTCTTTCCCATTGTCCCAAAGCACATGCTTCTCCATCTGTCCGGGGGAACCCAGGCCACATCTCACCTCCTCGTTTGTCTCTCCAGTTTCTCTGTTGTTCTGTCTTGTACTCAGCCTCCACTGAGACACAGATGCTCTTAAGGGGTTCAGTTTGGCTGTGAGGTCTCTGGGACTGCTTTCTCACAGAGGTCCTGGTGTTGGTGCTTGTGTGACGTGTCCTGGCACTTTGGAGGGGTATGAAGAGCAAGGGAGGCTTTGCTTTGTGGACTTTATTGATCATTTGGCAGTGTGAGGGGGATGATCAGGAGGGGATAGTCCTGGGAGAGGAGATAGGGAGAATGGCCCTAGGCTGCGGAGGAAAAAAGCTGCTAGAATAAAGTAAAGGAAAATATAGAAGAAGGTGATGTTTTCCACAAAATGTGTGAGAACACAATCTAGAAGGAGAGGAGAAAGTAGAATGGGGAAGCATGGAAGGAAGAAAGGAAAGGAGAGGGATGATAGAACAACAGCATGAGTGTGGAGAAAGGGGCTGAGTGCAGGTGAAGGGGACACAGGAATAAAGAAGGACGAAGTAGGACCAGTTACTGCCCCAGGAAAAGTGGCAGCAGTCAGGGAAATAAACACAGAGCAAGAGGCACCGGAGGTTCCCCTCCCTCTCAGTGATTTCTTCTTCGACGTCTCTGTTTGCTTCACTCAGTCTGGTTTTCAAGGCGCTGAGGGGTGCTGATACAGCTGGGGACAACACCCCAGTCCCCACTGTGTCCTCACGGCCGGGGCGGGGTGCTGCTGTTCTTCCCCCACCGCAACGCCTTGGCTCGAATCGCAGTCCCTGGCTTTGCTTGTGGAGCACAGTTCCAAGCTGGTTGGGGCAGGGGAGCCCACAAACGCAAAAGCTAAACCCCACTTCCTCACCCAGCCCCGATTTGTGCAAAGGTTATCTGGGGGGCTGTGCTCGGGCTGGCCACCTCGCTACCCTGAATCTCCCCATCCCGGGGACGGGTATGCTGGTGGTGGCGGATGAACCAGTTGCTCCACCACCATCCCTGGCGTTAACCTCCTTCCCTGCTGGCCGGGGTTACTTGCAGGTGGTGACAGACAGCAGCTCGATGCGGCGATCGTTTTCCACCATCCGGGACAAGCGCACCAACAGCTCCTGGCTGGATGAGTTCTCCATGGAGCGCAGCAGTGACAACACCTACAAGTCCCGCCGGCGCAGCTACCACTCCTCACTCCAGCTCTCCGCCCGACGCCTCAACGCTGACTCAGGTGAGCAAGGGCAGCTGGCCCCATCCCCCACCAATGCAAAAAAAAACCCCAGCTGAGCATCCTTTGTTCCTTGGAATGGGACAGTGGGGACTGATGGACTTTTTCTGCAGGCCACCGATCCGATGGGCATCGCTCGGGCGGCAGGGAGCGGGGCCGATCCAAAGAGCGCAAGCATTTGCTGTCCCCTGATATTTCCCGCTGCAATTCAGAAGAGAGGAGTCCCCAGGCACAGGACGAGTCGCCGGAGCGGCGGCGCGAGTCCCGGTCACCCAGCGAGGGCAGGTCACAGACACCCAACAGGCAGGTGGGTGACAAAACCCTCTTTCTAAGCACAAAAGGAAGCATAGAAAAAGCTCCTTGCCAAAAAGGAGCCAAAAAACAGGGAGATAAGCCCCTACTCTGGGAGTTCGGCACTCCTCCCAGTGAGGCACTCCCATGTCCCCTGGGAGCTGAGCAGGTTGGGGCTGCTTAGGAACGCTGCAGAGCATTTGGGGAGAGAGCTGGCTCTCCACACTGATGCTGTCACCACTGTGGCATCCTCTCCCTGCCAAGACTGAGTTGTCCCAGCTACACAAGCCTGGAGATACCAGTGCTTGAATGTGCTTGAAGCCCACGGAGATGCTGCCCAGGAGCTGGCAAACCACAAGCTCTTCCTGCATTGAGTTTGCAGGTGCTTTTACTACTTTTGACCACTAAGAACAGACACCATCCTCACCCCTGGAGCAGACCCGGAGGCAGGGATGGGGCAGGCAAGGGCATGGTGGGGGCTGTTCCAAGCAGGAGGATGCTGAGGGTCGGGGGGGAGGTGTGGGCGCATGGCACTGCCCATTGTCCATGTATTCCCCAGCATTTCTTGGTGTGTTGCAGGGAACGGGCTCTCTGAGTGAAAGCTCCATCCCCTCCATCTCGGACACCAGCACCCCGCGGCGAGGCCGCCGCCAGCTCCCCCCAGTGCCCCCCAAGCCGCGTCCCCTCCTCTCCTATGCGTCCATGCTGCGGCACGCCGGAGACACCTCGCCGCCCCCCGAGGAGAGCGAGGGGGGGTCCCCGCTCCTCTCCTCCACCCTGGAGCCCAACACTGCCGGCTTGACCGAGTCTTCCAGCTCCCCAGCGGGGAAGCAGAGCCGACAGTCCACCCCACAACGTTACATCTCAGAGCCCTACTTGGCCCTGCACGACGACTCGCACGCCTCAGACTGCGGTGAGGAGGAGACGCTCACCTTCGAGGCGGCCGTCGCCACCAGCCTCGGCCGCTCCAACACCATCGGCTCAGCCCCACCGCTGCGGCACAGCTGGCAGATGCCCAACGGGCACTATCGGCGGCGGAGGCGAGGAGCAGGGCAGGGCATGATGTGTGGGGCCAGCATCGACGTGCTCAGTGACACCGAGGAAGATGACAAGTGCTAGAAGCTGCCCCCCACCCCGTCTCAGCTCTCCCTCGCCCCACCGCCGCCTTGCCCCTCTCCAATGCATGCTCTTTGCCACGCCTGGGAATGAAACAAAACCAAAACCAAATGCAGGGGAAAAGGAGAAAACCAAACCGACCAGAATGGAGGGGGAAAAGAAAAAGAGAAAAAAAATCTTTGTGCAAAAAAAAAATTAAAATCTGTCGACTTTCCTTTACTACTATCACTTTTTTTTTCTGCACAGAGAAGCATTTGATGGGTGGTGGAGCGGCCTCACTGGGTGCGAGTGAGAGCCTCCCCAGCTGCAGCCCCGCTCCCTGCCCCACGGCGGGACCCCCAGGAAGGTTCATCCTGATGATATTCTACTCGATGAGGCTGGAGAGTCCCAGCGAGGGGTACCGGGGTCCCCTTCGCTCTGTCGCTCAACCTCATGCTGCTATGGCTTTGAATGTCCCTCCCTGAGGGGGTGAGACGTGATGACAGGGAGTGGGGGACTGCGGGGTCAGGCTCAACCAGGTAGTCCAGAGTGGCTCTGCCTGCTGGGATGGGAGGCAAACCAAAGCCAACTGGTTTGTACTGGGGCAGGCAGGAGCAGGGCAAGGGGCTCAGCGCTGCCGAATGTATCTCATCTCCCACCGACTTATATTTATTTCTATACAGAGAATTCTAGGTGTGCCTGTGTGTATATACGGTATGTGTGTGTATATATATTTATATGCTGTATATATAAAGATATACACATACATGAATTTGTTTTAGTCATCTGAGAAGCCCTGGGGACCCTCCTTCAGGTTTTTACTGCCTGCACCCCACTTGGTGGGGGCAAGACCGAGCCTGCCAGGGGGGCTGCTGCACACCCGTTGCATTGGGAATGTCACCCAGCTCCCCTCGCCCCATCCCAGATGTTTCTGGCAGTGGGAACTGTGTTTTCTCTGTTAGAGGTGGGGGGTCTTTGGGCAGCTCTGCTGCCGGCCATGCTGTGCAGTGCCAATGGGAATGGAATGCCCAAGGGAAAAGACCGAGGCTGTCGCTGGGATACGGCTCATTTGGCACCAGTGGTGCCAACGGGGTGATGGCAAATCTCTCAGAGGCCTTTTTACTGTGTTTTCCCAGGAAAAGAAGATTCCTGTGTCCGCAGGGGAGAGAAGATGATGTGAGTTTATGACGGTACCCTAAGATCTGGCCTCTTAGCAGAGGAGCCCGACTTCAGCACCTCCCCTGCCTCAGTTTCCCCTGCAGCCCTTGCCTGCTCCCCCCCTTTGGAGGGGACGTGCCGTGGGGGTGGTGGGGTTTGCAAACCCCATGGCCCCCGCATGGAGGCAGGTGGGTGTTCGAGAGCCAGCGGAGATTTGTAAGAGCACTGTGATCCAGGGAGTGAGCAGGGTGACTTGTACCTCCTCCAAATACTGAAGATGGAGTACAGGGCCACCTTCCAGTGCTGGTCATTAATTAATCTGGTAATTGTGTGCCCTCAGCTCTAACAATCTATGTGTACCCTTGGTGTGGGTGTGATGCTTTACCTGCCAGCCCAGGGAGATGCTGGAGTCCTTGTGGTGATGAGTGGCTCACACTGGTGATGACTGGGGTGCTTCTGCTGGGCGTGCAGCGAGTTGTGTCTGTCATCCGGCCAAGCGCTGTCCTGGGGAGCCATAGGGTGTTGGGCCTTTGGAGCCTCAGGGAAGGGTGCTGAAGGTCGGACTGGTGTGGTTGGACTGGGCATGATCCTCATCCTGCCCTTCCTCCTGCCCGTGGCTTTTCTCTGCTGTGAGTTGTTGTGGTCTGGGTCCTTGGGGCTGCCTCTAGCCCCTCTCGCCCCTCTAGCCAGCTGAGCCACAGCCCTGGCCAGGCTTCGCTTTGTTCCCCACGGTCTGGGATAACCCATATCTTCTCCTGACCAAAAAAAAGAAATGCTATAGGCGCACACTGCCCCTATCCTGCATGTGCCGATCGGCCTCTGTCCCAATTGCTTTGTGAGCTCCCCGAAACGAGCTCTGCTTTGTGAGAAGCAAATCCCGCCAGCTCCAAAGGCTGCTGGTTCCTGGGCTTGATCGTGGACCCAAACCCTCTTTCTAATGGTCGAACTGTCCTTTGCGCACCCAAGGAGCAAGTTTTGCTTTCGGGGCCAAAACCTCCTGCTGCCTTGATCAGTCCCTGCTGGCAGGTGGCACTTTGGCTGTCCCTGCTCACTCCACGCTTTCGGAGCAGACACTTCCAGCTGCCAAATGATAAAAAAAATTCCTGGGAAACCCCCTCCATTGCTCCTGCCCAGCTCCTGCATCCCTCATCTCAGTGCCTGGGGGCAAGCCATGCCTCATGCAGCCACGGGGAAGGTCCCTAGTGCTGGCTGGTGGCATGGGCATCTCCTGTCCCCTTTGGGGCATCACCTGTCCCATCCAGCCACCTCTAAGTGGTCTGTGGCTTCGACCTGAAGGTCTTTGTGCTGGAGTTTGGGGGAGCTGGCTCTGATGGGCAGTGCGGGGCCGTGCGGGGGCTGAGGCCAGGGATGCAGCGGTGCTGGGAGCCGGGGGAGATGATGCCGTACGTGCTCTAAATATAGGTGCCGGCATCGTCTACTTCTAAATGCAGAAAGGTGTCTGACAATACACCGGGCTCTGAGTAACAGCCCACGGGGAGGGGAGGAGGCGGCTTTTTGTGTCTGTGCCTCTTGGGTGGGTGGGAGGGAGGGATGCTCTCAAAGAAGGGGGCACGTTTAATGCAGATTTCAAGCTTTGGGCATTTTTCTTCCCTTGGCCTCAGCACTGGGCCGGCGAGCGGTGCGCGGCAATGCTCTGCAGTGGTGGTACGGGCTGGGGGAGAGCCCTTTGCGGTGCTGCGGTCTCCAAACCTGAGCTTTTTGGCATGTAAGGCCTGTGTTTTACTAATGTATAGAAACTATGAAGCAAACCGGAGCCCCTTTTTTCCCTGGGAATGGGTCTGAAAATGGCCCACTCCTGTCTCTCCTGCAATAGCCAGTGGTCCTGCTCCTGCGGCAAGAGGGCAGGCAGGGACCCGCGGGGACAAGGTGGCACCTCCAAAGCACGTTGGTCAAACCAAAAACCACCCCCAAAACTACTGAAAAGACTGTATTGAGGGGGAAGGAAAACCAGCCCTGAGGTGCCGTTGCAGCCTGTGTCTCTCTTTCCAAGACACTGGACTCACTTTGCTGCCGTACAATCTCTTGTCCATGGGCTCTTGGACTTCTTCACCTCATGGACACCGGGGATCTGCCACTGCACTCACCGTCGATCGCTGCTGGCTGTGTTTGACCATAGGAAGAAGGCTAGAAAAGGTTGCGTTTCAACCTCTGCCTGCATAGGACAAGCACCTGCCCAGGCAGGAATTTACCAGTAGCATGCAACCGTTTCCCAGTTTGGTGCTGGGACTGGGCTCAAAGCCCTGCCGAGCTCCTGAGGGGACTGTGGAGGGTGTGTGGGGACATGAGGCAGCCCCAGAGCATGGAGCCTCGCTGTCTCCGCCAGGCTGGCTGTCCCACCCTCATCTTCCTGTCACCCTGTGAGGCCTCGGAGGGCAGAGATGCCCTGGTGTGGGGCTGGCAGCTCCTGGGGCCAAGTGAGGGCGGGTGGGAGATGCCCTGCCTTCAGCCTGCTGGCACTGGGGCAGGATGTTGTAACATAACTTGCTCGTTCGGCCCCAAATGGGGAACCGAACCAACTGACAGCAATGTACAACTTCAATGTTTTTTTGGTTTTTTTTTGGGTTTTTTTTTGTCAAAAGGAAAGAAAAATAAAACCTTGTTGTAAAGAACCATCATGGACCCTGTCTCGTTGGCACCCCCTCATGCTGGTGGGACCCCGGGTGAGATGCTGGGCCCTGCAAAAGGTGCCCATGGAAGGAAGGGGGTGGCACACCGCCTGTGCTGGGCAGCCCCATCACACAGGATGGGGTGTTCCCCAGCATGAGGATAGGTGCCATCCCCTGCCAGAACTGCCCTGGCGCCCCTCTGGTCCCCAAGAGGGGTGGGGGGGATGCAGATGGGGGAGGCAGGGAGCACATTTTGGAAGGGTTGTCACCTTGGGAGAGCTGTGGCTCGTGCCTGGCTGCTTCCAGACCTGCCAGATGGGAGGCTCAGAGGGTCTGGGGGCACCAAGAGAGCTGGAGCCGGGAGCCTGTTAACAGTGGCAAAGCGGCTATGGGAAACTGAGAGCATTGTGGTGACTTCGTATCGCTGGAGAAACACAAGAGAGCACCAGCCTTTAAACTGAGGGCTTGGAAAACCTGCTGGGATCCAGAGCTTTGGGGGATTCAAACAACTTGGCTGCCCCTCCATGCCTGCGCCTGGGAGATGTCAAGTGGATTCAGATGCTGTTGCTTGGTCCAAAGCTCACGGGTGAGTTGTCAAGCAAAGATGCTGAAGTCAGGTCTTATCTTTCTTTTTTTTTGCAGAGCTGTTTAAAGTACAGAAAGTTCTCCAGCAGTCAAAAGCGAGTCGGCAGCCTGTGGCAGTCTGCAGGCTGAGCACGGGTGACGGGGATATTTTATGGCTTTTCAACAGGACTCTTCTTTCCCGGTGATGGGAGGGTGCTGTGCCAGGAATTGCTTAAGGAAGGATGAAGTCAGTTGCTCTGCTCCTCTGGAGCACTTTGAGATGAGCTTATCCTGTGTGTCTCCCACACGTTGTTGCCCCTCCCCGTGTGGTACCACCAGGGCCAAACGTTGTGACCTATAGGAAATGGCTTTCCGTTGCCCTTCTCTTTGTGCATCTTTCCCTTTATCTCCCAAATGCTGCCAGGTTTGGTTTCCAATTCTTTGGGTCATGAAGTGCTAGAAAGCATGTTTTCAGTGGTAATTGTACAGTTCCGTAGGGCCATAACCCAGGAGATGGCCCAGCTTTGAGGGCACTTGCCTGAGTGATGGATGCAGTGACAGCCAGAGGCTGGAAGCAAAACCCAGCATTTTTCAGGCTGGGAAGCACATTCCTATCTTTTAGCCAAAAAAATGATCTATGTCCTGACTGTGGGGAAGGTTCGGCAGGATGCTGATGCTTTTTTCATCGCCAAGGGCTTTGCACTGGTGCTGGAAGCAGTTTAAGGAGAGGACCTTCTCCTCTGTGAGCCAAAAGTCCTGCATTAACTTCTTTTGAAGTGAGCGTCTCAAGTACTAGTTGCCCCCAAGGCTCTGAAATTGAGACTCTGATGGACATCCCATGGGAGGCTGGTGCCAGGACGAGTGATGGATGTAGCTAGCTGAATGCTTAACTTCTTCTACCACCTTTCCCCAAAACCCCCAGCATATCAGGGGCCGTGAAAAAGATATCTGGAGCAACGCTGGGAAGGCAAAGCTTCACCCTAGAAAGAGAAACTGATGCTGTGAAATGGGGAGCCTTTGCTGTCAGAGAGCCAGTGCTCTGCCTGGCAGGCAGAGAGGCTAAAAAAAGCCCCTTGACAAATGGAACAGAAAGGTTAAAATTATCTGTACATCATCTGAATAACAATGGCAATGCAGATTGTACCTGCTTATAATAGCTTCAGGAGACAGGGGATAAATCGGGAATAAAACTACCCCAGAAACAGATGCTGTTGGCGTGTGGCTGGCAGAAGTGCTGGAGCTGCTCCTCCTCACCAGTCTTGGGGAGCCGCAGGGGACAGGACCACCAGAAGCACCAAGACCGCGCCTGTGTGTGCTCCCCTCACCTTGTTCATGGGTTCTTCATGGCCCTTTGCAGCCCCAGGTCCTGGCAGAGCTACCCAGGTGGTTTGGGGCTCCCGGGACAGGGCAACAGTCCCTGCCTGTGGTCCTGGCATTGCAGGGAGTGTTGTGCACAGCTTGTCTTGCATCCAGGTACCTGAGGGCCACAAACAGTCCTTTTATTGGTGCTGCTGCAAATTATCACGCTGTAACCTGGCTCTTCTTCCTGAGAAACCACCCTTCCTGGGAAGAGTTCCCATTCATTAGATTTTCTTCTCTCTGTCTTTGCCCTGCTTTTCTCCTGCTGCCCCTCGCAAAGCCAAATGAAGGCGCGTGGCATCATCTGGCACTGATGCACGGGGTAACTGTTACCGCATCAGTAACACCACAGTCACTGGTTCTATCATAAAGGCTCCCCAGGTTATTTTTAAGGCAGGATGCCAGCAACTGTGCAACCTGTGGGGGGTGGGAGGGAAGTGGGGCTCCAGTCCTCGGGCAGTGGAAGACCCCTTCAGTCAAAAGCCTGCTCACTCCTCCAGAAAAACAAGGGAAACTTGGATGTGAGGATGCTGGAGTCAAACACAAGTACTGGGGGGGAGGAAGGTGCAAGGGGGGAGGATGGGACTGGGAAACTTGGAAGAATAAAATCTTTTGTCTTCATTTTTCCAGTCCCAGAGAGGTGTTTAAAATCCATATGTACAAGACTGAATGGACAAGGGTTTGCTCCCTCTGGGGACACAGCTGATGGCTCAGGGAAGATGCCAGGAATGGCTCTCATCCTCCCCCTCCCCTTCCATTCTGACGGTGGTACTTAGAAGCATGCTCTCCCAGTACCAAGGATGTGTGTGGGCTCTGAAGTGGGGCTGGTGCTTACTCATGCTGGGAGCTACGTGGCATTGCTGGCTTGTGAGCTGGCAGTGCTAACCATTCCCTAGACAAGCATCCCCCGCCACGGGTCATTATCCCTCTCCACGGGTGAACATCCTCTCCATGGGCAAGCACATGCAATCACTGCTCCTTTCTGGCGCTCTCGTGGCTCCCCAGGGAAATGAGATACACTCATGAGGGTTATCCTTCCTAAAGGGCTTGAAGAGCCGAGCCTGGTCCAGCACCTCTATTTTTCATTGTTCTCATTTATTTATGTCTTTTTAGAACGATCTTCTTTGCTCGGTGATGTAGTGCTGCACATCTGCACTGGCTACGTTGGTCAGACCCCATGCAAGCAGGTGAAATCCCTTGGTCCGCCCTGGAAACTGGCCCCTACCATCACCTGGAAGAGTAAGCTGGCAAATACCACCTACCAGGTGATTTTGGGTGACTGCATTGTGCCACCTTTGGCTTTGCAGTCAGCAGGGAGCAAGGAGATGGGCAGGGCTAGTCTCATCCCTGCCTCTTCCATGGTCTTGTCTTGTCCCAGTTTCTACTGCCCCACCTCCTGGTTAAATCCTGCTGAATAGGAAGGAGCCCAATGATCATTTGCCTTTGCTATTTCTGTGTAGATAGTTAAAAAAAAATAAAAATCACCCTAACCCAACACAGTTCTGCCTTCTAAATGAATGCAAAAAGCGTTAATTGCTCTCCTTCCCCAGCTGACACCTTTCTTTCACCAAAGCAGGGCTCTCCAGGGGCCGGGCACCACTGGCTATAGACAATCAGGTGCTGGGAGGGCTGGGCTGAGCCAAAATCACCCAGTGCATCTTGAAGTCACAGCAGGGCTGAGAGCTGGATGCCTCTGCAGCAGTCCAGTATAGGAGCAACCTGTCCTAAGGACCACCTCATGGATATGATGCACCCGGATCACCGATTTGGCAAACTTCAGCAGAGGTATCGGTGCTCCTTGGCAAGAGACAGTGATAAGGGTTAAGGATGCGCAGTTATTTGCTAAAGCCAGGCCTAAGCTAGACTCTCTCTCCCTCCCACACACCCTCCCCTGGGATGCAGTCAGTCAATTTAAGGAGCAATCTGCCATAGACGATGTGATTTTCAGATTGATTTTCACAGATCTGCATCATGGTCATCAAGAAGGATGTGGGATTTTTTTTCCTTTCCAAAAGGGGAGGAGCAAAGGAGGTGAATAAATTGGAGGTTTACACCTCTCAGCGGAGTTTAATCCTATGCTAAATTCAGCAAATGATTCCCGGGCAAGCAGGAGGCCTTGGAGTCACAGCATTGTACTGCTGAGCCCTTTGGGCAAAGCACAGAACGTGCAGCACCATCAGCCAGAGCCTCAGCTCCCAGCTGCCCCTTCCCATGGCTTCTGAAGAGTTGACAAGGGCTTGCAGATGGCATCATCATTTCATTGTTAATTTACTTTGCGGGGAGATGTGCAATCCAGATTTTTTAGGTTTTTCTCGCTGATCGAAGGGTGAGCTTCATTTACACAGGCATGATTTTTAAGGACCTGTCCCAGCCTGAGCCCCTGTTTCTGCAGCATGTGATATTGCGCCGTATCAGCAAGTCTCACCTCCTTTAGCAGCTAGGAGCGCATTAGGGAACCAGTGTGAGCTGTGCGAAAGAGCTGTGAATCAGCAAAGCTTCCCCTGCCCCTTGGCAAAGCCCCGTCTTACACCTCCCAGCAGAAATAGCTGCAGCTGCTTTCTGCAGGAGAAGGGAGAGCGGAGGGGGTGCGATGGGGGGGCAATGAGACAGGCCATGAATCCTTGCTTCCACTCAAGGATGCGGCCTCGGATCACAGCCAGTCTGCCACCCACAGCCCAAGCTATCCACACCAGGCCTGCGAGCAGGGGCTTTGCTGTGGGCTCCGTGTCCCCAAATGCCTCTCCAGCTATGTGTTTCCCACGGTGGATGGACCACCCTGTTGCAAGGACAAACATCCTTGCCCCTAAGTCTCAGTCATCACTTAAGGGTAGAAAATGCCCCAGCAGGTATCAGGGCTGCAAAGCCAGGCAGAAAAATCCACCTATACCCACTCACTCCTCTTGGCTCCCTCTTTTGCCTGGTGCTATTTTGGAAGAAGGGACATCTTCCCATGTTGCGTCGAGCGGACGGGTGCTGCAGAGAACCACCTTGCTCTCCTGCGCCTGCAACATCTCAGCAGCGCCAGCAGGGATGAAGACCTATGGCTGATAGCAAAATGGGCAGATGGGATTATCAGTCACATGTGCCATCACTCTCTTCTTGTTTTAGCCTCTTTTTTTCTCTACATTAACTCCTCGAGCGGCTTCTCAGACTGCACAAGCAACAGCAATTTGATGCTTGACACGATCAGCTCCTTCCTGCTGTCTGTGAGAAGCTGGTGGGTGTTTAAATGTATCCGACGGGACGTTTCTGAGCAAGGCTGCCTTTCCTCCGCATTGCACCCCAGGAGCCTCCTGGCAGGAAAGCCTCCCTGGATGCTGGAGAGCCCAGCGCTTCACAGGGAAAAGATCTTTGAAGCTACTTTGCCAGCTCCCACCTAGGTTTATAGTGCCCCAGATGTAGCCCACCCCCATTTGTATGATGAAAAGAGGCTGACCTGCCCGATTTCCTTTGCTAATTTTCCCATCTCCTGTATTGCTCTCATATTTAGCTTTAGAGATATACTCTGGTGACAGCAGCTAATGGCTGGGAAGTCATCTCCGCCACAGCAGGCAGCTTTCATTAGACCTCCTTCTCCTTTGTGTGTGCTCCCTGAGCACGCCTGCCTGAAGAAAAGGGGCGAGGGAGATGACTGGCTCAAAGCTGGGGTTAGCCACTAACTCTGAGGGCTACACTTCAATTAATATCAGCGTGAACTCGTTCTATGATTGCTTATCGCCTCTGGCTGTAAAGCTGTTGATGCCCTGCCCTGCCTCCACCACACCCCCATGCTAGAGGGACCCCTTAGAAATATTCAGCCAACGCAAGTAGGCTGTAGAAGAGTGGAGCAGAAGGAGAATTTGCGGATAAAAATTGCAGCCCCTGCTGGGATTAGCTGTTCCCAGGCCCTGTCGTTTGCACTTGCTGCATGCACACACCTTCCACCAACGCGCACGTGCTACCGTGAGGCTCGGGCAGTTTGGAGACAGAGCTGCCAGCACTGAGCAAGCCCAGGGTCTCCTGTGAAATGCTCTGCAGAAGGCTCCGCGCTGGCTCCAAGCTTGGAAGCCCTTTCACAGCTGTGCTGGGTGGAGATGTTGCAGTCCCCAGGTGTGGCCTCTAAGTCACCTCTTAAATAACAGTGATGAGGCTGAGGGGTTCTAGCTGCCCTTCTCCTGGAGGATGTGCAGCCAATCACAGGGAGGATGGGTCTGTCTTCTAGCCAGGGCAGGCTTTCAGCATCCCTTAGTCCAGTCCTGCTCACATATGGGGAAACTGAGGCACAAGATGGTAAGACTGAGAACAGCGGTTCCTAGTGGGTAAGGTTTTGCTCCTCTGGGCTTGGCAGGAGCTGGTGCTCACTGCCTGAATGCTTTTATACCGTTCCTTTAATTTCCCCCCCTGTAGAAACACCTTTTTGCTTTGCTTGCAAGGGTTATCGGGGGGACTTTCAGCCAGGGCTGTGTGTGTTGGGGCTGAGCTGCTGCCCCTATTGACCCCAGGACTCTCACTTACCCCTCAGACTTGCCTCTACATCAAGAGAGTGAGGCTCAGTCATATTTTTGGATGCAAGCTGCTGCAGCTCCTGCAAATTAACTCAAAGATATTATTAAAGGCCATGAGAACAGATCAGGTTTCAGTCTGGGAAGGAAATGGATAAGTGATGTTCTACAATGATCTCCTGCCTGAAATCAGACCAGAAAATAAGACTTTTTTTCCCCCCCCTCCATATTTTGCAGTTTCCCTTAGCTCATGGTGCAAGGGGTTGGCTCCACCACCCTTGGCAGTGCTGCAGGCAAAGGGGAGCTGGGAGGATACTGTCCTACAAACAGGTTGGGGAAGGGGAGGGAGTCTGGCTCTTATCTCAGCAACAAAAGCTTATTTTAGTTGGGAAATTGGAGGTCAGGAGGGATAGGCAGACCTCCCAGGCTAAATTTCACAGCCATGAGTAGAACAAGTTGTTGATTGTGCCAGTGCTGCCAAAAGGAGACATCTTGCAGACGGAGAATGCTGTATCCTTCGTTCCGGAAAAGTGCTTGTCATGATAGCTTGAATATAAAGCGGGGGCTTAGGCAGAAAGAGCTTATTTAGTGTTTGTAATTTTTAATAAGTTCATGTTTCTCTGTAGTTCATAAGAACCTCCAGAAGCCCAAAGCAAAGCGAGGGCTCTCATTTGCTTGGTGGAAATGCAGGAGTGAGCCTCATCGCCCACAGGCTGGGTCCTGCAGAAGAGAAAACCAAGCCATGGTGTATTGGCTTCCTCCTCGTGCTGAGGGAGGGAGGCACAGAGGATGCAATAATGTTCCCATAAGGAATGTGGACTGAACTGGATGGGCCTGACGTTGGCTGTTCCTACAGCATGGAGCCTTGTCTTGGTGCCATAAAGCAAAGACACCACATAGTAAAGACGGTAGCCCAGCTACCAACCTCCCCACCCCAATGCTGATGATGTGGTTCCTTGCCAGGATGTACTGCAAGGAGGAGGGAGGGCTTCTATTTGTCAAGGTCACAAAAAGGGATCCTCCTTGGTGTCCTTCTCCTGCTCAGTTCCCTCGTTCCTCACCGTTTGCTCCAGCAGCCCCTCCTGTACCCCCAGAGAAAGGATTTACTCTTAACAGGGTCATTCCCTGTCAGCTTCCACCACTCCTCCTTGGTCCTGGCAGTCAGAGAAGTGAGACGGAGAGCGATAGGACCAAGAGGACAACTGAGAGGTAAGTGGTAAAACTGCAGACAGATTTATTTCAAGATGCACCTGGAATTCTATCTTAAGCCTATCTGCGTGCTTTGTGTCTGACACTGGCGTGCGGGGACAGCTGTGAAGTGCAGCTCCGTTTAGAGCCTGGGAACAGCAAAATCTCCCTTAAGCAGTCATGTTTTAATTTGCATTTCTAGGGCTCTGGCAGAAACGTGGGTCCTGTGGTGTACTCAGCACAGGATGCACTAAATGGCCATGAGTTTCTATATCGCTGACCTGCTGGGGCAATCTGGGCAGCTGGCAGAGCCCATAGCCCTCCTGGTGTTAGCACAGCAGAGCTAGTTGTGAGCAGTGGCTTGGGAACCAGGGGGTGTACCAGCTGGTGGGATGATTTTAGTGGGTTTTGGTCTATTAATCCAAACCTCAGCTTGGCTTGATACCTCAGTGCCGCTGGTTGAATGGGCCACAGTGCAGGATTAAATGTCACTGTGCTAACAAATGGATGATGGGTGTGGAAAGGAAGAGAGAGCAAAATCAAACCAAAAGGAGAGCAGCAGGGCTGAAGATGATTATGCAGACCCTGTCCTGAGAAACACAGCTCCCAGGAGCATGAGGATGAACTGCTCCTAGAGAAAATAAGAGGAGTGAGCTGCCACAGATTCTCTTTCGTACTCCTCCATAGGGCTGTGATGCTTGTGCAGAGTATTCGTGTGGTCATGGTGGCAGATGTTGCAAGGTGCTGTCACTTTTGCACTAGAAGCGCTCTCAGTGCTCCTCTGATGCTGTCAAGCAGCCGTGGGCTCACTGCTGCCACGTGCTGCAGTAACAGCCTGCCTCTCAGCAGAGATGGGGCCCCTGGGGGTGCTGCCATCTGGACACACAGGAGGGGGCAGCCCTTGCTCCCTGAAACGTGTCAGCTCAGGGTGGGAGAAGGAGATCTTATTTTATGGAGGCACAAATAGCTTCATCGAAGACGGAAAGACGCTCTGCTTGCAGCCATGAGCACCCCAGCTCTGGGTCTAAGCATGAGTTAACCCAGCCGCATGCGATCTCAGGGGTGGAGAGAGCAGAATGTGTCTTTAGTGAGAGCAGATGCTCGCGGGCAGCTTGCTTGCCTGCCTTACAGGCAGTGGTTGCCTGCCCATTGCAGTCTGAGCTTGCCTGGCACAGGGCTGGCTCCCCGCAGACTGGTTGTTTGCATGCCTGGTTGGGTTCCCGTGCCACGCGTTGGCTGGTGTGATGCTCCCTGGGGCAAGGACGGCTGCCGATATTTTGATGAAGGCTCAAAATCCTTCCACAGCTTATCAAAGCGCAGCCAGCGATTGGGCCATGCTTTGTGGCTTGGTTGAATCAGGGATATTACAGGGAGATGGTGTTATGGGGATGTTACTCAAGAGATGTATCTTGTGTGTCCCAGCCCAGCGTGGCTTTTCAGTCACACAGAAGTTCGTGTGGCTTCCCCCTTCAACAGAAGAGGCTGCACAGCAATGGCTTTGCAGCTGAAAAAGATGACTCAAGGCGCTCCGTGAAGATGCGGCAACCTTGAGAGCTCACCCAGCAGGGGCTTTATGGAGCAGGAGGGCAAAGATCCCCCACAAAAATGCGGTTGCGGCATTTTCTAAGCTCTCCATCAGCAGCCATCACCATGAGCGTCTCCTAACAGCCTCTCCTGTAGGGACCACACCAGCTCTTCAGCAGGAATGTTTCAGCGTTGAGTCAGGGAGTGGAGTGCTCTTGGCTGAATCACCACAGCAATCGCGGCGCGTGCCTGACAACCTGCTCATCCAGGTGTGGATCCTACCGGGCTTTGGTCAGTTCAACTGAACCATTCAAGTGAACACAATGTCTGTGTTTTTTAAATGAAACCTGCTCCTTCTTCCTTTCGGTCTGCTGCACTTCCAGTTGTCCCCTGGTGTCTGCTAAGCGGTAGGACTGTCACGGATGGGTGACTCACGCTCATGGCTCTCATCCCTTGGGAATACCAGCTGCTGTTCGGAGGACCAAGTGGCCTGAGTTTCTGGTCAGCTCTGTGTGATGCCACTGTTGTCTTCTGTGGGCATCTGTCACTGTTTAGCTCCACCTGGCCAAGTTTGGCAGCTAAAACCATTCAGTGGAGCCTCCAAAATCCCTTCCCCAGCACACCCCTCAGGGAAAGGGGAGAAGGAAACGAGAGGAAAAAGACCTATGGGTTGGAAACTAAAACTACAGCATTAATGAAATTATAACAATAACAATAATGAAAATAATGAGAAAGTAATAAAGTATAAACAAATATCTGAGATCAGGCCCCTATCCCACCCCTCAATGACTCTGTGTCACCACAAACACTATAGACACTAAGGAATGGCTCCGTGGCCAGGAGGGACCTGAGCTCAGGAACACACATGTTCAGGATGAGGAACAACCGGACAGACTATGTCCTCACTGGACATTGGCCATTGCAGAAGAGAGTGACACCCTCGTGGTCTCTCAGGTTTATGCCAAGTATGACATAGATGTGATGCAATTCTCTGTTGGTCGGTTTAGGGTCACCTGTCCTGTTCACCCCTCCTCGCAGGTCCAGCCTTTTTCCACCAGCTCAAGGATGGCCTTGGTTAAGTTTAAGTAGAAGCATTGGTCTTTTTGCATACCAGTGCCCTGTGCTATCACTTTAGAGAAGAACACTCTCTCTAAAACACGCTGTTAGCTTTCAGAAAAATGAAGTAACTTTACACTGTTAGTTTTACTTTACAGAGTTAGTCACAAAACTGACTCTGATTTACCTCAAACTACAACAGCATCTGAAGCTTGCGGGCATGTGCAAAGCAGCTTGTCCTTGCCCTTTCTGCACTGATGCTCTGTCACTCTGCAGCTATCTTGCTGTGTGCCTTCTTGGGTGCTGGTCTTGCAGACCGAGCCCATGGGTGGTGGCTGAATTTCTTTCTTTTTAAACAAAGGTTATGCAGAGGAGGCTGCCAGGCTCCACAGCTTGTTTTACAGGAATGCAAAAGCCAGATGATCCCTCAATGTGCCCAGCTAAGATATTACTGAATAATCTTGTTTGCATTTTAATTTCCCAGCCCTGTTGGGAAAAGCTGATGCACCGCTGTTTTCTCCTCCCATGGGCGGTGTGTGCCTGCAAACCCACTTGTTGGAGGGTTTTAGCAGCAGTTGGTTTTAGCCCGGCTGCCACTCTTTCTGCCAGGAGTGGAGGGAGCAAAGGGGCACCTAGCGCTCCAGGGGGAACTCTAGAGTGGCTGGGAGGTTGCTGGTGCTGAAGGTTGTCCCACTGTCTGGAAGGCACAACAGGACAGTTGGCTTCTCTTCTTTGTATGCCTCACAGAGGCTGGAGACGAGCGACAACCGCCTCCTGCTCCCTCCCCGGCGAGGCTTTCCTGTGCCGAGAAAGTGCCCAGCTCCGTCTGCTTGTTTTTCTAGGCTGGTGGAGCTGAGTCATTGCTGTTCTTCAAAGGAGGAGGTTCATTTGGCCCCAAATGGTCTCTCTCCCTGTGCGGCAAAGTCTGTGCCCCTCTCGAGACTGCTGTAATTTTCTTCTTGTGAATCCGTGGGTTTCTTTAGCTGAGGAATTTGTTTGCCATTCATATATCCCTGTTCTGTAAAAACAGTCACCTCACCCGAGGGACGTAGCGTTGGGAGGCAGTTAACACCTTCGTTCATGGATCAGCCTGGTACACATGTGAGAGACTCCAGGCAGCTGAAGGTGCCAATAAAACCCATCTTTGGTTTCCCATCAGAGAATCAGGCAGTCCTCAAACGCTGAAGTCATCCTGTGGGCTCCCAAAAGCTCAGGCTATGTGCAGGGGAAGGACTCCTGCTTTCAGAGGAGGATGCGTGCAGATGAGGGCAGTGTAGGTTATGCCCTACCCTGGTACACGCAGACCCATCCCTTGGCACAGGCGTGTGCTGTGGCAGTCCAGCCTCACTAGCTGAAAGCCAGCATCCCCAAGCCTGACCCCACCCCGACAGTGCTCTTGGGTTTTGCTTGCCCTTCCTCGAGATAGTATATCACACTCTGACAAAGTCTCTTATCTCTTTAATTTCTTGCTTGCATCTACATACGCCCTTTACCAAATAGTGGGACAAGAGTATCTCTCCAATCCTCTACTTGATAAGGGGAATAGCTGCTTCTTACCAGTTTGAGCCAATATCACCTACTGGTGGTTGGCACTGGTGTAGGATCCTGCAAGCCTGCCCTTTCCCGCTTCTTTTTTCTCCACCTTGCCTGTCTGTCTTGCAACTCTTTTTCTCTCTCTGGAAAGCTGTGGGAATCATCAAGTGTTTGCAACAATTTCCTACAGAGCTTCTTTCCTCAGAGAGCTGATTAAAGGTGAATAGGAGACAATCTAATTGTATCTGTGCTTTTGCCTCCTCCAGAGGCATCATAATTCACCAGAGAACAAGAAAATCCTGTATTCTGTGGAGTCAAGGAAACTTCTCTATCCATCTCTCGTTAAACAGAAGTGGCAGCTCTCAGTGTGTTTGCTGGTGACACTGTTGGTGTCAGCGGTGTTGTACCAGCGTTGGAAGTCGCTTGTGTTCTGTTGGGCACGTGAGAAGAAATGGGCAAAGTTCCATCAGAAGACATCCCACAAAGGGACAGCTGGGCAGAGGCAGCCACCGACGCTGATGCATTGCCCTATCCCTCGCAGAACAGCAACTGCAGCTGAGCAACGCTTAGCATGGATAGAGATGTAGAAAGGTTTCTCCCAGAAGCTGCTGTGCTGCAGGGTGATGCTGCAGTGGTGGGGTGGGACGTTACATCTGCCAGACTGGTGGGCTCTGTGCTGTCCATGCCCCTCGCAGCAGGAGGATGGCAGCTTTCTGCCTCACACTTTCATTTTCTCCCTTAAGAAAATGTCATTTCTGCCTTTCATCCTCTTGCTTTTTCACAGTTGGCCTCGTCTCCTCTGAGCTTTGGTGGGATTTGCCCAGTGGATATCCCAGTAAGGTGTGCCAGGACCAGCCAGCAGATCTGCTGTGGCAGAGGACATCAGCTCCTGTGTCCAGCAGGAATGGACTTGAAGGTCTTGCCACATACTGACACTCAGGCCCATCCAAGAGAGGCTGCTGGACGCTGCAGGTGGGTGAGACGTCTCCTATGATGCACAAGGACAAGCTCTTGTGTTCACCTCACTAACCTCCATCTTTGCCTTGTGTATTTTTCTAAGCAAATCTCTATGGAAACAAGTACAGTTTGTAATAAAGCCTCTGTTTTTCACTTTGCTTCTCTGCTCTCGAGGAAAAAGGGGAACCTGTAAAGGTCAGATGAGGTTTAGGCAGGGAGAGACATTTCAGCTGCCCTGGCAACAACGGGAGCTGCTTTAGCATCCCTTAGTCCTGCCCTTGCTGATGGGAGACGGAGGCTGAGATGGACCTTTCTTGGCTCTCTCAACTTTGCTGGACTTGACGCCAGACATACACAGCCCTTCTTCCTGGCTCAGCTGGGTAGAGGGGGTGCTGAATGGGGGGGAAATCCTTCCTTCCTAGAGTTAATAATGCAGATTTCACATCTCCACAGTGAACTACCAGCCCTACAGAACCTTGGCTCTCTTGAAGGTCACCCAGTGCTCGTCACGTCATGGCGTCCTGACTGCACCCACTGCGACAGTGCTACAGGGTGCATGTGAGTCACCTCCGTGTTAGCTGTGGGGGGAGAGCAGGAGCTGCAGGGTGTGATGCAAAGGAGCCGGAAACTGCCACGAGACAGAAGGATGCACAAGCCCCCGCCTTTGTGGGACGCTGGAGCTCGTCATCTCACAGAGCTTCCTGCCCGCAGCCTGTGAGTTTTCTAGCTGGTTTATTTATTATGGGGGGAGGAGGGAGATGCTTTAGGATCTGAGAGAAGAATGTTTTTAAGGAGGAATTCAGTGCCAGATTGGCATCCTCTGCACCAGACAGAGCAGTGCACTAAAGCGTGCTCAGAGCTGCAGGAGGGAGCTGTGTTTGTCAGCTTCTTCTGCTGCGAGTTCACCCTTGATATTCAGCAACCCTGGACCTTTCCAGGGGCTGTGTTGGCTGCTAAATCCAAAACAAGCTGCAGTAGACTAATGCTCAGAACCTGGGGTCGTCTAGGACGCTCTCAGCTGTTTCTGTTTTCCACCCAGACAGGGTGAACTGGGCCCTGAATCAGATGTAAATGGCCTTTGACACAAAGATGAGTCCATGGTGGCACCTGACTCTCTCGTTCTGGAAAAAGGGTCTTCTGCCCTGACCAGGAGTTGGTGTCCTCTCCCCACTTAGATTTGGTCCTGCTGCCCATCACATTGGCCAGAGGCTCCTTGGCCCATGAAGGATGTGCTATAAGAGTTTTGTTCCCATCCACTCTTCTTTAAGTAATTCTTTGTGTTGAGCCCATACCAGCCACGTGTAGCTACCCTGCAGCTAAGGCTTGCTCTGGATGAAATCCATCTCACCCGTTCCCCTACCCACTCTGCCAAGAGGCTCCACTGGAGCTGTCAGGGCTGGTATTTGGAGTTTGCCAGGTCCAAGAGCACTGAGCATGGAAAATACTCCCTTCCCACAGCTGTTTCTGGGAGAATTCTATTTGCTTTAAGAACAGGAATTTAGACTACAATGCTAATGGTTCTTCCTTCCAAAAGGAGTGACTATTACAGAGTTTTTGTGGTTCTGCTAGAATTACAATACATGATTACTGGGGTTGAAACACTGGTTAATTACCTAGTCATTTGTTGTAAAGCTCCCAATTAGCTTGTGAAAGTGTAGCAAATGCATTACTTCACACCTGTTTTTAACAGCTTATACAAGGTTATTCATAGATGCTAGAAGATAAACAGTGTTGCTGTGATATTAGGGTGGTATAGCACTTTCCCGCTTCCCTGGGTGTCCTTTCTTGGCCTGAAGAAGACAGGAATTCATACATGAGATGAGGTAAGCACCTTGATGTGATTCATTTCGCATCCAAGCTGATCACATCACCTTGGGTGCAATTTAGTCACACACAGCTTTCAGGATAGGCATGGGAGCCTGTCAAAGCCCAAGGCAACGTCAGAAACTGTTCAGCCTGCTGGGGAAACTGGTTGAAAAGAGGACATCACCCAGCTTTCCAAGTCTTGTTGAGTTTAGCTGTCCCAGGCTCCTGATTTTCGGGAGTAGAGAAAGGGATTTTGTGCCCAGGGAGAAGGGCCAGCCTTCACCCAGCCCCAGTTCTCCTCGTCGCCTCTGTGTACTGTCTGATTTCATGCCCACAAGAACGCACGCATCGAGGCAATGTTTGCCCATACAAGTGCCTGTTTGCCCACACACCACATTTGTACATCTGGCTTGGCAGATTGGTGCACATGCAAAAATGGGCAAGAAAACACTGAGGCCTGGATGGCAAATTGGGTCTGTTTTTTCTTTCCTTTTTTTTTGTGAAGGTGCTGCTCACAGCTACCTGCTCACACCTGCATTGAAAAGTGCCCTCAGGAGGGCTTTGGCTCCCAGATATTGCACTTCAACAGTCTAAATTTCGTCTCTGTGTTTGGTGCAGTAGGTCACCTGAAATATTTGTTTGCTTTTTACACATTAAGCTCTCTCATGACCCTTTCTCAAACTTGTGCCTCAAGGCATGTTCTTCCTGCAAGGCCTCTAGTCCCTTCTCCATGCCACTCCAAAGCAAGCTGTTCTGTCAGTCCAAGATGTGCAGTTGGAGGAACTACTAACTCAAGCCCTACACCCAAGCGCAGTGTGTTCACGTGATGATACCCTAAGCAGTAGTGATTGCAGACAACACGACACTAAGCTGGGAGGAAGTGTCGATCTGCTGGAGGGTAGGGAGGCTCCAAAGGGATCTGAACAGGCTGGACCACTGGGCTGAGACCGATGCCATGAGGTTCAACAAGGCCAAATTCCGGGCCCTGCACTTGGGGCACAACAACCCTGTGCAGCCACAGACTAGGGGAGAGTGGCTGGAGAGCTGCCTGGAGGAGAAGGTCCTGGGGGTGTTGGTTGACAGCGGCTGAACATGAGCCCGCAGTGGCCCAAGTGGCCAAGAAGGCCAATGGCATCTTGGCTTGGATCAGAAATGGCGTGACCAGCAGGTCCAGGGAGGGTATTCTGCCCCTGGACTCGGCACTGGTGAGACCACACCTCTAACCCTGTGTTCAGTTCTGGGCACTACAAGAAGGATGTTGAGGCTCTGGAGAGTGTCCAGTGAAGAAACAAAGCTGGTGAAGGGGCTGGAGAACAAGTCTTATGAGGAGCGGCTGAGAGACCTGGGGTTGTTTAGCCTGGAGAAGAGGAGACTGAGGGGAGATCTTATTACTCTCTACAACTACCTGAAAGGAGGATGTAGAGAGGAGGGAGCTGGGCTATTCTCCCAGTTGACAGGGGACAGGACAAGGCGGGGTGGCCTCAAGCTGTGCCAGGGGAGGCTCAGACTGGATATCAGGAAAAAATTCTTCATGGAGAGGGTCACTGGGCACTGGCAGAGGCTGCCCAGGGAGGGGGTGGAGTCACCATCCCTGGAAGGGTTTAAAAGATGGGTAGATGAGGTGCTCAGGGACATGGTTTAGTGGCAGATAGGAGTGGTTGGACTCTATGACCCAAGAGGTCTTATCCAACCTGGTGATTCTACAACTCTATGAAAGCAGGCTGCCTTGCCCAGGGCAGGCTTGACCTACCTGTTCAGATGCCAGGAGGTAGGTTTAAGCTGCCATAACTTGGTTGTGTGTCTGGACCCAAGGTTGTATATGAGAAGGACAGGCTGCAAGGAACCACAGCATCTTCTCCAGCCTTACTGAGTGCTAATGGCTGTGGTGCCCAGCAACAGAGACCTGGCAGGGCCAGCACTGGCTGAAAGGTGAGTGTTTCTGTATGTGGCTTTCTTCATTTACTGCATTTCCCATTTCACCCTTTTTTAAGCAGGGGTCCGTAGGCAACTGTCTGCAATGACTGAGATAATACGTGGATATCTAGGTGCCGCTCCCCATCTAATTTTGCTGCTCAGCAAAGACACGCTGGAGAGATTATCCCAGAGAGGATGAGGGGTTTTAACCACAATGGCCGTGAAAGTCTCCATTATTTATCTCCAAGCTGCTTAGTGATAAAGTGGGTGGAGAAGGAAGCCACAATTCCTGCTCAAAGAGTGTGTGGGAATACCTTTTCAAATGTTAATTTCTCATGTTTTTCAAAAAGCTACCCAAAGGCACTGGTCCTAGCAAATATTAAGAAGCCTGTGCATATTCAAACCAACTAGGTTTTAAAAAGTCTGCAAAGATATTTGGGGCAAAGGGGTGGGGGAATAAGAAGGAGCTCCAGGAAGAAACCCACTGTTATTTCCCCCACTTCAAAGTTAAAATTAGACGTGCACGTTTTCCTCTTCTCTGATGTTTCTCCCTCCAGGGAAATAGGTGATAAATGAAAAAGCCCAGAAGGAGCAGGATCAGCCAAGTGGTTCCCCTCCAGCGATGCTAATGAACATCAGTCTTCCAAGTCCTTCACCTCATGGGCATCCATCATCAAATCCCAACAGACCGGTAAGCAGTAACACCACTAGGCAGGGCTGATGTGGGCTGGCTTTGGACAAGGTCCAAGACATACAAAGAGCCACACATCCTCAGTTCTGTTTTGCATCCAAGGCATTCTGGTTCCTAATATTACATTGTCCCACTGTAAAATTCATCAGCTTCCAGATCTCCATTATTGATGAAAACCCTCTCTACAGGAGCCACCCAGGCAATACGTGGCTCGTTGGCTGTTAATACACATCCTACGGATTTGTGTTGTAGCTTTTCCTTTAAAAAAAAAAAAAAAAAAACCACAAAAATCATGCGATTTTTAATGCAGATTTGAAAGAAAAGAAAAAATCTCTTGGGTTTGTACCCACCGCAAGTTTTAAAGTACAGAATCTATGTCTGTTCTTGAATAAGAAATGCATGCTGACTGCCAAGATTCAGCTTGAAAGCAGCCAGAAGCTATCTGGGGAAAAAAAATGTTTTGCAAATACCTTTTTTGTAATTGTAAAAATTAAAAAAAAAAGAAAGAAAGAAAAGGGAAGGGGAAGAAAAAAACCAACTCAGAAAGAATTTACATGTTATTAACCCCTGAAAAATCTCTGATTTTGCATAACTCAAAGACCAAAAGTGACATCTAAGTTGAACAAACTTAAAAACATGAATTTACAGTTTGCATCTTATTCCTCATACCCAAGCAGTTTTATAACCAGGATCTCTTCATCCCAAGTGCTCAGGGAACAACATGAAATTCCTCAAATCTGGCAGTAAATGTGATGAGGAGATACCGATCCCGCTGGTCCTAAGTACCAATTCCCTCATTTGTAGATGTTTGACTAACTCAGTTTGGCCAGCCCTGGAACAATAATGTCCTTTCTTGGACTGCAGGTTGTCACTATTGAAAGGAGACATAGAATCATAGAATGGTTTGGGTTGGAAGAGACCTTAAAGTCCATCCAGTTTCAACCCTCTGACATAGGCAGGGACACCTCTCACTGGATCAGGTTGCTCAAAGCCCCATCCAACCTGGCCTGGAACACATCCAGCGCTGGGACACCCGTGACTTCTCTGGGCAACCTGTGCCAGTGTCTCACCACCCTCACAGGAGAAAGTTTCTTCCTGATATATAGCCTAAATCTCTCCTCTTTCTGCTTAAAACCATTCCCCTTCGTTCTATCCCTGCACTCGCTCTTCAAGAGCCCCTCCCCAGCTTTCCTGGAGCCCCTTTCCGTTCTGGAAGCTGTTCTAAAGTCTCCCTGGAGCCTTCTTTTCTCCAGGCTGAATAATCCCAATTCTCTCAGCCTGTCCTTATAGCAGAGGTGCTCCAGCCCTCAGATGATCTTCGTGGTCTCCTCTAGACTTGTTCTGACAGATCCATGTCCTTCCTGTGCTGAGGGCTCCAGAACAGAACACAGTACTGCAGGTGAAGTCTCACAGGAGCAGCTCCTGAGAGAATCATCTGATGAACTTTGTTTCCTTCTTGCTTTTCCGTCGGCCAAGTAGTCCAGGCAAGAGATGAGGATGCTCAGTGAAACCCCTCTCTGTTTGGTCCTCCACAGTAATGAAACGAGAGAAGAGGCTTTTCCACTGAAGAATAAGAAGTCTGCAGTAATGGAGAAGAGGATGGAGATACCTCAGCTGTACTGCAATGCTCAGCTGTGCTGCAGTTGTGCTTACAGCTAGGTGAGCATCCGTTTGCACCTTGGTGAGTGGGTGTCTGCATCAGGCAATACAGTTCAGGAACTGCATGGCCCTGTCGCTATCAACCGACTGTGTCCATCTGTAACTGTTCCTAAATTCAGAGCCAAGAAAGGCAAGGGGTTTGGCGTCCAGCAGCTGCTCCTCTCCCCCGTCACAGCACCCTGAGTACCGTGCTGCACAGGGATGCTGAGAGGTTTCCTCTGGCCTTAGCTTTCCCTGCAACCTCCTCTTGACTTAGTCTGGATTTGCAACGTCCACCCTGCTGTCACGCCACTTAGCACAAACACACACAAAAAATTCTTCGTGATGAACAAAGCAAAAGAAATCATGGGGAAAAGCTCTTCAAAACACCCATTATTTACAGATCAAGAATTCCACGACCTAGTGGAAAGCGCAAACAATACTGAACTAGGCATTCGTAATATTTGGTGCCCGGTTTGTATCGCTGCTGCAGCAAATATCCCCAAATAAATACTTCTGTGACTAATCCCTTGGAAAGAAAAACACAAAGAAAGAGGCTGTCACATGAAACAAGATGATTTTGATGTTTGTTTTGTATTTATAAACACAATTTCTGCCTCTTGGGCTGTGTAATATGCTTCATTTAAAACCCTGTTAGTCTCCTGCTAGGTAAACATGTGTTTGCTTTCTGTCCTTGTCTCATCTCTCTATCCTCCCCCAAAAGCTAATCAAGAAGTTCTTGTCCTCCTCTCTGGTCTCAGGCAAACCTCTGCGTATTTTGCTGAGGATCTAGAAGTACAAAGTTTTAAATTCTAGAAATAATTGCAATTTCATTCAATGAAACTATGGAAAATTTCTCCTTGGGATTTTTTGCATAGCAGCGACAATAAAACCCCATAAAGGAAAAAACACAAAACTTGTTGGCGTCATCAGAACCTAAAAATAACAGGAAGATAACTGCTGGTGCCAGAATGATACCAAACAAAATCTATTATTGAATTAGATTTTTCCAATTGTTGTTCTTAGGAATATATTTCCCTTTTCCCCTCAGGGTTTGTTTGGAGCCAACATATTCTGCCTGCCAGCGCAATTCCAGCACTCAAATTAACAAGAAGTGATGTCTCTTACAGTAAAACCCAATATCTGTTAAAATATTGATGAAGGCGAATAAGCAAAGGAGTTTGTGGTGTCTGGTTTCTAGCTGGCAGTTGGGAGATAACTTTGAATGGAGGGGAGAGCCACACAGCCTCGCTCTGCTGCCATGGCCAGGACAAGCCTCTCATTCCCAGAGCAGAGTCTTGGTGTACCAGGAGCAAGCAGCAGAGGAGCCTGACTCCAGGTACTGATGTAGCTCACGGTGTGACTGGAGCACCCAGAACTCTTTCCTCTGTGCTTTTTTCCTATTGCCAGATCAGCAGTGTCTATTTTCTTGCCAGTGTAGGTTTAGAGGTCCTGCTGGCTGGGGTTTGCCCTCCATGCATTCAAAGAGTTTAATCTTTTATTTATTTTCCCCATCTTTCATTCTAATTAAGCACCTATCCATCTTGTTTCATCGTAGAGCTGAACATCTTGTTGACCATGGGATTTTTTCTATGATGAAGAAGGGAGTTAACACTACAGGTCAGTTTTTATAGCTTAATCTACATCTCTTTCATAGCATTATTTTAAGGGTCTCTTGAAATTATCTATCACTACTTCCCAGAGTATTTCTTGCTCTCTAACATTGCTGCCCCACCGTTACCATTGTCCTGATCAGCAGAAACAAGCTAATTGCTAATACTCCAGTGAGACCCACTGGAAATGCAGACTGTGCTTTCATTAGCTTAGTGGCATGCACTTAATCTGCAGTACCACCCTAAATTTATCTAACCATGTCATCGTCATCTGTAAGGGCTCCCTGGCCCTTATATTAATGCTGCTGGTATCCTTCTCTCTGCTGTGACTGCTGATTTTCTTAATGTGCACCATCTCAGGCCCTCCATTAGACTGGAACTTACTCTCTGCATCTATGTTGTCACAAGAAGTGCACTTGGTCCTGCAGATGTGGTGATGTTGAACAGTCACACCGTGAGGGTTAGACAAGTCATGGCATTGACCCAGGAGCAAAAAGAAACCTCCATATTACACTGAGCTTTCCTGCACTGATGGGAGGTGTGCAAGGTCACCAAAAGCTTGGGCAGACCAAGCATTGCAGCTGAGGTGATCCCAATATTAGTTTTAACACCACTGATCTATTTTGCCCAAAGTGGTTTTTTTTGACAGCCAGAAATCCCATTGGATGCGATGCCTTCAGCTCCACCATCCAGGCATGTGTTATATGACATACCTCAGACTGGAAGGAGCCACGTGTTTTCTTGTGCATAAAGCTACTGCTGTCCTTCCAAAGACATCTTTCCTCTTTCCTTTTCTGTATGGTGACTTTGCACATGCAAACATCAGACAGCAGCTTTTTGCCCAGCACTTTGAAAAGCAAAGGGTGATTTGAACGGCCTTGATTTTGAAGATAGGGTTTTCACTTCCCACAGCTTCTTTTTCTCCTCCAGTAGGTGTAGATATTTTTACGTATTTCCCTTGTAAACGTGAAATTTGGAAGCAGTCAGACCTTAACAGGCATGAGGGTCTTTAAGGTTTCCCCTCGTAGAAAGAAAATGTCACTGTGCCTGTCAGAGCTGTTACCCACGGCTCCTCCTATTTCAGTTAAGCATGAGCAAATCTAGAACTTGTGAAAGCTCATGCTAGGTAAACTGCATACTGAATAATTTTGGAGATCACTCCAATGCTGGGTTTGAAAACTTGAGCAGAAAGCAGCTCTGAGAAGAGTTTCTTGAACAGCCTTTTGCTCTTGCCTGTGCCATCCCATTCCCAGAGCCTTTCTTGGTGGTTTGGCCCCTCTTGTCTCTGCCTGGAGCCTGAAGAAGACATATGCATTGTTCGGAAAAAAAGGACTCAAGCCACAGATCAGATCAAGGCTTTGAATCCTCCAAAGCAGTCAAAGAAAGCCTGAAAAATGCAGTTGAAGAAATTGATTTTTAGGGCATGGATCTCATCCACTGTGGCTGAAAGGTTACTTGTTAATGGTTTGGTTCTTCACCGTGGACCTAGAACAGATTTGTCAGCTTCCAGCATGTGGCTGCTGCTTTTTCAATAAGTAGTTAAGAACAGGAGAGAATCAAATTCAACAAGTGTTCCCTCGGGACAGAGCTAGGAGGACTCGCTGAATGAGGTGGGGAGAAGCTACAGGATGTGTCCTAATATAGCTTAAGACACAACAACATAAATTAATTTCTTTACCTGGGCTAGAAAGCATAAAGACAGAAGTCCTAACTGCAGAGATGGAATTGCTACAACAAGCTAGCTGTGAACAGCCACACTGGAGCGCTCCTGCAAAGAAGGTGTGGAAGAAGGGATAAGCCTATGTACTTCCCAAGGTCAGGATAAAGGAAAGTATCCCACCTCAGAACACCTTCAGAGGGGTTTGGTGGTACTCCAAAACACAAAGTAGAGCCTTGCAACATCATTCACCATCTGACCAGAATTATCACCAGGACAAGATGTGCCAGAGATCAACTCCATATTCGTTACCCTTCCATGGACAGCGGCAGGGCAGCAACTGTGCAGTGTTCCGGTTTGCCTGTAAATCCCATTCATCACACATCGAGTCTTCTTCTGTCTAATCCTCTCTTCTTGCACGCATGGCTAAATGATTTCATTGCAGCAAGGCAGTTGTCCCTGATAACATGAAGGGAGTCGATTGCTTGAGTGGTTTATGTCAAGCCTCAGAAAAATGAATTTCAAAGAAGTGTCGCTATTAATCTATCCAGTTCTCATAAAATTCATCTTGCTAATCCTTGCTTCACAAACAATGTTTTTTTGGTGGAATTGACTTCAGCCCAAACCTGGGCTGCTCAGAGGACACAGCGCCTGCCCTCTGCCACTTCGCTATGGGGACCGGCTCAGGGCAGCAGGCTAGGAAGGGAGGAAAGGGGGAGATCTGATGACAAACTGCACGTCTGTAAAGATCCCACTCATCACACATGGGCTTGGTGGGAGAAAAAGTTGTAGGCTTAAAGAATAGCTAAGTAGATGCGGTTTGAACATGACAGGAGAAGGAAAGAAAACATGGTCATGATAGGTATAGGATAAATGCTAGAGCAGATTGTGGGAGAGATTACACAGGCTGCATCTGAGAGGTTGTGTGTGGAGCCGGTTAAAATTCTCTTCCTGTAGCAGATATTGGTGTAGATGACCACACCACTGTGTTAGTGAGGTGAGCTGTCAGACCTCTGCCGTGCAGTTCAGCCCTATTTCTAATGATATTTGTAGTATTGCTCTTGGAGATCAGGAAGAATAAAAGGGAAAGTCAATCTTCTCTTATAAAACTAGAAGTAAATGCATAACGCAGCTTAATTGCAATTACTGACTTCCCTAGATAAGCTAAATGTAACTAGATCAACAGCAATCTGGTTAATACAGAAAAATGACTTGCGATATCCAGTGCTCACAAAGTAGAGCACTGAGGATGAAGTGACAAGACACCAGTAGTGAATCTCTGCAGGGAAAGAAGACCACATAGATTTGTTGCTGACACAATAAGGATAACTTGAGCAAAAATGAAATCCATTAGTTCAATTCCAGAGCAGAAAAAGGAGGGGATAAGGAACTGGCTTTAATTGCACCACCCCTGGGGTTTTGGTTCTTTGTTGAGTTCCCTGCTGTTTTGGACCTCAGCTGAAGGTGTAGGTGCAGTCTGATCTCTGAAGTCATAGAAGAAATGAAGTCACTTAGGAATATAATTGAAAAGACAACAAATCCATTGAGCTGAGCTGAGTGCTTTGTCCTTGAGCTCAGCTAGAAACCCATAACATTTGAGCGACACGCTAGAGGAAAAGAGGAATACTTAAGGAGCATCTGGAGAGATGGGCTTCACTTGCCCTTTTCCCTATTTATGCTTATTAGAGGCGAAATTGAAGTGCAGCATGATTAAATTATGCATATAAAGAAGAGCTTCCACAAACAAGAAAACATAAGCAATGTGGGAAGGAACAGAACTGCAAAGAGAACGAGAGGAGAGAAACCAAACAGGATGCCAAACTGCAAAAGACATTTCAACAGCACCTAATTAAAACTGTTCACATTTGCAACAGACAGAAGGTAAAGCCATTCACTAGGAAACAGAAGAAAAGGAAAAAAAAACATTAAAAGGACTGATTTAATCAGCTATAGGAGATTCTGGAAAAATGGGAAGCTTGAGCAAAGGCCAGTTGCAGAAGGGAAAATGCATTTGGAGTTGAGGGATTATTCTTCCACTTGTCTTACAGCAGAACTGAGAGGTTCCAGCTGGTAATAATGAAAAATATAATGTGCAGCAGTCCCTGCCCAAAGTGTCTGCAGCCTATGGGGAGCTGGTAATACCACCATGGTGCGTTTATCTCCATGCAGTGATTTGAATGAGATCATATAGCAGCCAGTCCAGGACCGAGAAATCAACCCAGTTCTCCCAAGTCCCACTCCAATAACTCAATCACAAGATTATCTCCCAGCTTCTTTTATTAATTAATGAATCTTCATCTTTTGGCTTCAGAAGCCATAGACACAGCAGTAATTGTGAGGCTGAAAATCCAGCATGATACTTTTGTTAGCGGGATGAACTAATAACGCTTTTCCTCCTGTGGCACCTTTCAAAAGCTGACGTGTTCACCACTGGGTTCATCTGGTTTCAGTTGTGTAGCAGAGCAGCACCAGCTTGCAAGTGGAATAATCATGACAAATGAGTTCTTAGGCATATTTCAAAGAGATGGAATCACAACTTCATCTGGGTGACAAAAACACAGAAGACAGAAAAAAAAAAAACCCAGGAAGAAACTACACTATACTTTGCTTGTCTCTGTCTAAGCAAAATCATTTTAATAATTGGTGAACATGGAATGAAAAGTAGTGAATGAGATTTCAAAGGGAAAAGACTGTCATGTAGTATGTCTGAGAATGAAAAGGGGAAGGTGTTTTTCCTTCTTGTGGCAGAGCCTTTGCATTCAGAAAGAGTTGGCTAGGTGAAAGCTGAGCTTTCCTGCTAGAGAAAGGCTGATTTATGTGTATACAAGAAATCTCACTGTTCAGAGATAAGACATCTAAGTGCTTTGTTAATGATGAATGATGAAGCGGCAATCAAATCTGGAGGAATGAGCTCTTCATTAAGTAAATCAGGAGCTGTTAGAGGCCTCTGGTAGCCCAGCAGTCTGGATGCTGCCCAAGATCCAGCCATCCTCCCCTTGTCCACCGATGATGTTACACGGCAATGCTGTAAATCACTTGTCCAGTCCGTGAAGAATTACCATCAGACCAAAGGTACGTATGAAGCAACCCTGTGCTGGGGGCACAGTTCTGTGTCTGTTTTTCCCTTCTGCCTGGATAGGTATCAAAAATTTAGTCCTGTGTCAGAGGATGGCAGTCGGCAGGGTCCTTTCTTCCTAACCCTGAGAGCAGGAGCGTGCCCAAGGAGCTGGAAGACTGTATTAGGTTAATCCAGGTTGCTCTCTAGCCTTTGTTGTGTTTGTGATTTAGCTGTAAGGACTAAGGCCAGCCAGCAGTGCTGTTCCCAGCCCTGACACTGAGAAATTAGCGGTGGCACAGAGAGACAAGTGGCCTGGCCATGTGGCTGTAGTTATTGTACCCTCAACAGCATCATTTTTACAGGGGCAATAGGAGGAGGAAAAGCAGAATCTCCCCTGGGACTGCCTCCTTCTCAAGGAAGTGACTGATGAGCCTGGCAGCCTCTGAATAAATATTTCTGATGCAGAGAATTCACTTGTCAACTTGGAGGAGCCCCGAGAGGAAATTTCCAAAGCAGATCTGTCGGAGATAATGACATTGCACAAGGAAGCCCTCCTTAGGAGGAATGTCTTCAGAAGATGTGGAGTGTTTGAAAATACGATGCTTCTGTGTGTTCCTGTTGATGAGTTAAAATTCAGGCAACCATGGCTGAATTTTTAATCTGTGAGCTGTAGCAGACGAAGCACAAGGAAGCAGTGATTCATTTTTTCACCTTTCCTGATGCTTCCTTAGCCAGTCAGACCCATTTTTATTTTTTTTTTCCAAGATCAGAAACCTCTCTTTGGGCTCAAGATAACACATTGTGTTCTGCCTTGTCCAGATTACAAACCAGGGAATTTTTGTGCATTTGGACGTTTGTGTAATTGCCTAACACTGTGAAACCCCATCTCAGCTGAAACCTCTTGGCTCCACTGTTAGATAAAAACCAATTAACAGTAACCATAACCAGAAACACTTTTAGTGTGAGGAGAGGCAGCAAATGGCAAATAGATGCATCAACAAATCTGGTTTTGCTTCGTACTTTGCTGTTTGCAATCGATGGGTCATTAATTTTTATATGAGTATCATGTACTTATAAGCAATTTGGGAATCTTGAAGTTATTACCTATGACAGTGGCTTTCATTATGTTGGCTGCTTTGTGTTGCCCATGATCCTTCAGTTTAAGAGTCACCCAAAAGGCTACAGCAGTCAGAATCTCACCCCAGAGCAGCCCTGGGTACCTGAAGGGAACCCAGGCTGTGCGCCCATTGCTCCTCACACTTACTGAATCTCTCAAACATGTTTCCTCAAAATGGGGCTGGGTTTGTAAAGCCGTTTCCCTTCTGGAAGCTCATCAGCATGCACACTTCGTAGGTGTTGTTCAGCTAGCTCTTCTAAGTAGCAGTATTTTATCCTGTCAAACATGAAATTGGCTCAGGTCAGAAATTTTGTGCTGAGCTAGCCAATCTTCATGGTTTTCACTAATTAAATCTAAGACAGATAACCAATAGATTCTTCAGCTGAACAAGAATAACTATTTTAACCTCTTTTTCCAGGTGTTTTCCGATCGTTTTACATTTTCTGACTCATTAGCTCAAGTTTCAGCTCTCTTGGAAAAAAAAAGAAGTAGGACAACTTACATTTTGCTTGGCAAGTTGATCATTTTAGATAAAGCAAGTTTTACTTTCTGTGCAAAGTCACAGATGCACTTGTAGAGCATTGATGTGAATAACATTAGCTGGATTGGTGCGAGTGATGTTTTTTAATCTCAGGAACTGCAGCATTTCAAAAAAAGCAAATAGAGAGATGTTAAGAACGAGATCGCCTGTTACCACACTGTGCGCCAGAGCAGTGCTTTGGTTATCGGTTATTTTTAAGCTCTCTCCTGGTTTGTCTGATGTTAGTCTGTGTCTCCAGATAATCTATCAGCAATTACCTCCTTAGTTTTATTACATTCTGTTCCCTTCTGCACTCATTCAGGACTTCATCTGCTCCTGTCTTGCAGACAGTTTTAAATGTTAAGCTTGTTTTCTTACCAGATGGAGAATAGAAGCCTCTATTTCAGGTAAGCATCGTGTGATGTCTCCCTGGTGTAAGATCCTATTGTGCTTGTTAGACTTCAGGTCGGGAAGGCTACTAACTGCAAATCAAACCAGACCTTTTGTCCCTCATAGGTTAGAGAGGTTTTGCTGGGATATTTGTGTGTTTAATATAAGCTGGGCATCCTTCTCGGGCAGTCAGCAGCTGTGGGCAGTGTAAAGGGATTTTGCTGGAGCAGTTCAGCCTGGAAAGCTATGATGTTAGCACAGACCTTGCCAGTCGTGCCACAGTTGCCTCGTACACGTGGGACAGTACAGATGCAGCCCCTTGCTAGAGAAGGGCACTTACGGAGTGTTTGCAGGGCTAAAGGCAAAGCTTCTCTGCTGCCTCAAGTGTGCCCAGTCCCGTGTCACCATTTTCACTCTGTGTTTCTCTTTCATGGGAGATGGTAGACTGTAGAGGCTAAAAACTGGCCAGTCTGGGCTCAATCCCTGCCTGTTGGCAAGGGATGTTAGTGGTTTGACTCTTCTGGAGGATTATAATAAAGAAAACTAAAAAGGAGACAAATGAAATGGCATTAATACAAACGTGCAAAGATAGATGCCTTGGTCATCCCAGCTGTGACCAAAACGTTGAGGGCAGAGGGATCCTCTCCCTCGAGATGCAACTGTTGTGAACACTGTTCCCAGCAGAGCGCTGCAAGTGGGCGTGCAGATCCCACCAGAGGTGAGAATGTTCTGTTCTAGTGGCAAGGGATGGTCTCCACTGATCAAACTGCGGTCCAGTAATTCATCTAATGAGAGTCTGCACACATACGAGAGAAGGGAAAGCAGGTGTTTCTATAGTTTTTCCTTTTTTTCCCCCCTTTGTTTCCCTTATAAAGGGTAAGTCTCTGCTGTACAAGCTTCCTGACAGCTGAATGCAAGCAGATGCCCTCCTTCTGTGCAAACACTTCTGTTGCTTCCCTGCAAATTTAATGTTTTTCCAACTACTGACACACTCCTCTTTCCCACTCTGCAACTATGAACCCATGTGCTGATGTTTAAGTAAAACGTTTTGTTTGAAAATGTGCAACATCCAAATTTACCAAGAAAAAAAAAAAAAAGGAAAAAAAGACAGCTCCTTCCTCAAATTCTTTCTGACGCTAATTATAGAAATCTCAGTCCTTCAGCGGAAGCATCAGTCAACAGAAGGTTCAGCTCTTCGCAGAGGCTGAAGCTTTGAATGAAGAATACACTAAGGGTGGTGCATACAGCTGGGAGATGTGGCAGGTACATGCTGGAGGTGAACACTGAGAATCTGAAAATGCAAAAAGGCTTCAGGGTCTGCCAGTCCCCTTCTTCCCCCAACACTAGAACATTGCCTTGTTGGTAGGTCTTCATTTTTAAATCATCTAACACTATGCTGTCAAGACACATGTGTTGTTTTCATAGAGTTGGCACCAGAAGTTATTTTTTTTTTTCCAGCTCAGTTTCGAAAGGGTAACAAATATTCTAGGTTTGCTCTGAAATTGTTGCAGGAGGAGTTCCTGGATTATACATCACGGTTACTCCTGCAATGGAAGTGTAGCTCTGCTGCATGAGTTTCAGCCTGATGGTGTTTCTGGCTGTGAGAATAAGACCCCAGACTCTGTCCCCAGCCCCAGAGAGGATTAGAATCTGCCTGCAAATTCAGTCCAGCACAAATTTTTATTAGGGAATCTTATTTACATACTGCATTCTCCTCTTGTACAAGAAAGCTGGAGGGGTTTTTTTTTGTTCTTATGCATTTTAGAGGTGATTTGACATTTTCTAACGGCTCTCAGGTATGTATAATTCATCCTGTTCCGTGTCTGCTTTTTCCAAAATAACATCGGGAAATTATTTGGGTTCCTCCTGCTTTTTTTGGACAATCATTACTCTCGCTTTTTCCAGGTTGACCTATAAATGTCCATATGCTGCAGGATATTTGCAGTAGGTGTAGGTTCCTTTGGAGACGGTCTTGTGTGGGAGACAATATGACAGCTCATCTGCATAGCACAGGCATCATACCCCTGCCTTGATTTAGCAGAGAGTTCTGGATCTGGAGGCTTCTCCCATAGAGCTGGTATATTTAGGGGATTGCTCACATACACTGTGTACTCACACTCTCTCGTGCAGTCATTTCTCTGTTATCTGTGGGCAGCTCAGCTGGCTTGAGAATAAATCAGAGAGTGCAACAGGCATGCCAGACCCCGGCGTGGGGGCATGGCCTCTGCTGGGGGAGCTCCATGCCGTAATTAGACATAGAATCATAGAAGCATAAAATAGTTTGGGTTGGAAGGGACCTTAAAGCCCATCCAGTTCCAACCCTCTGCCATGGGCAGGGACACCTCCCACTGGATCAGGCTGCTCAAAGCCCTTCCAACCTGGCCTGGAACACCTCCAGGGATGGGGCAGCCACAGCTTCCCTGGGCAACCTGTGCCAGAGCCTCACCACCCTCATAGTGAAGAAATTCCTCCTTACGTCTAGTCTAAATCTGTCCCTCTCCTTATATACCCATTATCCTCTATCACAAGCCTTTGTAAACAGCCCCTCCCCAGCTTTCTTGTAGCCCCTTCAGGTACTGGAAGCTGCTCTAAGATCTTGGAGTCTTTTCTTCTCCAGGTTGAACAACCCCAACTCTCTTAGCCTGTCCTCATATGGGAGGTGCTCCAGCCCTCTGATCATCTTTGTAGCCTCCTCTGGACCCTTTCCAGCAGCTCCATATCCTTCTTAAATTCAGGATTCATCTTCAACATTCTGTGTTGTTAAGATGTGTGTTAATGTGCAGGGTTTATGTGAAAGAAAAACTTTGCGTTGACTGTCTGTAACAAGCCATGATGAAGGCTGTACAGATAAGCTGGGGCAACTGATGTTCCCAGGAGAGTGTTCAGTCTTCAGACGTTGAGGAAGAGTGGCTGGAAAGCTGCCTGGTGGAACAGGACCTAGGAGTGTGGGTCAACAGCTGTGTGAACATGAGCCAGCAGTGTGCTCAGGTGGCCAAAAAGGCCAACAGCATCCTGGCTTGTGTCAGAAACAACGTGGCCAACAGGACCAGGGAAGTCATTCTTCCCCTATATTTAGTGCTGGTGCACCTCAAATACTGTGTTCTCTTTCGGACCTCTCACTACGAGAAGGACATTGAGGTCCTGGAGCACGTCCAGAGAGGGCAACAGAGCTGGCAAAGGGTTTAGAGCGCAGTTCTTATGAAAAGCGGCTGAGGGACATGGGGTTGTTTAGCTTGATTAAGGAGGCTGAAAGGAGACCTTATCATTGTCTACAGCTCCTTGGAATGAGGTTGTAGGGAGGTGGGTGTTGGTCTCTTTTCCCAAGTACCAAGTGACAGGATGAGAGGGAATGGCCTCAAATTGCACCAGGGGAGGTTCTGATCAGATATCAGGAAAAATTTCTTCACTGAAAGGGTTTTCAGGCACTGGAACCCAAGGATGTGGTTGAATCACCATCCTTAGAGGTATTTAAAAGACATATAGACATGCTCAGAGATGTGGTTTGGTAGTGGACAGGTAGGGTTGGACTTGATCCCAGAGGCCTTTTCCAATCAAATGATTCTATGATTCTATGAAATGACAGCCTAAACTAGTGGGAGGTGTCCCTGCCCATCTCAGGAGGGTTGGAAGCAGACGATCTTTAAGGTCCCTTCCAACCCGAACTATTCCATGATTCTATGACTTTTGATTAGTAACAAGTTGTCCCTAGAATTGTGGAACCTGTGTAAGACTTGCAGGGCAGGGTTGGGGGGAATCCTGAGAAGCTGGGATGCAGGATGTCAGCATGGAATCAGGCTGAGGTCCAGGGAAAGCAGCACTCTCCCACTGCACCTCAGCATCCCTAACTCTGTTGCAGCTGCATGCCAATGATTTTCATCCAGCAGCTAAGGAATTTGTGGGCATTTAAGTGTTTATTTTCAAGACCTCCAGCAGGCAAATATCCTTCCCATCTCACGGGTGTGTTTCAGAGAAGGACTGAGCGGGTGGGCTGGACAGAGATGGGGTATTTCATTTGTTTTCACAGAATTATAGGATGGGTTGTGTTGGAAGGGAAGGTGCACTGGTGCCCAGCACGTCAGCTGCACGGAGGGGCTGTAGCGGGAGCTGGGCTCTGGCTGGCTGTCCTGGAGGTGTGACAAGGGCTGGTCTCCCGGTGACAGTCACACTGTGTCAGCCTCAGAGGAGTGAGGGGTGTTGGAGGTGGTCTTGGTGTGTCAGTCACCTTGGGAAGGGAGAGCAGGGTGGTGTCAGTCACACCGGGAGGGTGAAAAGGGCAGTCCCTGGGGATGTCAGTCACATAGAGGGTGTGACAGAGGAGTTCCTTGGTGGTGTCAGTCGCGCTGGCAGGGTGACAGAGGCCGTCCCCGGTGGTGTCAGTCACACTGGGGATGTGACATGGGTGGTCCCTGGTGGTGTCAGTCACATGGAGGGTGTGGCAGAGGAGGTCCTTGGTGGTGTCAGTCACACTGGGAAGCTGACAGGGGCAGCCCCCGGTGGTGTCAGTCACTGGGGATCTGACAGGGATGGTCGCTGGTGGTGTCAGTCACATAGAGTGTGTGACGGGGCAGTCCACGGTGGTGTCAGTCACACTGTGTGTGTGTGTGTGTTACATGGATGGTCCCTGGTGGTGACAGTCACACTGAGGGGTGGGGTGGTGTTACATGGACGGTCCTTGGTGATGTCAGTCACATGGAGGGTGTGACAGAGGAGGTCTTTGGTGGTGTGAGTCACACTGGAGGGGTGTGTGTTACATGGATGGTCCCTGGTGATGTCAGTCACATAGAGGGTGTGACAGAGGAGGTCTTTGGTGGTGTCAGTCACTGGGTGGGTGACAGGGGCGGTCCTGGGTGGTATTAGTCATACTGTAGGTGTCACAAGGGCTGTCCCCGGTTGGTGTCAGTCATTGGGGGGGTGCCAGGGTGGTCAGTGATACTGTAGTCGCGTCGGGGCCGGTCCCTCCCCATCCCCAGCGCTGGGCGGGGTGTGTGTGACAGATCCCGCTTCCTTGTGCGTCACCGCCGGGGCCGTCCATTGGTGCCCGCGGCTGTCCCTGCGCGGGGGGCGGGGCCTCCTGCCCGTCTGGGTACGAGGGGGCGGGGCCGCGTGAGGGGGCGGGGCTTCACATTCGCCTTGCGCGAAGGGGCCGTGGCCACATATGCAGGGGGCGAGGACTCCTGCTAGTCCTGATATGGGGCGTGGCCTTGCGCATAGGAGGCGGGGCCTCCTGTCCGTCTCTACACTGGAGGGGCGTGGCTCCCAGTTATGCCTCTACGAGGGGGGTCACATGCTTGGGGGCGGGGCCTCCTGTCTGACCATGCACGAGGGGCGTGGTCGTGTGCGCAAGGGGCGGGGGTTCCCGCCCGTCCCGGCACAGCGGGCGGGGTTACGTGCGCGGGGAAGGGGGTCCTGCTGTCCCTTGTGTCCCCAGAGCCTGCGGTTGGCGCTGGGAATGTCGCTTCGTTTGTGTCCGAGCTGCTCGCTCAGGTACCGCTGTAATTCCGAAGCGCCCGCAGAGAGCATCCCACTCACGCTCGGTCAGGTTCTGCAGTGAAAATCCTTTATGCTGAGTGGTGAAACAAAGAAATTTACTCTTAATAGTTTTAATTTAACTTTTCAGGCAGGTACGCTTCATGCAGCACTGGAGAAGACCTGGGATTTGGCCTCAGAGTGCTTCTATCCAACAGTGATTTCAGAGAACTTTATATACACTGAGATGTCTTCATAACTTTTCCACAAAATTACAAGCATTTGTCATTATTCCTGGAATTCCATTATTATTCCTGGAATCTCATCACGTATCCAGGAGGGTAAAATTAATCCCATCCAGAGACTTGAAAGCGTGACTGACAAGAAGATGATGGTTATTATCGTTATTTTAGTCGTTAATCTTGGTTTAACACATTGCAGTTGACATTCTATCTCACCATTTACAAATCTCCGTTTCAAGGGTTATGTGCAAAGAAAAAATGCGAGCTTGAGAAACAAGAGCATGCCAGAATGTTTTTGCTTTACTAACATGCTTTCTGTAGCCCTCACCTAGTTCTCTCCAGTTAATTGTTCTATGTTCTTCACAGCTTGGCTCTAGATTTTGTACTCCTCTCTGACTTTGGCTGTAGTTAGGACTTGCTTTCTCAATGTGTTTGTTTCTCCCAAATGCCTTATTCCTGAGTTGACCGGGACCCAAAGACCTAGAAAGTTCTGGCAAGCTTCGCAGAGAAAAAGCACATTCCAATTACAGAGCTGGCTCAAATCAGTGAAACAATTCCTTGCTCCAGGTGAGTTGAGAGAGGACAGCATCAGAGATCCCAAACCTTCTTCTAATCACACTCTTGTGTGAAGGCTTATGGTGACAGGATGAAGGGGAGCAGGTGTAAACTGGAGAGGGGCAGATTTAGACTAAACATAAGGAGGAATTTCCTCACCATGAGAGTAGTGAGGCCCTGGCTCAGGTTGCCCAGGGAAGCTGTGGCTGCCCCATCCCTGGAGGTGTTCAAGGCCAGGTTGGATGGGGCTTTGAGCAGCCTGAGCCAGTGGGTGGTGTTCCTGCCCATGGCAGGGTGGTTGGAACTGGATGATCTTTGAGGTCCCTTCCAACCCTAACTGTCCTATGATTCTATGATTCTTAGCAGAGTGCTGCTGAAGCGTTCGCAGCTCGCTGTAGCTTGGTGCATGTGGTGTAATCAGCTTGGGTAGGAGAGCACTTGCTGTTGGGTGCTGTGATGGTGTTCTTGCTAAAATTCACTGCCTGTAATGGTAAGCAGCTATTGCTAACCTTTCGCCAGAGTCCAGTGTGCTAAAGGAAGCCTGTCCTTCCCCTGAGGAGTTAAAGTTCAAGCTTCAGCCATGTATCAGCTAAGTCTCTCTAAATTCAGATCCTACTTAGAAAAGTTGATTGGGTTTTTGTTTGCTTGTTTTATGTAGGAGAGTGTGAACCTCCACATGTTTTAAGTGTTTGTGGCAGTCCTAAAACAAAGTAGCCAGATGTCAGGGGACAAACCTATATGGCCAACAAAAGTTCAAACTTGATAGGATGTGATTTTAAATCCTTCATAAAAATATTAAGCCCCCACTGGGACATCAAGCAAGTTTGTACTTTTTAGTGAATTTAACAGAAACCTGAGAGTGTAGAGTCTGATCCTTTAAAAAAAACCCAACATTCCAAAGCAAGTCTAGCTGACAAATAGGTTACAGATGCTCTTCTGACAGATTCTTCACATTTAAAACACATAAAAACGAGGTAGCATAAATAAAAAGAAGGATTTGGGATCCATATATCTGTGTTAGGAGTCTAAATGTAGGAAGGATACAGAACACCGATAACGTAAGTTTAACAGGCATCATATATTGTAAAGAGATAGGTGTTGTACTTGTTTTTTCGCCTCCTTCCCCTTGAGGATAGAGCTTGTTTTCAGGGTGCTGTGATGGTGTTCTTGTAAAATTCGGTATCTCAGTGTCATCAAGGACAGTGGGAAAGGCTTAGAATGCAGAATTTAATGAAAGCGCGTGCTTATAAATGTGGCAGATGAAATAGAAGGCAGAGGACATTTTAAATACCTCAGTATCAGGAATTAAAATTTAAATACGTGGAACTCAATAGAGCTACGTGTATTAGTCTGGATACAAACCTGTGTGAAATCAAACCTTCAAATTTCATTTTTTATCTTAGGCTTAAAGAGAATCATTAGTAGAATTGCCTGTTCTTCGTTATTGAAAGTGAGTGGCCGGTTTTAGGACTAAGCTCATGAATTTTATGAGTATGTTGACACTTTTGTCGGTCTAAGTGTTGGGGTGTGTACCTGCTGGTTTTATTACCTTGCCATAGAAGCCCTTTTCTGTCTCACCTCGGACCAACAACAGAGACACATGTACTGAATAGAATTGCCCTGGGTCTTCGATCTAAGAGGCATCATTTGGAGCGTTCTGCATTATGTACTACTACTAAAGCATTTTCAATTAAACTGACATCTTAAATGCTACCTTTGCCTGGCAGGTAATGAAATTCATTCTAAGGATGCTGACATGAAAGAAGCTGGCCCTGAGGGGTCACAGGAATTTATTCTGCCTGTCTCCACAATTACTAACGAGTAACCACTGTGTGATACTGTGTAATAGAGGTGGACTTGGTTTCTCTTAATGGCAGTTGTCACGCAGGTGAGGAGCACATAGGTGAGGAGCACTCAGGTGGTTCCAGACAAGCCTCAGAAATGGTGAGCTGCAAAGCCAGCCTGCAGCTGGAGGTGGAGGCAGATTACTCACCACCTTCTCATCCTGGGTGCATCCTGGCAGACCTTCAGCCTGACAAGAAATCCATATAGAACTGCAGTATAAAGAACACTGAGACTTTTGAAAGTTGCTACTAGACATTTAATTCAACCAGCCCACAAACTTCGACTTGCAGTGTGAAAGGTGAATGTTTAGAATGCTTTTCCCCTGAACAATCTGAGGAATCTCAAGACTCAGATAAGTGAGGATGATGAAAGCATTGTTCTTATTGATACTTTGGAGGAGGCGGGGGATGAGGAGGATCATTGCCTCCAGCATCCCTATGACGAAGACCACTATTTGCTGGCATTAGGCTATTCCTTGGCAGCTGCAAGAGAAAATGCTGCCATTGTATCAGGTTGAAGTCCAGAGATGTCCAGTTGTTGGATATGATTAGGACTGGCTGGACTCATTTGGGCATCTACACTTTTAATTAGAGCTTTTTTTGCATACCTAGTCTTTAAGTTACGTTTTTGCTGTCTGTATTATCAACACCCTCTGGTGCTGGTTTTGCAGTAGTGCCACTGTTACGCTGCACAGCCCACTTGGCCAGAATGACTCATCCATCTCTTCTCTCCATACATCCTCTCATTTTTTTAAGGCCGTAGTTGTAATAAACTGTGATTTGGATATTTTACACATGGTCATTTATTGTCTGTACCCCATGCAAGCATGCTTGGCTGTGGAGGTATTGGTGTTGCATGTGCTTATATGTTACCGGAATTTGCCTTAGCAGAAGTGATGAAGAAGGGCAGGTTTGTGTGATTGTCCTCCATAAGAGAGGTGGAAAGCATATATGATTCCGTGCATCTTCCAGTACCTGAAAGGGGCATACAAGAAAGCTGGAGAGGAACTATTCATAAAGGCTTGTGGTGATAGGATGAGGGGGAACGGGTATAAACTGGAGAGGGGCAGATTTAGGCTAGACATTAGGAGGAATTTCTTCACCGTGAGAGTGGTGAGACATTGACACAGGTTACCCAGGGAAGCTCTGGCTGCCCCATCCCTGGAGGTGTTCAAGGCCAGGTTGGATGGGGCTTTCAGCAGCCTGATCCAGCAGGTGTCCCTGCCCACGGCAGGTGGGTTGCAACTGGATGAACTTTAAGGTCCCTTCCAAACCTAACTATTCTATGATTCTATGATCTTGGGTTGAGGTGGATAAAAGCCACGGCCCTGCCCAGCAGTAAGAAATGTCTAAGAATTTTAAAGTCATAAAAATCATAATAAAAATAATGAAAACCTTCTGAGTTTTGTTCCATAGTTTGGGAGACTTGGAATGACAGTTCTTTCTCTGCAAAGTTTGCCATACTAAGCAGCATGTGGGTTTCTCATGGATTCAATGACTGCCATTAAAGGAATGTTGCTAAATTATTTTTTAACTGCCTAATGTGAAGAAACTGAACTGCCACTTACTGTGCTTTCAGAAGTAGCTCACTTTTGCGTGTGAAAGCAGTCAGTACGTTTCTTTTCCTCACCCTCAACTCCCAGCAGAATAGTTTCTGGTTTCGTGTTTATTTTCAGACAGATCTGTGGGATTACAAAAAAGCGGAATACTTTTAGAAAGATCCGTGAGATCACAAAACAGCAGAACATTGAGTGTTTTTATATGCTATATTTGCATATTTCGCTAGAAATGTACACTTTTGTTAATTTTTAATCTAGAGTTTGTATTTGCTGTTAATTGTAGAAGGCTATTTCCCAAAGTAAGAGTATTGTTTTAGCTGTCCAGTGTGGAACATAACTGCAGCATTAAAAGCAGGAACAATCTCTGTGAGATTGCACGGTGACTTTGGAGAGACGTTCGGAACAGAGGAAATGCAGAATTGGTCAGTAAGATAAGTTGAGGAAACAAACGCAGAGCAGGAGGGGGGCTGGGTGAGTGACCACTGATTGTATCAAACAGAAGCTGTTGGGAGTTTCCCAAAGGTGCTCCTTTAGGGTTTAGACCTTGGGTGACTCCTGTTGAACAGTTAATGTTAATGATGGGAATGCAAAAATGGACATGTGGGAATGGAATGTGCTGACAGGGAGTATGAACAGAAGGGAGGGCTGCAGAGCCACAGGGGAATGAGAAGTCTTCCAGTAACAGTGGTAGAGAAATAGCGATAACTTCTGCCTCAAACTGGTGGGTTATAGGCTGTGAGGGATGGAGGAAAGGAGCCTGAGCAACCCTGCAGATTGTGATCCTACTGTGGAAAAGGCAAATGGGATCCTTGGATGTGTGAGGCAAAGGACTTCCACTAGGAATAAGGCAGGAAAGGCCCTGGTGAGACTTTCCTGAAGTTCCCAAGTGCAGTTCTGGGCACTGAGGGTGAAGGAAATATTCATGCAAAGTGGAAGTGGGACACCGAACTTGGGACATGGATGCAGCCTTCCCTACAGGAGCAGAACTTGTTTTCTCAGAGCTTGGGACATGGATGCAGCCTTCCTTACAGGAGCAGAGTGTGTTTCCTCAGAACTTGGGACATGGATGCAGCCTTCCCCTACAGGAGCAGAACTCGGAGACATGGATGCACCTTCCCTACAGGAGCAGAACTCGGGACATGGTGACATATCCCTCCCCACCCTGAAGCTGCTGAAGAGGGCTGCTGCCTTGCTGAGTCGCAGGGTGGAGAGGGGCCAGATGGAGATCTGGTGGCCACTCCACATCAGCGTCCATATCAAAGCCCACCTGTGCAGCAAGGATGAATAGGGGAGAATGAGCCATTATGTCTCTGCCACTCCTTTGCCTGTCAGGATGACTAAGGGAGGGGACGACTTGTTAGATTTACACCATAGCTACAGAACAAAGACTCAGAGGTGATCCTCAAAACAAAAGTATTAATAAGATTTGTGAATAGAAATCTACATATGTTGTACTTGGATGATTTAGACTATGAGTTTTTGTGATGGAAACATCCTGATCTATGACCCTGGATTTTCTGGATTCCTACACATTGGTAGGGATTGCACTGACAGGAAGCAATCCACTGTGGCCCTTACCGTCCGGCACCACTGACAAAAGTAAAGGAGATGGGCCAGCCGGTACCCCAGATGTTATCACTCCAGAATGGACTATAAGAGAATGAGAGAAGCAAGCCTTAATCAGAGCTCCTTCTCAGCTGGTCTGAGATCCACCACCGACGACAACAATCTACAAACACTGAACACTGGAGCGCTTGCAGAAACTTCACTTGCAGCAACTTCTTTGAGGAAACATCTAAAGACTTTATCACTGAACTCCATACAGGTCGTATAGTCCCTCACAAATCCTTATAGGGTGCTAATATTGGTCTAGATTTAAGCTCATATTCTTGACTTAGAATTGTAACATCATAAACTAAATGTTTAAATACAGTTCTGGGTCCTACTCTGTCTCCCTCGGGGTGTGACACATGGATGCAGCCTTCCCTACAGGAGCAGAACTGGTGTGGTTAGAACTTGGGACATGGATGCAGCCTTCCCTACAGGAGCAGAACCTGTTTCCTCAGAACTCAACAGAAGGAGGAAATAGAACTGTTGGAATATGTCCAGTGGAGGCCACCGAGATGATCAGAGGGCTGGAGCACCTCCCATATGAGGACAGGCTGAGAGAGTTGGGGTTGTTCAGCCTGGAGAAGGCTCCACGGAGACCTTATAGTGACTTTCCAGTACCTGAAAGGGGCTACAAGAAAGCTGGAGAGGGAATGTTCACAAAGGCTTGTGGGGATAGGATGAGGGGCAATGGGTATAAACTGGAGAGGGGCAGATTTAGACCAGACATAAGGAGGAATTTCTTCACTCTGAGGGTGGTGAGGCCCTGGCCCAGGTAAGGTGTGGCTGCCCCATCCCTGGAGGTGTTCCAGGCCAGGTTGGATGGGCCTTGGAGCCCCTGTTCCCGCGGGAGGTGTCCCTGCCCGTGGCAGGGGGCGGAACTGGATGGGCTTTAGGTCCCTTCCCACCCAACCCTCCCCGGGCTCGGGCGCACAGACGCAGCCCCGCAGGCCTTTCCCCGCACGGCGCCGCTCGCAGGTGAGGCCGATGGCCGCCGCGCTGTGGCCGGGGCTGGGGGACCGCCCGGCCTCGCTCCCAGCGAGCAGGAGGCCCCTCTCCGTGCCCGGAGGTGCCGCCCCGCTGCAGGTGCGGTTGCGCCGCTCCCGGTGGCTCCGCGCCGGCGCGGGGGCTGCGATGGGGGGGGCCGTGCCTGGAACAGCACCATCACCGGCTTCTCATTCCTTTGAGGTGTCCTTTTGAAGCCTTCATGGCGATTTAAACCTCCCCCCTGCCTCCCGTGGAAGCCGGGCGGGCTGTTGTCACGATGTTTTTCTTCATCCAGGCGGTGCCAGCATCCCTTGGAAAGTTTTTCTTCCACAAAGAGAATAGCGGATCCGAAACGGCGCGGTGAGGCTGGAGGTGCTGAGCCCCTCGCAGGAGGTGAGGGATGGACCATGCACGCCTCAGGAAATCAACGGGAAGGGTGGGAGTTCGAGGGTCACTTGAGCTCTTCTTTTCCAGGCAGTGACAGGTGAGGAATCATAGAACAGTTTGGATTGGAAGGGACCTTAAAGATCATCCAATTCCAACCCCCTGCCATGGGCAGGGACACCTCCCACTGGATCAGGACTAGAAGGCTAATTGAGGTTTGTTTTCACAGATGGAGATAACGCAGCTCGTGTCGTACCTATGTGTGCAGGTATGGTTGGAATCGATGATCATCTCAAAGGTCTTTCCCAACCAAATGATTCTATGATTCTGTGAACAAAGCTGGCCTTTTGGAGAGGTGGATGAGGCCTTTCACTTTATGCACATCGCTATAGGGTCTTTATAATCTAGTAAGAGTAAATAGGCAAGCTTTATGTGCGCAGGGATACAGAGATGTGTGTGTTTCTACGTACATATGTTTTAGATCTGTATGTGCTTGTATTCGGAGAAGCCTTACCTGGAGGAAAGCAAGTAAGAGGAAGAAAATCATAGAATCATGAAATGGTTTGGGTGGGAAGGAACCTTATAGCCCATCCAGTTCCATCCCCCCTGCCATGGGCAGGGACACCTCCCACTAGATTAGGCTGCTCAAAGCCCCGTCCAACCTGGCCTGAACACCTCCAGGGATGGGGCAGCCACCAATTCTCTGGGCAACCTGTTCAATGGGAGTAAAGGGAATATGAAGAGTGGGTGGGAAGGAGAAGGTAGGGGTCAGAGCAGCAGCCAAGGTATCGGTCAGGATGGGGAAAAGTGAAGTTTCTGAGCTTAGACTGGCAGTTCAGTGGGAATGCAGGTTTAAACCAGAGGAGTGAAATCTCCCTGTGGAGCTGCTGTCAGGAGGCCACCGGGACAAATGTAGAAAACCTCTTGCAAATCTCCACTTGATATGGCACAAATGAAAGCATCTTCTTCACAAGAAAGTTTGTGATTCAGACAGGTATTTCCAACCATTGCTCATATTTTCTGCTAGAACGGCCGGTCTGCAAAAGGAGTTTATCCAGTGCATTTGAAGCTGTTCCAGTGGGCCAGCTCTGGAGGATTTGCTAGCTGTGCTTTGAAGACTGGGAGGGTGATTAGCAAGCTTTCTGGACAGCTCTTTCATGCCTTTCCTTGCGTGTATCTTCTTTGCACGGGGGTAGCTAGTAGTGGCGCAGGGACCACAAATACCGTCAAGAGTTACAATGATGCTGGTCAGGATGGGAGGTGAAAGGCACTCCTGAGCTTTGCAGGACCCTGTCCCATACATTGCTGTTTGACTGACTCAGGTTCTGGGTCTCATTGCATTACCTAATTAGTTTGTGAAAGAAAACACCTTGTGGTGAGTGCTCCTAATTCATATTTAGCAAAGGAAAATCAAGGATTAAAGCATGAGTCCTGAGAAAAAGAACAGTGGTGAGGACAGCTGTGGTGTAGGACTTTGCCTAAAGTATTTGCACCCCAGGGTTCTGAAGATTTCTTGTCTTTAGGAGAGTTTAAAATGGAAATTGTTTATCATTTTGGCTGGATTATGATAGAGAATTTAACTTCATTGAATGTAGTCTGTCTGTATTTTTTATGCTGAATATATATTTTATATATATATGATAGCAGATGATTCTGTTTCTTCTGCAGTATGACTAATAGTTTGTCCCATTCTTTTAATCAGGAAAAGAAATCTTCGCTGTGATAACTTCATGTTAATAACAGAAAAATCATGGATTAAATGAGTGGTTTATTTTCTAGGGAGAGCTGTAAATGAACTGAGAATAGGATGGACTTACTATGAAAGACCTGAAGCTCTTGATCTACGCATCATCAACGAGCTGCAGATGAATGCGGCATACACCTTGGAGGATGGATGTGAACATGGACTGGAATTCTGAGAATAATGTTTATGACACAGGTGAGAAGCATGCAAATTATTCCAGAAAGAGCACTAAGCAGGTAGGCCACATGCCTAGCCTCCAGGAGGAGGCAGATGTGAATTACTCGCAGCCTTCCAGTCCTCGTTGCAACTCTGCAGGACCTTCAAGTAAGAAGGAGCTTCCTGCAGAGCTGCAGCGTGAAGAAAAAGAAGCTTATGAGACCTATCACCAGAAACGAGGTGAGAGTACAGCTGGGGTGTTTGTCCCTTCCAATATTGACTTTGACTTGCAGCATGAAGATGAAGATTTAGAGCACCGTTCCTCTGAGCAGTCCAAGAAACCGCAGAGAAGACTACGTGGTGATAGCGAGAACACTGTTCTTGCTGATGTGTTTGATGAGGACTCTGGGGGAGCTTTGCCATTCCGGTGCAAGAGGTGTGGTTGCTCTTTCCGGGATATGAGCGAGCTGCAGGAACATAAGCGAACTCACCTTGTGGAAAACTCATACCGATGTCCCATCTGTGCCAAAGAGTTCTTCCGTGCGGCAAATTTGCGAATGCACAAGCTCATTCATTCTAGTGACAGGCCACACAAATGTCCAGAGTGTGATAAGGGTTTCATTCGCACGGCTGATGTCTGGAGGCACCTACGCAGTGTGCACAAGATAGAGCGCTCCATGGTGATCCTGGGAAACGGCATGGCTAGGAACCCATGGTCCATAGTGCACCGTGACCAACATGCTGTTGAGTATATGGATCAGCCTTGTGCAGAAACCCAAAAGCCTGAGGAAGATGACTGTAAACCTTATGCCTGTCAAACATGCGGCAAAGGTTTCGGTAAGCCTAACCTGCTTTCCAAACACAAGGTGATCCATCGACAAGACAAGCCCTATAAGTGTCAGGAATGTGGCGTGGCGTTTGTCCAGCTGCTGAGACTGAAAAGACACCAGCAGACTCACTCTGGGGAGCGCCCCTTCTATTGCAGGGAGTGTGGAGCAACGTTCACCCGGCTGACATCGCTCCAGCGCCATCACCGTATCCATACCGGTGAGAAGCCCTACTCTTGCCGTTACTGTGGTCATGCCTTCACCGAGTCAGGTACCCTCTGGAGGCATGAGCGCACACACAAATTGGGCAAATCTTAATTCTTAAAGTTCACTTGTGATTATAGTCTCCTTGGTTGCTTCTTACCTGAATGAGGCTTGCTCAGTTGGGCTGGAGAAGGCACTTCACTGCATGCTCTCTGGCCAGTCCAGACCTACTTCTCACCAGTGGCTGACAGGGAACGCTGCATCGTGGAGATCTCTGGAACTTTTACTGGTACAGATTGCACTTGCTGGCTTTAAACTGGCTTTGTATGAAAAAATAACCTGATTATCACTGAGTAATAAAATTTGAGGCTTGAGAAGACTGAAATGACTCACATGTGCTAGCACTGTCTCAATTTGCTGAACTGATGGTTCATCAGCTTGAGCTTTTTTAAGGATGCAAGGGCTGTGAGACTTCTCTCTGCAGTCTTGGTCACTGTACAAATTAGCCCTGCCCTCTCAAGTGTGATGGCTCTTTGGCACTGGGTTTGGAGATCTGCTGTTGCAGGTCTTTGCTAAGGCAGAACAGTCTGGAGTTGTCCCTCTATCCCTTCTTTCCTTGCATTCTGCTGGATTTTTCTTTCCATTCCATTCCCTTTTTTTTTTTTATTTGAAGAGGAAGTGTCATGTTGAGTATTAAAAAAAAAAACGCACCACAAATCGGTTCCTTAATAAAATCAGCATTTACCAGCTGTATTTCATAAATATTTCTATCTAAGGGAGTACTGGTCCCTTATGCACTTCCATGTGATCAGTTGAATAATGGAAAAAGCTTTATTTTTGCTATGACAGTACATGTTTTGGGGGTGAGGTATTTGAATACATTTGGGTCTCTGATGTAACCGTGCACTCTAAATCTGTCCAGCTGAGTGAGTATTACAGTAGGAAACGTTTGAGAACACAAAATTCAGAAAGCGGAGGACCAAATTTAAGCCACCTTTGCTACACATTGCGTAGGCATCATCTTCATGTAAATGTTTTCACACGTAAGGAAACTTCTTATAACAAAACCTTGGTTTGTGTCCTGTGATGTGACTGAGTACGACCCAAAGTGTCTGCTAGACTCTTCACTTTGATTTCTATTCAAATGGTTCATGAAGAAGACTTTCCTTAGAAACCAGCCTGTCAGGCTCAGGCAGGTGCTGCCAAGTGCCCCAAGGCTGTAAATCCAGAGAAGCCTATATTGCCTCAGTTATGGCAGTGGGAGTTTTAACTCTGGAACTTATTAATGATACTTAATCTACAGTTAACCTCTGTGGTGGAAGCATCCACTTTGTCCTTAAGTTGCAGCCTTAATTTCCTTTCTGTGTCGGAAAGCTTGGCTTCCTTCCTCCTGCCAGATGCCATAACTTCACTAATTTCTTCTTAATGCATTCTGCCTTTTCAGCAGGAACTTGTTCAATAGAGTGAAAGTAAAGCCTCAGGGTAATGTAAGTGCTACCAGGATGTTTAATGTAAAGCACAGGTTGTGCCATTTGTTTACATAATTCATAGACTGAAAAATGTCTGTTGCCTTCCTCTAGATTTCTAAGCAGTATTATGGAATCCAAGCTCCATATTTGAGAAGTTGGGCTAAAATGTTTGTGGGTGCTGACTGTGCAGCAGCTTCCACCTATGCAACAGCAGAGCAGGTGATTTGCAGTTGTGGGTACTGTCCTGTTTGATGTGAGGTCCTTGGCTCAGATCACTGTCCTCCCCAAGACTTCAGCTTCCTTATGAATGGGAGACTCAGTCTTCAGGCCTCACTAATGTGTGGTTTTAATTTCATTCCTCAAGTCTCCACATTAGGGAAGTGATTGGCATCCCGCTTCTTAGGGATGGTTGTGTTGTCTCTGAGAGGATGTGCTTCTGTTACGCAGATCTCTCTGCCAGGATGGCTCTGGACCCTGCGCTACAGCTGTGAGTGAGACTTCTCCAGGCTCCCCTCTGCAGGTAGTTTCAGTGTGATTTTAGGTTTCTGAAAAGGCCCCCTTAGCAAAGGGTCAGTCTTATCTGAGGGCTGCTTAGCCTGTCTAAGAGGAAAGGTCTTTGCGTTGAAAAAAATCCTGGATGAAAGTTGATGCTGATTAAAAGATCTACAGAGAGAAGTGGTCATGCTGTTCAACACAATCTGAAATGACTTGGAGAGAGGGCGGATAGCAAGGTGAGAAAGCCATTCCAGAAGCTATCATGCATTAATTTTCTATGCTCATCTTCTAAACCCATTTTGAACTTGTCGGCTATAGTCTTCTCTTTTCAGCATCCTGCTTCTTTCTTGGGTTTGCGATTCTCTTGCTGCAGGGGGTTTAATATACAATTAAACTGCATCACTATGCACACCTTTATGATGTGTGACTGTTCTGCTTAGACAGTTGCGGTAATTGGGAACATCTAGTTATTCTGCGTTTTGGTGTTAGCAGTTGGTGGAATTTGTATCTCTAAGAGCCTAACGGTGAAAGTGTTTTGAACAAAGATCTGTTTAATGGGGAGAGTAAATGGTTGGTGAAATGAGAACTACTAGGCTTAACTAAGAGGTTATTAAAAAGATACTTGCCTGGAAGGTTGACTTGCATATGAAGTGCAAGTGGATGTGTGAAAGGAGAGATTAAAATGTGTGATGGCTTCTGGGAAGAGTGTGGGATCCTCTTTAAAGAAACTTGCACTAACTCCTGTGTAAGCTACAGGAAATCTCTTGGAGCTTAATTTAACCTAGAGATCGTCACTTATGCACTTTACATTTTAATATAGAGATTTGGAAATCTCTCCCAGGCCTTGACATCTCACAGTGTCCATCTGAGTTCCTTATGGCCTACCACAGACGTAGCCGTCACGATATCTAGCTGAAGCAGGCAGAGAGTTGGTGCGCAAATGTACCTGATCTACAGCACTGCTTCATCAGGGAGGTTTTGAAGTGTGTGGTTTCAGCAGAAGTCATTTTTCCTTGTTCAGAATAACCTGTGTATCTGTTGGCTCATGTGCACCTGCAAAGGCCATGGAAGAAGCTGTTTGCTTTGATGCTATCCTTTGCAGAGGACTCACTCAACAGGCACGGGGAGGGAGCTCTAAGCTAGACAGAGGATCCATATTGCGTGAGTAATTTTGATTGCTGAGTGGTGTTTCTGAATAATGGGGCATAGAAGTACCCCTTGCTCTTTGCTAGTTTTTCTGTCCCCTCACTACTCATTTTTCATCACAGGAAAATTGTCTGAAGACTCAGAAGTTATAATAGCTCCAACTGTGCGTACTCCTGACCTCTCTCACTGACCAGGAATCATCGGCCAGTCCTTGGCAGCCGTGGTACCATTTTCTTACTTTGTTAACAAAGGTGTTGCACATTAAATATGCAAATATGTGGGGCGTAGATACAGCACCTTGCACAAAGGAAAAGCTACTACTGCTTTATACTTTTAAGGCTTCTTGCTCCTCTGAAGACCATTCTTCTCCCTTACGCTGGTTGCCTTCTCCTAGTGTGGAGGAGTCTGAAGCAGGAGTCTTTGATGTAAGCAGGGAGTAAAACTTCACTTGACAATTAATCTCAGCAAAGGGCATTGAAATGCCCGGATCAGGCAGCTTTTGTTTAAAGGGAGGCTTCAGCACATGATGATTTGCTTCCGATCTTGTAAAGTTTCTGTTGGTATAAGGAACCTTCACTGCGTTTTTTCTTCTTACATACTGAGAATGAGCAGGGGCTGAAATCTCACCAGCAGAAGGGCAGATAAATAGCATTTTCCTAGGACAACATACTGGAAATAGAAAGGAAAACAGTGTTTTTATTTTGGTGATCCCAAAATGTGTCTGATGATTTGAGAAGTTAAAAAATTGTGGGCTTATGCAAGGTTAGAGTTGTCTTAAAGAGCAACCACAGCATGGGAGCCAGCCCACGAGGTGGGTAGTACTGGTCTCTGCGCCAACATTCAGCCTACCTGGAAATTAACTGTAGGATGGCTGTGCTGCTGAACTGCCCCCCTCTACCTGGGAATGTTGTTTTCCAGAGGAAAATGCTTGTGCAGGGGAATGGCTTTCCTCTTGTATCTCTGCTAGAAGAAAACATCAGAGCTATCAACTTCTTTTCTCATTAAGAGTTTTATCTTAATAGTTTATTATGTGCTTCATATCTGAAAGCAGGAGTGCTGATTTGATTTGAGTAGGTCTGTTTCTGCACAAGCTACCGGCACACATCTTGTTGGCTGCAAATCACTCTTCAGGAAGAGGTCCCTGGGCTCACAGCCATACACAGGTAAGGTAGCCACCAGCTTGCCATTTAACAGCTATTTCCCATAACTACCTGGCTTGTCTTGAAAAGAAACATATTCCTCAATGCAAGGCTGTTCTTTTTTGAGTCAGTTAAGTTTTACCCCAAGGGAATTGGCATGTTTTGCTGGCCTGCTTGCCCAGCCTCTCTTTTTCTGCTTGAGAGAGGCTGTGCTAATTTTCTTCTTCCTTCCATACCTTGAGCATTGCTGCTGCTCCTGGAAACGCCCCTGATGGTGTGAGCTGGGGTGGTTTTGTGACTTCAGTAGGTTCTTTTGGATTGCTTGGTGGACTGACAGCAATTTAGAAAGAGAAGCTACTAAAAACCTGAGGTGTCAGCGGTTGTTATAAAACTAAGGATCTGGTCTGACGTCTTTTGCTTGGTAAGTGGTGCGAGTGATGTATGTCTTATCCTCATTGTTTGGGAAGGGGAATTGGGAGAAGGCATGATACAGCATTTGGTCTCCCAAGACACCTGAGATTAAAGTGTAATCTAGCAGATCTTCCTTGTGGGACCTTTTAGGAAGGCTGCCAGTATCTATGTCTTTAATACTTGCATTTAAGAAGCTCTTGGACCAGTTGTTAAGTGTATATCATATTTATACCGTACTTGTTTAAAAAGAAGATAATTTGCTTTTAGGAGTCTGTCTGCTGACTGTGCAAAATGGTTTGGCCCAGGAGCCTGAAAAAAAGAAGGCATTGACTTTTGCATTGAGAAGAGTCTGTGCTCTGTACTGTGGTTCAGTGCAACCCTGCGGGAGCATTTCTGCTGGCACAGTGCTTCTACTGCCTGAAATCTGGCTTTGCCAGAAAGCATGGCTGCGTTGGAGCACTGTGGGAAAGACTGGATGCTTACACCACAGACTTAGTTCCTGCACCAAATCCAGCAGACTGGGGATATTTTTTACCTGATGCAGCATGCTTTGGGAGGTGATTCCTTCCCAGAGAACTGGGATGTTGGGGGCTGCATTTCCTGAGTACAGAGTGGTGGTCACTTGGTCCCATCTCCACCTGCACATTAGCTCCAGGTCACAGCACAACAGCGAGCGAGCATGACAGAAGTGCAGTACATGGAGAAAGCTGAGGTCTGCACTTGTGGTTGTGGCCCTGCACGTGGAATGGAACCTCTACGGAGACGAGGCTGCATGCACACCCACCATGAAGCCTCCCACCAGCCTTTGCTTCTCACCCACCAAAACTCTCCCCTAGGTTTCCCTGCAGGCTTGCGTTGAGGTGCAGGAAGATATTTGTGAGTAGTTGCAATACCTCATGTCCTGCTTCACTTCTGGACATGTGCAGATGCCCAGTTCTCATGTATGGTAATAGACACTGAAATATGCTATGTATCCTTACAAATAGCTGCATTGGCTCAAGACCAAGAGTTAAAAGCGCAAGAGATTTACTTTTAGACTGTTCATGGCACACATGAGTAGATATGGAGTATTTATTTCCAGTGTATTCACTTGAGACATAGCAGCAGCTTTAAAATAGCACCAGGACTGGGAAGTTCATGTCAACATAAGGAATATCCCCAATTTTAAGTAAATTATTTCTTTCTCAGTTTACATACTATGATACAGAATTGAGTTTGTAATGATCAGACAGTAATCAGTGCAAGAGTGAAAAATAATACTGGGCTGCTCCTGCCTGGACAGTCCTGGCAGCTACAATACTGTTACAATACAAGCACATTTATTATAAGCACATTTATATAGCATCATTTACAGATACATTTATAGGCCTTCAATAGCACAGCACGGCCGAGTGGTCTGAGACCAGAGCTCATCTCTTCAGCGCATTTTTACCACCGTGAAGGACAGGATAAGAAATCCAGAAGCAACATCCAAGCAATGCGGGACATCCTCCCAGAGTGCAGGAGTGTAGTACTGGCAGCAGTGTCATTGTAGAGGTCTAAGGCAGCAAGATCAAAGGCCTCTGCTCCTCTCCAAACTAGAAATAAGGACAACTCTCTCTTTGGATGTGCTCACTCAAATTGATGTCATTTGTTGCTGCCATTGTGAAGTCCTAGCTTGATCTGTTTTATTCACACTCTCAAAAAGGGGAAGCAATTTAGGGGGGAGGCTTTTAGCAATTTCCAGTGCAGAGCCTTGCTGAGTGCATTATGCACTCACCTGTCTTTTGACCTGACTTCCTTTTTATTTAATATTTTACTGTAATTTCTTTTCTTGCTTCTCTCATCAGCACACCATGAGGAAGAATTTTAAGTGATTTTTCTGTTGTCTTGTAAAGATCTTGCTGGCTGACTGCATACAGACCTGTAAAACGCAACCACTTCCCCTGGCAGTGGGAATGATAGAGTCAGCCTAGCATGCCTCTTCCATGTTCTTCCAGACCGGTGGTCCCCAAACCATTCCTGGGAGAGCTTGCAAGCAGGAGATTGGACAGGTAAAAGAGTGATATGGACTCTAGAGCAACACATGCCTGCTACGCTCCTGAGCTTCAGCCCTCACCTGCTTATCCTGTGGGGGAAAGGGGCTATTGTCCTAAAATCATGATCTGGATGAGAGAAACTAAAATCTGGGGATACCCTGATTTGGGAATTCTCAGGTACTTTCCCATACTGTTGTTGTCTCCTGCAAATGAACTTGGTGTTGGGTTGGCCTAGCAGGAGGGGTGGAAAGAAAGGCAGGAACGTCCTTGGGTGATGGGCTGAAACATAAGCCAGGCATGGCTGCTGGAGGTAATGATGAGGGCAAAGGATGACTTGGAGTTGTGTCAAGAAGTATGAGGTTCATGTGAAGAGCATTCTGGGACTTGGATCCTGACCAAACTGGTATCCAGTGGTGGTAATAAATGCCACTCTATTTTTTTAAGCTGATGAGAAAGGTGGAAGGGACTTTTTGTTTTCTCACACATGCCAGGGCCCTTGCTGCAACAAAGAGATCAGCAAGGCACTTCTGCTGTGTCCTCTGGCTATTCCCTGTCTGTCAGGCCCACCTCTGGTCCCATGAGACACTTAGATAGTGTCCTTCCCAAACCCTGTGTTCATGGACTTGTGAAAAACAGCTGGGAAGTCCCTTTCCAGAGGTGGCCAGCCGAACTCTTGGGAGGAGCGGGCAGCATGAGCCCTATCTGCAGAAGGATGCTCAAGCCAGGTTCTCATCTGCAGAACCGCTTCCCCTGCCTTAGAGGCTCGGATGCAGCTGGTACCAGTGTGACTGATGGGGAAATGAATGATGCTGGAGAGTAAGAGACAGCAAGGGATGGGACTGCAGCTTCATCAGGGAGCTGCTCCCAGGCAGTTGCTGGCAAGACCTTTCAGGCAAGTGTTATAAACCAGAAAATGAAGCTCTGAGCTCTTCATGTGAAAAATTTGAGCAGGGAGCTCTGGCTGTTTGTCGCTGAGGCTGGATAAACCAGGTACTAACCACTAAATATTTCTGTCTTCATTTAGAAAACACTTGGGTTCTTGCATCTGGGGGCCCAGCAATAAGTAGCAATTAATTATCAGGAAAGAAGGAAGGAAGAAAGAAAGAAGCCCAAAATGCTTCTTGTCCTTTTGTTCTTTGCAAGAGATTGGTGAGAACAGGATGTTCCCAGCAGTAACTTTTAATTATTTCACCACTTCACATCTCTCTTACATTGCAAGTTAGAAATGGCAGTTTAATATTCTTTTAATTGCCTCAGCTATCAGGTACCTGAGAAAGGCCATTTTTCCTGACTGTCTAGTCCCTGTTCTTGGTCTCAGAAAGCAGCTTATTGTGGTAGAAACACTCAGTGCACTTTTGCTTTGGAAACGGGCTCTCCCAGAAGGAGAGCAAGGGGTGCAAATATTTTGCCTGTAACCATTGTATCCAGCATAGTCTGCTTGAAAGGAAAGGGTTGTGTTTTGCAACGCTCATCTCATTGGCAGCACAGGAGGGTTTGGGCCTCAGTTTGCTTTCCCTTGCCCATTTCCATGTGGAATTTAAACCCGGTGTGTATTTGCTTAACCCTAGGGCTGATGGAATTTTCACTGTGCCATGAAACATGTGCAGTGTCTTTGTACAGCCAGAGCAAGGTGCTCAGCCTTGCCAGGGGGATGGATCCCATGCTAGCCAAGCTGGAATCCTCTTTTCTTACAGGGAGAGCGATCAGAAATAAATAATGCTTGAGTGACTGAGCCCTGCCTCTTTGCCCCGTGCTTAGGCAACCTGCTTTTCACTGACCGCTGCCTCCTTCCCACCAACCGCACGCCAGGAGCTGCATGGGGTGCAGGAGCACTCACAGCTCCAGGTGTGGTTTTCCCCCAGCCAAGCTGGGGAGGCCAGGGCTCCTCTGCACCATGTCAGGGAATATCATGGTCCATGCAGAGGGGCTGGTGGGGTGTCATGGGGAAAGCCGTTGGGGTGTTGTGCCGGTGTAGGGGGATGCCATGGAGGTGCTGGTGCTGCTTGAGGGTGGCCATGCAGCTGATGGGCCACGTGGTGGTGTGGGTATGGATGTGGTCGTCTGAGGATCACGTGTAGGTTTTGGTGCAGAAGGGATACGGATAGGGCTGCTCGCCTGTATGCAAGTGCCCTGGTGCGAGTAGGATTTGCTACAGAGCTTGCAGGTGTCGGGCTTGGCCCTGATGTCCATCTCCCAGTAGCTCAGCAGGTTGATGGACTTCCTGAAGGACCAACCACACTGCAGGCAATTGTAGAGATGCCCCTCTGAAGTGCTTGCCCACGGACCTCCTGGCCTGGGCTGGTGATATGGCCAGAGCAACCATCTCTAGATGCCTTTCCACAGGGTCACCACAGTGTCCTTGGGGCCACAGGGTGGATGGGATGGGCACTGCAGGCTCAGGGGTTCCCCATTGCTGTGTACGCCACCCAGGACACAAATGCTCACCAGTAGCTTCAGCTTCTTGGCCACACCATTGGTATTGATGAGGGTGAAGGTTTTGTAGACCTCATCTTCCTAGCACAGTGGGTCTCCAGGCACATCCCCCCTTGAGCCATTCCCTGGATCACTGTTATTGCTTTCCTCAGTCTCCTGCTCATTGGCATTGCCTTAGTCCTCCTCTCCATGTAGTGTACTCCTGGTCCAGGCATTCAGAGGGCTCTGGGCTTGCCATGCTCCTCACCTGCATCAGACATGGATGTGTCTAAGGCTTCTCCATGCCTGGGCCATTGCTGTAGGGGACCTGGATTTTGTAGCAGAAAGGAACAGGCATGAGGAGCACAAAGCAACCAGGCAGCTGTTCTTAATCTATAACTGGTTTTGTCTTTGGTCACCATGATTTACATTTAGATCACATCTGCTTTTTCCTTCTTCTGATGGCTGCAATGCTTATTTGAGAGCATGGATTTGAGAGCATTTTCTGCACTTTCTTAGCTATTTTTCTGCTTTTTTCAAATACAGAACCACCAGGAAACAAAATGCAGACATCATTAATTTCAGAGCCCTGATGCTCTGCCAGGTTTCAGATCTGGTGGCTGTTTCTCTTAATGGCTAAGGACATCATGTGTTACAATGTCAGGCAAGTGGTAGCTGCTTCTCCCATTCCTGGAGTGCCCAGCACAGAAAAGAGCTCCATGTTAATGCAGAATCGTGCAGTATGAAAAATACAATCTTAATAAAGGTCACCTGGCCAGGCAGAGCATTTCCAGAGAAAAATAGCAAGGAGGTGAGAAACCAAGGACATCAGGTTGGAGCTGTGACAGGGAAGGTGGGAAAGCTGCCTGACAGACCCTCTGGGCTGGCTCAGCAGAGCAGATGCCCTATGTGCTGTCAGCAGTGGATGTGGGCAAGCCAAGCTGCCTCTTCCCCCTGTGCACAAAAGCAGCAATGCAGCCACATTTCTACCCCACTTTTTATGCAGAATGTTCAAGGAGAATTAAAAGCAGACCCTGACCGTGAGCCAGATGCAGCCAGCCAGTTTGTGGGATGTGCAGGGCCAAGGAGGAGAGGTTGGGCCTGTGACAGTTGTATTTCCATCAGTGCTCTTTGCAGTTTTGCAAGTGGGTAAGCAGACTCTGCCCTCCTCTCACGTGTGTGTGCAAAATAGCCTGTGGAGCTCATGCTGTGTGAGGGGTCCAAGGAGCAATGTGCATCTGCTCCCCATGCTGCTGCGAGGCCAGGGAGGTGCGGGCAGGAAGACATATGAGCAGTTGCTTCTCAGGAAGTCAAAACTGGTTGCAAACCCCAGCAGAGAAAGGGAAAAGCCTCATTCCTCTCACTGAGGAGAGGTGCGGTGAATTCCTCTTTGGATGCTGATTTACTATTATTCCCCAGCACCCTTGTTCAGAGGCTGCTGGATGGCTTGAAGGCTGGGCGAGACTGCTGCTGACAGGGACAGCCCTTGTGAGAGCTGGGGAATGCCAATGCTGCTTTTAGCTATTTGCTTGCTCCCCAAGCGGAAAGCTATGAACAGTGGTTTAGGGGCTGTTCACTGATGCAGAGAGGTGGGAGAGCACCTGCAGGGAAAGCCTCATACACCACAAGGTTGAAGCTCCTTCCCCATAGCAGCTTTCCAATGGCAATAATCCACCCTCGGTTTACTAGGTGGTGCCAGAGGTATTTGGAGGTCTCCACAGAAGGAGATAGACCCCTGTGACCTCTTGCCTGTGTCTTCTCTGCATTCACTCCCCCACATTGCTTCCCATCGCCCTCAGGCTGCCTGCCTGCCTTCTCCCAGCTCCAACTGGCAGAGCCTTACCTTGATGGGTGCACATGGGTGGGCAGGAGCAGCCCCCTGTGCGGAGCAGCCCCCTGTGCAGAGCATCCTGTATGAGCGTGCTGCTGCCTGGCTCACCCTTCTGCACCCATTGGAGCAATTGCAAAGCCTCCAGAGGTGAGGCCTCTTTCCATAGCCAAACTGTGCTGCCTGCGTTGCAGAGAGCAGCCTGGGAAACGCGGCAGGGCTGCCTTGCCTGAGCCCTTCACCTCTCCTCCTCACCAGCAACGGAGAGCGCTGGCTGCCTGCTTGGATTATGCCTCCCGCTGCACCTGCCAGGAGGCTTTTGCCTGCTCCTGGCTTTTAGATTCTATTCCACTTCTTCCCCAGTGCCAGCAGTGCTTGCTGGGTGCTTTACCCCTGCCAGCCTCCCAGGACTTCACACTGTGACTTTCAACTCATCTCCCATGTGTTGCACCAAATCCCTGCTTTTCGTTTCCTTCAAGATGTGTTTATCCCCATATGCCTGTTCCTTGGCCACAGCATGAGTGGTTTCTCCCTGCCCACAAGTCCAGTGTGTGTATTTCTGTCTCTCCCTGGTGTGGGAGCTTTCCCACAGGGATATTTCCTCCCTGTTTCTCTTACTGCCTGTCTCGCACACGCTGTTTGGTTTTCCCTTCCTCACAGTGGGGATTTCTGTCTCCTCTGTGGCATCAGAATCAAACTTCTCCCCTTGTTTTGAGCTGACTCACTTCGAAGGCAATCTCAGCACCAAGGACTCACTGTTGTTTTATTTGGAATTAGGGGATGCAGATGTAGTTTGCTGCTTGCACCTGGAGAGTGCAAGCTGATGCCCCCAGCGTCAGCACAGCCAAGGGCAGCAAATTGCAGAGTAGGGAAGAGGTAAGTTTGGGGGGAAAATGAGACCAGTTCAAGCTTCTGCCCCCGTCTTGCACTGTGAGACTGCCACCTGCCCCCAGGTCCACCTTTTGTGTCACAACTGCCTTATTTTTTGCAGCTGATTTTCTTTTTTACTATATACAGGATCTTTAACACGTGCAGGATCATTCCTTTGAGTCCAAAAGACAGCCGCAAAGTGAAGGTGTTCTTGGCAATAAATAAATAAATGAAGCCCTCGGAAATCCCGGCAACAGGTAGTATTTAAAGAAAAACCTTACAGAGCAGCCTTCAGTCCTGCACTGCTGATCAGGGCTTTGCACATGCAAATATTCACTGCTGATATGGTGATATGATCCTACTTTTAAGAACTAGGAGAGCACATGGGAAGAGGTACTTACCCCGGGTTGCATTCGGAGCGTCCTGAAGGTGATGCAGGGCACAGTACTGTTTGCCGGGTGAACATGTGACAAAGCTGTCACCATTCCACTATCTGCTCCCTGGGTGCTCATGTCTCTGGTTTTCCTCTCTTAGACAACTTGTATGCAGTGAACAAGAGCATGTGTCTTGGAGATGGCTCAAAATCCAATAACTGGAAGGAAATAATGTTGTGGTGCCCACAGGAAAACAGAGACAAACAAACCCTTCTCTTTGGAGACGGTCCTGACTGGGCCACGAGGTTGCAGCTGAGTGACAGTGTACACGAGCATCTGTCGTGGTTTAACCCCAGTAAGAAACTCAGTCCCACCCAGCTGCTCGCTCACTACTCCCACGGGGATGTAGGAGAGAATTGGAAGGGTGAAAGTGAGAAAGCTTGTGGGCTGAGAGAAAGAGAGTTTAATGGGTAAAGCTAAAGCCACACGTGCAAGCAAAGCAAACCAAGGAATTAATTTGCTACTTCCAACTGGCAAGCAAGTGTTCAGCCATCTCCAGGAAAAGAGGGCTCCCTTGCATGTAACAGTTACTTGGGAAGACAAACGCCATCACTCCAAAGGTCTCTCTGCTTCCTTCTTCTTCCCCCAGCTTTCTATGCTGAGAACAATATCATATGGTCTGGGACATCCTTTGAGTCAGTTGGGTTCAGCTGTCTGAGCTGTGTCCCCTCCCATCGTCTTGTGTACCCCCTATCTGCTCACTGGTGGGGTGGAGTGAGAAGCAGAAAAGGCCTTGACTGTGTAAACGCTGCTCAGCAGTGACAAAGACATCCCTGTATTATCAACACTATTTCCAGCACAAATCCAAAACGTAGCCTTGTACCAGCTACTGTGAAGAAAATTAACTCTATCTCAGCCAAACCCAGCTCAGCACTCATGAGCAGGCTGCTGTTGCACTCCTGGGGTTGAGACTATTATTAGTTATGGGGATGGGATAGAAATGAATTGGCTTCCCAAACACTATTCTCCATATGCCCCTACTTCTGGCAGTCTTAAGTCCTTCTCCTAATAGTTTTATTCCCATGCTTCTTCCCTTGTAGCCTCCTGTTGCATTGGAGCAAACCACACCATATCAGCAAAAAGCATTTGCAGAATCATGGCAGCATCTCTGTGAAGCAGAGGGTTTAACTCGAATTGGGGAATAGCATCAGGACTCGAACCTGCGGAGAAGCTGTCACTGAACACAAGCCAGGGATGGCTCAAAAACCAGGAGGCAAGTGAAAGTTATGGAAAGAGCTCTTGGATACAGGTTCAACTCGTTACAGTGAGAGGGGCATCATGACTGAAGCCAGCTGAGGCTTGTTCATGAGCTACAAAGAGAGCAGGGATGAACTCTTTCTTTGACAGAGTTTGCTAAAAGTAGTGCCAGGGTGATGTGGTCCTCTGGTGAGTCTGACGTTGCTGGTCCCCCTCCAGACACTCTGGGTATTTAGGGGCATCTGGAGGCACCCCCTCAATGCAGAACGCTTTCCTTGCCCAGGGCAGGCATGCTGTTATGATCAGCTTGAAAGGAAAAGAAATATTGTGGAAGGAAAGGATAATTTTGATGAATATCGCTTTCCACTTTGGACTCTTGAAATAGGAGATAAATGCTGTCAAGGAAAAAGACAATAAACTGTCCTCCCTGCTCAGGTCTGTGAGTAACGTGTTGTCCTGGGCTGATTTCTTGCTGCAGCAGAGCTGCTCTGTGTGGAATATGCAGCCGAGAGAAAGCCTTGTGAGATGCTGTATACTAAGAAAGCACGAAGTCATACAACCTGGGTGAGAAAACAGTGAGCTAGAAAGAAAATGATGCCACAAAATCCACAGCACTCGGGTAAGTGCATTTTTATCTTTGTGAAGTCTTCTGTTTTTCCTTGCGATTCCTGGACTGTTCTGAGATCCACCCGGTATATTCCCTGGTTACCAGTGCTAGGTTATGGGATTAAAACTGCATTGAACACCTACAGAAGAGCAATGGTGGAGGGGGAGCCCAAATAGTACCCAGCCCAAGCTGCTCCTATGCCCATTGTAGGAGCTGTCAGAGGCATAAAGGCAGATGGGAACCCAAATTACAGCCCCAGAGGAAGGGACAATCTGGGGCTGTCTCAGCAGACCCCATGAGGTTCGACAAAGCCAAATACAAGGTCCTACATCTGTTTCGGGGCAATCCCCCATTTCAGTAGAGGATGGGGGGTGATGTGATGGAGAGCTGCCCTGCAGAGAAGGACTTGGAGGTGCTGGTCGATGAGAAGCTCAACATGAGCCTGCAATGTGTGCCTGCAGCCCAGAAGGCCAACAGTATCCTGGGCTGCATCAAAAGAAGTGTGGCCAGCAGAGCGAGGGAAGTGATTCTGCCCCTCTATTCCTCTCTTGTGAGACCTTGTCTGGAGTACTATGTCCGGTTCTGGAATCCTTAACATAAGAAGGAGGTGGAGCTGTTGGAACGGGTCCAGAGGAGGCTACAAGGATGATCAGAAAGCTGGAGCACCTCCCATATGAGGACAGGCTGAGAGAGTTGGGGTTGTTCAGCCTGGAGAAGAGAAGGCTCTGAAGAGAACTTATAGTGACCTTCCAGTGCCTGAAGGGGCTACAAGAAAGCTGGAGAGGGACTGTTTACAAAGGCTGTGGTGACAGGGTGAGGGGCAATGGGTACAAAGTGGAGAGGGGCAGATTTAGACTGGACATAAGGAAAGATTTCCTCACTATGAGGGTTGTGAGACACTGGTGCAGGTTGCCCAGGGAAGTTGTGGCCCCATCCCTGGAGGTGTTCAAGGCCAGGTTGGATGCACCTTGGGCAGCCTGATCCAGCAGAAGGTGTCCCTGCCTGTGGCAGGGAGGTTTGAACTGGATGGGCTTTAAGGTCTTCCAGCCGAAACTATTCTGTGGTTCTATGGGTCATCAGGATGAGGCAGCTGGAGCAGCTCTCCTGAGCCGTTTTGGCACTGATGTCCCTGCTTTTTGGTGATGTCCAAGGTCAGCTCCCAGGGGTCTGTGCTACAACTGTGCTTGCAGTATGTCCAGGTGCCAGCAGATGGGGAGACTGGGATCCAGGGGCAGCTGCTGGGCAGATGGTGTGTCTGAGCCCACGTGGGATGAAAATGTAGGAAATCATGCTGCAGCATTTAGCAATGGCAGATCAAATCTCGGTGCCAGACCTGATAGGAGGGGAAGGTGGTCTTGCTCTCGGACAAGCCTGACTTCACTCATTCACTCCCTCCCCCATGGCTGTGGGCACATCAGCACCAAGGCCTATGGCCAAGTGGCCTGTCCAGCAGTCACCGTCTGTCTGGATGGCCCATTTAGGACACAACAGGGACAAAGGGCACTGGCTCTCGGCTTCCCTCAGGTCTCATGAGCTGCAGTTATGTTGATGTCCCCCTGCTGCTTTTGACCATGTATTTCTGCACCCTTTGGACCTGACAGCGATGTAAGCTCAGACACCTCACTTAATCTTGGCATCCTGGAGTGTGAATGTTACTGATTTCTTGCAATAACTCATTGCAGCCCTAAAGTGAAGATGACAGATGTACTCGTTAGCTTTGTGCTCACTCTTGATAATAGGAGACATACCCATTCCCGCTGAGAAAAGCAATTTCTCTTGCTTTGAGATGGAGAAACACCTTAAAATTAGATTTTATCTTTTCTTTATAATTATTTTATTACTGACATTCCTGCTCTGTTCAAGGTCCTTTCTTGCTTCCAACTTCTGCCACGGCAGCTGGCCTACAAAGCAAGCCCCTTTAGTCTAAGGGCTGGGTTCCACATCTTGGATAACTTCTCTTTCTGAGTGTATTGCTCATGGTCCAAGGGCTGGGTTCCACATCTTGTATCAGTTTTTGAGTGTATTGCTCAGCACTTGGTTGTCTCGGATCCTACCAGGGGATTTCAAAGCTGAGCCCTCAGCCTTCTGGACCTGCTGGGCTCGGCTGGTCCTCGAGCACTCTGTATTTTGTCAGGTGGATCCAACTGCTGTTCAAGCATAAAGTGGGAATCGATAATGAGGATCGCATTCATTCACTCTAGTGCTTTCTTCAGACCTCACTGCTATTCAGTATAAAGGTTAGCAATCTCTTGCATCCCTGCTTTCTACCTCCTACAACAGCAATTGCACAAACCCTATGGTATGCTTCCCCATCTTGTGTCGTCCAGCAACCAGCGCTGGTACTTGCTCCTCCTGGCATCCTTCACTGGTTAATGTGAGAAATTGTATACCGCTTCTTACAGAGGCACAGCTGCTTTGGTAAATTCATGTAAGAAGTCATCTACGCCCCTGCAGGGGTCACGTCATGCAATACATCTTGTTGACTTTCAGCCAGGCTTCAGGGATCGTCTCCACCATCATGTAAGGAAGGGGAATCCACATTTCTCCTCTGCTTTTTGCCTGCAGTGACCCCCCAGCAACGTGTTGCCATGCTATCTTCCATGACCCTGTTCCTCTCAAAGATCAGAGCAACTGTCAGCCTTAGCCTGTGTTGGTGACCTATAAACCCAGGCCTGCTTCTGGAAACCTCCTTTCTCAGCTGGGTAGTCTCAATTATAAACTGCACAGCTTCTTAGAAAAGATCAGCTTAGAAACATTTAACAAATATATCTGGAAACCTATTTTCTTTTCTAATGGCTCTGAACTGCAGATAATTACCACTCTTCTCCTCCATTTGATGGCATCTTCTATCTTAAGCTGTAGAAACAATATGTAGGTGCTTCAAAGTTTAAAATAAGTGAATGGCTCTTGGTATGGCTGTGAGTTAGAAAATGAAGAACCCGAGGTAGAAGAAGGAGCTGGAGGTGTGTGTTCTCATTCAGCAAGTGAGTCACCAGCAGAGCTGAGGGCAATGCTCAGTACCTGGCTCTTGCTCTGCAGCAATTCAGGGCACTGATTTGACCCAAAGGCGGTAGTTCTTGTCCAGATCCATTTCTAATGTATTTTGCAAGTTGTTTATTGTAAATAAGCAGGCTCTACAGTCATATCTTATTGCTGACTGCCATGCAGCCACCTCAGGCAGGAGCTGCTGGCAGGTTCAGCACCCACAGGGAGCCAGGATTGCTGACACGGCTATCACTTGGCTTCGGAGATCTTATATTTTTGCTTATAAGAGTAAAAGCACAGTTGCTGGCTTTGAATATGCCAGTGAGCTTAAGGGAGTAGCTTGCCCTTCTTCTAAAATGTGCTGACAGATTTTTGATGAATCCTCCTCGTGCGGTAAGGCTGGTGTTTGCAAAGCTGGGCTGTTGGCAGGGGGCACAGCTCTGATTTGGGGCACGACTCTGCTGTCTTTGTGCTACTGGGTGGTTGCATGTTCGTTAGCCACAAATAAGCCTACCGGGCACATACCCAGCCCCTGAGTAGGATGGCCATGGAGGGACTTGGTGGGACTGAAGCACCGCTCCCTTCTTGCTGCCAGGCTGGAGCTGTGAGCTCTTTGCTGCCCCAGGGTTTGGTGCCGGTGGGGTACCCATGAAAGGTGGCTTGGTGTGGGGGTGGCAGCTGCCCCAGTGCCTGTGGCACTGTGTGCTGGAAGGTCCCTGCAGGGACATTCTCCTGCGAGCAGGGATGGAGGAGCACCAGGGTGGGTGGCAAAGGCAGGCTGGCGTGTCCTGCCAAGCAGCAAGCAGCAGATGGCAATGTTGCCCTGCGAGAGCTGCAGGCAGAGATGCAGGTAGGTGCTTGCTGGGCTGGCAGCTTGGGGACAGGGGGACCAGCTTCTTTTGCAGATGCCAGACAGTTTCAGGCAGCATGAGTGCCTAGTGGAGATGTTCCTTGGCTGTGGGCTAACTTGGCTCCCTGTTGCCACCCAGGCAGGAAAGGCAAGTGGGGAGGCAGGCAGGGGCACCCCTTGCTGCCCTCCTGTCCTGCCTGGGGGAGCAGCCCCAAGATGTGAAATAGCCCAGCCTGGCTCCTGCCAGGCCTGGAGGGGTATGATTTTGATGGCTGAGGTAACTGAGGCAGGAAATGTGACCGTGAACAGGTACTGGAGACACCATGGAGCTGGTTGGATGTTGTTTTAGGTGCTGGGGTGAAGCTGCTTCTGCAGCTGAGCCTGGTAAAGGTTTAGTGTGTCTGCGACATGGGCTTTGGCAGTCATACCTCTTCTCCCTGGCTCACCCCAGTGCTAGCAGCTATTTTCGGGGTGGAACAGGCTGCTCCCTGCAGCCACTGCTGCCTGGCTTGGCCACATTCTGGGGCCATGGGGCCATCCCAGAGCCATACTTCAGGGACTTTGTGCAGCTGTGCTCTCTCTATCTGATGGGCAGAGAGCCAGTGCTGAAAGCTTTTTCTTCTCCTTTTCTTTGAGCGGCTCCATCCCATCCTTTATCGGGCTGGGCTGCTGAGCTCAGGGAAATGGGAGTTTGCCTACTTGAGGATCTGGAGGAATGGCTGTTTGCAGACTTTCCCAGACTAACAGCGTGCTGGTGACTGCATCGGTGGCACAGAAATGGGGCTGGCATCGTCCCTGGGTGTAGGCAGGAGTTCCGGGGTGCTGCCTCTGAAAGTAGCATCAGTAGCCAAGGCACCTCATGGGCCTGTGAAGGAGAGGCCAAAAGCTTCCAAGAAATCATTTTGAGTTATCAAAAGGTGTACGGTGGGTCCCCTTGACCTCCACACTGCCTGGAACCAGCATATGTCATCTTGTTTTGGCACCAAGATATTCCCTGGGGAATGAGGTGCAGAACTGCACTTACCAGGGCCATCCTCCGCTCCTGGAACAGGAGTGATTCAAATTGGCACGGGGCCATGCCGGTGCTAAAAACCAAATTAATTTCTTCCAGCTGAGTGCTCCTGAGTCAGCATTTCTCCTGCCAGCAGTTTACAGCAGGGGGTGAGATAACAAGAAGGTACTGTGCTCAGAGGGGTGGTCGTTGTCCTGGCTGGGTATCTCCTGATTAGGTGCAATACAGAGATACCGGCAATGCAGTCTCAGCACGCCAGGGCCAGAGGTGGGGTTTGGCAAAAGGGTATGCAGGTCATGGAAACAGGGATGGTCCTTGTGGTGCCCCTGTCACCAGCCCTCAGCTCTATCCCCAGTTCTGTGCTAAAGGATGCAGGTACCTTGGAAAGTTTGGGGATGCTCCTTTAAAAAAATTAATACTTTATACCAGAATGCCTCAAGTCTGTATGGCCTGAGCCCAATTTCTTCCTCTTAGGGGAATTTGTATGATTCCATTTTCTTTCTGCACTTACTCAAATCATGGCATTGCTGCCGTCTGTTCAACAGTGGCCAGGCTCTGTGCCAGTGGTGGCTGTGTTTTGTGGGGAAGGGGAGTGTCTTGGACTGGTACATCCATGAAACATTGCAAACCGTGTTCATAAGAGTGATCAGACTGAAAGAAAGGTCCTGAGAGAGGCACTGAGTTTTCTGAATTGATGCTGTGTTTGGTTTCCATGTGCTTCTCCCCTCTGAAACTATGATTTGATTTACAGGAGAGATGTGACTTTTGCATTAGCCTTTAGCCAAGGCTTGTCTCAGCTGGAGGAGCACCTAGGAGACCAGTGCACAGAGGTCCTCTCTGTCCAAGAGCATAAGTGTGGTATGTGACAAGTGGGGACTGACGGCAGAGTGGCTGTGCTGGTACCCAGGGAAAGGGACTGGCAGTGCTAGGAAGGCTGTGGCTAGAAACAAGGAGGGAGGAAACCCTGCTTTGAAATCAAGTGCAAACCTGAGCCAGTTCCTTTCCCATGTGCTTTGTGTCCTAGTCACGCAGACTTTTCCAGAAGTCTTGGAAAACTTAATGGAGAGGATAAAGCAATCAAAACTTGAATGCATTGCATGTTGGTGGTGACCTTCCCCTGCAGCAAAGATAAGGAATGTGCAGTCTTTGCAGTCAGGGAAAGGAGCCAATTTCAGTTCAGGACCAGGAGATAACTATCTAGCTGGACGTTGCCTGTGCCACGTAAACCTGCTGGCGGGCAGTTTGCTGCCAGCACTATAAAGCTCTGTCATTCTCCAGATGCCAATAGGCCTTATCACTTAAAGTAAATCATATTGATTGGGAGTGGACTTTACTGCCTGTATGTGTGGCCTTTAAACCTCATGTGAAGTTTTTCACCCTCAAATGAGTTGGAGAGGGTTTCACAAGGTGGTAGAAAAGAGCAACAAATTGTTTTCTTCCAGCGTGAGCTACCCTGAGCTGTGGGTGTCCTACTGGCCCCATGGATGTGTGCTGCTTCAGGAGCAACCACATTTTTGCTCCAGTGTGATGATGGGGATCCAGAGTGGTCTGGGGGCTGTGCCAAGTTTTTGACTTCCTCTGTGCTTGAGCAACCCAGGTCCATCACACCTGCATGACCTCAGTAGAGCTTTTCCGACTCCAGCAAAACCAGTCAGGATGCTCTTTCTGCCCAAATTTGGAGCAGGAAGCTGCCCTCGCTGTGCAGTTCCCCTGGTTGGTTCAGAAGAGCTCAGCAGAGGCGCTTATACACCTAGCAGCCCTGGGGAATGTTAAGTCCACTGGTAGTGGGCTTCCAGCCAAGGATGCTGAGGTACAGCTAGCCTTGCCTACAGTCTTATGAACAAGAACATAACAATGGGTGTTTCTGGGCATTTGATTCATTAATACTTATCTTTATATTCCCAGGAAGGCAAGAGCAGTAATTCACTGAGGTCCTGGTATAGGTGATGCCTCCCTCCATTTCACACCTATTCTGTGCAGTTCCTGGTAAGGTGGTTCTGCTCCCTGGGACAGTTTGGACAACCAACCTCTCCTCCCCATGTGGCTGCTTCCCCCACATTTCTCTTGAGAAAGGGAGCACCTGGTTGAGGGGGAAGGGGACATTATCTTGTCCCCCACACTGGCTCCTTGGCCCTTAATGCTCTGTCTGCCTTGCCACTGCATGAGGAAGGAATTGTAGAACCATAGAATGGGTTGGGTTGGAAGGGACCTTGCAGATCATCCAGTTCCAACCTCCCTGCCATGGACACCTCCCATTGCATCAGGTTGCTCAAAGCCTCATCCAACCTTGGCCTCTTCCATCTTGAAGGCTGGCATTGCTCAAGCCTAGTGAGTGGGACTCAGCTCATCTTCTCAAACAGTTGCTCCAAGAGCTGTGATTTATGGCTCTTTATGAGCAGAGAGAAATGTCCTGTCTCTGCCTTGCCAGCAGAGAGCTACTAGCAGGGAGGCTGGAGACTTTGCTGCCCATTCGGAGGTTTCCAAAGCCTCCGAGCTCTACGTGCTGCTCCTTTCCTGCCTTTCCCTTTGTGGCCAGGTCGGCAGAGGGCACTGCATGTCCATGCTTCATCCACCTGGGGAGGGAGGGAAGGTCCTCTCCACCCCTCCAGGGCCAGAGGAGGCATGGACCAGCAGCTTTGCTCTCTGACCACCAAGCCTTGCCCCCAGCTCCCTGCCAAAAAGCTCCTGGCTGCAGGACTGCCTCCCTGATGGAAAGATTTGGGGCTGATGAAGGAAATCAGGAGGTACTTGTTGAAACAACAGGCGAATTCAGATCAAACGGCAGGAAATCCGCTCTCCAGCAGTGCAGAAGAGCCACGCTGTGGAAAGCTCTGGTCTGACAGGAGGTCATCCAAGACAAACACGGAGCTGCCTTCTGGGGTGGACTGGCCAACTGGCAGGATGGGCGAGAGCTGGAGATCTGGGCAGGGGAAGCCATAAAAGCCTTTTGGCTTTGTGCTTCTCTGCAGTCGCTGCAGGTGGCTGGGGAGGAGCTCCCACCCTAGACAGTGTTCGGGATGGTACCCTCAGCCAGCACAGTGAGCAGAATCAGGCCTTTCTCATCAGGGCCTGAGGAGACAGACTGCTGGACTTTTTCATCAGAGCATGACATTTATCAGCCTGGGTGGCATCAGCATGGTCGCAGCTTGGTTTGTTTCAGATTGGACATTAGGAAAAATTTATTCACCTGGAAGGGTTCTCACCTCGAAGGGTTCTCAAGCACTGGCAGAGACTGCCCGAGGGGGTGGTGGAGTCCCCATCCCTGGAGGTGTTTAAAAGACGGGCAGATGAAGTGCTTAGGGATATGATCTAGTAATGGACAGGTACAGTTGGCCTTGATGGCCTCTAAGGTCTTTTCCAACCTAGTGATTCTGTGGAGCAGATTGTGTCCTCCTTGGTGAGGTGGGCTGGAGATCAGTGTTTGGAGACAGGCTTTGGGCTCTTCCAGTGAGAATATTTGAGTGCAAACACAGATGTAAGTGTCCCAAAGGGGACATTCCCATAATGCTTGTGGAAGTAGCTGCTTACCAGAGTGAACAGGCAGCCAGATGGTACCTCTTGCCTTAGCGTAGCAAGGTTTTGACGCACTAGTGACTTCTCCTCAATGAAGGTCTCTGCCTGAAGAAGCAGCAGTAATAACCACAGGCTCATGGAATTTCTTGGACAGCATGTCCTGCTGCCTTTCATTAGGCAGGAGGCGTGAGCGATTGAATTGTGGAGCGTTCCTTCTCCAGTCTCGTGCACTGGTTGAAATCTGGTCTTGTCTGAGAGCTCTTCTCCTCAAAGAGTGATTTGGCAGCACTTGGATGACCACTCCGAAAACCTGGCTGGGCAGGTTTCTGCAGGGCAGAAGTTGCAGCTGAAAGAGTGGTGAACCTCAAGAAGACATCAGGCTTGTGCATCCCCAGGCAGTACCTGTGGTTTATGCAAGCCAAATGCTTCACTCATATTTGAGTTCATTTATTCCTAGCCCGTAAAGGTGATTGCTCCTTGGGAACCTGCCTTGGGGTTCATTTGTTCACTGAAACCTTTATCAAGAGAGTGAAGGTGATTTTCCAGACTTGTTGATGTCCTTAGGAGATAGCTTGCACGGAGGCTTTCCAAGATGTTGCTCTCTCAGCTATTGCCCTTTGACAGGAGCAAAGATAAAGATACATGAACCTCCTGCTCAAGGAAGCTCCCTCCTCTCTTGCACCACTTCCTTGAGATTAGCGTGCAGTTTGCTGCTTCACGAGCTGAGGCTCTGTCCTCAGGAGAAGCAGCTGGGGTTTCACACACAGCCCTACTTGCTAGTGAAAGTACTCTCTGACTTGGCTCTCCTCACCCACTTGGGGCAAGGGCTTGTGTGGGGCTGTTTGAGCCCTGCATGGGTGTGAGAGCATTGGAGTGGAACTGGGTGATCCGTACAGACACTGCAAGCAAGAGGGATGGATTTTATCCCATTTAGGCTATCTAAAGAAGTAGCTGTTGCTCAGGAGGAGAGACGAGAAAGTTTGGCTAAAACCACAGTCCCTGGCATGATAATGCCTGAAACAGCAGTATATTTATGTAGGACTGTAAAGGAGCCAGGAACTGCCACCAGCCTAGCCATGAATATCCTGGCAAGCCTCCTGGAGCCTATAGACACAGCCTCTGCTTGCTCCCTCTGGCAAGCAGCAGACCCAAAGGGAAAGGAGTCTTAAGTGGGACCAGCTGGGCAGCTCGAACCTGTGCAGACCTGACATGATAAGGACCTCTGGCAGGGCTAGTCAGCAAAGATGGAAGGGGAGGTGAGCTCTGGACCACATCCATCCTGCAGGCTTTCCATCCTCATCCCCCATGTGGCTGCTTCTAGGAGAGGTAGCCGGTCTCACCAGCTCGCTGTCAGGGTGCAGTTTCAGAGGTTTCCCTCAAATGAAGTGTTGGGAAGAGTCCTGGACTGTTGGGCTTAGAGCCTTTGGGCTGATGAATGCAAATGAGACCTCTGCTCACTACGGGCAACCCACTGATACAAGCGCTTCCAGAAAGCGATTCTGATTTGTCTTGAAAGAAGGTTGGGTTTGGGTTATTTTGTGTCTGCTGATCCCTTTAGGAGACTGCCTTGGGGACTTTCCCTCTCAGTTGTTAGAAATGTTCTATAGATTTCCAGCACAAATGTGTCTATGGCCAACTTTTTCCTCATTTGTTCTTGAGCCAGAGGACAGCTGGCACGAACAGCTTTTCTCCCCGCCTGTACGCTTCAATGTTGATTTGAAGTAGTCTTTCCTTGGCCTTGGGTTTCAGAGGGATACATTTCAAAACCAGAAATACATGGGCTTGAAATATTTCCCATAATTTTATAAGAGCTCGACCCTCTGATAGCAAGATTAGAAGAAAGATAACAACAGAGATAATCAGCATTCAGGCTGGAACCGCTATTGTTAAATAGACAACACTGTAAAGCCAGTACTTCTTGTTTACAATTGAACTCATGAATTTTTAGATATTAATGTATGAAGGAATTGAGTAAACAACCATTGTGCCTCTAAGGAATGAGTCCCAGGCTGTCCTGAGCTGGAATACTTTGTACTTTCCTGATTGCCTTCCAAGAATTTCAAATTACTTTGTAACAGAAAAACAAGCCTGCTTTACAAGACGCTTGTGAGGTTCTCTTCACGGCCTTAATTCCTCTGTGTCGTGATGTGGCTGGTGTCGGGGCACAGCTCTGGGTACCGTGGGGTAGGTGCTCAAAGAGAGGTGGGAACTACGTGTGAGCAATAATCTACTCAGGAAATTAAACCCCTGCTGTAGCGTACGGGCTTGCAAGCAGCGTGTGGCCCGTTCATCCCTGTTCCCAGTTTGATGGGCACAGAGGCATTGTGGACACTGGGCAATCCTGTGACTGCCATGGAGAAGGAGTGGTGAAAGGGGCTAGTGGGAAGTCATGCAGCAAGTCGGGCCGAGAGGCAGCAAGAAAAGGACTCTACTTGCCTAAGCCACAAGGCTTTTGGGAGCAGCTGGGGTACTCTTGGGCATGGGTCTGTGGAAACAACTCCCAAGGACAAAGGGTAAAGGGATGTGTAGGCAGGGCGTGTGCCCTGGAGAGACCATGCCGTGCTCTCTACTGAAGCTGCAGACCGTGTTATATATTCACAGACTCTCCAGGTGGAGACCATGACAAAACACGCTGTGGTACATTTGCAAATTGTCCCTTATTTCTGGCTGTCCTGTGCTGAGCAGGTGCTCTTCAGGAGCACTTGCCCAGAGTCCCTCCAAACAAAAATACCACTTGGGTCTGGAGACCAGCCTGCTCAATGTCCCTGCCAACTCCTGCCCATTTGCCTAGTTTTTGAGCTAAGACCAGGAGCCAGAAATGGCAACATCTTTCCAACAGTGGTGGTGGCTGGGGATTGCAGGGAAGACATGCAGCAAAGGCAGCTGATGGCCATCAAGCCTTGAAATGTCCCTTTCAGCCAGTCTGGGCAGTCCCGTCTTGGTCATCATGACTGGCACTTTGGTAAAGCAGGCAGAATGGGTCCCTCTCTACTTGAGTTGTTCTTGGATTTGGTTTTGAAGCCAGCAGCCTGGAGCTGTGGAAAGAGTCATGAATCTGGGTTACCAAACCATCTGCTGGATGCATTTTAAAAAGCAATTAAAGCAAAATTGTTTCCAGCCCTTCTGTTTGCAAGATGTAGCCTAAAGAGAGATAACTGAGCCAGGATTTGCCTGATCCTGCCACAGCTTTAAGCAGGAGTTAATTTGATCTAATCCCTCCTCTGTGTGTTCTGGTAAGTGAGGAGTTCCTTACTAAGAACTTGGGGAGCGTGCAGGTAAACAGGGCTGCTGTGCTGTTAGCACAGAGATTTGGGTGATGGTGAAACCCTAGAAACTGGCATTTTCAAACACTTTTTATTGGTTTTAATCAGAAATTATTAAAGAGTGAAAGAAAAAATAGAAATTAAAAATACTTTTGCATGGTAGCGGATGATAGCATGTTGCCAAAGACTGATGGATACCAGGTCCAGGCAGTGTCAGGTGGAGTTGCTAGAAGTCTGAGAGGCTGGATAGGAGTGGAGGACAGTTCTTTAGCTGCCTCTGCTCATGCACTGGCTCTCAGTGACCTCTCAAATCATGAAACTTTGCTTTCTTCCTTTCCCCGTGGTGAAAGGCATGCAAACAGCCAAAAGAAAAAAGGGGTTAGGGATGAAGAGAGAAAGTAGGGTGACATCGTTCTTGCTTGTCCTCCTTTGCCAACTGTCACCAAATCAGAGACTAACCTGAGGTGAGGCTGTGCCTGATGGTGAGGGGCATGTATGCACTTTCCTGGATGTTTTTATATCTACAGGGTTTTTGTTCCTGTTCTGCTGAAGGGTCCTTCCCAGGAGAGATTGGGTAAGAGTCACAATAATCCTTACAGGGCATGTATTTGGGGATGCCCTTAGGCATGAGGACTCCTTGACAGCCAAGGGTCACAGGATCAAGACACCCTTACAGAAAGAAGGGACAGCTTTCCCTATTGCTTCATGCTGTGCTTGGTAGAGAGGACTCGCAACCATGCCACCGGTGCCCAACATCTTTGTGACTGCCCCTGTGATGATCGCAGGGCAAAGCAGAGAGAAATGAGCTCTGGTGTTACAGAGCTCAGATTTGGGCCAAAGCATCTCCTTTTTCTGGCAGGAGGAGGTAACATGCCCCAGTGCCAAGTCTTGAAGAAGGTGGGATGGGTTGGTGGTGGCTTGTGGTGTTGCGTTGAGGCTGGGGACAGCCCGGTGTTCCCCACCCATGCCCCAACCATATTCCAACAACCACCTGAACGTGATGTGGGTGTGAGGTATCGTATCGTATCTGATGATGGAAGGGGAAAACAAGAGGCTTGCAAGGAGGCAGGAGAGAGGTCTTCCATGAGTGGTGGGGGCAGTGCAGCTGCAGGGTCCCAGAAAGGGTCTGCTGGTGCAGCTGCTTGGTTTACAAGAAAAAAGCCCTGAGCACAGCACCGGGCTGAGCCGGTAGCTTATGTAAGAGCTGGCAGCAGGGCTAGCGGTGCAGAAACTCAGCGGGCTGCCAGCGAGCCGCGATCGCCTTTGATTTTTCTCCTGTTTGCTCAGCAGCTTTCATGCGGTGGGGGAGCGGGGCGAGGGCACGAGATTCCTGCACACTGAACTCCTCTGTTTCTCTCGGCAGGATAAACAGGACATAAAACAAAGCCCTGAGCCAGCCCTCTCCTCCGAGGCAGTGTGTTGCCAAACCCCAGTGGGGTGGCCTGTCCCCTGTGTGCTCCCCGGGGAGCAGCCACTCCATCCTGGGTGCTGCAGCCTGGGATGCAGTGAGGTGATGGGAGACCCCCAGGAGGATTTCTGGGTGCTACAGCCAATATTTTTGCAGCTGGGTGAGGGTTGTCCCATGGCATTGGTGAAGAGCAAGCAGGGAAAATGGGGGCAAAGCTTCCTGGCAGGGTTCAAGTGGCAAATCCTTGGTGAGTTGAGGGTGGGTGCTCCAAAAGTGACACCAGGCTGGACGCTGCAGACACTGGCTGGGCTAAGTGTCCCCTGCAGGGATTTTGCTGCGACCCAGCTAGCCCACAAGGCCCAGTCCCAGGCAGTGGGATTGAGTCCTGTCTGATGCATCGTGAGATGCAGCAGGGTGAGCAGGGAGTTGAATGCTGGTCCGCTCTCTGCAATGGGCTCTGTGTGAGGTTTTGTGTGTGTGCCTTAAAGCTGGGCTGCTTTATTTATAACTTCTCCTAAGGAGCAATTTCCAGGCTCTCTTTGCCACCGTGCTAGCTGCCTGTCAGTGACAGAGGGCAATGGGGCTGACCTCAGCCCTTTCCCAATGCAGTGTTAACTAATCCAGCTCCCCAGAGATATGCCAGCCCAAGCCCATGCCAGCTCCCCTGAATTTCCACAGAGCCATGATTTCACCACTGCCAGCCTGCTGCACAGAGAGGGAAGAAGGCAAGGAGCAAGCCCTCACTACTGAGGTTTGAAACACTTCCAAGAGGTTCAAGTAAGGTTCTATCTGGAGCAAAGTGTCCTGTACCCACCTTGAAATCGCTTGCTTGGGGAAAAGCATTGACCAAGTGTGAGGCTGGAGCGAGACTCCTAGGAAATGCTATCGCTTCTAAAGCAACATGAAGGGAGGATGGTTTGGCACTGTGCCTCTGTCCTGGTCGTCTGTCCTGCCAGCTGTGGTGGGTGGTGAGATCCCTTCTCCTCCAAGGTGCTGCTGGTGAGTTATCCTGAGCTGCACTGCTGCAGCTATACTATGCTCCTTGTGCTGCTGCATACCATGGCATTGCTGACTTCTGTTCCCGAAAGGAAGAGCTTTGACCTGGAAAAAGTCACCTGAACAGAAAGCTGGTTTTCTGATTGGAGTGTGGGGCCTCTGATGCTGCCTGCCGTAGCCTGGAAAGATGGGCTGGGGTGGCTTCAGGGTCTCTTTCTTGTGCCCAGATGGGAAGAACATGCTGGTGTCTGGAGCTGTATGAGGGCTGGGGAGGCACGTGGGAGGTATGCCCCCCTGTGTAGCCACACTAACCTTGGACAGGGGAGGCTTGAAGAGCAGCGTGCCCTGGCTGCCTGCTCTGGCTGCTGGTTTGTGGGTGCTGAGCACCCCTACAAGCACCGGTGGCCAGATGACCTGTGCTCCTCAGAAACCATCAGGATCTTGGTGAGGAGTGCAAACCCTGGGGCTGCTTATCCAAACCTCTTGGCCTGAGGTTTTGTGAGAGCCAGCTTTCTCACAGGATTCTCACTCTGGACTCGATGGGTTGGAAATACTGCAAGAGCAGCCCTTTTTCTGTTTTGTTTTGGGTTGGTTTTTTTGTTTTTTTTCCTCCTGATGTTTGTGTCTTTCCACTTCCGTCTCTGGCCAAGGCGAGTGGTGCCAAGGCACAAGACCCAGGCACACCCAGAGGGAGGGGGAAGCAAAGCACCCTCAACCCACAGAAAATGGGGACAGAAAACAAACAAGGCCTCCAGGAGCAAGGAGGAGAGTTTGCTTGTCATCTGCAGCTGAGAGATGTCTCTCCTTGGGGAGTTCCGTGCACTTTGAGGCAGGTATCATGCTTCTGATCCAGCGCTGATGTCATGAGAGAGGTGAGGGGATGCCCATGGGGTGCACACAGGGCTCAACACCCTCCTGCTTCCCAGCAGTCGGATCTCCCTGGCCCTGCTTTGAGGAGCAATATGGGCTCAAGCTGCACGAGCTGAAAAGGCTCAAGCTCTCGAAAAGCAGCACGGGATCAAAGCTTTCTAAACACTCAGGGCATTTGGCCTGGGAGGTTTTGTTCCAACTATTTATAGCAGTTGGGGCCAAGCGAGTTCAGAGTTGGAGGCAAACTTTTCCAAAGCTAGGGGCCGTTTGGATTAGGGAGGGGGAAAGGGAGTTCAGCCAGGCCCGTTTCCAGCAAACGTTGACTCCTTCCCTTAGGTATGTGTTGCTATCCGTGACACACTAACAACAGCTCCGCACAGAAGTGCCTGGCTGGGGCTGTAAAGATCAAAAAAAAAATGTGAATTGGCTAGAAGCAAGAACATGAAACAGAGAAAGTTTCCAAACAGCAAAGCCGTTGCATTTGAAAGTGAAAACTTTCCTTACCAGCTTGTTTTCATCCAATGGTCAACGTCCTGCAACTACAAATACACTTGTGTTGGTTTTGGGAGGGGAAAGCTGGTGATGATTTTAGGGCAGAAAGACCAAGATATGGCTTCTTGAAGCATATATCATCATAGAAATGGAGAGGAGGGGTCTTTTTACCTTCCAGGTGATTTTTTTTTGTGTGTGTGCTGTCGCTGAAGAATGTGTTATTTTTCTGTGCTACCCAATATAGACAAAACCAGGCTTAAACTCTGAGCAGGCAAACCAAGCTGGCCAGTTTTGAAATCGCATCACATTTGAAGCTATAGCCCTTGCAGAGCATGAAGGCAGAAACTGGGGTTTTCCTGCCTGCTATGTGCATTCTGCTAATGATGATGTTTAATTGTGAGGAGCATGAGCAGCACTGTTTGGATACCATAGCTTTTTGCATGCCTAAATCCACTCTTGATTGAAGGCATTCAGTATATGTTATAAAAATATCCCTGTAATTACCAGCAGCTTCCCAGCCCACTGTAAAATCTCTGCTGCCTTGTAGGAGCAGTATCTCTCAGCTTCTCCAGAAGGACAGGGTGCAATTAGGTTGTCAGGTAATTATAATTATTCTAATGAGGAGGTGGTTTGAGGGAAGTGAGTTTGGCAGCTGGGTGGTGTCCAGCCCAGGTGGGCTGTTGTGGCAAGCAATGTTATGATCTTTCCTGGCAGGGATGGTACAGGTTTTCTGCTTGCTGTTGGGTGCTGCATCAACAAACACAGCCCAAGCCTACTACACTTGTGCCTTGGGTTGCTTTCAGAAAGGAAATGCCGTAGCTGCACGGTTTCCTTTCATCTCTGACATTCTACCTCAACTGTATTGCAGAGGATATCTATCCTCATTGTGGATGGTTGAACTGCACTGGAGAAGCCAAATTGTTATCGTACACTAAAGGCCACAAGGTCTACGTTGAATTCTGAAGAACAAAATGTGGGTGGAGAATGGGATGAAGGTGGATCTGATCTGACTGCACATTAGGTGGTCGTGGCTGGTGTTGCAAGGGGAAGCATCAGGCAGAAGAGGTGGTTTCTCCTGGAGCTCCCAAGTTTTCAGTCGCAGGGGCTGTCTTATTTCAGATTTCTGTGAATGACCCAAAAAACTAGAAGAGCAACACTGAGGTGTCTGGATGAGGCAGAGGAGGACAGTACAGAGGAGGTTATAGTTGTAAAAAAATAATTGGATGACCTGGAAGATGGGAGCCACAACCATGGTATGAAGCACATCAGCATAAAACACAAGGTCTTTGAGACTGAGGAGTGACAAGATATGACAAAATAGGACTTCGCATTGTCTGGGAGTGACAGAGAAGGGCTTTGGACTAGCCACTGATCTCACACAGTACCTGAATGCTGCCAAGCAAAAGGTGGCTGCACCCTGAGGGAATTCTCAGGACAAGGCCTCTCCATTGACCTTAAAACCCTCAGGACAAGAGCAACCAAGACCTCTTCTGGAACAGTGGGTACAACTCTGATCATCCTTTCCCCATAAAAATTCAGAGTAGAGTGAATGTAAAGCAAATCCACCATCCTGGTTGCTCCACGCGTGAAATGGGTGTGAGGGCCAGACGTGGTTGTCCTTCTCACGTCTTGGTTTTTCAACATGGCAGAGACAGGCTCTGAGCTTGGCTTCCACCTCTACCCAGTAGAAGAAAATGTTCTCCTCCTTTTTGCCTCCTAATGATGATGATGACCATTCACCTCTTGTTTTGTATGTGTCCTTTGCTATGAAAGACTGTCCTTGTACTCGGTGCTTATGTTCCTAACCCTTGGCTTGGAAAGGGTACACCGGCCAACTGGACAGTCATTCATTTCGATGAGAGGCTGTCTGTTCTGCAATTAATAGACAAAATGCCCACCACTGTGGTTGAAAAGAAGTTTTAATTAAAATCCCTTGATATTGGCCTTCCCTAGACAGTGAAGTGAATAGGAAGAGGGCAGAAGGCCCAGGTCGGTGTCTTTGGTCACCCTAGGAGAAGAGTGTCTGCTGAGCTGAGACTGAACACGAGGAAGAACCTGGTTTATAATTGCATGGGCTTATTTTTTTTCCCCTCAAGTGACCTGCCCAATGGACAATTGCAAGCTGATAGGAGCGCAGATACTGCCAACCAAAAGCTGGGATAGGTCCACAGGTCGTTTGAGTCCTAATGAGAAACAATGAATAGAAGCTCACATCACACGAGTGAAAAACACCTCATCCTCTTCTCTAATGAGCAGAGCGTACCAAATGTTTCTGTCTTGGGCTTTGCTTGGCTTTCAGAGGTGCCTAGAGCTGCATCTTCCAGGCTGGCTCCCAAGCTGTTGTCACTCACCCCATCTTCTCTCTGATGGCCACCAGGAAGGTACCTTGCTCTGCTGGCTGGCCAAGGCGAACCTGCAGTGGTTTATGATAGTGGCATGGGTAAGTGAAGTCTTCAAAGGGTGAGATACCACCTCAGGGGAGATGTGATGGGCCCTGCGTGGTTTTCCCCCAGGTGGAATTAGCCTTCCATGTGCTTGCCTGTGATGTACTGGGCTCTGGACAAGCAGGCACATTTTTTTCACGTGTGGTGTTCCCCACCAGCCCTGTGACTGCAGGTGTTACCCTAACGAACGAGTGTCTGCTCCTCTCAATGTCAAAGCCCATTAATTAATTCAAAGGCCATGTAATAAGTGCCTGAAAACAGGAGCCAGGATGGGTTCCCCTGTTGTCTGCATGAAGCGAGTCTGTGGTACCAGCCCGTTTATATTCCCTTTGCTCAGGATGAGGTGACGGATTTCTAGTTTGCACAGTAACGAGCAAGCAAAATTGAGACATTTAAAAAGCTGACTGGGTGCCAGGCCCATAACTAGTCACACGAAGGCCAGTCTGAGGGTTCTTCCAGCCCGCGTTACCCCTTGACACAGCACTAGAGCCCTGAAGCCATATAGATGCTCTTCAAAATGTTACTCCAACATCACTCGTATTTTTTTGAAGATTGTTAAGGTAATTTTTTGGAGGCAAAAGCCTCCCTTGGTTCTGAGCACTGAGCATTGACTCCTGCACCTTTCCTTAAGCATGGCACAGGCTTTATCCAGAGGTACCCCAGCCCCTTGCGCAGGGGGATGGAGCAGGCATTTGACACAGGGAGCTGGAAAAGGAATTTACTTTTTCTCTTGGGCTCTGGCCTAGAGAAATCAATTAGCTTTCACAGGTTTTAAGGAAAAAAACCACCAAAACCTCCTTTCCTGCTGCCATTTAAGGTTTTTGTCTTTTGGTTTCAGGTTTAATTTTGTGCTGTCAAGCTTTGTGGGAGCGCTGAACAGCTTTGGAGTTTCTCAGCCGGTGCTGGTGGAGACATCATCCAGGTGACCCCAGGCTCTTTGGCTCAGCTACACCTGTGTTTGTCTGGGATGGGTGTGGGTGTCCCTACCAGGAACTGGTGCTGTGGGCAGGGGAGCAGAGGGGGCAGTTGGGTGGCTGGGACTGGGAAGATGGGAGAACCCCAGCAGTGAAGCATGGCGGTGGCTCCAGGGACTCGTGAGTGGTAGCATTTGGGGCTACAAGGACCCAGGTGAAACATCCCAGTGTATTCTCTGCTGGCATCAGTTTAGACACATGCAGGACCAGCCACCTGCACAAACCCAGCTTTTGGGATAAAATTAGTATTGTATTAGTATTGTAAAGAAAAAATGCCGTTTTTAATGCCCAAGTGTAGCAGACAAAGGGGTTGGCTGTGTTTTCCCCTTCCATTTCAATCCCTTTTCTGCATGGTAATATTTTCTACTTCCAAACCCTGTTCTTTATTATTTTTTCCCCTCTTTTTCTCCTCCTATTTCCCACTCCCTCCTCAGCCAACATCTTGGGGGAATGGCCCCTTTCCTGGGGTCCCCCTGTCCTGGCAGGGTGCCGGGGAGGTACCAAGGCGTGCAAGAGGGACGATGCCAGCACTTCCTGCTCCCTCCCTGGCAGCACAATGGGGACATTCAGGCGGGCACCGTGTAGCCCAGCACCAGAACCCCCCCCCCCCTTCGTCATCCCCGTCCTCCTCTATCGCCGTCTTCCCAAATAGCAGCGTGAGACAGAAAGCAGCTGACGCTGTGTCCCAGCACGCCGGCGGAGGCGAACTGGAATCCAGCATCACAAAACAAGCCCTGTGCATGCTCCCCTCCTGACGCAGGCGTGTGTGTGGGTGTCCCCCTCCCTCCATCCCCCCAAAATCTCCAAGTCTGCCCAGTAACACCAAATTCGGCTCCCTTTCCCACCCACCGCTGGCCAATCCGCACGCTGCCAACAGGCCAGGGCCTCCGCCGCTGAGATGCGAAAGGCAGGAGCTGGTAGAGTTGCAGGGAACGGCATGTTTTCCTTCTCCCCTTCTTCCTCCGGAGCTGCTTGTTTTTTAATTCAGGGCTGGAGGGGAGGAGTAGGTCAAATCTTGGAAGCAGCCCCCATCCTTTCTCCGGAACACAGCCTACCTCCCCCCAAAAATAAGATGAGATTTCATTGTTGCTCCGTGGTTTTAATCGCAGGCAGATCAGCGGGTTATTTTGGCAGTGGAACAAAACAGAAAGGAGGGGCAGCAAAGCAAGAAAAGCCAGACTTCATCCTCCCTAGGTCCAACCAGAGCTTTTCAGGCTTTCCTGCCTGCTTTGAGGGGTTTTTCCACCCCCCATCCTCTTTGCTTTGCTGTTTTTCCATGCCTCTGACCTTGCTCGCGGCAGCTGCTGTGTTTGCAGAGCGGGAGGCTGGGCTGGTGTAAATCCAGTGGTCCTGGGGTGCTGGGGGGTGATTGATAGCGGCTGCTGGTTGGACTCCAGGCTGCTGCCCTCCGAACCTCCCTGGGAAAGCACTGGGGTGGATTCAGGGGTAAAAACACAGAACATGCTGGCTTTAGGGGATTTAACTGAAGGTCTTTACGATTGGACTTGATGATCCTAAAGGTCTTTTCCAGCCTAGATGATTCTATCATTCTATGACTTCAGCTGTCTTACAGGGGAGCGGCTGCCTTCTCTGTGCATCTAGGCTTGTTGCAGGTCCCTTGTGCTTAGCAGCCACGCAAATACAGATGCAAAATAATGATTAAACACATTTTGATCTTTTCTGGTGTGTTCACGGGGCAGCACCTCGTGACAAGCTTGCCAAAGTGTCCTTAAAAGTGCAAAGGTATTGGGGATGTCCATGATCCTGGTGCTTGTCACCGACGTAAGGGATAGGTGTTTGGAATCAAGACTGGTAGGGCAGGCAGGTAATAACATGCCCAGTTGTGCTGAGATGCAGCAGTGGCTGATGAGAGATGGAAGACCAGCTTATGCCTGCTCTCCTGCAGAGTTGGAGGAGCTCTGCTGTGTCAGTGTCAATGATGCTCTGCTGATTTGCATCCTGCTGAAGCCTTGGTCCAGGAAGGTGCTTAATGCAACCAAATCCTTGTGGGATCTCAGTAAGCTGAGGGCATGAAGGTAGTGGCCTTGTTGCAAAGGGTGGAAAGCAGGAGGTCAGGTAACCATGCGGCTTATGTCTTGTGGGAAAATTGCTGCCAGCAATACTGCCAGCCAGGTGGGATTGTCCTGACATCTGAACGCTTTGCAGCCACCTCCAGAACAGTGTCACACTCCCATGGTCATTTTGAGCATTGTGACCCAACATCAGCTGAAGGGAGGATGAGACAAATATCCCCCTGGCTCTAGGGGCCCTCAATGGCTGGGGAGAAAAGAGGGGCTGCTGCAAGCTGGTGCCCTGGGCTCCAAATGGAGAGCAGGAGGGCCAGATCCTGCTGGCACTGCGTGCAGTGGGTAAATGACATGAATAAAGCTTGGACTGCAGACATCCCAGGGAATGGCAGGTCAAACTGTGCCAGTCTTTGAGGGGTGGTCAGGAAAGGCTGGCGAGGGCACTGTGTCCCTGTGCATGCTGGTGGTGCTCCACCCCAGGGAGAGGCTGAGCCCAGGGCTTCTTGCACAAACTGTTTGCGCAGGGTGAAGAAAGCTGGGGCCTGAGGGCATGGAGCAACTCCAGAAGTCCAGTGGCAGTTCTCCTGCACCAGATGCCAGGGACAAAGATGCAGCTGAGCATGTGAAACAACATGTATTGCAGCTCTCAAGGGATACGGGCATTGCTGGGTGAGTGGGACCACCTCAGCTGTGGTGGATCTTCCCTCCATGAGGCTGTGTTATAGATAAATGGGTGTTATTTCTTGAAATTAATTTGTGGTCTTTTTCTCCTGTGCCTTTCCCTCGTCTGCTTCTCAGCATCTGTCCTGCTCACTGACTCCACTGAATTATATCAGGGCACAGGTATCTGGGGTGAAAAGTGTACATCTTGCATGGACAGCTAGCACCATCATCGCTTCCTGGCTCTGCACACATCCAGCACACAGCCAGAGGAACAGCAGGGAAGTTTCAAAGCCCCAAGCTTTAACCCTTACACCCATTTCTGAATGACAGCCATGGGCATGATCCCTGCAAGGTAAGAGAAGAACAGCCAGGGCCTCACCAATGAGAACAACTTGGATGGGAGGATGGCTGGTGTTAGATGAAGGACAGATATAATCTTCTGGTAGACTTGATTGCAGGCAAGCTAGAGGTTCCTACAGCAAACTCACTGCTCTGTTCATCCATGGGTGCAGAGCCATGGAGAGGGCAGGTGCTGGTTTCTCCTGCGCTGGCTATGGCATTCACTGGGCAAACCAGTCCTCTTGGGCACCTGCTCACTCCGACTCAGGTTTGAGTGGCAAGTAGGATGCAGGCACAATATATGGGGTATCCTATATGATATCAAGCTATAGAATGTAGACATGGTCTACAGCTCGCTGTAGAAAACGTCTTCCAAATGAACAGCTCGAGAGCTGGATTTTTGTATCAGATGTTGCAAGAGCTGCAGTGGCAGGAAGTGGGCTCGTTTTATCCAAGCCCAAAGAAAAGAGGGTGGGGGGGGGGGTGGGGGGGGGGGTGGTTTCCTCATCCCCTTCCTGACTCAGATTGTGGTTAGGGATGCAGGTGGGCATAGCAGTAGGGTGATGGTCCCTCCATACAGGGCAGTCCTGCATCCATGAAGCAACCAGGGTAGGGGCTGGCTGGGGTCTAGCTTAGCCCTTTATGCTGGGAGGATGGGAAAGGGCTGGCAGGGAGTGGGCAAGAGTGGTGGAACACAACTTTGCATTATGGTTATGGGATGGAAAACAAGTTCAGGAGGGTGTGAGCTACGGCACACCCTTAGGGTTATAGTAATTCCCTCCACTGCCGGTGATTTGAGCTGTACCTACTCTGGGTCTGGAGCATCAAGGTTCGACCGACCCATCGGATTTCAAATCTTGGAGATTTCCGTGATGGAGTGACTTGGTTTTCTTTGCAGCAGATAATCTTTCCCTCCTCCCCCACTGCTGAATACTCTGGCATTCCACCAAATAGTAAAGTCAACATGAAATACACCCTCGTTTCCTGGGCCTCCTCTTCCCTGCCATCCTCCAGCAAAGAGGAGTGATTTAGCGTCTACTTTTCTAGCCACAGCCCTCTTCCAGGGCTCGGTCTTTGTGTCTCTTTGGAGGTGGTGCCAAGAGCTTTGAAATTCATTCAAGGCATAAAGCAAGGAGCAAGCAGCAGGAGCCTGTGTTGAGCTCTGCCCTCTGCCACTAGCACCCCAGATGCTGTTCCAAAGGGTGTCAGGTTGACTCAGGCTTTTAAGGGGCATCACTGAGGCCACCACAGTCCCATGGTGTTCCACAACCTCCCTATTCAGTGCAAAGGGGGAAGGGGCTGCTCACATTTCTTTCCTTCCAATGCAGGCACAAAGAAAGATTGGAATAAGGATGTTGGCTCTGTCCCATTGGCCTGGAAACTGCTGTTCACAGCTATGACAATGAGTCTAAGTTATGGGATAAACAGGATCGGGAGAAGCTGATCGGTGGAGAGAGATCTCATCAGTGTCTGCCAGGCCTTTGCCAGGAACTGGAAGCAAGATAAGATCAAAGGTATCTGCTGCACCTTCGCTGCACCAGTTTCTCATCTCCATCCCAGTTCTCTTGCAAAGCAAATCGGAAGCTGGACAAGCAGCTTTCCACAAAGGTGGGTGTGAAAAGGCAGAAAGTTGAGCTATAAAGGAAGGAGGGAGCCAGGGGCAGAACAGTCTTCTCCTACCCTAAATCAGATTGCTCCCTGTCAGTGTTACAGGGCTATGGCATCTTAGGGTCTATTGTTCTGTCTCAGATGAAGGGTGATGTCTCCCTGCAAGTTGTCAAGGCTGTAGCACCAACGAACCCAGCAGAAAAGGGCAAGCAGAGGCCTTGAGAGGGAGATAAGTGGTGGAGGGATAATTCTGACTGGAAAACGGCTGCTATTGGAGGTATCTCTGCTGCTTCACTCTGCCTGTAAGCACTCAAGAACCAATAAAACCTTTGGCACACACCCTGAGTTTACACAAGCAGATGCAAGAGCCCCCCTGACGCACACCCCAGCCCCATTGCAAGCACAGCTCCCTGCCCTAAGGCCCTGACGGCCTCCCCAAAGCCTCTCCGCTATAGGGTCTGCCCATCAGGATCCCTGTTTCCTCCAGCAGGCAAGAGGGATGCTGGCTCAGTGGGAAGCAGCTGGCTCTCTAGCTGCAGTTATTATGCAGCAGTAAACACCTTCTTGCAGCTGGCCCAAGTCCAGCACCAACGTCAGCCTCGGGGCTGTGACACAGCCTGTGTCCTGGGGCCACCCTACTGACACTGGGTGCCAGCCTCTCTGCCCGTGGAGGGAGCAAGGCAACCACACCGCTCATCCTGACCCAGCTTTGAGGTGTGGACCTGGAGAACAATTCCCCCGTGATGCTGGGTTAGCCACACAAAGTGTGGACAAACACACAGCTGCATGTCAACCTCCCGTTTGCACAGCTCTTGCTTGTCAGGACATCTTCGAGTACATTGTCTCCAAGTCTGGTGGATGTCTCTGAGGATGCACACACAAAGCTCCTTGTTAGCTGGAATTAAAGATGATTAAAATAGAAATGTACTAAGAAATTCAGCCCCTCTGCCAGCATCTCTTTAACTGCAGCTGACCTCACTTGTGCAACCACACTACAGATTCTGACAAGCTGTAATGACCTGTGCTCCCATGCGAAGGCTGTGGTGGAGCTGCACTTGGAGCAATGTGGAACTAGGAACTGCTGCTGCTGGTTATTAGGCATAGAATCATAGAATAGTTTGAGTTGGAAGGGACCTTAAAGCCAATCCGGTTCTAACACCCTTGCGATGGGCAGGGACACCTCCCACTGGATCAGGCTGCTCAAAGTCCCATTGCTCCTCGTCCTATCCCCACAAGCCTTTGTGAACAGTCCCTCTCCAGCTTTCTTGTAGCCCCTTCAGATACTGGAAGGTCACTATAAGGTCTCCTTGGAGACTCTTCTCCAGGCTGAACAACCCCAACCCTCTCAGCCTGCCCTCATACAGGACGTGCTCCAGCCCTCGGATCATCCATGTAGCCCTCCTCTGGACCCATTCCAACAGTTTGATCTCCTTCTCGTGTTGAGTATCGTGCACGGCTGGAGCTGTCTGTGTGCTGGGCAGTCCCTGTCCCAAAGAAACTTGCCTGGAGGCAAAATGAATCACCTGAAGGCTCAGTCTTGTGCAGTGGCCAAGGTAAGGACCCTGGTTGAACAAGCACGTGGAGCTTCTACGTTCTTACTGCAGCCACAGAACGTGTGGGAAGGCTTGCAGAGCTCCCACTGACTTGGTTCCTGCCATGCTGCCCCAAAACCACAACCCCAGCAAAAGAAAAAACAGCTCTTTCCTTGGTATCTGTTTATTTACAGGTGGAAGCTGGATGAGCAAAGGCATTTACTCCATTGCTTGGAGACCTTGGGCATCTTCCAGCCCCAGCGTACAGCAGGGACCAACCTGCTCTGCAAACCCACAACTGACCCTCCAGCATGGGGACAAGGAGTCCTAAATAAGCTCTTCAGAAGTAATGAGGAACTCCAGCACATGCACTAAAAATAAGGAAACAGCAGGCTGAGCTGGGAGGCTCCCGTGAGTCCAGGCTGACTGAGCCCTGATTTGTGGTCTGACCTCAGCCGCACTCATTGAACTCCTTGGGCCGTGGCTCGTCTGGCTGGAAAACTGAGTAGAGTAAAAAGCGAGACGTCAAAGCTAAGCGTAGCTTTTCCTTCTGCAGATAAATCACTAGGAGATGAGGAAATTGGCTGTGTTTGTTTGCAAACAGCTTGCTTTTAGCGTGCCAAGCCTGCCTGCAGAGAGTGGCTGCGCCAGGCAGGTCGCACAGTTGGGATGGGAGGATGTGCAAACCATCGTGTTGCCCTTGTTCTGCTGATGGAGAGTTAGCCCAAAGATCCTGTCCACAACAGCACGGTGGTACCCAGGGACAGGGAGTGGAGTGCAAACCACCAATGTGTAAAGGATGGAGGTATGAACTGGTGAAAGAGGGGAGATTTAGATTAGATCTTAGGAAGAAATGTTTCCCTGTGAGGGTGATGAGGTGCTGGCACAGCTTGCCCAGAGAAGTTGTGGCTGCCCCATCCCTGGAGGTGTTCAAGGCCAGGTTGGACGAGGCTTTGAGCCTGTGATCCAGTGGGAGGTGTCCCTGCCCATGGTAGGGGGCTAGCAACTGGATGGGCTTTGACGTCCCTTCTAACCCTAACCATTCTATGATATTCACGTAGCAAATGTCTGTGTCATAAAGAGTTTATCTAGATGCAAATTTGGCACCTGCTAGGCTTGAGCCAGGGTATCTCAGTTATTAAGTGCTTAACAGAGAAAGCTCAAGGGGACACAGGAATAACTACACCCTACTCATCCCCATTTTCCTTGTGGCTCCAGGCAGCAGGAGCAGAGTTTGCTGTAGCTTCTGTTCCCATATATTCTGGAGCTGAAGCTGTAAAAACAGGCAGAGGATGACTACACCACACACTTGCAAGCACTGAGGAATGATGCGGATGTGAGAAGAAGAAGAAAAACTTGCTCATTTAGTGTTTTTCTGCCTGCCTGCCAGAACTGCATCTGCTCTTCAGCTGACGCAGTGTGAGACCACGAGCTGGCTATTAGATGAGAAAAATGCAAGTAATTCTTGTCACGTGGAGGAAGGGGGAGCAGAGACCCACCCCGATGGCCCTTCGGAGCTGAAAACTGATTCTCGTGTCCATCGGCTGCTATGTTCAAGATAACAATGTATGGATTTTTTGTTTTCTTTTTAAAGTTTTTCCTAAAACTTTCATAATTTGAGAAGTTAACCAACATGGCCAAACCAAGCTGATGGTCTGTTGTGGAGGTAGAAAGGAGGGAAGAGCATGAGCAGATATGATCCCTTGCAGCATCTTGGAGGCACCTGGGTTCATGGCAAAACTCTTCAGGAGGCCCTCAGGACCTTCCAGATGCTGGGGTGCTGCTGCCCTTTCCCCCTTCTTTCTTCCCAGCTCTCAGCACCACCTCTTCTGAGAGCTGGGACAGTTTAAACCCATTTATTTGAAGCCAGGGAGAGAGAGGAAGGAGGAGAAATACAATTACTGTGTCAGAGATATATCTCCTGCAAGGTTCCTGGTGCACAGAATGTCTGCTGAAACAAAAATCATCATTTGTCTAGCCCTGATAATTTCATGAAGAGCTCTGGATCCAGGGGTGAAATACAGTTGTTCCCAAGGAGGTGCCTGCATTTTGACAGCTGCCAGAGATGGTTATTATGCATGGGATGAGCGGGGTTCTGCTTTGCTCAGTGCTGCAGGATGGACCCCAGCAGCTCAAGGCACGCCCCAAAATGGGCCCTTTTGTTATACCCACCCCGGGGCGATGGCGCTGGGGGAGCTCAGTGTGAGCCTGGTTTGCAGTTGTTATAGAATCATAGAATGGTTTGGATTGGAAGGGATCTTGAAGCCCACCCAGTTTCGAGTCCCCTGCCATGGGCAGGGACACCTCCCACTGAATCAGGGGGCTCAAAGCCTCATCCAACCTGGCCTTGAACACCTCGAGGGATGAGGCAGCCACAACTTCTCTGGACAACCTGTGCCAGTGCCTCGTTACCCTCACAGGAAAACATTTCTTCCTAAGATCTAATCTCAATTTTATCTCTTTCAGCAGAAAACCATCCCCCCTCATCCTGTCACTCCACGCCCTTGTAAAAAGTCCCTTCCCAGCTTTCTTGTAGCCCCTTTCAGGTACTAGAAGGCTGCTCTGAAGTCTTCTGGGAGCCTTCTTTTCTCCAGGCTGAACAACCCCAACTCTCTCGGCCTGTTCTTGTATGGGACGTGCTCAACAGTTGAATCATCTTTGTAGCCTCCTCTGGACCTGTTTCAACAGCTCCATATCCTTCTTCTGTCGAGGATTCCAGAACCAGACACAATCCTCTAGGTGAGGTCTGACAAGAGAGGAACAGAGGGTCAGAATCCCCTCCCTCGCCCTGCTGGCCACGCTGCTTTGGATGCAGCCCAGGACACGTTGGCCTTCTGGGCTGTGAGCGCACACTGCCGGCTCATGTCGAGCTTCTCACCGACCAGCACTCCCCCAAAGTCCTTCTCTTCAGGGCAGCTCTCAATCTCATCATCCCCCATCCTGTATTGAAACTCAGGATGGCCCCAACCCAGGTATAGGACCTTGTACTTGGCCTTGTTGATTCTCATGAGTTTCTCACAGCCCCACTTCTCCAACTTGTCCAGGTCCCTGTGCGTGACATCCTGGGCTTGCTTCTCAGTTTCTAATCCCAAGGAGTAAGCTGGGAGTATTTGGAGACTGGGAGACAGAAGGACATATGGCTCTGAACTGAGCTGTGTCTTTGTCATGTGTTTTAAATTGCATTAAAAAAGATGATGTTCAATAATAAATTATAGCATTTAATTAGGAGGATCCCAACGCCTGCTGTGCTCTGGTTTGGCCTGGGGGAGGGAATGGAGCTGGGAGCTGTAAGAGGGATATAACAAGCAGTAAAATATAATCCTGGGATTACAGGCAGCAATTAGCACTGTATGTTCATGTCACCCCACGCTCCTGGCCTGCGGGCTTTGGGGTGCAATACAGGGGCCAGAGCATGTCTACAGGTCTTACGAGGAGCGGCTGAGAGAGCTGGGGTTGTTTAGCCTGGAGAAGAGGAGGCTGAGGGTGACCTTATTGCTCTCTACAACTACCTGAAAGGAGGTTATAGAGAGGAGGGAGCTGGGCTCTTCTCCCAAGTGACTGAGGACAGGACAAGGGGGAATGGCCTCAAGCTGCACCAGGGGAGGGTCAGACTGGATATCAGGAAAAAACTTTTCACAGAAAGGATCATCGGGCACTGGCAGAGGCTGCCCAGGGAGGGGGTGGAGTCACCATCCCTGGAGGTGTTTAAAAGATGGGTAGATGAGGTGCTCAGGGACATGGTTTAGTGGCAGATAGGAATGGTTGGACTCAATGCTCTAAGAGGTCTTTTCCAACCTAGTGATTCTATGATTCCTGTCTGAGCTCACCTCATGCCAGAGTCCCCGAGTTTGGGCAATGACAGGATTAGTTCCATGAGCTTCCACTGTGCCACAGTGCCCGCAGCACCTTGGCATCACAGTTTCTTAGGGAAATTAGCACCAGCTGAACCTGATGGACTCCAAGGAGTGCTGGCCTGGACTTGTGAGTGCGGCAGAGCTGGCAGGAGAGGCGGGGGTGGGGGAGATCAGCTCCAGGGGGAGCAGGATGGCAACAGGATCTGCAGCCCAGGTTGTGCTGGGTAAGGACGAGCTCCTTGGGTGCCAGCGTGAGCCCTGTGCCCACCTGCACGGCTCAGCCCATGCTGGGTGGCAGCAGGCAGTGCCAGTCATGGGCTGCTTTTGAGACCTGTGATTTAGAGCTGCAGTGGGTGTCTTGTCCCAGGAGCAAGTCACGTGCACCCTGCCTCGACAAATAAAACCCCCAGCATGAATGAGAGGCTGAAGGCTACAGGGCTGGGCTTGCAGGCAGCCAGGCTTTGCCACAGCCTCACTCCACCTTGCACCATCCATCCTCTCCATATGGAGAGCGCAGCTGGAAGTTACAACGCAGCCGACTGTGGCCTTTCATTTCTTGTCTAGAAAATGACCCCCATATTAAAAAGATGGAAATTTAGGGAGCCACAAGTGTTTACTGGCCAAGGAGGCATCAGGATGCACCAAGTGATACACCTTTTCCCAGCTGTGCTCACCATCCGTGATCCCAGTCCAAACTTTCATGGCCAACTCATTAAACATGGGACATGGATTTAAAGCTGGCTCAGGTGCAGTTTGCTTTATTTATAGGTAACACCTAGAACCATCAAAAAACCCCATGAAACTCCAGGCAAAACCAGACATAGGACTAGAACATGGGGGTCAGCAGTTGCCTTGTGGCTCCCTGAGCTGCTGTGTGAGCAGGACTTGCTTGTCGGTGGGTGGCAGGGATGGAAAACACCCCCAGGGTGTGGGGATATGAAACCAGGCACTGAACACAAATGCATCATGGCCATGGGAAAGTGAGAGTTGTTCGTAGCTCAGCACTGCTTCTACACAGCTCAGTGCTGTTTGCACAGCACGGATTTGGTGATTTGGCTGGTCCCATCCTGTCTCTGTGGCCATATTCCACAGCCACAGGACCTCGTCCTCACTCCAGTCCTGACTGAGCAGCTAATGGGGCTCCTCCCTGTGCCTTGTTCTCCCTCAGGGCTCCCCTGACCTTCAATCTTCGTTTGGGCATTTTTTTTGGCATTTCCACATTTCATAGAATCATAGAATACCCTGAGTTGGAAGGGATCATCGAATTTGGGTCCTGTCCCTGCACAGGAGAACCCCAGCCTTCACACCATGTGTCTGAGGGCATTGGTGAGATGCTTCTGGAATATTGTCAAGCTTGGTGCTGTGACAGCTTCCCTGGGAAACTGTTCCAGCTCTCCACCACCCTCTGGGTGAAGAATCTTTTCCTAATACCCAACTCCTGGCACACCTCCCTGCTGGTCCCTCAGATCCATCATTGGTTACCAGAGAGACAAGATCAGCACCTGCTCCTCCTCCCCTTGTGAGGAAGCAGTGAACTGCAATGAGGTCTCCCCTCGGTCTCTTCTTCTCCAGGCTTGAATACACCAAGTGACTTCAACCACTTCTCATATGACTTCACCTCTAAACCGTTCAGCAATGTCACGTCCACCTATGGACACTTTAGATCTTCGTTATACTGTGGCACCCAAAACTGCACACCGTGCTTCCTGCTTGCTCGACTTCCATAACCCACCCCAAGATGCCACCGCCCGCCCTCAGCCTCTCTGGCCCAACAGGTCTATGTGTGCTGCAACCCCTAAACAGCTAGATCTGCATTTTTTTTTTATTATTTATTTTTTTTTGTGGGGAGATTTCAAAATCCAGGACATTTCCCAAAGGGGGCTGTTGCCAATGAACTGGTGTTCAGGAGAGGGCAGGGTCAGCCACTATGCACTGCGGCATAGCGTCAACATTTTGAGGTGCCTCTGCCATGATATCCATCCCAGAGAGAGCTTTGCCTTTTCTATGGGTCCTTCAACCTCACTTACATCCACATGCTTTGTGCCTTTTCTGTCCCCTTCCAGCCCAGGACTGTCCCTGCAGAGCCAGGGGAGGGCAGTGGGCACCTTATTTACACCGTGTTCATGGTGCTGAGCCATTGCGAGAAAGGATGGAGAAAATACCTGACACTAATTGAGGGATTGGTTGCAAGTAGTGTTGCCCTTCCAGGAAAAGCAGGCAGCTATGGGCACTCTCGAGCCACTGAGCCCTGGGGACTGCAGGGCTTGCAATGGGCTCTGCCCCATCATAAGGATGCTGGAATGGTACCAGGAGCTCCACCGGAGAGGAGCGACAGAGTTAGCATCATTCCAAGAGACTTAGCGCACACTCCAGCTCCTCAGTCAGGGCCACTTTAGGTGATGAGTGAACCATCCTGCCCGTGGAGCAACGCGCTGAGTAGCACAGCAAGCCCCTGCTCAGCCAGACCAAGGGATGGAGAGAGCCAAGGAGGATGACGGTGGAAGGTTTTCCATCAGCAGGGTTGGGGGAGCAGCGGGATGGGAGGGGGTTAGCAAAGCATGGAGGAGGGCACTTTCCTAGCATTGATTTCTCCAGAACTCACACCCTTCCTCGAGTCACTCCTGAAACTCATCCGGCCTTGCGCTGGCTACAGGCTGTTAATGTTTAACTGGACGGGAACAGCATGTTGGAGCCAGCACACGGGGGGCCGGGCCAGCGTGCAGGGATGGCAGCGGGCAGCTGGGCACCCCTGAGGTCACCTCCGCGCACCCAATGCTGTCGGTGCACCCGGCTACCACACTGCCCCCATAAGCCCTAAGACATAGTGGAGTGAAGAGGCTTTATTGGGGATAATGCTTGGAAAAGGGCCTTCCAGGGCTGCGTGACCCAGGATACTGCGGCACCAGCTTCAGGGGACCAGCTGAAAGGTGTAAGGGAGGGGATGCGGGCTTCAGCCTCCTGGAAGCGCATAGCCTGGCAGGCAGAGCTGTGGGGTGATGCATAACATGAACCCAGGGTGTTTGCACACACAAAGCCCATTTTCCCCCAGAGCCAGAGTGCCTCGGAGCCCAAGTGAGCCCAGGGAACACAGAGGGGGATTGCTGCCATGTTTTAGAGAGAGCACTGGTTTGTCTAATGAGGGAAAAAAAATAGTTTCCTTGTAAGCAAACAAAGCTTGACTTTATTGCCTTTAAAGTGCAACTAGCACAAACAGTGGCAAAAGTGCAAACACTGATAGTGCTCGGAACATTTTGAGCTAAGCAAACAAGGCAGAGGTAGAAGAGTGTGTTGAAATGAAGGGGTGAGGGGTACAGGAGGGGAAAGGAGGGCTCCCAGCCTCATAACCTTTCAGGACTTTCCCAAGGCAGTGATGTTGAGTTCTGGTTTGGGGGTGGAAGCAGCCCCAAATGTGCAGGGCTGAATGGGAGCCCTTTGGAGCACAAAACCCTCGCTGAGGTGGGATGCAGATGTTATTGTGACATTTTTAGCCCCAGACTGAGGCTATGCCCTACCCTGGCAGCTAGAAGAGCTCCAGAGCCTAACAACGGAGCCACCAAGACCAAGCAGAGCCATGTGTTCCTTACTGGTCCTGAGAGTATGTCTGTAGGTCACTGCCCAGCTGGAGCATCCCTCCAGCATCTCAGACACCCACCGTGTGGCAGACAGCCTGCTGCCCCTGCTTTATTTTCACCCTTCCTTCCCTACCTCATCTCCTCTTTCCCAGGCAGGTGGATGCATTACACATGCCTGTGTTCCTCCTGTAGCTTTGATGTCCTGCCCAGGTGTCCAAAGCCTTCTCTGGGTGATGATCCATGAGTGGAGGCTGCATATCCCAGCCCTGTCTTGCTGGCTCCTTGCCTGATGACCACAAAACCCGGTTGCCCACTGCCCAGAGCTCATCAGGGCACATTTTTCCCTGGATAGGGGAGGGTGATGCATGGGAGACAGTCCTTGAAGATGTGAGATAGCTTACAGAGATCTAGAGCACCAGTGCTGTAGGTAAGGATTAAGGTCCCGCTCTTCAAGAGACATTTAGGCATCTGCTTCCCATTACTTAGGATTACAAAGCAGGTTGGAAAAAACAGGCCACTGCAAACTGAGTCAAAAGAAGAAAGGGAGAGATCTCAGCTGGATTACCATAGATTCAGGCAGGGTGCAGGGAACTCAGCCTTTATCTCGGCTCTATCCCTCCAGATCACCATGCAGCAGAGGGGCACTCCAGGATGGTCCTGCTGCCAGGCTGGGAGAAGGAGGGATGCCTGGAGTCAGGACAGCCCCATTCCACACACACAGCCCATGAAAGGATTACCGAATTCTGCATGTGATTGATGAACTCTTCCCTAATCCAGCCTCAAGGGGGAAAAGCTTTTCCTATTAAATCCATTCCCCGTCCCATCTGGGCATCCTGGATTGCTCCCCTTCCCATCCAGGCTGCTGCTTGCTGGCTCAGACACCTCCCTGGCTGCCTGATGCTCCAGCTGATGAGGTGACAACCAGCTGGGATTTTTCAGGAAACTGGGGACCTAAAGAGCCTTTCTGTCTCTGCAAGAGACACTCCAGCACTGACATCTATTTTCCTGCAGCCAGGAAAACCTGAATATTGGGGTGGAATGTCTTTGCCAGACCTACCCAAAATCAGTCAGTTCAGCGTGTTAGTAAGGGAAGGGACAGACAAACGGAATGGCAACACACTGAAGTACCTAAAACAACAACAACAACAAAAAAAAGGGGTAAGTTCAGTTGCTCTGGAACAAAGTGATCTACTTTTTAATTTTTTTTAAAGCTAAACCTTCCTTTACTCTTTCTCCTAATTCTTCCAAATCTCTTCTGAGTGAGGATTTTGGGGATTTTCCCAGCTGCACTCTGTTTTTTGGTGGAAGAAACCAGGGCAGGAGCACCCACAGATCCCACGCTCGGAGCAGAGAGGCGATGCACATTGTACGTGACACCTGGTGCGGTTTTGGCCCAGTGTGGGTTGTTGGTATAACTGAGGCTGGAGGCCAAAGGTAAAAAGGGATTAGAGTAAAGCAGTTTGGGCAAGGAAAAGGGTTTTTCCTAGCCGTTCACTGGGTGATGCTCCTGTGAGAGTGCGGTAGTGCAGTGCACCCAGGTGTGCACACATACAAGCAACAGAGCCCATCACAGACACGCTGTCGCATGGTGGTACCCGTGACATTCAAGCAAGGACCCAGACAAAACGGGTGCTTGATGTTGGCAGGTTTTCAGAGCAAGCTGTTATTCTTAAACAGGCTCTTTCTCACCCCAAACACTTACTTTCCTTCCAAAAATCACCGCGACCGTCACGTGAAGCGTGAGCCCCATAAGCCCCACTTCTCCCCAGCGCTGCCTCCCAGGGGGCTCCTCTGCGATGAGCAGCTGTTGGCTCACCCGTGGGGTGCTGGAAGCTGTCAGACCTAAAAATTCACAGCTCCTCAGGGAGCAGGAAAACTATTTTAGAGGCTTAAAAATTGCAGCAGCCCAAATGATTTCCTGAAGCCTGCATTAACTTATTCAGGCATCTGGCTGTGCAGGCATAAAGCAGCTCGCTCATAAAAATGCTACTCCCTGATAATTTTCTTGACTTTTCCCACAGTCACGTTTTTTCTCTGTGCTACTGGGATGTGGGGGAAAGAAACATCTTCTAGTGAGCTTGTTCAGGATGCGACAGGAAGGTATTTTTGTGTGTGTGTGTGCCCACTTGCAGTATGCACATGGACACCCTGGACTGGGAGCCTGACATCATCTTGTCCCCGGCAGTGCTTGCATTCGCCTGGCTTTGGACAGAAAGGCAACCTATGTCCTGTAAGTGGTAAAATTTACTTAGGCATGGCTAGCAGGATAGATGGATTCAAGGAGAGCCCTGGAAAGCAAAGCCACCACGTCCCTGAAGCACTCAGCCTGTCACAAGCATCCTTGGGTTTCCTCTGCAGGGCCCCAGGCGGGAGAAGCCGGGTGGGTGCTCTCCCCACTGGGCAGCCCACATCCCAGCCTTCTGCCAGGGTCAGGCGCCCGCATCACGCGCCGAAGCATCGCCACCGACTGGCACTTCACAGCTGCTTTGAGGTGCTGCCAGGGACTGCAGGTCATGACTGCCAACAAATCAGAGCCATTGTGCTCCATCGCTCCCCCCGTTTCTCCCCGTTAATAGCCCCTTTCTGTACCCAGGGAATGTGATTCTGCATCATCCCGTCCCTCTGCGAACTCCAGCTCTGCTCCAGGCTGGCTGCCTACGTCCAGCAGAGCCGGTGTCCCTACTGGCCTTGCAGGATATGGGTATCCCTCCCACAAAGCACTTTGATTTTGTACCATGGTATTTGTATTGGGTTGCTACACTCAGAAAAATCTCTGACACTGCATTATCCATAAGCCCTTCCACCAAAAACTGGGTCGTATTCTCCAAAAGCTGCAAAAGCCCCTCCTTCACTCACCCCATAGCTGATGTTTTGTACCCAAATGGAAGCTTGGGTAACCAGAGCAGCAATGCACAACAGCGGGCACCCCAACACCAGGGCTTGAGCAGGCGGGTTGTTTGGATGCTCTCCAGGAACACGAGCCACCTCGCCAAGCTGTTGTTCTCATTTGTTATTCACTGTTAAGGAAATCTGCACCATTCTCCCGCCAGCCTCCCCATCCCGGAGGATAATTGATGCTAACGTCATTTCATTTTGGTCCAGCTGCTGGGCTCGGGAACAGATGTTTTATTGTTCAAACTGAACACACAAAACCAGAAAAAAAAAAACCAAAAAAACCCACACAACCCAAAAAGCAACAAAACCCAACTAATTTGTGTTTGTCATGAGGTTAGCCACAGTTTTCTCTCCCCAGAAATGCGAGGAGACAGAGCAGCGGCCCCAGGGAAGACCTAGACCTCCAGGAAAGCTAAGATTTATAAATCCAACTAAGTGACAACCTCCAACATATGACGGAGCACAACCTTCCGAGAGCTTGCTGTGTCCAACAGGTAGACTAATCTCAGCAGATAACTACTTCCCTCAACACTGAGATGTCATCTTCAGGTGGGATGTGCCCTAACAGCTTCCGTGTCCTCCCGGGAGCAGAGATCCTCCTTAGTATTTGCAAAGAGGAGAGCAGCACTTGTTTAAGAGCAAGGATACACATCTCCACCAAGGAGCAGATAAAAATAGGTGCAAGAATATGCCCGTGACACGTGCATCTCCTGTGCATGGGCAAGTGAGATCAACCTCTTTTCCAGCTCATCAAAAGCAGTCTGTCCAGTTGATTCTTCGGAGCGAGAGCACCACGGTTTGCAGCCGTAGGGGAGGGCTGGGCACCACACACATACACACACCTCTCTTCAAGAGCACTGGAGGGAGGGCTCATCACTTGCTCTGCAGCAGGTGAATAACAACATCTGGTCCCATCCTGGTCCAGCCACGCACCTCACCGCATCCTTAAGGGTTCTTGTGAAGCTACTACAAGGCAAGCCATGCAGCAATGGGAAAACTCTTCCCTGGCTGCCAAAAAAGAGATATGTTAAAATAATCTTGCTGAAAAAGCCTAATATTCATTTTCTCTTCAGCACCAGCAACCCTATAGATAAGAACAGCACTTCTCCCACAGAGAAGAACTGGGATACTCTGGTATCTCTTATACAAACTGGTGAGAAGCTACTAGGACAGACACAGCTGTTCTCCCAGCCTCACCTGCAGAGCCCCTTTTGCTGCAGGTGAGACACGGCCCTGAAAATAAAGGGCTCTTTATTTTATAAACACCCATAGTAAATCGCTTGCGTAATTTTCCCTACACGCCCAACGCAAATATCACCGGGCTGACGGCGAGGCCCACGCGAGCATCTTTTGACACATGATTGGCAGTATTCCTGGCAGCATATTGTGTTTTCTCCCTGTTCCACAAGAGGGAGGTAGCAGGGATCCAATCCTAAGGGACACCCAATCGTATGGGCAATGGCATGAAATTCCCTGGTCTCTCTTGGAAGACTGTGCTGGGCCTGGCAACCAGCACATGGTTTGAAAAGCCCTGGCAGGAGAATGGCTGCAGCATCTCCTCTTACAACAGTGGGAGAGAGGCATTGACTTTTCATCGTTGCGAATAAAATAGACCTTGTCCACGAAGGGCTCCAGGCTCTGTAATACCTGCACGGTAAACCCAGCTGCTGAGGGATCAGTGCCAGATGTGACAATCCCATCAAGAAAAGTGCTGTCAGGGGAAAGGAAAGTGCTGTAAGGCAGCACAGCGAGAGCAGGAAGAGGCTTGAGGTGGAAAATACCTATGGGATCATCTGCCCCTTCTCATTCAGCTGAGTGTGCAGCAAGGATGTGCTGTCAGTAAGTGTCCCCTCCTTTGCCTGGTGACAAGGTCCTCCCACTTCAAAACAACCTCCCTGTGTCCCACCTTGAGCCCATGGATGCTTCACACCAGGTCTAAGGCTGCTGCCTCCAGCATCCCAGCTGGCTTGGCAGTAGTCCATAACCACAAGTGTTTTTTAGCTTTGAGCAGGCCAGGGAAGGTGTTGGAGAAACCATCAGAGCAAGCCAGAAGGATTTCTTCACTACGGAGAAGTGCTGGCCCATAAGCCACTTTGTTTGCCCTTGAAGAGGATCCGGAGGGGCTGCTGAAGCATTCGGAGAGTTTATTTGTAGTGATATTGCTTGGGACGTGCAGGGAAGCAAGGAGAGGGCAGAATCCAGCCCTGTTCCCCACACTGGTGGAGCTCAGGCAGGCTGGATGCAACAGAGCTGGGGCAGCTATAGGTACAGAGCCCGAAAGGAGATGTTGGAAAGAGATGTCATAGAAAATATTTACTCCGTGAGGTCATTGCACCCTTGTCTTCTCTTTGGAGGGGACTTTGAACACAGGAGGGCAGGCGTTTCCCACACGCTTCTGCAGGCGAGAGGCTGGGGAACTCAAGCGCTTCCCTTGGCTGGGAAGGCAAAAAGCACCAATGGAAAGTTTCATGCATAAGGGAAAGCCAGTGGACCTTCAGCTGCTGGTGGCTGGGTGTTTGCTATTAGAAGAAACAGCCTCCTTTGGGAAGAAGAGGCTGAACCTCTGAGAAGATCTAGGGGGAAAAATACAGAGGGGATGCCCTGGAGCAGAGCCATGGACTGACTGTATGGCAACCAGGAGGTGCAGGCATGCACCAAGTTCTGTACTAGAGGGAAGAAATCACCCAAAAATTGAAGTGCATTGCAGGCAAGATGTGGCACGGACAGGCAGAAGGGGCTCAGCATGCCCATGGGGCATCCCTTACCCACTCTCCTGCCCAGCAGAGCCCTCTGCTCCAAACATTATCCCATGTCACTACACCAGGGAAGGACATCTGAGAAAAGAAATCCCGGTCCCCAGGCCTGAGATCGGGGAAGGGGCGCAGGCTAATGGAGTGACAGGCCGTGCATAACAGGGTACAGTATCCCCTAAAGCAAGCCCTGGCAGGAAAAGGGTGCTTGGTACTTACAGCAATAACAACAGTGCTTCACAATTCCTTCGCCTGGAGTTCAGCTGCCCCATGCAGAGCTCCCCATCACTTCATATTAGGTTTGAGCCATGATTTGAATGTTGATTCCACTGCCTCCCCTTCCATCCATCTCCGGGTGGAAGCAGCTGGTCCCCTGCACACGTGATCACCTCTGGTGCTCGGGCCACCTAAACTGGGTGATGCCAAGCATTCAGATAGCTCGAACAGGGAAAACATCTCCTAGAAGACCATCTGAAAGAGCAGCGCAACAGCTCGCAAACAAGGACTCTCAGCACATCTTGTCCTAATTGATATGCAAATTGCTTACCTTAAAGCAAGGATCTGATGCTTTCAGCTTTTTCTGGGAACAACTCTTGCTACACTTTCCAGTGCGGTCAGCATGTCAAGGGACATTTTGTCTCTTTATTTCAGGTTTATCTCATACAGTGACGATTTTCCTTTGCAACCACCCCATGGGGGCTGTGACTCCATCGCCTCTTGCAAGCGAAGCGGGCAGCGGGAATTCCCAGTGCCGAGGCTGCATCCAGCATTGCTGCCAGCAGTGAGTCAAGAGGTGGGAGTCCCGCCTGTCTGACTCGCTCACTGTTGAGCCTAAGCCCTAGCCGGATGTTTCACTTGCATCACTTGGTGGAGATGATGAAGAGACCTGAGGTGTGTTCTTGAAGAAATGTGCTGTTCCATTTTAAGACCCTACGTACTCCCATTTGCTAGATTTCCCCTCCCACTCCTCAAGTTTTTGATTCACTGTGTTGTCAACTCATCGCTCCATCAAGCAAGCACGCTACACAGTGACCTCCTCTTTGGCGTACTTGAGCTCCCTGTCCCTCTCTGTTTTATCCCAGTCTCATCTCAGCATCCGCACACCTCCAGCTCCCTCGGGGCAAGGGACTCATGGTCCTACCAGACAAATACCCCTCAACCGAGAGTCCTTGGCACCCTGTACCACCTTGGGATGGCGTCTCCAGCATGGCACGGCAAGACCCTCACCCCCAGGGAGGCTCTTCTAGGTGTGATACCAACAGAAGGGTTGCCCTCTGCCCACCACCTTGCTGGTCCCCAGCTCTTCCACTTGGAGCTCACCCACCCACCCACCCAGTTGCCCCTCATCCCTCACTTCAGCCAGGCATCGCCATGGCTGGGACACTTGAGCCCCAGCTCAGCTGTTGACTCTAGCCCAGCCTCGAGGAGTAGGATGGGGACGGGGAGCCACTCCAGGGTGGAATTTCACTCAGTTCGGTGACCTCGTGCCTGCAGCATGCTCTAAAAATACAAATAAACCAGCGGGCAGCACAAAATCCACCCCATTTCCCGCAGAGGGCTGCTTGGCCAGGACCTGCCTCCCTTGGCTGTGTCCTCCTCTGTGAAAGAAATTAAGCTGAAGGCTAAAAAGAAAAGGCCAGATCCTTTTCTTCCCTGGTCTCAGCTAAAGAATATATTTATTATATAAAAGGACCAGGGCAAATTTGCTGAAGATATGGGCATGGGGTCAGGACGGGCAGGCTCTTTGTCCCCCTCACGCTCCCTGCTTTGCTAAGCCAGACCAGCCAAGCTCTTCCTATCACCCCTGGGCTCTCCCATCGCTCTAACCACTCTGTTGCACCTCTCATCCAACGCTGTCTGCTGCAGGCTGGGCACAAGGGGCACAGTGATCCCCAGTGCAGTGAGGAGCCCATCTCCACCCACCCAGAGCATCTCACCCTCATGGTATCCTTGTCGCCAGACATCCCTTCCGCTGCCACTTCAGACAAACCCTGAGGCAGCAGCAGGAGGTTTTCTTCCCCATTCTCACCTGCACGGCTCTTATGCTCCATATTAACTAATTCACTCCCATTCCTGCCTCCCAGGTCTCACGCTCGGGCTCATGAACCCTCAGCCCCTGCATCAAGGTTGTTAGCAGAAACCATCCACAAGCCTGATGCTGGTCCAAATAATATAACTTGTGATTGTGAAATCCCCTCCCCGCTGGGGACAGTGATATCAGGACCCAGGCTCCGTGCCCCTGCCTTCGCCCCTGCCCGGCAGCGGGTGTCCCCTCCCGTGTCCCCAGCCGCCACGCCAGCCCACTGTCACTCGCAGGGACAGGGAGCTGAAGGGGATAGCAGGCAGCAGAGGTCACGTTTCCCTGCGCCCAGCAATAAACAAGTTCTCCCAAAAGGCAGGGGAGGGAGGAAAGGTGGCAAAAAGCCCAAGCGAGATGTATTTTTGCGAGCAAGCAGATTAGGAGCAGCTCGAGGCACGCTGGCAGCTGGGGAGCCTGTGCTATCTGTGAATGGGCGCAGGCTGTTACCCACGGCTCCCACTACTGCCGGGACAGGGAGGTGGGGAAGGGGAGGTCCAGGGAGATGTTTGCTCCTCAGCCAAGTAGCTATTTCTGACTTTGGGAGCCTGCAGCTGAGGCCAAAGAGGGTTTGCAAGCAGCAGCTGAACCCAGGCTGCACCCAAGGCATATCCAAAGCTGGAGAAGTTGCCCTGTCCCCAGACCCTTGGTGCAAGCCCCTCTCCTTCCCGTCACTCCCGAACCCCGCTGGCAATGCCCTGTGCCCTGGTACACACTGTCCCACGCTATCACTCCAAGAACCTAGCGAGGTCCCTAGGCGGGGAGCAGCTAAAGCAGGGAGCCGATTGAGTTACAGGCCAGCGGTTGTATCGTGTTTACCAGCTCCCTGCAGCATATCCTGTGCTGGGAGGATTCCTGGAAGTGGGAAGCTGATTTCACACCCCTCCCCAAGCCGTACAAACATGCAGGCTATGCCAAAAGCAGATCTCCACACGTGACCACTGCTGATATTACCCAAGCGCTGGCAGGGAGCAGCCACCCCCTTTCTCACTCTTCTTCTCCAGCCACATACTTCCTGTCTCCAGCACAGGGCTGGCCCCATCCCTTTTTTCATTCTTCTTCCTCTTCTCTTAACTCTATTTAACTTCTGCTGCCTCGTAATTTAAAGCAGAGATGGTGGCCCTACCGGAGATGCTGGAGGTCTTCAGACCTCTAATAGGATGGTTAAATCCCAAGTTTCCTCCACCCTATGCCATCAGGCTGCTTAGGTAATGCCAGAAATCCAGCCAGCAACTCTGGAATGAATAAAGTCCTGGAGTACAGACTCACCAAGTGATACATGAACCTTTTAGCCATGCAGGAAATCGGGGTGTGAGTCAGTCACAAACGCTGAGCATCACTTGCAAACACAGGTGCAAGTACGGCAGTGTCCAGACCCAGGGTACTGGGCTTGGTACAGCAGACAATGCTGCAATGCCTTCTAGCAGACAGGGATGGAGGAAGAGGTGGAGTAGGAAGGTCTTTTCCACCAGCCCTGGGCCCTGCATGGACACAGTGCATCCCTCTGACACCACACTCTGCTACCTGAAAACTCAGGGTGGAAATCCTCCCTGCATGGCACCTGAAGGTATGCTCTAGGACACACTTCAGGCTGTTTCTGTAGCTCAACCAACATGTCTTCTTCCTACCGGCAGGTTTTGGGTGGCAATTGTTGGGTCAGTAGGTCCCACTTCCGTTTTTCTTTCATATCTGGGCCAGCCAACTTGGCGAGATGGCATGGTGCCTCGGGGCTGCCATTTGCCTCTCGGCGATAACACTTCACTGGGCATCTTCTCCCTGATGTCCCACTGCAGTGAGATGAGACACTGGACAGAAGGTCTTGAAGTGGGCAGATACATCAGTTCTGTAAAGCCTGGGAACTGCAGCAGCTTGAATTTCTCCCAGCCAGACAGCGTCTCCTGCATCCTCACTGACATCCCAGCAACACTCCCTGAAAAATAAGAAAGGTCAGGCCAGCTGGGAACTGCGCCTCTGTTTTGAGATCCAGCTCCTTCAACCTTAACTCTTGTGGGCACGCAGAGGACACAGCTCGCGGCTGCCTTGCTCGCACTGCCCGCCTCCACGAACCCCTCTGTGCCTCTGATCCGGGCGGTGCAGGGCAGAGGGAGATGAGTGCTTACAAGAACTCCTCCACCGGTACACCCTGTTTGCACACGTGAGCCCTTCTGGGTGGGAATCCCATAACCAGCATCAAGCAGCTCCATGGTCAGGAGGACAGCTTTATGGCCCAGTACCAAATATTTGTTCTCCCTCCCTTTTTGGAACAGCATCACCCACAGCTAGACTTCACTTAGTGCCCCACCTGAATTACCCTCATCTGTGTAATATCTCTTAGCGTGAGATTTCCAACTCCAGCATCTCCTGATATTACTTGCTCACCAATTTGCTTTAAATACATCCCCTTCTTAAGACAGATGTTTACGTCTTTTGGAGGGTTTTGTGTGCCTAAATATTTCTATTTTGCTCAAGATTTCTTCCTGAGATAGGCTGGAAACTATCCTGGGATACTACCAGGGCAAAGGTTACCCTCAGATATATTTATGCATTCAAGAAGACAAACTACAAGATCTAATCTTGCAAAGATTCATGCACGCATTTGACTTGAGACACCTGCACCATCCCTTCATGGCAAGTGAAAGAGCTTCAAGCTAAAGGTTACTTACTGTTTTTCTTCCTGGTGTGCGTTTTTCCCTTGTAAACAAAGAGGCAAACGAAGCACCTCTGCTACCCAGTGGAAAATTCAATGTGGGCAAAAAAAAAAAGCTTTGGAAATAAATTGTTGGATTTGCAAAGGTTCTTCACAGTGTCCGCCCCAATTGGGTGGGCTCTGGGGCCACAGGTGGTCAGTACTGCTGTATAAAAATCAGGGGAGAAGAGGAAGGGAAGGATGTGAAAAGGAAGAGAAAAAAAGCCTCTGTAGGGAAAAGCCATGAGCACCCCCAAATTTAAGGTAACTTCTCTCAACGCTCAGCATCATTGCCACGGGGGGATGGATCAGCTCTGACACCATGTGGGGTCTTGATCTCCATTCCACATGCAAGAACACCCTGTTCCCAGTCTCCCTGACACATCGATAATGGGAGGGAACCCGTGCTGATGCTATGGATATGAGTAATCTCAGTGCTGACTTTTAGAGTAAGTACCCCTTCCTGTGATGTCCTCCAAGAGCCTCAGCCCTTCTGCAAGCTTAGTTTCTCCCATCAGGTCTGTGTTTTTTGTCCCCTTCCTCTACCAAGCCCCCTCCCACCTTCCTTTAATTACAAATGTCATGCAGGCACAAGCAAAAACCCAACTGGCAGCCAGATTCCTGTCAGCACCTATTATCTCCCTGCATTAGCTACGTCCTTAATGAACTACTTAAAAGAAAGGCAGAAGGACGTTGCCCATGGACAGGAATTTTCCACTGGGTAGGTATGGCCAAATAGCGTCACGCGATGCAGCGCCCTGGCTTGCATCTACCACCGGCACCACGAGAGGCAATTGTGCCCACAGACAGCCCCTTCCTGCACTGCCCGAGTCCTTCTGCCCGGGACATTGCCCAAAAAAGGCACATTTCATGGATCAGTTGGACCTGAAACATCCCTGACTTCATCCCAGGAGGACAGGCTCCAGTCTCCAAAGTCATCCCACAGGGCCACTAGCTCACTTGGGACTCGCTCGTCATGACCTTGGCACCAGGCTTCATACATGAGGTGGTTTCATGTCGACGCCCCGTCCCTGGGACATGAGGACAGAGCAGAGGGATGTGTCTCTTGGTGATGGGTCTCTCCATCCCATCAAGCTGGCAGCAGGATAGAAGTCAGCCTCGCTGGTGTTGCTCTGGATCTGATGACAACTGAGAGCTGTTTGAGGAGAAGATGGGGAGCAAGGGCTGCTTCAGGAGGAGAAGACAGGGAGTGGGGGGTGTCTGAGGATGATGACATGTCTGGGAGGGAAAGAATACTCAACTTTGCTGGTGGAGCACTTCCTCTTCTGCAGCACAGTATGAATCCACTCAAGCTGTTGCAAACCAGATAAATAGCTGGCAGGGCAGCCCAGACTGCTTCCCCCAGCCATGAACAGTGAGATCCAGAGGGTTTCCAGTGGAAAACTCTACTGCCTGCTCCTCAGCCCACTTCCTGGCCAGCAACGAGCTGCTCCTATCTCCCTGCCACTCCACATCTGGAAGGGAAGCATCAGGAAGAGACATGCTGGGCACTTCCCTCCTGCACATCTGGGAATTGGGAGCACTGCTTCATTGTGCGAGGGCAGGGAGGGGTTTGCTGGTGTTATTATTCCAATCTGGCCTCAAGTCCTAGGAAAACAAAAGCTTCTTCCTTGCCAAAGGGAAGGCTGGCTAGAAGCAGCCACTAAAGATGACGGCTGGACTATTCTCTGGGCTTCTAAACGCTACATTTTGGTAAATTTAGCCCTAGACTGACATTTTGCAGACGTGAGCCCTTCTGCTGAGCCAGCGGCCTGGCCAGCATCAACACTAGCTTTTGCCACGCAGGGTGCTGAGCAAGCACCCTTCCTTCCCCAGGAGCTCAGCCTCCGAGCTTCCAGCCCTGGCAGTGACATGATACGTAGGGCAGACCCCATCAGAAAAGAAACCACCCTGATGTGCTCCACAGAGCAGCAACGCCCGGACGAGGGAGTCTAGTTGGAGCTTTTTGGGACATCCAATGTATATTGAGATGAAGGAAGATGCTTGCAAATTCTTCTCTTTAGGCAGATCATAGAATGGTTTGTGTTGGAAGGGACCTCAAAGCCCATCCAGTTCCAACGCCCCTGCAATGGGCAGGGATGCCTCCCACTGGCTCAGGCTGCCTAAAGTCCCATCCAACCTGGCCTTGAACACCTCCAGGGATGGGGCAGCCAAAGCTTTCCTGGGCAACCTCTGCCAGGGTCTCATCACCCTCATAGGAAAGCATTTCGCCCTAAGATCTCATCTCAATGTCCCCTCTTTCAGCTGAAAAACATTCCCCCTCGTCCTATCCCTGCACTCCCTGATATAGAGCCCCTCCCTAGCTTTCCTGTAGGCCCCCTTTAAGTGCTGGAAGGCTGCTACAAGGTCCAGCTTGATGACCAGCTTGGTCAAAGAAGACTTCCTAGAAGCAACGGAGATGCCAGGTGTTGAGAGCTCTGGCCATGTCCTGTGCCACCTGCTTTTTTTTCTCCTGGGGCACACAAAGTCCTTATGGCTTTTGGCTTCTTATACTACAGCCTTTAAGCTTTAGGGTGCCAGTCCTTGCCTGGGAAGGGATCCAAGCCCCATGCTTCTGTTTTATCACCATCATTGCTCTCCATTTTCCCCACCTTACTCCACGGCATGATAAATGGCTTCAAGGAAAAAACACAAAAAAGCTTTCTTCACAGCAGGTCTCTCCTCTACGTCTAGATCCCCAGATAGGATAGGCACTCTTTTTTTCTCCCAAATACATAATATAAAGGGACCAGCCAGCAGTTGTTTCCATGATACTTCGTCTTACGACCTGGGAAGGTGGGCATGGTCCAACACTTGCTGAAAAGCCTGCTGTCCAAGCTCTGCGGCCTCTGCTTGAGTTGGCCACTGGAGTTAAAGCAGGCAAATAAGGAATCAGGAGGAATGCCATTTATTTGCTGGAGTTCTGCAAACAATAAATATGGCCTTGTCCTTTGGATGAACCTGGTTTGATAAGGATTCTATTCATATTCCAATGATTCCTTAAGAACAGAAAGTTGAAAGCAAGTGAGCCATCCAGCTCTAGCCTGCAAGGGAAACACATCCTGGGAAAAGAGGGATGCTCCAAGCTTTCAAGCGTTTTCTGCACAAACCCAGTGGTGCATGAGAAGTACCCTATAAAGGAAGTGGAAGGGACAGGGAACGGTGGGGAATCGCTCATATATAGCACGACACAAGGTTGTTTCATGCAACAGCTCTCCTGCAACTGCTTTCCCCCCAAAGCTATTCAGCCCCAACTCCAGACCTCTGGGTCTTTCAGAGCTGCTGTGCGTGACCACTTGCCGTCTGCTAAGCGCTGGAGTGGGACCTGGCTGAAGAGACAACCTTACTTTCAAAAGGGATCTAAGAACAGAATCACAGAATCACAGAATCACAGAATCACCAGGTTGGAAAGGACCCATTGGATCATCGAGTCCAACCATTCCTAACACTCCCTAAACCATGTCCCTAAGCACTTCATCCACCCGTTCCTTAAACACCTCCAGGGAAGGCGACTCGAAACACCACAATAGATCTTTAAGACGAATGGACTAAAGATTGCAGGTTTTTTAATACATAAATTAGAGTACTAGAATAATGCAAACAGCTGAATATCCGATTTTGTGGCTTATTAAAATCCAGGGGAAGCCGATCCTCTCCGCACACAGCTCCCTAGGGATGAACTGTATTTCACTGTTCTGTGTCAGGGTTCAAATGCTACAGGGATGTACAGAAAGCTTTTCAGCACAGCAAGCCTACAGAAATCACAAGGGTAGCTTTTTCTGGAGATTATCAACCTTTTTTTTCCCCTAAATACCAATTCTGACCAAAGATAAATATATAAGACACACAGAAATATGTGCTTCTCTCTAGGAAAGGAACACACGCTGCCATGAACAAATTAGGAAGAGCAGAAACACAGCCAGCTTCACATTGAAAAGCTTATCCCATGGCAAAGAAAACCTGTGCCAGTGTAAAGAGAACTGGGTGGATTCAGTGAGTTGCTTAAGCAGATGTTTTGCTAAAATTCTGGCTCATTGAGAAAGATGGAAGGAAGACGCTGCCTGCTGCATGAGAGTACCATAACAGAGTTAAACAAACATAGCTGCTCTACTGAAGCTTTGAGTGGTCTTGAAGACCTGGGGAATAGATATTAGCTCTGTTTTGACCAACTCAGCCTCTCCTACAATCCCCATCATTTCCCTAGCAAGCACTTTTGCTTTTAAACGCTTTTGCTACTTCCTTTTGCTGATCACTCACTGTCATGACAGATTCAGCATTGTCAGAAATGCTCACACCTTCAGACTGAAATGAAGTTCTGCTCTGAAGAGCGGTTGTGGAAGCATTGTGGGTGATTTGATGCCTATGACCTGCAGAAGCTGAGCCCACAACTGCAACCGAGGAATAAAAGGGAACCGTGCCATCAAAGCAAGAGGCTGGTGCTTAGAAAACCCACGGAGATCACATCCAAGTTTCATCAGGTCTTTTCCCCATAGAGATTGTGTGACGTTTCTCTGGGATAGTCTGCTTTTGGACACGAACTTGGTGATTAAACCACACCAATAAATCCCCAAGGAGAAATAGCATCTATAGGCACAATGAGAACATTTTACAGTCTTTATTGCCCAAAGTCACGTCTTTGCTTTTGATTTGCAGGGATCCCTGATGTATTTGCAAAGGCTTGTTTGACCTTAGTAAAAGGGAAATGTTATAGAATAGAATCTTAGAATTGTTAAGGATGGAAAAGACCTCTAAGCTCATCCAGTCCAACCGTCAGCCCAACGCCACTGTGCCTACTAAACCATGTCTTGAGTGTCACATCTACACATTTTTTGAACCTCTCCAGGAATGGGGACTCCACCACTGCTCTGGGCAGCCTTTGCCAGTGCTTCATCACTATTAAAAGAAATTTTTCCCCAATATCCAATCTAAACCTTCTGAGGTGCAACTTAAGGCCATTTCCTTTCATCCCAACATTTGTAACTTGGGAGAAGAAACCAGCACCTACATCACTACAACCTCTTTTCAAGGAGCTGCAGAGAACGATGAGGTCTCCCCTCAGCCTCCTCTTCTCCAGGCTAAACCGCCTCAGATCCCTCAGCCACACCTCATAAGACTTTTCCTCCAGACCCTTCCCCAGCTTTGTTGTCCTTCTCCAAATGCACTCCAGGATCTCAACGTCTTTCTTGTAGTGAGGGGCCCAACACTGAACCCAGGATTCAAGGGGCAGCCTCACCAGTGCCGAGTCCAGATGCAGAATCACATGCCCATTCCTGCTGGCCCCACCACTTCTGATCCAAGCCAAGATGCTGTTGGCCTTCTTGGTCACCAGAGCACGCTGCTGGCTCATGTTCAGTTCACTGCTGTCTCCTTTGGACCGAACTCTGTTCTGTAGCTGCAAAGCATCACCCCCTCACTTCTACAGGGTTATACAAATATATACAACAACTATCTGGACTTTTACCACCCTATGAAGTTCTAGGCAGGTCTTCATGAACACAGCCCTTCCTGGATGCCATCTGATTTCACAAGTGCCAAGAACTTCTTAAATAAACTCCTAGAAACCAGCGAAAACACACTTTAAATGAGTAAAGGCAATCAGCTAAAAAAAAAAAACAAAAACGTACAACTTTGAGCTTATCCAGTTGATGAGAAGGAAGGCAAAAAGCCAACACCAGCCTTGACGCCGGCCACGTCCCATTGAGAGGATGCTGGTTGGGAAGGCAGCCCGGTACAGCCCACCACCTCCAATCGCGCTGCCGGCAGCTCGTGTTGCTATGGCCCTCAGGTCTGAACCTTTGGAAATTAGGTAAAAGGTCTGAACATGAAGTTTTTCTTCTCCTCCCCCTGCTCAGCGGTGCCCCTTGCCTAGCACAATCCCTTTTCCTGCTGAGCTCTAGGAGGAAAGCAGCTGGGATGAAGAATTAACTCTCGCAGTCCCAAGGGCTTTCCAAAGCAGGAGAAGCAACGTGCGACACAAATGGTATTGCAGGGAAGGGGAGATGTACGAGCAGATCTTGCTTCCTACCTGCCCTGTGGAGATGAACTAAGAGAAAAAACATGTGCATGGGGATGGATGCATCATTTCCTATCCCCAAAAGGGGGGTGGATTGTAACCAGGTTTCACGCTGGGGAAACAAGCGGCTTAGAGATCCTAAGGGGTGGGATTTTTCCATCCCCTGGGTAGAATCTGGCATTTCTAAGGGTGCATTTTAGACATGGAAGGACCCGCTGCCTTCCTTTCCTGAGTAAAACAGGCAGTCCTGATACCCCCCCACACACACGTGGGTCTCTGAGCTTTCCATTCAGCCTTGCGAGGCAGTGCCTCTGCACAGCAGAGCTTGGTGTGGTACAGGCTGAAGCAAGGACATCTCTGCCTGAGGTCAGAGTTGATGATTAGGTGCAGTGCTGAGCTGGCAATGCAGCCATTCGCCACGGACCCACACCCTGACGCTGGTCTTGTTCCTGGAGGCAGCCTGCCTGCAGCCACACGGTCTGCGCTACATGGACATGCCGGCATCCCCCTGCCCACCAGGACCCCCCCTGCGTGACACAGATGTACCTGAAAAGGCCACCATCCCACTATAAGCATCTCTACTGTATCGAGGCAAGCTGGGAGGGAAGGTGCTGGCCCCACTGGCAATTTTAAGGGCTCCCCCATCCAAGCCCCATTATACTGCTGCAGGGAGGGGTTCTTCATGTCAAGATTAGAAAGCAACTACCACCAAATTTTGGCTCTGGGAAGCTCATGGTTGCTCTTCCAGCCTCCCCCAAGCCAGACACCTTGATGGCGTGGGGCCAGGCAGCTCTGCAGGGCAGGGAAAGGGTGACAAAGGCACCTTTGTTTCTCCTGCCTGCTGGCTGCTATGCCCCAGCCCTGGTGTGACACCTACAAGGTGGAGTCATCTTTTCACAGAAAACACCCAGCAGTGTTTCCCGGATGCTGTGTCACCACAACAGGATCAAGTTCATCACCCTCTCTTTCCCAGTCACCAACAGAGGAGCAGAGGAGCCAGGAGCGATTGAGGCAGGATTTGGCTGCTTTTGCTCAGCCAGGTGTTTGTATGAATCCTTCCTGGAGCAGAGTCCCATTCTCATCTCTGCCTGTTTCCCCGAGAGCCAGGCTCATCTCCCACCCAGTACATCCCTTCCCCAGCACCGTGGCGTGGGAAGCTATGAAAAGCAGCATACACATTTTATCTTCTCTCTTTCGGTCTTGTTTACACAGGAAAGTTAAGATGGATAAACTACAGGTGTCAGGTCCTTAAAGTCTGTGGAGAAAGCAATTATCTTCTAGTGAGACAGCTAGGAAAACCCCGAAGAGACGCTGGCCCAAATCTATCATAGGTCTGTGATGGAGCAAGAAGTCTTCAAACCGAGGAAGGACCTAACTTGCAGCTGGCCACATCTCTGCTTACACATTTCTTGTTTTCTTTCCGTTGTGCCAGTGGGTCACCTGTTCTTCTTCCAGCAGTCTCTCTTGGCAAACGCTGCCTTGTCCATCACCTGGAACCAGCTGAGCAGCCACAACAACACTACTGCTGCTTGGAAGCAAGGTCTGTCTTCTCATAGATGATCTCATTGAGAAATAAATCTCCGTTTGGCACCATGGTTAGAATCACCAGGTTGGAAAAGTACTCTTAGATCATTGAGTCCAACCATTCCTATCTGCCACTAAACCATGTCCTTGAGTACCTCATCTGTCCGTCTTTTAAATACCTTCAGGGATGGTGACCCTGGAGAACCACGTCCCTGGAGAGCCTGTTCCAGTGCCTGAAGACCCTTTCTGTGAAAAATGTTTTTCTGACAATTAGATGGTTAGATTTAAGTACAGCAAAATAGGACCACTTTTACAGTATCATCACGTTCTTTGTTCAGCCTCTCAACTCCCTGCTTGGAAAAAGCCAACCCTGAAAAAAAATGCCCTTGGATATTAAACATCTGCAGCTCCTATCAAACATCGGCTGGGGTCATTGAAAGGCAAATAGACACCCATCAGTGAAGGACTTTGCTGCCAAAGTCTTGCTTGGCTGCTATCAGAATTCAGAAGCTGTGAGCTGGGCTAGGATGGAAGCTCATGCCTCCCCCACCAGAAAGAGGTCCTGCAACAGCTTAGCTCCTGGCCACCCGAATGCCTGTCCCATGCCCAGGAGAGCTGCAGTAGCCAAGCTGGGACCCAGCAGGATTGTGCATTGTGTGGCTGTTCAGATCCCAGGCTGCACTGGCACTCTGGGAGGTAACAATAACCATCATTTTCCTTGCAAATTGCTTTTGATCTCAATATATTTGGGATGCTAAAAACACATGGCTTATGCCTTGCTTTTGCTTTTAAATACAGAGCTGCTTTGCAGAGCAGTGCTCTGCTATGCCACCTGCAAAACAGCACCGGACTCAAAAAGAAAACCAAAACCCCAAAGGGCACGGCCTCTCTAGGGTATAATTTACTCTGCAGAGGCGGATTGCTACCCAAAGCTGTAAAAGGAAGCAGGGGAATGCCTGGGGCTCAGTCTTCCTCACACTCTCAGCTGGATGTGAAGAGGCGAGGGTTGCTGCCAGCTTGGGGATGTGTGGTTATGAGGAGCCAGAGCAAGGTTTGAAGGCTGTGTGCCAGCATGGGTTAAAAACAGAGAGTACAGCCAGATGCTCACAAGCACTCACTCCATCAGCGGGCGAGAAATTTCTTCTAGGCGGCCAGTCTTCCCTAACCTCCCTGCCAAGTTAATCATTTCATCACTCCCGCTCATGATGGGCTGACTGCACAAGCAACTCATCCTTTGCCTGGCCTCAGAGGTTCCTGGTCCTCCTCCTCTGGGAATCTCCTTGTGCCCAGCCACCCCCGCAGGGACTTGCACCCCACCCAGAGCAGCGACCAAGCTGGCCCCCGTGCAAGCATCCCACAAGCCATGAGACCAAGGCAGGGTGTTGAAGTGGAAGCCTGCCCAGAAGGCTGGTTACGTGACTTTGGTGGTCCTGCCCCAGCAAAAGCAGAAGTGGGAGCCAAGGCTTACTGTGACCAACACCAGGGACTTGGTTGCTCAGGGCAGTTATCCAGGGAGCAAGGAGGAACACACCTCACCTGAATCTCAGAGCGGCAGCCTTGATGCAGCCTAGGCTGCAATTCAGGGTGCACCGTCCTTCATGATGTGCCACACAGTGACAGCCAAGCACAGCATCCTTTAGCCTCTGACTACAACAGCCATGCTATGTGGTGGCAGGCAATTAAATAGCATCTCATTTCCCCTTAGGGTGAGAAAAAAAAATATTCCTCACTGTCTCTGCATGAGGAAAGCGATGAGAAGGATGCAGAGTGGAGTAAAAATTAATGAGGTCTCCCCTCCTTCAATTCTCTTTTGCCACATAGGGTTTAATGGCTGGGAAGCAACCTGAGATCAGCAGACACGCACTGGAAAAGTGCACCCATGCAAATGAGTCACGAGCCCAGCAGAGCCAAACGAACCTAGAGACAGAGCAGAAATGTGCAACGCAATAAACCTCACACAGCTCCTAGTAAAGAGAAACCAAGTCAGGCAGAAGAAGCCATCCACAGGCACGATTTATTCCGTGCCTTCCTCTCACCCCCACTGCTACCATCACTTATTTCTTCTCACCACTGCATTGAAGGCACATTCACGCTGCTCTGGAGGAGCAACTTCAGTCCCTGTGGACGTGGCAAGCTGAAACCAGCCAGCACAGGTACTGGGACTGGTACAGTTCAGAGACATTTATTCTTTCTCTGAGGGGCAGAGGAGGGTGCAAAGCAGAGGAAAGGCTCCGATAGTAGCAGGATGATGGACATGATATTTCTGACAGCAAAGAGCCCTTCAGAAACCAAAAAGAGCTCTGACAAGGATGTGGGTGCAGCCAAAAAAACCCAAACAATAATCAGGGTTTTCTTAGCAAAACATGCTGCATGTTTTCTCATTACCAGAATACAAAAAAAAAACCCAAAACCTCAAAACAATAAAACCCACCTCCTATCCGAGTATGTTCCTCTCCCTCCAACTCCTCCCAGTGTTCTCCGGTCGCCATGTCCTTCTCAACCCACTTCCATGATGAGCTACCTATTAGTGGATAGATAGAGCAGGGTGTTGAGGGCTGAGCTGAGCATCAAGAGGAGACACCAGTTTAATGAAGCCAGCACACAGAGCAGCTTTGCTGTTCAAGACCTTCTGTGCAGAAGACAGGGGTCTGGCTGAGAACACGAGGCAGTGCTGATATGGGAGGGTCCCGCCTGTCTTGGGGGTCAGCATCCCAGGGGCAAGCGCCTGCAGGCAGCGGTGCCAGAGGAATGACTCCTTCCCCTGCCAGGGAGACGAGCCAGCATTGCCCACAGGCACATCTGCTCCTGCTTTCTCTACTTTCCGTGCCACCGACATTCAAAACAAGCTGTTCCCGAGCCCAGAGGAAGGGCTGGCGCCTGCCTTGTGGTACCTGGCACGGAGTATCCTGCAGGACAAGCACACGGTGCTGTGGAAGCTTTCCAGAAGGACTGAACGTTTTGGCAGAGCTGGCGCTGTGGTCTTGCGGCATGCCTGGGCAGAATGTAGCAATACACACATACACAGCTCCAGATGCACAGAAGAGTCTCATGCTGGTTTTGCATGCTTCAGAAGAGGACTATCCAACAGCAAGTGCTTGGAGACTTTACTCTCCATGCAAGTAAAATCCTGTCTGGCAGCAGCCTCTGCTGGACTGCATGGCCAAGCTCCTTGCCCTCCTGCTCCAACAGACACCGCGAACAACACGCATGACTATTTCACCTCTACAGAGAACGCTTCTCCTACCTTCTAAGCCCCGCAAAGCTCCAGTCTGGGAGCTCAGTTCAAATTTGGTATAAAGCAGCTCAGTGCTGAGGTCAAACTGAATTACACCCATTTCCACCAGCCACAGATTCAGCCCAACTTTGCTAAGAACACTTGATCTCCTCCCAGAGCCCTGCCAGCTGGTTGAAATACAGCTGCTGCTTCAATAGAGCACAGAAAAAAAGCCCGATGCTATTTACAACAAAAAGACTAGTATTGCAGCATTTGCTTTAGATTTCATGTGAGCAGTTGTCACTGGTTGGAGAGAGGAAGGAGATTCCTGTGTCAGAGCTCTTTGGGCTTGCTGTCACTAGCACCCACTCAAGATGTCCTATGAAGTGAGGTCACACGTTGCTCGCACAGGGAGTGATCAGCTATAGCTTGTTAGAAATCCATTCACTCTCATCTTCCAGGCGCTCTGCAGAACTCACATGGCATCATTGCTTTTCCCCCACCTCAGACTTTGCACAGAGGTTTCTGTTTTACCAAGACCAGATCTTCCAGCAGAAGTTTGCCTCTTACAAGCTTCATGACCTTCTCCAGTGGAAGCTTCCCCGGTAAGTCCAAGCTGCCTCTTTGCAAGATGCAACAGAAAGAAGGGTTTTCTTTCGTTTGAAGAGGAAGTGCGTACCCTCGAGTTTACCCTTTAGCAGGTGCAAATTGCATGGCCTACCCCTTCCTGGGTGCTTTGGAGACACCGTGGGTGGCTCACGGCAATGATTCAGAGAACTTCGCTCCTGCTATGCCAAAGATGAACTCCATGTACACAGGGGCATTGCAGTACATTGTTCAGGCAGCATTCAATCCCTTCTGCTCTCAGTTGCCTGTCAAAGCCAGGCAGACACGTTCTGTAGGGTCTGGAATGCTGCCCCTTTATCCCTTGATGTTCCTGAACTATAACCTACCCCGTGTGCAGAACCTTGTGTGAGGAGCACGCATAAGCTCTACAACTCGCACTTGGAAAGCAAGATAGCACTCCTGCCAATTCTTTTCCCTCCCCACGTAAACAGAGATCAAATGACCCAGCTGAAACACCTCACTCTGACCAGGACACGATCACGGCACAGACTGCTGGCACGACACAAATCTTTAAGATGCTCTTTGGTCCCAAACCACCATCCACAGAGCATCTCTGGCTCCTCCTTTGGTGGCATTTCCAAAGTAGTGCAGAGGACAGCTCTGCCAGAGACCACTTCCTTCCCCAGGCAGCTTCATGAGCAGCTTTCTCCATCCTAGAGAGATTACAAAGAAAATACTTCCACGCTATAGCAGTCTCCTCTCTTAATGAAGTGCTTCCTCACAGGTCTAGAGCCCACGGTGACAGTGTCACCCGCTGATCACTGGCACGGTTATTTGCCAGAAGGGAAGGCATCCATGTTGCAGTGAAAACATTTTAAAGAGCGGATGGAGAACTTGCCAGGAGAGTCCGCCACAAGGAGAGGTGGAAAAAATGGAGCCAGTTAATCACCCTGCATGTGTTCTCAGTCTGAGTGGAAAATAGTCTGAAAATATCCTGTATTTCAGAACAAGCGCATAGTTTTCGGTGATTCAGGCAGCTGAAGCCCTGGCCTTCAAGTCTCAGAGACAGGCTAAGCCCATCTTTAAGCCCAGCTGTTCCCAGGCAGCTTCCTAAATGGAAACGGCATCCGGACAACATAGCCCTGGATATGACTGTTCCAACCTCGAACTTGGTGGCTTGCTCAGGATCCCCTCAACACAGGGAGGCGCTGAGGAAGTTGTTCTTTGTGGTTGAAGCAAATGTTGATCCTAGCACTTTACCAAAAACCTGCTGGCCGGTGTGCTTCCCAGCATCCTACAGATTCAGCTCAGTAAGGGAGAATGATCCCGTTCACAGTATTTTAGGCATTTTGGCCAAGCTTTGGCTCAGGACAGAAGCATCTCCATGAGCTGTAGAATCATAGAATCAGTAGGTTGGAAAGGACCCACTGGATCACCGAGTCCAACCATTACTCACAATCCCTAAACAATCCCAAATAGGCGTGAGCTTGAGCCACCTGGCCTTGTGGTGAGGAAAAGTAGCCCAAATCTGTATCTGATTAATAATTCTCACCTTAACAGCATACTTGGCACTGGGGAAAGCTGCTAGCAAAAGCTGTGGAGCGTGGTGCCTCATCCACCCACACACGGCAAGGCACTGCTGCTATCAGCTCTGTCTAAAACCTGAATATAGGTTCCTTCTGAACCAGCGCAGCTCACGCTCAGCCAAATGGGGTCCTGAAGCTCAACTGTCCTGAGCACAAGGGCTGAAGGCAGCTTGCTCAGACTGCTGGGGAACCAACAAACAGCCTGCCCGGAGTCCACTGCTGTCCTGCACCCCATACCCAACCGGGCTGGTGCCACAGGACCCCCAAGTGCAGGATCTCCAGGGTTCCCCGAGGTCCTTGGTGGGACAAGGGTCACATACTGCAGATGTGGCAGGGCAGTCAGTGGTGGGACAGATGAAGAAGCTGTTGGCACCTCAGGCTCTGCAGCCTACCTGCTTTCCTTGCCAGCCTGGCAACTCACCTTACCACTGTTTTGGGGGGCTAGGATTACAGAAGTCTTCCTTTTTCCTCCCCCACCAGCCTTTCTGAGGAAGGGTAACCTAAGCCAGAGAGTTCAACAAACGAAGAGAGGAGAAGAAGGTGCCAATGTGTGGTGTGCATGCCTGGGCCAACCCTCCTAGCAGCCAAGGAAAGGACTTGCTAAGAGGAGTCTTGGGCAGAACCTGTTGACAAAGGAAAGCAGGGCTCCTGCACAAACGAGCTGGCTCCACCTGGGTCGAGGGATTAGAAACCTCGGCACAGCCCTCAGATTCCTCCCAACAAACCAACTGTGGCTGGAGGCAAGGATTAAACCCGGTGGCAGAGGAATGCGGCTCCTTCCCGCTGCAGAGTCCAAGTTGGCACTGCATCCCCACTCAAGACACGGCTTACATAATGCGGCTTATGAAAGCAAAATAGACTGGCTGTACCAGCCAGCGGGCAGGCCAGGATGGAGAGGAAAAAGGGGAAAAACAGATTTTTTTTCCTTTTTGGCTGAGGTAAAGCCTAAGCCATCCCTCTGAACCACAGTACATGCAGCAGTCTTGCACCATCTCTCCAGGGATGGGAGATAAGGAGCGGTGAGGGAAGGCTTAGGAGAGGCTAAGACTGAGAGCCCAGACTTCCTACTCAATAATAAAGGGCTATAGCTCTGGTGCTCATTCTGGAGTCACAGAATACGGATTTTTGCCTCAAAATTCTCCCTCCAACCCTAGGTTTCTCCCTATCCAGGCAGATTCCTATCGAGGTCAAGCCATGCATGTTCTGTGTGCAGTGCCACTGCAGGTTTTGGGGGCTAACACCCCCAAACACCCAGCCCCAGTTCTCCTTCCTTTCAAAACACGGGCCAGACACCTCCAGGAGAAGCTGGGAGAGTGTCTCATCTCACACTGAGGATGGAGACCCTTGAGATGCTTCAGTGTGTAGAGCAGGAGGGCTGAGGCACGTATTCATCAAAGGTCACTTCACAAAAGGGGAGAACAGTCCCAAAACATCCGGCACTGGCTCAGAACAGAGTCACAAGGAGCAAACTGAGATCACCCTTTCTTCGTGAACCAGGCAATTAAACAAATGACATCTTTGGGCAACCAGATGGATCATTACCCAAAGGCTGGCCCCTTCATCAGCAAGCGAAGGGAGTCAGGACTCGGTTTAAAAACTGCAAGAGCCAAAATGGTGAAACCAAGCACTTGTGGTCAGTCCCAGCTGAAGAGCTAGAAGAACTGCTCCTGGGTGAAGTAGCCACTCATGAGCCAACCCAGTTGTGACCCTGCATCCAGCTGGCCAGGGAGGCCAGGCAGAAGATCTTCCCTTTCAAGAACCCCTACTTGTTTTCTAAGTGGCTGTCCTCAACTTAATCAGTAACTGAACAAGCAGGATCAAATCCTGGCTCAGCTGAAGCTGAATTACTGACTCCAGTGATGGCAGGACTACCCCCTGGCTCCACCAGCCTTCTCATCTGGGTCACACCAGAAACTACCAACCAGCTAAACTTGATCTGTTCCCAGCAGCTTTCCAGAGCATGCCTTGGATTCCTCCAAGAGGGCAAAGGTCCTCCAGCCCCCTCTTCAATAGCTCACAACAGAGCCAACAAATGAGTGTAAATCTCAACTGGGACATCTCTGAACACCACACTAAAAGAGCTGATGGACCTCCAGGAGGCATTTGAAGAGAGTACAGGAGAACACAAGGTTCAAACACAAAGAGGCTCTTACAGAGGTCTGCAAATCACCACCTTCATAGTCTATATCTAGCTGCCTCGCTGGAACCATTCCTTCCCATCCTCCCCAGGCAGAAAAAGCTGCAGAACGGTCACATAGGCCAATATCAACATCCCAGGAGAAGAAGAAAACACAGACTCAACAGAAAGGAAAAAAAGAAAGAAAAAAATGCCACTCACCCACCCCAGGTAACAGCATCCAAAAGACAGCTCAGCAAAACTTTACTCACCTAAGACTGGCTGCTTTCTCCTTCAGAAGCTGTGTTCTGGAAAGGAGGGCTGGAGGCTGCATAAGGGTATGAAGGCTGACATACCAAAAAGAGTCATCTAGGAAGATTGACTAAAAACCAACAACAACAACAAAATAAAAGGGGGGGAATGATATGCAAACATTGGAGCAGCATCAGCACACTTTCAAAGAGTAAAATAAACTCAAGCAGACACACCTTATGCGTAAGGCTTTTCAGGAAGAGAAAAGCCCTCACACCCTCACAGTAATTGGGCTGGCACAGCCCAGCGTTAATAGATGCTGCAAGTGTGACCTTGATTAGCTCATCTGCTGTAGGCTGTGTTTGAAGGGAGCTGTGGCTAATCTTATTTTGATTGCCTTAAAATTCAGTTATGGAGAAGAGCCCAATGTGTGAACAGATAGATTAATCGTTGTGGAGCAGCCTTGTCTCCTAAGCTGCTGTTTGATTAAAAGAGAGCACAACCAACAGGCTCTTCAAAAAGCTGGTGCTATTTTTGACTGCCTCATTGGGAGCAGTTCTCGATGCTGCCATGTGCGTAGCAAACCCTTTGGGACCAATACTGTCACTTTCTTATATTTGGTGAATATTTCTATATTATTGCTTATGTTTTAAGGATGTGTGAATAAGCAGAGAAAAGGGATTGGCTTCTCCCCGAGAGGCTAAGATCGAAAGTCAAAATGTTTTGTATAAATAAAGAAGAGAAGGACTTGGAGTGCTGGTGGTGAAGAAGCTCAACGTGAGCTCCAATGTGTGCTCACCTCCCAGAAAGCCAGCAACATCCTGGGCTGCCTCCAAAGCAATGGGACCAGCAGGGCGAGGGAGAGGATTCTGCCCCTCTACTCTGCTCTCACAAGACCTCACCTGAAGTCCTGCATTCAGTTCTGGAACCCTCAGCCCAGGAAGGACATAGAGCTGTTGGAGCGAGTCCAGAGGAAGCCACAAAGATGATCTGAGGGCCAGAGCACCTCCCATCCGAGGTCAGGCTGAGAGAGTCGGGGTTCTTCAGTCTGGAGAAGAGAAGGCTCCAGGGAGACCTCAGAGCAGCTTTCAGTAGTAGCTTTTCAGCTACAGAGACGCTCTTTATCAGAGAGAGCAGGGATAGGACAAGGGGGAATGATTTTCAGCTGAAGGAGGGGAGATTGAGATTAGATTTTAGGAAGAAATGTTTTCCCGTGTGGCTGGCAAGGCACTGGCAAAGGTTACCCAGAGAAGTTGTGGATGTCACCTTCATGGAGGTGTTCAAGGGTAGGCTGGAGGGAGGAGGCTTTGAGCAATCTGATGCAGTGGAAGTACTTGATCCCTTCCAACCCAAATCATTCTATGATTTGATGAAATAAATAAGCAGTAAATTCCACTTCAGAAGGTTACAGGCTCAATTTGCAAGAACTCTACAGACTTAAGAGGGTGTCTCTCTATCCTACATAGTTGCAGGATAGTGTTTTGGTAACTGCAAAGCAGACTCAGCAAGGAGGCTTTCGGCAAAAAGTTAGAAAACAGTGTCGAGAGAAAAGGAAGGATTTTCGCTTCTAACTCATTATAATCTTTTTTTAACATACATTTTCAATAATTATCTGAAAAGCTACTTTGCAGCACAATGTTGTTTCAACCTTGTTTTCAGCTGGATTTCATTGGCAAAGTGAGTGGACAAATGCTTTCTCAGCTGAGAACAAGAGGAACCATTAAGCATAAAACTCATGTTCTGCTGTTCTGAATTTATGTTCAAAGCAGATGGAGAAGCAAAGGACTGAAGGCTGCTCCCACTATCACCGTGGTGGCCAGTTTGGAGATGGCAACCTCTGCAGTGGAACACAAATGGCAATCAGCGTCTCTGCATCAATGAAGCTCTGTGAGGCACAGAGAGGTGGTGTTTACACCCAGGGCAAAGCCTGCCTGCCCATCAGCTACTGCTTTGGCTGCTGGTGGTGCTTGGTGTTCAAGAGTAAGTACACTGTGCCTCTTTTTCTCCAATTCCTTTGTTCCCAGGGTCTCTGGATGGGCATGGCTCCAGCTTTGATGATGCACAGCGTTCAGAGGTACAGGAATCTCAAAAAAAAAAAGAAAAAAAAGAAAAAAAAAAGGCATTACCATGTCTTGTTCTTCCCTACATGCAAAAGCCCTTACAGAAATAACACCTCTGCTGTGAGGACAGCATGAAAGAGTTGGGTTGTTCAGCCTGGAGAAGACTCCAGGGACACCTTAGAACCATTTCCAGTATTGAAAGGGGTTACAGGAAAGCTGTGGAGGGGCTTTTTACAAGAGCATGGAGTGACAGGGCAAGGGTGAATGGCTTTAAATTGGAAGGCGGAAGATTTGGATTAGACATGAGGAAGAAATTCTCCACAATGAGGGTGGTGAGGCACTGGCCCAGGTTGTCCAGGGAAGCTGCGGCTGCCCCATCCCTGGAGGTGTCAAGGCCAATTTGGATGGGGCTTTGAGCAGCCTGATCCAGTGGGAGGTGTCACTGCCCATGGCAAGGGCTTGGAACTGGATAGGCTTTGAGGTCCCTTCCAATCCAAACCATTCCATAATTCTATGAAATTTCCTTAATTTTTAGGGGTAATACCTTTTTCCCCCCTGTAACATTTTCCTGGAAGGCAGTAAGAATATTAACTGCCCCACACACCCACATCAGCAGGAAAGCCCAGCATTTCTGGGCTCACAAGTTACTACAGAACAGCATGAGTTTCTCCTGGCTGCAGTCCCTTGCTCCAGCTGAGAGTCCTTGCTGTCGTGTCGTGATCCGAGGAAAGGACATGATGTTTGCTTTGCCTCTGCTCTGGTGACACCCCACTGCGCACAGGGAGAGAGGGCAATCTGGGGGCCTCGGTGACGAAGGTGCTGCCTTGAACGTTTCATAGAAGGGAGAACCAAAAGACCGTTTCGTCCCCAAAAAATATGACAGCAGGGACAGCTTTATCAGCCCAGCAGTGTGCATGTGTGTTGTTAATCCATATTTAAAGATGGGAATGGTTAAAATGTCCACCCCTGGAGAAGATACCTCTTGGGAGCTGGGAAACAGCACCTCAAGCTAAATAAAGGAACCTGGGGAGCAGTATGACACATTTCTACTACCTTGCTTACTTTTCTAAACACCTGGTTTAGAAAAGGCGGATGAGCAGCATTTCTTCCATAGGGAGAGCAGGAAAGCCCCCTTTTTTTTTTTTTATGAAGCTTGCTGGAATTTTCTGTGGGATTTCTACATCCTCTAGAACTTGCATGCAGGCTGCTGAGGAGATGCACAAACACTGTGCTTACCCATCCCATGGACACTCACAAGCCCAGTCTTTTTCTTGTGCCAAAAGAACCCCCCTCCAGTCACAGTTAGACCATCATCCACTGGAGAATCAACAGCCACCTCCAAAACCCCATTTTCGGGAATGCACACAGGGCTTGCACAACTCCCAACACCACAAATGAAAAGCTAAAGCCCAGCCACTATCAGGGTTAAAATTCCTTCAAATGGTGAAGGCAACGTGCATCCAAGAGAAGCTGCCAGGATGAATCAGAGAAAGGAGGCAGAAGTTAGAAGTAAGGTTTTGTTCTTTTTTTCTTTTTTTTATTATAAAAAAAAAAAACCTATTTGGAAGAAGTCCAAATGCAACAGAATATAACTGGCACCACCTAAGATACCCAAAACATTTGAACCCCCCGGCATGAGCCAGGAAGCACCAAGGCTGGCCGGGAGGGACGGGTGGCCTCTCCCTTCTCCTAGCCCCCATCACAGCTGGATGTCAGGCAGCTCAAGAGCCAGGACACAACAGTGACATCAACGGTCTCTGTAAAACCATTCTGTTTTAGAAACTAAGAACATTAAAAAAAAGAAAAAAAAAAGAAGTCTAAAACTTTTTTTCCTTTATCAAAAGCCCTGCTTTCGTGACATGCTAGCCCCGCTGGAAAGATAAAGCCTCCACAGCTATGCCCAGAACGTGGTTAAGTTGACCGGTCAACTCCTAGTTCAGGACATCTTCCTCCTGGTGATTCACTCATGAGCGCGTCGCAGCTGCTAGAGTTACAGGAATAAATGCATCTGTGGGATTCCCACGTCTGGGAACTGCCTCCTGCAAACTGCACTCCACGCAGCAACAAATCCCATCCGAGTCTCCTCCACAGAGCCCTCCAAGTTCACCCGCAGTCCTACCTGGAGACCCTCAAACAGCATCCTCAGGAGCTCTGCCTGCTCTAGCCAGGTGAGTCATAGGAACGTCTTCTCTATGAAAAACTTTCGTATATAATTTTTTTGTTGTTTTTATATTTAAATAGAAAAATACTACTTCACTCTGTGTTATGAGCCAGAGACCAGTTGACTTCTAGTGACAGAACCAAGAGCTCTTCTTGACACTCGTACACTGAGCTCAATGCTAGAAGATTCCCAAAAACCTCAGAGTGGCCATAGGGTGAAGATCTCCCCATCACACCATACAGGCAGGAGCACGTGGGGCTCCATCACAGCTCCTGTCTTGCCTTCTCGGTAGAAGGGCACCAACCTTAGAGAACCATTAGCCTGCAGGGAGCCAACGATGGGGATCACACCCCAAACTTGACTCTTGGGGAAGTCAGCTATAGTTTTAAGCTTTCCACTCACCCACTGGCTTTGTGTGTGTGCATTCTGCCCCTGGAAGCCACTGGATCCCATCAGATGTACACAGGAATTAGACGAAAAATAAAACAGTGGTTAAAAGTTCTCTAACATCCTCTCCTCCTCTTGTCTTCTGAAGACTCAATGACAAACAGACATCAATAAAACTAAATTTGCCCTCCTCCCCACCTCAAGACAACAAGAGTTACTGAGACACAAAACATGTTATCTTGTACCCTCAGGATTACATCTAGAAGGGAAGTTTAGGGGTGTGGGAAGTGAGGGGGGAAGGTGGTGTCTGTGGGCGCAGTCTGCTTAGTTCTTGTACTCCAAAGGCTCGTCTCCAGTTTCGTTGAGGAGACATGTGCGGACGAGGGCCTCTGTCACAGCATAAGGATCACAGTTGGCAGAGGGCCGCCGGTCCTCAAAGTAGCCCTTCTTCTCATGGCCCACATTCCTTGGGATGCGGATGCTGGCACCACGGTTGGCCACACCAGCAGAAAACTCATGGATATTGGATGTCTCATGGAAACCCGTCAGGCGCCTGGCATTGTCCAGCCCCCCTTTGGGGTCATAGGCACGGATGTGGTACTGGTGGCGCTTGCTCAGCTTCTCGATGGCCTCTTCAATGTGCCTGTCAAGCGAGCAAGGAAGAGGAAAAGACACAATGAGTGTCTGATGAGGATCCAACTGACAGCAGATTTATTGCTGTCCCCAGGCTACTTCATGATAAAGCCTATGCCCTATAACCCACTCTTCTGATCATCCCAACACAAGTTTTCTCTTCACTTCTACTTCTGACCCAGGCTGGTTCTTGGAAAAGGATCACCATGGTCTCAAAAGATTCCTCGGGAGCGCTGCATGTAGAACACCACCAGTATAACCCACAGCCAAATCCCACAGACACATTGCCCTGAGGAACCTGCTCTCAAAGAGGAGATTCTCTAACACAGAAGTTTCTATTTGGGAAGCACGCACAGTCACGGGCTGGCTCATTATCCCAGGTCATCACTAAGATTAAGGGAAGAAAACAGCTGCCAGAAGGCATCCCTTCATAGACCTCCACTGCAACCCAGTGCTGTAAGGTCCCTGTCTGCACATTAGTCCCACACGGGAGCTTTGGTTTTAACTTCCCAAGATCATGTTGTTTAAGAAAACATAGCATTTGCTGCCACAGCTTGCCTAGACAGAAGCAAATGGTCTTCCTACTTTACCATGGTTCTAAACAAAATGGTTATAAACTCAGCATAGGCTGAGTTTGTTTGCAGCATTGGCAGATGAAGAGCTGGACAGCCTGTTAAAAACAGCTGCATCCTGACCACCCGTGCTTCCATCAGCACTGATGGTGTTCTACTGCTGGTTGAATTTCCCACCCAGCACCGAGAAGGGAGGATATCATACAAAAGAAGGAAAAAAATCCAGTAGAAAGGTTCAAACACGACACCAAGCACCAGTGTCATCTCCCATGTCGTCATAGGCTCTGCAAAAAGCATGCTGCCACCAACCAAATCCAAACTGCTGCCCAGCAAAGATACTACCAACCCAGCTCAAAAAACTTACTTGAGACCTCCGTCTTCCCTCATGTTCTTGGTGCTGAAGTTGGTGTGACAGCCAGCACCGTTCCAGTTCCCAGGGATGGGTTTGGGATCGAAGGACACAATGACACCAAAGTCTTCGCACACCCGATGGAGGATGAAGCGTGCGATCCAGAGGTGATCCCCCATCTCAATCCCTTCGCATGGTCCCACCTGGAACTCCCACTAGAAGGAGGAGGAGTCGCCGGCTCAGTGGTGCAGAAACACTCACAGCGAGACACTTCCCAACCCCTTACGCTCTGATTGTTGATAGAACTACATGGCTCAGAGCCAAAAGCTCCTGCTGCCTGGGATTTTCTCTGTACTATCTCATTCTATGAGGCACACAAAAGAAATTTACCTGGGCTGGCATCACTTCTGCATTGGTTCCTCCAATTTTCACACCGGCATAAAGGCACGCTCGGTAGTGGGCCTCCACAATGTCTCTGCCATAGGCTTTGTCCGCCCCTACCCCGCAGTAGTATGGACCTGCAATGGCATGGGTGAACAGCAAGGGGAACATGAGTTTCCAGGAGGAAAAAGGCTTAATTTCAGTCAATACTGAGCAGACACAGGGAAGAACTCTCCAAAGGCTTGGGATGCATGGAAAAGCCCCAAAATCTCTTTTTTTTTTTTGGAAGCACTAGCAGAGCAGACCACTGACACAAAGCAAGTCCCTCTGAAAGTCCTGCTGGGCAAGAGTTTAAGTCACCAGCACACTAACAAACCTAAGAGCAAATTTAGATGCAGCCAATCTTCATCTTAAACTTTCTGTAATGAGCTTAATTTCATGGCTTAGTTCTTGCCAATATCCTCTTTGCTATTGTCCACCTTCAGTCTTAGAAACATCTCAAATCCTTCAGCTTGCCTGAAACACTTGAGCTGCGTCATACACATTACAGTTCAAACACGGCATCAAGGACTCCTGACGTGGTCCAGCATAGACTCCTGAGAGGTTACCTTGGGGTCCAGGGAAGCCGTTGGAAGGCCAGCCAAATGGATGTCCATCTGTCCCCAGAAGAGTGTACTCCTGCTCCATCCCAAACCAAGGGTGCTGGTTGGACACCATATCCATAATGCGTCTGCAGGTGTGTCGGAGATTTGTCTCTAGAATGGAAAAGCAACACGAGGCTGATTAGCATCTCTGCCTCCATTCTCCGTTTCCACTTTATTTACAGTTTCTGCCCCAGCAGCGCTGATGAAGAATCCCAGGACCAGCCCTTTCTCCACCACCAGCGCTTTGTTTGTCTTTTACTTTCAGGGCTGGGATTATTTCTGTCATGAATGATGCTTAGGGCATGAACAGCACTAAGAAACACCTCCCTTTCTTCTCCCTAGAAACACCACCTCCACCAGGAAAAGGGAGAAGGTCCATTCACCTGCAGACTGGCGGTTGTATTTGAAGACCTCGCAGAGAACTAATTTATTGGGGTCCTTGCGAAAAGGGTCCCGAAACATGGCAGCAGGTCGCAAGTACATGTCACTGTTGGAGCCTTCAGACTGGAAAGTGCTGGAGCCATCAAAATTCCACTCGGGGAGATCTGGAGCAGAGAGAGAACGAGTCACAGTGACCCAGGGTCCTCAGCCACCAGGAGGATGGGCTCCTTGCTGCCCTCCAGTATTACAGAGGTGAAGAAGCTTATAGAGAACAGGCCTACAATGGATTTAATCCCAGCTCAGCTGATTTTGTTCCAAGTGGAGGAAGCAAAAAAAAAAAACCCAACAAACTCAAAACAAGCAAAAAATGGGAGTGCAACGTCCCAGCCACCCTGGGAAACACAAGGAGCTGGGCTGCTGGCCAAGCCCATGCAAACCAAGCAGCACTGAGGACACTTCCCATGTCACAACAGCAATCAGGATGAGCAGAGCACTCAGTCTTCTTGCAGAGGTGGTTGGGCAAGCTGGGAGAGGGCAGAGCATAAGACACCTTCATGGTTTAGGAATGAAGGGATCCATGATATACCCTTATCCTTAAAGCCTCTATCGGCATTGCATGGCCTGGGGAAGGTGCAAAAGCAAAGCACGTGTAGGTGGGGGTCTCATGGAGGAGAAGTAGGGCGGCTTGGCCCCCTCACCCACCCCTCCTTGCTGTGCACTGCCCTCAGGTCAAAGCCCAGACAGAAAAGCAGTAAACTCCACCCGGGCAATGTTATCTTCTCCATATCCTGGGGGGGAAAAGGGAGGATGGGAAGCACAAAGATTCCAAAGGAGCTCTGCCAACCACTCCCTTAGAGGGAAAAGGGGGAAACAGAAGAGGGAAACCAAACAAAAAAAAAAAAAAAAAAAAAAAAAACAAAGAAAAAAAGAAAAAAACAGAAAAAAAAAAAGATAATTCTGCTCAGTCACACACAGTATTTTCATTTCATAACTGTCTCCAGCCAGCACCATGGCAACCTGGGGAAAATCCTAATGCTATTATTGTGTAAGCTGGGACTGTTTGTTCTGAGGGACACAAGCTCTTAATTACACCGGATAGCTCCATTCTCTCCCCTCCACTTTCTTCTGCCAAACTACTTCCGGCCAAACCGAGTACTCGAGAGTCAATGGACCACCGAGCCCCTGCCAAAAGCCCCCAACCCCTGCCAACAGCCCCCTCCACAGCGGGGACAGTGCCAGGGACCGGCTCCCAGCCCCAGGCATCCCACATGGACTGTACATCTGGAGAGGAGGGAGCATCCCCCAACTTCGGGTATCGGGGGAATTAAGTATCTGAGAGGGGTCAAGGAGTGATGTCTTCCCCAAATACCATCCCTCTATCATGAAAAAGGAGGGATCGCATCCATTCTCCATAGCGGCCAAGCATGGCTGCTTCCTCCACCCAGCAAAGGCCAGCGAATCCTACACCAACCTTCAAGGCTCTTGGGCTCGTGGTCCAGCGTGCGGGTTTTGCATCGGAGGTGCTCCCCTGTCCCATCGATCCAGATGTACATGGCTTGGACCTTCTCACCCTGCGGCAGCTTCATGTACATGTGCTTGATGGCTTTGCTCAGGTGGGAACTCGCTGAGGTGGCCATGGCTGCAGACCGGACGAGGGGGTTCCTGCAAGGAGGATATAAAAACCAATTCCAACCACGAGCTCTATCCTGTGCTCCCAGATTATTAACCATCCAAACCATGGAAGAGCAAGAGACAGTTTGGCTACAGCACTGCCTGCCAAATCCAGCAATCCCGTGCCACTCTGCAGGCAGAAAACACAGCAGCTCAGGCAGATGCAGGCAGCTGGGCAAGCCCTGCTGCAGAGGCAGTGCTTTCCAAGTGTCCCACTAATGCCCAAACTCCTGCCGGCACCCTGCCAATAAACTAGGTCCTATCCACCAAACAACAGCCCTCAAAAGCGCTTCTCAGACCTGAGCGAATTGTCACCTCTGTTGTCACCACCGCTGTAGAGCAAGGCTAATGCCCAAGAAAGCTTAGCTGGGGCTTTCTTAACAGCCTTGCTTCAGAGAGGAGGGTTTGCCAGCCCCAGCTGCCCTCTCGGATCAGCTGAAGTTATACAAGCCTTGTTTAGGGCAGGAGCCAGCACGGAGGAAAGCAACAGGCAGGGCAAGCAACCCGGGCAGCAGCCTGCAGGCAGCGATGGGGAGGCTGAAGGGGTCCAGCCAGTGAGAGAATCATAGAATCACTAGGTTGGAAAAGACCTTTGAGATCATCAAGCCCATCTGTACCTGTCCACTACTAAACCATGTCCCCAAGCACCTCATCTACCCAGCTTTTAAACCCCTCCAGGGATGGGGACTCCACCACCTCCCTGGGCAGCCTCTGCCAGTGCCCTTTTTGGTGAAGAAATTTCTCCTAACGTCCAATCCGAACCCGAGCCACAGCATCCCCCAAGCCCAGCTCCCAGGGACACGGGGCAGCCGCGGTCCACGCGTTTTTGCAAGAAACACAAACGATTTGGAAACCTGAAGCGACTTAAAAAGTCACTCCAAACACCGTTCCCCTTTGCTCGTGTGCCCGGAGCATCCCTCCTCGCCCCCGGCGGGATCCCCACGAAGCATCACCCATGTCGAGGCAGGGAGGAAGGCGAGCAGCTAAAGAGCCTCGCGAAGAAAAACCACCAAACACATCCGTTCGCAAGGAAAAAAAACCAAACACGCACAGGCTCTCCGCCCACCCAAAGAAATGAGCAAAGCGGCGGATTTTCCCCTACAAAGCTCTGTCCGCCGAACGCCAAAGGGAGAGCCTTGGGGTGTCCCGGGGGGGTGAGGCTCCCCTCTGCCCTGCGGGGCTGTTACCTGCGCTCGAGGGCGTCCGTGGAGCGATCGCGGAGCTCCCACGCTCGGCTCCCGGGGCCGCGCCCGCCGCCGCTTTATGGCCCCGCAGCGCCGGCCCCGCAGCACCGATTGGGCAGCGGCGGGCGGCCCGGGGCAGGACCGGCCGGGGGGGACACGGGGTGATGCTCCTCCTCCTCTCCCTCCTCCTGCCCCCCTCCTTCCCGGGAAGGGGGAGCCCCCCGCTTCGCCCCGCACCGAGGGAGGAGGGGCAAAAAGCAAAGGGAAGAGGAGATGGATGGGGAAGAGGGATGGGATGGGATGGAATGGGATAGGGGATGGGATGGGGAAGAAGGATGGGATGGCATGGCATGGCATGGGATGGGGAAGAGGGATGGGGAAGAGGGGAGGGATGGGATGGGATAGGGGATGGGATGGGGAAGAAGGATGGAATGGGATGGCATGGGATGGGGAAGAGGGATGGGATGGGATGGGATGGGATAGGGGATGGGATGGGGAAGAAGGATGGGATGGGATGGGATGGGATGGGATGGGGAAGAGGGATGGGATGGGATGGAATGGGATAGGGGATGGGATGGGGAAGAAGGATGGGATGGGATGGGATGGGGGATGGGATGGGATGGGATGGGATAGGGAATGTTGGGTCTTTTTTTGCAACCCTCCCGTCTCGAAAAAAATAACCCCTCGCCTCGCCTAGTTCTGGGAAAGCGGCATCGGGAGCAGATCCAGGGCTTTCCGCAGCGTTTACATTAGCGGCTGCTTTTGCGTAACTCGAAGGGATGGAAATCAGCCTCCCTTGGATAAACAGGACAGCGGGAAAGGAGCGGGAGGAACTGGAGCCCAAACGAGCCCTGGGCTCAGGCTCTGGCTCGGTGTACATGGAGGGGCAGAACAGGCAGTGTCTTGCTTTGCCCCTTTGCTCCAGCACCTGGATTTGCAGCCAAGACCCTCGCTCCAGGGCATGGAATCAGTCGCTGTCACTCAAGCGAGGGGAAATGCCCCAGCCCCACTTCAGAGGCATCCTGGTGGCAAGGGGCACTCAGTAAACTGTAGGCACTGCCCTGTAGTTTTCCACCACAGCAGCTTGCTCACTGTCCCATCCTTGCTCCTGCTCAGCCCTCTGCACCTCCCAGCCCAACCGGTGGGAGAGGGATGGCATCCCTGGCAGGAGCAGCTACCCATGTGCACCACCTGCACCCACACACAGGGACCCGGCCGAGCACACGCCACCCACACGCCTGCCTTGGGGTGATGGGATCCTGAGCCATCCCATGCCAGACTTGGGAGGTGGCACCAAAACTGCTGTTCCTCCAGGAGCTGTACTCTCCTGGCCACCACAGCCGCGCTATCAAAGATACAGCCTCTGCACAGCCAGAAGCTGATGGAAGTGGGCAGGGAGGGCCGGATCCTCAGCCAGGAGGAGGTGGAAGTGCTGGCTAAGGCCTCGCCTTGATTTATTGCCCTTCTCAAGAGCCAGGTTCCCTCCCTCCCGGGACAAGCCAGGTCATTCTTTACCACCACTTTGCAGCAGCTGCAAGTGTGTGTAAATCCCCCAAGGCTGCCCAAAACAAGGTGAAATTCAGGTGCTTTTCACCTCCTCTCATTGCTGCAGCAAGGCAAAGCCACCAAGCAGTTACAACAGAAACTGCCTTTTCCAACACACCAGCTCCTGCACCCTAGGGAGAGTGCAAAGTTTCAACACAAATACTGTGTTTTACCCATAGAAATTAGCCTGGGATCCCATAATCAGAGCAAGTTCAGCTGTGACCACCTGAATCTAACAGCTTAGCTGAAGAAAACGGAGGCAGGAGATGGTGCAGAGACCTGGTCAGGCCATGAGAGACCTAAAATAGCTCCCATAAAGGGGACCTGTCAAGCCACCCACAGCTCCCATAGCTCTGAATTCTTGGAAACAATGCTTGCTACCTGTGAATTTCCCAGAAACATTGGCTACCAGAGCTGGCTGCAAGCAAGCCCAGGATGCTTGCAGGTGGAAGCCCTGTGGGGTGACCCTCATGCTGTCTAAGCCTTAGGACCCGGCAGCTACAGCTCCAAATAACCCCAAAGAGAAGCGGGGGGCAAAGGCAGCTTGCAATGTAAACACCTCCTCTCCATCCGATAAACACATGCTGGTCAGAGAGACCTGGGAGAGACCTCCAGCGTGGGCAAAGGCTTCACGGCTCGGGTGGCAGGATGTCGCTGCCTGCCCCGGGGGAGCTTTGGTGGCAGCGCCCTCCTCTCCCCTCCCCCCCCCCCCCGCACAACCTGTTTACGAGCCCTCCGAGAAGCGCCGGGCTCTGCAGCCGCGGGGCCAGCGCCCTCTCCCGGGAAGCTGGAGGGGAAAATCCGGCCTTTTGCCTCCCTCTCCGGGTTCCTGGCAGCTTGTTTACCGCCTGCCTTCCCCTCCTCCTCTTGCAGACTGCCGAGTTTTTTTGGGGGGGAAGCGCGGCTCAGGCTGTGCCTTCGCCCAGCTGCGTGCTCCAGTGACCCTTATTGTCGCCAAGCCTTCAACGACACAAAAACCTCATCGGGGAGCTGCGGAGGGCACAGTGCCAACAGGTGACACCTCCCCGGAGTGGATTTAAATCAGCCTTCAAAGGGCTCTCAATGCGCTGCGCGCTTGCCAGGGACAATGCACGGCTCCAGGGGCGAGTCCCAACTGGCACATGTTTTTCTTTTTTCCTCCTATTAATTCGTGGGAACACCTTTATTCGCTTGCCCCGACACTTCCCTCCGGTGCAGTTTATATCCTGCAAGAATTGCCAGGTTTGGAAAGCGCCTGGAGAGCCGGGAAGGTCGCCCAGGGACAGACTTTGCAGCCTTCTGCCTCCGAGGCAGAAGGAAGAATTTCTTCACTGAAAGGGTTCTCAGGCACTGGCAGAGGCTGCCCGGGGAGGTGGTGGAGTCCCCATCCCTGCAGGGATTTAACAGATGGGCAGGCGAGGTGCTCAGGGGTAGGGTTTAGCCGCGGGCAGGTACAGTTGGACTCGATCTCAAAGGTCTTTTCCAACCAAGCGGTTATATGATTCTATGATTCTGTGATTCTAAGGCAGCGATGCACATTGGCCAGGGACAGAGGGATGTCTCCCTCTTGACAGGACAGCAGAGGCTCTCATAGTTAGCATGAGACATACCCGCTTTTATGTGTACCCCATCTGATACCATCCTGGCACCTCTTTTTCCGTCCCCAGCCATGGCTTCCCTCCCCACTGTGCCTTGCTGGGGCTGCTGTGACCCATCCCTGTCCTCATATCCCCCCTAATTCTCATGTCCCCAACTGCTCTGGGCAGTTTGCTCTTGGCACAGGGGCCTTACAACCCTGCCTGGCTGTTAGGAGCCCCTGGAAGTGCAGCCTCAGAAATTTGGGAATGCCTTAAAAATGCGGAATTGTCACACTATGTGCAAGGGCGAGGAGGAGGGGGGCAATTTAAGGGTTAAAAAGGCAGGATGTGAAACTTGGAGGGGGCTCAGGCCTTGGGGCAGGTGGCTGCTGGCTTTGCTCCTGCAGTGCTGGACTCTTTCCTGGCACCTTGGGGCAATCTTGAAGGGAGGCTCCTCACTGCAGCCCCTGCAGCTGGAGAGCTGCCTACCCCTGGGATCTCAGCCCTGACAGACTGCAGCCCTGGTCACCTAAGCCCAGGTACACGTTTGCCTTTCACCAGCACCAAAACAAAAAAACACTCTTAAATAGAAATAAATATTTTTTTTTCCTTTAAAAAAGAGTAAGCACACAGTGAGAAGAAATGCTGGATTTTTTGGTGACCAGTTAGATGGCAGGAGGAGGCCTGATGCACCTGAAATGCCCCAGCCACCAGCAATGGCACAGCTGGGAGGGAGGAGGGACCAGCATCTCTCCTCTCTCCATGCCCAACAGCTGAGACATTCCCAAATTCACCATTTTCAGATTGATCCAAGAAAGCGCTTTAGGCAGCAAGGTCCCACATAAGGAGCCAAAATGCACACAGGTGAGACCAGGCATGGGCTGGATGTCCTGATGGTGCATCACCTCCATCTCTGCCCACCACTGAGCACATCTACCTTTGCTTGAGCACACCACGGTGTGCCCACCACCACTGGGACCTGAGCTCCAGACAGGCTCACGGGGCTGGAGGAACTGGAGATGCAGCCCCTTTTGCCCGTGTTAGCAAGGACTGGAAAATGAACTTAACACCAAGCAAGCGCTTAATGAACAAATTGCTCCCATAAGACATGAATGGCATCACTGACTGAAGACAGGGAGCTTGCTACAGGGCAGGGGAAATGTCTGCACTGGGGGGACTGACCTTGTGCAAGCAGCGGTGTTTGACCGGTCTCCTCTGGAGTGATGTGGGAGGCTGATGAAACCCCCCAAGGCAGGGAGGTGGTAGCTGCTTGCCCGATAGGTGAGCAAACATTGCACGCTCCGCAGTAGGCCCATGCTCCCTTTGAAGAGGCTGCCAGGGTCAAGGGTAGCCAAGGGGTGGTGACCAGAGGACTTTCAGAGGCAGAGCAGATTACCTGGGCTGCACAGAAGGGCAATTTAGGAAAGCCAATTAATAAATAAAAACCTGCAGAGGCATATGCAAAGGAAAGAAAAAAAAAAATCTCCCTCCCTGTGCTGCAATACCCATCCGTGACGCATTTAGGGGAAGAGGGGCCTTGGACTGCAGCCTTATGCAAACCCCCCGGGTTGCTTGCGTCTCCTTCTCCACCTCTTTCTCAGCCCCCTTGGTGCCAGTCACCATGCCCAATGCCCATCTTGCCTCCCGTTTGCAGGAAACCATAGCATTGCTTCATTCCCCAGCACCCCCCTTTCCTGGCTTGCCCTAGGGAGAGCTCTTTACAGAAGGGGCATCGCCGCTGCCAGCTCCAGGCTGGCTGGGCAGCAACCCCAACAGGCAGTACCTACCTCTCGCCAGCCCTGCCTTGCACGCGTGCAAACCTTGCCCAGAGGCCGAGCGTCTTCAGTGAGCTGGGGACGCCGCCGAGAAGCACGTGCTCGCCTTCAAAAGCGACCAGGAGAAGCTGGAAGATGAGAACAGCAGGGGCAGGCGGGATTTGAGACCTAGAAATTGCTTGGCTCGGTTTGCTCTCTACAAGGGTGGAGAATATCCCAGGGAGCACTCAGCGCATGCCTTTCCCTGCAGTTGGAAATTGGTCACAGTGTGCATTGGCAGGATTGGGTTATTTTTTTGTTTGTCTTTTATTTTTATTAGCACTGTTCATGCTGCTAAACGCAGTCCTGGCTAGGTCAGGGCTGTGATACCTGTGGCTGGTGGATTAATTTCAGCCTAATACACTTTGGAGCTCTGTAAGTGAGTGTGAAAAAAACCTCAAAGCGCTGCCCGAGTGGATTCAATGGTAGGATCCACTGTAAATTATCAAAGGTACATAGCAAAGTGCTGTGGACTGTGTCCCTTCCCTGTGGCTAAATGAGGTCTCTCTCATGCCACAGCTTGTGTATAACCTGGGCTGGTGAAGTCAGCAAACCCAGCCACAAGTATAAGGTTACACGAGCGATTTCGCTTGAGCTGCAGAGGAGGCAAGCAAACACAGAGCTTGCTGGAGGGGCTGTCAGGTGTAATGGGTCAGAGCCCAGCCTTCACCGTTAATCCTAAGCAAGGATAATACAGACAGATGGCAATAGGCTCCAAAATACTTCTAATTAATGTAAGGAAATACCAGAGAAGTCCTCGCTGAGCAAACAAGTCTTACATCCTCAGGAGACCAAGCATGAAAATCACATTAAAAAAAAATATCCTAATATATCAAGACTATTTAAAGCCGAACTGCCATATCTGAGACCTCAGACAATTCCAGTTTCAAAGTGCTATAGGCCCAAAAACATGAAACCCATTTGCTGACAGTCTTTGAGGTGTTCTAAGCTATTTCTCTGAGAACAGGCTGGGGCTGTATGAGGGCGGGGGAACCCAGTCTTGCCCCAAAAGCTCACTCTGGGCATATGAGAGGGAGAGCAGTTCTGTGCAGCAAGGTGCTTGCACCTCTCCCTTGGAGTTTCCTCAGCTTGGAGGGGCTGTGGACCATCACTTGAGGTGGAAAGCAATGCAGAGAGGGTTTGGGCTGCTGTGGGTTTGTGGGTACCAACCACAGCTTGAGGGCAAACAACTCCCACCTTCCCTGCAGCACCAGAAGGGTCACGTTGGGCTGCCCGGGGAGGCTGCAAGTGGCCACTGACCGCAGGTGATGAGGCTGACCCTGTGGTCAGGCAGCCTTGGACTTTGTCACAGCAGTGAGCTGTGCCAGTTTATGTTTGGCGAAGATAAAACCCAGCCCCTTTGCCACCCCAGGAGCATGAGGCTCTGCCGCTGGTGGAGGTGGCCTCAGATCTGCTGAGGGTGGGCTGCTCCCTGTGCCAGGGGACAGAGGACGTGGGTAATTTGGGCTCGGGCAGAGGGGGAGCAAAGCTTTTCTGACGTGTTTGGTGTTGCAACCCTGACCTTATCTTTGTACAAAGAGTCCGGCCACTCTGTGTTCCCCTCTGAGCCCCCTTCTAAATCTGGACTGTGCTCATGCGTCCATCTATTTTTTTTAAACTCTCTTTTTTTTTTTTTCTTAATAGCCACACAGCTCGCGTGAGCTCCTGTTGCAAGGAACCATGGCAGCAAGGTGAACAGATCAGACCAAAACGACCCTGGGCAGCTGCAGCCAAGCTGAACCGGGTTCCATTCTGCCAGACCTCGTGGGGTCTCCTTCTCAGTAACAGTGTCAGCCTGTTCCTGCTTAAAATCATTCCTGGCAGAAACCAGCAGAGCTACACCAGCCTCTGAGGATCTCATTGGGCATCTGCTCAGTTGCCAGCTGGAAATTTTATTTCTTTTTTTTTGGCAGTTGTGACCTTTCTCTGAGGACTTTTGAGTCTTTCATAGGTGAGACAGCCACAACACCAGCTCATCCCTAACCCCTTCTCTCATCTGAGGGGAGACCTTATCACTGCCTACAACTACCTGAAAGGAGGTTGTAAAGAGGTGGGTGTTGGTCTTTTTGCCCAAGTGATAGGGAATGGCCTCAAGCTGCACCAGGGGAGGTTCAGATTGGACATTAGGGAAAATGTTCTTCACTGAAAGGGTTATCAAGCTCTGAAACAGGGTAGCCAGGGAGGCGATTGAGTCACCGTCCCTGGAGGTGTTTAAAAGATGGGTTGATGAAGTGCTTAGGGATATGGTTTAGTAGTAGACAGGTATGGTTGGGCCTTGTGATCTCAAAGGTCTTTTCCAACCTAGGGATTCTATGATCTCTTAGCCTTAGCAGCACAAATCCTTATGAATTTGTGACTGGAGCTGCTCCTCCCCAGGGTCTTCTATAACTCCTTCCCACTACTCTGCCTGGCACCACTCGGACAAGGCTTCACACTCATGGCTGCCCCTTCCCCATGTCCATTTGAGGTCTGTCATAGTGACCAGCCGATGCTCTCGGGCTGTGAATGTAGGAAGGTGTGGGTGCATCCCCAAAGGGCTGTGTTTGGAGCTGACCCCACAGCGGCCAACACAGGGCAGGCACTGCAGAGCCACCCTGCAGCAGGACACATGCCAGTCCTCATCCCCACCTCCCAAACACAAAGCATCACCCGAAGGACAACATCCCTTCGTGGTCACCGCGAGGATGCACATCCCACGTGCACACCACCCACTGCCCTTAAACCCGACAGCTTCAGCCATTTGAACTGTTGCAGCCTGGCGGGATGCGACCTCCCCGGGGGCACACGTGTGTGCAAAGGTAGTTCAGGTGTAACATACTTCCACAAGTCTCTGTTGTGTCCCTCCTGGTCTGGTGTAGCAGCAGTTATCTCCCTGCACAGCGAAGCACAGCGATGCGCAAAGAAATGAGCTCCCTTGCTCAGAGCGATGGACCGAGCCGGTGCCAGCAGCCCTGGGCTGTCACCCTGGGGGTCCCCAGCGCCACCCCCACAATTAACTAGGAGCCGTCCCTGTACTAATTGCAGCGGTAGAGCCACAAACCAGCTGCTGGGCTGCAGAGCCCTGTCACTGCCGGGGACAGATTCCCATTCCTGAGTTGACAGCGCCACCTCGTGAGGTGGCTGCGCTCCTGGAGGCTCGTCCTGTGCCACCGCTCCCTGAGCCTCCCGAAGCGTGTTTGAACCTGCCCACGCAGGTGACAGCAACGGTGACCGTAGCCATAACGACAGGAGGGGGGGTGACAACACAACACAAACGGCGTTTTGTTAATGGCCAGGCTGAGAACCCCCAGGGCTTCTTGGAAACAAGAGGTTGGTAGAGTCCATCCTGCATCACCCATTTAGGCAAGCACAGAATCACCAGGTTGGAAAGGACCCATTGGATCATCGAGTCCAACCATTCCTAACACTCCCTAAACCATGTCTCTCAGCACTTCATCCACCCGTCCCTTAAACACCTCCAGGGAAGGTGACTCGACCACCTCCCTGGGCAGCTGTTCCAGTGCCCAATGACTCTTTCTGTGAAGAATTTTTTTTCTGATATCCAACCTGAACCTCCCCTGGTGGAGCTTCAGGCCATTCCCTCTTGTCCTGTCCCCTGTCACTTGGGAGAAGAGGCCAGCTCCCTCCTCTCCACAACCTCCTTTCAGGTAGTTGTAGAGAGCAATAAGGTCTCCCCTCAGCCTCCTCTTCTCCAGGCTAAACAACCCCAGCTCTCTCAGCCGCTCCTTGTAAGACTTGTTCTCCAGCCCCTTCCCCAGCTTCGTTGCTCTTCTCTGGACACTCTCCAGAGCCTCAACATCCTTCTTGTGGTGTGGTGAGGGGTAGAGACCACAAAATCTCTGCTCCACACCCTCCACAGGCCATGAAACCCTTCCCGCTCCCACCACCACCACAGAGCTACAGAAAAGCAGACCCACTTCCTTACCACAAGGTACAGCAGAGCCCCCAGGCACGATGGTGGCCAAAACACAGAGGGCATTAGCCACCCTACCAGGTCTGACATTACAGGCTTCAGGGATCAAATACCCACCTGGGAAGTAGATTCCTCCTCCTGACAGGGAAACAGGTCACTGCTGCTGCAGAGAGGTGTTGTTCCTTCTTTCTTTCTCCTATTCCCACTGAAGGGTCTCCAAGGTTGGCTCCCAGCCCCAAATCTGATGAAGCAGGACAGCTAATAAGGTACCTGGGTTTGCTGTGTCAGAAGCAGATGTAGTGGGCTCTCCTGTAAAATTTCCATCACCACCTGAGCTGATGTATCTTCAGCAACCATGCACGGTGCCAAGGTTCTACCAAGAACCTGGTTTGAAGGGAAGAAGTTTGCCCTAATGGGGAGAGAAGAAGGGTTTAATTTCAGGGCTGTCCAAGTGTGTTTGCAGGGCTGCTGGTTAAAAAAGTGACATTTCTCTGAAGGACAACAAAGAGGGAGGTGCTGAGAGTGCTGTGGCCCCCAAACACCAGCCAGGACAAGCGTGTTACGAACAGCATGGCATTCCAGAACATATTCCTGGGACATGGCAGCATGGCAACCACTGGTGAGTTGTCTTTGCAGGAGGCTACAGACCCTCTAAGTACACTCAGAAGGGGACAGCAGCAGCATTAGGCTGCAGAAACATAGGTCTTCCCTGTGACACGGCAGCATGATGACCACCAGTGAGTTCTTTGCTGGAGGCTACAGCCCCTGTCAGCGCACCCAGGAGGGGACAGAGGGGGAGAAGCAGCCTTAGGCTAGGTCCTCCCTGTGACACAGCTGTGCCTTTGTGCAAGTAGGCTGATGCCAGTCCACGTCATCACGTGGGGGTAACACTGCTCACACTGCCTGTATGTTCTGGGTGGATGGGGGTCTGCAGCAACTGTCACTCCACCCAGAGCCACATGCTGCCCCAGCCTGGTGGTGCCCACTGATTTGGAGGAATTTCCTACCAGAACCTGAGCAAGAAGACTCAGAGGGCAGTGGGGCTGGAGCGGCAACACCAGCGCACGCGTTCCTTTCCATGATAGCGGGATTATGCCTGCTGTCTGGTGGAGAAGCACAGCTCATCCCCTCCTGCCACAGCACCTCCTCTCTCCTGCTCCACAGGTGCCACTGCATTTGTGCTCAGCCTCCACAAACCATGTACTTTTGCTGTTTAGGAAGCTGCCGTTCAAACTTTCTGGCTCCTGTGTGCAGCTGAACCTGCTGCTTTCCAAACACCCTGTGCCACCTACCTAGAGCACGTGGGTGCACTGGGACCCAAATTTCATGGACTGTCCAAATCCTCCCATATATGCATAGTGCAAGCCTATGCTGAACATCCCCTGGAGTTGTCCCTCTCAGGATGCATCCTTTGGTTCACATTTGTATCACGGTTGGCGACACAAAGCCTAGTTAACTTTTTCTTCTCCCCCTTGTAGCAACCATAGCCTCCATGGACATGGAGCTTCTGCTGAGAGATGAAGTTTTTGTCGACTTTTTCAACACATTTCTGAATCTTCCTGTAAGTCCACTCAGCATCATAAAGCCCAGGACCTTTCTGAGCCCTTCTCAGGTGAATTTTACGCTTCTGTGGTGTTAGAGGCCCCAGGGAATACACCACAGTCAGCCTAGAAAAATGAGAGAAACCTGAGGACCTCAGCTTGGAGATAGAGGTTTGAAAGGGAAGATTATGAGGACTAACTAGAACACTTGGACTCTGGGCTCCTCTGCCACCTTCCATCTCTTTCAGCTCCCTCCTTTCTTTCTGATATAGGTTTTTGGCCAGACACCCATTTACAACCACAACACGGGCCAGTGGGACCTCTGGCCAGAGCTGCCAAGCTGCATGGTGAGAAAACGTCCCTTGCAAGGAGGGAGGAAGGGAACAGGGCAAGGGAGGGAAGGAGCCAGCTTCTCATTGCCAATGCCACTCTCTGACTCTCCTCTTTTTGCAGCTGGGGGATTATTTCAAACCCAGGCATCACTTAGGAGGAGGACAAGCCATTTAAAGTCCTAGCGTAGGTTATGGGGTCCATCCAGCCCTTGGTAAACATCGATAGCTGGAGTTAAGGAGAGACAGAGAAGGGTGACATGAATATCAGCCCCTTATGTCCTGTATTCCTCCTGAATTCACCAGGAGTGAAGTCCTGTTGATTCTCAAACTGGCTCAGCCTTTCCCATGGACGTCCACCTTCTCCAAAGCCAGAAGTGCAGTTTGCAGCACTCGGATCCCGTAACAAAAGGGAACCTGCTCCTCTCAGTGCTGTCAGAAACCCGCTGTGCCATCCTGCCGGGGCTCCAGGGAAGCAGGCAGGCTGCAAGAAGAGGCAGTCTTGCAGGCAGCCACACAATGCCAGCTCTCCCAGGTGTGCAGGCAGAGCTCATGGAGATGAAGGCAGGAGCCATAGCTCACGTATCCCCCTTCTTTCACAGCACAGGGGTGGTTTGTATCGCTGTCTAGCAACAGGGCACCTTCCCCTGCCTCCCTCCGCCCTAGCAGGGGCCCGCTACTCACCCTAATCCCCAGGGAAGAGATGGCTCCTTGCTCGCAGCCTAATCCTTTCCTTGGGCACGGGGTTTTCAACGCAGGATCTCAGCCTCCCAGCTTTACTGGCTTGGCTGACAAAGCACCGCCTGCCTCACTTCTGCAAATCCAGCTTATGCCTCCACCTCATCCTCTGCCAGAAGCTCCTAGGTTTCATTCGGTCACAAGAAGCAGGTGAGTCATCACAACCCGGAGGAAATCAGAGCAGCTTTGCCGCTGTAGCAGGGCTTCCTCTCGCTGGGGCTGTCACCATCTTGTGCCTGCTCAACGGGTCATGCCTCTGGTCTGGGTTAAAAAGGCATTGCACATCACATTTTTAGAGGTGCAGCAGATCCCAGGGTTTCCATGGGAAGAGCTGAGCTTTATTCTCCAGCTCTGTTAGTACAGACTTGCTCCCTCCACGGAGTTGAGATGAAATAGCTGCTTAGTGGCGTTTAGCGTTCGGTTCATGGGTGGAGCAAGGCTGGAGAGCATCCACAGGCATGCGAAATGGGAGTCCTAGGGTTTCAGGTTTGCTTGTATGAAGGCTGCCCAGAGCTTTTACAATGTATTGTGGTATACTCCTCATCTGGTGCATCCTACACTGGGAAAACAGGCCTATGCCGTAGTCTGTCCTGCTGGTAGCAAGTCTGAATTGTGCTCAGTTTACCCCTGAAATGAGCCATCTCAGCCCAACCAGCTGCTTTGTCAGCCCATGTGTCAATGCAAGGCCACTGGAAGAGAAGGCTGCGGCACCTGGGATGCAGATTTTCATTTCACAAACATAAGCAGTTCGTTGAGGCTTCCTCCAGTGCCATTTCTGAGGGCACCGCTGCATCTCCTCTAGTTGGGTTGTACCTTAAGCTGAAGGAAGTTGAGGACAAGTCCCAAACACAGGCAAGAAAGATGGGTGTTTGCAAGGGGAAGAGGCACGTTATTCAGGCAGACTGTCACCTGCACGAGTGGCTTATACTGTGTCCCTGCAAACACCACACGTGCGTTCCACAATCCTGCCCAAAGCTCCCGTTTTGGCATGATTTGCTGGTTTCCTGGCTCAAAGCACTGCAGCCTGTGTCAGGGAGCCTGGGGGATGCTGGGGGGTCTGGAGGGCTTTCCTGGGGACCATTCCTGCACACATCACCCAGAGCCATGCTCTGCACTTTCTCTCTGACAGCAAAGTTGCTGAACTGGCAAAGCGCTGACCAGTGGCTGCTGGAGAAGTTCATCAGCGGCAGCCAGGGCATGCAGCTCTTTCGGGTCTTCATCCGAGGAATGGCAGGTGGGCATGGGGTGCTCCTCAGCCCCTTCTCAGCCAGCTGCATGCATGCAGCCTAGCAGGGCAGTAACACAAAGCTGGGGGCACAGGTAAGCATCAGTGGGACAGGAAGCACCATGATCCCAGAGAGAGCCACAGCACGGGCACGGAATGGTGGGGAGATGTATAGCCCCAGCCCTTCTTTACACTGATCTCTCAGTTCATCCAGGCAATCTTTCCTTCTTTCTTTTTTTCTGTAAAACACAGGGTGCTTTGCTCATCAGCAGGGCTTTCTGTCTCCAGTTCCCACCGCTTGTCTGATCCACAGGGGAAGAACTGATTGACTTCTGGCTCATCACTGAAAGGCTCCTGGGGCTTGACGAATCAGATGCGGAGCAGAGGGACCTCTACCTGTCCTTATTCCACAGACTGAAAGCCACTCACCTACGTGAAGGCTCCACAGTCATCACTCTCTGCAGGATCACTGATTGTAAGAAACATGGGAGCTGGGGATAAGCAATGCTCTTCCAGTGAGGTGGCCTTTCCTGGATGTCCCCAGGGAGATGGGATACCATCACCAGCTTTGCTTGGCTGGGGAATGATCTGCATGGAGTCATCCTAGACATAAGGAATAATTTCTTTGCCATAAGAGTGGTGAGGCCCTGGCCCAGGTTGCCCAGGGAAGCTGTGGCTGCCCCATCCCTGGAGGTGTTCAAGGCCAGGTTGGATGGGCCTTGGGCAGCCTGAGCCAGTGGGAGGTGTCCCTGCCCATGGCAGGGGGTTGGAACTGGATGATCTTTAAGGTCCCTTCCAACCCAAACTATTCTATGATTCTATAATCTCCCCATCATAATCCCCTGCATCCATTTCAGGGCCACTGCTGAAAGCCAGGCATGTTCAATCCATCAGCACCAGGAGGGAGATCCTAAGAAAGATGCAGGAACAGGCCCTCTTTATGATTCAGAGTTACTGGCTCCCTAAATTCTTTATCCACTACAAGAAGAGCATGAAGAAAGAGAAATCGTGCCAGCCCCTACTGCAGGAATATCAGAAACGTTTATTAGGGGACAACTTTCAGGAGCCCTCAGGCTTTTCGGAGAATTGCTTAACGATGCGTGTTAGAAAAAGCCAGGGTTTGTCACGGTCCTACTGCAGTAAGAAGGCCAAAGAGGAGATCTGGTCTCTGGTCCAGGAGGGAAGAGACACTCAAGAAATGATGATGGCCCATTTTCAAGTGCAACCAGAAAGGCAGCCAAGGCCAGCTGGGAGCTCAAAGGAATCGCGTCTGGGTGAGGAATCTTGGAGACTGATTCCACAGCAGTCAGTGTATCCTGCAAGCACTGTCTTTGGAGGCAAAGGAGAAGCAACCTCTCCCAGAAGTACTAGACCCTTTGTCCAGCTGCCATATCTGAAAAAGCCAGTCAAGGCCTCCAGTTTACTCCCCTGGGCCCTTAGTGCTGAGAGCTGTGCAGGACGTCCCTTCCGGAACTTCCTGAAGCACCAAGACCGGTCTGTGGAGATTCATCTCCTGGATCTGTGGCATGACCTGGAAGAGTTTCAGCCTGTGGTGCTGGACACCAGAAAAAAAAACCAGTTTCTTTCTGCGTCATTTGATGGGCGAGGAGATATGCAAGAGCTACCTGGAGGAGGGCACCATTCAGCAGCTTCCCCTGGAGACCAGAACTCTCAGGAGCTTGCGGGATGACCTGATGTCTGGCGAATTCTCCCCCTGGATATTCAGAGCCCAAAATGAGATTTGCAAGGTACGGAGCGGTGCTGGTGGTGGTCAGGCTGGGAAGCCTCGGTTGGCATTGGCACCCTTGGGCTAGCGCGAGGGCTGTGGGACTGTTCAAAAAGAGGGATATTTTGAAAATGAAGATGGAAAGGAAGGGGGAAAACCTACAGTCGCAAGTACCTGGCACTGGAACCGATGGCTAAGATGTGCCAGGGCAGTAGATAGGAACATCCCCTCCAGTCTACTGGGCAGTGGAGCATTTAGCAGCTGGCCACCTCAGAGCACATGTTAGATGCATGTGCCAGGGATGGCAGGATGGTGACTGTCCTTTTGCATCCAAGCCACTGACTCCAACACAACACAAGTAAAAGACATTTGCAACTCACACACTTCTGGGCAGCCTCTGAGCAGCCCAATGGATCAACTCAAGTACACAGCTCCCAGCAGAGCTGCCCTAGACTTCTCTGCGAGGTGTAACCTGCCCACAGCATCACTGCTGCAACCTCAGGGTACGGTGGTATTGAGGGGAGCTGGTTGCCACTGGAGCACCTGCTGAGAATAACCCACCTCTGCTCCTCCTCAGGTGCTCTTCTGCGTCTATGAAGAATTTCTAGCCGACGATGACAAGACGTTCCTCCAGTATATGGTAAAGGTGCTGCTAAGGGGTCACAGACATCTTCATGGAGTACTCAGGCAACAGCAGGGATGAGAAAAGCTAGAGAGAGGGAGAGAGGAGAAGCCCAGCATTAGTTGTGGTGGTCCAGCATCCCATGGTGTCCCCTGGCCAATGCTGCTGCAGGGTAGTACAGCAAAGCCTGCCCTGTTCCAGCTGCCCAGAGCAACAATCCTCAACCCTTCCACTGCAGCATTCCATAAGACAGCAGCACTAGAGGCACACCCTGCAAAATCTTCCTTGAGACTGACCACAACCTTGCCCAAAAGCAAGGACACTTAAAAGCAGGCTTCCCGTATAGGCAGGGGTGAGACCAGCAACAGGCTAGCTAACAGCTCCATGGGCAAAATACTTCTGGGAATTAACTCTCCCCCTTTTTTTCCCCCGCTTAGAGCAAATACTGCTATTGATGTGAGTCATCCAGCGTGCAGGGGGAAGAGGACATGCAGCCTTTTAGCCTATGATTCAACCATACTCAAGTTTTCCACATATTTTTTCCACTGTGTAAGGGATGATTTAAGAAAGAAGAGTCACACAAGAACTCATCTTCCCAGACTATTATCCCTCCTGGCAACAGAAATCCCACTAATATCCCATGTTTATAAGTACCATCCTTACACCAGGAAACGTCCTCACAGACTGAAACCTCTGAGCAGCCCTCCTGCATCCCTGCACAATACAAATTGCAGGCGATTTGGCTCACTGCAGATGGTGTTCTTCAACCACTGGGCCTTCTTCCCAAACTGCAATGTAAAATCAACATCTGATCCTAGAAATAATGAGAGGCCATCAAGGCTAGTGACCCCAAAGATCTGGGTCACAGAGATGCCAGCATCTCAGCCAGCGAGAGCTGAGCATTTTCAAAGTCAGTTGGCAGCTTCTGACCCCAATTCATTAAATGCTCTTGGTTGTAAGTTAATTAGCTTCCCATGTTTTTAAGCATCTCTTGTCAAGGAAATTACCCTTCAGAGCACAGACCTGGCCTGGGAGTGCAATTAGCGCTTCAGCGGGTGTCGAGCCCATGCTCCCTGCTGGCATCATCCCCTAAGCCAAACTCCTCCTGGGTCTCACTGCACTGATGTCAAGGGAACTGCTCAGGGCTCAGCAGGGTTATTTTTGGTGCTTGGCGAGTAGGAGTAGTGAGTATCTTTGTCAGAAACCAGCCACTCTGACCCTGCTGCCTGGCAAGTCGTGCAAACTGCTCACAGTAGGAAGGGCCAAACTCCGTGGAGGGTCTCAGCAGGAGGTGACGGAGGCACTCCCAGGGCATTGGCCACAACCAGTCCCAGGAAAAGCAGCCAGCCAAAAAGGCACATGAGGTTCCCTGTCAGCTGTTGACATCCTCAGGGTTGCTTTCATCCTTCCTGGGTGGATGTTGACATCTCCAGGAAAGATGCAGCCTTTGCTGGCAAGCTGTTGTCTTGACTACCTGGGGAGCCTGCTGCATGTCCCAGCCACAGGCAGATGTGTGCCAACTTTAAGCAGCTGCATGGGCAGGTATAAGGTCTATGCCAAGCTTTGTGCTCCTGTAGATTTCTTCAGACAGCTTAATGCTAAAGCAGAGATCTAACTTGGGTAGGTTTGTACTCTTAAGGCGCAGTGAAATATGCAACTCACCTGCACAGTGCGGGAGCAGCTCCTCCGGTGGGATATGTGTGTTGTGCAATCACCATCTCCTCTTCTTGCTGTAGTCTCCCCAGAGCGATGTCCTGATGCCAGAGATGAAAGGCCATGTGGTTGGGAAAGATGAATTCTTCCTCGTCTCCCAGCGGATAAACCAGTCCTTGAAGCTGAGCCAGGCCTTGCACGGCACAAGGAACTTGGAAGATTTCTCTTTAAAGCAGCGGCTATTAGTTGTCTCTTGGGATGTCCAGAAAGGGGGCTTAATTAAGGCAGATCATGAATCTCTCCTGCACAGGACCGGTAAGAGGCGACTCTGAATTTCTGCCGTGGTTCACATTGGCTCGGGCTGATAAAACATATTTTGTGCATCCGTGGTGACCAGTTTCCCTAATGCACAGGTTTATGGTGCATTGCTATATTGCTGACAATACACGAACATCGTGGAGTGGGTTGGATGGGTTATCTAGGAGCCATGGGCTGTAATCCAAGCTTTAACAGTGACCTATAGGCCAAATGACCTCCTGCCAGTATCAGAGGCACCAGAAGCCACATTCCTGCACTGGCTGGAGCCACCAGATCTAATGGAGGCTGCAGCAAAGTGACTGAAACCCAAAGCCAGCAACAGCCACTGTCACCCCACTTCCATGTCTTGACTTTCTATTGTGGACATTGAGACTGGCTGTGCTGGTGTGAAACCCCGGCTTTGTCTTCTCGCATCATCTTTTGAGGATGACATCAAATTTGCAGGCACCTGCCAGTGCACTAAAAGTGACAGCAGTCACCTGTAGCAACCCTTAGGTAGCTTGTGGGGCCTTGGTCATACCTGAGATATGCGGTGTCATGGGTAGATCATGGGAACAAGACACACAAGGGGAAAGGGAAGACAGTGATTGCAACACTGCAAGTGCCCGTGGGTTGTCATAGCCAGGAGAAATGAACATTGGATCTCTCCTCTCTTTTCTGTCTGATGCAGACTCTGAGAAGATGGTATCAAATGAGCTGGCTGATCAGAAGCCCTCGACGGCTGATCAGAAGCCCGATCAGAAGCCCTCTCCAGCTGACCAGAAGCCCTCGACGGCTGATCAGAAGCCCTCGAGAGCCGTGGATAAACCAAGCAAAGGAAAAAAGCTTCCACTTCTCAAAAGCTCGTCATTTGGTGAGTCCATTCTGAGCAGCTTAGAATAAAGGTGAGCCTCCATCATACCCTTGAAGGTGCTCAAGCATACCTCTAGGGAACTGGATAAGCATGGGTCTTCCCTGCTTGCATCCCATTATCCTGTAGAACATCTCCAGAAGCAGAAAGGGGCCTAGCCACCTTTGAAAGGCATATGTTTGGGGTGTTAATCCAGCCAGAGAGGGTGGGAGCGAGGGCTTCTCTGAAGCAGATGCTGAGGTAGTCAAACTACACGGAGGCAAAAAGTTGCTGAGTGTCTTCTCAGCTGGGCTCACCATGCAGACATCAGCATGGTGGCTCTGGGGATAGGCTGGCGGGTCCTTTGCAGACAGCTGTGAGCAGGCTCTGGCTGTCACCTGAGGAAGAGGCTAACTTTGTTCTGTCCCCACAGTTGCTGAACTCGAGAACAGAAAGAAGACTGTTCCTATGAGAAAAAACAGATTAAGTGAGACAAAGTCCACCACTGTTGCAGTAGAGAAGCCACTCAGAAGACCCAGGTCTGGCACCTTGCAGCACAGAGCTCTGCTGCTTTTTGCTACTTACACTCTTTCAGGACGCGGATTTTTTCCCAGTGATTTCCTGTACTGCCACAGCTCCCTACTTCATTGTTCAGCCCTCTCAGATGAAGGGATGGTTGTCCTGTGGGTCTGAGCCATGGAGTTACCAGGGAAAGGAGCAAATATGTTTTAACACAGCCCCGATGCCATAGGTTCAGATTTACTACTCACATCTTGTGCATTCTCATGCGCGTCATCCTCAGTTCCCAAACATGCCACCTACACTATAGCAGGGACCTCTCAGGTTCCCAGAATCATAGAATGATTTGGGTTGGAAGGGGCCTCAGAGCTCATCCATGTCCTGCCATGGGCAGGGACACCTCGCACCAGATGGGACTGCCCAAGGCCCCATCCAGCCTGGCTTTGAACACCTCCAGGGATGGGGCAGGCACAACTTCCCTGGGTAACCTGTGCCAGCGCCTCACCACTCCCATTGTGAAGAATTTCTTCCTAATGTCTAATCTAAATCTTCCCCCTTCCAATTTAAATCCATTCCCCCTCATCCTGTCACTCCATGTCCTTGTGAACAGTCCCTCCCCACCTTTTCTGGAGCTCCAGGGATTTGCCTTGACTTCTCAGGGCAACATGTGCCAGGGCCTCACCACCTTCACAGGAAAACATTTCTTCCTAGGATCTCATCTAAATATCTCCTCTTCCAGCCTAAATACTTCTGGTTTTGATACTCAGAAAAATCACTTAAAATCACCCTGTGACCACACTTAAATCTCTGCACTCACTAACTGCATGAATGTCTACGTGGCTCATGTCTCACCTCCTGGGAATACTCCAGACATGAGTCCTCACAGCTTCCCACTGGGATATAAAGAGTAACCAGGACACAAGTCCTGAGTAGTGGCAGCTCTTATTGTCTATTGTGAAAGTCAGTCTCAAGAGCCATACCTAAACAAAGCAAATATTTGTCCCAGTTCACTGATCTTCAAGTAAAAGCTTGCTAACCCCTGAAACAACTAAAAAAATCTCACTCAACTCCCAGCTCTGGTTTTCCAAAGCTCTGCTAAACTTTTCAATGCACCCATCCTCTGCCTCCACATCTCTCAATAATCTCCTGACCTACCAGTTACCAATGGGGAGGGTTTTCCATTCCAAAATACCCTCTCTAGGGCCTAATACACAAAGCCCTCTGCAATCCAGTGGCAAATCATTGTTTATTCTCAACAAGTGCCAGAGGGGAGCACAACTTCCCTTTCCCTCTAATCCTTCCAAGTGCCTCATCCTTACCTGCCTCCCTCCCCTGGTCTCTGCCCCACTCTGTTTGCAGGTTCTGAGGTCTCCAGCACAAACCCAAAGTCCTACCTTCTCCTTGACTCCCTGGGAGAAGCCTCTTCTTCAGGCTGAAACCAGTTCATTTGGATACATGGCAGCAAAGCTGTTGGACAGGTCCACCTATGGCAGAAATGAAACAGCTTGTCAGAAGAATCCCACCATGGATTCCCAATCTTAAAGGTCTTTTCCAACTGAAACAGTTCAATGGCAAAACACACAAGGCATGCTGTGCTCCACCAGTACCTTTAATGGCTCACGTCCTTCACGGATCCCACACACTGCTCATCTACATGTTTCTAGCTCTTCTTCAGGTGTCTCTCTCTTGTTGGGGAAACAATCACAAAGGTTCTGGCTATTTTCCAGGTCACTGGTGGCACAGAGATCACATCTTCTGGTGTCTCCTCCTCTCTACAGGCACTTTGTGAAAGTACTGCACAACCCTGCTCACCTCCAGTCCTTCAAGCGGTTCCTCAAGGAGCACAAAGCAGATCAACCACTGCATTTCTGGATGGCTGTGGAGAGGCTAGTCTCGGAAACCAACCCCAAAAAGAAAAGCTCCCTCATTGACAGAATTGTCAGCAATTATTTCCATGCTAGAATCCCAGCTGGTAGGTGCCTTCCCAGTCTGCACTTTACTCCATTCATGATGAAAGCCTCTTTTCTCCAAGCTAGGTGCTGGTTGCACATTTTATATCGTCTTACAGGGACCTACCAATTCTCCTTTCCCCTCCAGTAGAGCGTTTATTTGCTGACGCCTTTCACTGCCACATATTTCTGGGGTGGTGTCCTGCTTCTTTGGCAAGATCTACTGACAGAAACTTGCAACCTAAAATCCCTGCGGCAGCAGAAATACCTCTTCTCTATATTGTCTCCTTTAGATGACTTTGGAATCACAGCTTCCCTCCCAAAGTATGCAATTAACACAGTATGCAAAAGAAAAGGGAGGAGACAACCAAACTGAGCAAACAGCAGGTAGTTCAGGCAGAGATGGGACAGGATGCCACTTGCAGATGTGAGGGTAGAAGGAGCTGTCATGGTGGCGCAGGGGTGGCTGGCAGGCAGGGGCAGGCACTGACCACACTTCTTTTCCAGAGGAGCAGCTGGATTGCCACAATTCAATCATCAAAGAAATAAGCAAGGCTCAAGCAGTCAGCCGCTGCATGTTGATGACAGCACAGGTCTTCGTCCAGAAAGCAATGGAAAAACGATGGTGAGCATCTGGGTCAAGGTGGTTCCTAAGCCCAGTGGTTACACAAATACATCCTTTCCATCGGAACCCCAAGGTGGCAGAGAGCAACTGCTACAAGTATATTTCCCTATGACCTATCAGCCAGTGCATTGAAATCCCAGGCAGACCCACCTCACCTCTGCAAAGTTGCTGTTGCAACTGCTGATGTGTTTGTGTCTGCAGGGCTTGTGCCGTGGGCACCAAATCACTGTTGGGCTTAGAGGGTGCTGGGCCAGAGGAGGACATGCAATAAAGATAAGCAGCATGGACAACTTCCCTTCCCTAATGGAAGTCATGTCTGCCCCATCCCTGGAGGTGTTCCAGGCCAGGCTGGGTGGGCCTTGGGCAGCCTGATCCAGTGGGAGGTGTCCCTGCCCATGGCAGGGGGGTTGGAACTGGGTGAGCTTTAATGTCCCTTCCAACCCTGACTATTGGGTTGGGATACAATTCTACGACACTCCCAAGCCTGCTACATGCAAAAACAAAGCCCAGCAGAGGAGATCTAGCCTCTTCTCCTTTTCTCCAGCCTCCTTCAAGAACAGAAGTCCAGCAGACACCAACCCCAGGGCTAGACCTGTTAGTCACTCCCCCCACTTATCCATCCTCCCACCAAACCACTACCCTTCTCATGCATCTGGCTGGTCTTTGTGGTCTCTCTCTTATTTCTTGTCCGGCAGGTTTAAAGAATACCAGGATCTGTTCCCTCCTAGTGAAACAGCCAAGTCTAACCTCCGTTTGCAACATGAGATGAGGAAATTTGTGACGGAGAAGGTGGTAAGGAAAGACCCTCTCTGCTGGCAGGCTGGGGTTGTTATCCAGACAAGGAGAGGAGATGCTGCAGGTCAAGCAGCGCTCCCGTAAATGGGGTGAGAGGGTCAGACTTGGACAGCTGTGAAAAGGCAGCTGGTAGGTAAAGCCTCACTCCTACAGGCTCTGGTGTCCTGCTCCATGCAGACTCCACTAGATTTGATGAGGACTGGCCAAGTGATTCATACTGTCACCTATAGCCACCAGTGAAACCCAGAAATACCGGAAAGCAAAGATGACGTCTGGGTCACAAATCTCCCCATGAAGGCTGGGCTCTAGTGCTCCAGCTCACAGCGGTGGGTCCAAACGGGAGGGCTCTGTCTGGGAGCAAGCCCTATTGCTGCAGCCAGGGGCTGAGTACCCGGCGCTGTGCCACTGGCTAATGCAACCTGTGCTCTGTCTCTGCAGCGGAGAGCCTGGTGCACCATTCGCAGCATCGTCAGGAGCATCTGCAAGTTCCACAGGGAGATGGGCAACAGCAAATTCCGTTTAGAGTTCGAGAGCTTTCTCTGGCAGGAAGTAGGAAACAAGGAGGAAAGTATGGCTAAACTCTTTCCACCTCCTCTCCCCCCTCCCCAAGACAGTCTAGGGTTTAGGCAGAGAAGTAGATGGAGGAATCCTGTGGCTCATCTCCCATGCCCATATGCAGACACAGTTTTCTCTGCTGGAATCATATAAAAAGCCAGAAAAGCAGATGTCTCAGCATGCCAGATATTTCTGCACAGAAACCTGCATACGTGGGTGCTGGAGCTGGGAGATGAGGTCCAGAATTTTACACAGGCTCACTTTCATGCAATATCTGGTTCTCTGATGCAGATGTCCCTGGATGCCATTGCACCTCTCTCAAGCAGCAATGTATATACAAGTTTGCATACCTTCCACAAAAACCAGGAGGCACTAAATGAGGCTAAGGTGGCACAGACCAAAAAAAATAAACAAATGAAATAGTTTTCTATGCAACAGGGAGCTGCTCAACAGAGTGCTTTGCCAAAGGATGTAGATCCTCAAAGTTTGTGCACAAGTTGAATAGGAGGTTGGAACAACACTTAGAAATCTACTGAAATTACTAAATAGACAGAAACTCCATCTAGATCAAGAAGTTCCTGGAAATGAATATGTTTGGAAGCTGAGAATATTGTATATGGAGGAAATAACACAGATGTTTTACCTTTCCTTCTCACTCATTATGTGCTCATGGCCCCTGCCAGAAACAGGATAATGGATAGATAAGCAGGTAGACTTTTGATCTACTGTGGCCATCCCCTATGAAAACGTAAGCACTCCATAGGTGCAAAGAGGAGGGTGGATGGAGGAACCAAGCTAGGGAGGAGGCTGCACACTGAGTGAGTCTGAATTCCCCAGAGAGCCTGGTTGCAGGAAGACTGTAGAGTATGTGGAGAGAAAGACCTTCAGCAAATTACTTGTAGGCAGGACAGGCACAAGTGACCTGGAGGAGCAGGGTATAACTCAGCATCAGATGCCCAGCCAGCCTCAAACCCAGTGCTGGGAGAAGCAAAACACAACAGCTCTTCTCATCTCTCAGACTTGCCCATTGGCTTGAAGCAGAGCGGCGGCAGCAGCAGTTCCCGTTCCCACGAGACCTCTGCCAGCACCTCACAGGATGAGGAATTGGGGCTAGTGAAACGCTACCTGTTTAACAATCAGCTCATCACTGTGAACTTCCTCATCAACGATTTCCGCTTTTATCAGGAGATTTACAAGTAAGTTCTCTTTCCACCAGGGGCTCAGGTGTCACAGTCTCCTATGGCTCTGGCGCAAACCCATCCTGCAGGTAGCGCCCGTCTCTGAGCAGCAGATAAAGCCTGGTCCATGGATTCATTAGCACACACTAAGGTTTGTGCTGCCACCCCTTATCTCCTATCAGTAACTCTATGCAAGGCTGGCACGTGGACATCGTACAACACGATAAGGTCTCACCCTATAGCTGTCTACTTCTAATTTGCTCATGGCTACCTGCCCTTGGAGCCCCCAAAAGCCTCCACTTCAACCAGAAGACCAGCGGCTCAGGGTTCCTCTTTGGGTATCCTAGAAGCATTTTCGCTTTGATAGTCCCTAGCATTTTGCCTACACCTCTCTTGACATGCCAGTGGTGGCATTTCTCCATTGATTTTGCCCAGTCCCCTGACAAACCTGCAAGAGCAAGCCTTGGCTGATGCACAACTGTCCTGCACCCAGCACAGCCCAACATGCGTGAGACCAGGTTTCTATTCTCTTTTCCTGAAGAAGGACAAGCATCACATCCCCCACACAGGTGAATACTGTGAGCACAAAGGTGGTGAAAGAGGAAAGTGGCTTTTCATCCCTCCTATCTCACTGTTCCATGCCTTGTGGACTGCTTTTTCTGGCACTGTAAATACAAAGCTAAGCAAGAACAGGTCTATCTATCCTAGCAGTCAAGAGCACTCGCTTCAGAAAGACCCCGCATGCCTTTGCAGGTTTTGCAGGATGGCTGATTCAGCTGAAGCTCTGGCAGCCCACAGCAAGCACTCAGAAAAGGAAGTTGCTTTTCTCAAAAAGAAAGTTGCCATCATCAGCAGAATCTACCTGAACTCTGATATTCCCCCTAAACTGCGGGTAAGCTGCTGGGACCCACCCAGGAAAGCTGAGGGCTGCTGCCTGCTCATTGCTTAAGACCGTTGCATTGCAGCTGTGAGCAGCTGTGGAGAAAAGGGAACCAGGCAGATCTGCTCCAGCCAAGCACGCTGTGAAGCTTCAGAGTATGCTCTGGAGCCTAGGACCTCCACTTGGGCTCCATGGGTTGGGAACTGATCCACCACCAGACCCACACTACCACTTGGCCCAAGCAGATTGAGAACAAGCATGTGGGTCAGGAGATGATAAAATCCCCTACCTGCTGGAGAAATTCCAGGGCTGATGCACTAGGATGGGTGCTGCCCTCCACCAGATCAGTCCTTTCAGTCAACATTATCCTCTCCCCACTGCATCCGCTTGTTCCTCTATAGTAGCCATGGCTCTTCCTGTGTTGAAAGCACAGCACAGTGCTTTCCACAAGAATCCAAAGGAGATGCCACCCTTGTACCTGGGACAATTGCCAGGATGCAAGCAGTATATCTCTCCTTAGAGACTGCTGAAATCCAGGATGGGGTCAGGGAGAGAAACATGCCTCTGAGGCCCACAAGGAGTGCCACAAACTGTTTTAGTTATGCAAAGTCTCTTCTGTGGCCAGGTAAACATCTCTAAAGAAGAGAGGGATTTAATCCGGATTTTATCTGCCAAGAAGCTATTGAACCGCATGCTCTACCACAGAGCCAAGGTCATCATCTTCCCTATCCTGATGCACTTCTGGAGAAGGTACCTGCCCCCTCTGTCCCAGGGTGATGGAGGCTTAGTGCATGCCAGCCTTTTCCTCCAGCCATCTATTCCTCCAACATGATGAAAATGCAGATGAGACACTTGCCAGGAGCTCAGCTGTACATATCTGCTTGGACATTTGCTGTCTTCAGTATTTCTCATACAGGTTCTGCACCTGGAAGGTGATGAGGAGCTTTCGGGTCCCCAGGAAGGACAAGGTTACACTCTCTTTGCCCAGTACAGATATTTCCTCCAAATCATCTGCCGTCTACAGTCCAGGTAACCTGAGTGCCTGCCCCCCCTGCTCCTCATTTGTCCTCAGGCTTGTTCTTCCAATGCAGAGATGTCCAGACCCATGTTTTTGGTGTCCCATGGGGCTCCCCTTAAAAGAGCCAAACTCCTTCCTTCACACAGGTGCTTCACACAGCTTTAAAGACATACATGGTACAGGTCTATTGGAAAATGAACCATCTTCGAAACCATTCCTTCCCCTGAAATTCAGTCAAAATTACCTAGTGGGTTTTTAGAAATGTCTTTGGGGAACAGGGAAGTTGGTGCAGAAACTTCATGAGCAGAGAGCTGTTGCATAACCGCTGTTTACTTCAAAAATCAAGTTAAAAATACTCTGGCACACAGTCTAAAACAGAAATAAAGCAACTAATTTTTGGGTTGCAAGTGAGATGGAAGCAGGAAAAGGAGAACCACCATGTGGCCAAACACCAGGCTCAATGGTGTTACATGGAGAATACTTTGAACTTCTGGAATGGAGATAGATTTTCATTAGGATTTGAGGTGACACTCAGTAGGACATTTCCAGGGTAAGACAAAGATATTTTTTTATCCCCTTCCTCATCCACTTATTTAGTTTCAATACATGGAATAACTCTAAACTGAAAAACACAAAGAAAGTGGTGTTAAGTTCTGTCAGCCTGCCTGACAACCTGGCTCCCTGGCTGAATATTCCTTTCATAATTGTCTAATTGATTTTTGATTAAAGAAGAAACCAAAATAAGCATGTACTAATCTTGCTTTGACGGCCGAGTGGGTGTCAGCAAGCCGATGTTCTGCTCCCTGTCATTTATCACTGTCAAGTTCTGGTTAAAAATCAGCAGAATTGTGAGATTTTGATGCCTACAGGTGCTTAAGCTATGGCTCGGAAGCTGAGCTAGGGTAACAGACCCTCGTGCTGGTGTGCTCCAAGACTGCCAAGTTATATCTGTTAGCTCAAACCACCCCACACCTTGATCTCTCCCTGGATAAGGTGTTCAGCTCAAGTTCCCACCTTGCTACAGAGCCCCACTGCACTTCTAGGACCTTCTCAAACATAGCCATTTTAATGCGAAAGCCTATTGCCTTCAGAAAAAACAGGCAAAACCTAACCCATTGCACATGTATTCCCAGCTAGTGACAAGCTGGAAGTGTAGTGCTATACAGCAGCTTCCTGCTGTGTTACTTGGGACAACGATATGTTTGTGTCAAGGTCTTCAGGAAAGTGATGGAGATGTTTAATCGGTACAAACAAGGGTTAGGACAGTCCCACCACTGTTCATTTAACTACAGAGAGCCTCAACTCTTCCACAAAGACAGCTGGGAACATGTAGAAAAGACTGTGGTCTTTCACCACGGACATTAATCCTGCAGCGAATGTCCCCAAGACAACTCTTGTCCCCACACCACAGTCCCTTGTGGCACCTCAAAGGGATGAATAACCAGAGTCGGGCAGATAAAATCCCTCAGCTCTGGTTGTGTGTCATGGGAAGTGATGTGTCATCTCAAACCCCTCTCACTTCTGCATGACTGGCACGTTCAGCCAGGTTGAATAGGAAGGGCAGATGCTATCACCCTGTGGTAGGGCTGAGCTGTACCCCCAGGGTGTAGTGCAGGCTGTTCCTGCTCTGCATCACCTGCTGACCAGCAGGCAGCCCTCGTTGTAGCACTCCGACTGCTGGAGGAGCAAATCAAATCAGCGTGCAACCCCTAAGCAGCTGCTGTTCCTGACTGCGCTAATGCCAGTGCCATCTTTTGCTCAGGACACTTTCCTGCACCTTATCAGGCTCCCACCGATGACCTTTATCTAAGGGTCTTGCTTTTCTGACATTTAAAGAGCTTGCTTTCCAGCTGGGAAAAATTGTTTGTCTTTAAAAGGCACTAAAATTGCTAGGGAAATTATCTATAATTCCAGAGGAAACCTCCTACTGCCCATATCTTACTGCTGTCTTATTTTGAGCTTTGCTGCTTTGTGCAGTTGCAGTGCGTGTACAGCTGGGGAGGTGCCAGCCATGAATCCATCTCCCATCACCAGGCGTCACTGTGGCACTGTCTGTGCCTTTACACAGAGCAGAGGAGCTGCTCTTACTGGACATACTGCCTGCACCCAGCTTTATGGGCGTGAGTGTGGAGTTCCTCTTGGAAGAGGGCACCGATGCGGGCACAAAGCTGAGAGCACATCTGTGCGCGAGGGCAGCTGTGAACACACGTTCCTTTGCTTCTCCCAATGCCATTTCCTCGCAAGACATCTGCCACAAAGGATGCTCCTCTCACCCTGCAGCAGAGACAGGGTAGGACACATCACCCCTGCCCTGCAGCCCCCAAACAGCTTCACAGTCAAAGGCATCCAGGCAACTCATTTCCTTGCTCAAATACCCTTTCTTGACCTCCATACAAGCCCCATGGGACTCAAAAAGACAACACATCCAGCTGTCCTCCATCCTTTGCTATCAGAGCACTTGCCACGCACTACTACTTCATCTCTTCTCCCTTACTAGGTGATTACACTATCATTTCCTTCACGCTCCAAAGAGGAATACGGATCCTGCTGCCACGGCCTCAGAAGAAAACAGAGCCACTGAAGAAGCCAAATGGTGAGCCAGGGCTGAAAGGAGTGCTCCTGCTCTCAAGGGGAGCTCTGGCTGCCAGGACGGGAACTGGGGTTTAGGGCTCCCTGCATTGGTCCACGATAGGAAGTTTGCACATATTTTTCTCGGATTCAAATGAAATTCTTTAGAAAATACTCTCATTTAGCAAGTCTGCCTCCTGTCTTCTGGAGCAGGCTGGTGGTTGGAGAGGCAGTCTACCTTCCCCAACCCACACCAGCACATGGAACAGCAGATTTAAGACTCACCTTAAAAGACAATGCCAACTGGGTGGGTCTCTGCAAAATGCTGGTCACCCTCCACAATCTGTAGTAACATTCACAGAAATTCTGTCTCTCTCTCTCTCTCTCTCTCTCGCTCTCTCTCTCTCTCTCTCACACACACACAAACACACACACACACTAGGAGCACCCAGCAGTGCTGTTCATCCCTGATACCTGCACCCTGCTTCCATCAGCAACAGCCACTGATGCAAAATCTCTCCCTTCCCTGCAGGCACTGGGGAAGTACAGTCCTACAAGGAAGAAAACAGTCCTCCAAAACTACCATCCACACTGAGCGGAACATGAATGTTCTCCAGAAAAGCCGAGCAGCCCGGGCACACTGCATAGTTTGCACTTAATCAGCAGCAAGACCTAAAAATAAAGCAACTCACGGCATCCTCCAGCCTGCCTGGTAACACAGCACCGCGGCTCGCACATCTTTGACCATGGTAGGGATATGCCACAGCAGGTTTCACCCCCAAAAGGAGATACCCTTGTCCACATGAGAGTCTCTTTCCTCGTGTATTTGTAGAGGACTGCATAGCCCATAGCTGGGACCCAGCAACAGCTTAAATAAATCACACTGGGTGCACAGCACAACACCATTTTCAAGGTATTTTTACAAGACATTTGGAAGGTACCTATAAGCCAGAAAGCAGTCACAGCAAATACCTTTCCTGAGGATGCGGTCCTCAAAGACCACCAGTTGCCAGAGCCCTGCTGCACAGGGAGCCGTCTCTCTCACCAAGGACAAGGATTGCCTTCCTCTACTGAGAAGCCTTACAGCTTTATCTCAGCTCCTCACTCCTCCATGTTTTCCATACAACTTAAATCCCTCTTGAGGGTGGCAAGGCTAAGAGAGCCCACCTGCTTTACTACTCAGGTGTCCCAGGGTAGTGAGGTGGTTGCCAGAGCCTTTCTGATTTTCCAGTCACAATCAGCTCACGTCTGACTTGGTGCCTCAACAGGTTTTTTTTAAAAGCCAGTATGTTTACAAAGCCCTAACCTAATGGTATCAAAGAAAAACCTTCATTTTCCCCAGGTGAAACTGAGTCAGAGCGCCTTTGCCAAGTCACCAAGAAGCTGCAGAAATCACAAACGTTCTTTGGACTCCGTGAAGAAAAGACCAGGGCCTGTATCACATCTTGCCTCTGACAACTCCCTTGCAAGCTCTCAGCTTTGTAACTTGATCTGGAGGATCAAAACCCCAAACAAATCCAAAGTCCAACAACATTTCTACAAATGAGGCACTTAGGAGTGGCATCAGCTTCCTACAGCCTGGACTGTGAGCAGCTCCTCAGAATTCCCCTTGTGCTGTAACTTGATTTCGCCCCAAAAGTTTTCAGCCCCAAAAGTTAGCTGCATTTTTGTGTGCTTTGCACTAACCCTTCAGGCTCCGCAGTCTATGCCCAGCTGAGCCCAGTGCCCCCAGGCAGCTTCACGGATGTGCCTGGAGCTCATGGCAGAAAAAATTGCAGCTAACAGCAATCTTCACTCTGCTGCATCTGCAGACTTCTTTTTTCTTTCCCCCCTCAGTGCAGCAGATGAGACACAGTGATCCGGGGCCATCTCTGCGCACACAAGTGACAGAAAGGGGAGCACCTGATCACGTCGTATCAGGTTGAGTCAGCTGCCCATGGGGTCACCCAGCAGGAGCAGAGGAAAAAGGCAGCAAACCAGCAAATATACAATGTGCAGGCATGACAGCAGGGGAATGCAGCGTGCAGGGCCAAACCAGCATGCTGTTAGGCACTGTGCATGGTCTGCATGCCCGCCTGTACGGGGCAAAAGCAGCAGGCAGCACCTTCCAGTTGGGCAGTGATGCTTGGAGCCATCAATATATCAGGCAGCACTAACCAGCAGCTGCCTCTGCCCCCAGCTCTGCTTCTGGCTCCCTAGGACATCCCTAGCCTCAGGCTGCGACCTCAGGCACTGCCATACCACCCAGCTGCAGTACTGTCCAGGTGTCCTTGCCACTCGTTTTCCATCCTGCCTGGCCTCTCACTGAGCACTCACCCATTCTTCCCGACCCTATGAGGAGAAGAGGCAGCCTGACATTTCCACAGCACTGGTTCCAGTATTGCATCCTCCCCTTTTCCCATGGCTTGATGCTCTGTGAGCAATAAGCCTTGCAGCATGAATAAAGTTCCTCCTCTGACACCAGTCTGCTGGCACCTTTGGCTTATCGGAATGCAGGTCATGGCCCTGCAGACCACAACAGCCTTCCCTTGAAATTCTTCCCAGCAGCCTGATTGCCCCACAGAGGCAAGTCACAGCCTCTGTGGGTTTAATTACTGCTCTGGTTTGAACATCCTTGAATGCTCTCTGCTTTCAGGAAGTCCCTTCCCAGCCTTTTAAGGCTGCCAAGTCACTGCCCTTTAGCACAACAGCAGAGAAATGAAAAGAAGACACAAAGTTCAAGGCAAGCCAGAAACGTGGCATTTTACAGGAGGCTGAAGGAGCCCAGCCCACAGCCTCACCTCTTCTTGTGCAAGAGCAGAAACGTGCTACTGTAGCATGGAACCACCATGCTTCTCATAGCACCCCTGCTTCCCATGCTGCTGAGACCCAGACACTCATGTCCGGGTGTCCTCCTAATTTCTGGGCATGAGAAAGACACAATGAGCAAGACAAAATGAGCAGGGAGGAAAGGAAGAAATAAAAATGTTGGTACAAGAGGAGTACATATTCTCTTGGCTGCATTTTCTCTAATGGCACCTTACAAAGACTTGCATAGTCAACCTGTCTTGTTGTTACATTCACGTATTTTAAAAGTGTCAGAAATAACTTTGTAATCCAAATTGGTAAGGACAAAGTCTTTGAAGCAAAGACTGAGCCAGCAGTGTGCCCAGGTGGCCAAGAAGGCCAACGGCATCTTGGCTTGTGTCAGAAATGGGGTCACCAGCGGGTCCAGGGAGGTGATTCTCCCTCTGTACTCGGCACTGGTGAGACCGCACCTCAAGTACTGTGTTCAGTTCTGGACCCCTCACCACCAGTGGCGTTACTGCATCTCAGGCTGGGTTTGCACAGGGAATTGGTGAGGCTCTGTGTTGAGGCTCTGGAGCGTGTCCAGAGAAGAGCAACGAAGCTGGTGAAGGGGCTGGAGAACAAGTCGTACGAGGAGCGGCTGAGAGAGCTGGGGTTGTTTAGCCTGGAGAAGAGGAGGCTGAGGGGAGACCTTATTACTCTCTACAACTACCTGAAAGGAGGTTGTGGAGAGGAGGGAGCTGGGCTCTTCTCCCGAGTGACAGGGGACAGGACAAGAGGGAATGGCCTGAAGCTCCGTCAGGGGAGGTTCAGGTTGGATATCAGAAAAAAATTCTTCACAGTAAGAGTCATCGGGCACTGGAACAGCTGCCCAGGGAGGGGGTCAAGTCACCTTCCCTGGAGGTGTTTAGGGAACGAGTGGATGAAGTGCTGAGGGACATGGTTTAGGGAGTGTTAGGAATGGTTGGATTCGATGATCCAATGGGTCCTTTCCAACCTTGTGATTCTGTGAGTCTGTAAAGGCTATAGCAGCAAAAATGGTTTATTTAGGCGCTTTGCAAGTCAGCTGAGTCAGGCACTCTAGATACATAGAGACTACGTCTGTTACAAGCAGTTACGGCCTTTTATCTTTCTTCCACTTTCCTGTCCTCATTGCTCAGGGTTTGGGGCTCACACTCTTCTGTGGACAATTTAACTTATCAGGATCCTAAGTCTCATTTTTCTCCTTTTAGGGAGTTGTGTACCTCTTCAAAAACTATATGTCTTATACAAAAATAGCCAAGCAGCATCCTCTACAAAGTGGCTGAAGCAAACACTTAAACTTATTGGCACAGAAGGTCCCAAGGCCATCAGAAGGACCTTTGCTCTGAGCCAGCGCTACTGATGCAGGTTGGCACACAGACCTCACGAGCCACGAGCACACGTGTGGTCCTCAGCAGCAATACCTGTTGCTTTGCAGGTTCGTAAGGCTAAACAGATGCAGGGGCCTCAGTGACGCGTTCTGGTAGCCATGGATTTGTAGAGCAGATGGGACAAACATGTGCACTCCCAGGATTTTACATGTACAGAAACATGCACTTGAAGGCGTTGATGCTCATCTTCACATCTCAACGCATCTACAAAGATCCTCACCCTGACTCCACAAAAACAGTGCAAAACTGCCCACCATTCAGCCCATTACTCTCAAGAGGCAGTTTGCTTCCGAGGACAAGAAGCCTTCAGAACTTCTCAACATCTTTTCCCAACAGACACACAAATGGACCAGAAACAATTCATCTGAGCAGTGACAAAACCATCCACCACCTTACTTAAGCAAGAGGCACTTCAAAAGACAGGCCAAAAATCCCAACTTTTTCATTGTTTCATAAAATTATAGAACGGTTTGTGTGGGAAGGAACCTTAAAGCCCACCCCGTTCCAAGGCCCCTGCATGGGCAGGAACACCTCCCGCTGGATCGGACTGCCCAAGGCCCATCCAAACTGGCCTTGGACACCTTCAGGGATGGGGCAGCCATGACTTCCTTGGGCAACCTGGGCCAAGGCCTCACGACTCTCATCATGAGGAATTTCTTCCTAATGTCTAATCTAAATTTTTCCCCCTCCAATTTCAAGCCACTCCCCTTGTCCTATCACTCCATGCCTTTGTAAAAAGCCCCTCCCCAGCTTTCCTGGAGCCCCTTCAGGTGCTGGAAGCTGCTCTAAGGTCTCCCTGCAGCCTTCTCTTCTTCAGGCTGAACAATCCCACACTCCCAACTCTCTCAGCCTGTCCTCATAGCAAGGTGCTGCAGCCCTCGGATCATCTTTGTAGCCCCCTCTGGACTCATTCCAACAGTTCTGTATCCTTCTTATGTTGGGGATAGAGGTGCAGTCTATGTCTTTCTGTGCAGAGAGGATGGGGGAACCTCATTCATAAACGAGCGCAGAGTCTGTTTTCCAGTCAAGTTTATTCCAAGTTTGGTCCTCCACAGGCTAATTGAAATAATAAGAGCCTGAGTTTGAAAAACAATTAAAAATCTTTTGAACAGCTGAAAAATATTTACATAAGCAATGTATAATCATAGTGCAAATCAGAGCATGAGCTGAGAAACAAGCAAGCCCTTGGACAATCAGACACACAGTGCGTGCTGCAGGATTTCAGATATTCAGCCACTCAGGCTCCAATATCAAGTCTCTGAGCTGGCTGCGTGATGTGGATGTATGAGCACCAGCTCCATGCGAGGGAGCTGCGTCTGGCTGGAGGACAGTGACACACCACCAGCAGCACTGTTTTAGAGACACGGAGTGCTTGTGCGTTGCCCTGCTTTGCAGTCGCAGCCTGCCATGGAGATTGTTCTTTGCAGGAGAAACCCATCCCTGCAGTCCCTTGGAAGTCATCGACCTTGTTCTGATGAGTCAGGGCTACTTGCAGTAGCAGAGTTTTGTGGGATGGTGATCCTTACATGCATTCCTCATGGAAACATCTCCTGTATCCCCCCAAAAGAAGCCCTTCAGGTCCCAGCAGGCCTGAAGGTAGCAAATGCCTCTACCAGATCAGATAATAGGCATGGGGCAACTCTGAAGCCAGACCATCGCCTAGGTGCTTCGTTTTCTCGCTCTGATGTCTCAAAAAGACTGAAAAGAGAATCCCTGTCTTTCTAGGGGTAGATGAGCAGCTCATTAGTGCAAGTTGTAGGGAATATTGACCCTAGCAGGGAGTGAAGCTCCTTTTCCTTTATCAGAGTCTTGCATTATCTGGCAATGACCGAGCTCTTTTCCTCCCTCCCAGATGCATCGGGTCTGTGGGGGCAGTCGTACATCTCTCTGCTCTCCATAAGGATCAGGGCTTTGATCTCCACCTCACAAAGGCAGAGAAGCCCAGAGGAACACAAGTAGTCCAGGGGCATGTGGGCTGGCATCCAGCTTGGTTCCTCGTAAAAGCCCATAGCTGTTACACTAAACACTCCTGAAGCATCTGTCATTAGTATAAGTTGTCCATGCTCTGTCCCCGTGTATGCTCTCTTCCATCTACTTATCCACTTTTATTCATCTGTTTGGCAGATGAGGAAATGGGAAATAAAAAGAGGCAGTGATGGTTGGTTCAGATATGCGATATGAGCAATGATATCCTACAGTGAAGGGTCCTGAAAGTCTGCAAAGTCACTGTATTCAGGATTCTGGCGTAAACTATTATAGACATAAATGGTAAGTGCTGGAAAAAGCTTCAAGAAATACAAAGCATAATCTCCTATTTTGTTGGTGATCCTGAAAGAGAACAAAACCAAAATGGATTTTCTTTTAAAGCTTGTCCAAGGAGTCAAGTGTCCAGGATGCCCTGGTTCCTCCCTTGCAGAGAAAAAGCCATTCTAGAAGACTTCTAATAACACAAGAAAGTTTCTTAGAAATCCTTGAGCTGCAACTTTTCTATACCTTCCCTAAGCTCCTCAATCCATTTTTTCACTATTATTCCAGCACATCCATCTGCCTAATCCCACCTGCATCTTCACTGACGAGCTGTGCTGACCACCAGCCTCAGTGAAACCATCACTAGGAGATAACGCTTCTAACCTCACCTGTGAGCACCCATGACTATAGAGGGCTAGTGGCTGGCAGCTCTTTAGGAGTCAAAGCCTCCTAACAGGATCTTCTAACGGGACAGGTGCTTTATGTTCCACACCTCAAAGCACTTCAGCATAGTAAACATCGCCTTGGTAATATTAGCAAGGTAGATAAGGAGGCTTTTCAAAGGCATAATACAAATATTTAAGAATGATCTAAAAACCTCCCTGGAGTTATGGCAAGAAATACCAGACTGCAGCAAACACAACCACCCAGGAGAATACATTCACAGTGTCCTATGCTGTAGAGCCACAATCTGCCTTAGCTGCCACAGACACCTCTTCCACACCACAGGCTGCTCTGCAAAGGTAAGGGTGCAGAGGGGACTGCCACCAATTCTCTGGAGCTGCCAGAGAAAAGAACTCTGAAAAAGAACCAGAAAGCTCTGGTTGAGGATGTACATCTGTGGGAAATCACCTGGGAGTCAGATTTTCTTCAAAATCTGGAGTCTAACCCTGTAAGCTATCCTTTTCTTACATTCAGGAGGGTAATTTTGAGGGCTGCCTCCGGACTGCTTGCTGCCATGATGCACAATCTATTGCGCTGCCAGAGTAGACATCCCCTCTACCGAGATGAACTTTAATGGACTTTCTCCTACATCCTCGTGGTGTTTGCCCTTCTGGCAACCCATCTGAAGAAGATTTTGCTCTCAAACTCGTTATGCTTGCAGATATCTATATGCTCCCTGCAATTCAGCTGTGGCAGGGGCAAGGATGCGGACATAATACCTGACATCTGGGTGTTCATCCATGTTTCTGATGAACCTCAGCAGGTTGGCAACGTTATTTCTGTACTTGAATGGTTTTCCTCTCCGAGGATTTTGCATGATACTCAGAACAGCTTTATCAACCTGAGAAGAAAATGTAGATTATTCTCTGCCTTTTCCACACTATGAAAGCAGCACATCTACCTCCACTTGCCACTACCTTTCTGCAAGCACATCATCTTGCATGGGTAAATCTTGTGAACCTTAAAAGCACCTTTCCCAACATGAGCAGAAAAGTTCAATCTGCTCCATACAGACCTCCTAGGTCCTTGTCTTAAGTGGTCACCAGTAAACACCCTTGAAAATTTGCCAGCTAATTCTATAGCAACCATCCCCTACTACCGCCCCAGTCAACAGATGTTCCCTTTTAACATCAATGCCTTTGACCTGGCGTATTTTGACTACATGGCTTAGATTTGTTTCCTCCGATTATCTGCATTTGTGTGGGGCTACTTTTTGCAGTTACGGTATTAAACAGGACCTATGAAACGCTCAAGAAAAGCCTCTGCCTGAAAGTCTGTCTCAAACCTCATATCCATCCAAAGAGAAAAGGATTACCTGCTCGGTCCATGATGGGTAAGGAAAACTTTTAGTAGCATTAGGAGCTTGGAAGACAGCATCTCGGTCTTCTGGGCTGGGGAAATCTTTGATTTTATTCCATATAATCTTCAGGAACTGGAACCTACTGTGGAATGAGGAGTTTCATTAGCTGCAACAGAACTTCATTGTTCTCAGCACTACAGACAAATCCCATACTGAAATCTTTTCCTTTGGTTCTCCCAGGACTTACGTCTTTTTGCTCCAGAAATAGGGATGTTTGCTCAAACCTTCCAAGCTTCGTTCATCATGAGAATCCAGGCTACTTACAAGGTCCAGAGCCTCTTCATAATCTGGGGAATCAGCATCTAAATCCTCGATACTGACCTGCTGAAGAGGTTTCCTACCCCCTGTTAAAACGTACAGCACGAGCTTCCCAAGGGCCTGCAAAGAAACACATCACAGCTCACGTCCAGGTGGGTGAAACTTCTTACCAAATGGAAGAAGACAAATATTCCTGAATAAGTAGACTGCGTACCTGAACACACACATGCGCCTACAGCTGTGCAGAAGCATACAAATATACACAAACACAAACTTTGAAGCTGTGTGCACGGAGAAAGGAGAAACCACAATCGTGCCCCTAACAGGGTACCTGTGGATACCCCAGCACCTGCTTTGTATCCCAGTCGCTATCATTCTTATGCAGCATCTACTCTTATGTGGGCTTTCGCAAAAATCAAGGTGTTTTCTAGGTAAGGATGCAGAAAGACTTCCCCTAGGATTCACGGCAACAGAAAATATCAGAGAGCACCTGAAATGTTAAGCCATACATAGATTCACGGGGAAGTTACCTCTAAATCTGAGTTTACAAGTTCTTCATCGCCTTCAATCAACTTCCTTTTATTGTCAAAGTCCGCCAAGTAAATTTTGCCCCCTAGATCTGAGGAAACAAGAAAAATTGTTAACAAATCATAGAATCGCTAGGTTGGAAAAGATCTCTTAGATCATCAAGTCCAACCATTAAAATATTAGTGAAAAATCTTCATACAGTCTGTCACTGACTTCTAGATGGTATCTTCTTCAGAAGACAAATCTCTGAAGAGATCTGCTCTGAGTTGATCTATATGCAAAGCCCTGGAAAGGGCAGATCTAATGAGACATGTAAAGTTGTTCTGTTCACTCCCTCGTGGCTGTCTGCAAACATATCCATACTTATTCAAAGAGGACAGCTGTGAAGCATCTTCTCTGAACTACAGGCAACCAGAATGAAAACATTGAGAAAGCAAAAGATGATAACCTATGAGAAAGTTTCTGGGCTGCAGATCCTGGTGAGCAAATCCAAGGGAGTGCAGCTCCCTCACTGCCTGGAAGATCATCCTCAGAGCATCTTTGTAATCCATTTGGTCTTCTGGTTCCTGAAGGTGTTCTTCAAGGTTTTTCTCCCAGAGGGGGAAGCACAAGTACATATAGCCTTTTGCCTTCTCAGACTGGAAGAGCTTCAGTAGATGTTCACAGTTACCACACTCTTTGAAGAAACTTAGCTCTTTTTCACCCTCTGTGCTGCGGCTTATTCTTACTGCTACCTCTGTCCCACCGTGGAGCCCCAGGTAGATGCCACCCTGAGAAGTGTTCTGAATTCTCTGCTGGACGTATTGAAATGTCTTCAGTTTGCCAATCATGGGACGATATATTTTATACAGCTTTATCAGCTGGTCCCTCCAGCGTTTGCTGTTTGGCTCCCAGTCACTGAGGGTTTCAGGAACAAATCTGGTGTTATACCGGCGAAGAAGACAAGACATGTTCTGAGTACGGTTCCTATTCACAATAGCTATAAGGTTACCAACATCAGTCCTTGCTCCTTTTTCACACAACAACTCTGCTATATCGTAATCATCGTTCTTTACGGCCACCATCAGTGCTGTGTTGCCCTCCTCATCTGCATCATCAATATCTATTTCTCCCTTCTCCAATAAAGCTTTCACCAAATCTGGGCTCTGCATTTCAACAGCTAGGATGAGGGCTGTTTTCCCACATTCATCTTTGCTGGTCACATCGACACCGCAGTCCAGTAAGAAATGGCCTATGGAGACTGCTGACTTGTATGTTTTCTTGCCACAAACATCCTTGAGGGCATGGATCAAGGCATTCCTGTCTTTGTTGTCACGAGTGTTCACATCAGCCCCCATTTCTTGGACCAGAGTTTTTACAATCGAGAAGTGACCTTTCTTACAAGCATCCATCAGTGCTGTTGCACCTCCTTTAAGCAGTTTTTCTTTCTCCTCACTAACTACCCTCCTCAAATTCACATTTGCTCCTTTGCGATACAGGAATTTCAAGGCTTCCTCCTTCCCATACCATGCAGCCTCCATGAAAGCTGTGAAGCCGTTGTCATCGTAGTCATCAATATTTAACCCATAATCAAGGAGGAGCTCCAGTATATTCACATTCCCTGTTATTGCTGCCTCAGTAAATGCAGTGCCACCGTTGTCCTTCCTGGCATGTGGACAAGCACCCTTGTGCAGCAGAAGCCGGACCAGCTCCTCGTTGTCAGCTTGCACAGCGCTCTGCAGTGGTGTCCAGCCGCTTTCTGCTTTTGAGTTCACATCCGCCCCTTTCTCCAGCAGCTCCAGCACAACTTCTCTATCATTGTCCCTCAAAGCAGCATTTAACTTGACAGCGAGGTCTTCTGCTGTCTCCGTGCTAGAAGAAGTAGATGCCTTCTGCTGGCTGTGAGTTGTGGGTTCCATGATGGTCATAAGGAGGGCTCCGTACCTCTGATGTTCCTCACCTGTGCCCAGGAATTCCACCAAGGGGTAGGAGAGGTGCAGCGCTCAGTCCATTCATTGTGAGAGATTCTCTGGGTTTGGCTGACGAAACATGAGGTCGCATAGGCTGCTATTTTAAGGGCCTCCCAGTCTTCACCTAAATTATGAATAGCAAAATCTTGTTTTATCAGGCTGTGAAACCTCACCATTTACACTTGATGTCGTGCAGATCTGTGTGAGGGGCAACTAAGGACAGTAATTCCAGGACCAGCTGAGAGCTAAGGCTGACAAGAAGCGTGACTTTAGCGCTTCCCCAGAAATATGCACCCATCCTGTTTGCTGGCCTGGTCTCTGCACTAATCACAGCCCAGACAGGCATCCTCTGAGGAATCTGGGTGAGAAGAAAGGGCAGAACTCAAGATATTCTTGCTATAAATGTTACCTCAGATTTATTACAGGTTACCTAATAAGCATTCCCCTTCAGTTTTGGATGGCAGACACAAACACAGTCCTGGAAAGTCCCTTACCTGATACCTAGAATAAACAGAGCCAACCTTAAACCCTCCTGCTTCCACAGACAGTCAGGAAACTCCCGCTGACCAGAAGCTTTTCCTTAGCTTTTCATGATGTGAAGAGGTTAATCAGGTAGGACCTATTTTGTATCTAGAAAAAACGGAACCCCAATACCGATTTTCCTAACTGTAAGTGCTGGTTGAAGTGATCAGCCCATTCGGAGCTCATCTGACAAGCTGAACTGGAAATAAATTATCTAAGCAAATTAGAAAAGATATAGAGAAGTTATAAGGTGTAAAGCTAAAGTATAAACTCACATGAGTTTATCTTCAAGAAAGGCAAGAACCACTTTAGGGTGGCTTCTCCCCACAGGAAATGAATACCCTATTTCATCAATCTAGATGCATCTCATTTCCTTGTACTTACTTCTATGCCTTTTGCCACACAGAAATAAAAATAATCTTACTTTCCTGGTTGGGAAAGCAGCACAGCATTCCCTGGCAAAGTGGGGGTCAAATTCCTTGTCCCCATCAGGAAGGCAGGAGCTCAGGAAGAAGGAAAACGGGTGCTGTGCACCTTCCTCCTCTTCTTCTGCTGAGTACCACAGCCACAACCACCCTACCCTATGAAATGTCTAAACGTTTTTTTGCCCTCCCCCTGGCTCCTGGCCAGTAGCCGCTTCGCGTCTGCGCATTATGAGTGGCAGCCAATGTGCAAAGTCATGTGCAAACCCTGCCTGGCGTCACTCGGCATCACCCACTCCAGGAAGGTGAGGAAGGGCAGCCTCTGCCCTGCCAGCATCCCTGCCACTGCTTGAAACGCCTTCAAAGCCAGGGCACAGCTTTTCTCAGCAGCTGCACTTCCCTGCTGCTTCCCAGCAAGTATCCCCAGATAGCATTTTCTTCCCAGCAAAACATACGGCCCATTCCCAGGATGGAACAGCCCTAGGAGCATTTTATCCACTTACAGGGAGATGCTGGAGTTTCTGAGGGGGTATTTAGCTACTTTTTTTTTAGCGCACAGGCAGAGAGTCTGTGACCAAAGTCCTGTCCCCACGCAGTCCCCCCCATGCAGACCCTATTTATAAACATGTGCTTCAGCAGCTGAAGGCACAGAGGCGTTAAATGCACCAACGCTGCCGTTTAGCCGAGGGGAAGAGGTCTGGGGGTTACTTGGTAAATCCATCCACAGGAGGAAAATTAGCCACACTGCTAAATTTCATGCAGGGAACCACTGAGGTGCATTTATTCCACAGTTGGCGTGTTCCTACCCCCACCCACGCTGGCGAGCAGGCACCAGCCTCTGTTTAGGCACCTCTGTATGGACACAGTGCCCCCGAGGGAGCCCACTATTCCAGGTCTTCCTGTCCACCTGCAAAGCACACACAGGAAATATGTGAAGGGGAACCCAGGCTCTGACGTGCCACACAGTTTCCCCCACTGCCCTGTGAGACGAGCTCACTGGCACGCAGAGCCCCTGCAGCCTCCCCGGCCACCTCCACCAACCCATGCCAGCTGCAACGCTCAGATCACACTTGAAATGGGGCTGAAATTGCATCAGTGGATTCATACTTGGATATTTCACAAATGCAGAAAAGTGCACCCTAAAATGGTTCTCTAATGTGGTCTTGTAAGTTTTACAAGCATATCCAAATCCTTTTGTGCCCTGCATTTCTTGCTCACATCTGCATCCCAACATTCACAACTCTACTCATAAATGCTCTGAAAAAACTCTGCCTATGCAAGAGTCGCTTCTTGGTACCTAATAGTCACCTTAAGCACCCTGCTTTCCACAGCGTGCAGCGCATCCGTAACGTCTGGGAACACCCCACTCTCTGGATGGAGTTTCACAGAGTCTGTGTTGCCACAGGAGACCTTGACACTGCCCCACAGGCACAAAGACCATGAAAACTCAGAGAACAATCTCAAATCATTCTCAAGGCTGTTAAGATTGCATTTTAATTCACAGAAATCTGCTGAACTCAACAGCATCTCTGCTGGTTGGACCAGAGCTGGGGCTCTAGCTGCCAGTGTTTAACTTCCTATATTCAGGCTGGAAAAGAGACAAAAAAGGAGAGCAGAAGCACATCACTGGCTCAGAGTCAACAATAAAGACATCCATAGAAGGGTAAACATTAAAATACATAACAATACCACGTCACCCAGCCAGCCAAGTGCAAAGGCCTTCTTCAGCTTGCTGATTTAATTAAAGCAGTTCATTATCTTATGGTGGCAAGATGAAAAATCCCAGGATGGAAGAAACCCAAATCCTACAATGCTGGAAATGAGGCATTTGCAACCAGCAGGGCTGCAGCAGAAGCATCCCATGACTGTAACCCAGCAAAGAGGGATTTGCTAGTAATGCTTTCCCTATCTCTTATCCATGATCCAACTTGCTTTCCATGGAGTCATCAGCTCAAACTCTTAGCCTCTGTGACAAGCAGTTTATCGGGAACAGAAGGGCCTTGAAGTTTTTTTAGAGCATAAAAGTCACGAAGTTCCTCTCCACTGTCATTCCAGTAGCCTCAGGACCATGTAGTTCCTGAAGTATTGGCACTTCTGCAGTCCTTATTTGTCCCCCCAGCCCTATCGACTCAGGAGATGAGCTGCAGAGACATAGTCATCAGGGAAATCAAGGGCACAATCAAGCAAATCTCCCCTTTCCTCCATCCTGATGGACCTACACCTGTTTTGCAACCCTTCCTCTGAGAGAAGATCTCTCAGCATCAATACCTTTGCCACCAGCCACAAATAAACGTGAGCTAAAACACACAACAAAAACCGCCTGCCAAAGCCAAATTAATTTTTAAAGTAGCTATGAATAGTAGAATGGCTTTTTCCTTCATGTTCCCTGTACTTGCTTCCTTACTGTGTTTCCAAGTGGGAAAGTCCCATGGTTTATATGCTTGGCTGCTCTGATGTGACTTTCAGTGCGGGAAGACATCCCACCGGAGGATATGATTTAAACGCCGGTAGGTGATGCTATCCACACAGGAGCATCTGCCACATTTCACTTTACCATTAAGTACTTCTACATTTTTAATCTACGTTTGCTACATTTTGAGACTGCTGCTCAATCCTCATCATCACAAAAAAAAACCCAGACCAACACATCTGCCAGCAAGAATGAGCTGGAAAGAAGAGGTGAGGGCAACAGAAAGGCTAGGATCTCACCCAGCGTCCCAGTCCCTGGGCAAGGAGAACAGAGCAGGTCCATCAAAAGCATCCCAGAGCAGCCAAAACAGGTCAACAAAACAGCTAGGCTCAGGACCTGAACTTAAATGTATTTCCCAAGCAGTGTAGGTGGTTCCCCAACAACATTTCTCCCACCTGTTTCTCATCCACATCTTCTCACAGGCTGAGCCTACATTGCATCTACACTGGGCCAGAGCTGCCTTCCAACCCTGGAGAAGCAGGAGAGCTGCAGAGCCTGGTGCTGCCCTCGGTGCCCCAGCCGTGTCAGAAAGCATGAATATTATCATTAATTTTTTCTCGGTTCCTGAGGCACCCTGGGGGGAAGGATCTCTGCAAGCACCTGGACCAGGTTGGCAACCTTGGTGTTTAGCTGCACATGTAGTGAGAGGGACGTGAGCAGTATGGAAATACATCACGTGTGATTTCTGGCGCTTTATTTGGGCCAAGGCGGTGAAGGCAAAAGCTGCAGAGTGAAGCGGTGCGATACAGCTGCTCCCTCCCTCCTGGCTGCCACAGAGGCTGGCAGAGCTCAGCAAAATGCTGGGTAAGGTGTTTGCAGTATCTGAAACGGCTCAGTGCATCGCTTTTGCTGGTGAGCTTCATTCAAAATCGCATTTAAACAGCATTTTATAGCATTTACCTGCAGGCTGTTTTTAAAAAAAATCATGGATGTACACATGTGCACAGGCAAACACATATGGATTTGCCTGCATGTGTGTGTTGTTTCGCCTGTGTATCCGTTGTGGTGTGTGCAATAGAAAGCTCAGCATCCATACACCTATACATGCACACCCATCTGCCCAAATAGGTGTCTTTGTGGGGCCGTTTGTGCACTCAGGCTGCCCTGAAGGCTGCTTGGTCCTGTGGGAGCGTGTGACCTGTGGGAGCATGGATCCCTGACCACAAGAGATGGAGTAGCTGAGCAGCAATGCCACCCCACCGAGCTGGAGTTGAGAACACGCAGTGTCCCACAGCAGAGGTGAACGGGTGCTTTATTCCACCAAATAAATCCACCCCCCATCCCAGCTCATGGAAACCTGGCCCTGGAGCAAGTATGTGTCACACCCCGGGGGGGGACAGTGCCAGCCCCATGTTTGCTCCCCAGAGCTCAGATCTTCCCTGCTGCTTCCAAACTTGCAGCTTCTGCCCTGGGAAAATTCGGCCACGGTTTATTGGAAGACACAGCAGCTGGCCGTGCCCGAAGGCAGTCACGGGAAGCTTTGGCTCCTCTTTCTCAATGCGGTTTTGTGGGTTGGCTTTTTTTATCCTCCCAAGGCTTTAAAGGTTTTGTTATACTACCAATGAGTTTTGCCGGCAATCGCAGAGGACCCACTGGACGCAAGTGTGGTTTTATTGACCGAGTTTTTTCTTTGGGAAGAATCTCGGACTTGTAGAGATGGAACTACACTGCAAATGGGATACTTTGGCATCAGCTGGGAAGTCTAAGCACTACCACTGAGGCTGAACCTCAATGTGGGACATCCATTTCCATGCATGGTGCAAAAAGAATGGAAACAGCCCCAAATTCCTTCTAAAAAAAGCTCAAAGAGATTGTAATTCTACATTTTTCTTACTTTTTTTTTTTTCTCAGCCAGTTTAAATATTGCTAAACAGGAAATCAGTTTTACGTTAAACTCAAGGTGTGCAAGACAAAATATTCTTTTTTTTTTTTCAGTTGGGATCTGTAGCTAAAATACAAACCCATGATTATCTTTCTATCTGCTTCTAGACTGCTTTGGTGCTCTCACTGAGTCTTTCATGCCAGATAATTTAAATACTTCCTGGACGCCCTTCAGTTCATTTCTTCCCTCTGACATGCACTAAGATCAGGTATACAAGCAGACTGCTGTGACTTCAAACTGCCTTCTCTTGTAAGACAAGGCCACGCTTAATGAAACAGTGAATAAAAGATAAAGCGAATTTTAAACCGTCTTCCTGCAGTTGGGTGGATGACAGCCGTAGGGAACGGGGATGGAGAAGAGTCAATGTATTTTGCAGTGAACAATGATCCTTGGACTCTCCGTGGCTGTATTAGACGAGACATAAGGTGCTGTGTAGACACAGTTGCTTGCAAAAGGCTTTTTAATGGCAGAGGCTGCCTGGTGCTAATGGCAATACCTGGAGACCTAAGTGTTCCTGATGGTGCCAGCTCCTCCTTGGCACTCCACTCACACTCTTCTGCGCTGACGCAGGCCAGTTAATTTTGGCTTCCAAAACACACAATAAATAGAAAGAAGATTTTGTTTGGTTTTTTTATTCAGGACATCAGCATCTCTGTGCTACACTTGGATGCTCCCCTCCCTGCCTCACTCCTATCGAAGGTTCCTGGAGATGCGCACACCACGCAGCCCTGGCTTTGCCCTCCCAAAGCATCCCAGACCTCTGCTCAGACCTCCAAGACATCACATGCTGTAGCAGGTGTAAGATGCTTTATAACATCCCCTCTAGAGCCAGATATTGCCCTTCCCCTTCCGTAAATGAATTCAAACATCAGCTGATAAGTTTTATGGGTAAAACTCTAATATTATGACAGCAACTCATAAAAGTTTTTAAAAACAGCATCCCAAACCTGAATTCTCCTGGGTTTTTACAATGGTGTCTTATTGATGTTAACTCGGTATTGGGAACTGCAGTTCCTTAGAAGTGCTCAGAAAATGGCAAGCAATACAAACAGGGCTGACCATTGGCAAGGAATACATCAAAAACTTGACTTCTGCTTTCATTCTTGTTGTGAACTCTTCAGTTCTCTTCCATAAGCCAAATACCATGAAGCTTTACTCTTCGCAATTCTTCCCCTTCCTTTCCTGTTCTGACACTGCAACTTTTAAAGTGACTGTAAATGCTCCTTGAACCATCGAGCACAAGCAGCTTTCTTTAGTGTGCTCTGCAAGTCATCCAAATATAACGTAAAAGCTAATTGGAAGCCCACAACAACAAAAAAAGAAACAACATATTGTCGTAGTGTTTTCCTCTTTGCGTTTTATTTTATGACAATATTGTGTTAATAATGAAAACAGACCATTGTGCGTCATTCATGTCAGTAACACAACGAAGGTGGTTCCAGTTGTAAAAATAAATAATAAATAATAAAACAGCTAAAATCTCCCTGTAAACATAGCCAGGCCCCATCGAGGCTCAGAAGTAGAACCAGGATGGGAAAGTGGAAGAGGATTCAGAATAACATTCCCAGACTGGTCCTCTCCTCGGTCCCTTGCTCTGCTGAAACAACCACAAAAAGCCTGAGTGATCCTGTGCTCTGGCTGATGCTGGGGGCAGAAGAAGATGGTTCCCTTGGCAATGAGTGAGTACGAGCTGGATAAAGACCTCCAGGTTAGGTCTTGGGGATGAACGGAGGTACATGTGGCAGCCCCAGGCTTTAATAGTAGTAAACAGTGCTGGTGGCACGTTCCTCTGTTCCCCGTGAGCCAGCACAGGACACTGGTGGGCTCCCCAACACCCACCCAGGTGGCTCTGATACCATTGGTACCAAGTGGGATCTACAGCTTTCCGGGGTGGCTGGTGGACCCAGACATCCCTGCTCAGCCGGCCTTTCCAGAGAGCTCACCCCACGGGTCTGAGCTGATGAAACGTCCTGCAGTTCCTCAAGACACTGAATTAATGGCACACATCACCGTTTCACTTGGCTTCCTGGGTTTCTGATAAAGTGCTGTGGCTGAAGACTGGTTTCACTGGCCAAGGGAACACCAAGCCCAATTTTAAACCAGGAAGAAGCCCTAGGTTTTCTCTCCCGTGTGTGAAAAATAAGTTTACAAAAGGATCGCTCACCAACGCGCCGGTATTACATCGCTATTCTCTGTCTAGGACAAGCCACAGGTCTACATGCCAAGATGCTGCCCACATCTTTAAGGGGAGAAAGGAAACAGCATGGATGGCAAAGAACCTTTTTACACATCAGTGGTCCCTACAAGCTCCCAGGACACCCACCACCCTAGACCTTCTTAGCAGCCCTGCCGGACCACAGCTCTCGCTGCTGCTATTCACATACCTTGCTCCACGGTCATGTTCCATGTCTGTTTTTCAAGTAATTATACAGAAAAGGTGAGGCATGCTAAGTGCTACAATATCTAAAATAATTTAGTTTACAAGCTCCTTGGAGCAAGAGAGGTGCGTTTGCTTTGAGCAGTGCTCTTCTCATAAATATATACATTATAATAACGATCAAATAAATAACAGTGATAAACAGTTATGCATGTGACCTAAGATTGTGTCATGACCTAGAGGTCATGTAGCTTAAGCAACAGATAAAAACATCACTGCTAGCGATACACTGCACTGGAAGAAGGTGTAAATCTTTGAAGCAGAGCATGCATAGGAAACAGCAGAGTGAGGATCTCTTGGGATGAGGAGAAGGCATGTGCAGGGTTCCTTTGGCTGAAGATGCCATGTAGTCTTTGGATGTTTTGGTCTCTGGCCATTTCCTCAGAGAAAAAGCCCTGCCAGCAGGTCTGGGGAATTCCAGGCCCCTGATGCTGCAGGTCAGAGGCAGGGTCCTGAGAGCGGGCAGGAGCTCTCTGGTTAGGGATGCTCAGGGGAATCCAGACTCTTTTTTCTGGGCTCACAGCTCAAATCCAATTTCTCCCTGTCCCTGCAGTGGTGCAGGTCTCTGGGCATGCTGCAAGGGGAGGCATTGGGCACGCTCTGGCATGCAAGCCGTTCCCACCTGCTCCGCTCCTCAGGGGAGGGAGGACTTCTCTTCCCAGCAGCTCTGTGAGGTGTGGAAGCGCTTAAGGTCCCGAGAATCTTCCTAAAACACCAGGACTTCAGCCAAAACCCTGCCACGCAGACCTCAGCGCTCACAAACCATCTCTCAGCCTCTGCCTGGTCCCCTGGCTCGTCCCCCTGCGGTGGATTCGGGCTCGGGTCAGGTATGCGACCGCTTGCTGATGCCACGGCTGGTGGCCTGTTTGGTCATGTCCTGATAGGAGGCGGACTTCAGGAACCGAGGGTAGGAGTCCTTCTCCATCAAGGTGCGGGTCTTGGCTTGGGCTTCATTGAAGCAAGTTGAAGTGGCACCTGAGAGGTTCTTCCGGGTGATCTCCCTGGTTTCATGGTCGATATTGACCTGGAAGGAAGCAGCGTCCACAAAGATTAACTTAGCTTTAACTCCCCTCCCATGGAGGGAAGAAAACAGTTTTCTTTATCTTCAGATGAGTGTGAAGATATTCGCAAGGTTTAATATCCCTTCATGTTGGTAGACCACACAAGGTTGAAATGAAAGCTCATGAACAAGAGCACGTTTTCCCACTTTAATAAAACCCACTGGGATAATTTATTCCTTTCTCTCCCTATCTGAAGCTACAGGACAGAGGCAGAAAATGCTCTCACCTCCCTGGGTGCCTCACTTTGGACAAACTCCTCATAGATCCTATTGGCCTTGGAGGCCAGCTTGGTTTTTGACCTCGTTTTTTTGAAGTCCTCGCATGCCAGCCAGAAGTCGAGGTTCTCCTCACTGAACTCTGTCTTCAGGAAGGTGTGGAAGGCCGTCACCCCACCTGGGGAGGGGACAGAAGAGCAGTTAACAGGGCAGAGGAGGGGGAGGAAGAGGAGGGTGGCTGGCGAACATTGCCCTGGGAGCTCAGACTATGACATCTGCAGATTTCCTTTCCCTCCGGGCAAATTCCACCTTCCAAGATGCTGGTAATTGGCCTCTAGACTCCAATAAAATCCTTTCCCACAGACATGTAATCCTCTGGTTTTATTTATCTGACCTTTCTGTAATGAGGCTTCAGAGTATTTTCTTTACAGCTTTGCAAAGAGCTAATTCTGCCTAAAATTAAATCCACCTAGGTATCAGAATGCCTGCAGGAACCGAGCAACAACGGCTTTATTTTTATTGCTCAAGTGAAATCTAGGGGGAATGAGGAGGATGGCAGAGTAGTTGCAGCAAGGATTTCAGAGCCAGGCTTGGAGGATGTATTCAGTTACAAATCTGGAGATATTTGTTAGCAATCACAGCACATGAGGAAGGCTGGAGAAAAATACACCTGGCCCCAAACTAGTGCTAGGGAAGGACTTTTCCTTGCTGTGGAATAGCTTTTAAGGTAGGCAACTACTTTTCTATTAAAATTTGGCACTTCTACCATTGTGTACCTGCTGTAAAGTCCAGCGCAAGGGAGGGATTATGTGTGGGATTCAAATAGCTGTCCCCTATCTGGGTCTGGATGTACTGTCTGGTGGAGAGGTTGAGAGCACCTTACAGGAAACCTGTGCATCACTATACATATAGCAAATACTGGAGAGGAAAATCACTACGTGGAACTCAGTAAAGCAGCTGAATTCATACTCCCTGAGGAAAAGCCATCCCTGGAGCCACAGGACAGACAGAGACACAGACAGAGGGCAGCAAAGCAGTTTTCTGAGCAACAAAAGCCTGTGGGGATGTTGCTGTGTGCAAGGGAGGACTCTGAGAGCAGACATGCTGCCTTCTCGGAGTATGGAGAAAGGGATGATTGGGGCATGGCACGACCTTCTTGCTGATGCACTGAGGTGCATAGGTTGCCCATGATGATGCTCTTGTCCTCAGGAAGACAAGACAGCACTTGTGGTCCCCCAAAATCAGCCAGCCAGAAGAAAAAGGTACAGCTCCACAAGCCAGGCATTGAGCTACATGCAACGGCTCTGTCAGGGCAGGAAAGGAGCCTCTTCCTAATTACTAAGCCATCTCCTTTGTGGAGGAGACAAGATTTCTTTGTACACTGGCTGCAGGCGTACAGTCACCCTCTTGTTCACAGGAAATAAGTTTGTTGTACACGCTCTCACCAAAGAGAAGAAAACAAGATCTTACTCACTTTTACTCTTCAGGAGCTGGTCAAAGGATTCCCTCCATTCAAGCACCTCTTGTGAGGAGTCTCTGGAAAAGACAAAAGGACGTAAGGCTCACTCTTCCACCACGACAATTCTCCTGCCCTGCCGTGAAGCACTTCAGTCAAGCAGCCCCACTAATGGGAAACAGAGCAAGAAAGGAGGCAGTGGCCCTTGGTAGGAAACCAAATGGACACTCCAGTATCCATTACCTGTGGATTCTCTTTCCTTTCTGCCTTTCTTCTACCTTCCCTGATGACTCACCAGACCTCAGCTCCATAGTGAAACTTTGGCCAGGGAGTGCAGCTTCTCTAGACGATGCTCAGAGGAACGCTTTTTCCGTTGGTACAAGCCCAGCAGAGCCACCTCTGCCAAAAGATGTCTTTCCTTCAGCAGCAATATTTAGGATTTTGTTTTTAATGCTGCCTGCATTCCCTAGGAGTTCCAGACACTGGTTAGAGATACCAGGAATTGCGGGAGCCCTCTGGGTTTCTTGTCTATTGCTAAAGGCCCTGCTCTTCTGCCTAATGCCAAAGCATCAGTTCCCCAGGCTGATTTTTATATGTGGTGGAGCTGGGAAGTGATTCGCCTTCCCTCCCTGCTGGGGTGGGACCATGGGAAGGGTGAGCTGTGCTCTGTCCTCCCTGCTGCACAGATGGGCAGGAGCATCTCCCAGGACAGCCAGGTCCACAGGGACCCGTCCCAGGCTAAACATAGGACACGGCACCGCTTGGCTTACCTCCTCCTGGAACCCAGCTGCAGCTTGCTAGAGGTCCTAATTCTGTGTCCCAGCTCTGGTTTATGAAGCAGGATCCCTAAGCGGGTCTTCAGATCCTTGGCTCTGGAAGGGAGGAAAGGGAGAAGTAGGATTGCAGGACCGCCGCCAACTGCTGCTGCTACACATTCCGCCAGGTCTGACCCCCAGCCTCGCAGGGGCTGCACCCCATGGACCCAACACAGCTCACAGCCCTCACTTCCTCAGTTTCAGCTGCTTCTTTGTCTTCTGATGTACAAAATAAACGCTCCGGAGTGCTTTTTCTGCTCCCTGGCAACCATGCTGAGCAGTGCACTAAGCTCAGGGGACCATCTCCTCCTGCTTCCCAGGTAGCGCTGCATGCATCTATAAATCACGACAAGCTTTTTCCTCTGAGGCAGGTAGCAGAGCAGCTGCTGAGTGCCCAGCTGGAGCCCCCCCACCAACCCCCAGCTCCCTGGAGCTAGCCTGGCTCCTTTCCCATCCCTCTCTCCGGGCACTGTTATGCTGCTCTCAAAACACTGGAAAAACACAGCAACTGCTTTCTGCTCGGCAGAGCAGGAGTGTGTCCTTGTTGTAAGGCTGCCGCAGCAGGGCTGAAGCTCCCTGATTATCTCTTTTTGGGTGCCCCTGAGTCATCAGGAGCCTCCCACCATGCCATAGAGGTGGCTTCATTCCCCGGTGGCACCATCCACCTACCCCATGCCTTGGAGCCCCAGGGCAGTACGATGCTCCTATGCCAGAGTCCCCTCTGCAAGAGCCTGGGATGCAGCTGCCTGTCACCGTGGTGGCACGGAGGCACCTCCCTGCTGGGATGTCTCTGCGGCAATACGGTAGGAGCTGCTGCTAAATCAGCTCCTCTCCCTGGGGTCCTCCCAAGGCAGCACACAGCCCCGCTGCTATTTGTGTGCTGCAGTTCATTCAGGCATCCCAAGGCGCTCGTACAAAAATAAGTGTTTAAATGTCAAGCCGGCAGCGTGGGGCTTTGTAGCCGTGTTTGGCAGGAGGAGCAACATGTCACTTAAGATTTCAGCTGTGTTGACAAAATAGTCCTGTTGCTGTCAACCTGAAGCAGGTTCTGCGGAGACGGAACCACAGAAACGATCCTCGTATGTTTGTCCATCTGGACACACGCAGGGCAGCCCTATCCAACCTGCTCTCCCTCTGCTTGTTTTACCTCTGTGCTCCCCTCGCAGGGAAGGTGGAAATGCAGCCAAAACAAACCAATCAGGCCATTCTTCGTGGCGTGTTTCCTTGGGATCTGCACCCCTATTTCTACCGAAACATCACAGCTGCAGTAGCAGAGGCCACTCCGAAGTCAGATGCATCTTTTCCAGCTAACCCTCTGCATCCCAGAGCTGCAGCGTGGCGAAGCTTCTTACCTTTCCAGGCAAGTGATGGGGAACGTGGCTAACCCCCGGCACATGCTGAGAGCTGGGCACCCAGGCATCCAGCAACCCATCGGGTCCTTACAGCAGCAGCAAGGGTGTGCAACAGGCAGCAGCAGCAGCACCTGCGCCCACAGTCGTGTGCTGTCAGCTGGAAAAGCGGTGAGGAGCTGTGCTTTATATTGAGTAGGAGGTGGGAAAGCTGGGAGGGGGGCCCAGCACTGCTCCAGCCTCCAGCCAACCAAAAGCTGCTCCAGCAGCGCGGGATGAAGATAACGGCTTAGGTAGGTTTCTTTTGTGCTGTGAAGGGAGGGGGGGAGTGGGAGGCCGAGGCTTGTCCTTGAGCATCACAGTCATAGCTGCTTCCTCGATAACAGGAAAAAACAGGCTCGTTTCCACCGACGTGCAGAGCCTGCTGAGTAATCGCCGGCGGGTGGGTACGCAGATGGGGAGAGCAAGAGGGACAGGACAGATGCCGTAATGCACAGCAATTCGTCAGCTCTGTCCTGCTGCTCGAGGACTTCCAAGCCTCCCCACACTACAAGGGCTGGTATGGCAGCATCACAACAGCATGCTTTTTCCAAGATGGTTTTAGCAGGGGATGCCAGTCGCCCAGCAGAATCAGGTTGTTTACAGCATCCCAGGGATGGATGCAAAGCCTGGGGGAAGGGTTTGTGCTCCTTAGGGCAATGCAATGCACCTCCCTTGCACTACAGGTAGAGCAGAAGGGTGTAATGTTTCCACATCCCACCAAGTTACATTGCCACTGCACAGCTACAACAAAAAAGGACCGATGCCTGACCCCTTGTACCGGCAGAAGTTGCATTTCTTCATCACAAGTTCTCTGCTGGGTCTACAGTGGAATAAGAGAATGGTTGCACATCAAACAAAGTCTGAACAAAGCCTGGGGATGCATTTGATAAAAGTGGATCTTAATGAGAACTGAAGATGGAAGAAGAGGTTAAAAAGCAGGAAAACTGGAACTGGAGGGGAAGGAATGAACCAGAAAAAACAGAAGGCTGAAGAAAAAGAGTTAAACTAGTGTCAGACATTGCACACCAGTGAATCCTGATGTCTGGTGCAACAAAGAGAGAGGTCCCTAACAACCAACAGGTCCCCCATCCCAAAGTCAGGCTGACACAAGGTCCAAAGAGATGCCCCCCCCCATGCAATTTCCCGGTTGGTGGTGCTGGGAGGGAGCTCATGGGGAGAACCATCCTAACCCCCCACCACCACCTGCTCACAGCCATCCCCAGTCAAAAGCAAGAGCCGCCATCTCTACCCCTCAACTTCTTCCTTCCTCCCCACTCGGTCCCTGTTATTTCCAGTTCCACAGCCAATACAGACATCTTTCCAGTGCTCGGGTTGTCTCCTATCCTTGCTGCATGCATTAATCATAAGCGGGAGATTGCCGGAGCATCTTGCACATGGAAGATGAGCTGTGTCAGGGGAGGCTGCAACGCGCAGGAGGATGAGCTGCTTTCAGGGAGCAGAAGCACAAGGATATCAGAACAGGAGACTTTCTGAGGAGCACTAGGCACCCCAGCTCCCTTGAACTGTCCTAGGGACTCCTATCTATCTCTCACCGCTTAGAAAACACCACTGAATTGTCTTGCCCACAGCTAGACAGAAAAGATGCATCAGGACTAATGACCAAACACACATTTTTAGTTCCTTTCTCAGCTTTAATTACAAAAGCAGTCTCTTTCCTGAGAGTTCTATTGTTTTTTTTTACTTGACTTAACAAGTTTAAGGCTTCTTGGTTAGCAGATATTCAGCTACAAATTGGGAGCTACAGAAAACTTGTTCATGTCTTCCCTGTGCCTTAAATCCATGGTTAGAGCTGTGATCCTGTGCATTTAAGCAAAGAAAGGCAACAGCAAGGGTGGGAGGGCTGCAGGGTTGCCCTGGCCTGTACAGATGCTAAGAAGGTCTGTGCGTGCCCACAGCATGGACATCACTTGGCTTAACACAGGGTTTGAAAGTGCTTGGCCACATCAGCCTGGTGCTTCCTCCCAGCTCACTGCCATGCTGGGAGCACTGGTGTGGCTGCAGCAGTGGGTACTGGCTCCTGGTACCCACAGGAGAGGGTCAGAACCAGGTCTTTCAGCAGCACTGGCTGTGCACACATACCCTCTGCACTCACCTCCCAGCTGAAGTGGTTGTCCAACAATAACAGCCCTGGTCATGGAGCAGTAATGGCTCTTCTCGATAAGTTTCATCTCCCTTTCTATCTCTTCCTTGGTTCTTTGCACAGATGCAACGCTCAGGGATGCCCTGGCATTGTTTTGTCTCATCAATTTAGGGCATGCCCAGTGTTAAGCGGGACTTCATCTCTGTCTTTTTTCTTCTTAAAATTGTGCTCACTCGTTGCAGCCCACTTTCCCACCTACAAACCTGCAAAGTTATAGGATGCTCTGGTGACTCCCCTTGGTGTTTGAGGCATCCCCTGAGCAGGTTTTGCAGAGAGGAAAACCTCCAAGAGGCTGGGCACGTGTTACAGACACATAGGACAGATGAATCCTGGCAGCAAGTCCACAATCCTGGAGACAGTCACTGTGCTGAAAGCCACGTGCTTCTTGAAGCAGCCAGGGAAGCATAACTGTAGAGCAAAACCACAGCCAGGACAGCAGCAACAGCCACTGCCCCTGAGAAAGGAGCATGGGTGATGTAAACCAGAGCAGAGAAGCTCGGCACATCTCTGCCTTGGTATTACAGCCTGCTGAAACCTCCACTTCGTTTCAGCCTCTGCCTTCCCACTGCTTTTCCCCATAGAAATAAAGTGCATTGGGCAACTGCATATGTGGTTTTACCTTGTGTCCTCCGTAGGGGCCTTTGAAGCACTTGGTTCAGGTGAGGCAAAGCCAATGGCAAAGCAGAAGCGGGGAAACACCTCTGGTGGGAGTTCGGTCCCTGTAAGCCCTCATAGGAAGGAGAGACCCCTTATAAAACCTCAGTGGGAGGGAAAGAGTCAATCAAGGGCTGTGCCCTCTTGGCCACCATGGTCACTCTGTCAAAAGATGCACAAAGCCATAGGAGATGATACGCTTACAATGGAGTCCCGCACTGGGGTGTCTGAAACCAGTGCGCAGCTGTGGGACACACTGCAGTGCCAGTACCACACGTGTGGGTTTGAGCCCAGGCACAGGAATGGGATCAGGCCGTTCTGCTGATGTCCTCCCCACCAAGGTCACGACAGACCCTCCACGTGCTCTGCCATGGCCACCAGCCTCCTGCACAAGCCACCAGCCCGCAGCTCTGCTCCTTTGGGGCAGCTTTTTTAACTCGACTCTCCCCTTTGATGAGGTGGGAGATGCTGTTGGAGGACAGGCAGCTCGCCAGCGCAGAATGCGGTAGGTGCAAGAGTTTATAATGCAGAGCTCTTTTGTTATGCAATAGCCTCCAAGCCCAACAACGTACGTGTACTCAGATGTTTCTATGCTGCTCTATATCTAATTTAATTACGTGCTTCCTGTCTCATTTAGCTTAGCAGCCTCCCGTGGCTCCAGCCCGCTTGCCTGTATTATCAGTCTTTGTTTTGGAACAGAAAAAAACCCATTGGTGTCGCAACTCCTGGGACCAGGCTCCCTTCCCATAACCGTGCTACAGCCTTGCAGGCACAAAGCCCACCTCCCATCCAAGGGAACCAACCCTGCTAGGGTTTCATTTCTACCAGGGAGGTCCCAGCAAGCCAGGCAGGGTGCCACTGGGGGAACCCCACCTGCTCGAGCTGGGAGATGGCTGGGCCGTGGAGGTGGATGTTGTCAAGGCACCTGTGATGACACGCACAGCCACCTTCTGCCTGCACAGCATCCGCAGAGGTACAGCTACCAGCTGCCCCACCAGGACCAAAGGAAAACCTCTGCCTCGGGTAGTGCTGCTGTTGTTTCCACGTTAGTATTTGTGAAGTGCCAGAAACCTTGAAAAAGAGGAAAACAAACTTCACAAAGCCACGCAAATGAGGCAGGTACAGAGAACCAGGGAGAGATGGGTGGCAGGGTCTAAAGAACCTTTGCATGTGTGCTCCAGAGCATAGTCAAGCTCTGAGGGATTTCTGGTACCATGTATTTGTGGGTTTTTTACCTTTCAAAAGGAATAATAAGGGGAGGATACAGAAATGGATAGGGAGGGAAGGCAGGGAGGAAGAGAAGAGCCAGAGTGAACCGCGCTGCTGGGGTCTCGCTGCAGCGCAGATGTGGGCCACGTAGGCTCACTGAGGAGCCTGACAGCTGATTTCTCCTAAATCAACGGGGAACCACAGAGGTGGCAATCAGGAACAGTGAAATCCAAAGACAACACTGTGTGCCTTCCGCACTGCTTCAGCAGAAACTGCCCAGTGAGTCCCCGGGAGCCCTCTGGATGAAATCAGGGAGATGCTGAATGCAAAAGAGTAGAAGGGATAGACTTACAGGCACTGCTTACGTACCATAGTCCCTTCCTCCACCAGCAAAAATGTTTGTTTAGCTCTGGCTGCGTTTAAGGAGAGAGGTAGGAAAATGAGGAGGGGAAAGGGATGCTGGCAGGGGATCACCCGTGGTGGGAGGTTGCTGCTGCACAGGCAGAAGCACAGCATTGCTCCAAAGATGCTGATGGTGCCCAGGAGGAGCAAGGAAGCCACTGGGGCTGCATCCACAGTGGAACATCTGCAAGGAGTCCCCAAGGAGCCACATTACACAGCCATGGGGACAGTATTTAAGACAGGGATGGTCAGCGGCTACTATGGGATGCCATGTCCATATGGTTGCAGAGAAGCACCCACGCCACCCTGCCCAGGGCAGCCTCCACCCCACACGGGCAGCAGCGTTTGTTCCTCTGCAGCTTGTGTGCAACAACAGGTCCTCGCCCTAATGCACAAGGTGTTTAATTGATTCCAAACAAAAGCACACGGTGCGTTCACATGAAGCGCGAGAGGAAATAGCTGCTCTGCAAATTTGTAGCAGTGCGGAAAGAGATTATTGAAATAAAAAAATTAGAATTACAAATGAGATTTTTCAAGGGGCAGCTGTTATCCACTCTGCTCACGTGTTTGCTTTGCACAGTGCCGGAGCACATCTGCACAGGGAGAGGTATCTGACAGCAGGTATTTTTAACCTTCTTTTTCTGTTCTCGGCACCCGCTCTTTAAAGGCACTGAATGCAAAAAACAACCCCACAAAGATGATGGCTAAATATATCCTAACTAAAAGGAGAGAGAGAGCAGCACTAATGGCAGATCCTTCCTTGGATGCATGTAAATTGTTTTGGCTCAGAGACAGGCTTAGAGGGAAGAAGCAGCAGATGTAGAGGGAAAAACAATTTAAAAGGGAAAAGGAATTAGGGAAAAAAGGGGGGGGTAGAAAGAAGATAGAGGGGCTGATCGGTTCCGCTGCACTGATTTCCAAGAAAACCAAGCTCATTAATTTTTATTATTAAATGCATCCCTGTGCAGAGGATGTAGCAAACACTCACCTTTTGGCAAGGAATCCACCTTTTGGGTTGTGCACCAGGCAAGGTGACCTCGGTGCACCCAGGGCCAGGCTGGATCCAGGTCTCTGCTCTCCCTCGCTTGCCAGACCTGCTCAGGAGATGCTCTGCTTGGCTTCATCCTCTCCCCGTTGAAGCCCCCTCTCCAGGTGAGCTGCAGCCCATACACAGTTCCTGCAGCTCCACTCCACAGCTGATCTCCCACCATACAATTTGCTGCTAACACACAAACACTCACCTTCCTCAACTACACTCACTCTGCTCTCCACCACTGCTAACACCTCCCTTTCCTCCTTTAGTACCCAGGACTGCCCTCAGCTGCTCTCTGACCCTTCCCCGGCCAGCCCAGGCTCCTCCGGTCTCCCTAAATTTGCCCTCAGGATTCTTCAGGTTGCTCTGACTTTTCCATCTCTTGTTGCCTGTCTCTGCCTCGCTCATGCCTTGATCCCTAGACATTCCTTCCTTGCCTGCCTAGCTGTCCCTCGCCTCTCCCTTTCCTTACTTGTTTGCCTCTATTCCCACCACCAGCCCTTGCCCCGGGCTTCGCGTGTGGCTTGCCAGCCAATTCCTGCTCGTTTATCCTCCAAGGATGGATCAAGCCAAAACCTTGATGCGAGCCCCCTGTTGGAGCCCAGGGCTACTTTTTTATAGATTGGGGAAAGTGTTTTTTCGCTCTTTGTGGCCTGACAATGCTTGATCTACCCACACTGCTCCCTTTTCTGAGAGACCTTGCTTGTGTGTATCCCCCACCGCTGGTCCTCATACAGGGACCAGACTCAGCACTCATTTACACACTTGGCAATAAAGCAGCATGACCAAAATGCTGCCAAAGAGGCAGGTGAGAGCCGTGTCACCTGCAGCACCGAGTCTGCAGGAAAGGCTGATGCCCTAGATGTGCTGCCTTCACCACGGTCACCTCTGGCTGGTTTAATGGGCTCATAAAGAGCATTCTCTCCCCAGCCATCACTGCATCTCCTCCCAGGACAGCGGGATGCACATGGGGGCAGTCAGGCTGCAGAGAGATGACCAGCTGATTCAACAGCCCCATGTGCCCCCACCACACTCCCAGCAAGGAGAGTAGTGCTTGTTTTCCCATTTTCCCTCTGGAGCTTGTCTGAACAAGCATTTGCCTGCTACTGAGGCCCTGGCTTTCCTTCTAGGTAGGTCCTGCATATTTACATGTGTTTCCACAAGACACCTGACTTAGGGGTGTGGGTAATTTGTCTGCGATGAAGAGCTGCTCATTGTACCTGTCTGTAATGCCCACTGCTCTGTGTGCGCTGCCTCCCTGGCCTGAAGCCGGCACTCCTCTTCAGTTTCAACTGCATCTGGTCCCCGCGCAGACACCAGCAAGTCCTTGCTGTGGGGAAGCTTTGCTGCAGCCTTCTCCAAGAACGGCTGTTCCTGACACTGCTTGGGTTTGGGGTTTGAGGTGGGCAATACATTGCAGGCAGCAGTGTCCAGAAAAGGACAGCAATGCACTGGTAGAAAACTCTTCAGGTTTACCTTCCTTGTAGTCTCTTGGATCCTACTGACAATATTTCATCTTCCCAAACTATACCTCTAGAGAGACTGGAGCTAAATTGCTTCACAGAGGAGATCAACTGCTTAGAGTTAACATGTCCCTTCTTTGCTGCCTCACCCAGCGTGTCTGTATCAGTGAAACCAGGATGAAGGCAGGGGCTGAGAAGGCATGACCTCCTCCCATCCTTTTCCTCCTCAGCAATTCTGCTAGGAAACATTCCTCTGTCCCCCGGCTCACAGTTACCACTTTCCTCTCTGAGTGCTCAACTCACACCTTTTTTTCAGGCACTCAGGCACAGAGCAAAGAGTCTCAGGCTGTTTATTATGTCCTTGTGGTCTCTATACAGTACAGGTGAGTAACGTTTTGCAATGCAATGACATGACTCCGGGGGAATACGATAGCCAGTTGGACTTCTGGAACGACTGAAGAGCTTCTCCAACCTCATAGAAGAAGGTGAGCCTAGCAAACGAGCGGCTAATAGAGAGGGAATGTCAAGCAAACCCGAACTCATGCCTTTCCAGGAATCTGACTGAACCACCTGAGTGCTGCCCAAACAGCTCCCACTGTTATGTACCCACCCCAGCAGCACATTCTGGAGGCAGTTAAAGCATCAGGACCTAATTAAACTAAAAATGTGGCATAGAGAAGGTCTTAAAAGAGCTGGTCTTTCTACCCAGGTACCAGGTGACTCACTCCTGAGTTCACTCCATACATTAATGCCCTCCTAAATCTCTTCTGAGCCACCCACAAGCATGTTTCCCAAGGAACAAGACATCTTTAATATTTCAAAGCCTTATCCGGAGCTTGGGTTTGAAGTGAGGTCCTCAAGGCCTCTTCCTGCTAGTGGGACACTGCCATCCCCCAAAGATGGAGGTATTAGAGCTTAAAGAATGATCTGAACGCCGTGTGTCTCATTTGGGTTGCTTGTAGAGGACAGGGGTGGGAGGTTATAGAAGGATGAGGTACTTTCATCGTGGGTGTTTTAGGAAGAGGGTTCTGCCCTAGGGAGTACTTGTGCCTTGCTCTCTCCGTTATCCGTAATCCCACAGACTGCATAAGTAAACACAACATAAGACGTCTCCTTCCCCTCATCGCTTTTTAGCTGGTGCCTGCAGGCAGCGATAGAGAAACCAGCAGACATTTCTCTCAGGATAACGCCATTATCTACACGGTAAATGCAAAGCTGAGCAGCTCCTCGTCCACCACATTTTAGATCGAGCCTGAGGCGTGCAGCACGTGATGCAAACTGGTAGTTCTGGGTCTACTGGAAACAAGCGCTTCACACTGCACCTGGTCCCCACACCTCCCTGGTACACCAGTTCCCTCCAGGAGGAGGCATTGCCTTTTCTTCTGTGCCTTTTCACCAGTAACATTTGGTTTTTTTACAGTAATAAGCTCAACCCCTTTTGCCACCTCCTTCCCACGCCTTCATTCTCAGAACACCAGTTGAGTTTATTGCAGCCTCAAATTAGAGATATGACCCTCCAGTAAAATCAAGAAGAGGCACAGAGCAGAACGACTGACTTTACTAAGCAAATACAATACACACACCTTTATTTACACTCTTTTTTTTTGTTGTTTCTGACAGCCAAGAGGAAGCACAGCTGTGACCCTGCCAAAGCAGCCGCTGCCTCCGTGCCCTCTCAACTAGCCAGCCCCTGCCATGAGCGCAGCACGTGGGGTGTGGATGGAAGAAGACACGACACTGGGTACAAGATGAGCCTCTGCAAAGCCCAAGGAGTGCGTGGTAGAGAAAAGCATTCTGATCTAGCAGCAAAATGTACTTTAATTCCAGTTCTGTGATACAGAGCTTCAGTGCTGGAGAAAACACAGTACCAAGGAAGAAGACAACTGCGGCAGCCCCAGGAACGAAAGATAATGCAGAAATTATGTGAAGCATTTTCTTCTTATATAATGGGCAAGAAATAGCTACTAGGAGCTTAATAGTAACAGTAGGAGGGATGTAGGAGATGGCAAGACCAGAAACAAGTGTCTGGGGAAGTAAAAGGCAAAGAAGAAAGAGGAGATTGATGGGGATGAAAGGTATGCAAACAGGAGGGCGTGGGGGGAGGTTATGTGACACCCAGGTGTGGACATATGGGGACAAACAGTGCTGGTAGAGAGGAAGCATAAGTGAGTGCTTCAGGGAGGAAACCATAAAGAGGAGGAGGAGGAAGGAAGACCACAAGGACAGGACTGAGAGGGAGAGAAGGGCTTGGAGGGAGAAGCAAGAGGCCTCCAGGGTGGAAGGAGCTTGTGCTGACGGGTGAGAGGCACTCCAGGACTGGCATGAGGTATGCTTTGCTATTGCTCTGAATGCTGTAAACATTTTGGTTTTGTGTCTATCAGTGAACATTCAGTTCAATTTGATACATGTGCTCTTATAGGTAACTGGAAGCCTAGCAGAGTTTTACATCTCTTATTACTAGTCAAACTTACACACGAGGCAAACACAACACTGGCTAAAAGTCTCGTTTTATGTCATTTATGCCTAATTCTCCTATCTTAACATGCACGTCTATGTCTCAGAAAAGCTTCTCTAGTAGGAGACACTAAATAACACACATGAAGTCACATGCACTCTCACCCACCCACACCCGCAGGCACACACACCCATTTATCCCCCCTTGCTCAGACTAGCGGGACTTCGTCTCGTCCCAGTGGCGGGGGCAGGGACCCATGGATACCTTAACAAGTCCACTAAAAGTGATAGAAATCATCCCAAACCTGGCTGATGGGCCAAAGCAAGAGAAACTCAAAGCAGATTTGGGTTCTGCATCTGCTTCTGGAGTTAATAACATCTGAAGCTTAAGAGAAAAGGCTTCTTCCCTTTTGCTGTCAAAGGACTTGGGAGCTGCCTGGATGCTGCCAGCAAACTCGAGGAATAAAAAGAGCTGAGCAAAACAATTTTTTCCTCTCTTCATGTGATGGCACACTGACATTTCTTGAAACGGGAGCAAAATTTTGGAGGTGTGTGCTTCTGTAGAGGGGAAATGGGTTTGTAAGTGATGAATATCCCTTTCACATCAGTAAGAGATGAATCAAAGATAGGATATTTGTCCTTGATGGGGATTAGTCATCACTCAGTGCTTTCCAAAGCTTTGGCTCAGTCATTATTTCCTTAATCAGCCCCTGGTTTAAGAGGAAGAGCTATAAGCTGCCTATTTGAATTCACTTCAGACTGACATTTGGCATAAAAGAAGCAGCTGGTGCCAATTTCTCGATTAAAAAAAAAGAAAAATTACTTTAAATAACTAGCCTGCTTTCCTGCGAGCAACACAAACTGTAAGAGCAGCAACAAAAATAACTGTGATAGACTCATATGCTTCAGACAACACTTTTTCTCCACTCTGTGCTCCAGGATGTTTCCTGTGGAGGGTATTAGCTGACACCAATTTAATGGGCAAAACATTTCTGTATCGGTCAGTGCGAATACAGTTCCTGTCCCCATTGCAGCAGTGGCATCTCTGAATGCATCTGCTCAAAGCAATTCCCCACGTTGACAGAGGAGACTGTTTGTTACAGGGTGTTGGCTACTTTGAAGGTTTTCGATGAATTCTGATATCAAGTGAAAGGATGCCAGCGCCGACACTGGAAGAGTTTGCTGAGAGGCGTTAGCTCCTGGGCTTTCTGGAATGACACCCTGAACAGAACCAGCCTTTCTAGTCATCAGGGAGGCATGGGAATTGTCCTCGCTTCTGACTTTCGATTCCTAGCTCCTCAACACAAACATCTTGTTTCTGCTGTTCCCTCCTTGCCTGGTTGTCCCTGCGACCCTCCGCCGTGGGTGGCTGCGGGGCACTTTGCTGAAAAGCCTTATCTGGGATGCATTTGCTGGCACTAAAGGTCAGCATCATCTAAGCCCACTCCGAAGCTGTATAGGTGGCTTTGAGAGAAACACCGCAAGGCAGTTATGTTGGCATTCTGCCTTCTCTTTGAATACAATGACTGCACGAGCCTGCTGCTGCTGTCTCTCACATCCCTGGCAGCGCTGGAGTGCTTTTTGCACATCCACTCAAGGGGAGGCTGAAAGGGAGGAAGGCAGAGCCAGATGAGGTGGCCTCTTTTCATCCCTTGCCACAAAGCTTGTTTGATGCCACAGCATTGGGAAGCTGAGCTGCTGTGTTGCAGGGATTGGATCATTTGTCGCTGTGCCATTTTGCAGGTACAACTGGCACCACAGGCCACCTCAGGGGGAACTATTTCAGCCAAGGCAGCCTGTGCCCCTCAGAGATCCCAGTCCATCCTGTCTTATGGAGGGGTAGCAGACATAGCACATCTCCCAAAGTTCTTCCAGCCCCTCCTCACAGTCAGTGGCTTTGCATTCTCCTTGCAGGTCAAGCATTGAGAGTGTTTCATCACCGTGTGAGATGATTTGCCCTCCTCTGTCCCTTTCACTTATAGCAGGAGGGGGCTCTATAGGCGATGTGACTCTGTTCCACTTGGTACAGCCTGATTCCACCAGAGACAGCCAATGGATGCACGGCTCCATATCCTTCGCTTCTGTCCTCCCAGAGCATTGTGCAAATTTGCCCCAGACGCCTTTCCCGTCAGACCTTCTTGCCAGCTACCTTTATTTTTTTTTTCTTTTTGCCATAAAGCTATGAGCCCATGAGCAGCTAAACTCACGGCTACGTGAGCGGCTGCACGATGCAGACCCCTTGGATGAATCCGGGGCACTTTCTAGTACCAACATTTCACTGATCTTTTCCTACGAAGCAACTGAAGAAGTCTAGAGCCAACCAACCAGGTACTGAAAAAGCAGGTTGCCCTGCTGAACGTGATTTTTGTGCTTGCACCATATTTAGACTTTAGCATCTTAGAGACCACAAGAATACATCTCCAAAATAAAACAAACACGCTTATCATCCCTATCTTGTCCTTAAACCTATTTATCCTAATGTCCTGCACTGCATCCTTGCAACAGGCCTCAAAACCTGCTTCCTACCTAACGCAAGGAAAGTAACTTTTAATCTCCAAGCAGGATTTCTGTATCTCATTCCGAACACATTATACTTGGCTTTAAAATTCAGTCTACCTAGTTTACATCATATTACATTAAACCTTTCTGATGTATCAAACCTACCCATGGCCCTCAACTAGAGCGGAGGTTTACAGCCTCTGATCTCTGGATGACGGAGAGATGGAAAAGATCCATGGGGTCACTTTCCAGGCCTTTATAAAGCTAAGAAAATAGACCTCTGGTCTGTAGGCTCAAATCCACGGACAGGCTGTCTGCTTCTCCACTAGAAAATATTGCAAGAATCTGACAGCTGATAAGCTGGAAAAGCAATGGCATAGAAAGGGGGCCTTCATACGGTAAGTATTACTGCACAGCACAGAGGAGGTGCTACACAACTGACATCTGCACAGAGTCTACTCCTGCAGCAGCCTCTTCAGGCTACGGGAATAGGGTCGAAGTACACTTCACACACCTCTTCATACCCAAAACTAGTTCTGCTCACTGCACGCTTCCCTGTGTCCTGTTTTTAAGCAAGCACCATGCAGCAGGGTCTGTGTCTTTAGTGTTTTTACACAGCATTGAACCCACAGTGGACAATCGGTAGGTAACAACAGTCAATAACGGGTAAATAAAAATATAATAGCGATTTTCATGTTACCTCTCCCTGCCATGTGCTGGTCAGGTACTACAGGAAAAATGATGTCTGCCCTAGCAGGCAGGTCTTGTGCTCTTCTTGCGTCTCAGCATGGGGCAGATACGACATTCCTTCTCTCCACTCTTTCCCAACAACCAGGAGGTCGTTCCCAAGAAGCCACCAAGTCTCCGGCTGCCAGGAGACTACTTATGTAGGTTTTGGTATGGTGCCTAGCATAATGAAGCCTGAACGGTGACTGGGGTCCTGAGGCTGAACTACAGTACAAATAAATTAATAATAATGAAAAACAATCATTTGCACTAGAATACTTGCCTGACCAGGTCTAGTGGGAGCTTTTGAGAATACCTTCCTCATGAGAAATACTCAGCTCCTTGACAGTTGTATGGAAAATAACTTTAAGTCTCCAGCCCTGGAAGATAAGAGGCTGTAAAAGGGTGGCAGATGGTGTCATAAGGTGTGCAACCAAAATGGAAAGGTAAACTGAGTTTGCTGATGGTTTCTGCTCTGGGAAGCAGCATGGATCACGTCCCTTTGCCTTCTCTCCCCCTCCTCACAGTCTCTGGATCCAGTCCCCTGCAGTCAGCGTGGGAGACAATACTTCGGACTGGACTTGGCTTCACAAGTTTCAGAACTGTCCTTAGGGTCTTTCCAAGCACAAGGGAGAGATGAGAGCCAGGGAGATGTCTGGAAGGATGGAAAGGTGCAGTGGCGTTATTTACACACAAACCGACGTAGTAATTTCAAAGGAAAACGGCCTTCCCAACAGATGGCCCTGTAACTAGAGAGGATTATGGGTTTGTGCTAGAGAGAGGCAACAACAGCGAGATGCTACTGCTAACTGAATAAAACCCCACAGAAACTCAGAGAATTCTAATGCCACCTCTGGATCACATCCTGGAAGTCTCCCCTTCTCCCTCTTTTCTCATTCCCACTGCTTTTAACACCAAGAAAGTTTCACATTTAGACATGGGTTCTGGTTGTTGTGGGAAGCACGTGGTTTCTGAGGGCCCATCGCTGCTCTAGCTGAGCCTCCTCTGGGTTTGAGACAGCAGGTCTGTGTAGATTTTGGATCTCAGGAACCTGGGGTAAGAGTCTTTCTCCATCAGGCTGTGCACCTTCCCCTGTGCTTGGTCAAAGCAAGAGAGGGAGGGCTCCTGCATATTTCTTCTTGTCAGCTCCCGTGTCTGGAAGTCTATGTTCACCTGGGAAAAGTAGCAGAAGAGAGTTTGGTACCAAGTGACCGGTTTCCCTGCTCAAAATAGCACATTTTATATCCAAGACATGGCTGTAAAAGCAGAAGAGCAACCAAGCTCCTACCCTCACCCATGCCCAAGCACCTCCCAAACTCTGTGGGATTTAGCGATCCAGCGTTATAAATCCTGCCCCAAATTTTGAGAAGTCGAACTAGATTTTTACTGATCTAAGCACTTCTGCAAGCAAGTTACTTTTGTTCAGGCTTCTTAGCATGGGTTTATCCAGCACATCATCTAAAACCACTTGACTCAGCCTAAACAAGGTTTCTCTATTCACTTCATTCTTCACTACATGCCCAATATTAGGGTGAATGAACTTTTAGCTGGGTTTAAACTATTAGTACATTCTTATTAAATGTTTTTCAACCCTGTTGTAAAATAAATAGCTTGATTTTTCCCATAACAGCCTTGTGTCGCAAGAGCAGACAGAGCAGAGACTTGAAAAAATAAACCACCCCGCTTTATGATTGTCGTTTGTTTGCAAAGCCATCAACCTGAGTTTTCCTGTTTTCTTTCCCTAGCAAAGCAGTCAGCTTTTCTTAGGGTAACTGTTTAAAACCTGGCTGAAAAGTTGTTATATGTTGTTATTAACCTAGTGTCCAAACTTAAAGGAGACAAGAAAGTAAAGCTGTCTACCTTAACTCGGGCAACAGTAATACAGATTTGCTCTCTGTGTCACTTAAGGGTCACATCACATTCTACCATACCAGAATTATGACAACAGGACCAAATTTAAGGAAGAATCATAGAATCATAGAATGGTTTGAGTTGGAAGGGACCTTAAAGATCATCCAGTTCCAACCCCCCCCTGCCATGGGCGGGGACACCTCCCACTGGATCCCATCCAACCTCGTCTTGAACACCTCCAGGGATGGGGCAGCCACAGCTTCCCTGGGCAACCTGTGCCAGGGCCTCACTACTCTCAGAGTGAAGAAATTCCTCCTTATGTCCAGTCTAAATCTGCCCCTCTCCAGTTTATCCCCATTGCCCCTCATCCTACCCCTACAAGCCTTTGTAAAAAGTCCTTCTCCAGCTTTCTTGTAGCCCCTTCAGGTACTGGAAGGTGACTATAAGGTCTCCTTGAAGGACCCCATCCAGCCTGCACTCAAGTTTCTAATCCCGGTTCAGCCCTGCAGTCCTGAAAATCTCACCCAGCTTCATGGATAACAATAGGACGATGCTCACTGAGGGCGATGGGGATTGACGCATGCCCCAAGATGCCCCCACCACTTGGTGTAAACGGCTGCTTCTCGGTGGCCTGACAATAACCTTCCTAGTTCAAAGGTGTAGTAAAGAGGGCCTTTTTAGAAGGATCCCCTCACAGGCACCTGTATCGCGACAAGCACCCGTCGCGATACAATCTAGCAGGATGACCGCTGTGGGAGAGCAGGTACAGTAAGCACCCTCCTGGCTGTGTTATGAATACAATAACACAATCCAACCTCAGAACGCATGATTTGACAGCCTGTCCACGCTTGAAAGAAGACTTAACAATTCCAGGCTTTGGGTTGTGACTGCACTTTTTGTTCAATTCCGAGTTACTGGTCGCATCTTTCAGGAGGTCTAATTGAGGTGGGAGTTAGTCAGCAGATAAACATTCCTCCCTGGAGAGTCAACAAGTTAGTCATTCGTGGGATGCTCCTGCGCAACGTGTCCTCTTAGAAATGAGTCCAATAGCCTGCTTGGGGATTGACGATAAGTGAGAAGAGTAAGGTGAAATACCCCTAACAAGCTCATAGAGGTTAGAAAATGTAGGTTGCAATTGCCGGTGAACTCGCTGGCTGTGACTAATTTAGTATCATCAAAGTAGTTGCCCTCACCAGAGGATGAGTCACCACGAGCAGAGGCAGCTGTAGCAGGCAGGATAGCATTCCCACCTGCCTTATCCACTGCTGATCATCACCTCTGGGAGGGAAAGGAGAGCTCCCCAACCCCCTGGCACTCCACAGGTCTCAGCTGGGGGAGATGTATCTGCTCCCCGCACCACAGGGATGCTCTACCTGCCCAGGATGCTGCCATACTCACCTCTCGAGGAGCCTGCACATCAATGAACTCCTCAAAGATCCGCTGAGCCTTGGAGGCCAGCTTGGCTGCTGAGCGGGTCTTCTTGAAGTCCTCACAGGCGAGCCAGAACTCCAGGTTTTCCTCGCTGAACTCAGTCTTCAGGAAAGCACGGAAAGCTGCCAGCCCATCTACGAGAGAGACACGGGTAGTTACAACAGGAGGAGAAAGAAGGCGGGGAGCAGTCTCTTCAATGGACATGTTTCCATCCACCCCTGCCTATCAAAGATCATTCCATTTTTCTCCCAAGGTCTGCAACCTGAGGACATGTCCATAACCTACACCATTGCATCAGCTGGACTCTCGTGAGCTGCCACGAAGCCAAACATCATTTGCTGTTGCTCTGAAAATGCTTTTTGTCAGCTACCATGACAAAAGGCTTTCTTCAAGACTGGGGGAACCTAATCTTAGGAAAGCACCTCTTGAAAACATCAAGCTTCAATGACATTGTCTCTTTGCCACACCATCTTGTGTGTGTTAATGCAACACTTTGTACTGTTCTGTCATTAAGAAAGCCTTTAATAAAGCATAGCATCTCTGGACTTATCTCCTATGTTTTCTGTCACTTTGCTTTATTGCCTTGTGACATATTCTTAGTTCTTATTTAAACAGAGGATGGATCTTGGAGAGCCAAACTGTTACAGCTACAATAAAGGGGAGAGAGAAAGGACGCAGCGTAATTACTACTTGTCTCATCGATGGTAAAAGTGTTCTTATCACTTGTTAATGCTTAGCAATTGTGACATTTCAGTAATGTAATCTGAGTCAGCCAGGGCAGATTAGAAATATGGAAAGATTTATTAGGCAATCTGTGTCCTCTTAAACCCCTGCCTGGGTGTATTTATGGACACAACTATTGTTCTTTACTTCCTTTCCCTATATGGCACAGGCAGGGGTGAAGTAGCTGAAGGTTTGAAGGTTTCACACATGCCCTTTCTCCTTCTTTTAGCCTTGGGATAAATTTGGCTCCTTATATTTTTTTTTTTCCAGTAACATGTTTCCAGCTTTACCTGGGTCTGAATATTTGTAGTTCATGACTGGAAGTCTCCCGAGTCAGCATTGGCTACTTCCAAGTAAGCGTCTAAAAATATTGGTGGAATCAGCAATGTTCTTGGCAAGGCCAGACTCCTCCAAAAGGATGAGGAAGCAAGTGCCTGTGTCTCTGGCTGGGACAGACAAAGTCTGGTGAGGGTTTGTGGGACGTGAACTCCTGCAACGTGGTGGGTTGGAGGCTCCATCTGCTCCCTTTCTTGGCCGTGCTGCCTTCCCTCCTTCCTCCCATGGCAGGGGGCATGGGGGCTGGGACAGAGCCCAAGGGGTGATGCCCAGTGTAGGTCATCTTCACGTGTCTATAGCAAGCCCATGCCCACCAGGGGTAGGGGCTAACCATGTCACAGGATCCATCACAAACTCCCTTACTGCTTTGTCCTTGTTTTCTTGCCTGCACCGGGCACATGAGGAAAAGCAGCAATGTAACACTGCCCTTTCGCTCCCTTGTGTATCCTAAACCTATTTCTGCCTCTCTTGTTTTCGGTAATAACTTAGGACATGGAGATCCATTTCAGTTCCAGGTCCTGAACCTCAAGCCCTAGGAAATGGCCTCGGGTGTTGAACAGCATCTAACAATCCTATTTCTGGCTTCGCGCAAGTTAGCGGAGGTGTCTTCTGACTGCTCAGATTCTCAAAGGGAAAGGCAGAAAAGATATTAGGCAAGACGAGACCAAACTACAGGCTGAAAGTCTCTGCTCTGTTTCTCCTTCCTTACTTACACAGCAGTGCTCCAGAAGCAGTCTGTGTCGTGAAGAGCACAGCAAGCAGCCACTAAAACAGGTCCATCCCTCTCAGCTACATTTGCTTCTTCCGCCAGCCCCAGGAGCTGGGGAAATAGCTGTATCACAATAACTCGACCTGCCACTTCTTAATTAATGCACTTTTAGGAGAAGATCGGAGTTTTGAACTGCTGCTGTGGACAAAACCATGGGGTTTTTTACCAGGCGAGCACTGCAGAGCATTCAGTAGTGCAAATCGTGGCTTCTACCTGGGGCGTTATCTCCAGAGAAGCCTACAGAGCAGAGAGTGCCAAAGGCATCTCCAAGAGCCATGTACCTGTCAGGATCACGCTACCCACAGTTGTTCTCAGCCTCTCCATGAGTGGATAAATACGGTGAATGAAAGAAATGTTTCAGGGCTTGGTCCCCTTCCTCACATCTAGGAGACATGGAAATTTTTTGAAACCTGTGTCCTGCTTAATGCCTATAAAATTCACAGAGCCTGCGTGGGAGCAAGTGGAGGACTTGGAAAGAGAGGAGGGACTCTTTGCAGGAGGAAAAGGGGAGGATAGAACAGCGGGCTGGTATGTTTCAGAAAGAAGATAGTACAAACTGGAGAAAGCAGCAGCTCCCATTGAGGTATGAAATTTTACATATCAACAGCTTCTGGGATATTTGACATTAAATATTCCAACACCCAAGCACGCTGTTACCACTGTACAACCTCTGCTCTTGGTCTCTGCTGAGGTCTTGCTCCCCTTTCTCTGTCCTGGTCTTTTTTTAGCTCTGTTTCCTCTACAACAGCCTCAAAGCCCCAGCACTAAGGCTCCCTTGCACAAATAGCAGCTTTGCACGGCAAATACAATATCTGCAAAGTATGGTATTTGCTAAAAGAGGAGGACACCATGACTGATGAGGTGAGAAAGGCATTTGCTTCATCCCTGCCCTGGAAAGCAGCTGTAGCAGGTCCCACCCAAAACCAGGAGGTTTCCATATGCTCTGCCTCTTGCTCTCATGTCAATCAACTCCTTTTTATCTTGACGTAAGTTTAGATGGAGGAGAGATAAATAATAGTGCCTGGCTGTTCTCCATTTCTTTTTGTATTCCTGTTGTGCCCTGCTTGTAGCCTTTGAGGAGCTGGAAACAATGAGGAGGACCCTGCAGATGTGGTGTTGGATGCAGGAGAGGTCATCCTTGACTCGAGGCTACCTGGCTCTCCACAAATGTAATCTTTAGCCTTTGACTGACTGCCAGCATTTACAGCTGTGCCTGGCAGCCAGAGCTGAGAGATGGAAACCCAGATGACTGCACAATACTAAATCACTGCCCACAAGTTTGTTATGGAACAATGACAAATCTAATTACAAGGGCAAGAGGACAATTAGGTATGGGAACTGCCACCACCTGAGCTGGAATTTGACCTGGATGTTGACTAACATCAATAGGATGTTGATCTATCAAGGAAGGACCACTCATGAATGATTAGCATTTCTAAGCTCATCCCACCCAAATGGGCAGCTTTTTTCACTGGGTCAACCAACACTGGGACTGCAGGAGCAGGAGAGCATCACCTACTGAGTTAACCTCCTGAAATATCCTGGAAGGTGGTCAGAGCACCCGAGAAGTGCAATTCCAAAGGAATGCTTTACAGAGAAAGAAATGAAAAACAGGATTAGAAGTCTTCAGATGCAGTGCCACAAGATATCCTTGTGATGCGTAGCCTAAAGGCATGGCCATTCAAGAAGACAAAGATGTACTGGTATAGAAGCCGTCAAGACAACCATTGGACATTTATTCAGGTCTTTGATTCAAGAGGAGGTGAGACTTGCTTGAGGCCAAATGACTAAATCGTACTGATGGAGCAGGCAGGATGAAGGCAAAGGAATGGAACTCTTCTATTGAGTATCAAAACAGCCTGAAAGAGAAGCGGAAGACATTTGCTTTTTGCTTTTGTAGTCTAGATGTAAGCTGCAAAATGCCCTGCTCTCTGATCAAACAGACCAAAGGAATGCACAAGGCTACCAGGAAGGATCGTGCGACTGTTTGTTCATCCCATCCCAAGATCTTGCAGTGCTCCCTACAGCTAGAACCCTGCAGGTAACCTGGGCATTAGACAACGAGAAGAATCTGTGTTTTACAGATGGGGACTGTCGGGCAGATGAAAGACTGTGAGGGTTGGGACTCAGATGTTGCTGACATCCCATTCAAATGTTGTCCTTCAGGCCATGGAGAGTGGATCCTTTCCAGCAAGAAGGGCTGTGGAAGAAGGGACTTAACTGGCTAGCACAAAACACGACGTGGGTTTTAACTAAGGCAAGCTTCAGCAGCACGAGGAAGAGCTGAGATTAGTGGCTCAAATCATTCAGGCAGACAGCTTAATAACCGAGCAGCAGCTGCTGTCAGAGTAAGAAAGGGATCAACAATCATATATTTAATGCATACATTTCATGCCATTAGGGTAATCAGCATTTCATATAGGAAATAAAGGTAGATTCCTCAGGCTGGTAGATGAATGAATTAGCTCTATGGAACATGTTGGGTCAAGGGCTGAAGAGACAAGACCACGGTGCTCTGTGTAGCGTACGTACGTGCTCTCAGTGCTGCTTAGCATCACTTTGGTGAATGTTAGCTGCCTGTCACCAGCACAATGCTAATGCTAATGCTGTTCGGGATTAGAAAGAACCAGGAGTAGGTTGCGATATTCCTGTGCTGTGTAGGAAGAGGAGCAATGTGTAGACAACAGAAGGAGGAGGACAATAAAGTTTGTGCAGAAGAGCAAAGAGATCATAAAACATGGTGGGGGGGAGGAAGGGGACAAAAAAAGCCACCCATGAGATAAAAATGGAAATTCAGTGCAAAGGTTTCCTGGACGCTTCATTGAAAAGTGACTAAGGGCTGAGGACAGACTGTCCTGCTGGATTCTGGACAAATGACAAGCCATGTGTCCAGCCCCGCAAGGGATGCAGAATGAGACATGCCATTGCTCGTATTTCCCTCCAGCAGCCTGTCAAAAGATATCTCCATCTGGCTGACCAGCCTGTACCTCCTGGGCATGGGTACAGAAACAGGATTACTCCTCTATTACTCACATGCATACACACACACACTCTGCGGACCACACTGAGCTCCACTTCCCTGGGAGCCAGCACTAATCTGCACTGGCACAAAATAGGAAAAGATGCCAAAATCTAGCATGTTAAAACCCCTGCTTTTGCTCCCTGAGCATCCAAGAAAGCATGCTACATATGATCTCTCTCTCACACTCTCGATTCCCTGCTGCACAGTAGGATCAACCTCCTTTCTCCCGTTGCTTGCCACGCTCAGGACCGCTGACCCAAAGGAACTCTGCAATGCTGTGCTCGTGTCTCTTGCGATGATGTCAGACAAATCTGCTATGAAAAGGGGATTGACTGGCTGACCCTACAGTTTCAAGTTGTTCTGTTTCACCCATTAGCAAAAACAAGTAGGATATCATCGCGTTGAGCTGTTCCTCTGGGGCTGTCAATGAAACCAGCTGAGCTGCATCCGAGAGTTCAGCACTGGTTACTCTAAGAGGGCTGAGCTGAGGGATGCTGAAGTCTCAATGCCAGTGCAAAAGAAAGGTGGGCATGTGTCTGAGACTGCATTTCTGCCTTCCCTACTCACAATCTCTTGCTAATATCAACATAAATTATTCTTTAAATGATCTGGGAATTAATCCAAATAAGTCCAGTGTATACAGAGGGCCATTGTCCCGCCTGAGAATCTCTGGAGACACACAACTGCTTCAAAACCCAGGGTTTCTCAATCCTCCCCTCAAGATGCTGCCAGAAGTACCATGTCAGGATCCAACATGACCTACAAAGGTCATTCATTAAAACAGTCAGGGAAGAGGAAGCTCCACACGGCCACCACACTTCAACAGATATTTGACAAAAATAAACATAACGACGCTCTCCACAGACTCTGTGTAATACCTATTCATGTCACTTCCATTTGGAGACTCGTGAAAAAATGAAATGGAACAGTACAAGTTGTTTGCCTTTTCCATGAAGGGTTCTGCATCCCTCTGAGCCTCCTCCATGTACCAGGAGAGCCTGATCAACTTGTCACTTCAGAGAGTCTTCTAGGGGGCTCTGATGCACTTTCTTGCTCCTCTTTTTTTCCTGCATCTGCTTTGCAGTGTTCCCTATAAAGACTGCCCCATTTTCAGCTGCTACACCCAGGTCCTACTTGAGCAAAGTATGGCTTGGCTGGAAGGGACCCACTGTAACATCTGACTGCAGCAGAAAGTGCCACTCAGCCCCCTGAAATCGGCATCACAGTCTCCCTTCCAAAACAGATCAACCGTCCATCTGGTGAAGATAGACCTCATGACGGATGCGCTGAAGCCTCTACCTGCTGATAGTGGAAGCCTCCGGGGAAATCCTCCCCGAGCCCAGCTAGGGCTTAGCCCATGGCCCCAAGCATGAATTCAAATTTTCCCTGGCTAATACTGTTCCCTGAGCAGTCACAGAGAAATTAGACTGAGACGGTTATGTCCTTCTCTTGGCACTAGGACTGAATATTAGCTGGCAGCTTTACTCCAGACAGATGCAGGCAGGCCAGGCGCTGCTGCTCTCACCCTGAAATTCTGGGCAGAGAAGGCACACGATACTGTTACCTAACATCAGCACGTGTTTCTAGCAGCAAAAATATAACTCCTTTGTTCTGCTTTCATAGCAGATCTTTGGCAATTGTTCTGTGTTTTGGATAAAAGTATACATAAGCGAAACCAAAATGATTTTAGAAGATAATTCGTTTATCTATATACACTCTACTCTCTTTTAAACCAGTGTAACTGAAAGAACACTTCTCTCTCAAGAGAGCTTCTTGTATTTGCTTCGTTATAACCCTTGACGGCCAGGCTAGCAATTCTAGAAACTTCAGCTGCAGAGCAATTGTAATATATTCCTGTAGAAAGTAGTTTATTAAACAACATTTTTTTTTTGCCTCTGATCACCAGGCAATGTCACCATGACTGCTGATAAAAGAAAAGATTAATTTAAATTTTAAAGATCGCCCTCTGTTGCTATTAGGAACTGAGTGTTTTTCATTAGGTGCCAGAGAGTTATCAGAATTACTTTCCTTTCTAGGGACAAGAAAAAAAATCTGATAATTCATTGATCACACTAGAAGGTTAATTTATTAATAAATCCAGGCACTCTTGGGGAGGCTGGTGGACAAAATAATTGAACTAAGGTTTAGTTTAGCATTCACAGCAGTCAACTGAAGAGGGGACAGTCTGTATAACACCAGTACGTAGATGCGTAAATTCACTTTTGCTGCAGTCTGGTGAAGGAGGAACAGGGACTGGAATACAGACTTATAAAATTGATGTGACTACCCCACCCTCCCCAGATCCCAGGCATCCTATATCCTTTCTGGTGCATTTTTCCCTTCTTGTTTTGAATTTTGACAAAAGGAAATGTTCTCTCTTAGCCCTACCCAGCTACACTATTTTTTTTCTCCTGGCTGCAAGAGCAATGATCTCAACAAGATACTGCTGCTAAAATTATATATTGCTTTTTCTGCCTTGGACAGCCAGCCTGTTTAAAGTTGTCACTTAATTCCCTGCCAGAACTGTTGTCATCTCAATAGGAATACAGCGAAATTACACTTTATTTAAGATAATAATTTAATTCTACACTTATATTTTAAAACATAAGTGCAGAAAAAAAATGAATCTCTAAGAAAAACAGATGGTTCCTTATCGCAATAAAATAGTTCACTGCCCACATTGACTTCTCCTCAGCCTTGACTCGCTCTTGTTTTACTCCCCAACAGAAACATGTTAATGAACCCATACTGTGAACTTCACCGTCTTGTTTATAATTTCTCAGCATGAAAACGTTGGTGAAGCAGAATAATATTTTCTGAGCAGAACTGATAAGATTGATCTATTGAATGGAGCAAGGTGTGCTGATTACACGTTTACATTAGGTTTCCAGATGTGAAATTTTGAGGTTTGCATCGGTAACTGTGAATTAGATCCTGCTAAGAGCTACCAGGCACGATTTTTCTGCTACAGAGCAAGTTGTTCGAGGTTACTGAACCACACACGGTGTTGTTCCGTAGCACTCCCAGCAAAGGCTCTGCTTCAGTGTGGCAAAGCGGCATAGCAGCTTGGAAGAGCAGCTGCAGGGAGAGGGAGAGAAGCTGGTGCCATGGATCCCAGGAGGCTTTAGTGCACTGAGAACCTGTTATTTGCTTGTGCAGAAAGACCGGACCCAAGGGCACATGCCAAGGATGGTATACGCATGGCTACAGCCTTGGGGTCCTGCCTCCAGTGGATCCACGGGAGCTGGAGAAGGCTAGACCTTGGGTTGATGATTTTATCAGTTGTGACCACCCAGTCAAGAGCAAAGCCAGGAAGAAAACCCACAGAAACTCACTCCTTCGCCTTTTAACCAAAGGACAAGAGCTGCCTGTAAAATTACTATGAACATTGCCTGGTGGGTTGTAAGCAGCTACCCAAGGGACTTCCCCTGTGCTATGCAATACGTACTTTCTTTGCCATAGCTGTAACAAGTATTAAGGGCATGAGGGGGAAACCAAAAAAGGTAGAATTTGACTTCTACTCACATTTATGGGACAAAAGAACGTCAAAAGAGTCTGCCCATCTCGTTGCTTCTTCTGTTGACAGTCTTCTGTAAAGAAAGGAAGAGACAAGCTACAAACAACACACGGCTGCTGATCCCCTCTGGGGCTGTTTGACAAGAACACAAAGGAAGGCTGAATTCTTCTCACCTAACTTAGGAGGTGTACAATGTCGAGGTCTCCAGGTGAGCAAGTCACCCTGAGCTTCCTTTAGAGTCAGCGAGGAGATACCAAAACTTGACTCTCTTCACCTCTCGTCCCCAGGCAGGTGAGTGAAATAGGCCAGATGAGTCACACCCACAAAGGGACCAATTATTCCTCATTGACTGTAAGCAGAAGCCCAGACCACAAGCTCACATGTAGACACTTACATCGTAAATGCCAGGAGTTAGGTAAGATGAAGCGCACCCCTGCAGAACTGGGTGACTACAAGGGCAAGGTTCTTAACTTAGAAGTAAGCAGCGACTTGTGGTCAGGTGAATCCCATCCCGCTCATCTCAAATTAGGACTCTGGATTGCCTGAAGTACCTTTCTCAAGTGTTGTACAAACCAACACAGGACTTTTTGGTAGAGTTGGAAAACAAGGCTTAGCTAAAGAGGACTGTATCCTGAAATCGCTGGTCACCTCTTATACAGAGTAAACCGCTCAGCTTTGACTTGTGATGACAGAGGTGTAAATTCAAATGCGCTCAGGTACGTCCCACGTACAACAGCAGGGACTGTGCGTGTGTCCTGTCTAATAGCAGAACTCGTATCGGTGATCCAGGTATTTTCTGAGGCTGTTCCTGCTGTATCAGTGCTTTTTTGTTTTCCTCCATCCTTGTGGCTAGAAGAACTAGCCAAAGCTTATACAAAGTACAAGAAAAGGAAGACGACACCAGAAGGGGAGGGCGAGGAAGGACAGAAATGGGAGTGGGGTGGGATGCTGCAGCTATACTCACTTCAAAGCCCGGTTGGGCTTGTCCGGAAGAATAGCTGTGAAATCATTATATGAGTCTGATTTGTGAGACAGGCAGCCCAGGCGAGTCCTCATCCCTCTGTTCCTGTGGTCGGTGTGGGGGAGCAGGGGGGTGAGCAGGGGAAAACCAAAGAAGATGACGATTATAAATCCAGCCAGAGTGGCAAAAAAAAAGAAGAAAAAAAAAAAACTAAAACCAAAACACCTTAGTGGCTCCGTGCCCCATGAAGTCTCTGTTCTTGGCTCCCTCATCTGTGGGAGGGATCCTGAAACATCTCCAGGAAGATGCCAAGCAGGCGCTAAGGACAGACACAGCAGCAGAGCAGCTGAAGGCTCACCCACAGCAGTCATTCAGCCGCTGTGACTGGCAGAAAGGCTTTTAAAAGCTGCAATTTGGGATGGTTTCTTGGAAAGACCTGCTCTGGTCAGGTGTGGGAGGAAGGACAGAAGGCAGCAATACCAGAAATCAGTCATCATGACCCAGCAGCACCCGAAACAACATAAATACCAGGGCTTGAGGGCAGGAAGGGGCTGGAGGAAGAAGAGAGGGAACAAGGCACCTGCAAGGTGAACCTATGCTGCAGAGCCGTGTGATCCCAGCTGGGATCCCAAGAGGCTTCTTTAGATTCAGGATTACATAAGCAGGCTAAAACTGCCTCTCTCCTGACAGGCTTACCCAGGCAGAAAATGGCTTTATTGCTTTTTTTCCTCTAAATTTCAAACAAGCCCCAGAGCCTTCGCTCCTCTGCTGGCCCCCTCTCATCCTTGCCAGCCCCTTCCCAGGACAGCCGGCGCGGCTGCAGCATCCTTCATTACATAATCGCTGGACAGGGAGGAACACAAGGGAGAGGGAAACACAGCACACATGCATTATGCAGGACTGGCATCATCTCCTCTCCAAACCATACAGGTGCCAGTTAATGGTTTGACATGGTCCCTAGAATAGCAGAGCCTGTGATTTGCCTCTTCAGCCCAAGGGTGTCTCTCCTACTAAGATTCCTCAGACATCAAACGAGGTCATTCCCTCCTCTGAACCATGGGAGAAGGGTTTAGTGACCAGGTCTCCACTTCTCAACTGCTGGACCCACTTCTGAGCTGGAGAAAGCCCTTATCCGACCCTTGCTGCCAAACAGATGCCAAATACTTTATGTGGCTGCAAAGGGAACCACAGTAGTATTTCCCTTCCATATATAATTCTTGCAGAATACTTCAGCACCAGCAACGGAGCCAATCTGTAGCGCCTGTTTCCCCCTTCTCCTCCTGCCCTTCAGAGAGTTTCTATTATTGCACATTTTAATGTAATCTTAAAGCAGATTAAAGGTTAATTAAATGCAATGAGTGTCTCCCTGGTGCAGCACAGGCAGCTCGCAGCATGTAACAAGCACACGAAGCTGGAGATCTTCCCTCGCAGGAACTGTCGCAGAGCCTCAAAATACGGACCCATGGCCGGTGGTCTTGGGATGCCACACTATATAAAACTCAGACATCGGTGCAGAAACACCGAGTGCAAAGTTCCCAGCTGAGTACACTGGACCTGATCTGCTCAAACACACACTGGGTCCCACTACAAGATATTTGCGATACCTTTGCTACTACCTCCTGCCTCCAGCCTTTATCTTCCCTGCACAGTTAGCTCTAGCAAGCTCACGAATTTCGCAGCGAGAGGTGTGACACGCATTACCGCAATGCTGCTCAGATTTCTCTCCGATGCCTGAGATCAAGGGACTGCAGCAGGGAATCGCAGCGCGTGGGGGACAGAGATGCTGCGCCACCAGCAAGGAGCTTGTCTCTCATGGAACACTGACTTCCAAGACAGGACACGGGAGAAAGAGAAGGAAAGAAACCAGGTACACAGGAGGTGGAGAGACAAGGGAAGTGCTGGAGGGAAGAGGGGACACCACAGTGAGCTGAAAGGCTCACTGAACAAGGGCGACAGCGACAAGATGGGCAAGGGTGAGGGATGCATCATGTCTTTTCAGTTACCTCCGTGGGATCAGTAAGGCAGCCATTCAGGCATCCAGTTATAGTTAACCCTTTAACTGGCTGGCTCGGGCAGCAGTCGGGGCTGTTTGCAGGAGGCAGGAGTGCAGGAAGGAGGGATTTACTGTTTCATGTCCTGGCACTTAAAAAATATATCAAAGATTCCTCAGCAAAAAGGAGGGCCAGTTGTTCTCAACCCATTTGATCCTCGCCTCCTAGCGTGGAAGGTCGATTTTTCAATGGAAGATGTTCAGAGTTGAGGGATGATCACAGAGGACAGACAGCATTTCCTTCTAAGACCAGGACCGCAGGTTAAGTCCAGCTTCAGGTCTACAGTGATTTGAGTTTGGCGTCACAGCTCACCACAGAGCAGCAGGAGTTGGCATTATCACACTCATCATTCAACACCTCTGAAGGTCTCTCCTCAACGGGCAGAGCTCCGGGCTGACCTCGCTAAGAAGACCAAACTACCTCTTGTCCCTGTCCCTCCAGGTCATGGCTGATGTTACTGGCCAGGCATCATGGAAAAGCTGGCACTGCAAATAAAATAATAGGAGGCTTCACGCGTCTGCAGATGCTGGTCCTTTCACCATCACAGGCTCAAGCACTCACACAAAAATAACTCAAAGAAAGCATCTCCTCTTTGAGGTGGTGGGAGCCTGTGGGGAGCCACCAAGGAGATGCACACTCTGCGAAGGGGAGGAAAGGAGGCGGTGAGGGAGGGGACGGTAGGGTCCCTGTGAGCCCTGGCACACAGGCAGCTGGTTGAACAAATTTCACATCAGAGAGTCCACCAGCCAGGAGACCAACGGGACACAGAACAGGACTGTTTAGTGAGGAAAAGGCAAAGGTTTCTTATTTGCCAGAGTAGGGCCAAGCTCCAGATAACCTCCCTGTCCTCTTGCCCAGAGGGAACAACTGAGAAGGAGACAAAGGAAATGATGAGAGCTGAGATGGCATGCAAAGGAGCCAGGACCCTGCTCTGCTGGGGCCTGGGGAGATCCCAGAGCTTGGGCTGCCCATTGCAACATCCCTTTTAAAACCTGATTACATTAAAAACGCACAAAGCCTCTTCCCAACTAAATTAATGGAACTGGGATTGCACTACATGCCAGTGAGTGCATTTCCTTAATCCCTGCCCTGACCGGCTGCTTCGATACGCTTTAACTGAAATCAATCCTTGTAATTCCTTAAGCCCCTTTAAATTTCCTCATTAACAGCTTCACCTGCATGTGAGGCCACAGCCCATGATTTTCTGGAGTCCAGCAACCCCTACTCCTCTGTCCCACTACTGCTCCAAAGTGATGGCTGGAAGCAGAGCCAGGTTCCTGCTCTCTCGCATCTCTCACAGCCCCCCCTAACAGCCTGCTTTTTTGGGGCACTGCTTTGAAATAGCCTTCTGCTCGTCCCGCTCCCACCCTCCCACCAGCTCCTGCAACAACAACCTGCATGGCTGAGCAGCACCCAACTTCCCTGTGATCCCAAAGTCTGTTTGACTTCACGGATGCCGAGACCTATATTTCCCATGAAGGCAATCCCGCTGCTAGGCTGATATCCCCATGGATATTTCCTCCGATTGCAAATAAAGCCAGTCAGTTACGACTTCAGAAATATAATCTATGGCATGTGGTAAAGGCATCCCAGAGGGGTCCAACTCGGAGGTTTTTTGCCTCCTGCTCCATTATCTGTCCTACTTCACAGCCTGTGAAAGGACGCCGGTCAAGGAGAAATGCCAGTCTCATCGTGGATGTGTTTTAGGGGGGGTTATCTCTGGGAGACAGGAGGTAAGGGGTGTGATTAGGACATTCAAGTTATCAAATCATAGGACATTCAGGTTATCAAATCACCCCAGGAGATCACCTGAGCAAAGATAAAGAAGCCATCCCAACAGAAAAAAATTAGCAGCACAAAGGTTAAAAAAAAACCCAAATAAACAAACCAACAAACCACAAAACCTCAGGGGCTTCAAGAGATTAAGACCATCCATTCACATGCAGAGAAATCCAGAGAAAAAACACTGCAGACCGACAGACACAGAGAAAAGGATACTCACTGCCTTTGACCTGTTCTCTCTGGCGGTGGGTCTGTGCTGGCAGAGTGCTCGGAGAGGCTCTGGGGAGAGAGCAGAGCAGTCTTCTTCAGAGACAACCCTCTGCAGGAGGTGAAAGTCACACTTGGACACCCCTCCCCTCCCCAGCTCTCTCCGGGCAGCAGCAGCAGCTCTTACATCCAGCCAAACCCTACAGCATCCTCAGGCTGACAGGTTCCCACAGCTCATCGGCAGCGCTGCTCACCCCATCAGCATCCCCTCCTCACCTACCTGGCAGCAAAACCCCAACGTGTCCCCCCTTGGAGCTGGGGGACCGCTCCGCACAGGCAGCGGATGCCAAATGCTGGCAGGGAGCATCTGGGGGTGGGAGGGGGGGATGCCTGCGAAAGCGCTCGCTGTTGTCACCCTCGGTATGTTGGAATAAAGCATCCGCCTGCATCGTTTTAATCGGCTCCTCTGAGGTTTCGGGAAGGTTGCTACCCTCAGATCATCAGGAGTTGCCACAGGCAGAAGGGATGGGAGAGTTTCATTAACAAGCCCAGGTGTCAGCAGCGACAAATAAAATCATTAACGGGCGAGGGAGCACCTTATTGCAGGGCAGGGGATGACAGAAGGAAAAAATCCACCTGGGAAGTCAGTGATGTGACAGACCCCTTCCATACATCTCCCCTTCTCTCAGCCGATGTGTGCTGTCCCGCTCGCTCCCTGCCACCTCCCCAGCGTGCTCACCCCACTATACACGCTCCCATTCCCTTTCCTGTCCTGCACGCACAGCTCCATCCTCCAGAGGATGTATATGGGGGGTCCAGTGCACCCCAGTGACTCCAACAACAGCCTAACCCAAAGTGCCTACGCGCTGGGGCTCAGCACAGCCCCCCAGCTCCAGGCTTAGCCCAGCCATCCGTAACATCTATGTGTCCTGCAGGCTGCACAGGCACTAACGTGGGTTATCGACTTCACTGAGGCCCCGAGCCATGGCATCTCCATTGTCTTTTTTGTTTCTGATGAAATTGATTGACTAAAAAGACATTAATAATAATAACAATATAAAAATCCTTCTGCAGTTAAACAAGTCATTGCCTTTTTCATGGAAACATGTAGTCACCCTCCTCTTCTCTGCTAAAACACTGCTTGGCCTGACATACCAGTGCTACCAGCAGGAAACATGTCTCGAGGTAGCACATTATCACCAGGCAACATCCCTGGTGAGTTCTGCAAAACTTACTATGAAAGCACAGGGCTTAGTAGCACTGCAGCAGTGATCCCAGCTTTCCATCATCTTGGATCCCCTCCTCCGTAGCTCAACTTGGCAAGCCAATATTTGCCTCGTTCTCATCCTCCCATCGCAAAGCCCAGGTCATCCTGGCTCAGATCAGTCATGTTCCCAGTTATCAGAAGACAAGGACTGGAAAAAAATGCTATGGCTGATACAATCTCCTCTCAGCCAAGGTCAAATGTTGAGGTTCATCTCATGTCTCTGGTACGACAGGTTGGTTTGCTCAAGTTAAACAACGGTCACCTGGGGCCCTCGCCCCAAACCCAAGCCAACTTTAACACAACATCATCAAGGGTTTGACATCTAACATGTCGGTTTTGTTTTAATGCATTTCCACACTTCCAGGTTCTCTCTGGGCAACCGCAGAATGTCACGAGTGGTGTTTTTACAATACGTCTAAGACATACTTCAGATCTCATTTACACACACAGACACTGTGAGGATGGAGGAGGTCAACAAAATGTTCAGTTAACACTGCTCTACACAATTCTGGTCCATTATTCATTTACATGGACTTCATTGCAGCCTCAAACAGATCAAAAGCTCTGATTCACTGACTTTTGGTGGGTTTGATCAGAGGACACACTCCTCCTCCTGCTTTTACACCAGTTTTATATATAGCCATGACCAGTATGGACAGAGATCCCAGTCCCTATTTCTCCAGTACATCAGTACACTCTTTTCGTGACCTCAGTGAGACCCTGGAGCAACCTACAAAAAGCTCTGAATATCAATAGTTTTTTTCTTCTAGTTTCCTGGGGCAGGTGTGAGTTAATAGAGAACAAAAATAAGTGAACTGTGCTGACATAGGCACTATGGGAACTGTAATTAAATTGCAGATAAAGAGAATTATATTTTTACAGGGTAATACTTTAGAAAGCTTCTGTGAGGTTTATAGCAAATTCCTTCTCCAACAGACCTCCTGCTTCTGACTACCCTGTAGCTTCTATTTAAAAGCTTTTAATAAAAATAACTCATTTTGATATTAGACTTGGATCCCATCCAAAATTTTAAATCTCTCCGATAAATACTTTAAAGCAATTTCCTCATGGCCTGCTAGCAGCAAACACACAAGCGGTGAATATGTGTGGCGTTCAGAGTGTTGACTGTCACTGGACAGGGTGGAAGGGAATTTGCTAGCCTGTTCCCACGACATTAATCTTCTCCCCACCATCTCCAGCGTCCTTTTCACCCTCCTTATTATCTTAAATACCTCCCTGCCTGTCTGTGCATTTTGTCTCTTGATCATCATTCAAGGGCTTTTTAGCAATTCTTCTGGACAAACACCTCCACCATCTCACTTGGTCCCCCTTTCTGCCACCCAACTGCTAGATTAAATGGCATGGCATGAAGACATCTGCTCCTCACATATCCATCTGGACCAGGAAGGCAGCTCTGGCTGGCAGGTGTGTGCCTTTTGCCTCTTCATGTAGAAGGATGCTCTTCTCAGGGCTTGCAGCTGACTACCCTTCTCTGTTTGGAGCTGAAAGATGAGAAGCTGCCTACCTTGCCTGGTTCAATTTCTTGGCTGACATCTCCAGTAGGTTTGCCTTAAGTAAAGTCCTTCACCTTAACATTTAATCAGACTCCTCCCTGTCTTCTCACTCTTGCTCTGTTTCCTCAGGGATCTGCTTCCACTCTGGGATTCCATTATTTTATGCTTAATGAGCCATCATGTCAAGCCTGCCACTGTCGTTTCCACTTCTCATTTCTGGCTTTGTAGCCTTGTCATATTCACAGTGTTCCGTCCCGCTTCGAGGGGCTTTGAACTTCTTTGGGGTTGCATTTGGTCTTTGTGACTTTTCCTGGTTCTGTGACAGCATCTCTCGTTTCTAGTACTGTGCTGCAAGGAGCTTGTTCTGGGGTGTGCTTCACAACTCGCTAATCCAAGAGGTTTTTCACCTATCAAAGTGCTTCTTCAGACTGCTGTGATGTTTGGCAGCTACATCCCCACAGCTGAAGTCATTCTTTGGTACGTTTCCGTAAGATCCTGTTGCCTCTGTGATCCCTCTGGAAGATGGTCAGTGATGCAGGCTCTGTGACCGCAAAATGCCAATTATATAGGGTCAGCTGCCTTCACAGTGGTCACTACTTTGGGAATTCAGGTGACCTGCGTGCTGCAAAGCCTACCTTCGACTCAACTGCAAGCCTCCAGCCGTGGTCCACTTCAGCTATGACACAAAGGAGCTTTGCTTTTTTGCTGGAGGACTGGGAGGAACAACCACCCTTGACCTGGAATGGTAAATTTCTCATGGCACGAAGAATTATTTGATCTCCTCTGACATGTGGTCATTCAAAATTTATCCAGAATTCAGGTTGGTCCCTGAATTCAGGTTGGTCGTTCGAATTAGTAATTAATTTATCTCCAGAGCTCACTTTTCTCCACCTCTGCTTGCAATTAAAGCTGGAAAAAAAATTGTTGTAACTAACATCTGCCATGCCATTCTCTGCACACTGTGCCAGGCTGCTTGCCTGCTTATTTCAGGGTCCAGAAGAAAACCCCCTTGGTCCAGCACAAGGTGACTGTCTTGGCAAGACAGAATTTTGACTGACGTAAAAAGAAACAAATCACAGACTTGCCGAATTTGTGAAGAGAGCCACGAGAACATCTCCTCATTCTAAAAAAAGGAGCTCCAGTTACATGGGGAAACATCCACAGATGTAGCTCAGAATGTTTTTAAGGGGTTAATTTTTTTTATTCATCTTAAACCTGAAATAATTCTCCATATCAGGCCAGGCAGGCAGAAAATTCTGGAAGGTGAAACAAGGAGGGCTTGAGTTTCAGGGACAGGTGAGGAAATTAAACAGCCGAAGTACTGGATGGGGGTCGATAAAAGATGACACCTCTCATGTGCTAAGAAGGCAGAGCAAGAGACAGGAGACACCCACTGAGCTGAACTCCCTTTGAAAATACAAGACGATGTTTAAAAAAAAGAGTTATATAAAGTGCAATCCACAGTTCTATCTCCAGCTTAGCTTGGGAGCATGGCAGCTATTTAAATTCTCCCCTGTGTCAATGATAAAAGTGTCTCCTGGACATGTTTGCAGCTCTCAGCTGCTGCGATCGCTGCGGCAGAACAGATGCCTCTGCTGGAGATGGCTCCTGGCCCCAGCTTGCACACTCCAACTCCCTCCCAAATTCCTCCAGGCAGGTAAGATACAAAACCAACAGCTAAGCAGAGTAGAAGGCTTCAGGCTGAGAGGGGGAGCGTGCGAGGCAAAGATCAAAGGGAAGAATTTCCTCTTTAAAGCACGTTATTACAATTTCATAATTGTTCTCCAAGGAAACATGGTCCCATGCCCAGGAGCAGTTTCACATAAAGAACTGCATCGGTGCTTCTGTGTGTGTGCTGGAGAGGATGCTGCTAGCGTGGAGCAAGGAGGCAGAAAGGATTGGAGTTGACACAGAGCTGCTCTGTGCAGCCTTGGAGTCCTCCCAGCTTTCAGCATCGCTGCTGCTGTCAATATGGCAGTGTCTGTAACGCAGTCGGTGCGTACGGCTGGGAAACCGAGACGGATCCACCCCAACAGACAGCTCCACCACGACCCCCTGCCACAGATGCTCTGTCCCTTGTACGCTTAGGTTGAGATCTGGTGCTCGAGACAGGCCAGGGAGGGAGCTTTGCTGACAGATGGGGTTAATTTTCTGCTGAGACATCATTCGAAGCGCTTGCAAGCAGCCTGCACTTTGCTAGCTGAACACTGCAAACTAGTCATTTATTGAATGCTAGAAATTAGACCCGAGATCTCGGGGCTGGAGTCACAAATCCATTTATGGTGGACAAGGTCTATGCTTATTTGCTCTTATCGCTGTTATTTCAAAGACTTGGGCTTACGAGGCACCCAGATCCCACAAGAAGGATTTACTGGGGCTATTAACCGCTGTACAGATACACAATGTGGCATTGGGAGATCATCCCTACTGCAGAAAAACACCTGAGCACGTGCTTAACTTTAAACAGGAGAGTAGCTGAATGGATATTTGTACGATGAAACACAAACTGAGTTAACTGGATGGGTGAGCTGGGATTTCTCTTTATCTCTGGAGGCTGCTGCTCTAGCCTTAATTAAAACATAAATGAAGCGAGTTAGATGGCTTCATCCTCTTTCTCCAGCAGATGGTGGTTCTTTCATAAAAATGCCTGCTGCATCCAGCAACAATCTCTCCTTTGGAGACTGGCAATCGTTGCCCATGTCCTGCCAGTCTGGATAGAGACACACACCGAGCTCTGCCAGCGCCTGCACTATCCAGGGTGGAAGAACTGGGCAATGTCTCCAGAGCGACAGAGAAGGACTCTGGGGCAGGGGGCCAGGCTCATCCTGCCGGTGCAGGCAGCGCTGCATGGAAGGAGCTGGGGCTGCAGGAACGAGTGAGTCTCAGAGAAGGTGACACAACAAGACAGTGAGAACATGGCCCTTTGTGCAATGTGTTCGCTCCCCAAATGTAGGGATGCAACTGCAGAAGATGCTAGCATGACAGATCCCGTGTATTTCTTAGCTGTGCCAAACTACCACCTTAATTCCCCCACCCATCAGACAATAAAGAGATGGCCTTTGCCACTGCAGGGATCTCCATCCCACACCCAGGGATGCAGGAAAACGAGCCCCCTTGGGCTCCTGTTCATTCCCCGAAAGAGCACACACACTCCTGCCATCTGCAAGGTTACACTACAGCCTCTGCTCAATGCCGTTCTCTCACCTCCAGCACGTTCTCCTTTTGCTCCAATTAGTCTTATTTTTAAGTAGCTCAGCCCCAGCGTTCATTCTGAGTGTTAGTTACAACGTCAGAGATACCCAAATATTAGAAGGATACACAATCCACCATTTTAAAATAACAACAATAGCGAAGGAAGGGGGGGGAATGAAAGACGATGAAGATCTCAGAGCCGCCGGCACCAGCACTGGCTGATGTTTTCTCCCAGCATCAAAGGCCCACCACTAATCCCATTGAAACGGAGATCACCCCAGAACCAGTCCTGGTCCGTATCAGCCCAGCCAGGGCTGCGCTTAACATAAGCAATATGCTGCTCTCTTTCCCTGCCTGCTAATTGGAAGCAGTGTCTGTATCCCTTTGACCATTCCTAAGATGCCAAGGGAAGATTAATGCACCAGGAGAAGCTCTGTCATGACATTAATAGGGGGGACATCTGAGCAGCACCCTTCCCCCTCCTGCTCTGCCTGTGGAGCCATCCTTCCCCACAGAAAACTGGGACAGGAAGAAGGAAAAATCCCTGCCATGGGGCCTCATCACCAAGGGGGGATCCAGAGGGCCTTTCATCACCCACCAAGGCCCGTCTGGCTCTTACCTGTCTTGCAGCTGGCAGCAGGGTGGTGGCTACGTGGCTTTTGGTGCTTGATGGACATGGCTGGTTGGGACCCTGAGGAACAGTGTCTGCAGGCTCCCAGTGCATCGGGGAGGGCGAGGGACCCAGCCTGGCCACAGTTATCTCTGGAGGAGCAGCAGCACTGTGCCACTTTTCCTGGCTCCCTAGCCCTGCATCACATGAAAAGAAAAAGAGCTGGTGGAAGGAGGGGGGTTACAAAAGAGAGGGAAGGGGGAGAAGGGAGAGCTAGAGCGCGCGCTCTCGCAGATGCACACACACAGAGCAGACAGAGGCTTGTATAGGATGGCACTGCCTGACTTGCTCTCATTATTGCTGCAGGCTGGCTGCTGCCCATGGAGCGCTCGCCAGCATCCGCTGCTGGCTGGGGGCACAGAGGGGAAGAGGGACAGGGAAGATAATCAAACCTCATGGACCATCAGAGCAAGGAAAAATACCAGCATGGCACCGGGGGCTTTGCTGTCTTTGCTTTTACCTGGGAGGGCGAGAGCCACACCAGGGAGGAGGAAGGGATTGTGGTGGTAAAGACTTCCTTGATGACACCTTTCTTCCTTTACACATAAAAAAACGCCCAACTCCAGTCCTCCTCAGCTGTGCCGAGGGATGGTGTAGGGCAAGCCTGGCCCAGAGCTTTAAAAAATGGGAAAGCATTAAGACAGACAGAAAGCGAGTTGCACAAACCCAGAGAAATAACATCATTGAAAATTCAGCCTCCCCACCACACACACATTCCCACAATCCAGGTCATGCCAATAGAAGTCCAAAGGCTTGGCAGGGCTGTTGGAGGGTGTGGAAAGGCACTCCAACCATAACACCTCCCCTCTGCGTGCTGCTGTGTGCAGAGCTGCCTGCAGTCCCTGACACTGCGCTCATCTGCTGCAACGACAGACCCAAAACACCAGGGATTCAGGGACCCAAAACACCGGGGATTCAGGGACCCAAAACACCAGGGATTCAGAGACCCAAAACACCAGGGATTCAGAGACCCAAAACACCAGGGATTCAGAGACCCAAAACACCAGGGATTCAGAGATCCAGCCGTAACCCTCCTTGAAGGGGCACCAGTTCCTCACCTCAGAGATCTTTACAATGTGCTTTTCTAAAGCATTACACGCTCAGAAGTATGTGCCCCTTTGGACGGAAGGGAGAGCTTTGTGCTTAATGCCTTTTCCAGCTTTTTGAAAGATCCCACAGCTCTTCCCTTCTTCCCCAGCGGCTTAGAGCTCCGAGGGGTTGGGTCTCACACAGGGAGCTCAGTTTGGTCAGGAATGAAAGCAAAATCAGATGCCTAAGGTATCACAACCTCCAGCGACCCTCCCCAACCACCCATCTACCGCAGTCCCCTAGTCTAAATTTTCCCACGGGTGATTTTGGAGACACTTGGATACTTGGCCATGTGGCTGCTGTTAATAAAAATCAGTAGGTGTGACTACAAGCACATAAAGTCTCCAAGCCAATACCCTCCACAGCAATTAACCTGAGAGTACGTCCCGTCGCCAGGTCCCTCTCTGTCTCTAAGTGACTATCTTCAACAGCACACCTTCAAGACTCACCCGAGATCACACGGACGTCTACAGCTGGGCAGGGTAGGACCTAATCCTAGTGAGCCAAAACCCAGCACCCCAGCTGCCTGCCTGCTCAGCTGACCTCAGGACATTGTTGCCCAGCTCCAGGAAACGTCACCCTCACAGGTCACTCTGCCAGAAGCTGTCAGAACACATTTCAAGTCACAGCATGCCATCAGCCCTGGAATAGAAAAGGTCTCACTGCGGATCCATAGCTGTGGACAGCTTCTCTGACTGTAGCAGCAGATACATCTGCCCAGGGGAGGATCATTTCAGGACCTACAAGCAGGTATCCTTATTCCCATCACAAGAGGAGTAAGAAGCTGAGATTTGATGCTGTGTCAAGATCCTGACAATCTCTCTACCACAGAAAAACCCCAGCGGCACTGGGGAGTTGGATTCCTTTGGGCTGCTGAAGTAGGGAGTAATGAAGGGGGAGCGTGGGCACCTGTCTCCAGCTTTGGGCACCTTTATAACTTATATCGCTAATAAAGCTGCCCGGAGTCTCAGGAGATGCAAGTTGGCTTTCTCACACCCCAGGGCTGGGAGATTTCCAAATGACATCCGTTCTCTGTAGGGCTGGTTTTAATGCGGATACACTGCAGTGCAAGCTCCTGGTACATCCAGGAAGGCAAGAGAACCATCTTCAGGGAAAATATTCCCCACGTCTATGCCTTCTGGGGAGTGAGGATCCACCTGCTCTGTGCCCCAAAACACACAGCCAGCCTTCCAGTCTCCAGAGAGGCAGACCCTCCGGAATCCTCGCTGCTGGGGTCTGACTTTCCCAGGGGGAAAAAGGACAAGGCACCTCAGATTATTTGCAACGGGGTGTCCAGGACAGGCTTGTGCCACTCACAAGGTGACACTGTCAGCACCATTGTCTGTCACCACTGTGCAAGCTCGATACGGGCAAGGACGGCTTCTTCCCAGGTGAGCCAAGATTTCCAGCTGCATGCGAAAAATCAGAGTGCTTGTTTTGCATGTGTGCGAAAGCCTAAACTTAGCAAGCAAGATGCTAATTCGTGAGGGGAAAATAGGCCATATTTATGTAACTGAAAAGCTGCAGTGAAGCCTACAGATCCAATGGGAGAGGAGTGTATGCTCAGGGCTAACCACAAACGTTGCTATTCACTCAGCTTTGTCAAGAGCTTCAGCAACTGCATATTCATCGCCCTACAGCCCGGAGAACCAGCTTTGAGGCTTTGCCGACTAAGAATAGAGGTCTTGTTGTGTTTGCTGCTCCATGGCCAGGGTTTTGTCCAGGATTAGAGGCACTGGGGTGCGGGAGCCTGGCTGAAGGAGCGCTGCAAATGGCAGCATCTCTGCATGCCTGTGAGCAGAGCAGGGCTCTCGGCTCAGCAGGGGTGGAGAGCGCTGAATAAAGGGCGAATTCATTCAGAGCCACACAGGATGGCATTAGTGCTGGCCCTTTGCTCACAGAGACATCCCCCATGGTGGAGGGGACACTGACAAAACACAACTCCCTTGTGCATAAACAAAACCCAAGCATGTTTAAAAGCAGGCAGCCCGGGGAGTGCCATTACTGAAATTAGCAGCTCGTCCTGGCTGTAAAGTCTGATGGTTTGGATCCACCTCAGGAACCCTGGTCCCTGCAGGGAGCGACAGCTTCACTGGCTCTCTGCCTGCCGGTGACATTTCTCACCCCTTACACACACAAAGTCTGCTCTACTTAAACCCTGCTTTCAAATATAAACCCCAGAGCCAGTCCCTTAGGTGTTCTTCACCCCAGAGCCAGTCCCTTAGGTGTTCTTCACCCCAGAGCCAGTCCCTTAAGTGTTCTTCAGATGCCCTGCACCTCAAGAGATCCGTGTGGTCCAGACACCGTCCTGTGCTGGCACCGGTGGGAAACAGCACAATGCTGCTATGCATCCGGCTTTGAATTTGTGACCCCAGGACTCCAGGAAAGGACTTCATTTATTAAAATGGTCTTGCAAATGGCAGAAAAGGCAAATTCGCTCCTATGGGGAAACCAAGAGAAAAAGCACTGCATTAGGAATGCTTGTGCAGTCTGTTCCAGTGGTCCCCAATCCTGGGGACACGTGCCTGGACACCTAGCCAAAAGCATCAGGGGATGAGACTTCCAGAAAGGATGGTGACCCAGGGCTTTGAAGGTCTACAAGCAGAGTCCAAGCCAAGGGCAGTACAGAACAAAGGCATCAACCGCAGACCCCTGTATTGTGACTCCTGTGTGACTGAGGTCCAGCCTGGGACGTAAGGGAGACCACGACCTCCACAGACCAGAGCTACAACCAATCTTAAGCGTTGTTTTCAAACAAATGGAGACAGAAACGAGTTTCTGAAAGGTGCCAGGAAAAGCTCTGCAGAACAGATTAATCTCCTGAGGGAAAGCATAGTCTCCAGAGAAGGTCTGTCTCGCTAAACCATCACATAACAGAGAACTCTTTAGGGAAAGGACTCTTGAGATAACCTCTCTCTGTTCCCTAAAGTAAATGCTCCTGGGAGGAACACTCTTTGTAAAGTATTTCTGGAGATAAAAGTATTTTGAAAACTGCTGTTAATTCTGCATTTACCCTTTCTGCAGCAGTAACACACAGAGCTCAGAGGTGAGCCATCATCTTCCAGTGCTCCTTCCTAATCACAGCTGAGAAGGATATAACAGCGTTCCTGCTGCTCTCTCATTTCCTTCGGCTGCAGCTCACCGCTCACTCCAACGAACCCGCTGTGAGCAGCAACTCTGCAAAATGTGTTTTGGAGGCATAGTCTGGCTCTGTGGTGCACAACAACAGGGGACTCCCCATCTGTTGCTGTTTGTTTAGCCCTTGCATTGCTGAACCAACATCTGGGGAAAGTGCTGAGCTGCTATTTGAAGAGTGATGCGCTTGGAGAGGAGATGTCTGTGTCTTTACCCTCTGTGAAAGACGGTGTAACCCAAGAACCATTTGGTAACACTCTATGAATGGCTAAAGATGTCTAAACACTGTGACGGACAGAGAGAGGTTTACGTTTCAGGATTTGCCATCAGTCGCCCTTGCCAAGACACTGTTTGCCTAACAACAGGCAGACGAGATGCTCCTGAATCCCCACAGCTGCTTGGGCAAGGGAAATTAATCTAGATCCAGAAGATCTTGAGCTCAGACTGCCTACAATGGCAGTGTGGATGCAAGTTCCAGAAGCCCCATGGACTTCAGGCAGCATCATCTGCGAAGGTGCAACATAAACAGCCCCTGTGCTCTTAAAATCCAGTATGGGGAACATGCTCATCCATAAGGTTAAATCTGAGAGAAGTACGCAATGAGATGAAGTAAAAAATACAAGAAACTACTTTCTCAACTCCCTGAATAATAGTACCTTTCCCCCTTGGAAAACATCAACACCTACAAAACAAGACAGAGTGATTAAACGTGGAACTAACTGTCAAAGCACAGCGTATCAGATCAACTCTGGAAACGAGCTTTGGGAGAGCATCACGCACACCTGGACGACTCTGGCGACAGTCTCTGCTTTCCATGCTCGCAGACAGGATGAAACAGTTTTTCTGTATCAAAGAGAACCATTGAACACTCAAGTCATGAGGCAGCACGCACGCAGCGCTGCTTCTTGCCCTTCCAGAGGCTGGGAATTAACGGCAGCATGCAGATTCTCTTCAAGGGCCCAGCTCCCAACCCAAAAATCAGTTATTGTAGCCGAGACCACACCATGCTGAGTGGAACGAAGAGGCTGCCATGCGTGTTTTGCTGTCTGCATGCCTGTTTACACCCCAGCATGATATTTGCTTTTTCACAATAGGACAAGTTTGTTGATTCATGTTTAGCTTGTGACCCAGTACAAACACCAGCAGTTTCTGCTGTCAGAACAGCCGCCCTCCGCTGCTGTCTACAGAGCAGTTTCTTTTTCCTAAATACAGCAACTTGCATTTATCTGTCATCCCAGTTTTTCCACGACCATTTCTCCATTTGTCAAGGTTTGAATCCCAGCCATATCCCTCTCCAAGTAGCCTACAGGTTCTCCAAATTTGTACTAATTTGTTAATAAACACATGAAACTAAATTTTCTATTCATACTCCAAGACTGAAAGAAATTATCTTGGGACAAACACCTGGAAATATGCATTTAAATGGTTTGAGATGACTTTCCCTCAAAAAAAACCCACATGGTTACTTGTCCAACGTCTTCCAGACTGCTTTTTTTTTCAGACTTTTTTTTCTGTAAGTGAAAATCAAACTGATCTGTAATTCCTTAGGTCCTCTTTTCTATTTCTTCTAGAGACAGCTACTGCAGGACTTCTACGGCAGGCAGGTGCCTTGCCTACCCACCATAATTTTGAGGGAGGGGATTCTGCCCCTCTACTCTGCTCTTGCATGACACCACCTGGACCACTGTGTTCAGTTCTGGAATCCCTCACATAAGAAGGACAAGGAACTGTTGGAAAAGGCCCAGAGGAGGCCATAAAGATGATCCGAGGGCTTGAGCACCTCTGCTATGAGGACAGTCCGAGAGAGTTGGTGTTCTTCAGCCTGGAGGAGCGAAGGCTCCAGGCAGACCTTAGAGCAGCTTCCAGTAGCTGAAGGGGGCTCCAGGAAAGCTGAGGAGGGACTTTTTACAAGGGCATGGAGTGACAGGATAAGGGGGAATGGCTTTAAATTGGAAGGGGAAAGCTTTGGATTAGACATTAGGAAGAAATTCTTCATGATGATGGTGGTGAGGCCCTGGCCCAGGTTGCCCAGGGAAGCTGTGGCCGCCCCATCCCTGGAGGTGTTCCAGGCCAGGTTGGATGGGGCTTGGAGCAGCCTGAGCCAGTGGGAGGTGTCTCCGCCCATGGCAGGGGATGGAACTGGATAGGCTTTAAGGTCCCTTCCAACCCGAACCATTCCATGATTCTATGATTCTATAATCTATCAAAAATTGCCATAAATTATTCTGATTCTGAAATCACTTCAGCTAACATTTTAATAAGATTCCCGACACCCAGACATTTTGAGACCACCTGATATCCCAAGAGCCCTCTTGAATGATTTTGGTTTTTTGTATTCTAAGGCAACATCTCACTATCTGTCATCATCACGAGCAGTGCTAGTCAGCATTTCTTTCTCTTGAACTTTCTAAGAGCGACTAGCATGAAAAAATAAAGCATTAAACATTTTGGCCCTCTTGACATTTTTCCAATCAGTCTTTCTGTGCCCACGATTATCCCACACATGCATTTATAGTACGAGGAGGACCAAGGAAAGTGCTGACCTGCTCATTTGTCGTGCTTACCGGGACTGCTGAAAGGAAGGGTTGTCACAGTCATAACAAGTATTTCTTACATTAAGAGATCACAACGAAGCAAAAAGCATTTGTCCTGCAGGCTCAGAGCTATAAAATAATCCCATGGTTACAAAGGGAGAATTGTGGTTATTCAATCAGTAGTGGCATTTTAGGTTGCTCGCTCCCCTTGCTCGAGAGGCAAGCTCTGAGTTAGGCAAACTGGAAGAAGCCAAATTGTATTATTGAAATAGGAACCCGGGGGAAAAAATAAGTCTCATTTAGGCTACGCAGTCCAACAGACCATCTATTAAATACTACATCAAATGTCATAAATGGCAAATGGCAAAAATTAAGTGGTAACGATTTGCTTAGGCTCAGACTGCCCCGAAAACAGATTAGGGTAAACCTATGGCATTGCCTCCTGTAGTCCCTGCCTGTGCCTGCAACAGGGACCGGAGTGACTAAGGGCACAGGGGGAGTCATCTACAGACACAGAAGAAATCTGAGACATTAGCATGAGCAATCCTAGCTCCAGGGAGGTAAAAAAAAAAAACCAAACAACAAAACAAACCTACAGCAGTTCAAAAGCAAGGTCAAGTGAAACGCAAGAGCTGCCAAAGAGGTCATAAAAGTATTAAGGTCAATTAGAAACATCCTATTGCTCAGTGTCAGCAGGTCCAAGTCCTGACAGCGGAGAGCAAGGCGAGTCAAGCGACTCATCCTCCACGGCACTCTCATTGTTCCTTCGTCTATGACACCAGGGTCTGCCTTCAGCAGACTTTGCTGAGACTTCTCAATTTTACTTACCCTCCAGGTACGCTTAATAAGTAAATGAACACTATAAACCCACTTCCACATTAAATGACATTTCCTATTTATGAGTTTATTAAAATGCATAAAAACATCTATAACTTCACACTACGTGATGTTTGTTCTCTGTAATATGATGTATAGTATCACAGAGGATAAACACACACTGTAGGTCCCCAGCTTTCAGGTCACACTCCTGTGAAAGACTAAGGAATAAACCAAGTCCCTATTTAGTGATTTCAAAGGGAACAATAACCCCTAGGGCAACAACACAAGAATCTTCTGCCCGTGTGCTATTTAAAGAACAGCTTCAGTATTTCCTGCTCTTGCATGATAGATTCTGACTATTTTGACACTTTTCAGTATTTTTAAGCCTTTCTAAACAGGAGCTGCAGGGTGGAAGCAAGAACTAACTGCCCATTATTTTACTTCAGAGCCAGCTATATTCCTATATTCCCCAAACCTCAGTCGCTCATTCCTCCTCCTCCTCAGCTGGGCTGCAGCAGCTGCTCACAAGGCTGGACCCAAAACCTGGTCCTAGTCAAGATAATGAAGGGCTGCTCACCAGACATCCCGCAAACACTTTGATTGGCACTGTCAAGGAAACAGCAAGAAGCAGAAAGCAGGGATGGAAATGACCTTGGTATGAAGAAAAAGGTCTGACGGCTCACAACTTAGATTTAATCTACAAAAAAAATCTTTATTCTGTGATAAACTCGCAGAAATTGCCTTTCAGAGACTATCAATACCAGCTGAATGTCATTCTGACTACAAAACACTCGTTTGTATATTAATTTAGTCAGCACAGTTATTTAATTGGTGAGTCTACATTTAATGGGTGTTTATATTCATTATTATTTATCTTATCTTCCACAAATGAAATTAGTAACAGCATGTCAGATATTTTCTTCGTGAGGCTCCTGCAACGGCAAGAAAACCAGCGAGCTATCTCCAAAGGCAGCTCTGAGCAGAGCTCGGTCCTGTGCATTTCTGTGGCAGCCTTGCTAAAATTACAATGTTCCCATTAAAAGAATCATTTTCCCTCATCCTCTCACACATTTTCCAGGGATTTTCTGTATCTGTGTTTAGTTATAGAACATTAACAGTGAAAATATGAAATGAGAATTCATGTCTTTATATGCTTTCACTTTAAATTCTATTTAAAACGTTGGGATTTTTACAGGACACCCTAAACATGCAAATCAAGCTCTTGCCTTCCATAATTGTTTTTTTTTTTTACATTTTCACTATAAATATGACATAGCGATTTTTATTTAAACCCAAGCCTTTTCTCCTTGTAAAGAAGCATCGGAGGTTAGAGATGAATTAGCTTTTGCTGTGAGCTGTTACAGTATTCCTGGATGCTCCCTCTGGGACCATACCCAGTGCGACCTTGAGCTGGTCAGCCTGTCACTCACCCACCTCTCCAATTTGTTCTCCGATGTGTTTGTACAGTCTCAATTCTGTTGTTCTGTCACATAAAGCGAAGTGATGCTGTTTGAAAGGATTCCGGTCGCTTGGTACCACCCTAGTCAGAGCCTGGGCACTGTAATTGCTGCCACGTTAGTTCTGTTCACGCTATAAAACAAACAAACACTTAAGGCTTTTATTTCACAAAACCGTACTGGATGTGGGGTTTTTTTAATACACAAATAAAGATCCAATGACAAGGAAAATCGAACAGATGACAGATGAGGAACCTGCATTTCAAGGGGCACCATTAAAGAGCCAAAGTCTTTATTCTCTTCAAATTGCTAAGCAAACAAGTAAGATCCTCGGGACAACGTTTTAAAGCCATCAGTCTCCAAATAGAGGATAATATAAGAAAATCCAATAGAACACTGTGATCATTGTTCCGGAGAAAACTGCTACTGTACGTGCCCCTTGTACTAACTCTTCCCAGAAATGTTTTTATGTCTTTCACTTTGGAATACACCTGCTTCTTGGGAAAGCACAAAGCGTTGCCAAAGCTTGCTGCTTTCTTTCTCGGGTACTTTGTGATCTTTCTGACAATATGTATTTTTGTAAATAGTAATCGAAGTACACGGTTAATGCTAGCTTTTGCACCAAAAACGTTATCTAGAACCTTTACACAGTACAGAGCAGAAAGTGAAGCTCTAAGAGAGTTGGTGGGAGGAAAGGAGGAGTGTGGCATGGCCAGCAGGGCGAGGGAGGTGATTCTGCCCCTCTATTCCTCTCTTGTGAGGCCTCATCTGGAAGATTGTATCAAGTTCTGGAATCCTCAACATAAGAAGGAGATGGAGCTGTTGGAACGGGTTCAGAGGAGGCTACAAAGATGAACAGAGAGCTGGAGCACCTCCCATATGAGAGGCTGAGAGAGTTGGGGTTGTTCAGCCTGGAGAAGAGAAGGCTCCAAGGAGACGTTAGAGCGACCTTCCAGTACCTGAAGGGGCTACAAGAAAGCTGGAGAGGGGCTGTTCATAAAGGCTTGTGGTGATAAGATGAGGGGGAATGGGTATAAACTGGAGAGGGGCAGATTTATGCTAGACATAAGGAGGAATTTCTTCACCATGTGTGGTGAGGCCCTGGCCCAGGTTGCCCAGGGAAGCTGTGGCTGCCCCATCCCTGGAGGTGTTCAAGGCCAGGTTGGATGGGGCTTTGAGCAGCCTGATCCAGTGGGAGGTGTCCCTGCCCATGGCAGCGGGTTGGAACTGGATGAGCTTTAAGGTCCCTTCCAACCTAAACTATTCTATGGTTCTATGATTATATGAAATACAAACAGCAACACGTGAGCGGGGGGGGGAGGCTCCAAACAGCATCAGCTTTTGGCCACTTCAGCTATGGACGGGTGCATGGAAGGTCACTGCTGGAGGGGCCGGAGGTGCACAGCGATTTCCACAGGAAGGGAGATGAGATAGCTTAAAACTCTGCAGCTTAAAATTCACATGACTAGAAAACAGAGGTTATGAGTTCATGAAATATGAAATAATGAGCAGAATGGAAATTATAGAAGGAATTTCAGTATTAATTCCTTCTAATAAATTGAATGGGAAGGTACCTCATGAAATGATCAGATGAGAGGTTTAAATTAAGCAAGAGTAAGTACTTTGTATAATAACACATAATTTAACAGCAGAACTCATGACTATGAAAGTAAAAACGCATTTAAAATATGACCAAATTAATGGGAAAACAATCCGTAACTTTTTTCTTCCACACTGCTTTAGCATTACATTAAACACAAAGGCTATCAGAACATAACAAGAGAGCTGGAGCCTGCTGGATCATTAGAGGCAAATGTGACCAATCCATCTGAATGTATCTGTCACAGAGCTCTGTTTGCTGTAAAATTGTGGCTCACGCAGCTGGTGACTGCATGTAATCAACATTTTTTAATTACATAAAACAATGCTTTGGAAAAAAAGAAAAAAAACAACCAACAAGCCTGGAATAAGAACCCAAACATTTAGAGGTGAAGTCACATGGAGCCTACACGGGGATTTCCATCCGTTTAGGTGACTGGCAGTCGTCTGTGCTTTCGCTGCTGCTGTTAACACAGGGGCCAAAGGAACAGAACGAAAAAGCATCCTCACAAGACCTACACTGACACGAATGAGCGCAGTCAAAGGAAATCATCACACAAATAGCTAAAGGTAGAAAGAAAGTGGGGGAAAAAAGAGAAACCCTTACATTTGAGAGCACAAGCTCTCCTCATCCTTCTGCTTTTCACCATTACAGATGCTTTTTCTGAGGGTGCCTGCATTCCCCAGATGCTGGACATCACTGCAGAGGCATCCAGCACCATGCCTGCTCCGTTCCTCCCAGGGTAGGAGAGACACTGGTGAAATACCGGGCAGCAGAGTCATGCCTTTCTGGGGCTGGAAGTTCACACACAGAGGCGTACAAAGCACCGCTTCCTGCTCACGTGCCCCATCACTGGGTCCAGAATACACTAAAGCTCCACGACAACTTTTGCACCCCTAAGTAATGTCCTTTGGCTTCCACCACAAGGACTGTCCTTTCATCACATCTGAGTTAAGGTCCTCATGCTCAGCAAAACAGAAGCGTAGATGGATCTCCATCTGGCAGGCTCAGGCTACAGGAGAGTGACAGTACAGAGCAGTAGCTCCCCCCTTTTCTCTGTGGGGTAAAATACTGGGTACAAATCCAGCTGCAGTCAAAACCATTCTTTGAAAATACCTGCTAACTTGTTACAAATTATAGTATTTTCTTATAGCAGTGGCTTGTTTTCAACAGAACTGGAAATTAATCAGCACCCCAAACCTCTGGGTAACTGCAGCGTGGGATTACACAAAGCTGTTGTGAAGTTCTACTGTCATTTAGCTAACTCTACAGAGACAGATATCAGTACAATGTAGGATTAAACTCCAGCTTAAGGTCTGAAGATGGTTCCTGTCTTTGTGGCAGTTCGTATAAAACCCTTGTAATATTCTGGATAGGCCTTGAAACTTTTCAGAGAAAACCCGCACCGTGGCTGCTGAGAATCCCACCACACGCTAAATTCCTGTTCTGGAAGGGGAATAAGTACTGAAACACAGCAGAAACTTATCTCTGATGTTACAAAAGGGTAAGATAAACTTACTAGAGGGTTGTTCCAGTCTAATCTACTGAAATATGCACAGAGCCAGTTCCCCTACAGGTGGGGAATGAGACGTCTCCCCATTTTACCAGGGTTTTGTTCAGATCTAACAGAAGAAATCGGCAAGCTGGAGGGGGTAAAGGAGTACCAAGGCCTTACACAGACTCTGGCTCCTGCAGGAGCTCTCCTTATACAATCCTATCGCCCACCGCAATGTTCACATCCCATGAACACTAGTTAAAGCATCATCCGCAGGAAAACACCAACCACCACAAGTTGATTCGTACCAGCAAAGATCCAAAACAAATCCTCAGGCAGCTCCTGTGTCCAAGCTGATGATTTCATTCCCAACAAAGCCAACTGCTCCGGGTGCAGCAGCCAGAAGATGGACAACTCTCTTGTCCATCACACATACACATTGAAAAGAGGTTGAAGAAAGAGCAGAGGAACCACAATGACACGTGGAAATCACTGCAGGATTATGGAGACAGTAACGATGTGGGGTTTGTTAGTAACTTTATGTGCACACATTCTGTAGCATAGGAGGCTGCTCTGAGTGCTGGGGCACATTTCTGGTAGCAGCTGATCATTGTCCCACAGAGGGAGGAGTTCGCATACACTAACTGTATAGCTGCTTCCTCTTTGGACAGAAAGGAATAGTATAAAGGCACCCTCGAAGCCTTTGGACTCTTGTTAAGTTGATGAACAGATTTACACTGCTAGTTTGGCTTGGTCTTGGAGACCTGCGCTGCGTGGGGAAGGGAAAACAAACCAGCCAACCCAAATCAAGCAGCAATACAGATTCACCAACCTTTTCTGACACACCAAACCTCTAACAGAAGATTCCTCAAAGATTAACTCCTAATAGAGGAGATGTTGCTCTGTAGTGTGACCCTTATTTCCATGGATTTCTTTGTAATATCTGTCTACTCTTGCTTCTGCCAAACCATGCAGCTAAATATGCCAACTAGATTGTGGTTCAGAAGTGTCTTCCTGTAGATCAGGCTTCTACGAACCCCAGCGAAACCTTACACAATGCTCTATAATAAAACAATTAGCATCGTCCCTGTGGCAATATTCACACAACCACTGGCAAATTCAGACACTTATACTGGAAGCCACCTTCATTCACAAATCCAACCACAGATGGCTTGCATAAATTTGGGATATATCTTTTCCACTGACTTAATTGTGGCAGGACTGCAGCAGCTCAGATGACGCGTTTTGTTCCTCATCTTTCACTGTAGCTAACTGTAGCTGTGTCCCACACCTAGAACTGCAGCGAGTCCTTAATATAGCAGTGGGTAAACAAACATCACCCAACACAGCTTGCACAAGAGAGATGTGGATGCCTTGGAGACAGCCTGCTCACGTTTTTACAAGTGCTCCGATGTTCTAGGCAGTGTTATATTTCTGCCTAAGCCTTTTAGAGCATCGGTTACCCTTAACGCGCTTGATAATAATCCTAATTTAAAGAACTGGGTCTCTCCAGTTGTAGAGAGCATTTACTTTTGCATGTGCTAACCAAATGATACAGTATCCCTTTTTTTCACAACTAAGATTAGTTCAGCACATTATGTTTACAGTTGTAAACAATAGTCTCAGGAGAGTGAAGAGCTGCTGAGAAGAACTGTTATCTTCTGTGATTTCATGTCCTCAAACAAGCCTCTGACATCCCTTCTTTAGAAGCACACGTGACCCTCAAAAGCAAATGCCAGTAATGAAACTAAATAACAAAATCGAGCATCCTCTAAAAAAGTGGTCTAAATACAATATATAGCCTTGTAACGGCTGTATTCCATATCACCACATACAAGTCAAGGGAACAAAAGCATCTGGTATAACTCTCACAAGGTGACACCTCCACTGTGCCGCAAAAACGACAACGGAAATTTAAAATTTGCTTTTAATGCAGATCTGCTCAGGGATCCAGTTGTCAGCTCAGCTTCTCTCTGAAAACTGATCCTCACTCCATTAGTGACAGCTTCTACTCACAGGGGAAAGAAAAGTAAAACAAAGGCAAGTTAATTGTGAAATTAAAATGAATAGCTCATACAAGGAATAAATTAAGGAATTCACAGTGTTTGAATACAAATCCAGGATTGTGTTTGGTTGGTTTTTTTTAAATAGTATTTAACTACACTCCAAGGCTGACGATAACAATCGTAACATGGGATAAGAAAGGATTTAAGTTCTTTTATATGCATAACTCCATCATTTCATGATTTGCAAAGCAGCAGCAAGTCAGCTCCACTGTCACTTGTATAAAGTACGCAAAAACCAATCCTAAGGCGAAGAGCCACATCTTCTACTGTTTCTTGTCAATAAGACAGTCCAGTATTTAAAAACACCAACAGTGTATGCCACCCATGTAATGCTATCCCATGATGTGGAAACTGAATTAGCTGACACCCCTTAGAGCAGCCCAGAATCTGTTGGAATCTGCAAGATAGGATCTCCTGCAGAAGGCTGAGTTCAGACAAGAATTGTCTCCCCTATGTCCTCCTGCACTTCCTCTGGCAGGTGCCATGTCCCACCCAGCTGAGACACAGCAGCTCTCAATTTTCATCTTTTGCACCATCTTCCTAGTTTATTCAGATAATCTCTTCCTTCTCTTTTCCCCAGCTCCTTCACACTCCTCCTCTCCTCCCACCAACTCTCTGCTTTGTCCCACCTAAACGCTTAGCTCAGAACTGCGGTGCTTCTGCAGAGGGCTCACTATACACTACAGCGCAGAGCCAAGTGACTCGGTCTGGGGATGCTGCCAGAGCCCGTACTCGCCACAGTACGGCCGCTCCTGCGCTGTCACTATTCTGCTGGGGGACACTTGCTTCACTCACCACTGTAGCAACAGGTTTGCAGGACCATGCAGAATTCATGCATGACAGAATCTTTGTTATCTCCTGGAGGGATACGGGGTCATAAGGAAGAACCGGTGGCTCTTACTTCTTGTAGGGAAAGCCCAAAGCCAAGCTCAGTCAGAACCACATTGCGAGATAAACTTTATTTACAAACATACAAACTTCAGAACTAGTGTGCTAATAAGCAGTAGGACCACAGGCCCCAAAGACAGCCCATCTCCTGTTTGACAAGTAGTATGAGGAAGGCTGTTGTAAATGATAAAAACACATTTCTCCCAGCCTTTGAAGAGAGAACACAGTCAAATATGAACTCACTGTGGCAAGTTCTAGATGATCTTGTAATCTTCAGAGTGAGACAAGCTGCTGGATGCACTGAAGCTTTGCTATGACGTGTCCAGAGCACTCAGCCCAGCATAGCACTGCTCCACTGGAACAGTCCTCAGCTACCGGATTCAACAACCATCAGGATACAGCCCATCTGTCCGGGAAGCTGACCCCATCCCCTCCAGATGCAAGGAGAAATACTTAACTAGGAACACGTAAAAAGTGCAGAATGGAAAAAAAGATCCCATCTTCACTCCACTATAACTTCCAAAGCCACCATTCTCAATATCCTATGCTAAAATTATGGTTTTTTCTCCTTTTGCTTTTCTACTTCTCCTTCCCATTACCAACCCAAAGGTGAATTCCAATCAGTGAGCCCTCACATCTCTAGCCCTGAACCTGTCATGGTACAGTGGGGTTGCACTACCCTCCACCTTCCCATAACAAGGTCTGTCTTCTGAACTGAATTCTAGTATTTAGAAGCCGTAACCACCTCTGGTTATCAGATCAGCTTACGTCAATGGCTTCAAGTCAATTTTTCTTTGCCTCCTCTTCTGCAAGAGGCCAGGAAACCTGGATGTGATATGGCTCTAGTTCTTCTGGAGTGACATAGTCTGGAGCATTGCCCATCAGGTCTCGTCCCCGGAAGGACTTAGGGAAAGCAATGACATCTCGGATACTCGGAGCATCAACGATGAGAGAAATCAGCCTGTCAAGGCCTAGAAGAAGAAAACAGATTGGTGAACTACTTGAGTTATGGCCCTCTGATTATATTATATTACGTCCTGTGATTCAGAAAAATCAGAAAAATGGAGTAGGTAACATTACTGAGTCTGAAGAAGAAAACTAAAGCAAGTAAGAGGAAAAAATTATTCACAAAATCACAGTAGCAGAGAAATGGACTTGCCCAAGCAGCAGAAATGCCTAGCAAAATAAAGGATTTCAATATTACAGAAAGTTCTGTAACACACCAACAGCTGCAAGACAGAGACAGTGTCTTTGCAAAAACAGTGTAACAAAACCAGGGCAGCTCAGTCACAGAAACACTGTCAGGGCACTGTTTACCTGTTCAGAACTTTTGATCAACCAGTTCTGAAGGATTACAATAACCAGGAGGAATTTAAAAATAACAGGAACCTTTGGGCAGTTGGATATAGGGAAAACACACTGGAAGACCACAGGTTAAAATGCCATCTTTCGGTTTTGGTAGGGTTTTGTTTGTTTGTTTATTTAGTTTGTTTTGGTCTAGGTTTCGTTTATTTGGTGGTTTTTTCTTCTTTTTTTAACCCACAAACCACAAACTTGCAGGGTTTTAGGAAAAAAAACCCACCTGACATTATCTGAATTAGTGTACAAAACAGATGGGGAATAAGGGAAGTGAGACTGAAGCATTGAGTGCAAGGTTGTGGCAGGGCGTGAAGCACAAAGTCCCATGCTGTCCCAGGCCTTCAGGTGTGCAGTACAGGGATCCATTCTGGCTGCACAGGTATGTGAACAAAGATGACCTGATCTTGATGAACACGCTGCTTGTAAAACAGCAGATAAGGATCATCCTTAGAGCCAATATGTGACATGGTCCTCACATAAGAACTATGCATAATCTTGTGACTAAATTCTTGCATAACTACACTATGCTGCTGGGAAGGAACATTGAAATATTCTGCACTTGGTGATGAGACCTCTGTTTCCTTCTACAAAGCAGTTAGAGATGGAAGCACTGTGCAAGCCCACAGTGCTACCATGTTGGTGTGCCAAACAGCAACATCAGAACAGCCGCCTCTGTCAGGAGGAGATGACACTTCTGCTAACAAGCAGGAAGCTTGTTCCTGAGATCTAATATGCCCCAAAAAAAGCTCACAGGACACTTGCATGTGGAGAGCTATAGAGCACTTACCTAAAGCAATTCCTCCATGAGGCGGAGCTCCAAACTCCAAAGCCTCAAGCAGATGGGAAAGCACCTCAGAATCCTCCTGCAAAATTACATAAGAAGTGTCACTGGACAAGCAATGATCTTCCTACTAGCAATGTAAAATGAAGGTTTGGTGAAGTTATCCATTACCTAGGGCCAGAAGGCACGTTTCTTTATCTGAGAAACACAATGAATGTTTCTTTCTGAATTTCAAATGAATATGTAAACTAATTAGTCCTTTCAATCTCCAAGAGAATGTTAGAGTTGCCTGTAGGTGTTACCTTCAGCACTTTCTCCAGCACAAAGCGCTGCTGTTCCGCACTATGAATTCTGATGGAACCACCTCCAACTTCATTGCCATTCAGCACAAGGTCATAGTGCTGGCTACGGACCTGCAGAAAGACATGAACAAGCACCTCAGCAAGGCCAGAGCAAAGCTGCATCTAATAACCTGCACGCAGATGGCAGAGACACTGGGAATGAAGCCATGACATACTACAACACTGGTATCTCAGTGGCACTTTGCAGTTCAGATACCAGTCCTATCAGAGGCATTGACTGCTGCTGACAGAAATGCGAACAGTATAAATCCTTTTGTAAAGCTGATCAGAACCTGAAGCAACATGGGATGGGTCAGAATATAAGACCTTAAGCAACTGTCTCCTATAGGCCTTTTTGGTCAGGGGCACACATGGATATTTGCCACCCAGAGTAATCTGGAAGCCGGTCTCTTCCAAACAGATAAGTACAATATGCAGACAGTTCCATGAAACGACATCTCTTTTTACGGTAAAAACAGACGCTATTTTCCCAGTTTTCTCGGACACACAGCTGGAATGGCAGGCGTGAAGTTAGTTACCTTTGTAGGATCAGAATAGAGGAGGTTGGCATCTGAAGGATGAGGAGCAGTGAAAGGGTGATGAGCAGATTCCAGTTCAGTGGGATTCTCTTCCTTGGGGAGGAAAAGTGGAAAATCCACCACCCACAGAAAGTGAAAAGTTATAGGATCCCGGAGCACCAGCCCAGCCGCCTCAAGGAGGCCAGCACTCTCCAACCGTAGGCTTCCTAATGCAGAGCACTGCAAAGAAGGCAGCAGCAAATGAGACACATCGATTTTACTAACAGAGAAGTCACTCAAACACGGACCAAGGAAAGAGTATTTCCAAGTGTTAAGATTGTTGCCTTAAACACTTTTCCTTTGTCTCCCAAAATACATCACCCTTCTGCTGAGGCAGCAGCAGCTCCAGAGTTTGACAAAGAAAGGCAAGTAAGGAGCTGGAAAGCTCATTTTCTTCCAAATGTTCCATCCTCACAGAACTCAGCTAGACTAACCTCTAACTCTAAACAACTGTGGATTAACTGGGGGAGCACAGATAAGATCTGCACTCTGCAGACAGAGAAATTAAGGCACATAAAGAGAATATGACAAAACTTTGGCTGTCAAGCAAAGCATGACACCTCCAATACTTGGAAGGCAACATCTGCTGGCAAGAACACGGCAGGGTTAGGACAGAATCTCCCATCACTGCTGCTATTAATAATAAGCAGCTGTGCTTCACTCTAATCACCCGCCTATGGGAGACAAAATTACCTTTTTGACTTTGTTTTCCAATCTCTGATGCTTTAAAAATTAAGTTAACACAAGAGAAAAGGAAGCACTGATTTGTTCCTGATTTATATTCCAGCCTTCATTTCATTTACAAGTTCTTCCTAGAATCTGACTGGGGGAAATAAAAGCAATAGGTGTACTTCATGCGCTATTTGCTGTTGCTATAGCTTCAGCTCCAGAGAAACACAGAATTAGATGATGACCTATTTCAATAAGAATAATAATTAGACTAAAGTCAGATAACATTAAAGTCATCATCAGCAACATTCAACTCACACAGCCAGACAAGAAATGCTTCCTACCACTTGCTTGTGTTCACCAGCTGCCAACAGCACCACATCATCCACCTGCATGTTCAGCGCTTGGCTAAGCTCTGACTGCTGCTTCTCACCAAGAAACTTTGTAAGCAGAGACTTCAAGCTTCCACCAGGCCTGCAGATAATTTCCATGATTTCCTAAAGAAAGGTAAGAGTATGTTCAGTCCAGTGCTGCCCTCTCCTGTCTCGATGCATCACATGCTCAAGCACTGATTCTCAGCTATAAAAACTGCTTTTCTACCTTTCTCAGCCTGCAAGCACCTTTATACACACTTTGTCATTCAGTTTCTGATGCCTCAGAAGCATTTCTCTCTCACCTGGTTAAACTGGGATTTTGCAGACTCCTTTAATGACTCCAAATCTTTATTTTTAAGATATCTCTGCGGAAAGAGCAAAAGAAGATACATTAAACATCAGTGAAATCTACTGAAAGCCAGAACAGGATTCAAATCTACTGACTGAGCTCTTTCTAAAGTTCTCAAGGTCTCTTGTTTCTAGCACAAGTTCTTATGAGGGCTTTGGAACAGGACAGAGCCCACAGCACTAGGTTGCAGTCGGGTGCCTTCTCCAAGGGCTTCTTTCAGGAAGAGACCCCTCTAGGACGCACATCTGGCTGCAGTTTTTCTCCCTGCTCACAGATGAGATGCAGCTGGTCAGCAGAGTCAGATAACACCAGCTAAATGCCTCCGGCGTGCAGGAACAAGGCTGCAACACCACACTGCTGATGGGGAAGGCACAGCTCAATTTAGAGGAACAGAAGGAAACCATCTGGGCTGATTCTCACATGCAAAAAAATGCAGTGATGCGAGGACCTGCATCAAGACCTTGATTTTATTCAGTTACTCTTAACGTCTAGGGGCTAAAGAGTCCACTTTTGTTTCAAATAAACGCACACGCTAGTGCCCTCTCGTGGGAAGCCGGTAACTTGTGCTTTGTGCCAAAACTAAGGAATTCCAAGAGAAACCATGGTCAGATAGTCCTATTCCCTAAATAAAACTCAGTGTTTAGTGGATTTTTTCTTTTTTATACTGCCCAAGCCGACAAGACGACCACAGCCAGAATTAAATCTGCTTCTCTGTCAAAATACATGGCTGTGAAAAATAATCTTCCATATCTACTGTCAGCCTTGGATTTGGCCTGTGAAATTCACTAAAAGACATGACTTGTGCCCACAAAAGCAGACACGAGAAGGGGTTGTAACCACCTACCTCCCTCTCACTACTCCAGAACAGAGCTGTGTGATACCTGGCTCTGTATCAATCTCTTGCTACAGAACACAATTTATTATTGAGATGCACATCAGAAGCCATCCTTAACAAAAGCAAGCTGAAAGCCCAAGAGGTTTCCCTGTCCTCAAGGGATCTTGCAGCAATGTTTTCTCCCCTCCACTTCCCGACGACAATATATTCTTCCCATCGCCTGATCATCTCCAATCCGCTCTTCCAACACCACTCAGCCCAACCTGACACCAATCACAATCAATCCAAAGTTCCCTAAAGGGCGCTACTCCCCCCATAATAGCAAGGAACATTTCCATTCTAACAAAGGAATTCAAATTGGCATTGTATTTATTCCCACATAAACCATAAGGCAGTATGTAGAAGCATCACTTACCACTCCCTGAGGGATACAAATGGCTTTGACAGTGCCGTGTGGGTAACTGAGAGCATTCTGCACAAATGGAATGTCCGATCTTCGTAAAAAGTCACTGATATCCACAATCTGCGAATGGAGAGAACACAGGAAAAAGCAGTGGTGGTAGGAACGTGAAGCAAAAATCCTGCACCCGTGTCTTCACACGTTCAGTACCATCCCCTGGGATCTCATTTCTTTCTCAGAGAAATCAAATGGTTCACAGAAAGAAGTGAATGGGGAATAAGCATTAGGAGACTCAGCACTGCAGAAAGACAGACAGGAAAATCTAAGTTTGAGATGGCAAAATCTTACCACAGCAAAGAGAGCTGGATACTGAAATAGCGTCCCCCAAAATTAATTCCTGAAGAAAGATAAGATGCTTTCTTGCTTTTCAGCAACCCTCTTAATACATTTGTCGATACCCTCGTATCATACTTTCATACTCTTATTTCATCTACAAACAGTGTAAGCACACAACTGTAGCTGCTTATCTTGAAAATATCTTCAGGCCATTAAAAGGCTGGAGAAGTCCGGCTCACAAAGCATGCTCACCAGGAATTGCTTTGGAGAGCAGCAGAGAACAGCACCTACTTTATCTGTGAATGCCTTATGCACTTCTGTTCCTAAGACAGCTGAGATATATTGCTCCTTAACAGCCCACCATCTTTAAAATAAAATGTTCTAAAAACATATATTTTGCCACAAGCAAGTAATCAAACCCTCTCTTCTCGAAGATTTAACTCCCTGAACAAAACAGCAATGATGGGATAATACCTTGAGCAAATTATAGCATTAAGAACTCCATCTGCTCACGTGTACGTCATTTAAACAAAGATTATTCATAAAATATCAACCAGAAGGAGAAGCTGCAAATTTCCAGTGAGCAAACCCTCACCTTCATCCCAAAACGAGTGTCTGGTTTATCAGTCCCATATCCAGCCAGTGCCTCCTCGTATGTCATGGACGGGAAAGGAGTCGTAATGGAGCCTCTTTCCTCAGGCCAGGAATACTGCAGGAGGCCCTCTATCAATCTCTGGATCCCAGCTTGATCTACAAATGACATCTCTATATCTATCTTAAAAGAGAAAACAAGAGGGGCAACTCCACATCAGCTACAGGTTTTGCCTTTTCACTACTACTAACAGAAGTCAGCACAAAAAGAAACAATATATTACATGAAATCATAGCATAACTCCATTAGAGTATGTGCTTATGATCTCACTACAGACCGATGACTCAGGTAATAATCTCCGCAGGGAACTGAATGAGGTAATGATGACAAGGACAGAGGGAGAAACTTTGAATGAACCACGTTAGCCCAGAATCTCAAGGCTGAGGAATGGGATGTGTACCGCAGCAAGACAAGGGGCTGTGTCTGTGAAACACAGAGCAAACAATGCTGTACCCCCTGAGCAGCACAAGAAACCTTCAGAAGGAAAAACAGCTACAAGCAGTTTGGGTTGAGGAGAAGGATAAAAGGCAGCCCCAGCTGGTTACCTGAGTGAATTCAGGCTGCCTGTCAGGCCGTGAACCTTCATCTCGGTAGCAGCGAGCAACCTGAAAGTATCTGCAACAGTACTTTTACTTAGACAAGAATTTATATTACCCTAAATTAAACTGTGGCTATGAAATTCTTTATTAAAAAAAAAAAAAGAAAAAAGAAGTCTGTTCCCTTTGCAGCAGATGATCATAGCCCTGGTTGTTCCCATCCCCTCAAAAGCAATAATTTTGAATGGCAGCAACTGTATGAGCAGTGGTATCTATCTCCAGTGGTATCTCCAGTGGCACACGGAGATACAACAGGGCCACATGCAACCCCTCTCCCACCTTCTGCTCCAAACCTGGACTCTACTAAGGGCCATGTAAAACTTACAAATAATCAAGACGTGCTCTGCAATTCACTGCACGAACAACTTTCCCTCTCCTTCAATTTGATTTAGAGGTACAAGCGCAGTTAAAAGCTTAGTCTTCATACACCCTATGAACATGCTTCCCTTGTCTCCATCCTGCTCAGCTGCCCAGCCTCATCTCCATTAGTTCTACAGGTCAGTCTTGGAGAGGCTTTTATCTGATTTTCTGTTCTTCAGGCAGACTGTGCCTGAATTTAAATGGAATCAGGTTTCAACTTAAAACAACAGTGAAGACTCCAACCTTCAAACAGGACACATTTCCTCTTACGTAGAAACATTACTGCTCAGGGGCAAAGGGCCTGCCTGGCCTTGCTGGAAAGTCCCAAGTATTTAAGGATCCCTCTTCAAAGCACACAACCCTTGGCAGTTTTTGGGGAAGTATCCATCTACAAACTCATAGATCAAAGCAAGTAAACCCTGGATGGGACATGCAGAGAATAGGAGTCCAAGAAACACTGACCTGTCCAGGCCTCCAACCATGAGGAGCTGCTTGAACTGCTGAGGACTCTGTGGCAGAGAGTAGAACTTGCCCACTTCCCTCGAGGGCACAATAAACTCCTTTGCTCCCTGGCACCAAAAAGAACAGATAAGCTTACACACTTCAGCAAATTCAACAGAGAAAGAGCTGACATGAATATACTCAGCACACAGAGATACACTGCCTTCCAAAGAGTCCTTGGGGTTTGGGTCTTTTTCTCCCTCCCTTCACTTTCAGAAGAGGCAGGCCTTCCTCTTGCCCAGGTTTTTCTTGCTCAGAATGTTACAAGCAGATATGGAATGGCAAAACCACAGAGTTTATCAATGTTAACAAATGGATTTTAAATAAAAGTTCACCTGAACTTTTCATCTGAGCACATGCACCAGAAACAAGCTATTTCCTACAATAACTCCACCAGACAATCAATGTGAATTCCTCAAACAAAGCATTCTATCACGGTTTTCCTCCCACAGATACTTTTGTGTTTGGTCGCATGAGTTCACACTGTAGCCTTTCCCTCCACTACAGAATTATAACACTTTAGGTTTTGAAACCTTTGCCCCAAGTCTAACACAAAGGGATTTAAAAGTTTTTGAGAAGGCCAATGGAATCATTGCCTTGTTGCCACAGGCAGCCAAGCTAAATACTACAAAATTTAGCAGCTGGTGTCCTACCTCTACCCTAGAAGCTGCAGGTAAGCTAGACATGAGGTTGTACTTGGTCCTTTTGTTGAAATCAGCCCCTGATCTTGCTCTGTTTGGGTCGGCAGGGAGGAATGCCCCATCCCTAGTGTTCAAGGCCAGGTTGGATGGGGCCTTGGGCAGCCTGATCTAGAGGGACGTCCCTGCCCATGGCAGGGCATGATTCAAACTTGATGATCTTTAAGGTCCCTTCCAACCCTAACTATTATATGATTCTATGATTCTTTCCTCTAGACACTTTAGATGAAAGAAACCAAATTAATCCTTCAATCTAGTGCTTCTGCTTTATAAATCCATCTTGGCTGCACAGACACTTGTACCAAGATCATGCCAGAGAATTGTGGCATCACTGAAAAGAGCGAAGGGAAAAATAGAAGGTTGACCATACCGCTCTTTTAAACTGGACCACACAACCCCATACTCTTTGCATTCAAATAGAGTTTATCATGTTTACCAGCCAAAAATCTTTCTTCAGCACGACAGACCCCACCCGCTCTGTGCAGTCCCACTGCATGACAATGTTCTGAAGAACTAAGAACCAATTTCAGAGACAATGCACAAGGTCACACGGCTTTCAGTGTGAACTAGTGCAGGCTACGCTCTTTGGAGGAGAGTAGAAGATGGCTGTGGAAAGAGTAGCAACTAATAAGATAAAACAGCTCTCCAGTTTACCACACTATAGCCTACAGAAGCCTTTGGACTGCTCATCTGCTGCAACCTGGGCTGACTGTTGCCTCGGCAAGTCTGCAGCACTGACTTCACAACAGTAAAGCTGATCTCCTCTGGAGGGAAACCACGCGTGCAGTTCTTCTTCAGATGCATGCTGAAAATGGGAATATTCCTTTTCTGGCTAATAAGCCCAAGAAATACCATCTTTTTCTGCTCCTGTCTGCCTGCCTCTTGCAGCAGAGCTAACTAGAAGACAAGTCAAGCCAATGCTTCCTCATGTAGCCCAAAACAAGTTGTACAAACAGGCTATAAATCTGGAAATAAGCAGGCAGAGAGACTTTTTCCAATATCTGGTAAAACTAAAACACTGCTGTAATCACCACTCTTGAAATCTGGATCCCACTTCTACTTCCCTGATGCTTCCGACTCTCCATTGCCTCATGTGCAACGTGGGCTTTACCCTCAGCTCATGCCACAGCTCAAGCTCAGTAGCAGTTTGCTCAGCTGTGAGGGAAGAAAATACCCGATACATGAAAAAAGCCTTCTGCACAGCTGAAAGTCACATGAAATTCTGAAGACTACCCCCCGCTGTAAGGATGAGGGTATAGAAGTGTCTTTCAGAGAGAAACTACAGAGAATTGAGAATTTCTGAGCACTCATCTTAAAGTACAAAGAAAAGTGACAATACAAGTTAAAATTAAAAAACATCAGTGCATGTGTTTCCTAATCTATGAACCAATTTTCCACACCTTTTCTACAGACTTTCTTCCATTCACCCAGGCAAGAGAAGACTGAAACACTGAATTTTCCAGCAAGAGAGGTCAGCACTTCAACAGAAGAGTGGTATGTTAAATAAAATGCTAATGAAGTGCACCACCTTTTCAGAATTCTCTAGGAATTACAGCAGAGGCCATCCTTTTCAAAGCAGTCACAGTTTTCAACAGACTGCAGAACACCATCTTTTGCTTCCACCACAAGCATATTTCTACCACTGAGCTCTGCTCAACTGTTGAATCCAATGCAGTATCAACATCGTGGACCTTTTTGCAGAAATTAAACATATATAGGGATTAAGTCTTGGATCACATCCAACGTAGAAACGGGGTGGATCATTACTGGAAGACTGGATCTCTGGCAAGCAATCACAAAATAGCCTTAGACACACCTATTTTGCAGGATTAAATCTACAAATTCTAAACTAATATCATGGCCTAGAAGCACAAGAGGAAAGGACTCATTCTCCCCACGATGAAATCCCACTTGTGGTGTACAAACAGCTATTCCATCCCATTTAGAAAAATCTGTTAACCAGCTTAGTCCAAAATATCCCAAAAGATTCTCCACCTCCTGCTCCAAGAAACTAATGCATAACAGTACACTATCCAAGACAGGGGTTTAAATGCAAGAACTCCATGTTTTAGCTTTCAAGGCTCTCTTCTACAGCTCTCTTCTCTGCGATTATTTTTGAAATGAAAATAATATAAACTCAGAAATTAAAATGAGTTAATTACAATGAATCTTGAGTAGTGCCACTGCAGTAATCCACTAGCTAAGAGATAAATGTAGGGGAAACAGTGCTAAGAGGACGTTTTGGGGGTTTGATAATCTGGCTGGCTGTCCCAGGACAGGACTCACATTCAATATGCACTCTACAGAGGCTTTACTCATCTGAAGGTTCAAAACTAACACACAAGACACCACCTCTCCCCTTTCACTCCCTCTACTTTTAAAAGGATCATATCAGAAATTTGCACATAGAGCTGTTACTTAAGTAAGGAACAGCAATGAAGGCAGAGTGGCAAGTGACAGTAATCCAATCATGAACTGCAACCACAGGAGGCTAAAATGCATTACTAACAAAATACGTACCCCTGGGGTTCTCTTAAAGAGCGTTGGAGTTTCTACATCCACAAACCCTGGGGAACAAACACACGCTTCAGACACAGAATATGCCATGAGCAGGAAGAATTAGTATGACAAAGAGTGGGTCAGAGCAGGGTTAGTCAGCAAAATAAGTAATTTAGCACACCATGTAGCCTCTCCAAAACCAACAGATTTTGCTGCTTCCAAGAATAACTTGTGCCGTGACAGACAGAAAGGCTCCGAGCTACTCTGATGTCCTGCCAGAACTGCTGATGATAGAGGACTTCATATAAGCTGAAAAACTGTTTATTCTCTATCCATTTTGAAATAGGCTTTGCTCTTCCAAAAAGAAATTCCTGGTGTTAAGATAAGCATAATCCCTACAAGAAATCTACCTCTTTGATACGCCTCAAGTTGGGGGACCAAAAGAGGAAAACTACCTGCAAAAGGCCTTTTCTCAATGAATTTTCTGGCTATAGCTCATTTGAAATAACTGATTTGTAGCATGCTAACAGATTTCAACATACTTTGTTCTTCAGGCCTGCCAACATCCCTCTAAAGACCCCATGCAAGCAGACATGTCTTTACTAAGTGGGTCCGGTTTGGAGGAGCAAACTCACTGGCCATCTCTCCCAGCAATAAGAAACAGAAGGGAGGGCTAAAATATTGATTGCTGCAGAGTGTTCTTCAAGCGCTTTTCTTACCATGCAGGTTACACAGATATTCCCGCATCTTCATCACCATCTGTGATCTCAGCCGCAAGTTATACTGCAACTGGAAGCTACGCAAGTCCAAGTAACGATACTGCATCCGTAATGCCTCTGATTTCTGGAGATAAAAGGTAATTAGGATTAAGAGACAAAATACAAATTGCATGTCCAACGAAGCTGCTCCTAAAGCCACAGGACAAAAGGAAGAAGCTAAAAAATGGGGCCACTCTACTGCACAGCCCACAGCTCTCAGTCACTCAGTGTTTCCATGCATGATAACCACTTTAAGAAAAAACCCAAATCATTCAAACATTTACGGTGATAAAAAGTCAAGATTTCAGCCCTCCTTATTCTCAGTCCACTGTAGCAAACCTCCTTGTGATTTTTAAGCAGAGGAGCGGTATCATACATAGATCTAAAGGGACAATTAAATGGTGATCCATCCTTGTTACACAGGAAAACTGAAGTACTGTGGACGATGGGAATTGTCCAGGACCTGTGACATGGAAGGAACAGGACACAGTTCTCCCAATTCTAACATCTATGCATCAATCACAGTTTTAATGGCACAGAGTATATCTTCAATAAACACCCACACCACAGAGCCTGCACTATAACTGACCTCTTATAAGGCTGTGTACTTACAGGGGAAGAAATCCTCTGGCTGACTAGCTACTCGTCCAGTAAGACACCCTGGCCTTAAAACACAGCAGTGCACTGGCAGGTTCTGTTTCACACTCTAAAAATCTAACACAGCCTGATTTCTTTTGCTCGTCCCTCTACCATCTATTCTTGCAGCGATATTTAAAAACCCTGTGCACTGGAGTCATTCAAGCCTTGTTTCCTGCTTCACTTTAATTAGAAAAAAACCCTCAAAGCTAACAAGCAGCAGCCCTATTTCAAATACCACCACTCCCCAAAGCACAGCTGGGAGAATCAGACAAAATGCTCAGATGTTTTGCCATCACCCTGGGCAAATTTGCAATTTATTGAAAAGTCTCCATTTTGGTAAAAAAATAAAAATCACCAACACCTTGACAAAATTCTTGATTTCAAAAGGTAGCTTCTTGCAGGAGTTTAGTATCTCTGCAGTCTCCACCTTCACTTCAATATCCCCTGTTGGCATTTTCTGGAGCAAAAAGGCAAGGAAAAAAATTAGATTCAAAACTTAGGGAAAGCAATTGGACAAGAGTATTTCACAAATCATTGGGGGAAAAAGAAACCCATGTGATTATCCTCCCTGCCTCCTAACAAAGGATAACTCAGAGCAATTTTCTCAAGAACAAATTTTTCCTCGATTTCCCTTCTGTTCAGAAAAACCCAAATCATCTCAATAAAGACGGTACGTTCTTTCCCAGCAGCATATTGATCCCTACAAGAAATATAATTACATTTCCTTTGCCTTCTCCTTGAAGGACATGCTGAGCGCAGAGGAACAGTCAGGCACAGAGCTTTCCAGGTCAAATACATTTGGACAAAATACTCATTCCATTAGCTTCAATGAAACCATGCAGTACGCTTTTTAGTGCCCATTAGCAGCATCACCACAAGTCCTTAATACAATCCATAAAATGCAACTTTTGAGGAATTTCTCAGAATTTCTAGTTCAGAGCACAAGTTCTTCTTAGACTCTGAGGAAGAACAGACAGCTTCTCCCACTCAGAACTGTGCCACATCAAAGATCACCTGATCCTACTTTCTATTTACCAGGGGAAAGTAAATATAACCTTCCAGCAAAACATAAACGACTGAAAGAAATAAAGCATGGCTAGAAGCCTGCACTCTTCACAGACATATCTCAGCAGTCAGAGTGAAGAAAAATTACATTCCTAAATCCAGGTACTGTTTTCAGGCCTGACAGTGATGGGATATATACGACCCCAACAATCTCACCTATGCTTTGAAAGCCTGAAAAAGACAGCTGTTATCCTTTCAAAGGGTTGGAATACAATATAATTTGTGGGTGTCTGTAATAGGCTTTGGGGTTCCACTAAGTCACATGTCTGAGCAGTTATTTCACCTCATATTATCTGAGCCTTCACACACACAGAGCCCATGGCAAATTCATGGCACAAAAAACACCAAGATCCCACTACCTAGTGAGCTTTACCACAAGGAATAAAAGCCTTGAAAGACCTCATCCTCCTCACCGGATTCTCCTGCCCTGGGGGCCGAGGGCACACAATTCCCGTCACTCGCACAACAGACTCCACTGGGGCGTCAGACAAGAGCTTCTTCACATGGGAATGTGCCTGCAAGAAGATGACAATGACTCAGAGAAATTCAAAGACAAGGACAAACACACCGTGCTCAAGGGTCTCGTTTCATAATGGCCCGTTTGAATTCGGTATCGCTTCTCATAACCCAGAGGAAATGGCATTAATGTCTCCTGCTGCAGTGTCAGAACACGGCTCTCATAAATCACGCCTAAATCTACTTGTGGATCAGAGCACTCCATCTGACCAAATACTTCATTCTGCTCTCCGTGTCTGCCGGACCAAAGCTAGCAAAGGAAAAACAAATTATGGAGGTGCATAGTTTGGTAGCACTTACTTCATCCTGTGGAATGATGATCTGGGTCAGTCCCTGGAAATCCCTCAAAACCAGAAACATGCCTTGTCTGATCCATGCAAAACACAAAAAGAAAAACATTTTTTTTAAGCATTCAGTAGTCTTTTGCTTTTTAAGCCAAAGCACGTGGCAACTAGCTATTTTCTGGACCTGGTGACTAATCTCAAAGCACTTTGAAGAAACGTACTTACAGATAACTTTCCCACATTGGAATCTAATCTCAACAATTTGTTTCAAATTTTGCCTAGTCACAGGCAACGTGCAAATAACCAGGAAAGGCAGGATTTTAATCTAAACATTAATCCATGTAGCAAAAGGGATTCTGAACACATGTAATTTCTCTGTACAACAAAAAGCAAAAAAGCAATTTTTGATACTAATTAACTTCAAAGTTACAGGGCCTATCTCCATTTTACAAGCATCTACCCAGGATGAGAGTATTTTGGAGCACCGTCTACACTCTTTGCAGACAAGCTTTTCACTGCACATTTAGAAAATCTTCAGCTCCTTAAAAGTGATTATATCACACCACCGGTAGCAGGCTGTTAGAATAAACAATTCAACCCCTGCTTATTACCTTTGCTTAATATTTCTTTTTTAAGCAAAGCTTGCATACTTTAAAATTATATTGTTAGATGCTGTAGCTGAAAAGATAAAACAATGTTGTTTGCTTAAAATTTAGGAATGCTATATAATAGAAATTATTTGCTCATAGCTGTTAAAATTGCTATAAATATGCTATTAGTGGCTTTATGTCCCACACAATGAGGGTAACAACACGTAACTGCTTGATAGTGTTGCAATAAGGATCAATTAACACTTGTATGAAACTGAAATTTTAGATACTGCTCTAGCACAGCTCTCAGCTGTTTTACTCCTTTCAGAAGTGACTGCTGCACGATATGAAAAGATAACCTGAAGTACAACAAGTATTTGAATCCAGGCCTAGAGTCTGGATTTAGCAAATGAGCACCTCAATTTTCACCTTGGTTTGCATTTACCTTTGATACTGAATCCATCCATACAGTGTGACCTGCTGCCCCACGTGAGCAGAACGCAGCTCTCCACAAGTGTTGGTGCGAGGGACAAAACTATTGAAGTCTGGAATAAAAATAAATTCTTTTGTGGCTTTTGCAAGCAAGCAAAACAGTTACAGAATTCCACATGCATACCAGTTTAGGCATATACAAATAAATTATCGCATATAACCCAAATATGCTGTAAGACACTAGGAAATAAATCTGACATGAAATTATTGTAGAGATGTTTTTAAGAGGAATTATTTATATGTCTCAGTTAAACTTTCATACAGAAATCTGAATACAATATTTGAGGGGAGGGGAGTTCAACAACTACTGCTAAAGAGCCTGCACCACGATTACAGAAGACTTTCAACAAACGTGGCATCATGATGTGCCTGGCATCATGATTTAGTTATAAAACTAAGCACATCGTTTAGAAGAGAAGTGAATTGTTTAGGTTGGAAAAGACCTTTAAAATCATCAAGTCCAACCGTAAGCCCAACACTGCCACTGAGTTCACCACTGAGCATGTCAGAGTTTCAGCTCGCAAGGACAAGTTTGAAGGACGTTATTATCTATACGCATATGTATAATTACATGAAATAATCTCCCTTGCTGCCTTCACAAGCGCCTTTATGAATTAAAAGAGTAGAGTAGAGAGAACAAAAGCTTGTTTTCCAACTATCACACCAGGCATTCAGCTACCCCTGTGTTTAGCTTGCATACTACAGAAGGAAGAGAGTCAAAAAACAAAGTAAAAGCCTAGGAAAAAATAAATTAAATTACTTTTGAAATTCTTTGAACCACAATTCACTGTGAGAAACCATATGTCAAACAGAAACACAATGTGGAGATGACATTTAAAGAGTGGGGAGTGGGAAGTGATCTATTGTGTGTGCTTTTACTCTCTTGTGCAGACGACTCTGACCCAGACCCTCACCTGGAGCCAGAGAGGCAGGGACGGTGGCCAACCGGCGCAGAGCTCGCCCGCAGCCCGGCCGGGCCAGCACCTGCAGAATGCAGGAAAGGGCCATGGCACAGCCTAGAGGAGGAACAGAGTGAACTTTCCTACTCCTGCTGAAATAAACACACATAAGTGGAACCACTAGCCACAGCCCCAAGTTCCTCGGGCCCCTGCCCAAGTCCAAGTCAAACCCCTCAGACCCCCACACCCCTGGGTCTCCACAGCCCCTCAGGCCTCAAACACCTCAGCCCCCCAAACCCCTGATGTCCCCAGAACCTCTCAGGCCCCTCAAAACCCCTCACGCCCCAAGAAGTGGCAAACCCCAGGGCCCTCAGATCCTCCTCCAGTCCCTCAGGCCTCAAACTCCTTGGGCCCCCAAGCAGCAAATCCCCAGCTCCTCAGCATCCCCCAGCCCCTCAGACCCCCAAATCCCCTCAGTCCTCTAAACGCCACAGACCCCAAGACAGCCCCCCCACCCCCTCAGGCCTCAAACCCCTCAAGCCCAGCAGCCCCTCATGCTCCCAGCCCCTTGGGTCCCCATAGCCCCTCAGACCTCAAACGCCTCCAGCCCCAGTCTCTCAGATCCCCCGGCCTCTCGGACTCCCAAATCCCCGAGGTCCCTCAAACCCCTCCAGCCCCCCAAAACCCCTCACACCCCCTCAAGCAGCAACCCCCTGAGTTCTCAGACCCCCCGAGCCCCTCAACTTCAAACCCCTCAGCTCCCCAAGCAGCAAATTCCCAGCCTCTCGGACCTCGAAATCCGTGAGATTCCCCAAACCCCTCGACACCCTCCTCCCCCAGCTCTCAAACCCCTAAGGCCCCCAGCAAGCAAATTCCCAGCCCCTCAGAACCCCAAAGCCCTAAGGTCCCCAAACCCCCTCCCCCAGCAGCAAATCATAAGGCCCTCAGACCCCCCCAGCCCCTCAGGTCTCAAACCTCTTGGACCCCCCAGTTCCTCAGGCCCCCAAGCAGCAAATCCTCAGCCCTCCGGGACCCCGAACCCCTGAGGTTCCCCAACTCCCTCAAACCCCCCAAAACCCGTCGCCCCCTCCGTTTCCCCAAGCAGCAAATCCCAAAGCCCTCAGATACCACTCACATCCCCGAGACCCTCAGGTCTCAAACCCCTCGAGTCTCCCACAAGCAGCAAGCCCCAAGGCCCTCAGACCTCTCAGGCCTCAAACTCCTCAGGTCCCCAAGCTCCTCAGGCTCCCCAGATCCTCCTTCTCCCCTAGCCCCTCAGGCAGCCCAAACCCCGTCTTTTGGGAGCCTGGGGCCCCAGTGCGGAGCAGGCAGGGCCGGAGCGGCAGGTCCCCTGCCGGCGAGGCCCGCGACCTCCAGGCTCACCGGGAGCTCCCCGAGCCGCGTCAGAAGAACAGAATCCACGCCGCCACGCCACACACACCTGCCTCCTTGCCCCACTTCCGCCCGGCACCAACATGACGTCGGCAGCGCAGGGCGCACCGCAGAGGGTGTCGGGAAGAGGTTCACACGGGGCGCGCGTCGCGGAAGTGATTAGTTCCTGCTAACCTTCTCCTTGCCCCACTTCCGCCCGACACTAACATGGCGGCGGCGGCGCCCAGTGTGCCGCGAGGGGTGTCGGGAAGGGGTTCGAACACTGCCCGGCGGGGAGCGGCGCCCGCCATGGAGTCAGCGGCGCGGACTCTCCCCGGCACCGCGCGGCTGTCGCGGGGGCTGCCGTTCGGGCGGCTTGGGATCAGCCACAGCCGGCTCCTCCCGCCCCTGCCGCGGTCACAGGTACGGGCAGCGGGGGTCTGACCCGTCCCCTCCCTCTGGGGACAGTGGAGGGAGGGAAGGAGGCTTTTGTCCCCTGTCCCCCCGGGGACACCGGGGGGGGGGGGGTGTCTTTGTCCCCTCCCCTGGGGACACTTGAGGGAGGGCGAGGGACTTTTGTCCCCTCACCCCCCGGGGATACCGGAGGAGGGGGTGCTTGTGCCCTCTCCCTGGGGACACTGGAGGAAGAGAGGAGCCTCTGCCCGTCCTGTTCCCCCGCGGACACCGGAGAGAGAAGGGGGCTCTTTGTCGCTTTCCCCTGGGGACAGCAGAGGAAGAGGGGGGTCCTTGCCCATCCCATCTCCCTGGGGACACCAGTTGGGTGCAGGGGGGTCCCAGACCCATTTTCCTCGGGACACTGAGGGAGGGCAGAGTCCCTGCCCCAAGCCCTTGGGGACACCGGGGTGCCAGGGATCCCAGTCCATCCCAGCTCCCTCCCTACCAGCTGGCAGGAGCACAGGGCCCTGGGTGCCTCTGCCAACCCTAAAAGGGAAACTATGCCCATTTGTTTCGGTATCATTATTTTCCTAATTTTTCTACCCAGGAAATCGCAGATCCCCAGAGAACAGCGTTTCTCCTGCGCAAGCAGTGGACCTTATACAGCGTGACCCCTCTGTACAGATTCTCAGACACCCACCTCAAGGATTACGCTCGGCTGCTCAGCATTTCCATTGCTGCTGAGAAGCAGAAGGGGCTGGCAGTGGAAGTCGGGTTTGAGCTGGATCTGGATATCAAGGTGGATGTCTCCAGCATCCCAGATCTGAAAGGCAGCGACCAAGACCACGCTGCGATCCTGGTGCAGGTAAGGAGCCTTCCTAGCAGTGCTGTAATGAGACTGCGTTGTACGAGTTGCTTTTGCTATCATAAAACACCCTGTCTCTTAAAAAAAATGAAAACCCAAACCTAAACCCTACCTTTATGGAATAACTTGCTGGTGAGGTTTAATGAAGGTGAATTCTGTCTGTTTTTAACTGGGACAGAACATCTCATAGGCAATGTTTAGGTTTAATTGCAATTTTGAGTTCAACTCTGATAAAATCAGAGCAAGACCATAGGGAGCAATCTCTTTATAATTTTTTAGTCCAGCAATTAATTTACTGCAAGAACTTGAACAGGTTATTTAGCTTCCTGGGTAAAGCTGGTATAATCCTACCTCCTGGCCATAGCTCGAGTCTAATTAATGTTTCTGAAATGCTTTGCCTCAACTGAAAGATGCTGCTGAGACACCAAGTTCAGTATAGAAGTGATTATAGGATGTGCTGTGGATTGGTTCTTCTTAAACAGCATAAACTGATTTCAGGACTGCTCCTAATGAAGTAAAAAGTGCTTCTCCTGTTGTTTTCAATGGAATTTTAGGGATGTAATGGATAGACTGAAAAATTTTGAACTTTACAGAGAAAGATGTTGCATGTGAGGTCCGGAGAAAAATCTTTACCAAACATTTAAAATTATAAAGCAAAAAACATCTTTGGCTAAGAGAAGTCAAATGCTTCTTTTCCCCATCCCAGCTTTCTTCAAGATCACCAGCCTCCTCCAAAAATTCAGAAAGGAAACTCATATGGTTGGGCTGCTTCTGCTGTGTGTCTGGAGATGACCTTTCCAAGAACTTGCCAAAAGACTTCACTTATTTACCTCTGTTTCTTGTTAATGGGGCAGAGAAATACACATCTATTATTGGAAGTTGGTTTCAGACGACTTTTGACTGCTGCTTCCACCGTTTAGCTATCAGCCCTTTCAATCTCAGTTGGATGGCAGCAATGTGGACTGGATGCAAAGTGGACAAAACCGCGTCTGCCACAGAACTTGTCTTCTCTGTCCCCCGTCTGCCCCAGCCTCTGGATATTTCGTATGCCATTCATCCAGAAGATGCAAAAGCTCTATGGGACACAGTCCAAAAAACTCCAGGAGAGATCACTCAAGAAGAGGTGGATGTCTTTATGGACTGCCTCTACTCTCACTTCCACAGACACTTTAAAATCCACTTGTCAGCCACAAAACTGGTGAAAGTGTCGACGGCGATTGCCTCAGCACACTGCGATGGGACTATAAAGGTGAGGTTGTAAGTTATGTGTTGTCCTAACTAATGCAAGACTAATAAAATAGTTGACTAGAAATCTCTTACTTTTAAAAATGAAGGCTTTGTGTTTCTTGTGCATTATTTCCTGCAAGAAGTTAGTTAAACACTCAACTTTTATTATAATTAGTTCTGGAGCAGCTATCGTTAGTCTTTTACTACTATTGTATTAGCAGCTCGTAACCCTTGTCTTTGTCTGGAAATAACTGTATTAGCTGTGATATGATCAGGAAAGTGTCTTTGCCCGTTGGCCAAAACTTAGGTTTAAAATATCCCCAAAACCTTAAACCCATGTTGATTAGTTTTCTAGTATTGCAGCTATTAAGATTCAGACAGAAAGCACTTATAATTAACTAGCTATCTAGTGTGGTGTGGTGGCGGTGAGCTGAGAGACAACAATTGACCTTAAGAGTCAAAATATCTTGCTTGAAGCGTCTTCACCTGTAACAGTTTTATGGAAAGTGCTGGGCTCCCTACAAGAGGTATCAATAATGTGCTTTAAAACCATAGAGGATTAAACCTTCCTGAAGTTTCTTCAGGCAATGCAATACGGTCTTGTGAGTTAAAGAACAGTTGGTGTAAATGCGATTGCTTACATTTAGTCAGTCTGTGATGTGCTGATTGTGGTGTTCTGGGTACAAAGGGAACGTTAGGGGCTACATCAGGGACCTCACTCACACACCTCTTGCCTTGAGTGTGAGTTCATCAAAGGAAAGAAAACAAGCTTTGCTGGGAAGCATTTCTTAACAATTTAAGCCTTTTGTAGGACAACTGCAAACCACTAAACGTTACTGTTACATTGCTTAGTTCCACCCGTAGTCATTTAAAAGTGGCTAAAACAACTGTTTACTTTGCAGGTAAGTAAACACGAGAGACACTCAACTGAATAAGCTTTCTGCAGATGAGTTCTCTTTGGGAAGGTGTGTTGTGTAAACCCAGTTATAGCTCTTTCATAACTAGGACGATGAGTTCAAGTCAGATACATTCAGTACGGGAAAATGCAGGTATTTAAGGAAACTGGCATAGTCACCTTCCTACAGAAGGAGGGAGAGTAGCCAAAGGAGCAAAATGCTATGATTCTCACCTTCCAAAAAGCTGGAGTAGAAGCAGGGCATTCCTTAAGTACCATGCTTCACACAGGGCTCTGAAAAGAGCACTGTGTAGGCATTTGTTTGTTTTCCATACCCAGGGCTGAAGAGCAATAAAGGTACCTTGTAAACAACCATAGAGAAGCTGATTTGGAAGCTGGTTTCCAACCATTTAAGAGTATGGAAATCTGCCAACTGCAATGTTTGTTTTAGTGTACTTTTCTTTTCTTTCTTACAGTTTCTACAAAGCAAACACCTAATGGGAGTGATGATGCTACTGACTGAACTAGCAATCTCTCAGATAGAGTGAGAGTCATTTCAGCAAATCTTCATGCTGAAAAGGCTCAGTGCTGGAAGATGAACACTGAGAAATCAACTGGGAACTCGCTCCTGCAGCATCTTTTTTCCTTTTATGCTGTGACTGTCCAAAGCTGGACTCCCAATTCCTGCACTCAACTCCATAACTAGCTGTAATTCAGTGTCACAGCAAAAAACAAGTGGACATTTTGCCCTAAAGATGGGCTTCAGTACAAACTTCTATTAGCTTCTAAGCACCTTTGTTTTATCATAGTCATGCTGTTCATTTATGTGTAGATTATCAGCCAGCAGCTAAGAGAGACTTTGCAAATCTTTGGACGTGACTTATTGACAGGCGCTTCTGCTGTTTCAAACAGCAAGTTGGTTTTCAGTTTACGGGGTAGCCTAAGCTGTACAGACCTTAGCCTTACAGAAACCGCAACTGCTCTTGGGCCAAAGTCAAGCACACCTGAGAAGGGGTGCATGCTCTGCAACCCAGGGCAGAACAGTCCAGGTTCCAAACTTTCTTCTAGCTTTCCAAGGTCATAAACCATTTGTCTGTATCTTGGCCGGGCTAAGGCAAAGGGCATGAGACTGACAGCTGCCTTGTGTCTGCTGCCTGTTGGTCTTCTCAGACAATTTAATAAGAAGAAAGTGAGGTATGTGTACAAGCTAGATAGTTACCATGATTTGCCTGACATTTGTTGTCTTGGATTGTAATGTAGGCCAGAGAGCTCTTGGGGTTGGAGCTATGGGTGCTACAGGTTTGTATTAGATCTCTCCGTTCTGTAGTAGGTAGGAATTCAGAGAGCTCGTGCACAGCACCTGGCTACAGCTTAAATGAGCAAAAAGGAAGGAAAGTGTATTTTGTAACTTGTGTTATGTTTTTTCTATTATAGTACCAAATAAAGAAAATATTTGCCATCTTTTGCCACTACACTGGTCTTCAGCAAAGTCAAGACCACCTCTGCCATCAAATATATATATACTTGGGTGGTGCTTCTTTCCAACCATAGCTTATGTGACTAAACAACTATTTGTTACCTATTTAATAATTCTGTGACGTCAAAATTCAAAGTCTAGTTTCCTATACAGTTCACTTTAATAGTTTTGCACTTGTGCAGCATCTCCAAGGTCTGCTAAGTTTGTGCTCTGACCTTCCCGCTCAGCAGGGATGCAAGGTTTAGGATTTATTTGTCAGCTGTCACTAAAACTGCATTTTCTCCCCAGCACTGTGCAAACACATAACTGCCTAAGATGACATAATTGCATGCTCAATTCCTATTTTAATAATCTATTTTCAGAATTAGATAAGAAACATGTTTACTATTTGAAGATGAGTTATTTTTGAGTGTAAAGGTTGCATCCTGCAAAGTGTGAACTCCTACCATGGTAGGAGCAGCTAAGCAATCTTCTGAAGGTCTTGGCAGCACAGCACCTGTTTAAACTATGAGTTCTAATGCTTTAGTTTCCTCTTATGAAACATCTTACACAAAGTTTGCTATCTCAATTCACAGGAAGAGTGGGTAAAGCATAAATAATCTTACAGAACCTCTTTTACATTTTTCCTTGCCCGAAGAACACAGACCAATAGCACATGAAACTCCAGTGGAGGATGTGTATGAACTACAGCCCTACTCAGCTTTCCAGGGTGGTACTTTGCTATACACGCGTGCTGTGTATGGTACTGCTGAAATGAAAAGCTACTCCCTTCTCTTTTTTCACATGCTTGTCTTCAAACAGGGGTAGGTCCTGTATTGGTAACTGCAGTTAAGTCAGAGCTAGGTTTAGCCAGCTAGCACAGATGCTTTCTTCCAAAAAAACAGTTTTAAGCCAGTTTTACTTGGACTGGATCTGAAAAAAAACAACCCAGCATCTCTGTCACACAAACTATACACATGTATAGTTCACTGCTTTCACCTAAAGGAATAAACAAAAGAACAGCATAGAAGAAATTTATTAACATAGCACTATTTATACAAGTTACTCATGCTAGAAAAAAGCATAAATGATACATGTAAACATTTGTTTACAGAATACTTGTTTTCCTTGTAAAGGTGCAAATGATCTTCATATGTAAACACAAGAATACCAACCTTTAGGGGAAAGGGGGCTTTTAAAAAAAGTTTTAATGACCCATTTATTACTGTAGTGTAATTTTTACTATATTCAAGCACATTAAAATGCTGAGTTACATGAATAAAATTATGAAGTTAAAGAACTTAAGATGTCAGCACTGCCTTTTTCATCTCAAGAATTTACAGTCCTCTTACTCTTTCAAAATCTGATTTAGTAAGGTCCAGAGTTATATCAGGTGCAAAAGGTCATCTTTTCATACTAGACAGACATGAGATAGAAACATATCAGAACCTTTGAGACAACCGCAGTTCATCCTTCCTCTCCCCCCACCCCTGGGTGCCCCCACTTGTATCATAGCAGTTCCAGTGCCAGCAAACAGTCCTTCCCCTTCAAGTTCTGTGTGAGCCTCACACCTTTTCTTGTTCTAAACAAACACAGGCGAAGTGCATAAAAAGCACTAGAAGGGAGGGCACCATCACCTCATGGTCAGTGTTTTACAACAGGAGTTCTGAAGACACGGGAAGGAAGGCAGCTAAGATGACGCTGGTCTAAGCTTTTTTCAGCAGGAGCTGATTGTGGATCTGCCTTTCCGGCCGGAACCTGAGAAGTGAGGGTCAATCTAGGCTAGCCAGAACTAACAGACAGTACCTGCATCCCAGGTTCAGACATGAACCGATATCTAGCAGGCAACGCGAGAAAAAGGTTTTTATAAGTAAGCAACAACTAGTTGGTTCTATGTTCACATAGAGAGGAGGGGAGAGACAAAAGCTGAACTTTCGTACCATACGCTGTACAGTAAAAAGGCATTGTTGGAAATCCTTTTCACTCTCACCCCTTCTGGGCACCATTCAGTCCACAGATGAGTTCCAGTTCTACTTCCTGCCCCCACCAAGACTGAACGGATACTCAGGGCACCCATCCTTACAGCTCTCCTGTACTCTGAGAGACCCTAAAACACTACAAGAGTTGGAACCACAATAGCTGGCAGGACATAGCCCTGCCCTAACCACCAGCTTCTCAAAACTCCAATCGCACACGCACATATACATATATATAAAACACATATATATATATGCACACATATATATGTATATAAAAAGCTGGAATTATCGCCATGAGCAATACAAAGAAAATACTTGATACAAATTAAATGAAAAAATAAATATATTCTGTGCACAGAAAAGCTTCTGTGCAAAGGTGGCACCTGGCAGGTCAAGTACTTTTTTTGAAGCTCTCTGTAAATAAGGCAAAAGCAAAGTTTTCTGTATCCCATCCCTCTTTCGGGCGCCACACAGCTGCCACATCCACTGCTCACAGCAAGAGGGAAAGCAGGAAACTCTCCTCCTTGCCAGACTCCCAGTATAGCACATGGTCTCTACATTAGCATTGTTTACGCTACAGTAACTTTTACAGTTTGGTTTATTCAAAAATGTAGACTATTTAGAAAAAACATGGACATAAGCAACACTTCTACTTTTGTCCAGTGGTTCCGCGGAGTCTGACAACGTGGTCTCCCATTGGGCACGCTCTCACAGAAGTCATTTTTTTAATTCCATAGAAAGAGTCACCGGCAAAGATTTACATTGGATCTAGACCGTTCATACTAGAGCTGCAAAGAGGTCCAGTGTCAACAAGTCTCTTCAGTTTTTCTAGGAATGAGAACTAAGGGGTCTCCCTCCCTCTGGATGCTTACCATATATGAGATTCACAGTGCGTCATTTTGATAACACCTACTCCTCCTCCCAGCCGCCGATAGTTCATCCCTCCATACAACCTGCAAAGACAAGGGTTTGGTGGTCACATCAATTCAGCTCCTTCGTGGAGTTACTGTGGGAAAGACTGGACCAGCCCTTGTAAGCATAGCTACACCGTTGTTAACTTCTGGTTAAAGCAGACCACGACGAGCTGGGCAGCAGTCATCTTACATCCTTCCAAGGTAAACACCTGTAATTGTTCATGCCTTTCTCTCTCAAAACAGTAACCACGTCTTGGTTTGACGCCACAGGTTTCTGGTACTTGAGTAACCACTTGCTTTCTCCCTCTTTGGTGATGTGCAAGATAGGAAAGAACTTTGCGGGCTGTATCTGATCTTGGGTTACATTTTGGGTAACACAAGAGCACGGATAGGTTTGCTACTTAAAATTCAACTATTTTTTTTGTATTTTTAATACCCTAAATTCATCTGATCCATCAAAGATGTAACACATCCCAAGCACCATCTGTTTCTCCAAAATGCTACTGAAATGGTGCCTGCATTTCATATGGAAATCTGATCCCTACAGACTCCAGCATCCCACTCACTTCAGCTGCATATTCCCCTCTCTGCCCCTGAAGCCCGCTGGCAGAAACAGGAGAGACAAGTTCTTCCAACAACTCCTACCAATGCCTTTTGTTAAATTCAAATTGCATCGGAAGCATTTCTCAGTCAGGCTACACAAAAATATCCTTCATGGAGCAAGAAGTACAGCAAACAAAACAAAACCACCGTAGATGTTCATCAGCTACACTGAATTCAAAGGGAGAAAAAAAGAAGCTAAGGTGGTACCTTGAACAGCCTCCTAATCTGTGAACGCGAGCCCAGGCTGTAAAGCTCCTAATTCTAGACATCTTGTTATTGTTAATGCCACTAGATGTAGCTAAAAGCATTCAGCTACGGAATGTGATGTATGTATTACTCTCCACTCAACTGGTTTTCTCAGTAGCTCAAAAGGCATTGTCCATTACTCAGCAAACAAGAGGAAGTTCCTCCACTGCTTCTTAGGACAGCTTATCTCAGCAGGAAAGGGTTAATTCACTAGTATTACTAGGCAGAAAGAAATGAGGACATCAATTTCTTTCTGTTCCCTACCTTTGCCAGATCCCTAAAGAAGCAAGAATACAGGTGGGACGTGAAGTTTTCTACTGATTAGATTTGGGAATAAATATACAGGCAGTAGCTTTCAAGCGTAGTTATGATTAGAAAAGAAACAAGAAAAACAGTCTTTCTGCTCAGTATGCATTTTTTGATTGGAAATTTTGCATTATTTCTCTAAGCCTGTCAATCAGATAAAATCCTAATTGCTGTCTTGCAGGTTTAAAGGGGAAGAACATCATATGTTCAAAGCTCCTCCACAAGTATCTAGAAATCAGAGCCTCAGCTTTAAAGCAAAAAAATGAGTAGGCTGAGTTCTACATCACGACCGTGAGCTCCTTCTGCTAAGGGCAAGCTTAGTTTTATTGGGAAGCAGAAGAGACAGAGCCCAAAATAAACAGGAGGGCAGTATCTCTCTCAATGCAGTCCATTGTTGTTATGTTCAAAAGTTGCACTTGGAAATCAAACTAGGCTTTGGTATGAACCTTTACTCACTATCCAACAAGCCTACCAAGTCAGTTATTTTCTCTGGCTCTCAATAACTCACCCATACATGGTTTTCCTACCTGGAAAAGATACAATGAGACTTCATTCATTATTGGTTAAGTCTGCTGGGATACTCGAATGAGAAAAAATATGGTAAACTATCTCCAATTTTACTTAAAATGGAGTCAGTGGCTGGAATTCAAACAGAAATATGCAAGAAAATGTTTCTCAACTGCTTACTGTTGTCATAGTTATAGACATGGGGATGCTGTAGGTAAATGGCATAGAGTTGTTTCTCAAAATGTGATTCACTTCCTTACACTTTCCTTCAAGCCAAGAAGCCTCCATGGGAACATTACGCTGGCTACCTGTGGTGTACATCACATTTCTAATTTGGCTGGGACAGCTCCAGCTGGGTGGCAGCAGCTACAGCTGGGAAGTGCTATTGGATTGTTTCAGAAACTAAAATTACCTCCACGTGTTAGCATCTGGATCAAACACCTCAATGGTCTTCAAGTACGTCGTGCCATCAAAACCCCCCACTGCCATCAGCTGCCCATTCACCACTGCGAGGCCAACCTGCAAACAACCATCACAGACAGAAGCCATTTATTGGGGATGTCCTCAAAAGAAGGGTTGAAAAGAAAATACTAATAGAAGAATTTAAGTCGTGTTTAGGAAAAGGCATTCTGCAGTAGAAGGCAGGGGGTAGGATAAATAAAATAGCCTAAAAAAATATCAAGACACGAAAAATTAAATATCTATATCAAAATGAAGAGCAGAGAAAATAGAGAAACAGAAAAAGCAGGTTCCCATTATTACCAGCTACAAGAACTACAAGTTTGCATGGTAACAGATACATAAGACCCTAAGACCCTAAGTTTTTATCAGCCAAAACTTACGTCCTGGACTGAAATTCTTCACCAAGTGTGGCATGCATGCAGCAGAATATCTACCAGACTATAGCCTGGAACGCTCGCTTAAATAAGAACCATATGCAAGGCCCTCTCCTGCTCCTCTTGGGCTGAGCCTTGGACCATCTGTAAGCACCTTGGCCTCCAGCCTTTCTATTATGTCTTTCTGCTAAAGCACAAATCACTGAAATCTCAAACAGTTCTGTGGTTTAGGAAGATCACTTCCAGTGAAAACATCTCGTGGCATAACAAAAAGATGACAAGAACAGAAGGCAAAATGGTTCTTGTTTTGGCTTTGAGGAAGTTAGGAAACTCAGGAGGGCTGCAGATAATGATGCATCTATTCAGCAGTTTCTACAGAAAGCAAATATAGGAAAATCAATGAGAAATCAATGCCTAATCAGTAACAAAAAAAGAGTGTTGGACAGTACTTGAGGATGGATATAAATACGTATTCTCTGCCTCCAAAACCAGTAGTTACTCAAGTTATAATTCATACTTGCATCATTGGATAACGAAATACTAACATACAGACAGAATTAATCCACCCTTTACTATATAATCCAGTATCCAATGATAAATATTCATAACATTTGTATCTGTCCAAGTGCAATGACTCCCTAAAACGTTATGTTAATCTTTTCTTCACATGTCTATAGAAAGCAGGAACATTAGCAGCTGATGGGAACATGCTGTTACATCCTGTACTCACAGGATTCGGGGAAGAGAGGCAACATCCCAAATGAAAGCCTAGAAACCCTGTTCCCACACATCGCAAGGCAATAAAAAGACTTTGAAGGAAGTCTGTGTCTAAACACATGCTTGCCCAGATTCTCAGCTCTCTCTTCTGGGCAGGTAGGTACGTTCACGTCCTAATTCATCCAAAACACACTGTGGGATGAGAATCGGGTATTAATTTTTATACTGTTCTCTAACAGTCCCTCATGTCAAGTATGGCTACTTCACCAAGTAAACAAAAGTACTCCTCTGTTACAGGCCTAAGTAGTTGACTCTGCATAACGGACCAAAACTACTAATAAAGACCTTCAAATGACTCCATTTTCCCATCCTCGGGCACATCAGCCAGCCGTCTACAGCATTACACGACTACTGCTTCATTCTCTAGTCTTGCTAAAGAGCTTGAACTTCTTGCAAACCTTTACCCTCACAGAAGAGAGGTGAAAAGTACAGAGGAAGCAAGAGGAAAACCTCACAAGATAACCCCCCAGCTCTCCCCACATGGTCATGTAAAGTATAGGCAAGCAAACCAAGCCAAACTCACTCCACTCCGGCGCGATGTCATGGCCACAACAGGAGACCACTGGTTGGTTCGAGGGTTGTATCTCTCAGCGCTACTGAGCTCTGTCGTGTCATCTCTGCCTCCCACAGCATATATCATGTCTTGGTATACTGCACAGCCCAGGTGCTTCCTCCTCGTCCCCATGGGTGCAATTGTGTGCCAGCGGTTCTCCTGGGGATTGTAGCGTTCCACTGCAGAGGAAATGACACATCTTTGGACAACAGGGCTGGCAGGCAGTGGGGGTTAGTACCTGTGAACCTGCACCCAGAGTACTGCTCCATCTGTAAAGACACTGCAATTTCCACACACCAAAAATACAATGAACCAGTTTCTTACCACTCTAATGCTTCTCTTCTACAGAAGGCTCGCTGTTCTCTCTCCTGTACAGTCAATCACATTCAGCATCTTAACTCAAGAGTGAGCTGGCAATGCTACAAACTGACCTGCATTACCATCTTGCAGTAGTTTTACCTTTGGCACCTTCCTTCCTACAGCAGAAAAGGGCTACTGCAGGATAAAAAGATGTGCTTGCAACTGCTATGCAAATGAACAAAGTATTGTATTCAGGACACTGCCAAATGCAGCTTTGAGAAAGAAGAAAATGACACGGAACCGGGTAGCAAGGGCTCTCCACTACCCTGGAGAGTCAACTACTGTATGGCAAAAATCATATTTAAAGAAAACACGGCAAGCTGACCACAAAGATATTCAACAGCCATCTGGGGACACTAACGACAAACAAGCTCATGACAAGTGCTGACAGCAACAAGGGACAGCAAAAAGCATACCAGTATTGAGAGGGGAAGTCCCATCAGAGCCTCCCACAGCATAGAGGAATCCCCCTAGCACAGCCACTGCAACTCCCAGGCGCCTGGTGCTCATGGAAGCCACTCGAGTCCATTTGTTTTCTTTGGGATCATACCTGGCAAAAGAACACACGCCAAAGCTTAGTGAAGCGTTGACATCAAAGGGACAGGAAGACTGACCTCACTCTCCCCAAACAAAAATCTTCGTAAGATTCATACAGTATTTACCTCCTCTCCAGCTCATCTGCATCAACTGCCCCTCCCAAGTCCCTCCTCTCCCTGCACCCCACTTTTTTAAGTTAAAAGGTACCTTTCCACAATGTTGAGACAAGAGACACCATCCTGGCCACCCACAGCGTAGAGGTAGCCTCCAAGAACTGCTACTCCAACACTGGTCCTGCAGGTGCTGGTGGGGGCCACATCACTGCTCCACTGATTGGTCTTTGGATCATACCTAGAAAAACAGGAATTGCCTGTCTAGGAATGCTTCAGACTCTCCCGTGCTTCGGAATTAGTAAAGCAGTGAAACTGGCCTAGGTTGAGTTTAAACTGCAACACAGCTATCTGTAAGCTGGATAAAGCCCCTCAAGTCTTTGTAAGCATCCGATACATCCCTGGAATAACACGTTCAAACTGCAGATCAAAGGTTTATGTTCATAAGGCAGCAGGTTGCCACGGACAGGCTGACATGCAGAAATTTGCATCTCTGCAAAAAGCAGCAGCCAGAGTTCCCTGCAGTTCACACAAGAACTCAGCCAGCACTGGGATCTGTACTTTGACATAAAGATGAAGGAACCAGATGGAATTGGCAATCCAGAGACAAAGGAATATGGTGCACAGCAGAAAAGTGCAGGAGATGGAAGATGTAAGGCTAGTGTCACAATGTGGGAAGATGGAACTATGAAAGGATATGCGTGGGGAGGAAAGGGAGGCTCAAGGTAAAAGCAGATATTTGGATAGCTTATTGGATTTGTTACAGGGCCAAAATTTAGAGTACCAAGAGTGCTTGAGCTGCGTGGCTTTTAGGCTTGGGGATTGCCATATGCAGCTCCCAGAAACAAGAAGCTTGGCAATGCCTGTTTGATTTTCATCCTTCACAGGTTTATAGGACTGACCTATTTTCTTTCTTCTGTCTAAGTGCCAAAGTTCCTTAATTCTCTAGCTACCACTCCACAATAAAATTCCAGGATCTCTCCCTCAACATCTAAGAAATGCTTACTGTAACCTCACCTTCCTCAACAATGCTAAAAACAAACCAGCAATTGCAGAGGTTAACCAGCATCATCGCTCCTCCCATCAATTATACCCAGACCCATCTTTTACACATGCCTTCCTTACACCAAAGGCCATGTCTTCTCTCATTAAACTGGGGGTAACGTGACACAAGCTGTTATGCATGAAGCCCTAGTTCAGCAGTAAACAAGCATGATATTGAAGGCGTATGCAAGGGAGGAGGAAATGTAGATAACGTGTAATATAAATTTAAGGTTTTCAGCAGAACAACCACACAGCCAGAGAAATGAACTTATTTTTAAGAGGCTGCACCCAGATTTAAGGAGTCAGAGATAACACTGGCCTTACAGAGACTTACCTTTCTACACTGTTAAGATAAGAGGAACCGTCGTGGCCTCCCACAGCATAGAGGAGATCATCCAGAACGCTGACTCCAACGCCACAGCGCCTTTTGCTCATGGATGCCACCATCCGCCACTCATTGGTTTGAGGGTCATAGCGTTCTACACTGGAAATCGCGTCTCCGCTACACCAGCCTCCCACTGTAGGAACCAACGCAAGAAAGTGTCACAACAACACGCTGAGCTCAGGTAGTGTATCTGTGCCTGGTACAAAGACCTTCTGGTCTAACCCACCTCCTAGTTAGTCATTTTCAGAATTATAATTAGAAGACAGAATGCAATTTTCAGGAGGATTAGCATAAGTTTGGAAGTAGTGTGGCATTCATCGCACCAAAGAAATCATACAAGTAAGAAAGGGTAAGTTAAATCTCCAACTATTAATGCACAGGTCACTTCAGAAATACGTTGTAAAGACTAGCCTTAGGGAAGCACTCTCACCAGAAAACCCAGACTTGAATCTCCTGCCCTAAGCCAGCAGGAGCTATACATACCTGCAAAGAGCACTTCTCCACAGCGTATGGGTTTGCGTGGTCTAGTTCTTGGTCCTTGCATCAGTGGCCGCTCTTGGGGCAACAGCAGGTAGTTTTTAGCTTCATCCACTAGATCCCTGTGCAAGACAGGAAAATATTATTCCCCAAAGTTCCCCTGACACCAGACTCGGGAGAAGGTACAAATTAAAACTGATGGCAAGAGCAGCCAGCACCAGTCATGCACTTCAGGTATTCACAGATCCAAAGTGCACCAACAGTTCTAATTAAAACATACACTGTCACCTGAATACTCATCAACAGTTTACAAGTCATTTCCACAGTGACAGCAGGAGACCAGTATCAATATCTGGATAGAGTTAATAACAGATATTGCTTGCTACAAAGACTGATAAACTGTGACAAGAGATTTGTCAAGCTTACTCTCCAGAAAAGAAAAACCCAGATTGCCTCAAGCTAAAACTTGACAATCACTTGTTTTGTCTAGGAACAAATTGGGAGCTGAAAAGCACACAAATACATAATACACAAACAACCAATAGATGGAGATAGTACCCTTCTGATGAATATTTTCTCCATCAGCTCTGGCCAGCTCGCACTGTCCATCCACTCATGACTTGCCACCTGGACTAATCCTAATATTCCAAACCCTTGAATAAAACAAAAACCAAAAAAATGTCCTCCTTCCCCCTACAAACGTGGAATTCCCCCACTATGAATGCTTATTCAGGAAGATAACAGTTTAGCGTATCCCCTGAACTTTCGTACATTAAGCACAACAAGAAAAATAGTGTGCTTCATAGATGATACAGAACTCCTTAGAACTAGAAAGGGGAAACTCATACCAGAAGAGAAGGAACTAACAGTTTCCTTGCACCAGCACAGTGGGAAATAGTGGACTAATCCCAGAGTCCAATTCAGTTATCATCAAAGCACAGATTTTTTTACAAAGAGAAACTACTTTAAGCCATAACGAGATCATGAATGCCATGCAAGTGGTAAGCTGTAATGAATGGCCATGACTAGAGAAAGAAAAAAAAGGTGAAATGAGAAAGAATACACTGAAGAGTATTTTACCAGTGGTCAAACTGTGCACTCAAAGTCTGGTATTGCACTGAAAACTTGAAAGAACAAAAACATTTCTAGGGCACACTGACTACAACACAAAGAGAACACAGGCTTTCTTGCATTTCTTCTCCTCCCAGTCGCAAAAATGGAAACTGTGAGTGATCATTCATTTACCACTGACAAATCAGCACCATTTTAGGGAACAGATGCAAATAAGGCACCCAAATACAGCAAAATCCAATTCTGTACATCAGCGAGGAGATTTACCGGCATTCCTCATCGCTCTTAATAAGTGGATCAGAGCCCACTGTACCCACAAGGAACTTGGGACTGAGCAGTGGCAGACGAACATGCTGCAGGACCTAGAACACAAAAGAACGTAGATGGTAACCACGTGCACCTACAGCGATGCAAGTAGCCAGATGGCAAACAACAGTGGCTAACAAGCTTTGATAAAGAGTTAATAATTCCTCTGGCATGGTCATTCACACCTCCAAAACCTGGCATTTTAGTGAAATGCAGTTCCTCTTACAGCACCTTTGCCTTTTCCATGTATCCAGTTAGATACCCAGGAGAAAATCAGTATCTGAAAGAAGACAATCCACTGGACCCATTAACTGACGAAAACAAGTCACAAGATTGAAAATCTTTACAAAATTACAGACATCATTACATCTGCTTGAAGCACTTGTTTAGTTATAAGTTTTAGCCACCATTTAGCTCCCTTAAATGTGACCGATATTGTGCTATAATTGAACAGTAACGAGTAACAAGCCATTCACAACAGCTTAGATTTAGAGGTGTAAACAGAGGGGCCTAAAAAGGCACACAATTCTAAGAGCCTTAAGAGCTACCTTGACAACAGCAGGTTTTTCTGGTTTGGTTTGTTTATTTAAAACAGTTTTCAAAAGCTTTCTGCTAAATAAAGTTGCATTTCATGTCTATTTCCAAAGCAGAAACACTGAGGCAGGCAGACTCTCACTTCTTTTGATCAGAAAGCCCGAGACTTCAGAGGCTTTCCGCCTGACAGCTTTGTCAGAATCGGTGCTTCTCTGTGAAATGGTTTGGCTTAGATGAAGCATCATATTTCAACAAAACCATTCTGACAAGCTCCAGTACAAGATCATGAGGGCTGATGCATAAATTAAACAGAAGAGCTTAAAGATACACCGCCAATGAAGACAAGCCTTTTCTTATCCACTGAGTTTTTTCTACAACACTCAAAGCAATGCAGGCAGGTTTGTCTGAACAGAGTACTGGAATGATCTAATTTGGCACATCCCACCTGGTAACAACTCAACAGAGTCCCTGTTGAAAGTCCCAGCCACTGCACCTTCTGGCCTAGGTGAAGTGCAAGCACCCAACACAGGTGGAAGTCAGGTACTGTGGCTTTGCACGCATTCAGAATCCTGTATGCTGTAACAGCCCTCCTTGCCGTAGACAAAGCTGTCTCAAATGTCACCATGCCCACCTGTGGTAGCTGGGGTCTTCTTTCCTGAATGCTGTATTTCACCCAGGCCATCACCGCGTTGAACACCTGCTCTTCACTGCGAACGTTTAACTCATCGCTGGATATAATATCTATGAGCTGATTGGCAGGGAGCAGCATGAACTCCTCACTCTCCATCACCTGGTTAAACAGAAAGGGAAGGATAAAAGAAAAGGTAAGGACAGTGGCCAAAGTACAAGAGCCATTCAGCCCCTCAAGACTCCAGAGCAACTCTAAAGTGGATACAGTCATAGAATCACAGAGTGGTTTGGGTTGGAAGGGACCATGAAAGTCATCCAGTCCCACTCTCTTGCAGTGAGCAGGGACATCTTCAACTCAATCAGGTCACTCAGAGCTCCATCCAACCTGACCTTGATTGTTCCCAGGGATGGGGCATCCACCACCTCCCTGGGCAACCTGTGCCAGTGCCTCACAGGAAAACATTTCTTCCTAATATCTAGTCTAAACCTCTCCTCTTTTAGTTTAAAACCATTACGCCTTCTCCTATTGCTATAGGTCCTGCTAAAAAGCTTTTCCTCATCTCTCTTCTAAGCCCCCTTTCAGTGTTGAAAGGCCCCAATAAAGTCTCCTTGGAGTCTCCTCCAAGCTGAACAACCCCAGTTCTCAGCCTCTCTTCACAGGGAAGGTGTTACAGGCCTTTGATCACTTTTGTGGCTTCCTCTGGACTGACTCCAAAAGATCCACGTCTTTCTTGTGCCAAGGGCTCCAGAACCGGACACCATACTGCAGGTGGCGTCTCACAAGAGGGGAATAGAGAAGCAGAATCCCCTCCGTTGCCCTGCTGGCCACGCTGCTTTTGATGCAGCCCAGGACACGGTTGGCCTTCTGGGCTATGAGCGCACATTGCCGGCTCACGTCAAGCTTCTCATCCACCAGGGCCCACCAGTCCACTTGAATTCGCAGCTCATCCAGTGAAGTGCCAAATACCTATCGCTGTTTTGCCACCAACACATGTGAAGGGTTTGTGGCACAGAGCGGAACACGGTCCCTAGCAACACCACACAGACCTCTTTAGATGAGGATAAAAGTGAAAGGGAATTTTATAAAAGTTTTTTTGTAGGACACTTAAAAGTTTAAATCACAGAACACACTGATCAGGTTTCCAAAAATCAGCAAAAACAAAGCCCGTCTTCAAAATCAGCCTCCTATTTGCCAGTAAAGCAGAAATAAAAACATTGCACAGGTGATAAATGAGTGACTGAAAAGTGGTACCAGAATAGAGAGGCTCTATTCACAGTAAATCCAAAACAGCATAAAAATTAAAGGCTCAGAAGCAAGTTGCCAGAGGCATTGTAGAGAACATGGAAAGTCTTCTTGAATGCTGATTTGTGGCAGAACAGAAAACATTTCAGGAGATGATGGACTCCTTTGATCCCACCTCTTTCATTTGCTCTAAATGTATACATTGAATTTTCACAAGTCCAGATGCACTTTAGAGGAAATCGGAGCCTCCTAAGGCCCCAAGGACTGATCTCTTTTGAAACTCAAGACGCTGACAATCTGCAAACACGTCCATTCCCTCAGTACCCAAGCTAGCAACAGAGTTTCTCAAGAGGCTTTAGCTGCTGCTAGAGGACAGTCCACACCACACAGAGCGTGTGTGAGCCAGGCTGCACTGCCTTGGGAGGATACAGAGCTCAGGCACCATCACAGCCTCAGCACCAGTACCAGGGAGACAGAAAAGATGCAAGAATCAAAATAAAAAGAACTGCAGGAATGGTTTGATTGATAACTGCCAGCTTGGCTTCCCAGTTTGCAGCCCAGAACCTCCTAGAGGTTCAGGGGGATGGGAAATAATGGTGCACTGGCTCATCCTTATTACTTGCGACCATATTAGAATTCCAGGACTTATTTTATGATTTGCAGCATAAATGAAAGAAAAATACATTCTTTGGCACAAGCACCACAAGAGCAGTCAGCTGTACAGTCCTTAATTTCCTAAGGACTTTAAGTTGGATGAGGCTATGAGAAACCAGATCCAATGGGAGGTGTCCTTGCCCATGGCAGGGGGCTGAAACTGGATGGGTTTTGAGGTCACCTCCAACGCAAACCGCTTCATGATTCTATGATTAACTAAGAGCATTGAAAGAATATACAAAAACTGCTAAGTACTGACAATGGCAAACATAGTTAAAAGGAACCCAACGGATACTGAGACCCGTTACCAGGCTTTGGTCTCGGATCCTGTGGGCAGGAACAGCCACAGCAAAGCTAGCCCCTCATGCTTCTTCAGCCTCAAAGTACAAACTGGGCTGCCCGTTAAAGATCTCCATCAGCATTTTGCCACAGCCTCCCTCCCTTCCACACAGACTAGCTTCACTCTGACTGTTTGTAAGTGCAGCCTCAGACTCTGAAAGCAGAGGGAATTTGAGTTATGGATGGTCATCCAGACTCTCCCTCCCAGCCTCAGAAAGCCCAGCTGCACCAATGTCAAACCAAGCCATTACTACTGTGTAACTTGCTAGTTTACGTAGTAAAACAAATAATTATTTTAAATGCTTTGGCTTATTTTGGCTTAATTATCAGGACACTAATAATTATCTGACTAATATTAATGGTCTATGTGACTGACCTGCTTACTAAACAAGTATTGGATGGGCTTCATTTCCTTTAGAGTATTCATGTGCATTCAGAATCTACATTTACAGATAGAATAAATGTCAGAGCACACAATATCGAGCACAATTTTTGTCTGTTGATACTGAGTACAAGTTGTTCATCCTAAAGTATATTTTTCCCTTCACACAGGTGCCAGACACCAAACAAAAAACCACAAAGGCTGTTCTCGTACAGCGGAGTTGTTAATAGAACCATTTCACATTACATGCACACAAGATTCACAAGGGGTTTTAGGCAACAAATTCAATCAAGGGGAATGGAAAACTTGGAAAAATATTTTACCAAGAAGTTAACGATGTAATGCAGCAATACACACAAAAATTAATAGAACTAGTGGTTAGTACAGCAGAGGAGGTGAAGCAATTCAGCATTCAAAGTAACTTCACGGCTTGGCCTGATGCCTGGTGCTTAATATTCAGCATTGCCACTCAGGAAATTCTCATCTCGCGTTTCTTTTTGCCAGCTGAAAGGAACGATGACCACACAGTGACGATGCAGAGGAGGGCACATTTTTTAGCAATTCTCAGCCTCCACAGCGGAGAATGGTTAAGTAGCCAAGTCCCTGGTCTCCATCAGGGATTACCAATCCACTCTCCAGATGGAAAACAATGGCAGAACAGAAAACAATCCCCATGCTATTAAGATTGTCTGCAGAGAAACAGTGGAAACAGAAGTGATCATGAAGGATGAAGAGCTGCAAGGGCACTGAAAGGCCCAGGCCAAAGAAACAGTGCTCTAATCTAAGCAATTGTTTTCCAGAGGCCAGGATTCAGTTAAGTCGATTATTATACACAGAACCTTCGAGGAGAGTGTTTTCTCGAGTCCAAAACTTTTGCCTTTATGTGTTTTAACAAGGATAAGGAAGACGGGAAGCTGTCTTCAAGGGACTGCAAAAGAAAAGAACCCACAGCAGGCAGCTCTTAAAAGCCAGCTGCACGTATTAATGCTAAAATGTTTAAAAACAAAATTGTTATGCTGTTAAGAAGTTATTTAGAGGGTTGTAAGCATGCCCTACTCATGTAATAATGAGAAAAGCACAGATCTAACCATTAAAACCACCAAGCACTGAAAATAAACGACCATCTGGTTATCATCCTGCTCCCAAGAAAAACACAGAAGAAAAGAAATGCAGAGCAAGCACGAAGCACATGAAACGGCCAGCTAAAATGTGGGGTTTTGGGGAAATCATTGTGTCCTACAAAAAACAAGCTCTCATGTTAAACAGCAAATTCTATTTCCTATCTTCACGGTTAGGAAATGCCTATTTAATTGTATTTAGAGCAAACTGATGTCATGTGTCTATAGTTAAATATCAAATATTATATTCAATGTGCCCAACAGCCAAGTTCAACTGTGTTTGCTTCTTCTCATAATTTTCTTAAGTCCTGCCTGACTGAAATTAATACAATTCCAATCTGCTTCCTGCAGGGAAAAAAAAGTCAGCAAGCTGTAATCAATCACAGCACTTACACCCTGCCACTTCTCTGAGCAAACTAAATGAGTTGACACTGGAGCTACTCCCTTTGGAAAGGATCCACCTGTGAAGCAGGTGCAAAGAGATTTCTCCATAGCAGTGTACCTGTTCCAAGGGAGGGAAGAGTTTCTGGAAAAGGCAAGAGAAAAATCTCTCTGGCAGGGAACAGACCTTCATGCTGAGCACATTCCTAGAGAGCAGCTGCTTCCAAAACACAGGCCAAGTCTTGTCCTTCCAACAAGGGCACAGGGAAGACACCACTTCAAAGTGTTGCACTCCTTTCTGCATCTGGGTGCAACAGTTCACTCTTCTCAGACTATTGCTCACAAAATCCTTAGTTATTATGCTGATCCTTCCCTGAACCACTTGCTGGCAATTTTTCTTCCCCCAAAAAATCATCCAGGCAGAATTAACAGAAACTTAGGCTTATAAAGGTCAGCTACAATATTACACATTTGAATTACTTTCAGACAACTTCTGCTGAGTAACAGATGCAAAACCATAGCTCTGGTACAGCCAGAGAGTTGAAGACTCCACTGAGGCAGCTGTACACCCCCCTACACACCCAACTCTCCAATCTCTAAACCCAACATCAAGTGTTTAGGGTTTGCTTGATGTACTGTCCTTACTTCAATGCCCGTCTCCCCTCCAGCCATGTACAATCCAGAACATTTTTGGAAGTGGAGCACAATGTCAAACCATGCACAGCCATGTCGGCTATAAAATCCCAAAGTCCAACTATGCCTGTGACCCTGCCTCCTGCATAGCACTTGCCACACACATCTAAGTAACACTGCAGATCATTACAAACCACCAATACAATGCAAGTACCTCTTCCCTCTTTCTTTCCCAACCAACATCTCACAAGCATCGCTACTAGGGCACAGAGTGGATGCAAATGCACGGTTTGAAAGAAGCATAACATGAGTTGTCAACGTGTCCCTCCAGAGCCTGGACATGTTTTACATCATTATTCTAGCACACCAGCATCTTACCTCCTGGAAGTTATGCTGTGTGAACTTGTCAGCAATTCTCAGCAGTTCACGGCACGAGTGAGTGTCAGCAAAAGCCCGGATGCCCAGGCAATTGGAAGGGTCCAACTGTCTCTTAAGGAACTCGCAACAGGCCTCCTGGATCTCAGCCAGCTGGAGAAGGCAAGCAGCTGGCAACAAGGTCTGGACATTTCCCTCCTCCACTGTGATCTGAGAGGTGTACGCAAAGTCAATCAGCAGTTCCATGGCCCTTTCATCGATGTCTCTGATCACAACTTCTGTCTGCCGACTCTCTGCAAGCTCCCCAGTGAACATGGCTCGGAAGTAAGGGCTGCAGGCTGACAGAATAACCCTGTGGGCATAGATCTTCTTCGCACCGACTACTAGCACCACATCGCACAACTCCCGGTGCTTCCGGAGGAGATTGATGACTTCTAAAGTTTGTCGAGGGTGCTTGTCGGAGATGTAGGGCATCCGAGCAGGCTGCGGCACCCCTTCAGGCAGTTTGTTAGGATCTCCGAGTGTGCAACGGCTAGTCACGTCCATTCCGGTCTCTCCTGGTCGAGTACTGGTACACCTGCAGAGGAGGAAGCCATAAGACAGCACGATCATCATCTCATCTATCACCAGCTGCCAGCCAAAGCTCTACAACTCGCAGTGATTACGAGCACAAAGCCAGCAGTGCCCGCAGCTTCATGCTGGAATGTGGAAACAACCAAGTGTTCACGTGAGAGAGGAATCTGTCTCAAACCAAAGCCTACCTAGAAGTAAACAAATGTCAGCTTGCAACAGGCTTATATTTATATCTATTTTTATGTGCTTTCTATGACACACCACTGTAATATCCAACTACACATACATATTTATTAACTGAACCTCACCATAGCCCAGCATGGTCAAGGAGTATTAGCCCCATTTCACAGAGGGTGACTCAAAGCAGAGATTAGCTGACTTGACCATTGACTCTTTAGTTTTCTTTTGCAGGGATGAATTTCCACTGCAAAGAATTCCAGCTGCATGATTTAATGAAAATTCTCTGTACTTTTGCCTACATTTTTGATAGGGTTTCTCATCACTGTGATATCAGAACACACTAAACTGTCATGCAGACTTCAATAACTTAAAGTGGCCGGCAGCCCACCAGGAGCATCTCTCAAGTGGAGATCCTCTCTATTTTGTGGAATATCCATTTAATGATATAACCTCTTCAGTTATTTTTGAATTACGGAGGCTTTTGATTCAATCCACATTCCCTGAGATGTTTCAAAAGAAGGTTAATGTCTCCCAGGAATGGCAGACTAAAAACTGAAGAAGAAAATGGGGATTATCAGACCAATCAGTAAAATGTCAAAACAATCAAAGTATCCACAACTGAGGGCCTTTTTAAGCAAGAAAATAAAGTCAAGATGGTGACTTTAAAGATGAGGAACCACTTGAGAATATATAAAGCAAGTTTCCGTCACAGAGTAGGGAAAACACTATCCTCCCAGCCCCACGTGCAATGTTCTGGCTATCTGGTGTCCTCCTTTATGGAAGTTCAGGTACCTTTTCTTTATCCCCCACATCCCTGAGAGATGCCAGCTCTGTCGTGGCTTACATGCAATACCTCTCTGCACAGCAGGGCTGCCAGATCACGCTGTACGCTCCTAACTTGAAAGAAGGGGGATGAATATTGCCCCGAGCAACTACAGGGATGAACCGGGATGACGCATCTCATACCTCACTTTGCAGCCTACACCTCAGGCTTAACTATCACGTTATGACTGAATTCAGTGCTAAACAAGAAGAATTAAACCCAGCTCTATTTCCAGCAATCAGACTAAGCAGATCAGTGCATGCTTAAGACACCACACACACAAGCAAGATGCAATTTAGCATGGCTGGAACATATTTGAATTTCTGCCACGTATCGTATGAACAGTTATTAAAAAGATGCATCAGCACCAGTGACAGATCAATTATTACAAAAAGAAAGCAAACACAGGAAACTGTACTATTGCCTCTTCCCACTTCAGAGGGAAACCATCACTTAGAGCAATGAAAGCACACTGAGCAAAACAGCAGAACATGGATGGCTATGGATTATCTGGTGAGTGCACTGGCTGCTGGAGGTACGCTGAAAGACTCAACGCATCTTAGCCACTACCAGCTTCACTGGCACACTGACACTTCTGAGCTGTCACTTTAGTCATGCTAAGAGTTAAACAGAAATCTAACTTTGCTTTGCCACTGCTCAGTGTATTTTGCAGCATGCTCGAAGGAAAGAATTAAAAATATAGCCCACACCTTTTCTTCTCATTATTATGTCACATGCACTTTCTAACCACAGGGAGACCAGTCTCTGCAGCAGTTCGAATTATTCACTTGCCTCCGAGCCTGTTTTCCCACTCCCCCCACATCCTCTCCTTGATCATCGTATTCAGATGTTTCAGACCATTACCTTTTCCTCATATCTCAGTGACACAGATCCAGCTGGGCCTCTCCTCCAAGTTCAAGTTTTTTTATCCCTGCTCCATCTTTTTTTATATCCACCATTGTTTTCCTTTCCTGACACCTCTGACAAATCCTTCTCTCGCTTTCCTCCACCCGCTCTTGTCCCTCACAACCCAATTTCACCTTGTGGGGTTTGACAGCCATTTTTAAAGCTCTGCTGAGTTCCTCACCAAAAACACAGCTAAGCTCTGCTCACCACAGCGTACACAAACCAAATTTAATGGTACCACTGCAAAAATCCCAAGAAACCTTGGCTAAAGACTAATTTACCTAATTGGCTTACTTTCATAGTCCTTCGCAGCTAAGGCCAGGGAGTAAGTAATTTAATCCCTCCACTGAGGGATGGGGAAAGATGGTGACAAAAGTCCCCCTGTAGAGTCCAGCTTTTGCTAAGTAAGCCAAATGGATTTTATTGTGCATTAGTGGTTTCAAGTTATGTCAAACTAACCCTAGGAGGAAAAAAGACAAAAAGAAAAGCCCTATTAAGATACATGCTACTGTAATAATTTTGGACAGTTTGTCTTGACCAGGCTGTCAGTCAAAGCACCTAAGGACAGAACAAGCGTTCTTAAAATAAAAAACTCATTTCACATAACTACAGATCACAAGAGATGCTCTATATCCCTGACAGGACCTCCTTTTGGAAAGCAGAACCCCATTATTATCACTGTAGGCTTTCCTCAAAGACGACTTGCACTTAAAACAGCCCTAAAGCAGATCTCAGAGCTTTTTTTGACCGACACAGGTTCAAACTACAGAAAGATTAGATTAAGGCTACGCTGCCACAAGGAATACGGTGTACCTTGTCAATTCCACCACCCACGGCTCTCTGCTGACACAAAGTAAGGAGGTGGCCCATCTTGTGCCATGTGAACAGTTGGCCAGATTTAGGCAGCAGTCCTAGTCTTCCCTAGCAAGGACAGAGCAGGATTTTTCTGCCCCACTGAGACTCGGCTGAACACAATTTTAAATGAACTAACTGAAAAGGAGTCTGGTTAGAGAGAACTGGCGACATTCCTGCATTGTTCCCAGCTACCTAAGTGCCCGCATTGTATCCAGCCTCCTCCCTCCAGGAGAGAAAGTGCTGGTTAATAATTAAAGAAAACTGAATGGAAGGAAAAAAAGAGTAATAAGCAAATTAGTGCTCCTGATTCATCCTCAACTTATCTCTGGGTAACACATAAGCTAGAGATCAATGGGCTGGGGAATTTCCATAGTGGATCGAACCAGATACTTGAAGTTGAACACAGTGGGTTGCTGCCATACAGAGGCACAGAAGTGTGAATTAAAAGGATACTGTCTGATGGCATGTGTCTCCACGAGGACAATAATTTAACTGCATTATGTGTGCGCTATGCATATTTATGCATAGAGAACGAAATGATGAGTCAGTAGCTTAGAGGTGTGAAAGACAGAAGGGAGCACTTGATTCTCACGCGGCAGGCTGGCTGCCTCCCCCTTCGCAAAGCTAAGAGCCGCTCCTCTAGACTCGGGGTGATTAAGAAGGGCTGAGGATCGGAAATGTGTATGCAAGGGTAAAAGATTCACACTCAGCTATGCAGATATTCTGGGATTAGCTTCCATCAAAATGCAGGGCTGGGGAAATCAGCAAATACAATGGGATTAATAAAGGGCTGACAAAGGATCAGGTTTTGTAGCACACTGCTGCAAAGTACAAGTGGGAACACAGGCAGCCTGCAACACTAAGTCAGCTAAATAAATAGGCTGCTCTGCCTCCATTTTATTCAGCTATGACAGTTCCCAAAACTTTGTTCATTAATAGAGGCATCTACAAGACATCCATCCTCACTTAGAGCTCATAGCAGCTGCTTCCAAAGGTCAAAAAATACCTAGTAACACAGATCAAAGAAAAAGTCTCTCTGATGCAGTCATAAAGCTCCTTAACTACCAAGTCAGAGTGGCTCACATCACGTTTTTATTGAAGATAACGTATGTTTTCGCGTGAGACTGCAAACAAGCTTTAACATAGTACAGCAGAAAACAACAACCTGACCTGGGGCGAATGAAACAGAACAAGTCTCGGACTCAAAACATCAACTGATGCCCAAAAATCATACACCGACCTAGTGGATTTCAGTAGCAATGGATTTTAGTAGCAAATAAAGACAAACCAAACCAGTAGCGATTTCTGTCAATGCCTTGCTTTGAATTTAATGCATACACAAAGTATTTCCTATACTCATTACAGAATTGCTTGAACAAAGTTATTTGATTTGGTCCAGCCAAAGGTGACACCTTCAGCAGCAGAAGTGACTATCACAACACTGCTGACTAAGTAAATGGAACTGCTTTATTGTGGCAATCAATATTCCAGGAATAAGTTAGCTAAAAGCCTGTTTATTACTATTTATTAGCTATTTATCAGTAAAATACCACCCATTCCTTTTCTTACCTAGACATACATTCTCAATGAGGCTGAACTATGCAGACAAGCAAATAAACCTGACTGCAATAGATTATTCTAGATTACTGAAAAGAAGAAGAGCAAGGATGCGGTGTATGTGTCCGTATTTACATCGTTCACTTTGATTTTCACTGACCAAGCCCATAAAACCCAGTTTCACCAAGAATGAGGATATCCGTAGTCTGAAAGATGAGGTCATTACCAGAGTCTTCCAAAACCTTCCCAAGCCTTCTGCATTTTGTTTTAGGCAGGAGCAATGTTCAAGCAATTGGTTCCCCCCCTGAGGGCATGTGATCCCCTCAAGATCTGCAGCCTCTCTCCCTCAGCGGGGTCTGGAGCCAGCTCCGATACAGCACCGCTGTAACCTGACATCAGGCTGCCAGGAAAAAGCTGGCTGCAAAGGAGCTGGGAAGACCTCCCCACTTTGCCTGGGAGCTGCTCAAGCCCTCGTGCCTGACCTAAGCCATGTTAATTCTCTACAACTAACTGAAAGGAGGTTGTGGAGAGGAGGGAGCTGGACTTTTCTCCCAAGTGACGGGGAAGAGGACAAGGGGGAATGGCCTCAAGCTGCATCAGGGGAGGTTCAGGCTTGACATCAGGAAAAAAAATTTTCACGGAAAGGGTCACTGGGCACTGGAACAGGCTGCCCAGGGAGGGGGTCGAGGCACCTTCCCTGGAGGGGTTTAAGGGATGGGTGGACGAGGGGTATGGCTTAGAGAGTGTTAGGAATGGTTGGACTCCATGACCCAGTGGGTCCCTTCCAACCTGGTGATTCTATTATTCTAAAGGCATGTATGCACCTCACCACATACCCCACGACTTGTGGGGCTGCCTTCCTGGCCAAGGAGCCCTTCCACATCACTACAGACTTGCCTGATGAGCACCGTATTCTTGGCTGACCCTGGTCATCAGATCTGCCCTGCCCTCCTTGCTTGGGTACTGTGGGACTCTGCCTGGCTTTTACCTTCAGCTAAACAATGCTCTCGTGCTGCTCCCTGACAGCGAGAAAGAATAGCCTGCCCCAACTTCCACTTCATTTCTCATGCAAGACAAATCCTGTTTGAATGCCAGTGTATTTTCTCCACTCTCATCTTTACAGGAATAGCTGCAAAGCCTTTTCTATTCAAATCGTGCTTCTCGTCCTCTGAACGCTGCACACATTTGATACCAATTCACCACGCTTACACAGCACTGACCGAGGCTCACGCCCCTCTCCTTGCGGATTCTAACGAGATCTCGGCTGTGGTATTAAATGGCTGCAGAGCCCTGAGTAAGAGGATAAAAGGAACGGCTCCACCACCTGTTTAGCTGGACTTCATAGGAAGCTCTGACAGCCTGAAATCTAACCAGGAGTCTTTCATTATTTTCTGCTAAGACACGCAGTAGAATAACAAACAGAAATGTTAATAATCCACACTGAGACCTTAACACATGCAAGCACATTCAAGAACTGAAGTCCACAGTCTGACAGAGCTGTGCTTGCCAGGTGAGGCTGCAGCAATACCACACATCCAGGCTGAGAGATCAGCTGAGAGGCGAGTTCAAAAGCAAAGCCATGTAAATATGTCAAATGTGTTTTCCATGCTCTACCCTGGTCTGCCAGAAAAAGGAAAACCAAAAGGTACTGAAGGGTCTCACCTGCATCCACTACCTAAATAAAATTAAAAATATAAAAAAGCCCGAGGTGCCAGGATTAGCAGCATGACAGAAAACTTCTACTTCTGCAGCCCCGTGCTGCTGCCCACCATTAAAACAACCCAGTCTGAGCGGCTGACAGAACTTCCATGAGAGCAAGTCCAAGGCCATAAAGGCACAAGGGATTTTCAGGACCTTTAATGGTCAGCCTCAACACCACACACAGAAAACAGAAGGCATAAAAGTAAATTTAGAACCTCAATCTTTCCACTAGGAGCACAAAAAAAATCAAGCAGAGAGAAAACAAGAACACAAGCCCAGCTACTCACCAATTTTATGTCATTTTGCAAAAACACTTTGATAAATGGAGCACAACATTAAGAACCTGAAAAGCTATGGGTTTTCACTGGCTAAGATTTAATCATTCTCCATTGCAGAAGAGAGTTCGACCACTACTTCATCCGTCTCGGAGAATAAGGAACTCACTATAAGAGTCAAACAGTTCCACTTTGTCTAAACCACATTTCTTATCTTGGCCAAAATGATGAACATCACACAGCCGCTGTGATGCCCATGCCATATCCCAGGGTTTACTCATTAGCTTAAATGAAGCAATAGCACAGTCTTTTTTGTCTTGCCTGAGGAGTTCATTTAATTAAACAATGTAGTGTCACTCCTCAAGGGCTTAAATGGCTACTTATTTCTTACCTCCTTCCCAACACAGGGCCCTGCCTGATGGTTTCTGCAAATGCTGTAGCTCTATACATTAACCTCTGGCTAAAATTCCTAGCTTTCCTTTACGTGACTGTTTTAGAGAATTATCCAGAAGAAAGTTTCCCTACTTGCAACATCCCCAAGAGCACAGACAGACCAAGCAATGTGCATGAGTCCTCTTGACTTCATTTAGAGCATTAGAACTGCAGGCAACTTTGCTTCCACACAGTCTGTACCACCTATAGAAAATATATCGGCTGTTGAGTTCTGCCACGGGATTGCCACCGGAGAGCGAAAAGCCACCAGAATGAGCAGACAATCCCGTTTGCCAAGTCGTCACGGTGCTGATTTACTGTGATAATTTTTTCTCTATGTAACAGATACTCTTTCTGACATAACCACAGCAAGAACTCCCCAGAATTAAACCTCAGCTGCATCTTCAGCTCATTAGAAAAGAGGCAGCTGGCATCCGTAATTAGAAAAGGAAATCTCTTCGCCGAAAACCTCACTTCTTCAAAGGGACTAAATTCTTTCAGTTAAGGGAAAAATAATGTCCCTTAGAAATCAAGTTTAAATTTATTCCCAGGCAGGTTTTTTTTTTCCACACAATTTGAATACTTAAGTAATTAAATACTGAATTTTAAATATGATAGTAAATGGGAGAAATAGGGAGGAGTGCTGGAGAATTATGATAACTTGTCCTCCATAATCTTCCTAGCAGTATCTTCATTTAAAGACTTCTGGTTTTGCAAGCACTGGAAACTAAGTACATTTAAGGAAGGACAAAAGATGAACAACATATATTCTATTTCTCCTAGCCGGGTCTTTAAAAACACAAAAATGTATTTTATCATTTAGGCACTTATGAAACCAAGGCCCATGACTTATCATATTTGGATTAAAAAAGGACAATTGTTTTTCATATCTTACCTGCGCATTGGCTTTCCGTCCATGCACCGTTAAGAGAAACCTTCACCCTGTGCTTCAATACCTGATCCAAAAGAAAAAAGGGAAATAAAAATATGGGGATATCTTGATATTCTGAAGCAAGAAAATCTTCTTTCTTCTCCTCAGTCTGGCTCTTGGACAACAGAACTGACCACATCCATGTACTGATATGCCGCCTTCAAGCTCTTATCCAGCTATAAAATTCACTAGATGAACGATGTCTGGATTGCAGAGAATAAAGCAGAAGAAAATATAGTCATCATTAAAAGTAATTTCACCACAGCTGCATCGTGATTCTTTAGGCAAACGGAACACATACATCATAAAGTCAGTAAATTGTCTGCCTCCTCAAATCCTTAAAATTGTTCTTTCAATGGAAACTATCTGTCAAGTAACAGGGTGCGCGCTCTCCCTCCTCGCTCAGAGCCAGGAGGGATCTCTCGCTCATGCACTTACCAGAGATTTAAGGCAGGCTGGCTCCTAACAAACAGCACAGCTCAACAGCTACACTGCAGAGCCAGAATCTGATGGCAGATAAAACTTGTGTCTGGAAATTGAAGATAACTGTGTGCCCCAGAGGGAAAGGAGATGCTAATAATGGTACTACAGCCACGAAGATTAATGATGCTACACGATGCTCACTCCGCTTCCACTCCAAATATTCATTTTCCGAGAGGAATAACCGTTGCGAACTGCACAGGCCTTCCAAAATCAACCACCAACTTCTAACGCAGATTAACCCCTTTCACAAGGGCATCAACCATTCCCATTTCATTTTTAATGACTATTCAGTTAAGAACAACTTTAATTCAATCATTATTTAAAGCAGTGTAAGCCTAACTTTTATTCATGCCTTAAAAGAACAGAAGAGCGTCTGCTTCCATAATGATACTCACACTTCTTCCCATACAGAAATGGAGTGAGAAATGGGAAACCAGTGAAATTATAGGAAAAGCAATGACACAGAAAGAAGAGCTCTTAAAATAACAGAAGCAGCATTTAAAATAGAAAAAGGTAAACATAGGGAGAATAAACCCATTCTTGGAAGACTGAGATTGTCAGATTGGAGACTGTGTCCAAAGATAACACTATTTTTGGCACAACTTCAGTTAAAAATGGCTATAGCTTGGCTATGTGAACAAGCACCTTGTCTGATCCGCAACCTTCTCGGGGTGCATTATCCCACAGGCACAAACGGGGCAGGCTGCAGTCAATAAAGAACCAACTCTGACTTGCTGATTTCCACAGCTCCAAATGACTCCGGTTTGTACTTTCCTGCAAATAAAGGAAGCCAATTCCCCCCAGGTCAGGGCATCCAGTGTCAGGCTGAGCTGTGGCTGCCCAACTTCTGCTCCTGCTCATCCCACCAGTGCCGAGGGACTCCCTGGAAAAGGCAGGTGGGACATCGGCTGGCCCACGAGCCAGAGCCATTCAGGGCGCTCCAAATCCACAGGAAATGCTGCCCTTGGACCTTGTGCTGCATAAGCTTCGATCGCCTCCCACCCGCAGCTGGGGAATGACCCACTCTGGCCCAGGCTTCTCGAGCCAGCGCTCCCCATGGGGCAGTCGAGAGTCCCTGGGGACTGCTCAGGAGCAGCCTCAGCTCCCTTCCTTCTCTTGCCTCCCACTGGCAGCCCCGTGCCCGCAGCCAGAGCTCGCAGCCCCACGCACCCAGTGCCCTGCAACCCCATACCTGGAGCTCACAGCCCCATGCACCCAGTGCCCTGCAACCCCATTCCTGGAGCTCGCAGCCCCACGCACCCAGTGCCCTGCAACCCCATTCCTGGAGCTCGCAGCCCCACGCACCCAGTGCCCTGCAACCCCATTCCTGGAGCTTGCAGCCCCATGCACCCAGTGCCCTGCAACCCCATACCTGGAGCTTGCAGCCCCACATGCCCCCAGCACCCGGAGACTGCAGCCACGGAGCTTGCAGTCCCATGCACCCACACCTGGAGCTCGCAGCCCCGCACCAGGCAACCACATCCCCACGCACCCACAGCCCCACACACTCAAAGACCACAACCCTGCACTTGCAGCCCCACAACCCCATGTAACCCGCAGCCCTACAACGGGAGACAGCAGCCCTAGAGCCCTGCAGCCCTAGGCATGCCACAGCCCCACGCACACGCACCCAGAGCTCACAGCCCCGCAACCCGGAGGCCCGCAGCCCACACACCCACTCTTCGAACTCATAGCCCCGCACCTGGCGACCAAAGCCCCACGCACCCACAGCTTCGCACCCCGCGGCCCCATGCAACAAGCAGCCCTACAACTAGAGAGAGCAGCTCTGCAACCCTGCAACCCTAGAGCCCCACAGCCCCACGCATCCATACCTGGAGGTCGCAGCCCCGCACCTGGTGACTGCACCCCCACATACCTGCATGGCCCCGCAGCCCCCAGAGCTCGCAGCCCCGCAGCCCCAGAGCTCGCAGCCCCGCAGCCCCAGAGCTCGCAGCCCCGCAGCCCCCAGAGCTCGCAGCCCCGCAGCCCCCACAGCTCGCAGCCCCGCAGCCCCCACAGCTCGCAGCCCCGCAGCCCCCACAGCTCGCAGCCCCGCAGCCCCAAGAGCTCGCAGCCCCGCAGCCACCAGAGCTCGCAGCCCCGCAGCCCCCACAGCTCGCAGCCCCGCAGCCCCCACAGCTCGCAGCCCCGCAGCCCCCACAGCTCGCAGCCCCGCAGCCCCAAGAGCTCGCAGCCCCGCAGCCCCAAGAGCTCGCAGCCCCAGAGCCCGCAGCTCGCAGCCCCGCAGCCCCACGCACCCACACTTGGAGCTCGCAGCCCCGCAACCCAGAGACCCGCATCTTCACGCACCCACACCTGCAGCTCAGAGCCCCACACCGAGCGAGCGCAGCCCCGCAACCCCGATCCCCGCAGCTTCGCAGGCCGCAGCCCCCACGGAACCACACCCGCAGCGCTCCCCACTCCGCCTGATCATTCACTGAGCGGCGCGCTCACCCCGCGCCGCGCCGGCCCCGCCGAGCCCCTCTCCTCGCGGCAGGAAGCGCGCGAGCCCCACTCCGCCCCTTCCGCCTGTCGCAAAACCCGGAGCGGATCCCGGCGTCGCGCGGGATTGGGGGGCGGTGGGGCGGGGGGAGGGCGCCCTGAGCCGCCCCGTCCGCCCCATGCAAAACCCGGAGCGGATAACGGCGCCGCGCGGGATCCGGGTGTGGGGGGAGGGGTGGCGAGGCGAGAAGTCAGCACTGCCACAAAAAGTGGAATATTGTGATTTCAGCTAAAGTCAAATGCATTCAAGTAGCTGTGTTTGTTCAAAGGTCCCCGAGAGCGTGCGTTTTTATAGCACCTTGATACAAAAAGTCATTACTGTTACAAAAGGTGGAATATTGCGATTTAAACTAAAGTAAAACTCACTCAAGAAACTGTATTTTTTAAAAGTTAGACAGTATGTCCCTCTGAGAGCATGTTTTTTAATACCATGTTGATACAAAAACTATTAGTATTACAAAAAGTGAAATATTTTGGTTTAAGCTAAACTAAAATTCACCCAAGAAACTGTATTTTTTGACAGTTAAACAGAATGTCCCTCTGAGGCATGTTTTTGTATACCAAGTTGATACAAAAAGTCATTACTATTACAAAAAGTGGAATATTTTGATTTAAGCTAAAGTAAAGTTCATCCAAGTGATACAAGAAGGAGTTGCTATTATAAAAAGTGGAATATTGTGATTTAAGCTAAATTAAAATGCTTCCAAGTACCTGTAATTTTTGAAAGTTAGACAGAATGTCCCTCTGAGGACATGTTTTTTTTATACCATCTTGATACAAAAACTATTGGTATTACAAATATTGGAATATTTTGATTTAAGCTAAAGTAGAGCTAAGTTCATCCAAGTGATACAAGGAGTTGCTATTACAAAAAGTGGAATATTGTGATTTAAGCTGAAGTAAAATTCACTCAAGTAGCTGTGTTTGTTCAAAGCCAGGCGGAACGTCCCTGGCTTTTTGGTGGATTTTTATAGCACCTTGGTACAAAAGGTCATTACTGTTACAAAAAGTGGAATATTGTGATTTAAGCTAAAGTAAAATTCACGCAAGAAACTGTGTTTTTTGAAAATTAGACAGAATGTCCCTCTGAGAGCACGTTTTTATACCCTGTTGATAAAAAAGGAGTTACTATTACAAAAAGTGGAATATTTTGATTTAAGCTAAAGTCAAGCTGATTGAAGGAACTGTATTTTTTGAAAGTTAGGCAGAATGCCCCTCTGAGAGCACTTTTTTTATGGCACGTTTTTTGAAACAGCATTTTCCCAGACACTGTTACGTCTTGTGTTCCGCGTGCTCTGTGCTGAACAGATGTGTCTGTTTCTACAATGACCTCTGTCTGCGATATTTCCCCATCTCAAATCCAAGGTCACGCAGAGCTGGAGCCAAAGCTCCAAATTCGCAATAGATTTGTCTGTTGTTAAGTTCATAATAACATTAAAATTAGACCTTGGAAAATAATAGAATATGCATAAGATTCCCACGAAAATTTAAACACACGTATGTAAGTGGGAAATCCATTCTGTAACAGCTCTTGTCTCACTGCACATGATTGATGGAGATCACTGCCTCGTGTTGCCCAGGCCTGAGGAAAGATGTTTGCTTTCTAAAACTCAAAAATGAGTCTGAAGAGAGATTATTTGCCAGAATTTTCAGAGAGCAAGCAGGTGCCCCTGTCTTTTAAGGCAGCCGTGTCGCAGAGGTGTGCCCATGCCCTGGCGGCGGAGTCAACAGCAGCACAGGTCCCAGAGAGGTGGCAGTGGCCGCTGCGTGCCCAGGACATTGAAGGTCTTCATAAATGACCTGGGTGCAGGACCGGAAGGTTTGATGTTTTACCACAAGGTGCTAAGCACAAAATGCGATCAGCATAAAAGCCCAAACTCTAGAATACTCTGTGAAATCAAGTTTTACTCAACTTATTGCAGCAAGAAAGGTAACAATTGTTTAGTAGTTATCAATAGCAAGTTAACAGTAACAGCTTTAAAGGCAATGCATCTAATAATTAGTACAAAAGAATAAGTAAAGTAATTAAGTAAGGTACATCACCAGTGTCTTACTATTATCATCCAGACCTGCAGTCGCTGGGAAGCCCCTCTTTTGCAGCAAAGATTACGAGAGTCTGTCCCAGACAATTGGGGTTCCATGCAGTGCATCCACTTGTAGGTGAGGTCTCCAACCATCTCTGCGAAGGGTCCAGCTTTTTATACCCTTAAATAGACAAACTGCATCACCCTAAAAATGCGGGCTCTCTGGTCCCAGCTGCCTACGGACCACTTCTCCTTCTGGAGTGTAGCCAAGGTCCCAGGAGAGGAGAGAAGGAAGCAGCTGGATATCTCTTATCTTCAACCTAAGGGGTTCTCCATTCTCTCAGAGGAGATCTTACAGCGACCTTCCAGTACCTGAAGGGGGCCTACAGGAAAGCTGGAGAGGGTCTATTCATAATTGCTTGTGGTGATAGGACGAGGGGGAGCTGGTATAAACTGGAGAGGGGCAGATTTAGACCAGACATTAGGAAGAATTTCATTACTATGAGAGTGGTGAGGCCCTGGCCCAGGTTGCCCAGAGAAGCTGTGGCTGCCCCATCCCTGGAGGTGTTCAAGGCCAGGCTGGATAGGGGCTTGGGCAGCCTGAGCCAGTGGGAGGTGTCCCTGTCCATGGCAGTGGGGTTGGAACTGCATGGGCTTTAAGGTCCCTTCCAACCCAAACTATTCTATGATTCTATTATTCTGTGGTTGTCGAGATGCAGCAATCCTGCACAGCTCCTCTCTTTTTTATACAGCGCCCATGCTTGTGCTGATTGGTCAGCCAGGGTGTCGATAGTTGTCTTTTTCTCCTCTTGTATATTTGAGAAGCTACAATTAAGGTAGCACAGCCCAACTCTGCTGATAATGCCAGCCATGAAACACGTTCTCACTCTCCCTAAGAACAGCACAGTTATAATCCTCTGATCATAGCAATGTGAGAAGTTACAGATTAAACAATACACGTAGCAATGCAACATGAATCATCCGTGGGTCACCTATATTGTTTTAAACCTGTCAATCAGGCCCTGCCACTTCAGATACTAAGTTTGCAGATGACATGAAATTGAGGGGGAGCTGTTGACACAATCTCTGACGGGATTCATCCGAGGGTAATTAAAGAGCTAAGAGATGTCTTAGAGAAGCCTTTCTCAATGATTTTTCAATGCTCTTGGGATTCTGGAGAGGTCCAGGTGACTGCAAGCTGGAAGATGTTGTCCCAATCTTCAAGAAGGGCAGTAAGGGGTGACCCTGGTAACTACAAGACTGTCAGTCTCACATCAGTGCCTGGGAAGATGATGGAGGAGATTATTCTAGGAGGCACTGAAAAACACCCGAAAGACCACACAGCCATTGGTCCCAGATGGCCTGGGTTCACAACAGGAAAGTCCTGCCTGACAAATTTCTTTCTCTGACAAGGTTACCCTCCTGGTGAAGCGACAGGGCCTGGTAAACAAGCCTAAAACAATACCAGTGGACCCATGGAGGATTCGTATTGCGTTGCTATGTCAACTGTTTAATCTGTGACTTCTCACATTGCTATGATCAGTAGAACTGTGCTATGCTATCTGTAATACATAGAATGTGAGAAAATGCATCATAGTCACTATTATCAGTAGAACTGGTCCAGAGGAGTGCTACGAAGATTAGCAGAGGGCTGAAGCACCTTCCATACGAGGACAGGCTGAGAGAGTTGGTCTTGTTCAGCCTGGAGAAGAGAAGGCTCAGAGGAGATCTTACAGAGACCTTCCAGTACCTGAAGGAGCTACAAGAAAGCTGGGGAGAGACTCTTCATAAAGGCTTGTGGCAATAGGATTAGGAGAAACAGGTATAAACTGGAGAGGGGCAGATTTAGACTGGACATTAGGAAGAATTTCTCCATCATGAGAGTGGTGAGACACTGGCCCAGGTTGCCCAGGGAAGTTATGGCTGCCCCATTCCTGGAGGTGTTCAAGGCCAGGTTGGGTGGGCCTTGGGCAGCCTGAGCCAGTGGGATGTCTCTGCCCATGACAGGGGGGGTTGGAACTAGATGATCTTTAAGGTCCCTTCCAAAACTAACTATTCTATGATTCTATGATTCTATGATTCTATGATTCTAATTGGGCTGTGCTATTCTCAATTGTAACTTCTCCAACATACACAGGACAAGGAAGACCATCAACACCCTGGCGGACCAATCAGAACAAGCATGAACATTGCGTGAACGGAGACAAACTATGTAGGAATGCTGCACCTTGAGTTTGAAGATGAGAGATATCTTCTCTCTTGAGGCCTTGGCCATGCTCTAGGAGGGGAGGCAATGAGCAACTGGGACCAGAGACTCTGCATTTTAAGAATTATGTAAGTTGTTTATTTTATGATATAAAAGCTGGACCCTTTGCTGTTATCTTTGGAGACCCCACCTACAAGTGCATGCACTGCGTGAGACCCCCCCCAGTTGCTGGGGCAGGCTCTCCAGTCTTCACTGCAAAAAGGGGCTCCTGCAGCAGCTGCGGATCTAGATCATGATCATAGGGCGATTAGAGATGTACCTTTCTTAATTACTATCCTTATTCTCTCGTGATCAGATGCATTGCCTTGAAAGATGTTACCGTTAACTTGTTATTCATTACTAGTAATTTGTTACCTTTCTTGTTTTAATAAGTTAAGTAAAACTGTTTTCACAGAGTATTTGAGAGTTTGGGCTTTTATGCTAATCACACTTTCTACTTAGCACTCTGTAGTAAAACACCTGGATGACCAAGGGAAGACTGTTGATGTAATCTTTCCGGATTTCCACTCTGTTGTGGCCCCAGCTTGAGTGCTGGATGCAGTTTTGGACACCACAGGAAAAAAAGTCTAAAACTACTCGAGAGTGTCCAGAGGCCACGAAATTGCTGAAGGGTTTAGAGAGGAAGTCATATGAAGAGTGGCTGAAGTGACTCATGCTCAGCCTGGAAAAGAGGAGACTAAAGAGAGACCTCATTGCAGATTACTGCTTCCTCACCAGGTGAGGAGTAGGAGCAGGAGCTGATCTCTTCTTTCTGATGAGCAATGATAGACCCTGACAGAATGCTAGAGAGATGTACTCATGAGAGTTCGGCTGGATATTAGGAAAACGTTCTTCATCCACAAGGCAATGGAACACTGGAACAGCATCCCCATGCAAGCAGCTTCAGTGCCAAGCCAAGCAATATTTGGACGATGACCTCAGACCCATGGTGTGAAGGTTGGGGTAGTCAAAGGCAGGAAGAGCAGGTGGACTCAATGATCCCTGTTGGTCCCTTCGAACTCAGGACATTCTATGATTGTGTGGTCTCTGAAGGGAACAGCCAGACCATATCCTCGCAGCAGAGCCATCTGGCAGATTCAATAAAATTAATACTGGTAGCACCCTACTATGCCAATTTTCTAACACTGTTCAGACCAATAAGGTTTACTGTACTTGTAGCACCGCTCGTTTCGGTACTGAAGGGATCCAGGGCAGGGGCAACAGGAAAGGCAGTGACGTGAGTCAGGCTGCTGTATGCGAGCTGCATGAAATGTGCTCCAGGAGAGCAGGGAGAGCTGGGCTGGCAGGGAAGGGCCATGCGTGGCTGAGGGAGGCCCCACGGGTGCTCGTCTTGCAGGAGGAGGGCCCCAATCCCAATGGGGTGCCCACGTCCTAGTGACATCCACAGAAGGTGCCCATTGCTCTGTGAGCTGTAAGATGGACCCCCAAGCCCCAGTGAGCTGACAGTGGCTCTTGCCCTCTGGGAAGAGTTCCAGACCAGTCACAATCCTCATTCTCCGCAGTTAAGACTTTTGTCACACCAAGGGGGAATTTTTGCCACCTGGGTAACCCTAGCCAATGCGGCAGGGCAAGAGTCATTGTGTTTATCGGTAGCAACACTAACCAATCCATTTAGCACCTGCTTAGTAGCTTTGCTGATAGATGATGTTCTTTATTAGCTGTCATAAAAGTAGGCAGATTTTAGTAAATATTTATTATTATAGGCAAAAATGTAATGATTATATAAAAAGTTAATTCCTTACTTAGTGCGTGTAGAAATTATTTGATATGATGCAATTACATGTTTGCAAATATATATGGTTGGACTCGATGATCCAGTGGATCTTTTCCAACGTAGTGATTCTATGAGTCTATGATTCTATGATTCTATGATTCTATATCCAAATCCAACAACATCTCCCTGCAATTACTGAGAGAGTTGTATTTTATTTGAGGAGATAGAGCATGGGCAGGTATTCCTTCTCATATTTCAGGAGGCCCATGTGCATTAGGCAAATCTACATTATTAACTCTAAATGTTTCTCTGACTTTATACCACACTTTGTTTCACCGTCATCAAATAAATGCCACATCGCATCTTTATCTAGTCTTTTGATTAATTTATCAGATCATCCAGAAATTATACATAGAAGTATTAACACCTTAGAAGATTTAACAGAAAAGTTGCAACTATAGAATGAACGGAATACATTTGCAGGACTTTTTGTTGGATTTGGACTTCGGATTATAAAATTAGTCATGATAGGTTTTATGATTTTACTTGGGTTTTTTTTGTAGCATATTGATTTGTGTGCCTTGCTTAATCAAATTATTGCAAAGCTGGATTGATAGTGTGTTAAGATAAATATTAGTAGTTCACAAAAACAAAAAAGGGGGAGCTGTCAGAAGAGACAGTGAGCAAGAAATAGCCACGAGTGTTGTTGGGCCTCTGGAGCATTAGTGCAGAGCATTTGATACCAAGCGAGCCGCCGGCCTGAGAATAATCAGCATCAGTGGCAAAACCAAGAAGGCATGAAAACCGTAACAGTGGTCACGAGGAGCTTGGAAGGAGAAGAACGTGCTGTGGAAATTTTTATGAAGAACTTGTGGGACCGGTGTTGACAGTTTTTGTAAGGCATAAATACAAGCTTGTAACAATAAACTTGGTCTTAGCTTGAAAGGAAAGCTGAGTCCGTGCATGTTAATACGCCACAGAATTCCTCTCTGAAGGCAAAAAGGAGCAGCCTGTTGATGCTGAGGGCTGGTTCGTTGAATGGCCAAGCAGCACTGCCTTCACAGCCCCCACAGCTGGGTCAGGATGATCATTTCTTTGTCACTTGGTGTGCTGATCACTGCCTGACCTCTGCACAGGTGGCAGCCCACACCAGCTCGTGCACTGAGACTTTTTCCCTCAACAAAGACTACGATGAGGGTCACTCCACTTCTCTTCAGCACCATCTTTCACTGCACGCTGTCTCTGCTCAACAGTGACATCCGTCTTTACAGCCACCGCAACTGGGTCCGAGTCACAATAAAAATCCACGGCTACTGGGACAGGCTCCAGACACAAACCCGAGGGCACTGGATCACACGCATGACACAAGGCCATCCAGAAAAGAGACGCCCTTTGATGCCAAGAGCCCATTTTCCAAATGGCCCAGTAGCACTGGCCTCCGCAGGCCCCAAAGCCGGGTCAGGGTCAGAATGGGAGTCACTGTGGAGAGCCCAAACCAACCACCAGTTGCCACGAACTGGCCCGGCAGCACTGGCCTCTGCAGCCCCCAGCACTGGCTCAGGGTCAGGGTGGCAATCTCTCCAGAGAGCCAGTCAGGAGCTTCCCAGGAAATGTCCATATCTCCACGAGATGCCAGCTGGGTCGCCCTAAAGGCAGAAATCCTCTCTGCAGACTGGAAGGAGCTGCCCGTGGATGCTGACGGGCACTTCGCTGAAAGGCCAAGCAGCACTGCCTTCACAGCCCCCAGGACTGGCTCAGAGACAGTCTTGCAGGAGGAGGGCCCCAATCCCAATGGGGTGCCCACGTCCTAGTGACATCCACAGAAGGTGCCCATTGCTCTGTGAGCTGTAAGATGGACCCCCAAGTCCCAGTGAGCTGACGGTGGCTCTTGCCCTCTGGGAAGAGTTCCAGACCAGTCACAATCCTCATTCTCTGCAGTTAAGGCTTTTGTCACACCAAGGGGGAATTTTTGCCACTCCTCTTCACAAGGGCCACCATTTGGTCCTCAGGAGCCTTTCCTGCTGACACGAAACATGGCTGCCCAGCTGGTGAATGCAGTGGGGATGGAGCTCTGGGCACCAGTCCTTCTCGCTGATGCAGTCAGGGCGCAGCCCAAACCACGCGTGGCTCAGTCCTGGTCCATGGCTGAGCTCCGTGTCCTCTGCTGGGCAGAGCAGTGGCAGCAGCAGGCTTCAAAAGCTGCCTACACAGCTCCTCCCCAGCTCCGCCTCAGGCTTCATCACCTGCAGCGTGGGCGGAGAAAGCCTTGTGACATCACAGAGCCTGCTGTGACATCAGCCCGTGACTGCTAAGACCAACAACCCTTGCAAGCACACTCCGTGCAGCCACTTGGTCCTGCTGGTCACTGCCTCACCTCTGCTCGGGTGAGGGCGCACACCAGCTCGTTCACTGAGGCTGTTTCTCTCAACAAAGACTATGATGACGCATATCCCACTTCTCTTAAGCACCATTTTTCTCTGCATGGTGCCTCTGTGCAACGGTGACATCCGTAATGGCAGCAACCCCTATTGGATCCAAGACACCTTAAAACTCCATGGCTACTGGGACACCCTCTGGACAGAAACCCACCACTCCTGGAACACACACACGACACAAGGCCATCCAGAAGACAGAATAGAGATGCCCTTTGATACCAAGAGTCCGTTCTCTGAATGGCCCAGCAGCACTGGCCTCCGCAGCCCCCAGCACTGGGTCAGGGTCAGGACGGGAGTCATTGTGGAAAGCCCGAAGCAACTGCCAGTTGAAGAGGAGATCATGGGCACGAACTGGCCTGGCAGCACTGGCCTCCGCAGCCCCAACCGCTGGGTCAGGGTCAGGACGGGAGTCATTGTGGAAAGCCCGAAGCAACTGCCAGTGGAAGAGGAGATCATGGGCACGAACTGGCCTGGCAGCACTGGCCTCCGCAGCCCCAACCGCTGGGTCAGGGTCAGGACGGGAGTCATTGTGGAAAGCCCGAAGCAACTGCCAGTGGAAGAGGAGATCATGGGCACGAACTGGCCTGGCAGCACTGGCCTCCGCAGCCCCAACCGCTGGGTCAGGGTCAGGACGGGAGTCATTGTGGAAAGCCCAAAGCAACTGCCAGTGGAAGAGGAGATCATGGGCACGAACTGGCCCGGCAGCACTGGCCTCCGCAGCCCTCAGCACTGGGTCAGAGTCAGGACGGGAGTCATTGTGGAAAGCCCGAAGCAACTGCCAGTTGAAGAGGAGATCATGGGCACGAACTGGCCCGGCAGCACTGGCCTCCGCAGCCCTCAGCACTGGGTCAGAGTCAGGACGGGAGTCATTGTGGAAAGCCCGAAGGAACTGCCAGTTGAAGAGGAGATCATGGGCACGAACTGGCCTGGCAGCACTGGCCTCCGCAGCCCCAGCCGCTGGGTCAGGGTCAGGACGGGAGTCATTGTGGAAAGCCCGAAGCAACTGCCAGTTGAAGAGGAGATCATGGGCACGAACTGGCCTGGCAGCACTGGCCTCCGCAGCCCCAACCGCTGGGTCAGGGTCAGGACGGGAGTCATTGTGGAAAGCCCGAAGCAACTGCCAGTGGAAGAGGAGATCATGGGCACGAACTGGCCTGGCAGCACTGGCCTCCGCAGCCCCAACCGCTGGGTCAGGGTCAGGACGGGAGTCATTCTGGAAAGCCCGAAGCAACTGCCAGTTGAAGAGGAGATCATGGGCACGAACTGGCCCGGCAGCACTGGCCTCCGCAGCCCCAACCGCTGGGTCAGGGTCAGGACGGGAGTCATTGTGGAAAGCCCGAAGCAACTGCCAGTGGAAGAGGAGATCATGGGCACGAACTGGCCTGGCAGCACTGGCCTCCGCAGCCCCAACCGCTGGGTCAGGGTCAGGACGGGAGTCATTGTGGAAAGCCCGAAGGAACTGCCAGTGGAAGAGGAGATCATGGGCACGAACTGGCCTGGCAGCACTGCCCTCCGCAGCCCCCAGCACTGGGTCAGAGTCCGGACGGGAGTCATTGTGGAAAGCCCAAAGCAACTGCCAGTTGAAGAGGAGATCATGGGCACGAACTGGCCTGGCAGCACTGGCCTCCGCAGCCCCAGCCGCTGGGTCAGAGTCAGGACGGGAGTCATTGTGGAAAGCCCGAAGCAACTGCCAGTTGAAGAGGAGATCATGGGCACGAACTGGCCTGGCAGCACTGGCCTCCGCAGCCCCAACCGCTGGGTCAGGGTCAGGACGGGAGTCATTGTGGAAAGCCCGAAGCAACTGCCAGTGGAAGAGGAGATCATGGGCACGAACTGGCCTGGCAGCACTGGCCTCCGCAGCCCCAACCGCTGGGTCAGGGTCAGGACGGGAGTCATTCTGGAAAGCCTGAAGCAACTGCCAGTTGAAGAGGAGATCATGGGCACGAACTGGCCCGGCAGCACTGGCCTCCGCAGCCCCAACCGCTGGGTCAGGGTCAGGACGGGAGTCATTGTGGAAAGCCCAAAGCAACTGCCAGTGGAAGAGGAGATCATGGGCACGAACTGGCCCGGCAGCACTGGCCTCCGCAGCCCCCAGCACTGGGTCAGAGTCAGGATTGGAGTCATTGTGGAAAGCCCGAAGCAACTGCCAGTTGAAGAGGAGATCATGGGCACGAACTGGCCCGGCAGCACTGGCCTCCGCAGCCCCAACCGCTGGGTCAGAGTCAGGACGGGAGTCATTGTAGAAAGCCCGAAGGAACTGCCAGTTGAAGAGGAGACCATGGGCACGAACTGGCCTGGCAGCACTGGCCTCCGCAGCCCCAACCGCTGGGTCAGAGTCAGGACGGGAGTCATTGTGGAAAGCCCGAAGCAACTGCCAGTTGAAGAGGAGATCATGGGCACGAACTGGCCCGGCAGCACTGGCCTCCGCAGCCCCAACCGCTGGGTCAGGGTCAGGACGGGAGTCATTGTGGAAAGCCCGAAGCAACTGCCAGTTGAAGCGGAGACCATGGCCACGAACTGGCCCGGCAGCACTGGCCTCCGCAGCCCCCAGCACTGGGTTAGGGTCAGGGTGGGAACCCCTCCAGAGAGCCCCAAGCAACCGCCCAAAGAGCAGCATGACTGCACGGCCAATGACCGTCTCTGCCAGCTCTGGCACCACCTTGCCCAGGTGGACATGACCTGCCTGCTCTGCAGGGCTGGGCAAACCCTCTGGCTCTTCTGCATCACTTGGATTGCACTTCGCCTTTGGAGAAATGGGAAGAGACCTCAGAGACAGGTGGGCAAGCGAGATGAGCCGTACGGGGAGGAACAAGGTTGTGGGCAGCAGGGAATCACAGTGGCCTTGGCCAAGAAGGCTGGCGACGAAAAGCCAATACCCAACGCCAGCAAGGAACCCCCAGGGGGCCCTGAAAGGTCTTCTGCCCCTTCCCAAGGAACACTCCAAGCTGCAGGGCTGAAGCATTCCGGGAACCACCAGCATGGCACAGAGCCTGCCAGAGGTTTCCTCAGCACAGCGTGCTGCCTAGAGCAGTCCTGCCAGGCTGGAGTTCCTCCAGAGGATGCCAAGCCCAGCAGGACACTTCACAGCCCCACAAGCACCGTCCCCCTGTCTGGTCATTTCCAGGCAAGGCAACCGATGGCCTCGTCTTCCATGGAGACAGACAGCTGGAGAAAGGACATCCTCTGGAAAACAGACCTGCTCTGCTGGATGGAGGCCAACACTGACCTGCTGGCCAGGAGCCTCAGGCGTGAATACTCCATGTACCGGAAAGCGCTCCGGCAGCAGCACTCCAAGAGGAAAGCGCCAGAATAGGAACAGGAGAGGAGGGTCTTGTGCAGCTCCCCAGGCAACTCCAGCCAGAGCGTGCACCCTGCGGATTGGTGAGACGAAAGGCAGCAGTGCAAGGGTGCCTGAGGCAGGAGACAGCAGGCATGCGTGGCCGTCAGGTATCCAGGAGTGCCTACGGAAGAAGAGGAGGGCACCCCATCCTGCCAGGACGCCCGTGTCCCTGTGAGGTTCCTGCTGGGTGCCCACGTCCCACTGAGGTGCCTCGTGTGTGCCCATGTCCCAGAGAGATGGCTGCAGGTGGCTCCCCGTGTCCCTGTAAGGAGGTCATGGCCAGGGCTGCCCACGAGACACTGGGTTCCTCAGGCCTTAGCTCCTCCACCACTGGTGTGAGGGCAAGCATGGGAGCACGAAGAGGTCTGTCTGTAGCAGACCCCCACAACAGTGGCGAATATGTTGCCTCTTCATTTGATTGATCAAATCCTGTGCATTTCAGACTCTATTAGTAATAAGTCTTTCCAGAGGAACGCTTCATATTTGATACAATGAAAACTGGACATTATTCTTTTGCACCATACATTATAAGAAGAAAGTCTAACGTCTTCAATAACGCACTGCTAATATTTCAGCGGTTGACTCTTCATTTCTTCACTTCTTCACGAGAAAATAAAATAAGAAATAAAAATCCAGAGGTAATAATTGAAGCACTTTGATGTTGATTGTCATTGCATATTCTGTTGAGGAAAATTTTATCCAGTCTAATTTTCTAGAGCCTTCCTTTTTATAAGTGACACACCTCTACTACAGGCAGGAGTTGGATAACAATTCCAACTGTAGCATTTTCATCCTCCTTTATTGGGAATTCTCTTCAGGGTGGCCGCCAGGTGCAGCATCGGGACACGCCTTGTGCCAGCGCGGGCTCCTGGGCTGAGGCCACCTCCAGTGACTATGACCTTCCTGCTGCCTGCAGGCCATTATCGCCACAATGTCCTTGTTCCTGCGTGGCAGCCGTGGCAAAGGGCCGGCCACATTCTCCGGGCTTGCCTGTGAGTACCTGGAACAAGTGCCACTTTCTAAACCTTCTAGGCCTGTTCAGTTCAATACAGTTTATTGTTCCAGGAGCTCCAGCCGTTTGGGTACCAAGGGGATGCCAGGAAGAGGCAGCAGGAAAGGAAGGGGCGTGAGCCAGGCTGCTGTATGCGAGCTGCATGAAATGCGCTCCAGGAGAGCTGGGAGAGCTGGGCTGGCAGGGAAGGGCCATGCGTGGCTGAGGGGGGCCCCACGGGTGCTCGTCTTCCAGGAGGAGGGCTCCTATCCAGACAGGGTGCTCATGCCCCAGGGAGCTTCCATGTCTCCGTGAGATGCCAGCTGGGTCACCCTAAAGACAGAAATCCTCTCTGCAGACTGGAAGGAGCTGCCCGTGGATGCCGACGGGCACTTCGCTGAGAGGCCAAGCAGCACTGCCTTCACAGCCCCCACAGCTGGGTCAGGTCTCGATGAGAGTCGTTCCTGAGAGAGAAACCATAATGAAGCTCATCTCGCTTCTCTTCAACACCATCTTTCTCTTTTGACGTTTGCTCAGCATTGGAGCAAGAAAGCTGGGAGGAGATCGTAGTTGGACTATGGGATCGAGCCGAGCAAACGGCTACGAAGTCGCTCGGTCCCCGGCGGGCTGTTTCTGAGGCGCTGAAGGCGCGTGCCGGCTCCAAAGACCACAGCGGAGGTTCGACACCGAGTTCAAGAGCTGCACTAACCCCCCAAGCCCTACAGGGGCGGCGCTCGCCTCTGCACCCCCCGAAGGGGAGGCCGACAACCCCTTTGATCCGCCTCCGACAGCCCCCGAGTAAGAGGTGGAACTGCTTCCGCCCCGTCCCTCAGGCAGATGGGCGCCGGGGAGGAGGGCAGCGCAGCTGTGGGGGGAGGTTGGAGCGCTGAAAGCTTTTCCTACCATGCGTGCAGGGGAACCCATTGCTTATGAAGCGATAATAAGCGAGATTCGAAAAGCTGTAAAAGAGAACGGACTGAGTGCTCCGCCGCCAAGCCGCCCGGCTGAGGTGGGGCAGCCGCCGGGCCCGCCCGCAGCGCGGCTGGAGCAGCCCCGGAGCATCGGCGGCGCCTCCAGGAGAGACGCTGGCGGCGCGCGGGGCTCCCGCTTTCCCGGGCGAGGGCGAGTCTAGTGAGGCTGTAGCCCGAGCTGGAGAAGCAGCGGAAGGGCTGCAACGATCGGCGAGTTTTAGTGCCTTGAAAGAACAGAGACCCGTCACGCTGCGGTTCGGCTCATCCCTGCGGCCGTTAAGGGCCCCTTAGGAAATGGACTTAGAGCACTGTTAATTGGACGATCGTCTGTCACAAAGCAAGGATTGTTTGTTTCACCGGGATTGATTGATGCCGAGTTTTCGGGAACGACACAAGTAATGGCTTGGGCGCCTCTGCCTCCTTGCTTTATACCGAAGGGCACTAGAATTGCTCAGCTGATTTGTCTTCAAGCAATTGTACCCCATGCAGCAAATCGCATACGGGGAGAAGGAGGCTTTGGCCCGACTGACCAGCCCGTGCTTCCATCTATGCACGCAGAAACTGCAAAAATCAGGACCGACGTTAACCTGCAAAGTATGACACTCACGGAGCAACAGAGAATAATGTTTTACCGGTCTTACAGACGGTTATATGCTTGTTTAAAGGAATTGAAATACCTGTTTGACAATCGACAGGAACCTTATTTGATAATGCATGTACGTTCTCCTGCAAATTTACCAGGATATTTGGGTGAAGGCAATCGCCGAGCTGATGCTCTGGCAGCCCCTGTCATCATTCCAGCTACATGACAACAAACGCATAGGTCGCATGATTTTTATCACCAAGGTAGTACGGCCCTTAGGAAAATGTTTCAGTTAACTCACGAGCAAGCTCGACAAATTGTACAAATGTGCCCTGATTGTCAGCTAATCCCAAACACTGCTTTTGACGGTGTAAATTCCCGTGGATTAGGTCCACTTGTAATATGGCAAACTGATGTAACACACATCCCCGAGTCTGGACGTCTAAAATATGTACATGTGTCGACTGACACCTTTTCTACCTGCATTGTTGCTTCCGCACACACGGGAGAACGAGCAAAAGGTGTAAAAAAACCCCATTTATCATATGCAATTGCTATTTTGGGGGAGCCAAACCCAGTAAAAAAAAACAGACAATGGACCGGGATATGTTTATAACAAAATCCTTTTTTTAGCAATGGGGTCATGTCACAGGCATCCCTCACTCAGCGACAGGGCAAGCCATAGTCGAATGAGCTCGTGGTACGTTAAAAATATGTTGTTAAAACAAAAAAGGGGGAGCATGGGATATGCCCCTCAAGAGAGACTGTTAAAAGTTATGTATGTTTTAAACTTTTTAAATCGTCGCCAAGACAATATTCCCGGGATAGAGCGACATTTTATCAAATGATAACGTGAGTAGAGCTAAAGTGATGATACGTAACTTAGAAATGAGACAATGGGAAGGTCCGTGGCCGTTAATAACGTGGGGGCGAGGGTATGCCTGTGTCTCTACAGATGGTGGACCACAATGGATGGCAGCAAGATGTGTACGATCTGCACTGCAATAATTGTGGGAATTTTGTGTTGTGCAACCATCATTCCATGGATGCCCGCACAATCCAAAACCACCTGGGTAACCCTAGCCAATGCGGCAGGGCAAGAGTCATTGTGTTTATCGGTAGCAACACTAACCAATCCATTTAGCACCTGCTTAGTAGCTTTGCTGATAGATGATGTTCTTTATTAGCTGTCATAAAAGTAGGCAGATTTTAGTAAATATTTATTATTATAGGCAAAAATGTAACGCTTATACAAAATGTTAATTCCTTACTTAGTGTGTGTAGAAATTATTTGATATGATGCAATTACATGTTTGCAAATATATATGGTTGGACTCGATGATCCAGTGGGTCTTTTCCAACGTAGTGATTCTATGAGTCTATGATTCTATATCCAAATCCAACAACATCTCCCTGCAATTACTGAGAGAGTTGTATTTTATTTGAGGAGGTAGAGCATGGGCAGGTATTCCTTCTCATATTTCAGGAGGCCCATGTGCATTAGGCAAATCTACATTATTAACTCCAAATGTTTCTGTGACTTTATACCACACTTTGTTTCACCGTCATCAAATAAATGCCACATCGCAGCTTTATCTAGTCTTTTGATTAATTTATCAGATCATCCAGAAATTATACATAGAAGTATTAACACCTTAGAAGATTTAACAGAAAAGTTGCAACTATAGAATGAACGGAATACATTTGCAGGACTTTTTGTTGGATTTGGACTTCGGATTATAAAATTAGTCATGATAGGTTTTATGATTTTACTTGGGTTTTTTTTGTAGCATATTGATTTGTGTGCCTTGCTTAATCAAATTATTGCAAAGCTGGATTGATAGTGTGTTAAGATAAATATTAGTAGTTCACAAAAACAAAAAAGGGGGAGCTGTCAGAAGAGACAGTGAGCAAGAAATAGCCACGAGTGTTGTTGGGCCTCTGGAGCATTAGTGCAGAGCATTTGATACCAAGCGAGCCGCCGGCCTGAGAATAATCAGCATCAGTGGCAAAACCAAGAAGGCATGAAAACCGTAACAGTGGTCACGAGGAGCTTGGAAGGAGAAGAACGTGCTGTGGAAATTTTTATGAAGAACTTGTGGGACCGGTGTTGACAGTTTTTGTAAGGCATAAATACAAGCTTGTAACAATAAACTTGGTCTTAGCTTGAAAGGAAAGCTGAGTCCGTGCATGTTAATACGCCACAGAATTCCTCTCTGAAGGCAAAAAGGAGCAGCCTGTTGATGCTGAGGGCTGGTTCGTTGAATGGCCAAGCAGCACTGCCTTCACAGCCCCCACAGCTGGGTCAGGATGATCATTTCTTTGTCACTTGGTGTGCGGATCACTGCCTGACCTCTGCACAGGTGGCAGCCCACACCAGCTCGTGCACTGAGACTTTTTCCCTCAACAAAGACTACGATGAGGGTCACTCCACTTCTCTTCAGCACCATCTTTCACTGCACGCTGTCTCTGCTCAACAGTGACATCCGTCTTTACAGCCACCGCAACTGGGTCCGAGTCACAATAAAAATCCACGGCTACTGGGACAGGCTCCAGACACAAACCCGAGGGCACTGGATCACACGCACGACACAAGGCCATCCAGAAAAGAGACGCCCTTTGATGCCAAGAGCCCATTTTCCAAATGGCCCGGTAGCACTGGCCTCCGCAGGCCCCAAAGCCGGGTCAGGGTCAGAATGGGAGTCACTGTGGAGAGCCCAAACCAGCCACCAATTGCCACGAACTGGCCCGGCAGCACTGGCCTCTGCAGCCCCCAGCACTGGCTCAGGGTCAGGGTGGCAATCTCTCCAGAGAGCCAGTCAGGAGCTTCCCAGGAAATGTCCATATCTCCACGAGATGCCAGCTGGGTCGCCCTAAAGGCAGAAATCCTCTCTGCAGACTGGAAGGAGCTGCCCGTGGATGCTGACGGGCACTTCGCTGAAAGGCCAAGCAGCACTGCCTTCACAGCCCCCAGGACTGGCTCAGAGACAGTCTTGCAGGAGGAGGGCCCCAATCCCAATGGGGTGCCCACGTCCTAGTGACATCCACAGAAGGTGCCCATTGCTCTGTGAGCTGTAAGATGGACCCCCAAGTCCCAGTGAGCTGACGGTGGCTCTTGCCCTCTGGGAAGAGTTCCAGACCAGTCACAATCCTTATTCTCTGCAGTTAAGACTTTTGTCACACCAAGGGGGAATTTTTGCCACTCCTCTTCACAAGGGCCACCATTTGGTCCTCAGGAGCCTTTCCTGCTGACACGAAACATGGCTGCCCAGCTGGTGAATGCAGTGGGGATGGAGCTCTGGGCACCAGTCCTTCTCGCTGATGCAGTCAGGGCGCAGCCCAAACCACGCAGGGCTCAGTCCTGGTCCATGGCTGAGCTCCGTGTCCTCTGCTGGGCAGAGCAGTGGCAGCAGCAGGCTTCAAAAGCTGCCTACACAGCTCCTCCCCAGCTCCAGCCTCAGGCTTCATCACCTGCAGCGTGGGCGGAGAAAGCCTTGTGACATCACAGAGCCTGCTGTGACATCAGCCCGTGACTGCTAAGACCTAACAACCCTTGCAAGCACACTCCGTGCAGCCACTTGGTCCTGCTGGTCACTGCCTCACCTCTGCTCGGGTGAGGGCGCACACCAGCTCGTTCACTGAGGCTGTTTCTCTCAACAAAGACTATGATGACGCATATCCCACTTCTCTTAAGCACCATTTTTCTCTGCATGGTGCCTCTGTGCAACGGTGACATCCGTAATGGCAGCAACCCCTATTGGATCCAAGACACCTTAAAACTCGATGGCTACTGGGACACCCTCTGGACAGAAACCCACCACTCCTGGAACACACACACGACACAAGGCCATGCAGAAGACAGAATAGAGATGCCCTTTGATACCAAGAGTCCGTTCTCTGAATGGCCCAGCAGCACTGGCCTCCGCAGCCCCCAGCACTGGGTCAGGGTCAGGACGGGAGTCATTGTGGAAAGCCCGAAGCAACTGCCAGTTGAAGAGGAGATCATGGGCACGAACTGGCCCGGCAGCACTGGCCTCCGCAGCCCCCAGCACTGGGTCAGGGTCAGGACGGGAGTCATTGTGGAAAGCCCGAAGCAACTGCCAGTGGAAGAGGAGATCATGGGCACGAACTGGCCTGGCAGCACTGGCCTCCGCAGCCCCAGCCGCTGGGTCAGAGTCAGGATAGGAGTCATTGTGGAAAGCCCGAAGCAACTGCCAGTTGAAGAGGAGATCATGGGCACGAACTGGCCCGGCAGCACTGGCCTCCGCAGCCCCAACCACTGGGTCAGAGTCAGGACGGGAGTCATTGTGGAAAGCCCGAAGCAACTGCCAGTTGAAGAGGAGATCATGGGCACGAACTGGCCTGGCAGCACTGGCCTCCGCAGCCCTCAGCACTGGGTCAGAGTCAGGACGGGAGTCATTGTGGAAAGCCCGAAGCAACTGCCAGTTGAAGAGGAGATCATGGGCATGAACTGGCCCGGCAGCACTGGCCTCCGCAGCCCCAACCGATGGGTCAGAGTCCGGACGGGAGTCATTGTGGAAAGCCCGAAACAACTGCCAGTTGAAGAGGAGATCATAGGCACGAACTGGCCCGGCAGCACTGGCCTCCGCAGCCCCCAGCACTGGGTCAGGGTCAGGACGGGAGTCATTGTGGAAAGCCCGAAGCAACTGCCAGTTGAAGAGGAGACTATGGGCACGAACTGGCCTGGCAGCACTGGCCTCCGCAGCCCCAGCCGCTGGGTCAGAGTCAGGATAGGAGTCATTGTGGAAAGCCCGAAGCAACTGCCAGTTGAAGAGGAGATCACGGGCACAAACTGGCCCAGCAGCACTGGCCTCCGCAGCCCCAACCGATGGGTCAGAGTCCGGACGGGAGTCATTGTGGAAAGCCCGAAGCAACTGCCAGTTGAAGAGGAGATCATGGGCACGAACTGGCCCAGCAGCACTGGCCTCCGCAGCCCCAACCGCTGGGTCAGAGTCAGGACGGGAGTCATTGTGGAAAGCCCGAAGGAACTGCCAGTTGAAGAGGAGACCATGGGCACGAACTGGCCTGGCAGCACTGGCCTCCGCAGCCCCCAGCACTGGGTCAGGGTCAGGACGGGAGTCATTGTGGAAAGCCCGAAGCAACTGCCAGTTGAAGAGGAGATCATGGGCACGAACTGGCCCGGCAGCACTGGCCTCCGCAGCCCCAACCGCTGGGTCAGGGTCAGGACGGGAGTCATTGTGGAAAGCCCGAAGCAACTGCCAGTTGAAGCGGAGACCATGGCCACGAACTGGCCCGGCAGCACTGGCCTCCGCAGCCCCAACCGCTGGGTCAGGGTCAGGACGGGAGTCATTGTGGAAAGCCCGAAGCAACTGCCAGTTGAAGCGGAGACCATGGCCACAAACTGGCCCGGCAGCACTGGCCTCCGCAGCCCCCAGCACTGGGTCAGGGTCAGGGTGGGAACCCCTCCAGAGAGCCCGAAGCAACCGCCCAAAGAGCAGCATGACTGCACGGCCAATGACCGTCTCTGCCAGCTCTGGCACCACCTTGCCCAGGTGGACATGACCTGCCTGCTCTGCAGGGCTGGGCAAACCCTCTGGCTCTTCTGCATCACTTGGATCGCACTTCGCCTTTGGAGAAATGGGAAGAGACCTCAGAGACAGGTGGGCAAGCGAGATGAGCCGTGCGGGGAGGAACAAGGTTGTGGGCAGCAGGGAATCACAGTGGCCTTGGCCAAGAAGGCTGGCGACGAAAAGCCAATACCCAACGCCAGCAAGGAACCCCCAGGGGGCCCTGAAAGGTCTTCTGCCCCTTCCCAAGGAACACTCCAAGCTGCAGGGCTGAAGCATTCCGGGAACCACCAGCATGGCACAGAGCCTGACAGAGGTTTCCACAGCACAGCGTGCTGCCTAGAGCAGTCCTGCCAGGCTGGAGTTCCTCCAGAGGAAGCCAAGCCCAGCAGGACACTTCACAGCCCCACAAGCACCGTCCCCCTGTCTGGTCATTTCCAGGCAAGGCAACCGATGGCCTCGTCTTCCATGGAGACAGACAGCTGGAGAAAGGACATCCTCTGGAAAACAGACCTGCTCTGCTGGATGGAGGCCAACACTGACCTGCTGGCCAGGAGCCTCAGGCGTGAATACTCCATGTACCGGAAAGCGCTCCGGCAGCAGCACTCCAAGAGGAAAGCGCCAGAATAGGAACAGGAGAGGAGAGTCTTGTGCAGCTCCCCGGGCAACTCCAGCCAGAGCGTGCACCCTGCGGATTGGTGAGACGAAAGGCAGCAGTGCAAGGGTGCCTGAGGCAGGAGACAGCAGGCATGCGTGGCCGTCAGGTATCCAGGAGTGCCTACGGAAGAAGAGGAGGGCACCCCATCCTGCCAGGACGCCCGTGTCCCTGTGAGGTTCCTGCTGGGTGCCCACGTCCCACTGAGGTGCCTCGTGTGTGCCCATGTCCCAGAGAGATGGCTGCAGGTGGCTCCCCGTGTCCCTGTAAGGAGGTCATGGCCAGGGCTGCCCACGAGACACTGGGTTCCTCAGGCCTTAGCTCCTCCACCACTGGTGTGAGGGCAAGCATGGGAGCACGAAGAGGTCTGTCTGTAGCAGACCCCCACAACAGTGGCGAATATGTTGCCTCTTCATTTGATTGATCAAATCCTGTGCATTTCAGACTCTATTAGTAATAAGTCTTTCCAGAGGAACGCTTCATACTTGATACAATGAAAACTGGACATTATTCTATTGCACCATACATTATAAGAAGAAAGTCTAACGTCTTCAATAACGCACTGCTAATATTTCAGCGGTTGACTCTTCATTTCTTCACTTCTTCACGAGAAAATAAAATAAGAAATAAAAATCCAGAGGTAATAATTGAAGCACTTTGATGTTGATTGTCATTGCATATTCTGTTGAGGAAAATTTTATCCAGTCTAATTTTCTAGAGCCTTCCTTTTTATAAGTGACACACCTCTACTACAGGCAGGAGTTGGATAACAATTCCAACCGTAGCATTTTCATCCTCCTTTATTGGGAATTCTCTTCAGGGTGGCCGCCAGGTGCAGCATCGGGACACGCCTTGTGCCAGCGCGGGCTCCTGGGCTGAGGCCACCTCCAGTGACTATGACCTTCCTGCTGCCTGCAGGCCATTATCGCCACAATGTCCTTGTTCCTGCGTGGCAGCCGTGGCAAAGGGCCGGCCACATTCTCCGGGCTTGCCTGTGAGTACCTGGAACAAGTGCCACTTTCTAAACCTTCTAGGCCTGTTCAGTTCAATACAGTTTATTGTTCCAGGAGCTCCAGCCGTTTGGGTACCAAGGGGATGCCAGGAAGAGGCAGCAGGAAAGGAAGGGGCGTGAGCCAGGCTGCTGTATGCGAGCTGCATGAAATGCGCTCCAGGAGAGCTGGGAGAGCTGGGCTGGCAGGGAAGGGCCATGCGTGGCTGAGGGGGGCCCCACGGGTGCTCGTCTTCCAGGAGGAGGGCTCCTATCCAGACAGGGTGCTCATGCCCCAGGGAGCTTCCATGTCTCCGTGAGATGCCAGCTGGGTCACCCTAAAGACAGAAATCCTCTCTGCAGACTGGAAGGAGCTGCCCGTGGATGCCGACGGGCACTTCGCTGAGAGGCCAAGCAGCACTGCCTTCACAGCCCCCACAGCTGGGTCAGGTCTCGATGAGAGTCGTTCCTGAGAGAGAAACCATAATGAAGCTCATCTCGCTTCTCTTCAACACCATCTTTCTCTTTTGACGTTTGCTCAGCATTGGAGCAAGAAAGCTGGGAGGGGATCGTAGTTGGACTATGGGATCGAGCCGAGCAAACAGCTACGAAGTCGCTCGGTCCCCGGCGGGCTGTTTCTGAGGCGCTGAAGGCGCGTGCCGGCTCCAAAGACCACAGCGGAGGTTCGACACCGAGTTCAAGAGCTGCACTAACCCCCCAAGCCCTACAGGGGCGGCGCTCGCCTCTGCACCCCCCGAAGGGGAGGCCGACAACCCCTTTGATCCGCCTCCGACAGCCCCCGAGTAAGAGGTGGAACTGCTTCCGCCCCGTCCCTCAGGCAGATGGGCGCCGGGGAGGAGGGCAGCGCAGCTGTGGGGGGAGGTTGGAGCGCTGAAAGCTTTTCCTACCATGCGTGCAGGGGAACCCATTGCTTATGAAGCGATAATAAGCGAGATTCGAAAAGCTGTAAAAGAGAACGGACTGAGTGCTCCGCCGCCAAGCCGCCCGGCTGAGGTGGGGCAGCCGCCGGGCCCGCCCGCAGCGCGGCTGGAGCAGCCCCGGAGCATCGGCGGCGCCTCCAGGAGAGACGCTGGCGGCGCGCGGGGCTCCCGCTTTCCCGGGCGAGGGCGAGTCTAGTGAGGCTGTAGCCCGAGCTGGAGAAGCAGCGGAAGGGCTGCAACGATCGGCGAGTTTTAGTGCCTTGAAAGAACAGAGACCCGTCACGCTGCGGTTCGGCTCATCCCTGCGGCCGTTAAGGGCCCCTTAGGAAATGGACTTAGAGCACTGTTAATTGGACGATCGTCTGTCACAAAGCAAGGATTGTTTGTTTCACCGGGATTGATTGATGCCGAGTTTTCGGGAACGACACAAGTAATGGCTTGGGCGCCTCTGCCTCCTTGCTTTATACCGAAGGGCACTAGAATTGCTCAGCTGATTTGTCTTCAAGCAATTGTACCCCATGCAGCAAATCGCATACGGGGAGAAGGAGGCTTTGGCCCGACTGACCAGCCCGTGCTTCCATCTATGCACGCAGAAACTGCAAAAATCAGGACCGACGTTAACCTGCAGAGTATGACACTCACGGAGCAACAGAGAATAATGTTTTACCGGTCTTACAGACGGTTATATGCTTGTTTAAAGGAATTGAAATACCTGTTTGACAATCGACAGGAACCTTATTTGATAATGCATGTACGTTCTCCTGCAAATTTACCAGGATATTTGGGTGAAGGCAATCGCCGAGCTGATGCTCTGGCAGCCCCTGTCATCATTCCAGCTACATGACAACAAACGCATAGGTCGCATGATTTTTATCACCAAGGTAGTACGGCCCTTAGGAAAATGTTTCAGTTAACTCACGAGCAAGCTCGACAAATTGTACAAATGTGCCCTGATTGTCAGCTAATCCCAAACACTGCTTTTGACGGTGTAAATTCCCGTGGATTAGGTCCACTTGTAATATGGCAAACTGATGTAACACACATCCCCGAGTCTGGACGTCTAAAATATGTACATGTGTCGACTGACACCTTTTCTACCTGCATTGTTGCTTCCGCACACACGGGAGAACGAGCAAAAGGTGTAAAAAAACCCCATTTATCATATGCAATTGCTATTTTGGGGGAGCCAAACCCAGTAAAAAAAAACAGACAATGGACCGGGATATGTTTATAACAAAATCCTTTTTTTAGCAATGGGGTCATGTCACAGGCATCCCTCACTCAGCGACAGGGCAAGCCATAGTCGAATGAGCTCGTGGTACGTTAAAAATATGTTGTTAAAACAAAAAAGGGGGAGCATGGGATACGCCCCTCAAGAGAGACTGTTAAAAGTTATGTATGTTTTAAACTTTTTAAATCGTCGCCAAGACAATATTCCCGGGATAGAGCGACATTTTATCAAATGATAACGTGAGTAGAGCTAAAGTGATGATACGTAACTTAGAAATGAGACAATGGGAAGGTCCGTGGCCGTTAATAACGTGGGGGCGAGGGTATGCCTGTGTCTCTACAGATGGTGGACCACAATGGATGGCAGCAAGATGTGTACGATCTGCACTGCAATAATTGTGGGAATTTTGTGTTGTGCAACCATCATTCCATGGATGCCCGCACAATCCAAAACCACCTGGGTAACCCTAGCCAATGCGGCAGGGCAAGAGTCATTGTGTTTATCGGTAGCAACACTAACCAATCCATTTAGCACCTGCTTAGTAGCTTTGCTGATAGATGATGTTCTTTATTAGCTGTCATAAAAGTAGGCAGATTTTAGTAAATATTTATTATTATAGGCAAAAATGTAACGCTTATACAAAATGTTAATTCCTTACTTAGTGTGTGTAGAAATTATTTGATATGATGCAATTACATGTTTGCAAATATATATGGTTGGACTCGATGATCCAGTGGGTCTTTTCCAACGTAGTGATTCTATGAGTCTATGATTCTATATCCAAATCCAACAACATCTCCCTGCAATTACTGAGAGAGTTGTATTTTATTTGAGGAGATAGAGCATGGGCAGGTATTCCTTCTCATATTTCAGGAGGCCCATGTGCATTAGGCAAATCTACATTATTAACTCCAAATGTTTCTCTGACTTTATACCACACTTTGTTTCACCGTCATCAAATAAATGCCACATCGCAGCTTTATCTAGTCTTTTGATTAATTTATCAGATCATCCAGAAATTATACATTGAAGTATTAACACCTTAGAAGATTTAACAGAAAAGTTGCAAATATAGAATGAACGGAATACATTTGCAGGACTTTTTGTTGGATTTGGACTTCGGATTATAAAATTAGTCATGATAGGTTTTATGATTTTACTTGGGTTTTTTTTTTGTAGCATATTGATTTGTGTGCCTTGCTTAATCAAATTATTGCAAAGCTGGATTGATAGTGTGTTAAGATAAATATTAGTAGTTCACAAAAACAAAAAAGGGGGAGCTGTCAGAAGAGACAGTGAGCAAGAAATAGCCACGAGTGTTGTTGGGCCTCTGGAGCATTAGTGCAGAGCATTTGATACCAAGCGAGCCGCCGGCCTGAGAATAATCAGCATCAGTGGCAAAACCAAGAAGGCATGAAAACCGTAACAGTGGTCACGAGGAGCTTGGAAGGAGAAGAACGTGCTGTGGAAATTTTTATGAAGAACTTGTGGGACCGGTGTTGACAGTTTTTGTAAGGCATAAATACAAGCTTGTAACAATAAACTTGGTCTTAGCTTGAAAGGAAAGCTGAGTCCGTGCATGTTAATACGCCACAGAATTCCTCTCTGAAGGCAAAAAGGAGCAGCCTGTTGATGCTGAGGGCTGGTTCATTGAATGGCCAAGCAGCACTGCCTTCACAGCCCCCACAGCTGGGTCAGGATGATCATTTCTTTGTCACTTGGTGTGCGGATCACTGCCTGACCTCTGCACAGGTGGCAGCCCACACCAGCTCGTGCACTGAGACTTTTTCCCTCAACAAAGACTACGATGAGGGTCACTCCACTTCTCTTCAGCACCATCTTTCACTGCACGCTGTCTCTGCTCAACAGTGACATCCGTCTTTACAGCCACCGCAACTGGGTCCGAGTCACAATAAAAATCCACGGCTACTGGGACAGGCTCCAGACACAAACCCGAGGGCACTGGATCACACGCACGACACAAGGCCATCCAGAAAAGAGACGCCCTTTGATGCCAAGAGCCCATTTTCCAAATGGCCCGGTAGCACTGGCCTCCGCAGGCCCCAAAGCCGGGTCAGGGTCAGAATGGGAGTCACTGTGGAGAGCCCAAACCAACCACCAGTTGCCACGAACTGGCCCGGCAGCACTGGCCTCTGCAGCCCCCAGCACTGGCTCAGGGTCAGGGTGGCAATCTCTCCAGAGAGCCAGTCAGGAGCTTCCCAGGAAATGTCCATATCTCCACGAGATGCCAGCTGGGTCGCCCTAAAGGCAGAAATCCTCTCTGCAGACTGGAAGGAGCTGCCCGTGGATGCTGACGGGCACTTCGCTGAAAGGCCAAGCAGCACTGCCTTCACAGCCCCCAGGACTGGCTCAGAGACAGTCTTGCAGGAGGAGGGCCCCAATCCCAATGGGGTGCCCACGTCCTAGTGACATCCACAGAAGGTGCCCATTGCTCTGTGAGCTGTAAGATGGACCCCCAAGTCCCAGTGAGCTGACGGTGGCTCTTGCCCTCTGGGAAGAGTTCCAGACCAGTCACAATCCTTATTCTCTGCAGTTAAGACTTTTGTCACACCAAGGGGGAATTTTTGCCACTCCTCTTCACAAGGGCCACCATTTGGTCCTCAGGAGCCTTTCCTGCTGACACGAAACATGGCTGCCCAGCTGGTGAATGCAGTGGGGATGGAGCTCTGGGCACCAGTCCTTCTCGCTGATGCAGTCAGGGCGCAGCCCAAACCACGCAGGGCTCAGTCCTGGTCCATGGCTGAGCTCCGTGTCCTCTGCTGGGCAGAGCAGTGGCAGCAGCAGGCTTCAAAAGCTGCCTACACAGCTCCTCCCCAGCTCCGCCTCAGGCTTCATCACCTGCAGCGTGGGCGGAGAAAGCCTTGTGACATCACAGAGCCTGCTGTGACATCAGCCCGTGACTGCTAAGACCAACAACCCTTGCAAGGACACTCCGTGCAGCCACTTGGTCCTGCTGGTCACTGCCTCACCTCTGCTCGGGTGAGGGCGCACACCAGCTCGTTCACTGAGGCTGTTTCTCTCAACAAAGACTATGATGACGCATATCCCACTTCTCTTAAGCACCATTTTTCTCTGCATGGTGCCTCTGTGCAACGGTGACATCCGTAATGGCAGCAACCCCTATTGGATCCAAGACACCTTAAAACTCGATGGCTACTGGGACACCCTCTGGACAGAAACCCACCACTCCTGGAACACACACACGACACAAGGCCATGCAGAAGACAGAATAGAGATGCCCTTTGATACCAAGAGTCCGTTCTCTGAATGGCCCAGCAGCACTGGCCTCCGCAGCCCCCAGCACTGGGTCAGGGTCAGGACGGGAGTCATTGTGGAAAGCCCGAAGCAACTGCCAGTTGAAGAGGAGATCATGGGCACGAACTGGCCCGGCAGCACTGGCCTCCGCAGCCCCAACCGCTGGGTCAGGGTCAGGACGGGAGTCATTGTGGAAAGCCCGAAGCAACTGCCAGTGGAAGAGGAGATCATGGGCACGAACTGGCCTGGCAGCACTGGCCTCCGCAGCCCCAGCCGCTGGGTCAGAGTCAGGATAGGACTCATTGTGGAAAGCCCGAAGCAACTGCCAGTTGAAGAGGAGATCATGGGCACGAACTGGCCCAGCAGCACTGGCCTCCGCAGCCCCAACCGCTGGGTCAGAGTCAGGACGGGAGTAATTGTGGAAAGCCCGAAGCAACTGCCAGTTGAAGAGGAGATCATGGGCACGAACTGGCCCAGCAGCACTGGCCTCCGCAGCCCTCAGCACTGGGTCAGAGTCAGGACGGGAGTCATTGTGGAAAGCCCGAAGCAACTGCCAGTTGAAGAGGAGATCATGGGCACGAACTGGCCCGGCAGCACTGGCCTCCGCAGCCCCAACCACTGGGTCAGAGTCAGGACGGGAGTCATTGTGGAAAGCCCGAAGCAACTGCCAGTTGAAGAGGAGATCATAGGCACGAACTGGCCCAGCAGCACTGGCCTCCGCAGCCCTCAGCACTGGGTCAGAGTCAGGACGGGAGTCATTGTGGAAAGCCCGAAGCAACTGCCAGTTGAAGAGGAGATCATGGGCATGAACTGGCCCGGCAGCACTGGCCTCCGCAGCCCCAACCGATGGGTCAGAGTCCGGACGGGAGTCATTGTGGAAAGCCCGAAGCAACTGCCAGTTGAAGAGGAGATCATAGGCACGAACTGGCCCGGCAGCACTGGCCTCCGCAGCCCCCAGCACTGGGTCAGGGTCAGGACGGGAGTCATTGTGGAAAGCCCGAAGCAACTGCCAGTTGAAGAGGAGACTATGGGCACGAACTGGCCTGGCAGCACTGGCCTCCGCAGCCCCAGCCGCTGGGTCAGAGTCAGGATAGGAGTCATTGTGGAAAGCCCGAAGCAACTGCCAGTTGAAGAGGAGATCACGGGCACAAACTGGCCCAGCAGCACTGGCCTCCGCAGCCCCAGCCGCTGGGTCAGAGTCAGGATAGGAGTCATTGTGGAAAGCCCGAAACAACTGCCAGTTGAAGAGGAGATCATAGGCACGAACTGGCCTGGCAGCACTGGCCTCCGCAGCCCTCAGCACTGGGTCAGAGTCAGGACGGGAGTCATTGTGGAAAGCCCGAAGCAACTGCCAGTTGAAGAGGAGATCATGGGCACGAACTGGCCCGGCAGCACTGGCCTCCGCAGCCCCAACCGCTGGGTCAGGGTCAGGACGGGAGTCATTGTGGAAAGCCCGAAGCAACTGCCAGTTGAAGCGGAGACCATGGCCACGAACTGGCCCGGCAGCACTGGCCTCCGCAGCCCCAACCGCTGGGTCAGGGTCAGGACGGGAGTCATTGTGGAAAGCCCGAAGCAACTGCCAGTTGAAGCGGAGACCATGGCCACAAACTGGCCCGGCAGCACTGGCCTCCGCAGCCCCCAGCACTGGGTCAGGGTCAGGGTGGGAACCCCTACAGAGAGCCCGAAGCAACCGCCCAAAGAGCAGCATGACTGCACGGCCAATGACCGTCTCTGCCAGCTCTGGCACCACCTTGCCCAGGTGGACATGACCTGCCTGCTCTGCAGGGCTGGGAGAACCCTCTGGCTCTTCTGCATCACTTGGATCGCACTTCGCCTTTGGAGAAATGGGAAGAGACCTCAGAGACAGGTGGGCAAGCGAGATGAGCCGTGCGGGGAGGAACAAGGTTGTGGGCAGCAGGGAATCACAGTGGCCTTGGCCAAGAAGGCTGGCGACGAAAAGCCAATACCCAACGCCAGCAAGGAACCCCCAGGGGGCCCTGAAAGGTCTTCTGCCCCTTCCCAAGGAACACTCCAAGCTGCAGGGCTGAAGCATTCCGGGAACCACCAGCATGGCACAGAGCCTGACAGAGGTTTCCACAGCACAGCGTGCTGCCTAGAGCAGTCCTGCCAGGCTGGAGTTCCTCCAGAGGAAGCCAAGCCCAGCAGGACACTTCACAGCCCCACAAGCACCGTCCCCCTGTCTGGTCATTTCCAGGCAAGGCAACCGATGGCCTCGTCTTCCATGGAGACAGACAGCTGGAGAAAGGACATCCTCTGGAAAACAGACCTGCTCTGCTGGATGGAGGCCAACACTGACCTGCTGGCCAGGAGCCTCAGGCGTGAATACTCCATGTACCGGAAAGCGCTCCGGCAGCAGCACTCCAAGAGGAAAGCGCCAGAATAGGAACAGGAGAGGAGAGTCTTGTGCAGCTCCCCGGGCAACTCCAGCCAGAGCGTGCACCCTGCGGATTGGTGAGACGAAAGGCAGCAGTGCAAGGGTGCCTGAGGCAGGAGACAGCAGGCATGCGTGGCCGTCAGGTATCCAGGAGTGCCTACGGAAGAAGAGGAGGGCACCCCATCCTGCCAGGACGCCCGTGTCCCTGTGAGGTTCCTGCTGGGTGCCCACGTCCCACTGAGGTGCCTCGTGTGTGCCCATGTCCCAGAGAGATGGCTGCAGGTGGCTCCCCGTGTCCCTGTAAGGAGGTCATGGCCAGGGCTGCCCACGAGACACTGGGTTCCTCAGGCCTTAGCTCCTCCACCACTGGTGTGAGGGCAAGCATGGGAGCACGAAGAGGTCTGTCTGTAGCAGACCCCCACAACAGTGGCGAATATGTTGCCTCTTCATTTGATTGATCAAATCCTGTGCATTTCAGACTCTATTAGTAATAAGTCTTTCCAGAGGAACGCTTCATACTTGATACAATGAAAACTGGACATTATTCTATTGCACCATACATTATAAGAAGAAAGTCTAACGTCTTCAATAACGCACTGCTAATATTTCAGCGGTTGACTCTTCATTTCTTCACTTCTTCACGAGAAAATAAAATAAGAAATAAAAATCCAGAGGTAATAATTGAAGCACTTTGATGTTGATTGTCATTGCATATTCTGTTGAGGAAAATTTTATCCAGTCTAATTTTCTAGAGCCTTCCTTTTTATAAGTGACACACCTCTACTACAGGCAGGAGTTGGATAACAATTCCAACCGTAGCATTTTCATCCTCCTTTATTGGGAATTCTCTTCAGGGTGGCCGCCAGGTGCAGCATCGGGACACGCCTTGTGCCAGCGCGGGCTCCTGGGCTGAGGCCACCTCCAGTGACTATGACCTTCCTGCTGCCTGCAGGCCATTATCGCCACAATGTCCTTGTTCCTGCGTGGCAGCCGTGGCAAAGGGCCGGCCACATTCTCCGGGCTTGCCTGTGAGTACCTGGAACAAGTGCCACTTTCTAAACCTTCTAGGCCTGTTCAGTTCAATACAGTTTATTGTTCCAGGAGCTCCAGCCGTTTGGGTACCAAGGGGATGCCAGGAAGAGGCAGCAGGAAAGGAAGGGGCGTGAGCCAGGCTGCTGTATGCGAGCTGCATGAAATGCGCTCCAGGAGAGCTGGGAGAGCTGGGCTGGCAGGGAAGGGCCATGCGTGGCTGAGGGGGGCCCCACGGGTGCTCGTCTTCCAGGAGGAGGGCTCCTATCCAGACAGGGTGCTCATGCCCCAGGGAGCTTCCATGTCTCCGTGAGATGCCAGCTGGGTCACCCTAAAGACAGAAATCCTCTCTGCAGACTGGAAGGAGCTGCCCGTGGATGCCGACGGGCACTTCGCTGAGAGGCCAAGCAGCACTGCCTTCACAGCCCCCACAGCTGGGTCAGGTCTCGATGAGAGTCGTTCCTGAGAGAGAAACCATAATGAAGCTCATCTCGCTTCTCTTCAACACCATCTTTCTCTTTTGACGTTTGCTCAGCATTGGAGCAAGAAAGCTGGGAGGGGATCGTAGTTGGACTATGGGATCGAGCCGAGCAAACGGCTACGAAGTCGCTCGGTCCCCGGCGGGCTGTTTGTGAGGCGCTGAAGGCGCGTGCCGGCTCCAAAGACCACAGCGGAGGTTCGACACCGAGTTCAAGAGCTGCACTAACCCCCCAAGCCCTACAGGGGCGGCGCTCGCCTCTGCACCCCCCGAAGGGGAGGCCGACAACCCCTTTGATCCGCCTCCGACAGCCCCCGAGTAAGAGGTGGAACTGCTTCCGCCCCGTCCCTCAGGCAGATGGGCGCCGGGGAGGAGGGCAGCGCAGCTGTGGGGGGAGGTTGGAGCGCTGAAAGCTTTTCCTACCATGCGTGCAGGGGAACCCATTGCTTATGAAGCGATAATAAGCGAGATTCGAAAAGCTGTAAAAGAGAACGGACTGAGTGCTCCGCCGCCAAGCCGCCCGGCTGAGGTGGGGCAGCCGCCGGGCCCGCCCGCAGCGCGGCTGGAGCAGCCCCGGAGCATCGGCGGCGCCTCCAGGAGAGACGCTGGCGGCGCGCGGGGCTCCCGCTTTCCCGGGCGAGGGCGAGTCTAGTGAGGCTGTAGCCCGAGCTGGAGAAGCAGCGGAAGGGCTGCAACGATCGGCGAGTTTTAGTGCCTTGAAAGAACAGAGACCCGTCACGCTGCGGTTCGGCTCATCCCTGCGCCCGTTAAGGGCCCCTTAGGAAATGGACTTAGAGCACTGTTAATTGGACGATCGTCTGTCACAAAGCAAGGAGTGTTTGTTTCACCGGGATTGATTGATGCCGAGTTTTCGGGAACGACACAAGTAATGGCTTGGGCGCCTCTGCCTCCTTGCTTTATACCGAAGGGCACTAGAATTGCTCAGCTGATTTGTCTTCAAGCAGTTGTACCCCATGCAGCAAATCGCATACGGGGAGAAGGAGGCTTTGGCCCGACTGACCAGCCCGTGCTTCCATCTATGCACGCAGAAACTGCAAAAATCAGAACCGACGTTAACCTGCAGAGTATGACACTCACGGAGCAACAGAGAATAATGTTTTACCGGTCTTACAGACGGTTATATGCTTGTTTAAAGGAATTGAAATACCTGTTTGACAATCGACAGGAACCTTATTTGATAATGCATGTACGTTCTCCTGCAAATTTACCAGGATATTTGGGTGAAGGCAATCGCCGAGCTGATGCTCTGGCAGCCCCTGTCATCATTCCAGCTACTTGACAACAAACGCATAGGTCGCATGATTTTTATCACCAAGGTAGTACGGCCCTTAGGAAAATGTTTCAGTTAACTCACGAGCAAGCTCGACAAATTGTACAAATGTGCCCTGATTGTCAGCTAATCCCAAACACTGCTTTTGACGGTGTAAATTCCCGTGGATTAGGTCCACTTGTAATATGGCAAACTGATGTAACACACATCCCCGAGTCTGGACGTCTAAAATATGTACATGTGTCGACTGACACCTTTTCTACCTGCATTGTTGCTTCCGCACACACGGGAGAACGAGCAAAAGGTGTAAAAAACCCCCCATTTATTATATGCAATTGCTATTTTGGGGGAGCCAAACCCAGTAAAAAAAACAGACAATGGACCGGGATATGTTTATAACAAAATCCTTTTTTTAGCAATGGGGTCATGTCACAGGCATCCCTCACTCAGCGACAGGGCAAGCCATAGTCGAATGAGCTCGTGGTACGTTAAAAATATGTTGTTAAAACAAAAAAGGGGGAGCATGGGATATGCCCCTCAAGAGAGACTGTTAAAAGTTATGTATGTTTTAAACTTTTTAAATCGTCGCCAAGACAATATTCCCGGGATAGAGCGACATTTTATCAAATGATAACGTGAGTAGAGCTAAAGTGATGATACGTAACTTAGAAATGAGACAATGGGAAGGTCCGTGGCCGTTAATAACGTGGGGGCGAGGGTATGCCTGTGTCTCTACAGATGGTGGACCACAATGGATGGCCAGCAAGATGTGTACGATCTGCACTGCAATAATTGTGGGAATTTTGTGTTGTGCAACCATCATTCCATGGATGCCCGCACAATCCAAAACCACCTGGGTAACCCTAGCCAATGCGGCAGGGCAAGAGTCATTGTGTTTATCGGTAGCAACACTAACCAATCCATTTAGCACCTGCTTAGTAGCTTTGCTGATAGATGATGTTCTTTATTAGCTGTCATAAAAGTAGGCAGATTTTAGTAAATATTTATTATTATAGGCAAAAATGTAACGCTTATACAAAATGTTAATTCCTTACTTAGTGCGTGTAGAAATTATTTGATATGATGCAATTACATGTTTGCAAATATATATGGTTGGACTCGATGATCCAGTGGGTCTTTTCCAACGTAGTGATTCTATGAGTCTATGATTCTATATCCAAATCCAACAACATCTCCCTGCAATTACTGAGAGAGCTGTATTTTATTTGAGGAGATAGAGCATGGGCAGGTATTCCTTCTCATATTTCAGGAGGCCCATGTGCATTAGGCAAATCTACATTATTAACTCCAAATGTTTCTCTGACTTTATACCACACTTTGTTTCACCGTCATCAAATAAATGCCACATCGCAGCTTTATCTAGTCTTTTGATTAATTTATCAGATCATCCAGAAATTATACATAGAAGTATTAACACCTTAGAAGATTTAACAGAAAAGTTGCAAATATAGAATGAACGGAATACATTTGCAGGACTTTTTGTTGGATTTGGACTTCGGATTATAAAATTAGTCATGATAGGTTTTATGATTTTACTTGGGTATTTTTTGTAGCATATTGATTTGTGTGCCTTGCTTAATCAAATTATTGCAAAGCTGGATTGATAGTGTGTTAAGATAAATATTAGTAGTTCACAAAAACAAAAAAGGGGGAGCTGTCAGAAGAGACAGTGAGCAAGAAATAGCCACGAGTGTTGTTGGGCCTCTGGAGCATTAGTGCAGAGCATTTGATACCAAGCGAGCCGCCGGCCTGAGAATAATCAGCATCAGTGGCAAAACCAAGAAGGCATGAAAACCGTAACAGTGGTCACGAGGAGCTTGGAAGGAGAAGAACGTGCTGTGGAAATTTTTATGAAGAACTTGTGGGACCGAGTGTTGACAGTTTTTGTAAGGCATAAATACAAGCTTGTAACAATAAACTTGGTCTTAGCTTGAAAGGAAAGCTGAGTCCGTGCATGTTAATACGCCACAGAATTCCTCTCTGAAGGCAAAAAGGAGCAGCCTGTTGATGCTGAGGGCTGGTTCAGTTGAATGGCCAAGCAGCACTGCCTTCACAGCCCCCACAGCTGGGTCAGGATGATCATTTCTTTGTCACTTGGTGTGCTGATCACTGCCTGACCTCTGCACAGGTGGCAGCCCACACCAGCTCGTGCACTGAGACTTTTTCCCTCAACAAAGACTACGATGAGGGTCACTCCACTTCTCTTCAGCACCATCTTTCACTGCACGCTGTCTCTGCTCAACAGTGACATCCGTCTTTACAGCCACCGCAACTGGGTCCGAGTCACAATAAAAATCCACGGCTACTGGGACAGGCTCCAGACACAAACCCGAGGGCACTGGATCACACGCACGACACAAGGCCATCCAGAAAAGAGACGCCCTTTGATGCCAAGAGCCCATTTTCCAAATGGCCCGGTAGCACTGGCCTCCGCAGGCCCCAAAGCCGGGTCAGGGTCAGAATGGGAGTCACTGTGGAGAGCCCAAACCAACCACCAGTTGCCACGAACTGGCCCGGCAGCACTGGCCTCTGCAGCCCCCAGCACTGGCTCAGGGTCAGGGTGGCAATCTCTCCAGAGAGCCAGTCAGGAGCTTGCCAGGAAATGTCCATATCTCCACGAGATGCCAGCTGGGTCGCCCTAAAGGCAGAAATCCTCTCTGCAGACTGGAAGGAGCTGCCCGTGGATGCTGACGGGCACTTCGCTGAAAGGCCAAGCAGCACTGCCTTCACAGCCCCCAGGACTGGCTCAGAGACAGTCTTGCAGGAGGAGGGCCCCAATCCCAATGGGGTGCCCACGTCCTAGTGACATCCACAGAAGGTGCCCATTGCTCTGTGAGCTGTAAGATGGACCCCCAAGTCCCCAGTGAGCTGACAGGTGGCTCTTGCCCTCTGGGAAGAGTTCCAGACCAGTCACAATCCTCATTCTCTGCAGTTAAGACTTTTGTCACACTAAGGGGGAATTTTTGCCACTCCTCTTCACAAGGGCCACCATTTGGTCCTCAGGAGCCTTTCCTGCTGACACGAAACATGGCTGCCCAGCTGGTGAATGCAGTGGGGATGGAGCTCTGGGCACCAGTCCTTCTCGCTGATGCAGTCAGGGCACAGCCCAAACCACGTGGGGCTCAGTCCTGGTCCATGGCTGAGCTCCGTGTCCTCTGCTGGGCAGAGCAGTGGCAGCAGCAGGCTTCAAAAGCTGCCTACACAGCTCCTCCCCAGCTCCACCTCAGGCTTCATCACCTGCAGCGTGGGCGGAGAAAGCCTTGTGACATCACAGAGCCTGCTGTGACATCAGCCCGTGACTGCTAAGACCAACAACCCTTGCAAGCACACTCCGTGCAGCCACTTGGTCCTGCTGGTCACTGCCTCACCTCTGCTCGGGTGAGGGCCCACACCAGCTCGTTCACTGAGGCTGTTTCTCTCAACAAAGACTACGATGACGCATATCCCACTTCTCTTAAGCACCATCTTTCTCTGCATGGTGCCTCTGTGCAACGGTGACATCCGTAATGGCAGCAACCCCTATTGGATCCAAGACACCTTAAAACTCCATGGCTACTGGGACACCCTCTGGACAGAAACCCACCAATCCTGGAACACACACACGACACAAGGCCATCCAGAAGACAGAATAGAGATGCCCTTTGATACCAAGAGTCCATTCTCTGAATGGCCCAGCAGCACTGGCCTCCGCAGCCCTCAGCACTGGGTCAGGGTCAGGACGGGAGTCATTGTGGAAAGCCCGAAGCAACTGCCAGTTGAAGAGGAGATCATGGGCACGAACTGGCCTGGCAGCACTGGCCTCCGCAGCCCCCAGCACTGGGTTAGGGTCAGGACGGGAGTCATTGTGGAAAGCCCGAAGCAACTGCCAGTTGAAGAGGAGATCATGGGCACGAACTGGCCCAGCAGCACTGGCCTCCGCAGCCCCAACCGCTGGGTCAGAGTCAGGACGGGAGTCATTGTGGAAAGCCCGAAGCAACTGCCAGTTGAAGAGGAGATCATGGGCACGAACTGGCCCAGCAGCACTGGCCTCCGCAGCCCCAACCGCTTGGTCAGAGTCAGGACGGGAGTCATTGTGGAAAGCCCGAAGCAACTGCCAGTTGAAGAGGAGATCATGGGCACGAACTGGCCCAGCAGCACTGGCCTCCGCAGCCCCAGCCGCTGGGTCAGAGTCAGGACGGGAGTCATTGTGGAAAGCCCGAAGCAACTGCCAGTTGAAGAGGAGATCATGGGCACGAACTGGCCCAGCAGCACTGGCCTCCGCAGCCCCAAGCACTGGGTCAGAGTCAGGACGGGAGTCATTGTGGAAAGCCCGAAGCAACTGCCAGTTGAAGAGGAGATCATGGGCACGAACTGGCCATGGCAGCACTGGCCTCCGCAGCCCCAAGCCGCTGGGTCAGAGTCAGGACGGGAGTCATTGTGGAAAGCCCAAAGCAACTGCCAGTTGAAGAGGAGATCATGGGCACGAACTGGCCCGGCAGCACTGGCCTCCGCAGCCCCCAGCACTGGGTCAGGGTCAGGACGGGAGTCATTGTGGAAAGCCCGAAGCAACTGCCAGTTGAAGAGGAGATCATGGGCACGAACTGGCCCGGCAGCACTGGCCTCCGCAGCCCCAACCGCTGGGTCAGAGTCAGGACGGGAGTCATTGTGGAAAGCCCGAAGCAACTGCCACTTGAAGAGGAGATCATGGGCACGAACTGGCCCAGCAGCACTGGCCTCCGCAGCCCTCAGCACTGGGTCAGAGTCAGGACGGGAGTCATTGTGGAAAGCCCGAAGCAACTGCCAGTTGAAGAGGAGATCATGGGCACGAACTGGCCTGGCAGCACTGGCCTCCGCAGCCCCCAGCACTGGGTTAGGGTCAGGACGGGAGTCATTGTGGAAAGCCCGAAGCAACTGCCAGTTGAAGAGGAGATCATGGGCACGAACTGGCCTGGCAGCACTGGCCTCCGCAGCCCCCAGCACTGGGTTAGGGTCAGGACGGGAGTCATTGTGGAAAGCCCGAAGCAACTGCCAGTTGAAGAGGAGATCATGGGCACGAACTGGCCTGGCAGCACTGGCCTCCGCAGCCCCCAGCACTGGGTTAGGGTCAGGACGGGAGTCATTGTGGAAAGCCCGAAGCAACTGCCAGTTGAGGAGGAGATCATGGGCACGAACTGGCCCGGCAGCACTGGCCTCCGCAGCCCCAACCGCTGGGTCAGAGTCAGGACGGGAGTCATTGTGGAAAGCCCGAAGCAACTGCCAGTTGAAGAGGAGATCATGGGCACGAACTGGCCCGGCAGCACTGGCCTCCGCAGCCCCAACCGATGGGTCAGAGTCCGGACGGGAGTCATTGTGGAAAGTCCAAAGCAACTGCCAGTTGAAGAGGAGATCATGGGCACGAACTGGCCCGGCAGCACTGGCCTCCGCAGCCCCCAGCACTGGGTCAGGGTCAGGGTGGGAACCCCTCCAGAGAGCCCGAAGCAACCGCCCAAAAAGCAGCATGACTGCACGGCCAATGACCGTCTCTGCCAGCTCTGGCACCACCTTGCCCAGGTGGACATGACCTGCCTGCTCTGCAGGGCTGGGCAAACCCTCTGGCTCTTCTGCATCACTTGGATCGCACTTCGCCTTTGGAGAAATGGGAAGAGACCTCAGAGACAGGTGGCCAAGCGAGATGAGCCGTGCGGGGAGGAACAAGGTTGTGGGCAGCAGGGAATCACAGTGGCCTTGGCCAAGAAGGCTGGCGACGAAAAGCCAATACCCAACGCCAGCAAGGAACCCCCAGGGGGCCCTGAAAGGTCTTCTGCCCCTTCCCAAGGAACACTCCAAGCTGCAGGGCTGAAGCATTCCGGGAACCACCAGCATGGCACAGAGCCTGACAGAGGTTTCCTCAGCACAGCGTGCTGCCTAGAGCAGTCCTGCCAGGCTGGAGTTCCTCCAGAGGAAGCCAAGCCCAGCAGGACACTTCACAGCCCCACAAGCACCGTCCCCCTCTGGTCATTTCCAGGCAAGGCAACCGATGGCCTCGTCTTCCATGGAGACAGACAGCTGGAGAAAGGACATCCTCTGGAAAACAGACCTGCTCTGCTGGATGGAGGCCAACACTGACCTGCTGGCCAGGAGCCTCAGGCGTGAATACTCCATGTACCGGAAAGCGCTCCGGCAGCAGCACTCCAAGAGGAAAGCGCCAGAATAGGAACAGGAGAGGAGAGTCTTGTGCAGCTCCCCGGGCAACTCCAGCCAGAGCGTGCACCCTGCGGATTGGTGAGACGAAAGGCAGCAGTGCAAGGGTGCCTGAGGCAGGAGACAGCAGGCATGCGTGGCCGTCAGGTATCCAGGAGTGCCTACGGAAGAAGAGGAGGGCACCCCATCCTGCCAGGACGCCCGTGTCCCTGTGAGGTTCCTGCTGGGTGCCCACGTCCCACTGAGGTGCCTCGTGTGTGCCCATGTCCCAGAGAGATGGCTGCAGGTGGCTCCCCGTGTCCCTGTAAGGAGGTCATGGCCAGGGCTGCCCACGAGACACTGGGTTCCTCAGGCCTTAGCTCCTCCACCACTGGTGTGAGGGCAAGCATGGGAGCACGAAGAGGTCTGTCTGTAGCAGACCCCCACAACAGTGGCGAATATGTTGCCTCTTCATTTGATTGATCAAATCCTGTGCATTTCAGACTCTATTAGTAATAAGTCTTTCCAGAGGAACGCTTCATATTTGATACAATGAAAACTGGACATTATTCTTTTGCACCATACATTATAAGAAGAAAGTCTAACGTCTTCAATAACGCACTGCTAATATTTCAGCGGTTGACTCTTCATTTCTTCACTTCTTCACGAGAAAATAAAATAAGAAATAAAAATCCAGAGGTAATAATTGAAGCACTTTGATGTTGATTGTCATTGCATATTCTGTTGAGGAAAATTTTATCCAGTCTAATTTTCTAGAGCCTTCCTTTTTATAAGTGACACACCTCTACTACAGGCAGGAGTTGGATAACAATTCCAACTGTAGCATTTTCATCCTCCTTTATTGGGAATTCTCTTCAGGGTGGCCGCCAGGTGCAGCATCGGGACACGCCTTGTGCCAGCGCGGGCTCCTGGGCTGAGGCCACCTCCAGTGACTATGACCTTCCTGCTGCCTGCAGGCCATTATCGCCACAATGTCCTTGTTCCTGCGTGGCAGCCGTGGCAAAGGGCCGGCCACATTCTCCGGGCTTGCCTGTGAGTACCTGGAACAAGTGCCACTTTCTAAACCTTCTAGGCCTGTTCAGTTCAATACAGTTTATTGTTCCAGGAGCTCCAGCCGTTTGGGTACCAAGGGGATGCCAGGAAGAGGCAGCAGGAAAGGAAGGGGCGTGAGCCAGGCTGCTGTATGCGAGCTGCATGAAATGCGCTCCAGGAGAGCTGGGAGAGCTGGGCTGGCAGGGAAGGGCCATGCGTGGCTGAGGGGGGCCCCACGGGTGCTCGTCTTCCAGGAGGAGGGCTCCTATCCAGACAGGGTGCTCATGCCCCAGGGAGCTTCCATGTCTCCGTGAGATGCCAGCTGGGTCACCCTAAAGACAGAAATCCTCTCTGCAGACTGGAAGGAGCTGCCCGTGGATGCCGACGGGCACTTCGCTGAGAGGCCAAGCAGCACTGCCTTCACAGCCCCCACAGCTGGGTCAGGTCTCGATGAGAGTCGTTCCTGAGAGAGAAACCATAATGAAGCTCATCTCGCTTCTCTTCAACACCATCTTTCTCTTTTGACGTTTGCTCAGCATTGGAGCAAGAAAGCTGGGAGGAGATCGTAGTTGGACTATGGGATCGAGCCGAGCAAACGGCTACGAAGTCGCTCGGTCCCCGGCGGGCTGTTTCTGAGGCGCTGAAGGCGCGTGCCGGCTCCAAAGACCACAGCGGAGGTTCGACACCGAGTTCAAGAGCTGCACTAACCCCCCAAGCCCTACAGGGGCGGCGCTCGCCTCTGCACCCCCCCGAAGGGGAGGCCGACAACCCCTTTGATCCGCCTCCGACAGACCCCGAGTAAGAGGTGGAACTGCTTCCGCCCCGTCCCTCAGGCAGATGGGCGCCGGGGAGGAGGGCAGCGCAGCTGTGGGGGGAGGTTGGAGCGCTGAAAGCTTTTCCTACCATGCGTGCAGGGGAACCCATTGCTTATGAAGCGATAATAAGCGAGATTCGAAAAGCTGTAAAAGAGAACGGACTGAGTGCTCCGCCGCCAAGCAGCCCGGCTGAGGTGGGGCAGCCGCCGGGCCCGCCCGCAGCGCGGCTGGAGCAGCCCCGGAGCATCGGCGGCGCCTCCAGGAGAGACGCTGGCGGCGCGCGGGGCTCCCGCTTTCCCGGGCGAGGGCGAGTCTAGTGAGGCTGTAGCCCGAGCTGGAGAAGCAGCGGAAGGGCTGCAACGATCGGCGAGTTTTAGTGCCTTGAAAGAACAGAGACCCGTCACGCTGCGGTTCGGCTCATCCCTGCGCCCGTTAAGGGCCCCTTAGGAAATGGACTTAGAGCACTGTTAATTGGACGATCGTCTGTCACAAAGCAAGGATTGTTTGTTTCACCGGGATTGATTGATGCCGAGTTTTCGGGAACGACACAAGTAATGGCTTGGGCGCCTCTGCCTCCTTGCTTTATACCGAAGGGCACTAGAATTGCTCAGCTGATTTGTCTTCAAGCAGTTGTACCCCATGCAGCAAATCGCATACGGGGAGAAGGAGGCTTTGGCCCGACTGACCAGCCCGTGCTTCCATCTATGCACGCAGAAACTGCAAAAATCAGAACCGACGTTAACCTGCAAAGTATGACACTCACGGAGCAACAGAGAATAATGTTTTACCGGTCTTACAGACGGTTATATGCTTGTTTAAAGGAATTGAAATACCTGTTTGACAATCGACAGGAACCTTATTTGATAATGCATGTACGTTCTCCTGCAAATTTACCAGGATATTTGGGTGAAGGCAATCGCCGAGCTGATGCTCTGGCAGCCCCTGTCATCATTCCAGCTACTTGACAACAAACGCATAGGTCGCATGATTTTTATCACCAAGGTAGTACGGCCCTTAGGAAAATGTTTCAGTTAACTCACGAGCAAGCTCGACAAATTGTACAAATGTGCCCTGATTGTCAGCTAATCCCAAACACTGCTTTTGACGGTGTAAATTCCCGTGGATTAGGTCCACTTGTAATATGGCAAACTGATGTAACACACATCCCCGAGTCTGGACGTCTAAAATATGTACATGTGTCGACTGACACCTTTTCTACCTGCACTGTTGCTTCCGCACACACGGGAGAACGAGCAAAAGGTGTAAAAAAAACCCATTTATCATATGCAATTGCTATTTTGGGGGAGCCAAACCCAGTAAAAAAAACAGACAATGGACCGGGATATGTTTATAACAAAATCCTTTTTTTAGCAATGGGGTCATGTCACAGGCATCCCTCACTCAGCGACAGGGCAAGCCATAGTCGAATGAGCTCGTGGTACGTTAAAAATATGTTGTTAAAACAAAAAAGGGGGAGCATGGGATACGCCCCTCAAGAGAGACTGTTAAAAGTTATGTATGTTTTAAACTTTTTAAATCGTTGCCAAGACAATATTCCCGGGATAGAGCGACATTTTATCAAATGATAACGTGAGTAGAGCTAAAGTGATGATACGTAACTTAGAAATGAGACAATGGGAAGGTCCGTGGCCGTTAATAACGTGGGGGCGAGGGTATGCCTGTGTCTCTACAGATGGTGGACCACAATGGATGCCAGCAAGATGTGTACGATCTGCACTGCAATAATTGTGGGAATTTTGTGTTGTGCAACCATCATTCCATGGATGCCCGCACAATCCAAAACCACCTGGGTAACCCTAGCCAATGCGGCAGGGCAAGAGTCATTGTGTTTATCGGTAGCAACACTAACCAATCCATGTAGCACCTGCTTAGTAGCTTTGCTGATAGATGATGTTCTTTATTAGCTGTCATAAAAGTAGGCAGATTTTAGTAAATATTTATTATTATAGGCAAAAATGTAACGCTTATACAAAATGTTAATTCCTTACTTAGTGTGTGTAGAAATTATTTGATATGATGCAATTACATGTTTGCAAATATATATGGTTGGACTCGATGATCCAGTGGATCTTTTCCAACGTAGTGATTCTATGAGTCTATGATTCTATGATTCTATGATTCTATATCCAAATCCAACAACATCTCCCTGCAATTACTGAGAGAGTTGTATTTTATTTGAGGAGATAGAGCATGGGCAGGTATTCCTTCTCATATTTCAGGAGGCCCATGTGCATTAGGCAAATCTACATTATTAACTCTAAATGTTTCTCTGACTTTATACCACACTTTGTTTCACCGTCATCAAATAAATGCCACATCGCATCTTTATCTAGTCTTTTGATTAATTTATCAGATCATCCAGAAATTATACATAGAAGTATTAACACCTTAGAAGATTTAACAGAAAAGTTGCAAATATAGAATGAACGGAATACATTTGCAGGACTTTTTGTTGGATTTGGACTTCGGATTATAAAATTAGTCATGATAGGTTTTACGATTTTACTTGGGTTTTTTTGTAGCATATTGATTTGTGTGCCTTGCTTAATCAAATTATTGCAAAGCTGGATTGATAGTGTGTTAAGATAAATATTAGTAGTTCACAAAAACAAAAAAGGGGGAGCTGTCAGAAGAGACAGTGAGCAAGAAATAGCCACGAGTGTTGTTGGGCCTCTGGAGCATTAGTGCAGAGCATTTGATACCAAGCGAGCCGCCGGCCTGAGAATAATCAGCATCAGTGGCAAAACCAAGAAGGCATGAAAACCGTAACAGTGGTCACGAGAAGCTTGGAAGGAGAAGAACGTGCTGTGGAAATTTTTATGAAGAACTTGTGGGACCAGTGTTGACAGTTTTTGTAAGGCATAAATACAAGCTTGTAACAATAAACTTGGTCTTAGCTTGAAAGGAAAGCTGAGTCCGTGCATGTTAATACGCCACAGAATTCCTCTCTGAAGGCAAAAAGGAGCAGCCTGTTGATGCTGAGGGCTGGTTCATTGAATGGCCAAGCAGCACTGCCTTCACAGCCCCCACAGCTGGGTCAGGATGATCATTTCTTTGTCACTTGGTGTGCTGATCACTGCCTGACCTCTGCACAGGTGGCAGCCCACACCAGCTCGTGCACTGAGACTTTTTCCCTCAACAAAGACTACGATGAGGGTCACTCCACTTCTCTTCAGCACCATCTTTCACTGCACGCTGTCTCTGCTCAACAGTGACATCCGTCTTTACAGCCACCGCAACTGGGTCCGAGTCACAATAAAAATCCACGGCTACTGGGACAGGCTCCAGACACAAACCCGAGGGCACTGGATCACACGCACGACACAAGGCCATCCAGAAAAGAGACGCCCTTTGATGCCAAGAGCCCATTTTCCAAATGGCCCGGTAGCACTGGCCTCCGCAGGCCCCAAAGCCGGGTCAGGGTCAGAATGGGAGTCACTGTGGAGAGCCCAAACCAACCACCAGTTGCCACGAACTGGCCCGGCAGCACTGGCCTCTGCAGCCCCCAGCACTGGCTCAGGGTCAGGGTGGCAATCTCTCCAGAGAGCCAGTCAGGAGCTTGCCAGGAGATGTCCATATCTCCACGAGATGCCAGCTGGGTCGCCCTAAAGGCAGAAATCCTCTCTGCAGACTGGAAGGAGCTGCCCGTGGATGCTGACGGGCACTTCGCTGAAAGGCCAAGCAGCACTGCCTTCACAGCCCCCAGGACTGGCTCAGAGACAGGACGGGAGTCATTGTGGAAAGCCCGAAGGAACTGCCAGTTGAAGAGGAGACCATGGGCACAAACTAGCCCGGCAGCACTGGCCTCCTGACGCTGCTTGGCCTGCCCTGGCCAAGCCAAACAATATTTGGACGATGACCTCAGACCCATGCTGTGAAGGTTGGGGTAGTCAAAGGCAGGACGAGCAGGTGGACTCAGTGATCCTTGCGGGTCTCTTTGAACTCAGGACATTCTATGATTGTGTGGTCTCTGAAGGGAACAGCCAGACCATATCCTCGCAGCAGAGCCATCTGGCAGATTCAATAAAATTAATACTGGTAGCACCCTACTATGCCAATTTTCTAACACTGTTCAGACCAATAAGGTTTACTGTACTTGTAGCACCGCTTGTTTCGGTACCGAAGGGATCCAGGGCAGGGGCAACAGGAAAGGCAGTGACGTGAGTCAGGCTGCTGTATGCGAGCTGCATGAAATGTGCTCCAGGAGAGCTGGGAGAGCTGGGCTGGCAGGGAAGGGCCATGCGTGGCTGAGGGGGGCCCCACGGGTGCTCGTCTTGCAGGAGGAGGGCCCCAATCCCAATGGGGTGCCCACGTCCTAGTGACATCCACAGAAGGTGCCCATTGCTCTGTGAGCTGTAAGATGGACCCCCAAGCCCCAGTGAGCTGACGGTGGCTCTTGCCCTCTGGGAAGAGTTCCAGACCAGTCACAATCCTCATTCTCTGCAGTTAAGGCTTTTGTCACACCAAGGGGGAATTTTTGCCACTCCTCTTCACAAGGGCCACCATTTGGTCCTCAGGAGCCTTTCCTGCTGACACGAAACATGGCTGCCCAGCTGGTGAATGCAGTGGGGATGGAGCTCTGGGCACCAGTCCTCCTCGCTGATGCAGTCAGGGCACAGCCCAAACCACGCGGGGCTCAGTCCTGGTCCATGGCTGAGCTCCGTGTCCTCTGCTGGGCAGAGCAGTGGCAGCAGCAGGCTTCAAAAGCTGCCTACACAGCTCCTCCCCAGCTCCACCTCAGGCTTCATCACCTGCAGCGTGGGCGGAGAAAGCCTTGTGACATCACAGAGCCTGCTGTGACATCAGCCCGTGACTGCTAAGACCAACAACCCTTGCAAGCACACTCCGTGCAGTCACTTGGTCCTGCTGGTCACTGCCTCACCTCTGCTCGGGTGAGGGCCCACACCAGCTCGTTCACTGAGGCTGTTTCTCTCAACAAAGACTACGATGACGCATATCCCACTTCTCTTAAGCACCATCTTTCTCTGCATGGTGCCTCTGTGCAACGGTGACATCCGTAATGGCAGCAACCCCTATTGGATCCAAGACACCTTAAAACTCCATGGCTACTGGGACACCCTCTGGACAGAAACCCACCAATCCTGGAACACACACACGACACAAGGCCATCCAGAAGACAGAATAGAGATGCCCTTTGATACCAAGAGTCCATTCTCTGAATGGCCCAGCAGCACTGGCCTCCGCAGCCCTCAGCACTGGGTCAGGGTCAGGACGGGAGTCATTGTGGAAAGCCCGAAGCAACTGCCAGTTGAAGAGGAGATCATGGGCACGAACTGGCCCGGCAGCACTGGCCTCCGCAGCCCCCAGCACTGGGTTAGGGTCAGGACGGGAGTCATTGTGGAAAGCCCGAAGCAACTGCCAGTTGAAGAGGAGATCATGGGCACGAACTGGCCCAGCAGCACTGGCCTCCGCAGCCCCAACCGCTGGGTCAGAGTCAGGACGGGAGTCATTGTGGAAAGCCCAAAGCAACTGCCAGTTGAAGAGGAGATCATGGGCACGAACTGGCCCAGCAGCACTGGCCTCCGCAGCCCCAACCGCTTGGTCAGAGTCAGGACGGGAGTCATTGTGGAAAGCCCGAAGCAACTGCCAGTTGAAGGGGAGACCATGGCCACGAACTGGCCCAGCAGCACTGGCCTCCGCAGCCCCAGCCGCTGGGTCAGAGTCAGGACGGGAGTCATTGTGGAAAGCCCGAAGCAACTGCCAGTTGAAGAGGAGATCATGGGCACGAACTGGCCCAGCAGCACTGGCCTCCGCAGCCCCCAGCACTGGGTCAGAGTCAGGATGGGAGTCATTGTGGAAAGCCCGAAGCAACTGCCAGTTGAAGAGGAGATCATGGGCACGAACTGGCCCGGCAGCACTGGCCTCCGCAGCCCCAACCGCTGGGTCAGAGTCAGGACGGGAGTCATTGTGGAAAGCCCGAAGCAACTGCCAGTTGAAGAGGAGATCATGGGCACGAACTGGCCCAGCAGCACTGGCCTCCGCAGCCCTCAGCACTGGGTCAGAGTCAGGATGGGAGTCATTGTGGAAAGCCCGAAGCAACTGCCAGTTGAAGAGGAGATCATGGGCACGAACTGGCCCGGCAGCACTGGCCTCCGCAGCCCCAACCGCTGGGTCAGAGTCAGGACGGGAGTCATTGTGGAAAGCCCGAAGCAACTGCCAGTTGAAGAGGAGATCATGGGCACGAACTGGCCCGGCAGCACTGGCCTCCGCAGCCCCCAGCACTGGGTCAGGGTCAGGACGGGAGTCATTGTGGAAAGCCCGAAGCAACTGCCAGTTGAAGAGGAGATCATGGGCACGAACTGGCCCGGCAGCACTGGCCTCCGCAGCCCCAACCGATGGGTCAGAGTCCGGACGGGAGTCATTGTGGAAAGCCCGAAGCAACTGCCAGTTGAAGAGGAGACCATGGGCACGAACTGGCCTGGCAGCACTGGCCTCTGCAGTCCCAACCACTGGGTCAGAGTCAGGATAGGAGTCATTGTGGAAAGCCCGAAGCAACTGCCAGTTGAAGAGGAGATCATGGGCACGAACTGGCCCGGCAGCACTGGCCTCTGCAGCCCCAACCGCTGGGTCAGAGTCAGGACGGGAGTCATTGTGGAAAGCCCAAAGCAACTGCCAGTTGAAGCGGAGACCATGGCCACGAACTGGCCTGGCAGCACTGGCCTCCGCAGCCCCCAGCACTGGGTCAGGGTCAGGGTGGGAACCCCTCCAGAGAGCCCGAAGCAACCGCCCAAAAAGCAGCATGACTGCACGGCCAATGACCGTCTCTGCCAGCTCTGGCACCACCTCGCCCAGGTGGACATGACCTGCCTGCTCTGCAGGGCTGGGCAAACCCTCTGGCTCTTCTGCATCACTTGGATCGCATTTCGCCTTTGGAGAAATGGGAAGAGACCTCAGAGACAGGTGGCCAAGCGAGATGAGCCGTGCGGGGAGGAACAAGGTTGTGGGCAGCAGGGAATCACAGTGGCCTTGGCCAAGAAGGCTGGCGACGAAAAGCCAATACCCAACGCCAGCAAGGAACTCCCAGGGGGCCCTGAAAGGTCTTCTGCCCCTTCCCAAGGAACACTCCAAGCTGCAGGGCTGAAGCATTCCGGGAACCACCAGCATGGCACAGAGCCTGCCAGAGGTTTCCTCAGCACAGCGTGCTGCCAGGACGCCCGTGTCCCTGTGAGGTTCCTGCTGGGTGCCCACGTCCCACTGAGGTGCCTCGTGTGTGCCCATGTCCCAGAGAGATGGCTGCAGGTGGCTCCCCGTGTCCCTGTAAGGAGGTCATGGCCAGGGCTGCCCACGAGACACTGGGTTCCTCAGGCCTTAGCTCCTCCACCACTGGTGTGAGGGCAAGCATGGGAGCACGAAGAGGTCTGTCTGTAGCAGACCCCCACAACAGTGGCGAATATGTTGCCTCTTCATTTGATTGATCAAATCCTGTGCATTTCAGACTCTATTAGTAATAAGTCTTTCCAGAGGAACGCTTCATAGTTGATACAATGAAAACTGGACATTATTCTTTTGCACCATACATTATAAGAAGAAAGTCTAACGTCTTCAATAACGCACTGCTAATATTTCAGCGGTTGACTCTTCATTTCTTCACTTCTTCACGAGAAAATAAAATAAGAAATAAAAATCCAGAGGTAATAATTGAAGCACTTTGATGTTGATTGTCATTGCATATTCTGTTGAGGAAAATTTTATCCAGTCTAATTTTCTAGAGCCTTCCTTTTTATAAGTGACACACCTCTACTACAGGCAGGAGTTGGATAACAATTCCAACTGTAGCATTTTCATCCTCCTTTATTGGGAATTCTCTTCAGGGTGGCCGCCAGGTGCAGCATCGGGACACGCCTTGTGCCAGCGCGGGCTCCTGGGCTGAGGCCACCTCCAGTGACTATGACCTTCCTGCTGCCTGCAGGCCATTATCGCCACAATGTCCTTGTTCCTGCGTGGCAGCCGTGGCAAAGGGCCGGCCACATTCTCCGGGCTTGCCTGTGAGTACCTGGAACAAGTGCCACTTTCTAAACCTTCTAGGCCTGTTCAGTTCAATACAGTTTATTGTTCCAGGAGCTCCAGCCGTTTGGGTACCAAGGGGATGCCAGGAAGAGGCAGCAGGAAAGGAAGGGGCGTGAGCCAGGCTGCTGTATGCGAGCTGCATGAAATGCGCTCCAGGAGAGCTGGGAGAGCTGGGCTGGCAGGGAAGGGCCATGCGTGGCTGAGGGGGGCCCCACGGGTGCTCGTCTTCCAGGAGGAGGGCTCCTATCCAGACAGGGTGCTCATGCCCCAGGGAGCTTCCATGTCTCCGTGAGATGCCAGCTGGGTCACCCTAAAGACAGAAATCCTCTCTGCAGACTGGAAGGAGCTGCCCGTGGATGCCGACGGGCACTTCGCTGAGAGGCCAAGCAGCACTGCCTTCACAGCCCCCACAGCTGGGTCAGGTCTCGATGAGAGTCGTTCCTGAGAGAGAAACCATAATGAAGCTCATCTCGCTTCTCTTCAACACCATCTTTCTCTTTTGACGTTTGCTCAGCATTGGAGCAAGAAAGCTGGGAGGAGATCGTAGTTGGACTATGGGATCGAGCCGAGCAAACGGCTACGAAGTCGCTCGGTCCCCGGCGGGCTGTTTCTGAGGCGCTGAAGGCGCGTGCCGGCTCCAAAGACCACAGCGGAGGTTCGACACCGAGTTCAAGAGCTGCACTAACCCCCCAAGCCCTACAGGGGCGGCGCTCGCCTCTGCACCCCCCGAAGGGGAGGCCGACAACCCCTTTGATCCGCCTCCGACAGACCCCGAGTAAGAGGTGGAACTGCTTCCGCCCCGTCCCTCAGGCAGATGGGCGCCGGGGAGGAGGGCAGCGCAGCTGTGGGGGGAGGTTGGAGCGCTGAAAGCTTTTCCTACCATGCGTGCAGGGGAACCCATTGCTTATGAAGCGATAATAAGCGAGATTCGAAAAGCTGTAAAAGAGAACGGACTGAGTGCTCCGCCGCCAAGCCGCCCGGCTGAGGTGGGGCAGCCGCCGGGCCCGCCCGCAGCGCGGCTGGAGCAGCCCCGGAGCATCGGCGGCGCCTCCAGGAGAGACGCTGGCGGCGCGCGGGGCTCCCGCTTTCCCGGGCGAGGGCGAGTCTAGTGAGGCTGTAGCCCGAGCTGGAGAAGCAGCGGAAGGGCTGCAACGATCGGCGAGTTTTAGTGCCTTGAAAGAACAGAGACCCGTCACGCTGCGGTTCGGCTCATCCCTGCGCCCGTTAAGGGCCCCTTAGGAAATGGACTTAGAGCACTGTTAATTGGACGATCGTCTGTCACAAAGCAAGGATTGTTTGTTTCACCGGGATTGATTGATGCCGAGTTTTCGGGAACGACACAAGTAATGGCTTGGGCGCCTCTGCCTCCTTGCTTTATACCGAAGGGCACTAGAATTGCTCAGCTGATTTGTCTTCAAGCAGTTGTACCCCATGCAGCAAATCGCATACGGGGAGAAGGAGGCTTTGGCCCGACTGACCAGCCCGTGCTTCCATCTATGCACGCAGAAACTGCAAAAATCAGGACCGACGTTAACCTGCAGAGTATGACACTCACGGAGCAACAGAGAATAATGTTTTACCGGTCTTACAGACGGTTATATGCTTGTTTAAAGGAATTGAAATACCTGTTTGACAATCGACAGGAACCTTATTTGATAATGCATGTACGTTCTCCTGCAAATTTACCAGGATATTTGGGTGAAGGCAATCGCCGAGCTGAGGCTCTGGCAGCCCCTGTCATCATTCCAGCTACTTGACAACAAACGCATAGGTCGCATGATTTTTATCACCAAGGTAGTACGGCCCTTAGGAAAATGTTTCAGTTAACTCACGAGCAAGCTCGACAAATTGTACAAATGTGCCCTGATTGTCAGCTAATCCCAAACACTGCTTTTGACGGTGTAAATTCCCGTGGATTAGGTCCACTTGTAATATGGCAAACTGATGTAACACACATCCCCGAGTCTGGACGTCTAAAATATGTACATGTGTCGACTGACACCTTTTCTACCTGCACTGTTGCTTCCGCACACACGGGAGAACGAGCAAAAGGTGTAAAAAAAACCCATTTATCATATGCAATTGCTATTTTGGGGGAGCCAAACCCAGTAAAAAAAACAGACAATGGACCGGGATATGTTTATAACAAAATCCTTTTTTTAGCAATGGGGTCATGTCACAGGCATCCCTCACTCAGCGACAGGGCAAGCCATAGTCGAATGAGCTCGTGGTACGTTAAAAATATGTTGTTAAAACAAAAAAGGGGGAGCATGGGATACGCCCCTCAAGAGAGACTGTTAAAAGTTATGTATGTTTTAAACTTTTTAAATCGTTGCCAAGACAATATTCCCGGGATAGAGCGACATTTTATCAAATGATAACGTGAGTAGAGCTAAAGTGATGATACGTAACTTAGAAATGAGACAATGGGAAGGTCCGTGGCCGTTAATAACGTGGGGGCGAGGGTATGCCTGTGTCTCTACAGATGGTGGACCACAATGGATGCCAGCAAGATGTGTACGATCTGCACTGCAATAATTGTGGGAATTTTGTGTTGTGCAACCATCATTCCATGGATGCCCGCACAATCCAAAACCACCTGGGTAACCCTAGCCAATGCGGCAGGGCAAGAGTCATTGTGTTTATCGGTAGCAACACTAACCAATCCATGTAGCACCTGCTTAGTAGCTTTGCTGATAGATGATGTTCTTTATTAGCTGTCATAAAAGTAGGCAGATTTTAGTAAATATTTATTATTATAGGCAAAAATGTAACGCTTATACAAAATGTTAATTCCTTACTTAGTGTGTGTAGAAATTATTTGATATGATGCAATTACATGTTTGCAAATATATATGGTTGGACTCGATGATCCAGTGGATCTTTTCCAACGTAGTGATTCTATGAGTCTATGATTCTATGATTCTATGATTCTATATCCAAATCCAACAACATCTCCCTGCAATTACTGAGAGAGTTGTATTTTATTTGAGGAGATAGAGCATGGGCAGGTATTCCTTCTCATATTTCAGGAGGCCCATGTGCATTAGGCAAATCTACATTATTAACTCTAAATGTTTCTCTGACTTTATACCACACTTTGTTTCACCGTCATCAAATAAATGCCACATCGCATCTTTATCTAGTCTTTTGATTAATTTATCAGATCATCCAGAAATTATACATAGAAGTATTAACACCTTAGAAGATTTAACAGAAAAGTTGCAAATATAGAATGAACGGAATACATTTGCAGGACTTTTTGTTGGATTTGGACTTCGGATTATAAAATTAGTCATGATAGGTTTTACGATTTTACTTGGGTTTTTTTGTAGCATATTGATTTGTGTGCCTTGCTTAATCAAATTATTGCAAAGCTGGATTGATAGTGTGTTAAGATAAATATTAGTAGTTCACAAAAACAAAAAAGGGGGAGCTGTCAGAAGAGACAGTGAGCAAGAAATAGCCACGAGTGTTGTTGGGCCTCTGGAGCATTAGTGCAGAGCATTTGATACCAAGCGAGCCGCCGGCCTGAGAATAATCAGCATCAGTGGCAAAACCAAGAAGGCATGAAAACCGTAACAGTGGTCACGAGGAGCTTGGAAGGAGAAGAACGTGCTGTGGAAATTTTTATGAAGAACTTGTGGGACCGGTGTTGACAGTTTTTGTAAGGCATAAATACAAGCTTGTAACAATAAACTTGGTCTTAGCTTGAAAGGAAAGCTGAGTCCGTGCATGTTAATACGCCACAGAATTCCTCTCTGAAGGCAAAAAGGAGCAGCCTGTTGATGCTGAGGGCTGGTTCATTGAATGGCCAAGCAGCACTGCCTTCACAGCCCCCACAGCTGGGTCAGGATGATCATTTCTTTGTCACTTGGTGTGCTGATCACTGCCTGACCTCTGCACAGGTGGCAGCCCACACCAGCTCGTGCACTGAGACTTTTTCCCTCAACAAAGACTACGATGAGGGTCACTCCACTTCTCTTCAGCACCATCTTTCACTGCACGCTGTCTCTGCTCAACAGTGACATCCGTCTTTACAGCCACCGCAACTGGGTCCGAGTCACAATAAAAATCCACGGCTACTGGGACAGGCTCCAGACACAAACCCGAGGGCACTGGATCACACGCACGACACAAGGCCATCCAGAAAAGAGACGCCCTTTGATGCCAAGAGCCCATTTTCCAAATGGCCCGGTAGCACTGGCCTCCGCAGGCCCCAAAGCCGGGTCAGGGTCAGAATGGGAAGTCACTGTGGAGAGCCCAAACCAACCACCAGTTGCCACGAACTGGCCCGGCAGCACTGGCCTCTGCAGCCCCCAGCACTGGCTCAGGGTCAGGGTGGCAATCTCTCCAGAGAGCCAGTCAGGAGCTTCCCAGGAAATGTCCATATCTCCACGAGATGCCAGCTGGGTCGCCCTAAAGGCAGAAATCCTCTCTGCAGACTGGAAGGAGCTGCCCGTGGATGCTGACGGGCACTTCGCTGAAAGGCCAAGCAGCACTGCCTTCACAGCCCCCAGGACTGGCTCAGAGACAGGACGGGAGTCATTGTGGAAAGCCCGAAGGAACTGCCAGTTGAAGAGGAGACCATGGGCACAAACTAGCCCGGCAGCACTGGCCTCCTGACGCTGCTTGGCCTGCCCTGGCCAAGCCAAACAATATTTGGACGATGACCTCAGACCCATGCTGTGAAGGTTGGGGTAGTCAAAGGCAGGACGAGCAGGTGGACTCAGTGATCCTTGCGGGTCTCTTTGAACTCAGGACATTCTATGATTGTGTGGTCTCTGAAGGGAACAGCCAGACCATATCCTCGCAGCAGAGCCATCTGGCAGATTCAATAAAATTAATACTGGTAGCACCCTACTATGCCAATTTTCTAACACTGTTCAGACCAATAAGGTTTACTGTACTTGTAGCACCGCTTGTTTCGGTACCGAAGGGATCCAGGGCAGGGGCAACAGGAAAGGCAGTGACGTGAGTCAGGCTGCTGTATGCGAGCTGCATGAAATGTGCTCCAGGAGAGCTGGGAGAGCTGGGCTGGCAGGGAAGGGCCATGCGTGGCTGAGGGGGGCCCCACGGGTGCTCGTCTTGCAGGAGGAGGGCCCCAATCCCAATGGGGTGCCCACGTCCTAGTGACATCCACAGAAGGTGCCCATTGCTCTGTGAGCTGTAAGATGGACCCCCAAGTCCCAGTGAGCTGACGGTGGCTCTTGCCCTCTGGGAAGAGTTCCAGACCAGTCACAATCCTCATTCTCTGCAGTTAAGGCTTTTGTCACACCAAGGGGGAATTTTTGCCACTCCTCTTCACAAGGGCCACCATTTGGTCCTCAGGAGCCTTTCCTGCTGACACGAAACATGGCTGCCCAGCTGGTGAATGCAGTGGGGATGGAGCTCTGGGCACCAGTCCTCCTCGCTGATGCAGTCAGGGCACAGCCCAAACCACGCGGGGCTCAGTCCTGGTCCATGGCTGAGCTCCGTGTCCTCTGCTGGGCAGAGCAGTGGCAGCAGCAGGCTTCAAAAGCTGCCTACACAGCTCCTCCCCAGCTCCGCCTCAGGCTTCATCACCTGCAGCGTGGGCGGAGAAAGCCTTGTGACATCACAGAGCCTGCTGTGACATCAGCCCGTGACTGCTAAGACCAACAACCCTTGCAAGCACACTCCGTGCAGTCACTTGGTCCTGCTGGTCACTGCCTCACCTCTGCTCGGGTGAGGGCCCACACCAGCTCGTTCACTGAGGCTGTTTCTCTCAACAAAGACTACGATGACGCATATCCCACTTCTCTTAAGCACCATCTTTCTCTGCATGGTGCCTCTGTGCAACGGTGACATCCGTAATGGCAGCAACCCCTATTGGATCCAAGACACCTTAAAACTCCATGGCTACTGGGACACCCTCTGGACAGAAACCCACCAATCCTGGAACACACACACGACACAAGGCCATCCAGAAGACAGAATAGAGATGCCCTTTGATACCAAGAGTCCATTCTCTGAATGGCCCAGCAGCACTGGCCTCCGCAGCCCTCAGCACTGGGTCAGGGTCAGGACGGGAGTCATTGTGGAAAGCCCGAAGCAACTGCCAGTTGAAGAGGAGATCATGGGCACGAACTGGCCTGGCAGCACTGGCCTCCGCAGCCCCCAGCACTGGGTTAGGGTCAGGACGGGAGTCATTGTGGAAAGCCCGAAGCAACTGCCAGTTGAAGAGGAGATCATGGGCACGAACTGGCCCAGCAGCACTGGCCTCCGCAGCCCCAACCGCTGGGTCAGAGTCAGGACGGGAGTCATTGTGGAAAGCCCGAAAGCAACTGCCAGTTGAAGAGGAGATCATGGGCACGAACTGGCCCAGCAGCACTGGCCTCCGCAGCCCCAACCGCTTGGTCAGAGTCAGGACGGGAGTCATTGTGGAAAGCCCGAAGCAACTGCCAGTTGAAGAGGAGACCATGGCCACGAACTGGCCCAGCAGCACTGGCCTCCGCAGCCCCAGCCGCTGGGTCAGAGTCAGGACGGGAGTCATTGTGGAAAGCCCGAAGCAACTGCCAGTTGAAGAGGAGATCATGGGCACGAACTGGCCCAGCAGCACTGGCCTCCGCAGCCCCCAGCACTGGGTCAGAGTCAGGATGGGAGTCATTGTGGAAAGCCCGAAGCAACTGCCAGTTGAAGAGGAGATCATGGGCACGAACTGGCCCGGCAGCACTGGCCTCCGCAGCCCCAACCGCTGGGTCAGAGTCAGGACGGGAGTCATTGTGGAAAGCCCGAAGCAACTGCCAGTTGAAGAGGAGATCATGGGCACGAACTGGCCCAGCAGCACTGGCCCCCGCAGCCCTCAGCACTGGGTCAGAGTCAGGATGGGAGTCATTGTGGAAAGCCCGAAGCAACTGCCAGTTGAAGAGGAGATCATGGGCACGAACTGGCCCGGCAGCACTGGCCTCCGCAGCCCCAACCGCTGGGTCAGAGTCAGGACGGGAGTCATTGTGGAAAGCCCGAAGCAACTGCCAGTTGAAGAGGAGATCATGGGCACGAACTGGCCCGGCAGCACTGGCCTCCGCAGCCCCCAGCACTGGGTCAGGGTCAGGACGGGAGTCATTGTGGAAAGCCCGAAGCAACTGCCAGTTGAAGAGGAGATCATGGGCACGAACTGGCCTGGCAGCACTGGCCTCCGCAGCCCCAACCGATGGGTCAGAGTCCGGACGGGAGTCATTGTGGAAAGCCCGAAGCAACTGCCAGTTGAAGAGGAGACCATGGGCACGAACTGGCCTGGCAGCACTGGCCTCTGCAGTCCCAACCACTGGGTCAGAGTCAGGATAGGAGTCATTGTGGAAAGCCCGAAGCAACTGCCAGTTGAAGAGGAGATCATGGGCACGAACTGGCCCGGCAGCACTGGCCTCTGCAGCCCCAACCGCTGGGTCAGAGTCAGGACGGGAGTCATTGTGGAAAGCCCAAAGCAACTGCCAGTTGAAGCGGAGACCATGGCCACGAACTGGCCTGGCAGCACTGGCCTCCGCAGCCCCCAGCACTGGGTCAGGGTCAGGGTGGGAACCCCTCCAGAGAGCCCGAAGCAACCGCCCAAAAAGCAGCATGACTGCACGGCCAATGACCATCTCTGCCAGCTCTGGCACCACCTCGCCCAGGTGGACATGACCTGCCTGCTCTGCAGGGCTGGGCAAACCCTCTGGCTCTTCTGCATCACTTGGATCGCATTTCGCCTTTGGAGAAATGGGAAGAGACCTCAGAGACAGGTGGGCGAGCGAGATGAGCCGTGCGGGGAGGAACAAGGTTGTGGGCAGCAGGGAATCACAGTGGCCTTGGCCAAGAAGGCTGGCGACGAAAAGCCAATACCCAACGCCAGCAAGGAACTCCCAGGGGGCCCTGAAAGGTCTTCTGCCCCTTCCCAAGGAACACTCCAAGCTGCAGGGCTGAAGCATTCCGGGAACCACCAGCATGGCACAGAGCCTGCCAGAGGTTTCCTCAGCACAGCGTGCTGCCAGGACGCCCGTGTCCCTGTGAGGTTCCTGCTGGGTGCCCACGTCCCACTGAGGTGCCTCGTGTGTGCCCATGTCCCAGAGAGATGGCTGCAGGTGGCTCCCCGTGTCCCTGTAAGGAGGTCATGGCCAGGGCTGCCCACGAGACACTGGGTTCCTCAGGCCTTAGCTCCTCCACCACTGGTGTGAGGGCAAGCATGGGAGCACGAAGAGGTCTGTCTGTAGCAGACCCCCACAACAGTGGCGAATATGTTGCCTCTTCATTTGATTGATCAAATCCTGTGCATTTCAGACTCTATTAGTAATAAGTCTTTCCAGAGGAACGCTTCATAGTTGATACAATGAAAACTGGACATTATTCTTTTGCACCATACATTATAAGAAGAAAGTCTAACGTCTTCAATAACGCACTGCTAATATTTCAGCGGTTGACTCTTCATTTCTTCACTTCTTCACGAGAAAATAAAATAAGAAATAAAAATCCAGAGGTAATAATTGAAGCACTTTGATGTTGATTGTCATTGCATATTCTGTTGAGGAAAATTTTATCCAGTCTAATTTTCTAGAGCCTTCCTTTTTATAAGTGACACACCTCTACTACAGGCAGGAGTTGGATAACAATTCCAACTGTAGCATTTTCATCCTCCTTTATTGGGAATTCTCTTCAGGGTGGCCGCCAGGTGCAGCATCGGGACACGCCTTGTGCCAGCGCGGGCTCCTGGGCTGAGGCCACCTCCAGTGACTATGACCTTCCTGCTGCCTGCAGGCCATTATCGCCACAATGTCCTTGTTCCTGCGTGGCAGCCGTGGCAAAGGGCCGGCCACATTCTCCGGGCTTGCCTGTGAGTACCTGGAACAAGTGCCACTTTCTAAACCTTCTAGGCCTGTTCAGTTCAATACAGTTTATTGTTCCAGGAGCTCCAGCCGTTTGGGTACCAAGGGGATGCCAGGAAGAGGCAGCAGGAAAGGAAGGGGCGTGAGCCAGGCTGCTGTATGCGAGCTGCATGAAATGCGCTCCAGGAGAGCTGGGAGAGCTGGGCTGGCAGGGAAGGGCCATGCGTGGCTGAGGGGGGCCCCACGGGTGCTCGTCTTCCAGGAGGAGGGCTCCTATCCAGACAGGGTGCTCATGCCCCAGGGAGCTTCCATGTCTCCGTGAGATGCCAGCTGGGTCACCCTAAAGACAGAAATCCTCTCTGCAGACTGGAAGGAGCTGCCCGTGGATGCCGACGGGCACTTCGCTGAGAGGCCAAGCAGCACTGCCTTCACAGCCCCCACAGCTGGGTCAGGTCTCGATGAGAGTCGTTCCTGAGAGAGAAACCATAATGAAGCTCATCTCGCTTCTCTTCAACACCATCTTTCTCTTTTGACGTTTGCTCAGCATTGGAGCAAGAAAGCTGGGAGGGGATCGTAGTTGGACTATGGGATCGAGCCGAGCAAACGGCTACGAAGTCGCTCGGTCCCCGGCGGGCTGTTTCTGAGGCGCTGAAGGCGCGTGCCGGCTCCAAAGACCACAGCGGAGGTTCGACACCGAGTTCAAGAGCTGCACTAACCCCCCAAGCCCTACAGGGGCGGCGCTCGCCTCTGCACCCCGCGAAGGGGAGGCCGACAACCCCTTTGATCCGCCTCCGACAGACCCCGAGTAAGAGGTGGAACTGCTTCCGCCCCGTCCCTCAGGCAGATGGGCGCCGGGGAGGAGGGCAGCGCAGCTGTGGGGGGAGGTTGGAGCGCTGAAAGCTTTTCCTACCATGCGTGCAGGGGAACCCATTGCTTATGAAGCGATAATAAGCGAGATTCGAAAAGCTGTAAAAGAGAACGGACTGAGTGCTCCGCCGCCAAGCCGCCCGGCTGAGGTGGGGCAGCCGCCGGGCCCGCCCGCAGCGCGGCTGGAGCAGCCCCGGAGCATCGGCGGCGCCTCCAGGAGAGACGCTGGCGGCGCGCGGGGCTCCCGCTTTCCCGGGCGAGGGCGAGTCTAGTGAGGCTGTAGCCCGAGCTGGAGAAGCAGCGGAAGGGCTGCAACGATCGGCGAGTTTTAGTGCCTTGAAAGAACAGAGACCCGTCACGCTGCGGTTCGGCTCATCCCTGCGCCCGTTAAGGGCCCCTTAGGAAATGGACTTAGAGCACTGTTAATTGGACGATCGTCTGTCACAAAGCAAGGAGTGTTTGTTTCACCGGGATTGATTGATGCCGAGTTTTCGGGAACGACACAAGTAATGGCTTGGGCGCCTCTGCCTCCTTGCTTTATACCGAAGGGCACTAGAATTGCTCAGCTGATTTGTCTTCAAGCAGTTGTACCCCATGCAGCAAATCGCATACGGGGAGAAGGAGGCTTTGGCCCGACTGACCAGCCCGTGCTTCCATCTATGCACGCAGAAACTGCAAAAATCAGGACCGACGTTAACCTGCAAAGTATGACACTCACGGAGCAACAGAGAATAATGTTTTACCGGTCTTACAGACGGTTATATGCTTGTTTAAAGGAATTGAAATACCTGTTTGACAATCGACAGGAACCTTATTTGATAATGCATGTACGTTCTCCTGCAAATTTACCAGGATATTTGGGTGAAGGCAATCGCCGAGCTGATGCTCTGGCAGCCCCTGTCATCATTCCAGCTACTTGACAACAAACGCATAGGTCGCATGATTTTTATCACCAAGGTAGTACGGTCCTTAGGAAAATGTTTCAGTTAACTCACGAGCAAGCTCGACAAATTGTACAAATGTGCCCTGATTGTCAGCTAATCCCAAACACTGCTTTTGACGGTGTAAATTCCCGTGGATTAGGTCCACTTGTAATATGGCAAACTGATGTAACACACATCCCCGAGTCTGGACGTCTAAAATATGTACATGTGTCGACTGACACCTTTTCTACCTGCATTGTTGCTTCCGCACACACGGGAGAACGAGTAAAAGATGTAAAAAAAACCCCATTTATCATATGCAATTGCTATTTTGGGGGAGCCAAACCCAGTAAAAAAACAGACAATGGACCGGGATATGTTTATAACAAAATCCTTTTTTTAGCAATGGGGTCATGTCACAGGCATCCCTCACTCAGCGACAGGGCAAGCCATAGTCGAATGAGCTCGTGGTACGTTAAAAATATGTTGTTAAAACAAAAAAGGGGGAGCATGGGATACGCCCCTCAAGAGAGACTGTTAAAAGTTATGTATGTTTTAAACTTTTTAAATCGTCGCCAAGACAATATTCCCGGGATAGAGCGACATTTTATCAAATGATAACGTGAGTAGAGCTAAAGTGATGATACGTAACTTAGAAATGAGACAATGGGAAGGTCCGTGGCCGTTAATAACGTGGGGGCGAGGGTATGCCTGTGTCTCTACAGATGGTGGACCACAATGGATGCCAGCAAGATGTGTACGATCTGCACTGCAATAATTGTGGGAATTTTGTGTTGTGCAACCATCATTCCATGGATGCCCGCACAATCCAAAACCACCTGGGTAACCCTAGCCAATGCGGCAGGGCAAGAGTCATTGTGTTTATCGGTAGCAACACTAACCAATCCATTTAGCACCTGCTTAGTAGCTTTGCTGATAGATGATGTTCTTTATTAGCTGTCATAAAAGTAGGCAGATTTTAGTAAATATTTATTATTATAGGCAAAAATGTAACGCTTATACAAAATGTTAATTCCTTACTTAGTGCGTGTAGAAATTATTTGATATGATGCAATTACATGTTTGCAAATATATATGGTTGGACTCGATGATCCAGTGGGTCTTTTCCAACGTAGTGATTCTATGAGTCTATGATTCTATATCCAAATCCAACAACATCTCCCTGCAATTACTGAGAGAGTTGTATTTTATTTGAGGAGATAGAGCATGGGCAGGTATTCCTTCTCATATTTCAGGAGGCCCATGTGCATTAGGCAAATCTACATTATTAACTCCAAATGTTTCTCTGACTTTATACCACACTTTGTTTCACCGTCATCAAATAAATGCCACATCGCAGCTTTATCTAGTCTTTTGATTAATTTATCAGATCATCCAGAAATTATACATAGAAGTATTAACACCTTAGAAGATTTAACAGAAAAGTTGTAAATATAGAATGAACGGAATACATTTGCAGGACTTTTTGTTGGATTTGGACTTCGGATTATAAAATTAGTCATGATAGGTTTTATGATTTTACTTTGGGTTTTTTTTTGTAGCATATTGATTTGTGTGCCTTGCTTAATCAAATTATTGCAAAGCTGGATTGATAGTGTGTTAAGATAAATATTAGTAGTTCACAAAAACAAAAAAGGGGGAGCTGTCAGAAGAGACAGTGAGCAAGAAATAGCCACGAGTGTTGTTGGGCCTCTGGAGCATTAGTGCAGAGCATTTGATACCAAGCGAGCCGCCGGCCTGAGAATAATCAGCATCAGTGGCAAAACCAAGAAGGCATGAAAACCGTAACAGTGGTCACGAGGAGCTTGGAAGGAGAAGAACGTGCTGTGGAAATTTTTATGAAGAACTTGTGGGACCGGTGTTGACAGTTTTTGTAAGGCTTTGTAATACAAGCTTGTAACAATAAACTTGGTCTTAGCTTGAAAGGAAAGCTGAGTCCGTGCATGTTAATACGCCACAGAATTCCTCTCTGAAGGCAAAAAGGAGCAGCCTGTTGATGCTGAGGGCTGGTTCATTGAATGGCCAAGCAGCACTGCCTTCACAGCCCCCACAGCTGGGTCAGGATGATCATTTCTTTGTCACTTGGTGTGCTGATCACTGCCTGACCTCTGCACAGGTGGCAGCCCACACCAGCTCGTGCACTGAGACTTTTTCCCTCAACAAAGACTACGATGAGGGTCACTCCACTTCTCTTCAGCACCATCTTTCACTGCACGCTGTCTCTGCTCAACAGTGACATCCGTCTTTACAGCCACCGCAACTGGGTCCGAGTCACAATAAAAATCCACGGCTACTGGGACAGGCTCCAGACACAAACCCGAGGGCACTGGATCACACGCACGACACAAGGCCATCCAGAAAAGAGACGCCCTTTGATGCCAAGAGCCCATTTTCCAAATGGCCCGGTAGCACTGGCCTCCGCAGGCCCCAAAGCCAGGTCAGGGTCAGAATGGGAGTCACTGTGGAGAGCCCAAACCAACCACCAGTTGCCACGAACTGGCCCGGCAGCACTGGCCTCTGCAGCCCCCAGCACTGGCTCAGGGTCAGGGTGGCAATCTCTCCAGAGAGCCAGTCAGGAGCTTCCCAGGAAATGTCCATATCTCCACGAGATGCCAGCTGGGTCGCCCTAAAGGCAGAAATCCTCTCTGCAGACTGAAAGGAGCTGCCCGTGGATGCTGACGGGCACTTCGCTGAAAGGCCAAGCAGCACTGCCTTCACAGCCCCCAGGACTGGCTCAGAGACAGGACGGGAGTCATTGTGGAAAGCCCGAAGGAACTGCCAGTTGAAGAGGAGACCATGGGCACAAACTAGCCCGGCAGCACTGGCCTCCTGACGCTGCTTGGCCTGCCCTGGCCAAGCCAAACAATATTTGGACGATGACCTCAGACCCATGCTGTGAAGGTTGGGGTAGTCAAAGGCAGGACGAGCAGGTGGACTCAGTGATCCTTGCGGGTCTCTTTGAACTCAGGACATTCTATGATTGTGTGGTCTCTGAAGGGAACAGCCAGACCATATCCTCGCAGCAGAGCCATCTGGCAGATTCAATAAAATTAATACTGGTAGCACCCTACTATGCCAATTTTCTAACACTGTTCAGACCAATAAGGTTTACTGTACTTGTAGCACCACTCGTTTCGGTACCGAAGGGATCCAGGGCAGGGGCAACAGGAAAGGCAGTGACGTGAGTCAGGCTGCTGTATGCGAGCTGCATGAAATGTGCTCCAGGAGAGCTGGGAGAGCTGGGCTGGCAGGGAAGGGCCATGCGTGGCTGAGGGGGGGCCCACGGGTGCTCGTCTTGCAGGAGGAGGGCCCCAATCCCAATGGGGTGCCCACGTCCTAGTGACATCCACAGAAGGTGCCCATTGCTCTGTGAGCTGTAAGATGGACCCCCAAGTCCCAGTGAGCTGACGGTGGCTCTTGCCCTCTGGGAAGAGTTCCAGACCAGTCACAATCCTCATTCTCTGCAGTTAAGGCTTTTGTCACACCAAGGGGGAATTTTTGCCACTCCTCTTCACAAGGGCCACCATTTGGTCCTCAGGAGCCTTTCCTGCTGACACGAAACATGGCTGCCCAGCTGGTGAATGCAGTGGGGATGGAGCTCTGGGCACCAGTCCTTCTCGCTGATGCAGTCAGGGCGCAGCCCAAACCACGCGGGGCTCAGTCCTGGTCCATGGCTGAGCTCCGTGTCCTCTGCTGGGCAGAGCAGTGGCAGCAGCAGGCTTCAAAAGCTGCCTACACAGCTCCTCCCCAGCTCCGCCTCAGGCTTCATCACCTGCAGCGTGGGCGGAGAAAGCCTTGTGACATCACAGAGCCTGCTGTGACATCAGCCCGTGACTGCTAAGACCAACAACCCTTGCAAGCACACTCCGTGCAGCCACTTGGTCCTGCTGGTCACTGCCTCACCTCTGCTCGGGTGAGGGCCCACACCAGCTCGTTCACTGAGGCTGTTTCTCTCAACAAAGACTACGATGACGCATATCCCACTTCTCTTAAGCACCATCTTTCTCTGCATGGTGCCTCTGTGCAACGGTGACATCCGTATTGGCAGCAACCCCTATTGGATCCAAGACACCTTAAAACTCCATGGCTACTGGGACACCCTCTGGACAGAAACCCACCAATCCTGGAACACACACACGACACAAGGCCATCCAGAAGACAGAATAGAGATGCCCTTTGATACCAAGAGTCCATTCTCTGAATGGCCCAGCAGCACTGGCCTCCGCAGCCCCCAGCACTGGGTCAGGGTCAGGACGGGAGTCATTGTGGAAAGCCCGAAGCAACTGCCAGTTGAAGAGGAGATCATGGGCACGAACTGGCCCGGCAGCACTGGCCTCCGCAGCCCCCAGCACTGGGTCAGGGTCAGGACGGGAGTCATTGTGGAAAGCCCGAAGCAACTGCCAGTTGAAGAGGAGATCATGGGCACGAACTGGCCCAGCAGCACTGGCCTCCGCAGCCCCAACCGCTGGGTCAGAGTCAGGACGGGAGTCATTGTGGAAAGCCCGAAGCAACTGCCAGTTGAAGAGGAGATCATGGGCACGAACTGGCCCAGCAGCACTGGCCTCCGCAGCCCCAACCGCTGGGTCAGAGTCAGGACGGGAGTCATTGTGGAAAGCCCGAAGCAACTGCCAGTTGAAGAGGAGATCATGGGCACGAACTGGCCCAGCAGCACTGGCCTCCGCAGCCCTCAACCGCTGGGTCAGAGTCAGGACGGGAGTCATTGTGGAAAGCCCGAAGCAACTACCAGTTGAAGAGGAGATCATGGGCACGAACTGGCCTGGCAGCACTGGCCTCCGCAGCCCCAGCCGCTGGGTCAGAGTCAGGACTGGGAGTCATTGTGGAAAGCCCGAAGCAACTGCCAGTTGAAGAGGAGATCATGGGCCACGAACTGGCCCAGCAGCACTGGCCTCCGCAGCCCCAAGCCGCTGGGTCAGAGTCAGGACGGGAGTCATTGTGGAAAGCCCGAAGCAACTGCCAGTTGAAGAGGAGATCATGGGCACGAACTGGCCCAGCAGCACTGGCCTCCGCAGCCCCAGCCGCTGGGTCAGGGTCAGGACGGGAGTCATTGTGGAAAGCCCGAAGCAACTGCCAGTTGAAGAGGAGATCATGGGCACGAACTGGCCCGGCAGCACTGGCCTCCGCAGCCCCAACCGATGGGTCAGAGTCAGGACGGGAGTCATTGTGGAAAGCCCGAAGCAACTGCCAGTTGAAGAGGAGATCATGGGCACGAACTGGCCCGGCAGCACTGGCCTCCGCAGCCCCCAACGACTGGGTCAGAGTCCGGACGGGAGTCATTGTGGAAAGCCCGAAAGCAACTGCCAGTTGAAGAGGAGACCATGGGCACGAACTGGCCTGGCAGCTCTGGCCTCCTGCAGTCCCAACCACTGGGTCAGAGTCAGGATAGGAGTCATTGTGGAAAGCCCGAAGCAACTGCCAGTTGAAGAGGAGATCATGGGCACGAACTGGCCCGGCAGCACTGGCCTCCTGCAGCCCCAACCGCTGGGTCAGAGTCAGGACGGGAGTCATTGTGGAAAGCCCGAAGCAACTGCCAGTTGAAGCGGAGACCATGGCCACGAACTGGCCTGGCAGCACTGGCCTCCGCAGCCCCCAGCACTGGGTCAGGGTCAGGGTGGGAACCCCTCCAGAGAGCCCGAAGCAACCGCCCAAAAAGCAGCATGACTGCACGGCCAATGACCGTCTCTGCCAGCTCTGGCACCACCTTCGCCCAGGTGGACATGACCTGCCTGCTCTGCAGGGCTGGGCAAACCCTCTGGCTCTTCTGCATCACTTGGATCGCATTTCGCCTTTGGAGAAATGGGAAGAGACCTCAGAGACAGGTGGGCGAGCGAGATGAGCCGTGCGGGGAGGAACAAGGTTGTGGGCAGCAGGGAATCACAGTGGCCTTGGCCAAGAAGGCTGGCGACGAAAAGCCAATACCCAACGCCAGCAAGGAACTCCCAGGGGGCCCTGAAAGGTCTTCTGCCCCTTCCCAAGGAACACTCCAAGCTGCAGGGCTGAAGCATTCCGGGAACCACCAGCATGGCACAGAGCCTGCCAGAGGTTTCCTCAGCACAGCGTGCTGCCAGGACGCCCGTGTCCCTGTGAGGTTCCTGCTGGGTGCCCACGTCCCACTGAGGTGCCTCGTGTGTGCCCATGTCCCAGAGAGATGGCTGCAGGTGGCTCCCCGTGTCCCTGTAAGGAGGTCATGGCCAGGGCTGCCCACGAGACACTGGGTTCCTCAGGCCTTAGCTCCTCCACCACTGGTGTGAGGGCAAGCATGGGAGCACGAAGAGGTCTGTCTGTAGCAGACCCCCACAACAGTGGCGAATATGTTGCCTCTTCATTTGATTGATCAAATCCTGTGCATTTCAGACTCTATTAGTAATAAGTCTTTCCAGAGGAACGCTTCATAGTTGATACAATGAAAACTGGACATTATTCTTTTGCACCATACATTATAAGAAGAAAGTCTAACGTCTTCAATAACGCACTGCTAATATTTCAGCGGTTGACTCTTCATTTCTTCACTTCTTCACGAGAAAATAAAATAAGAAATAAAAATCCAGAGGTAATAATTGAAGCACTTTGATGTTGATTGTCATTGCATATTCTGTTGAGGAAAATTTTATCCAGTCTAATTTTCTAGAGCCTTCCTTTTTATAAGTGACACACCTCTACTACAGGCAGGAGTTGGATAACAATTCCAACTGTAGCATTTTCATCCTCCTTTATTGGGAATTCTCTTCAGGGTGGCCGCCAGGTGCAGCATCGGGACACGCCTTGTGCCAGCGCGGGCTCCTGGGCTGAGGGCCACCTCCAGTGACTATGACCTTCCTGCTGCCTGCAGGCCATTATCGCCACAATGTCCTTGTTCCTGCGTGGCAGCCGTGGCAAAGGGCCGGCCACATTCTCCGGGCTTGCCTGTGAGTACCTGGAACAAGTGCCACTTTCTAAACCTTCTAGGCCTGTTCAGTTCAATACAGTTTATTGTTCCAGGAGCTCCAGCCGTTTGGGTACCAAGGGGATGCCAGGAAGAGGCAGCAGGAAAGGAAGGGGCGTGAGCCAGGCTGCTGTATGCGAGCTGCATGAAATGCGCTCCAGGAGAGCTGGGAGAGCTGGGCTGGCAGGGAAGGGCCATGCGTGGCTGAGGGGGGGCCCCACGGGTGCTCGTCTTCCAGGAGGAGGGCTCCTATCCAGACAGGGTGCTCATGCCCCAGGGAGCTTCCATGTCCTCCGTGAGATGCCAGCTGGGTCACCCTAAAGACAGAAATCCTCTCTGCAGACTGGAAGGAGCTGCCCGTGGATGCCGACGGGCACTTCGCTGAGAGGCCAAGCAGCACTGCCTTCACAGCCCCCACAGCTGGGTCAGGTCTCGATGAGAGTCGTTCCTGAGAGAGAAACCATAATGAAGCTCATCTCGCTTCTCTTCAACACCATCTTTCTCTTTTGACGTTTGCTCAGCATTGGAGCAAGAAAGCTGGGAGGGAGATCGTAGTTGGACTATGGGATCGAGCCGAGCAAACGGCTACGAAGTCGCTCGGTCCCCGGCGGGCTGTTTCTGAGGCGCTGAAGGCGCGTGCCGGCTCCAAAGACCACAGCGGAGGTTCGACACCGAGTTCAAGAGCTGCACTAACCCCCCAAGCCCTACAGGGGCGGCGCTCGCCTCTGCACCCCGCGAAGGGGAGGCCGACAACCCCTTTGATCCGCCTCCGACAGACCCCGAGTAAGAGGTGGAACTGCTTCCGCCCCGTCCCTCAGGCAGATGGGCGCCGGGGAGGAGGGCAGCGCAGCTGTGGGGGGAGGTTGGAGCGCTGAAAGCTTTTCCTACCATGCGTGCAGGGGAACCCATTGCTTATGAAGCGATAATAAGCGAGATTCGAAAAGCTGTAAAAGAGAACGGACTGAGTGCTCCGCCGCCAAGCAGCCCGGCTGAGGTGGGGCAGCCGCCGGGCCCGCCCGCAGCGCGGCTGGAGCAGCCCCGGAGCATCGGCGGCGCCTCCAGGAGAGACGCTGGCGGCGCGCGGGGCTCCCGCTTTCCCGGGCGAGGGCGAGTCTAGTGAGGCTGTAGCCCGAGCTGGAGAAGCAGCGGAAGGGCTGCAACGATCGGCGAGTTTTAGTGCCTTGAAAGAACAGAGACCCGTCACGCTGCGGTTCGGCTCATCCCTGCGGCCGTTAAGGGCCCTTAGGAAATGGACTTAGAGCACTGTTAATTGGACGATCGTCTGTCACAAAGCAAGGATTGTTTGTTTCACCGGGATTGATTGATGCCGAGTTTTCGGGAACGACACAAGTAATGGCTTGGGCGCCTCTGCCTCCTTGCTTTATACCGAAGGGCACTAGAATTGCTCAGCTGATTTGTCTTCAAGCAGTTGTACCCCATGCAGCAAATCGCATACGGGGAGAAGGAGGCTTTGGCCCGACTGACCAGCCCGTGCTTCCATCTATGCACGCAGAAACTGCAAAAATCAGGACCGACGTTAACCTGCAGAGTATGACACTCACGGAGCAACAGAGAATAATGTTTTACCGGTCTTACAGACGGTTATATGCTTGTTTAAAGGAATTGAAATACCTGTTTGACAATCGACAGGAACCTTATTTGATAATGCATGTACGTTCTCCTGCAAATTTACCAGGATATTTGGGTGAAGGCAATCGCCGAGCTGATGCTCTGGCAGCCCCTGTCATCATTCCAGCTACATTGACAACAAACGCATAGGTCGCATGATTTTTTATCACCAAGGTAGTACAGGCCCTTAGGAAAATGTTTCAGTTAACTCACGAGCAAGCTCGACAAATTGTACAAATGTGCCCTGATTGTCAGCTAATCCCAAACACTGCTTTTGACGGTGTAAATTCCCGTGGATTAGGTCCACTTGTAATATGGCAAACTGATGTAACACACATCCCCGAGTTCTGGACGTCTAAAATATGTACATGTGTCGACTGACACCTTTTCTACCTGCATTGTTGCTTCCGCACACACGGGAGAACGAGCAAAAGGTGTAAAAAACCCCATTTATCATATGCAATTGCTATTTTGGGGGAGCCAAACCCAGTAAAAAAACCAGACAATGGACCGGGATATGTTTATAACAAAATCCTTTTTTTAGCAATGGGGTCATGTCACAGGCATCCCTCACTCAGCGACAGGGCAAGCCATAGTCGAATGAGCTCGTGGTACGTTAAAAATATGTTGTTAAAACAAAAAAGGGGGAGCATGGGATACGCCCCTCAAGAGAGACTGTTAAAAGTTATGTATGTTTTAAACTTTTTAAATCGTTGCCAAGACAATATTCCCGGGATTAGAGCGACATTTTATCAAATGATACGTGAGTAGAGCTAAAGTGATGATACGTAACTTAGAAATGAGACAATGGGAAGGTCCGTGGCCGTTAATAACGTGGGGGCGAGGGTATGCCTGTGTCTCTACAGATGGTGGACCACAATGGATGCCAGCAAGATGTGTACGATCTGCACTGCAATAATTGTGGGAATTTTGTGTTGTGCAACCATCATTCCATGGATGCCCGCACAATCCAATACCACCTGGGTAACCCTAGCCAATGCGGCAGGGCAAGAGTCATTGTGTTTATCGGTAGCAACACTAACCAATCCATGTAGCACCTGCTTAGTAGCTTTGCTGATAGATGATGTTCTTTATTAGCTGTCATAAAAGTAGGCAGATTTTAGTAAATATTTATTATTATAGGCAAAATGTAACGCTTATACAAAATGTTAATTCCTTACTTAGTGCTGTGTAGAAATTATTTGATATGATGCAATTACATGTTTGCAAATATATATGGTTGGACTCGATGATCCAGTGGGTCTTTTCCAACGTAGTGATTCTATGAGTCTATGATTCTATATCCAAATCCAACAACATCTCCTGCAATTACTGAGAGAGTTGTATTTTATTGAGGAGATAGAGCATGGGCAGGTATTCCTTCTCATATTTCAGGAGGGCCCATGTGCATTAGGCAAATCTACATTATTAACTCCAAATGTTTCTGTGACTTTATACCACACTTTGTTTCACCGTCATCAAATAAATGCCACATCGCAGCTTTATCTAGTCTTTTGATTAATTTATCAGATCATCCAGAAAATTATACATAGAAGTATTAACACCTTAGAAGATTTAACAGAAAAGTTGCAAATATAGAATGAACGGAATACATTTGCAGGACTTTTTGTTGGATTTGGACTTCGGATTATAAAATTAGTCATGATAGGTTTTATGATTTTACTTTGGGTTTTTTTTGTAGCATATTGATTTGTGTGCCTTGCTTAATCAAATTATTGCAAAGCTGGATTGATAGTGTGTTAAGATAAATATTAGTAGTTCACAAAAACAAAAAAGGGGGAGCTGTCAGAAGAGACAGTGAGCAAGAAATAGCCACGAGTGTTGTTGGGCCAGGGTCAGGGTCAGAATGGGAGTCACTGTGGAGAGCCCAAACCAACCACCAGTTGCCACGAACTGGCCCGGCAGCACTGGCCTCTGCAGCCCCCAGCACTGGCTCAGGGTCAGGGTGGCAATCTCTCCAGAGAGCCAGTCAGGAGCTTGCCAGGAAATGTCCATATCTCCACGAGATGCCAGCTCGGGTCGCCCTAAAGGCAGAAGAATCCTCTCTCTGCAGACTGGAAGGAGCTGCCCGTGGATGCTGACGGGCACTATCGCTGAAAGGCCAAGCAGCACTGCCTTCACAGCCCCAGGACTGGCTCAGAGACAGTCTTGCAGGAGGAGGGCCCCAATCCCCAATGGGTGCCCACGTCCTAGTGACATCCACAGAAGGTGCCCATTGCTCTGTGAGCTGTAAGATGGACCCTCCAAGCCCCAGTGAGCTGACAGTGACTCTTGCCCTCTGGGAAGAGTTCCAGACCAGTCACAATCCTCATTCTCTGCAGTTAAGACTTTTGTCACACTAAGGGGGAATTTTTGCCACTCCCTTTCACAGGGCCACCATTTGGTCCTCAGGAGCCTTTCCTGCTGACACGAAACATGGCTGCCAGCTGGTGAATGCAGTGGGGATGGAGCTCTGGGCACCAGTCCTTACCTCGGCTGATGCAGTCAGGGCACAGCCAAACCACGTGGGGCTC